>NC_136389.1:82234793-83447459 GCF_965140285.1 Lepidochelys kempii | reverse complement strand
AGGTCCATCAATGGCTATTAGCCAGGATGGGCAAGGATGGTGCCTCTAGCCTCTTTTTGCCAGAAGCTGGGAATGGGTGAGAAGGGATGGATCACTTGATGATTGCCTGTTCTGTTCATTCCCTCTGGGGCACCTGGCCTTGGCCACGGTCAGAAGACAGGATACTGGGCTAGAGGGACCATTGGTCTGACCCAGTCTGGCCACTCTTACGTAGTCAGACTTGCATTAGCTCAGCACAAGCTAGCACGCTGACAATAGCAGTATGGACGTTGCAGCTCCGGCTGAGACTTGGGTAACCTCTCCGACTCGGGGAGTTGGGTGGGCTGGCGAGCCCAAGCTGCCAGCGAGTCACAACATCCACTCTGCTATACTCGAGATGAGCTAGCGCAAGTCTGTCTACTCAGGCCGGGAGGCTCCCTCGAAGCTGCAACGTAGACGTTACCTTACTGGCTGCATCCTGCATCAGCCTTTTCATAATTTTGCCTGGGGTCAACGTCAAGCTAACTGATCTATAGTTACCCATTAAGGTAAGCTTAGCGATTGCAAAATTCAAGGTTTACATTCTTATTGCTGTGCTACAGTGTTTATCTGATGCCCTGACAATAATGGAACTAAGCATCAATACCTCACTTTAACCACTAGTATGAGACAGCAGACCTCAGTTTTTAACTGTGATTTGATGAGCCAAGTACCAGGACATCCAAGTTCATCTACATATTAATTTAAGACTATTTGGCATTTGTAAGACTGATTCTAGCTTCCCCTCCAGTACACTTCAACTAGTTGACATGAATTTCCAGTAACAGTAGTCATATTTTTGGGGTCATAGTGGACCACAAGCTAAATATGAGTCAACAGTGTAACACCGTTTCAAAAAAACGAACATTATTCTGGGATGTATTAGCAGGAGTGTTGTAAGCAAGACTGGAAGTAATTCTTCTGCTCTACTCCGCTCTGATTAGGCCTCATCTGGAATATTGTGTCCAGTTCTGGGCACCACATTTCAGGAAAGATGTGGATAAATTGGAGAACATCCAGAGAAGAGCAGCAAAAATGATTAAAGGTCTAGAAAACATGACCTATGAGGGAAGATTGCGGGGGAAAAATGGGTGTGTTTAGTCTGGAAAAGAGAAGACTGAGAGGGGACACAACAGTTTTCAAGTCCATAAAAGGTTGATACAAGGAGCAGGGAGAAAAATTGTTCTCCTTAACCTCTGAGGATAGGACAAGAAGCAATGGGCTTAAATTGCAGCAAGGGCAGTTTAGATTGGACATTAGGAAAAACTTCCTGTCAGAGTGGTTAAGCACTGGGATAAATTGCCTTAGGAGGTTGTGGAATCTCCATGTTGGAGGTTTTTAAGAGCAGGTTGGACAAACCCCTGTCAGGGATGGTCAAGATCAGAGGTGGGCAAACTACCGCCTGCGGGACATATCCGTCCTGTGGGACCGTCCTGCCCTGCCTTTGAGCTCCCAGCCAGGGAGGCTAGGCCCTGACCCCTCTCCCCCGTAGTTATGGCGCCGCACGGACAGTGCGGCTTGCACCCACCCACCGCCCAGGCTTTCCAATAAGCCAGTCCTGCCACTCTAAGTGGCATGGTAAGGGGGCGGGCAGCGGGGTTGGATAAGGGGCAGGGAGTCCCAGGGGGCTGTCAGGGAGTGTTGGATGGGGCAGTGGTTTGTGAGGTGGTGGTCAGGGAATGGGGGGGTTGGATAGATGTGGGAGTCCCAGGATGTGTGGATAGGGTTCAGGGGACATGGAGTGGGGGGGTTGGATAGAGGGGAGGGGGTGGTCAGGGGCCAAGGAGCAGAGGGTAGGGGAGATTGGATGGGTCAGGAGTTCTGATAGGGGCAGGAAGTGGAAGGGGGCGGAGAGGGGGCAGGGGCCAGGCTGTTTGGGAAGGCACAGCCTTCCCTACCCGGCCCTCCATACAGTTTTGCAACCCCAGTGTGGCCTTCGGGCCAAAAAGTTTGCCGACCCCTGGTCTAGATAATACTTAGCCCTGCCACGAGTGCAGGGGAGTGGACTAGATGACCTCTCAAGGTCCCGTCCAGTCCTATGATTACCTTGGCTTATAGTAATCTCTCAATTCCAAGGACAAGGTAGGTGAGGTAATACTTCATTTTGTTTGTTTTACACCTGGTAATCTGGTATGGTAACACACTGACTATTAACATGATTTGAAGGAAAACAGGTCTTGTGAAACTTGATATTATTTGTTGAGGTTAAGTGTAGGTGAGAATATAATTGTGTTAACATACTTAGATTTTTGTAAGGAGGCTGACTTAGTACTCCCTAACATTCTGACTACATTACCCTTTACAAAATCAAAGCAGCACAGATTAAATGCATTTAAACTGATCTGAAAATAATTTTAAATGGGAATCCACATCCAGTGGGGATGTTCTGAGCAGAGTCCTGCAGGGATCTATTCCTGGCCTAATCTATTCAATATCTTATGATCTGGAAGGAACCACTGCTGGCAAAGTTTGTAGCGGATGCAAATTGGTGAAGTATTGAATAATTGAAGAGTTAGTTCTATAGAGCAATGTGTCTCTCTTGGTAAGCAGGGTTTACTTGAACAACGTGCATTTTAATGCATGAGTCATACACCTAGGAATAGAATTTTGATCACAGTTATAGAATGGGGAACCATGTTTTGGAAAGCAGTGACTCTGAAAGAAATGTTGGGGTCAACTGAACGTGAGCTGATGTAGTGCACTGGCTAAGAATTAACATGATCTTTTGATGTATAAGCAGGTGAATGCTGACTAGAGATAGGTAGGTGTTTGTACCACTCTGTATAGCTTTAGTGAGACCATTAAGAGACATTTTAAACTGATGGAAAAAATTGGAAAGAGTTCAGAAAAAGTACATGAATTATTTGAGATTGGGAAAATACGCTTTTTGATGAGAGTTAATATCAATCTATTCAGTTTATCCAAGAGACCGCTAAGCGGTGACTTAATTATAGAAAAGAGATATGACAGTAAACAGCTCGTTAATCACATGGAGAAAAGTGTAACAAAATCCAGTGGCTGGAAGTTGAAGCTGAAAAAATTCAGACTAGGCAAAGTGCAAATTTTAAAGTGAGAATAATCTACCATTGGAACAACATTTACCTAGGGACATGGTGGATTCTCCATCATTTGGAGTCCTTAAATCAGGATTGAGTGATGTTCTAAAGGATAAGCTGTAACAGCTCAACCAGTAGCTATGGGTTCAATGCTGGAATTACTGGACAAAATTCTGTCTTTGTGGTACGCAGGAAGTCAGTGTGACATGTCAGAACTGGAAGTGTAAGGAATTCAAAGGACTATTGAATGTACTAGATAGGCAGGGACTTTAAGGACAATAAGTGTTGTTAACTAGGGAGTGGTTAATGCAAATTATGCAACTCAGGTTATGTAAACCCCCCTCCTTTGAAGCTACTCCTGAGGAGAAGGCCATTGACTAGTAAAATTCCCTGAGACTGGAGATCAAAGGCCCGAGCTGTGTAAAGAAATAGTTGAACTATCCAGTTGGGGTCTGGTTCCTGATCCCAAAAATTATGTGAACATGTAACCAAGGGTGCAAACCCAGTTGTGGAGTTTGAGAGACAGGCACAGCAGAGCCCCATGATGGGGCTGGAAGTGACCTCTGGTAGGCTTTTAGCATGCATGTAGATTTTTTTTTTCTGTCATGCTTTTGCCCCAAGAATAAATGTCGTTTGCTTTGTGAAGGCTGGTTGGTACCTGGTGTACAATGTTATAGCCCCTGGAGAAAGAGTTAACCACAGGTGCTGGATCCTGGGCAGACTTGCTGGAAAATCGCAGTGAGGTGCAGAGGGAACCTAAACCTCTAGTCTGAAAGAAGAGAGACGCAGGTCTCCGCTGTGAGAGCGGTGATGGCTGGGAAGCCTAAAATCTTAAGTGGGTGCCCTCGAGGAAGACCAGGAAGGGGATCAAAGGTGTAGTTAACCCTGAAACTGACAGATTAGTTGATCATAATTGTTCCTTCTGCCTTAACTCTATGAATCTAACAGTGCTCCTGTCACAGATACTGATAGTTTGTCATCCCCCTGGTGCATTAAGTGGTATGCCTGTCATGGCAGCTTTTGACATTTTTAAACCCTGATGGGAACTAAGTGGCTTATGTTCAGATTTAATCACCAAATAACACTGCTGCTGCTACCAGGGCTCTCCGCCCTGATTCTGTAATGCTTAATTTATGGCACAAAATCAGTCCCCTCTATATGCTGTTAAGCCTGTTTTGTTTCTGGTGACGGATGTGCTATAGAGAAGAATCAAGTCATTCTATCAGATATCTACTCATAATTAATTTTTTTTCTTATAATAATTTTTGCCCAGCAAATGGACTGTGGCATTTTTTTGTCTTGCTTCTGTAACTGTGGTGAACATGAGTTTGCCTGTTACTGCGATATACGTTAAGGCCATGTCTACGCTGTGCATCTTATAATGGTGCGGCTTTGCCTCTGCAGCCACACCATTGCAAGGTGCGCAGTGTAGCCACTCTTTGTCACCGGAAGAGAGCTCTCCCAGAGACAAAATAAAACTACTCCGAATGAGGAGCGGTAGTTTCATTGATGGGAGAGCGGCTCCTGCTGAGAAAGCGCTGTCCACACCAGCACTTTTTGCTGTTAAAATTTGTCTTTCAGGGTTGTTGGTTTTTTTCACACCCCTGAGCGACAAAAGTTTTAATGATGAAAGTGCAGTGTAGACAGTTCTTTTTGCACAGATACCTTTAGTGGTTCAGAAGTAAGATATAAATACTGATAACTCATACTCCTTCCTGTTTGGTAGGATAACTGGGATGATGAAGAGGAGGAGGAAGAAGAAAAAGAGACAGAGATAAAAGCAGGTGAGGACTGTGGGAGGAGCACACTTCATTGTATACAGAACAAAGAAGAACATTGGCTTCTGTGTTCCAAGTTTATGAACTGTATTTATGGGACATAATAGACCAAGGGTTGTGCATGTGTGGATGACAGTGCATGCTTTTCACATTAGTCACCTCTGGTTTCTGAATTGGATCGTAGCTCTAGGTGCTTTTTTCCCCACATTGTGACAATGTTCTTTATGCACTAGATTTCTTTAAAAGGGCTTTGTTCACTGTTTTACAGAATCAAAAGTTTCAGAAAAGAAGAAAATAGCAGAAAAAATAAAAGAGAGAGAAAAGCAGCTGAAGAAAAAGCAAGAGGAGATTAAAAAAAGAGTAAGATGTCACTGTCAGGATTTTAGCTTTTTATGGGAAGAGGGAGATCTGCTTATTGTTCAGTCTAGAAAAACAAATGTAGTCTGAGAATTAAAGGACTGATACTTACAACGTGGCCCTACAGTGAGTTATCTAGGAAAGAATAGTCCTGATGTAGTCTGTATAAGAACTTGAACATCTAAGAGTTTGAAATAGTACTTATCCTATTTCCATCCTTCTTCTAAGTGTGTACATTAAGTTTATAATACTCACCATTGTGTGAAATTACTTTTGTTGAGGGTTTTGGTATTTTTATGCCTGTAGCATGCTTGTGGTTTATCAGCATTTCAGCTTGGAATGTTTAAACACAGGTTAGGCTTGCTGTTAAGAACAGAACGCCTGCACTTCAGGAATAATTACTTCAAGCAGAAGCATGTTGTTCAGTTAGCTTGTTGAAATGACCACACCTGCAACTGCTCCATTCCTGGGCAAGAAATGTAATTCACTTGCCACCAATGTAAGCTGACATTATTTGAAGACTTTTAGTTAAGTAGATTGCTTAGGCTTGGTTAGCAATAATGACCGAAATGGAAGACTTGCCATGGGTCAATCATGCTACTTTTTATACTTTTTTTTAGTTAGAGGCACCAGAGGAAGCTAAAGAACTTACACCAGAAGAACAGTTAGCAGACAAACTACGGCTAAAGAAATTACAAGAGGAGTCAGATCTTGAGTTAGCGAAAGAAACGTTTGGTAAGTGTGGATACACCTAATCCAAGCAAGTAGTTGGTGGTGGTACAGTATGGGAGAAGTAATTTAGAAAGTTAACTGCAATCAATTCTAAATCTAGTTTTCAAGTAAAGCAGTATATTGATCAAAAAAAGTAGGACTGCTGTGATATTACTCTTACTGGTATAAAAATATCAGGCTGAAACTTGGCATCCAGCTAAAGCTATTTCATAACTGTCTAGACAGTCGTAGGTAAGAATCAGTGCCTTTTGGTGTTGAGAACTTTTAAGACACAGTATGTTTGGGGAAACATCTGTGATGTGTGTTGTATAACTAGCACAATTACTTTCGATAGTTTGGAGTCCGACATTACAAACGTCACAGTGGATGTGAGTTACGCTGATATCAGCCAGAAGTTTGTGTTCAAATGACATGTCTATTTATATCTGGAAGTATAGATCATAATGACTCTCTCATTTCAAGCACCACACAATGTCTTTAGAAACTAAAAGAACAGGAGGACTTGTGGCACCTTAGAGACTAACCAATTTATTTGAGCATGAGCTTTCGTGAGCTACAGCTCACTTCATCAGATCCGATGAAGTGGGCTGTAGCTCACGAAAGCTTATGCTCAAATAAATTGGTTAGTCTCTAAGGTGCCACAAGTCCTCCTTTTCCTTTTTGCGAATACAGACTAACACGGCTGCTACTCTGAAACCTGACAAAAGAAATAGTATTTTTCAATTCACCTCATACAAGTACTATAGTGCAATATCTTTATCATTAAAGTACAACTTACAAATGTAGGGTTTTTTGTTACATAACAGCACTCAAAAACAAAACAATGTAAAACTTTAGAGCCTACAAGTCCACTAAGTTTTACTTCTTGTTCAGACAATTGCTAACAGAAACAAGTTTGTTTTATGTGATACAGCATGGCCAGAGGGCAGCAGGAGAGTGTTAAAAGGGAGCCTTATTCCCTGTAGAGGAGAGAAAGTTTGCTATAGATTAATTAAAGCACCTGAAGCCAGTCACCTGATAAAACCCCCCTGCTTCAATCAGACAAGGGAAGTAGTTGAAGCAGAGTGGATTGGTGTTGGAGCAGAGAGCAGTTTGGAGGGAAGCAGAGGAGAGTTTGGAGAAGTGCTGCGGTGGGCTAAGAAGTCTAAGACCCTAGGTAAAAAGACACCTGGTTTGTGCAGAGGGAGGGCAGGAAGCCCCACAAGCTGAAGGGCAGGAGAGGGAAGTAGCCCAGGGGAAGGAACCGCTAGTTCAAGTGGTTTACCGCTATCCATAGGGCTCCTGGGCTGGGACCCGGAGTAGAGGGTGGGCCTGGGTCCCTCCCTCTCCACTCCCCTCCTCTAGGACACTAGTGAGGCAGTTAATACCCCAGTTCAGGGGCGAGAAATGGTGCCCTGAACCCTCCCCAAGAAGAGAGAGCGCGAGACCCATCAAAGTAGTGCCAGCAATTTGCCACATTACATTTATGGGAGATAATGCTCCCCGCTTCTTAATTAGTGTCACCTGAAAGTGAGAACAGGCATTTACATGGCACTGTTGTAGCTGGTGTCGCAAGATATTTACGTGCCAGATGCGCTAAAGATCTATACGCCCCTTGATGCTTTGGCCATCGTGCCAGAGGACACGAATCCACGCTGATGATGCTTGTTAAAAAATAAGGGGTAAATTACATGTGACTGACCCCTGGGGGAGAACTGTGCGTCTCCTGCTCTGATTTACCCGCGTTCTGCCGTAGATCTCATGTTCGAGCAGTCTGGGATGGTGACTCAGCACATGCTGTTCATTTTAAGAACACTTTCACTGCAGATTTAACAAAACACAAAGAAGGTACCAATATGAAATTTCTAAAGATAGCTACAGCACTGGAACCAAGGTTTAAGAATCTGAAGTGCCTTCCAAAATCTGAGCGGGACAAGGTGTGGAGCATGCTTTCAGAAGTCTTAAAAGAGCAACGCTCCGATGCGGACACTACAGAACCCGAACCACCAAAAAAGAAAATCAATCCTCTGCTGGTGGCAGCTGACTCAGATGATGAAAATGAACATGCGTTGGTCTGCATTGCTTTGGATCGTTATCAAGCAGAACCTGTCATCAGCATGGATGCATGTCCTCTGGAATGGTGGTTGAAGCATCAAGCGACGTATGAATCTTTAGCACATCTGGCATGTAAATATCTTGCGATGCTGGCTACAACAGTGACATGCGACTGCCTGTTCTCACTTTCAGGTGACACTAAGAAGTGGGCAACATTATCTCTTGTAAATGTAAACAAACTTATTTGTCTGAGCAATTGGCTGAACAAGTCAGACTCAGTGGACTTGTAGGTTCTGAAGTTTTTACGTTGTTTTGTTTTTGAATGCAGGGTTTTTTGTACATAATTCTGTTTAGTTTGTAAGTTCAACTTTTATGATAGAGATTGCACAACAGTACCCGTATTAAGTGAACTGAAAAGTACTATTTTTATTTTTTACAGTGCAAATATTTGTAATAAATATAAAGTGAGCACTGTACACTTTGTATTGTGTTGCAATTGAAATCAATAATGGAAAATGTATAAAACATCCACAAATATTTAAATAAATGGTATTCTATTAACAGTGTGATTAATTGCGATTCATTTTTTTTAATCGCTTGACAGCCTGAGAAAAGTCACAATCCTAATAGTCAATTTAAAAAATCCCAACTAAACCTAGTACTGCAGGCTTGAGGCCTAGAATTTATGTAAGGAGAAAATACTGTCTCCAGTACTATTCCAGAGTAGGTGGTTCAGTACAACTCATGGGATATGTAGCCTTTCACTTAAATCACTAGTTCAAATCCAGCATGAATTGTTAGTAACTGAAGTTGTTTGGGCTCTTGCTGCCTTGTTGGTCATTTCAGCTGAGGTAAGGAACTGAAGGGGAGTAGAGATAAATTACCTGCTCTGTGGCTAGAGGGCTTACGTTGTGTGGTCAGTCTCACCTCCCACACAAACTACAGTTAAATGCACCAATATTTTCTCTGATACTATGTTTTTCACTGCAGGTGTAAATAATACTTGTGGAATAGATGCCATGAATCCATCTTCAAAAGATGACTTTACGGAGTTTGGCAAATTATTAAAAGAAAAAATTACACAGTATGAAAAATCTCTACATTATGCCAGTTTTTTGGAAGCATTAGTTCGAGACGTATGTATTTCATGTAAGTCTTTATTTCAAGTGTGAGATTTCCTAGCACATTCCGTGGAGGGCTAAAGTAGTAAACATATTAATCAAGTAAAACTGAATTGGGATTTATGCAGTCCTACATTAAATGATGCACTGATACCCCTCCCAGAGACTATTTTTGACTACTACCTGACTGAGAATCAGTACTTGCATGCTGTTAATCTTTTAATGAAGGTGGTGTTTCCTCTGTGATTGATCTTCTCTGAATGGTGCTGTCAGGTCAGGATAGCCCACTTAAACATATAGGCAAATTTTGTACTGATCTAAGTCTTACACAGCCTTGCAGAACCTCTATTCAAGAAGAGGAAAAGGCTCCCCGATCCATTTAATTCTAAATAGCTCAGTAGGGGAATGAGATCCTATAACACTGGAAATTTAGAGCAGTTTAATTCCAAAACGTAACTGTCTGTTGAAATAAAACTACAGGTGACTTGTTTTGACTGCTTTGGATGGCTGAGATATTTGGTGCGTAATTCTGTTTTGAGACTTCCCTTTTTCCTGTGCTTGTACATCCTGTCCTTCAGTGTAGTGGCAATTTGATATTGTGGCGTGTGTCATATAAATACATTGTGGGTGGTTGGCCTACTGCAACAGATGCTGAACTGTTAGATTGGGGTCCAAATCCTCTAACATGAAGGAGTGTCAAACTGAGCATTAAGTGCATGTAACATCCCTCTCCACCTGGATGCTTCTCTCTCTCTCTGAGCCTTCAAACTTATTTTAGGCAAAACATTTACCTTCAGGCACAAACAGTTGACCATATTACAAATCTAGCAGCATAATGTGCTGCTCATAGAGTTTAAGGCCAGAATGGACCACCACATAACCTCGTCTTACCTCCTGTATATCATGGGCCTCCAACGTCCCCCAGCACCTGCAAGCTATACTGAACAATCCAATTGAGACCAGGTATTACAGCCTACAGGAGACTAGATTTATGTGCCACAGATAGAGAATAGGAGGGACTGAAGTGCACCAGGGCTTGAGGCCCCCATAATGGCAGGAAAATGAAACATACCCAGATAATCCTGGCAAGAGACCAGTACCCCCACACAGGAGAGGAAGCTGAAAACCCCCGAAGGTCACTGCCAGTCTGACATGGAGGAAAATTCCTTCCTGACCCCACATATGGTGATCAGTTAGACCCTGAGCATGTGAGCAAGAACCAGCCAGCCATGCACCTGAGAGAGAATTCTCAGTGGCATCTCAGAGGCCTAACCCCCCTTGCCCAATGTCCCATCCCCAGCCATTGCCATTCCTGATCCAGAAGAAGAAGATTTAAAAACTAACATGGATTTGGGGGAGGGGGAATCACTTGCTGACCCCTACCAATGGCAGACTGAAACCTTGAAGCATAAGCTTTAGAAACATAAGATGTAACTGTGTTCAAATGTTGGCCTCCTAAATGTATTGATTATTATGTTGGCCATCTTATGCTGCCCATTACACAAGTTATCAAGGGGATGTGAGATCCTCGACTGTGATGCCAAGAATCAACATTGCCCTAGTGTTAACAATGAGATTTTGACTCCAGTTAAAGGGGTAAACTACCAGATATAAATCTCCACTTAATGGATTTTAGAGGATTCAATGATTATTTGAAGGCTTTCTGAAAACTACATTGGTAGAAGTCTAATTTTCTTCCTCTTTGTAGTGGAAGTTGATGATTTGAAAAAGATCACAAATGCTTTGACAGTGCTATGCAGTGAAAAACAAAAACAAGAGAAGGTAAGACTTCTGCATCTTTCTATACTGTCTTTCCATAACTTGCATAATCCCAGTATGCACTAAGATGTGCACCTTCTATAAATCTAAGGGGTTCTAGGTTTTGAATTCAAATGTGCTTTTGACTTAACACTGTTAATGAGAAGACGGTTGAAATTGAAATTCTGATTTGGGATATCGTCCTAGAGCTAAACTTGAGAATGTCTCAAACGTAAGTACACTCATGTAAAGTAAGCACCGTTCTGCCAGTAATCTTTAACTTTACCTCCTTGCATATTTGCACTGATTCTGTTCAATTTTTTGGCCTCTGTGCTGGAGTGGAAGTGTCCAGTTGTCCTGGAAAGGTGGGAGAAGCGTATATTTTAGTTAAAACCAGAAAACTAGAATCAGTTAAACGTGTTTATGGAAGTAATTTGAATCTTTATCCTCAACCTTTAATAAAACTAAGATCAATGTGATCAGAGTGACTTAACAGCAGATAACAGAACTAGCTAGCATGTCAGTATGCCTCTCTGGTGTGCCATACAACTTAAGTGGAAAAAGCATTAAGTGAGTGATAACACTGTATCAGATTATAGGATAATTGGTGCTTTGTGATTATACAGATTGTGTAAAATGTTTCTTGTGCAAAAGTTATAACATTAAAGTTGTGAGGGAATTGCATAGCTAAAGGTCAATGAGACCAGAATTTTAAAAAATAGTTAACTGAACATTAACTGGCAAATCCAAGCCATGCTGCCTAGCAGATAACTGAAATGAGACTGGTTTCAAAACTTATACTAGAGAGTTCTTTGAAGGAAGCAACCTGCTTCTGGGCCTTCAATGTGAATAATAAATGCTCCATAAATGCACAACTCTGCTACTTTCTACCCAAAATTGGTGGGTGATTGGAAACATTTTCTAGGCATGTGCTCCAAACTGCTCTCGTGGCAATGTACAATAAATGGTTTAGTTCAAAAGAAGAGTAACAGTGTAAACTTGGCTATAAAAATCATCTGTAGAGTGATATTGAACTAATTCTGCATTTCTAATAGAACTAGACTTTTAGTGAGATGAACTTCCCTGTCTATTTACAAAGCTAAGAGAAGGGCAGGTGCAGTTGTGGCTGAACGTAGTTATGCTGTTTGTGCTTCACTGCTGATTTTGGTAGCTGAGTTTCATCAGGATGCTAAACTTGGTGCTTTTTTTTTTAAATCAAATCTCAGATTTGGAGGTCAGGTATTTATTTCTTTGGTCTAGCTAACTTTTCTATTAATCCTTCTGTGCCTGGCACCTTTGCCCCATCCATTTACGAAGAATTTACCAAAGTGGTTAATGTTAGCATACAGGAAATAGCTTGCCCCTCAACTCAGTAACTCACAATATTGTAGCTCTTTGGAGTATTAATGTACAATATTGGAAGAAGCTCACAACGTACCACTTGTAAGTGATCTTGGCTGAATCATGTTTCGTTTTTTTTTAAATCAGCCAACCAAAAAGACCAGACCTGAGCAAAGTTTTTACCTTAAAACAGAAGAACCAGACACTCCATCAATTCACTCGGGATTTTGCTCCTGACTTTACGTGCTCTGATACTATGGTGATGGGAAGCCATATAAAACTCTACAATAAAGATTCCCACCAACTAAATCAGTAACCGTATAAACCTGAACATCTGTAATTTTGCATTTGGGAAGTGTCTCCCCTCCTTCAGGAAAATAAGCTTATGCTGCAGATAGTGTAATAAGTTCGGTGAAGGGTGTTCCAGTGTACCATAGAGTACATGCTGCTATTCTGATTATGGTGAGGCGAGTCTGCTAGACATAGTGTGTTTGCCATGAATAAGAGTTGAACTTAAATTCAGTTGCCTCTGGGGTAAAATTCAACAGCAGTAGTGCACACGCCTTACGTGGTAGGAAGTGAACACTTTTGCCAGCTAACAGATCAGAAGTACAGGGGAATTGAAGTGTGCTGTATTTAGTTCCCAGATAGGAAACTGTCAGGATGCTCGGGTTAATATTCTTCATATTTTTTACCAGCACTTCAGGGAAATTAGCATGTTACATTTAATACTGACTCTAAAATAAACCAAAGCTTTTTTGGTCTTTCCTCAGCAAAGTAAAGCCAAAAAGAAGAAAAAAGGGGTTGTGCCTGGAGGTGGTTTAAAGGCCACTATGAAAGATGATCTGGCAGATTATGGAGGATATGACGGAGGATATGTACAAGATTTTGAAGACTTCATGTGACATCTTTCCTTGTGTTGTCTTTCTTTTGCCCTTAAACATGTAGCACAACTTCTTTTCCTTTAAATTCTGCCAAATGCTACAATTGGAAGTGCAGTATCTTTGTGCTGGTTATTTAACTCTTTGACAGGGTGGTGCTAAAGCATTGGGATACCTGTGTCGTCAAGGGGTTGAAATGATGAAACTCCATTCCTATATAAATCACAGAAAAAACAAAATTCTAATAATGTTTTTAATTGTTGCTATCTGGTTTCATAGTAACAAAACCACTAAGTTGGACATGAATTTCAACACAGCAAAAGTTGTATTATTACCAGCACAGTTTAGTAATGCAGCCTTAACTGTACCTCCTTGAATGATTTACCTTGTGAACAAAAGCAGTTTGCAGCAAAGGCATGGTGTGCACTTAGTATTAAAATTGCTTTGTCTAAGTTAGAGCTTGGGTTTTTTAAAAATAGATTGTGAAGGGGACTGCTAACTTCAAAGTAAGGATACTGCACCTGAAAATTAATCACTTGATACGCACCCATTCTTTCAAAGCATGACATTTTAAAATAAAACTTATTTTGGTCAAAACAAGAAAATAGTTCCTTGTTGCATTTGAAAAATGATTTGTGGTATCTTGAGTATAAGCAGTTTACATTTATCTGAATATTTCTACTAATGCAGCTGTATGGGTTGGTTATTCTAACAGTTAACTGCCTGGTTTAAGTGTCTATCTGAGAACCAAATTTCCTTTGTTCTCATGGGCTGCGATAGAACTCTCACAGGACTTTACCATTTTCTTTCATTTACAAAAACCTGCTTAGCAAACTGCAACAGTTACTACAGTTGGGCAAATTGTTATGTTAACAATTATGACATCTGCAATGTTTTATAAAGCAACTAATTTAATAAAATCACTATTGTGAGGACTTCAGAGCCTGTGTATTGGGAGTACTTATTTTAGTGTTAACTAAGCTCTAGAACAGTGTTTCTGGGCCACATAGCTAAGCTGACAAGAGGAAAGAGGAGTCTCTTCAATATGAAGTGGCTGCTTGCTTCAGTGAGTGACCACCAGACAGCTTGTCCCTATAGTCTAGTATGCATGTCCCGTTTCTTGGTGTGGCTTACTTCACTGTTCCAAATGAATGAACCTTGAAATTGGCAGTATAATGAAACAGAACTGGGGCATGGGATTGCAGTGTATTCAGCACTGCGATCCTTTATTTGAAATCTGTTTCCACACCTTAGTTGAATCTAAAGCAGCAATTTAAAACAAGACATACTATTACACCCCACCTTACTAAAAACAATGGCAAGGAAAGGTTACAAAACCACTTGGGACATCATCCTTAACACTGAATTCAGATACATGTGCACAAAATTTTGTTTAGTTTTTAACCTTCATGTCAGGAATGTTAAGCCTGGGCTTAGTGGACCTTTGGAGATTTCCATATGGTGGGAGTTCATATCACTTGCCCCTTAACTAAAGGGCGAAAGAATGTTAGATGTGACATCTCTGCTCAGTCTGTAGTCTCAGGTCTTTCTATTTCTGCATTACACAGAGCTCCAGCTTAAACAAAACTGGAATTTTGTTAAGGGCCAGAATTGTAGTTTAAAACTATTTATTTAATGGAATGTCTGAAGGGCATGGGCCTGAATACTGTATGTAACCTGGGGATAGTTTATGGCTATATTAGAATATTTAATAGCAGGGATGTATGCAAAACCCCAGAGGGAGAGGATACAATGTCTCCCAATAAGCCATCTCTTGGGAAACATGGTGGGGGGTCATTGCTGGATAATGCCCAAGCTATGAGTTGGGGGGGTGATAATTCCAGGCTCCAGCCAAAGTTACAAGACTTGTTTTGCCAACCAAAGCTGGAAGCCTGAAGATCAAAGGACACTAAACAGTCATTACTGAGAGAGGGAGATGCAGCTGGCAGAGCTGTTCCTGGCAAACATGCTCTCTTGCATCTCTGCTGGAGGATCAGAAGCAAAGCCTGCCTTGTGCACTGCCGCAGGGCTAGAGCTTAGTCAGATGTGGATGCATCTAGAGACAAGTGGTGGTCAGAGGTGCAGCTAGCTCTACAGCCTTCATCCTTTTTATCTCAAGTGTATTTCTACATGCTCTGAAAGGCATTAGCATCATTCTAGCTTTGTGATCAGTCTTTATTTTCTTGACTTTTTCCCCAGTATTACAACTCATGGGGACTAACTGTAGATGCTCCACTACCTCCAAGCACAGTTGACAGGTATGTATCTACCTCTTGGGTGTCACTAGAATTTACTTTTGTGTCTCAAATTATACCAATTAAGATGGGTCATAATGCTACCTTTTTCTTGCTTAACCTTAAGGGTCTTGCTCTTGTTTTTTGGGCAGCCAATTTCTAATGTATGGGGGGGTGGTTTTGTTTACCTCATGTGACTTTAGTGTCACTTTAAAGATGTAGCCTGGATCTGACAGGACCTTCTTTAAAACATGGTTTGGCTAATAGGCATGAAAAATCCTCACTGTGTTGCTTTTTCTATGAAAAAATATTTTACCTGGCAGAGGCTGGCTGGCTGCTTCCTCATTCTACCTGTGGTACTCCCAAGTAACAATACTGCTTTCAGTTGCTCAGAAAAAATCTTTCAGAGATGTATGTGTGAACTGAAATTCAGCTGCCTCTGGGGTAGAATTGAAGAATGGTGCTTTAGGAATCAATGTTCAAGTTATTTTGTAGCCTTTATCATTAAAATAAACTTGAAAATGTGAACCAAGTGCAGACTAATAGCCCAAAATGAAAAGCAGTCACTCACCCCACTTAACTAAATTTCATCTTTAAGAAACATCCCACTTAGATGTCAACTGTTAAGATCGCTTTAGCAGAAATAGCCAGGTGTGCTTTTTCCAAACACAACTGCACCATGTCAAACAAGCCTCAATGCTGCAAACAGTTGTAGATGTACATACTTAATGTTAAGTATGTGATTAGTCCTCCTGACTTCAATAGAGTTAGCACATTGGGTTCTAGAGTAAATTCAGTTTTTATAGCCTACACAGTGCAGCTGTAGCATGTATTCTTTATATGTATTAAACCTCCATTTTTTAAATTTAAGAATGGAATGGAAGCAGCTGCACAACACACAGGACCTTCAAGATAATCTTATTATCCAATTAAATGCAAGAGCCACTAATCAATGGACTCACTGGATAAAGAATCTTCAGCTGGCTATTAATTACCAAGAAATATGGAACTCCAATAGTCAGTGTATCTGGTAGGACAGTCAAGGAGCAAATTACCAGAATCTTAATCATACAAAAATGCATTATCCTAGCAACTAAGACAAAATTGTCTGAAGCCTGCAGTGTGTAGGTGAATGGGAACACTGCTGAATAGGATTAGGCTACTGGATACTCTTGGCAGCTTGAGGAAAAGCTGTTTGCTACAGTTGGACAATTCTTCCTGTTTATGAAATGTGTGTACTCTGGGTTATGGAACAGAAAACTTCCAACCAAGACACCCAGCTCCAGAAATAGGTCTTTGCTTTTAAAATACACTGGTACAGCCAAAGGTAAATAGCATTTGAGTCTTACTGAACATTTAACTTAACCATATCTGAAGCCCTTCCTGTGCTCAAAGTACTTCTGGGAGTTAAAAAGCTACTCAAACGAAGACATTCTTAGCCCAGGGCGAGGAAGCAAATCCTGAGACTCTAGCCCTTCATTTCCCCTGAGGAGCTGCTCTGTCACAATGGAACTAGTGCAACTCAATGTGGGGGTGAATACTGAGACAAAACAGCCTACGGCAATAGAAATACTTGGTCCCTTCCACTAGAGCAGACTCAGCTCCCCTACAAACCAGTGTCATCAGGATCAGCGATGAGGCTTTTCCTGATGGAAGGATCATTCTTAAACAGCCTGTTGAAAGACATCCAAGCCCAGTTGTTATGTTTGATATTCCTACTACAGTGATAGGCCACCACCTGGGAATGCTGCAGACAGAACGTGTCAGAACACTCCAGGGAAAAGTTTATGAACAATAATGTCTAGATATTTTGGAACTATTCAGAAAACTGTAAACAGATTTCCCCCCTTTTTCCAAACACTTCTGGATAAGTTTGCCTTGAACAGTTAACTAGTGCACATGACTCCACCCCAAAGCACTCAGTGGTGATTTACTTTTGCATGTAAGACACAAAGACTAGGAACTAGTATTTAAGCAAGAGTTTCCAAAATGCATACAGCTGTAAAGAGGTTTATTCCTAGCCAGTCAATACCAATGCTAGAGGCTTTAAAGAATACAAATATAGCAGCAAACAAAACAACTGTATATGGTGAATTTGTGATAATGTGTGCACACACAACACCCGTAGCAAATTCTCCTTTGTTTCACTGGTAAAAGAAGAGTGTACTCTAAAAGCACATAACATCTTAACTCTCTGTGAACACAGAGGTAGTCCATTCTTGTCACTGACTATTATGGTATTCCTATAAATCTTACAGTGGGCAGGTAAAAATAATCTCATTTGCATAAAGCACTAGAGAGGAGTATCCTAGGCAAATTGCTTCCTCTGAAGATTTTGGAAAAATAGGCAAGAGACTTTTTAATATGAATGTTTCAAGTATTGTACTTGCACTAATGAACTTGTAAGGTCAGCAGAACATCTATTAGCCCATTTTAAACAGATAAATATTTGATCTGATGTTCCGTTTAAGTTACTGTAAGTACCACACATTAATTTTGCAGCAGTAAGATCCTCAGCATTCGGCAGTTTTTTGTTTTTAAGAAGGCTTGCATGCAATTCCTGCTAAAGCCAGTAATCCATGCCTCTAAATTAGCCAAAGTCATTTTAGAATAAAGTCTGGCTGAAATCCCAGCTGGCCAGAGCACCATCTTCTAGGCCCACCAAGCAGGCTTTTACAAAACATTTTGTTCAAGTCTGATTTAAATATTAAGAATTGTTTATTGTCCAAAACAACTTTGGGTTAATAGTGTCTGTGTTTCAGGGACGTTCAAAACAGTGCTAGGATTTTATAGTAAATTTCACATACTGAAGCAAATTTTTTTTAAGGCACCTAGCAGCAAGTGACCAGGAGCTGGACAGTGCAAGCCATGGTACTCCTGCTTGTCTGGGCTAGAATCTTCATGTCACTTAGGCTGGAATCTAATTTGCCAGCATATCCTTTAGACAGCAGCCAGTCTGCGCATCCTTCAAAAGCATATTTACCACATCATAGAACTTGTTATCATACGCCAATTTGTAGTACAGGTAGATGTCTTCACAGTAGGTCAGTAACGTCTTCAGATTTTTCTGAGCAGTCTCAGTTGGCTGGTGCTGTTTGACCCTGAGACAGAATTTTGTGTTATATTAAAAGGGAAGAAAGGGCAAGCTTACAAATAAGATTGACAAAGCTGAAGAACATCACATGAGATGGGAAGAAGTTCTGATATCTAAAGAAAAATGCAGGCTGGGGGTGGGGAGGGGGGGCAGAGGAACTTGTAGAGATGGTTCTTGGAAAGGATTTGTGTTTTGCTTCTCCATACTCTTCTGCAAAGATTATTTTAAAGCTAGACATTTGTTAAAGACAAAAAGCTGACTAGGTTATAAAGAGTTCTGAGCCCTGCAGGAAGTTCTCTCCACCACACTAAATGGCTGATAGTATCTGACAGCACCTAAGTGTGCGAAGTGCCTCACAATATAGTAAATAGCACATGGACTCTGCCACCAGGAGCAGTGAATCTCATTCTGTATATGATGCAACAAAGGGCCAACAGAACAAGGTTTAGGGAACCCAACAGAGGTGGCAACAATAACATAGGGTAGTTACTCAGCCAACGTGCTTTCACAGCATTATCTATGGCAGAGATGGCAATAGAATCCAAATGTCCTGACTCCCTGTGCTAGCCACACAATCCTCCTTCCCCTTCACAGCAATCAGAGTGATTGACATGCACAAAATGCCACACAAAGCAATTCTCACACCACCTCTGGATAGTTATTTTACAGATTGGGCTGGAGTCTGCCAACCTGCACGTGAGGTCAATGAGAAGGTACAAAAATGAAGATCTGAACTGGGTATGTGAGAGATGATTGAAACATATTTAATTTCATGGCATATCAGTAACTTCTCCTTATGACTATGCAATGGAAGAATTAGCTGCTAATTTCTTACACGTTGTTTGTGAGATCAATTAAAGAAAGAACACCACTGTTACTAGTTTCATTCAGGAAATAACTTTTTAGCTCAACAAAAACTAGTTTTGTACGTATAAAAACAAGTGATCTATGTTATGAACTGTCTTTA
The DNA here is from genome assembly GCF_965140285.1 of Lepidochelys kempii. NCBI lineage: Eukaryota > Metazoa > Chordata > Testudines > Cheloniidae > Lepidochelys > Lepidochelys kempii. Next base: position 83,428,088 of record NC_136389.1, on the reverse strand, counting down.
AGCACTGATGAATTAATAAATTAAACCTGTTTTCACACTAGCCTACAAGAGCACAATTATTGAAACAGTGTATCTACTGCCTTGAGAGAAGGTCATGAGAGAGAACAACAAAACTCAACTACAACTAGCATTCAGGGGATCTCCATGCCACTCACTTCGGGATCACCATTTTACCCCTCAGTGTTCCTAGATCTGAGGAGTTACCTCAGAGGCCAAGCTAGCACAGCTGCTCTTAGAAAGGAGGGGCAGGCTACTTTACAGTGCTGCTCCCTCCGGAGGGCCAACTGCATGGTTGCCGCAACACAACATGCTTAAGATTGGGAATAAGGGGCAAGAATCCCTCCTGAACTTTGCTCTCCCCAAGCAGTGTACTGGGCTGACACCACGCCAGATGACTTGTATTCTATAAGCGAATACAAATAAAACCACTCTCTTTGAAGTCAATTGCCAGAAAGACAAAAGGCATAGCCATGCAGGGTTGCAGAAATACTTACTTCTTCGCAATCTCCTCAAATACATTGGATTTGAGTAACCTTTGTTGCTTAAATTCTTCCAGGTAATTGAAGTCGCCCTTTATAATCACTTGTTGATACAGAACTTCAGCCCAGTCTGGAACAAAGTCATAAGCCTCAGACACAATAGCAACCTAAAAGGAGAACATGCCAGAATTACTGACTAGGATGGGCCACAAGCTGGTTTAACTGATGAAGCTTTCCAGCCATGTGGTTTTGCCTGCTTTTGTTTGCACTTTGGCAGTACTCAAGCATTTCAGGTGCAGACTGCCATGGCCTCTCTGGCTCAGTTCTTTACACTGTTGTCTCAAGGCCATTCTTTTAAGGAGGAACGCAAGGGTCACTGTGGAACTATAGATAAACAGAGGGATGTGGAGTGGGGAGTAGGTATGATGGAGAGGGAAGAAGAAACTTGAAAATAGGATGGAAATTCAAGGCTAGAAGATACGGTTCTTACTGAAGTTAAAGGGAATTTGAAGCAGTTTGGGGCCTTAAGAGTTGGGAGAAGAGAGAAAGGAGAAGATAGGATTTTGTAATAGACCCAGAAGATTAACATATAAACACATTCAAACATTAATATAAGAATGGCCATACTGGGTCAGACCAACGGTCCATCAAGCCAATTATCCTGTCTTCTGATAGTGGCCAATGCCAGGTGCCCCAGAAGGAACAAACAGAACAGGTAATCGCCAAGTGATCCATCCCGTCTCCCATTCCCAGCTTCTGGCAAACAGAGGCTAAGGGACACCATCTCTGCCGCTCCGGCTAATAGCCATTGATGGACCTATCCTCCATGAACTTACCTAGTTCTTTTTTGAACCCTGTTATAGTCTTGGCCTTCACAACATCCTCTGACAAGGAGTTCCACAGGTTGGCTGTGTGTTGTGTGAAAAAATACTTCCTTTTGTTTGCTTTAAACCTGCTGCCTATTAATTTCATTTGGCGACCCCTAGTTCTTGTGTTATGAGAAGGAGTAAATAACACTTCCTTTCTCTACACAAGTCATGATTTTATAGACCTCTATCAGATCCCCCCCAGTTGTCTCTTTTCCAGACTGAAAAGTCCCAGTTTTATTAATCTCTCCTCATACTTCAGCCGTTCCATACACCTAATCATTTTTGTTGGCCTTTTCTGAACCTTCTCCAATTCCAATATATCTTTTCTGAGATGGAGCGACCACATTTGCACACAGCATTCAAGATGTGGACGTACCATGAATTTATACAGAGGCAATATGATATTTTCTGCCTTATCTATCCCTTTCTTAATGATTCCCAACATTCTGTTCACTTTTTTGACTGCCACTGCACACTGAGTGGATGATTTCAGAGAACTATCCCAATGACTCCAAGATCTTTCTTGAGTGGTAACAGCCAATTTAGATCCCATCATTTAATATGTATAGCTGGGATTATGTTTTCCAATGTGCATTACCTTGCATTTATCAACACTAAATTTCATCTGCCATTTTGTTGCCCAGTCACCCAGTTCTGAGAGATCCTTTTGTAGCTAACATATAAACACAGAGTAGCAGGTCCCCTTGACATTTCTTTAAGAACATGGCAAGAGGGGGAAAGAAAGGACAAGACATGGCAAAATAGGGGTCACTGAACAGCCAGTGAAAAGGTCCAAAGGCCACACAACTGGGAAACATATTTTGTCTGGAGAATTCATCTCCTTTAACTTTGAAAACCAAAGAGGCCAGAATATTCTCACTTCGACGTGCTGTTGGAGGGAGGGTCCATCTCTGGTGTTGAAGTGCTATTGGTTCTCTTTAAAAAGTCTTTGTTTCTGTCTGAGGTCCTTCTTGCCTTAAGTGAATTCCAGAAGCTGAGAAGGAAAATGCCTTTTCCCATTGGCTTCCCACACTGCTGGGGCTACAGGTGCTGTCACCTGCCTGTAACATGGCCACTGCCACCAGCTGTCTTTATTCTCAAACATATTTTCTATTATAAACCTGGGGAGCAGCATTTCACCTTGTGAGCCTTTATAGTGCTGTGGTGAGTGAAATGGATGCAGCATCCCTTACTCAGTCACTTTACCTGGTAGAATCTGGGCAGGGACATGATGCAATCCATCAGGTTCTGTCTGTTCAGGTTAATCAACATCGTGCTCTGATTCGTGTTCAGAAAATGAAGCTGGAGGGTTATCAGCTTTGTCAACCGGTTGCAGCGCAAGGACTGGCGGATACAGGAATCCTAATTCAAGAGTCAAAACAGAAAAGCAAAACCAAGCTCCTGGCGTAACGTTTCTATCGGAAAGCTGGGGTGCATGTTCCCAAGCACAGCTCCGGGGGCTTCAGACCTATCTTAGTATTTTGTCTTGTAAATCACTGCAGTTGCTTTGATTAATCACTTTTAATGCACCTATATATGAAGCCCCACTCAGCAACTCAATTTTATTGTAATACGTGGAGGCCAGTCTTTAATCACACCTTTAATACTGTTCTATTTTCCCTCACCCCAGATTAAAACGGTTAGCTCAGCACCAAAGCCAACTGATTCTCTCCTTCCCATGAGATGAAAGCTTCTAAATTTAATCCCAGATACTAAATGCTGAGCAGGGAGCAACAAGTTACTCTTTGATTCAGTGGTCATGTGGATAAGCAGGCTCAGGTATTAGGCTCTGTCAGAGGGATCTCTTTTGCCCCTGCCCTGCAATGTGGCACATCATGGGTGGCTGCTTCAAAAGCTCCTTTTCCTCTCCAACCAGGATGGGTCTCTGAGCATCACTCCCAGGGAAGCTCTGCCTACTATTCAGCCTTAATCCATCTCTCAGCCTTCCTTGGCCAATGCTGATAATTAATACTTTACAAAGTTCCAATTCCATCTCAATTTACCTTAGAATAACTTTCGGCTGCATCAATAAAGAGTGTCAGAGCTTTCATCAACAGTTTCTTTAAGTTAGGCACATCTCTGAGAGACTCTTCTGAAACAGAAAAAGAACTTTAAAACAAGCACCCAAGGCTTTTACAGCTGCAGCAGCAGACAATATGCAACAAACACTTTTGTAACTCACATTTGAAAATTTCTGTCTAACGACATTTCAGAAGGCAGCAACATGCCAAAATACCTTAGAAAGCATCTCATGCGCTAACTCTGCACAAAGCATAAGAAATGCTGCTCTGCTGTGTACAGAATAAAATTCCAAGCAATTACAATAATCCAATCAGGAGTTTTAAAGGCAATTTGAAAACAAATACAAAATATCCATTTGCTTTTGTCATGTGTGTCGACTGCCCTCAACAAACCAGGTTAAGGAAAGCATTCAACAGAACTCAAGTGTTTTAGATCCCTTTACACCCCCACTGGGTCTTGTTCCACAGTGACACTCCTGCATGCTCCATTCATTATGACATCAGACATGCATGACATGCATGCAACCACTGGAAGTTTAGGCTGATTAAAGTATCTATTATACCTACAAAGGTAGAAAATACTTTGAAAATGGAATAATGTCCTAACACACTAGGACGCACCTGGTTAGTGGTGCTAATGGGGTTTTCCACCAGCACAAAACCCAGGACCACCACAACTTTCTGGAAAGGAAGAGCAACAAAATAATACCTCTGAGCCTGGCTAGTTGGGCCACTCAGTGCATCCTGCTGATGGAAATGGATTTTTCCATTTTTACGTGCAGGTCAGCAGGAAAGGCAACTGGAACTGTGTTTACTAGCCATATCTCACTTAAACAACAATGCATCTGACAGAAAAAATGCCCTTAATTTACAAAGTATTTTAAATTAAGCCAATTTTTTATTATGTACAGCGATGCAATATGCTTATACGAGAAGCTATATTCAAACACACTTAGTCTTGGTTCCGTAATTCCTACTCACCCCATGGTTGAGATTCAATGAGCTTAAGCTGTATACAAGCAGCTGCCTCATGATTCTCTCCAATTTCTCGACACATGCTAAAGCACAGGGCTATCATATTGTGCTTTTCACTGTCCCCTGGCCGACAGCGCTTTATGTAATCCAGCAGAGCTGTCTTCAGCGTTCCACTCTGGTTAGGAGAAAGGGCATCAGAACAGGCATTCAAAAGAGTTGTGGTTTTGGTTTTTATTAAAAAACTTGCAAGGAAAATCAAATCCAGAACAATTTTCAAAAAAAGTGGTCAGCACGCCACCTTAAGTTTCCCCTCAAACATTTCAACACATAATGGGAATATGATTAAAGTATCACTGAGAATAGCAGACTCCTAATTATACTTAACAGAATTGCTAAAATCTGGCAGCCTCCAAATTTCTGTATGTTTAATTGTAAGTCAGCACTCTGTAACAGAGTATCTATCATGTAAAACACAAAGAGGGTCCAACCTAGCACAAAATATATAGGGTCCTCCAAATTTCTATTACTGAAGTTGAGAGAAATAGCTGTTTTCCTTCCCTCCTGCACTGATTTTTACTGTGTCTAGGACATCATGAGACAATCTAAGCTGTTAAAGTAACCACGTGAGTCTCTTTATAACTATATGCAAGAAAGAAGAAAATATGGTAAAGTATTTCATTTAAAATTGTGATTTGTATTCATCAACCATCTAAAGACATTCGCTTTGTAGAGTGAGATTTTAATCCCAATACTCAAATTATTAAACTCCCCAGATAATGTACTGGCAGTGAAGGTATCCATTTTTTCACTCACTCTCACTCACACACGTTACTGGGTTTTTTGGTTTTGTTTTTTGCACCTACCGGGTCCAACTTTTTTCTCATAAGCACTTCAAAGTAATGTTTCTCATGCAGCAGATCGAATATGTACGTCATTTCATTATATCTTCCAATACCAGTAAGGAGTCGGACCTTTAGAGAGAACGGCATAAAGATCAGTGGATGATGGAAAATCTTATCTCACAAAGGAGCAGCCGTGTATATTAGGGTTAGTTTGTTCCCTTTTAAAAATTTTTTAAATTTTTTTGTTTGTTTTAAAAGGCAAAATGATCAACAGCCCAAATAACCACCCCCCAAAAAGTAAAGCTTTCCATCACGTGCAATCCATGCAGTGAGCTTTCCAGTCCCCTCCAGTAATTCCAACTTGGAATGATATCTCATGTCACTAAGCTGGTATGTTTCAAGTCAGGTGCGGCCTTTATTAAGCAGCAATAGAGGATGCAGGTTAGCTTGGTAATGTGGATCATTGCATTTCACAAAACAATGTCTGACAAACCTTGAAACTCCAAAACCAAGACATTGCATGCTCCCCACCCCTCCATTCTGCCACAGCCTCATCCATTTTTCTAACAAACTATTATGGTGGTCCCTTTGTGATGTGGAAACCTGGCCAGTAGTAGCTGTGATCATCAGGCCACAAAACACACATCACAAAGGTAACAACCTTTGGGCTCTATAGATGTAGGCTGGACAAAGACCAGTGACCTAGAGATGAAAGCTTTGTATTCCAATTCCATGAGCCATCTAGTCCACATGCTCACGTGGTTTGCTACCATTTGCATGGAGAGCTGTGTACAGAGTGTGGTTAGCACAGTATGGTGATGGATACATACCACAAGGCCGAACTCCTCATTGGGGGCCAAGTGTGCCTCAGTGAGAAGTCGAGCAGTTTGCAGGACTCTAATAATTCCTTCCATGTGACATGTCAGACTAAAGCAATTATGGGCCAAAATCAGCAGCTCTGTAGCTAGAGAATGAGAAAATGTGGGTGGTTCAGTTAACAAGCTGAGGAAGTTAGTCATTGCATCTCTGTTGAAATCGCTGCTAACTCGGCAGATGATTTACCATTTTTCAAGTTACAAGCACTAGAAGTGAATCAGAGGCATCTACTAGCCCTTTACAGCTTCTGTAACTGGACACATTCAGTCTGATTCAGTTGCTGCTAGAATCTGACCCTTTGGATTATTCTCTGCAATGTGAATATAATCCTTACAAGGAAAGGAGACTGCTTGACAAATGCACAGCGTATAGACCAGCCACCATCATACCAGGTCAGTTCTCAATTTAAAAAGGTAAGTGTGATGGGATCTACCCCACACAGGCGATGAGAGGGCTAATGTGGGCCTGAGAGGCCAATTAACACCACATGGTTACACCTGGAGGGTGGCCAAGGCCCAATTAAAGATGAGTTCCAGCTGGGGGAAGCCGAATAGTTTCTATAAAGACAGGATACTCAGAGTAGGAGGTGGCTACAGTGAGAGAAGGAAATAACTGCAGTCCTTCTCGGAGCAGTACAGAATGGACCTGAAGAGAAACAGAAACCACCAGGGTGAAGCAGGTTTGAGTGATAAGCTCTGACAAAAGGGCAGGACCTGGGCCTACAGAGAAAAAACCCAGGGAGGCATTCAACTGAAGAGGAGCTTCAGGAGGGTGTTTACACCCTTGGACAGGCCCTGATGGGAGAGGGCATCAGGGTGAAGGAGACTCCTGGAGTTGGCCTGAGAAGAGGCCACCTGACAGGCAGACAGCCTTGGGATAGACAGGAACGAAGGATCCAGAGTAGAGACAAGACTCCCACGAGGTAACTCTTGAGAGTCAGCATTCTGCAGAAGAATAGAGAGTTGCGGGAGGGACACAGGATGGATTAAAAATGTAAGCACAAGGGAGGGGGAAGAAGTTGCTTCCACTGTAGTTTGTGTTTTGCTTTTGAGTTTGGTAAGAAGTCTCCAGAGGAGCCGTGGGGCCACTACTCTGCGTGGAACAGAAGAGGAGCCCTAGGGGAACGAAAGACATTATATCAATGTCTGTCAAGTGGGACACTGCCCATGTGGGACACTGACACTGCAGAAGACGAGAGACTGTGAAGTGACCTGGCCAGAGGTCCAAGTCATGAGAAGAGAGACCACAGAAGGACCGGAGTGGCAGGGGGTGGTAAATAAAGACCTGCTACATCATGTCCAGCCATGAGACGGCGCTGAAGCAATAAGTCCATTTTTCCACACTAAGATCCAAAGTTTTGCATCTTGGTTTGAAAAGACCATTCATATATTTGATATACCAGGTGGGATTTGAGATGGAACAAGTTCACTCATCCACAATTTAAAATGGATTAAATGTATCCATTTGCAGATAAACCATTTTACTAGAACACAGATGAAAGATTCACATTTGGCTGATTAATGGGGCAGGGTCTGGAAGCAGGAAACTTGGTGTTTTACTTTATGAAACATTGTGGGGTGGAGGAGGGGAGGAGATACGATTTTATGTATGTATCCAGGCTTGTGTGACAGTGTCCTTCACTGTCGCACCTGAAACTAGCCAGCAGGGAAAAGGGTTAACCATGGACTCAGAGCAGGGATATAAACAGGTGGCAGGGGAAGAGGATGCTCTCCCCAGGGAAGAGAAGAGCTAAGAAGGCTCCCAGGCACAGACAGAAAAGGAAATGGGAAGCTATTTTACTTATCCATAATCATTACACTGGAATTACTCTGGTGACCCAAACTTAACACCCCCAAGGTGTGCAAAAATGTGTTCAAAAAGTTAATAAATGACTAGCCTATTATGAAATTCTTTTTCCTATAGAGAATCGGTTTTACTATACCATAACAGCACCATAACAATGGGATCCTGCTCCATGACAGCTCCTAGGCACCACCACGATACAAACACACACACGCTACTTTGTCACTCATTATAAATGTTAGCTATTACACCACATAAATGACAAATACATGCAAGGTGCATCATAATTTAAAACCTTCACCAGCATGTAATCAACACATTTCAGAACAAACTAATCGCTCATTCCCATTCCATTCATAAAAATGTTGTTCTACTCCAATACCTAGACATTACACTTGGAAAAGCTATAGAACTCTGGCATAATTGAATGTTCCCTGGGACTTCTTTTAAAGTCTGTACCCCACATTTAACAGTCAGTATATGAAAACAGCATTTGTCCTACATCGTATCTCCAAAATAAGGGGGCAAAGTTAAGGTTGGGTGACAGTGCAAGCCCCCTGGGATAAAAGCGACTGATGAAAGATAATATCGAAGTGGAAAACTGTCTGGATCTTTTAATTGTTCATTCTTTTAAAAAAATCTAAAAAAAAGTGTTGGGGGGGAGGAGGTGTAATTAGCTGGATTCTATTGTAACACACTTTCAACCTTAACTTTAACCAAGATTTTGTTTCTGAATAAAGCTCTTTTCAGGCTGTAGATTACCCCAACGTACTAGAGAGGCTATGAATGGAGATCTTCCAGTTGCACCTGTGTTAATTTTAGTAATCTTTGGGACAGAGAACTTTCACTAAAATCCTTTTTCTCAGAGGTACATTTTCAGTATTATAAAGGATCTTACTTAGCCACTGCTGGCTGGCTGCTAAAAGTATCTTGGCTACATTTTGTAAGCGTAATTACACCATGCCCATGAATGGACAGCTATACAACGGGAGTGAAGTTTTAGCCAAAGACAACCTATAAATATTTAGCAAAGAAATATGTAAAATACCAGGCTGCTAAATCACTTTCCTAAGAATTTGGCCAGAAGACTTTTCTAAATCCATCCACAAAACTTTAAATAACTTATTGACTTGAAATTTCCAAGCTATTAGTTCAAGAACTCCTCTTCAGTCTTAGAGAGGATAGTGAATTCATGTATGGATGCCCTAGGCACTTATGCTTTGATCTATTTCTTATGAATACATTTTGAAATCTCTCTTTAATAATTTTTAGCAAAAAATCAGCAATGAATATTCCCCTCACCAGTGCTCCAAATACTTCATGATGTAATACAGAGCCCAAAATAGCCAATGTTATTATAATGCTAGTTACATATAGTATTATTTGCTATTTACTTACTGCAAGATAGTTCCCCACAGGGTACAGATGAAATTTTATCCAATAACTTCATGCCAACCAGTGTATGATCCTTGCACAATTTGGCCAACTCTAGGAATGCTTGAGTCTCATCTGCTGGGTTCACAATCTGCTTTTGCCCTGTGCATATGTGAAAGACACAGACAGACAGTTATGTTACAAACACTAATTGTTCTTGGAGGAAAGGTGAGCTACTTTTATGGAAAACAGCGTATCCTCTTCCTGCCTGATGCAGGGGCTGGAACTAAATAATCCAACAGGGCCCTTTTAGTCCAGTCATTTATGTCTAAAAGTCACACATCTTTTCTTTGCCAGATCAACCCAATACAAACCCACTGCATGTCTATATTGTTTGTTACAACTAAGACTGGTTGTTTCTTATTCAAAAATACATTGACTTTGTCACAGCTAAAAAAAGCCTCCCCATTTATAGAAAATAATTCAAACAGATTCACATCATTTTGAGCAAAATATCATTTATTTTGCCAGGAAAAAAAAAATCTTTAAAATACCAGGCCACTCTCCCATTCTTGCCTTTGTAAGAAATTAATGGAGGAGTCTTGTCCACCAGTTGGATGGCTGGAGTTACAAAGGCCATGACTTGTTATTTAAAAAAATTCAGATAGCACATTTTTTGCTATTAAAAGTCTTGTTTGTAAGAGCCTTAATTAAAGCAACAAAGCACTGGATACAACAAGGTAAACAGTGAACAACACTTAATACATTAATAGAGCTTTACAATTTCAAAGTATTGCCTAAATGCTGAATACTATAGTTACCACATATACACAGTCAGCAAGTGTTTTTCAAACACACACACACACACACAAAATTTACAAACTAAAAGTTTTTCTAAAAGGACTTTAGGTGCATGCAGAGGTGAAACACACAACAAACCACCATCATCACCTTTTCTTTCAGAAGATACCAGTAACTCCTGCATGATTTCTTCAGCCACAAGTTCTGCCACAGTTTCAGACTGGAGACCCTGTGTTTTGATGAACATCTGGGCTTTCTTGCATCTGTCAGGCTGCTGCGATGAAAGGATCGCTCGAAGCACCTTTTCAGAATCATGGGCTGATATTTCACCGTAGGAGCAATTCAGTTCCTAAGAAGAATACAGCACATTTAAAAAATGCTACATAGAATATCAGGGTTGGAAGGTACCTCAGGAGGTCATCTAGTGCAACCCCCTGCTCAAAGCAGGACCAATCCCCAATTTTTGCCCCAGATCCCAAAGTGGCCCCCTCAAGGATTGAACTCAGAACCGTGAGTTTAGCAGGACAATGCTCAAACCACTGAGCCCTAGAGGAAAATGCGCATGATGGAGTAGGTATTCACCAACAAAGCTCTATCATATTGAAAACTCAATGCAAGGTTATTCAAAATCGTGTGTGAAAAAGCAGATGTAGGTCTAACCCATCTTTGCACCAATCAATATTGCATTGATTTGTGTATGTTAACTACTAAGGGTTTGATACAAGAAAGCATTTTAACGTTTAACTTTTTGCTTGAAGTAAATGTGTGCTGAACAGCTGTCCTGTTTCTTAATTGTGGACTGTATCAAAACAGATAAAACATGCTTTCATGAGCTAGAATTTTCTTGTTTTACTAAAGATCATTCCACAGTGTTCACTGATGAGATTTACCTTCTCACCGCCAAATAATCCCAAAGCCTCAATACAAAAGATGCAAATTCCAGCTTAAAAAGAATACTACATGTAAAGATAGATAGCCCCTCAGAAAGAAGAAGTAGACACTGATGTGTCCAGGATTCTAGACTAGATACACTGCTGGTTTGATCCAGCAGCGCAAATGCTATGTTCCAAAACTAAGGGGCAAATCTTGGGGAAGGGACAAAGAACGTGTTTAGTGGTTTTGCTCCATGAGAAAACGTCTGGAGCAGGATCCTCTGCCCCAACCTGTACAGCTGGGCTACAGCCACACATGAAGGCCACAAAGAAGAGGAGCAGCAGCAGATGTAGCCCACTACTTTTGCCACCCCTGGGGTTAGCCCGGTGGATCTGCATAATCTTACGGGCCTACCTGCAAACGTCCCTGTAGTAGAGAGCTGCCATAGAACAGAGGGTTTTAAATCCACTCAGGTTTTAAATTGATGTTAGGCCTTCTGAAGGCAACATAATTTTTAGACTTAAAGTACCAAAATGACTAATAAATAATTTATTTTTAGCACATGATAAAATAGGTCAATTAAAGAGACATAGATAGAAATTTGGCTTAATGAAGTAAGATGACAGATCGGAAGGGTTTTGTTCATTTCAATACTTGATCATATCTAGGATTTGTCTGAGTAGTGGGCCATGTTACCATTTGATAAATATCCCCCTTATTTTTCGTTTCAGCACTCAAAAGTGTTCAGGAATGAATACCTCGTACATTATTGTGTGACCTCACAATAGCTTTAGTCTCCATAACTCTGTGGGTTGGCTTGAGACAAGCAACATTATAGTTTTGGTAAATGTTGCCAGACACATACCTTCGAAAGCTCATACAAACAGACGACTTGTCTGCAGTAGTTTCTCCCATGAACACACTCATCTATTAGAGTCGTCAGACTGGTCATTACCAGATCATCTGGAGATGGAGCCAGGACATGTGACCAATTTTCTATGCTTGAGGCTGGAAGCAAAGTGAATACTGAAAATGCACATCTCAAAGGAAAAAGCACACGGGTAGGGCTTGTCAAAACAAAGGCTCACACCCAGAATAAAACTTTAGGAATCAGGGCAAATATTATGTGCTAAACTTTTTCAATCTTTAAAAACGGAACTCACAGTATCTGTGAAGAATGGGAGAGGTACCCTAATGAGGTTTTAGGAGATAAGCATCATTAAATAAACACCACACAACACAGTATTATCAAATACAACATTCTTAAAGCCATCTGAATACAAGTGTATAAAGCAGCCCAGACAATGTTCAGCTATCTTTCTGCAGCCTCAAAATGGGAATAATACATTTTGTTCTAGCAAGAAACATTCTAGTTCTAGCTAACAGATTACAGATTTACTAAGATTGTGTGCCCATACACTCACATACAGATGACATATAAGATGTTATCACTATTTTTTCCACTATTAATAGAAAACAACGTTCCCTTATAACATGCAAATATTGGGAAAAAATGTACTAATAAAAAAATCTTCCCCACACTGCAGCACTAGAAACTACAATCAAGCTTATCTAAAATTTGTATTCCAAAAGCAGGAATGTAGATTAGCATTGTGCTGTCCTGTAGCACTTTGGCTGAAGAGAACTGCAAATCTATTAAGAATGGATATTCAAAGGATGACATGAGATTGTTTATAGAATAATCTTGCCTGAAGTATATAAATTCAGTGTGGGATGATGTTAGAAATTCCCCAGAGATTTCTGGGGAAATTAATTTTGTTACACAAAGGAGGAACCTATAGAAATCTGACAACTTGTCACATGTCTGCAGCTGACTGCTAGGATTACTTACTGCTTTGTAATCTTCTGGGCTGCGTGTCTCTCTCATCTGCTGTATCTCCCACCAGAAGAATAGCTCGAATATCTGGGTGTAAGCTGTTTAGATCAGCCTCCCCTGAGGCCAGTGCTCTGCAGTGCAATACCAAAGAAACATCTCTGCTATAAAAGTGAAAATACCGGCAAACACGGCTGGCTTCGTGTATGCTTCCTTCATCTAGAAGACGTCCAATCAGAAAGCGAAGTGATTCTACCTCAGCTTTATCCAGAATGTTTTCAGACATATCTTGGAATGCAAGGCCATCAAGTTGTAAATATTTTGATGTATTCAGAGCAGTTAGCTTTGAAAAGGAAAACTCCTTAGCTAAGCTATCAAAGGAAAGTTCACCACTCGCTGAAACCTGGTGAGAAAATCTTGACTTGACCAACACATCGTCTCTATTTAAGGTTTGTTGTGCAATGCAACAAAGCCAGATCTGTTTCTCTATTTCTTCCAATTTGTCCAGGGTCACAGAGTCACTCTGTGCTAGCCAGTGGCCAGCCAAGGTAAGCAGCAGGTGTTTCTCCATAATGCTGTTTACCTTCTCATCAGCTGAAGGTTCAGACACTGCGTTTGCCTCCGCTAAGAAAAAGGCAGATGCTGCTTTGCTGGAGACGGAATTTCTCATAAAACGGTCATGACATTTTTTCCAGAAGTTAATTCTAGTTTGTTTTTGATGCCACGGTCCAATGTGCTCTAAGAGATGTAAATCTTGAAGTACCTGCACAATTCATAAACGCCTTAAAGGACTTATCCTACAGAAACAATTCTCACTTCTTGAATAAACATGTACCAATATTAGAACACCACAATACTGAATTACCATCCCAGGCTGTAAAGTACTCGGCACACCTGTTTTTCTGGAGAAATAAAAGTAACAGAATGCAGCAAGTAACAAAATGCCACCATTTTACTCAGCACAGGATTCTAAAAGTTTAGATGACTAGCAGATAAACTGAATAATATTTCAAATTAGTTTCAGAGTAGCAGCCGTGTTAGTCTGTATTTGCAAAAAGAAAAGGAGGACTAGTGGCACCTTAGAGAGTAACCAATTTATTTGAGCATAAGCTTTCGTGAGCCACAGCTCACTTCATCGGATGCATTCGATGAAGTGAGCTGTCGCTCACGAAAGCTTATGCTCAAATAAATTGGTTACTCTCTAAGGTGCCACTAGTCCTCCTTTTCTTATTTCAAATTAGGCAATTTATGCATGCCATTTCTAGGTCCTTCTGGATGGCATCCTCATGTTGGTGAAAAGTTAACACTTTTGATACCATCAGACATATGGGAGCTTAACAACCAGAAAAGAAACTTGACTGTGCAAACATTTTACTTTAAGTAAAAAACAGCATTAGATAACTATACTATACCTCTTGGATAACCACACTGTCCACAGGCAGTTCAGCTAATTCTGCAACCTTCCTCGCCAGTGAGAACAATCCTCTCTCTTGCAGCTGCTCTAGAACTGATCTGCATTCATTCTGAAAATATTCTGTGTCATAACTGGTCAGGATAGAGCGATTAATAGATATAGATGAATCCTTCAAAATCTGACTGAGTGCACACAGTTTCTTCACATCTGGGCCTGTTTCAAAAGAGACAGTACAAATATTAAGGCAACTATTCTTTAACTGAAGAAGTCACTGATATACATTTTCAACAACATGTAAGCCTGTGGGGAACGGAGTATATGTATAATATGTTTAACATACTAAAGTTTCATATCATCACAATGAATTTTCAGTTTAAAACTGGAACATTTCTGTTCATTTTCCATACATTTTTCACTAGTTTCACACCGGCTCCAAAAGAAGCCTATATTTTCTTCCACATCTTTCTGTAAAAAAATAAATCTGGCTTCAGAAATTCCTTCACATTATACTACAATACTACCTGCAGATTTACAATAAAAGTTTATCACGTTTTCCTTTTTCCATAAAAATAGTAACATACTCCAAGCTACAGTATAAAATTAGTGAAGAACATGTAATTTTTAAAGTACACTTCTCATAGGGTTAGATTTTTTAAATCATTCTTATACACTTCAAAGTTGAGAAAGCAACCAGACCATGTAATAGAAAAAATTGTCCTTACCATCAGGTAGAAGTTTATCTATATCTGCAAAGAGCTGTAACAGTTTTCCTAATTCATACTGTGTTCTACATTGCTGCATCATCAATTCAAGAAGAAAGAATGCCTGTGACTCCAGCCATGGTACTGATATTATTGATGGTGTTGGTTTATCTGCAATTTTAAGCTGTTTAAATAAAAAGGATTAATACATTTCTTACAACATATTCTGCAGTGAATATAAATACAACTTGTTTCTAGTTAGATCAGGTCACACTGAAAACCGAATAATACCAATTCTAATATACAATATGTGGCTCCAAAAAGTTTTGATGCTCCATCACCAATATCTTGATTTTAATCTGGAAATAGTTCACTTTCTGTGCGTATAGACAAGATTTCTGGCAATTTCCCCTGAAAATCTGTATTAACTGCATAGATAGAATGTCAAAAAGATCATGGATCGGTAGGAAAAAAAAACTTCATTAGAAACTAGCAGCCCTGACATATCTCATCTGCTTTATACACATACCCACTACATGGGGTCAGAGCATGATGCGCTGAGTAGGAAAACCAACCTGCCCAACCTTGATTTGAGTCACAAGAAGGAAAACAACCAACACTAAGGACATGAAATGTTAGTTACTAGGAAACCAAGAAAACTGGAAGAACGAAGAGATATAGAGGGGAGAACAGGAGTAATTGTTGTATGTCTAGCTCTGACAATGTAAAGAAAAAGAGTAAAGACATGATTCCAAATATTCCCTCTATGAACTTGAGTCTCAGCAACTTGTGGGCCAAATTCTGTCCCCGGGTAGTTTCTGATCTAGCAAAGCACTTGAGCATGTGCTCAACATTACACATGTGCTTCAGTCCCACTGACACCAATTGCTGAATCAGGGCCTTAATGGGTTGCTTAGGTGTAACTCGGGCCAACTGTTTTCAAAGAATAAGTCAACGTGGTCTTTGAGACTGCTGGCACCAAGGTGATCTTGATGCTTTTTTCAAAAACTTCCATTTTTCAGAAAGCCACCAATATATTCAAGAGCAACTGTTTAGCCTAAGAAGATTTTCTCTGAAAGTTACCACCTTATTAGCACCATCATTTTCACTTTATTTTTAGAATTAATGCTATTTACTAAGGCCCGGAGAATGAGATACCATTACTCACCATAAATAGTACCTTACACCAGAAGGAATTAGTGACTCTAAGAACCCTTCAATGACCACTAGCAAGGGGGGTTACAAGAATATCCTGATGTGTACATTCTAGTTCACCAAAGAATTTCAAGTGAGGTCTTAAATAAAAGCCAGAATCATGCTGGTCATTAGTATCATTGTGAAAACAAATACCATGTAAGGAGTCATACCATGTATGTAAAAAAAGTACGTTCCTAACACCAGAGAATAAACTGCAAGGGGGTAGAGGTCATCCTGACTCTGAAGTACAGACCATGAACTTTGGGGAATATTGGGGGGAAGACCAGGAAGACACCCCTTTATCCTGCACCTAGGAAGTAATTGGGCAGTGCAATTACATTAAGGAAAATAGGATCTCAACCAGGCTTGGTTGAAACGCTCTTAAAGATATTTTGGTTCAGACAAACTTATTTAGACTAAAGGTTAGCCTGTTAAGTTTAGCTTCCAGGAATCATAATATGATTTTGTTTTATACATAACCCTTCTGTTTCCGTTATTCTTATTCATTATCTCTAAAATTTTGATCTTTGATAATAAACTTCTGATTGTTTTCACTATAAATTTGTCTCAGTGTCGTGTTATTTTACAATGAGCCAATCCTGAGCTGAATCACTGAAGCAGGTGTATCCACTGTTCACTTGGGGACAGCAGACCTGGTATTACTGTGAGTGCACCTACTGTCCACCTGGAAGGCAAAGTAAGGCCTGGCATAATCACCCAAGCAAGCTGGACGGAGTTAACAGACTGGAGGTATCAGCGAGGTGACAACCAGTTAAGCACAAGCAGGTCTCCCTCTTACTGGAGACAGGCGGGTAACAAGATGACTCTCAGTTCTGGGCACCCTAAGAACCATCATATAATCCCACTGAAGTCAACAGGATTGCTCATGGAGTAAGATACTACTTCCTGTGAATTAGGGTATCACAATCTGGCCCTAAATAAATCAGATGTACTGATTTAAAATTGCATGTAGTTTATTCAAGCAACCTGCTCCTTTTTACTCCAAAATTCAGGTTTTCCACAAAGTGGAAATGATGAAGGAGTTGTTGGACACCTATTACTCCAAAACCATCTCATGAATTATGTTAAGCAGACTCCTTTTCTTTGTTTTAGCCTATGGCATTAGAAAAGATCAAACTGTAATATGACGACATCTAAGTAAAGACATTTACAAAACATCTGCTTACATTTGCAAGACTTGTCTGGAAGTTGTGGAGTTTGGTTTTGGCTTCATTATATTTTTTGTAGTCCATGCACAGTTCATACATCTCCAGTATATGTAATAAAGGGGAATCCTTTAAAGATAAGCAAAAAGGTTACAAAAGTCCACTGAAAGTACATTTGTCTAATAAATGGAAAGTTTGTATCAATTGGTGTAAGAACAATGCTTGTCTTGGTTTGTTGTCTACAAAAAGGTATATAAACCTGACAAATTATTTGCAAGTTTGTAACTGTTTATTTTCCAAGTCTAATATTTTCTCATAGGGCTATGTAGCACAGTGGATTATCTTGCAAATAATTTGAAAGACAAGGTGGAAAGCCTCCTCTATGCAAATAAGAGAATCTCTAGTATAGGAGATCTAAATACACAGAAAAAAATATAGGCTAAAAATACCTAAGTAAATCATTACCTTGAGAAAGAGCCGGAAACCATTCATGAGAGTTTTATTTTTTTGTCTTCTTAAAAACATCTTCCAGATGGTGGAAAGGTCATGAAGATCCCATTCATGATTTTCTACTGAGCCTTGAATATGGTTTGTTGCTTCAGCAGCAGTAACATTATCCACAGAGGTAATTATCCAAACACAGAGACAGTGAATAATGTTGGGATCCTGCCAAATGGACAAAAAAATCAGACATTCTTTTATTACTTAGTAATCTAGCTAGAGAGCTGTAAAACATCACATGAAATGTGTCATACTAATCAAATTATTTTGATAATTGGGGAATACTTGGTGTATACAATGTATATATTTCCGCTCTGACATAAGTATGTGAAATAATTTTCTGAATGGTCTCCAGATGTGTAGATTTTTCCTTGTATTGCACCACACCTCTAAAAGAGAAATACTTTTGAATAGTTCTTACCTGAAAACAGGCTGCTAAGACACTCAAGAAGGGAGCATGATGCCTCACTCCTTCAGCCAAAAGGTAGCACCCAGGGTTAGGACTTTCTTGACAGCACAACAGAATTTGAAAGAGGTCACTTGTATGTTCACTCTGCCTGTGCTCAGTCTTGAGTGGACTGGTGTTGTTGTTGTGATGACTCCCTGTATCAGAGCGAGAGCGCTGCAAGTTCTCAAAGGCCAGCATCAAATGTTCTTGCAAAATGGGAGTGAAATCTTGAAGAATGGAAATGACCTAGAAAAGATAATCAAAGGCATCTTCATACAGAAAACTTGCAGAGAGCAACTGGGGGAGGGGAGAGCTATTGTGTACATGAAATAAAAGTAAACACAGAAGACATTTTATCAAACCGATTTTACAAGGTATACTTCTGGAGATCTGCAGATGAAAGTGTTTTAGAAATGCACAGTATCACAATAAAATATTGAAATTCCTCCCTTTACATAAAACATACACTCATTTTCAGCCCCAATGACATCCCTGGCATAGACGGTATATCATTGAAAGGAATTTTTCAGTAAGTTGCTACCTGAGGTTTATTTGCAGGTGACTGCACACTTAATTATATTTTTCTATTTTGAAAACATTCAGGGTAGGATTTTCAAAGAAGCCTAAATTAAGCTCCCCACTGACAACAGGATTTGAGATCCTAGCTCTCTTAGGCTTCTTTGAAAATTCCAACCTAGAATTGTTTGTATAAGAGACAATATGCTAGTATTTGTGAAAAGATACCTTAGGAGCCGATTGTGCCAGGTATGTGTGTTCAAATCTTACCAATTTCATGGGAGTTACCTACAATGGTTCTTATTATATATGCGGGCTGCCAAAGATTATCATAGCAACGCTGTATAATGTACATAGTGTAACAAGACTGAAAAATTCTACAGTAAGTATGTGTCTTCTACATACAGTAAACATTGCAAATATATTTATGAACATTTCAGAAATTCTGGCTATATCAATTTAATCTTACCAGTTACTATGCTGATTATACAACAGATAGTGAAATTGGGTGTGTGAATGTATTTTAAAACCTTGATTTTATTTTAAACTAGTCCATATTTGAAGCATATTTGCAGTTCACAGCTGTTTCTTAGAAGGGAGACTCTTATCTTCTGGAGAAGCTTTTTAGCTTAATAAAAACAATTAAGCCGGACTTTTTTTAGGTCCCATTTAATGAATGATCACCGACTTGTACAAGACTTTACCTAGATCAGAACATATTTTTAAAGATTATGTTGCACAGCAAAAGTGGAAGACTTTTGAAACTCTTCCAAAACACACAATATAATTACAGCATAAATATTTGCATCCCGACAATACCATTAACTAATCATTCTATATGTGAAACAAAATACCTATTTTATTAATACAAATGAGACTGCTGCAAAATATTAACATATCTCCAATACTGAAATAGTAACTGAAACATTTAATTTTTAAAAATGAACTAAACCTAAATATCCAGGATGAACATACCATAGCCGTAAGTATAATTAAAACAGAATTAAGTCCCATTTGGGCAGGTATTTATGTATCCAGCTCACCTCGAAGAACACTCAAAAAAAGTCACTTCTGTCTGAAAATGTTATACAGTAGAACCTCAAAGTTCCCTTGGAAATGGAGGTTGTTTGAACTTTGAAATGTTCAAAACTCTGAACAAAACATTATGTGGTTGTTCTTTCAAAAGTTTACAACTGAACGTTGACTTAATACAGCTCTGAAACTTTGCTATGCAGAAGAAAAATGCTTCTTTTAACCATCCTAATTTAAATGAAACAAGCACAGAAACAGTTTCCTTACCTTGTCATATCTTTTTTTTTTTAAACTTTCCCTTTATTTTTTTTTTTAGTAGTTTACATTTAACACAGCACTGTACTGTATTTGCTTTTTTGGGGGGTCTCGGCTGCTGCCTGATTGTGTACTTCTGATTCCAAATGAGGTATGTGGTTGACTGGTCAGTTCATAACTCTGGTGTTCCTGAGGTTCAGCTGTACCTACTACTGATAGAAATTAACTCCTCATCTTAATATAATTAAAAGACTAGAATAAAAACTTCTATTTTACCAATTTATTCATGTGCATTTGACAGCACTCTGTGTATAGTCCTTACTGATTCTGCTGTAGACCCTGCTGCTCTTTTTGGTGTCAGCTTTTCACACAGCAACAGAGAAAAATATTATGCAAAAAACAAGAAAATGTGACGGTAAAAAAAAGAAATGATAGGGAGATTTATGGGCAATTTAAGAGCCTGAAACAATTTCTAACTTATCATTAAGCTGACTAGATTTAAATCTGATGTTGTTTCTTTAAAGAGACATCTATTTTAAAAACAAAGACTACACTATTAACAATGCTTGTTGTTTAAAATGTCTCTGGTAATTTTTAAATTAAACACAGTAGCTCACCTCATCTATTTGGTAGCTGTACATCTGGGTCTGGATGAGAAACTGCAGCCAGTCATTGGATCTAACACATTCCTTTAGGTAAGATGTACTCAGTTTGATATCATGGAGCTTACAGAACTGCATCACCAAAGACCACTGTCTTCTAGAGTCACTGGATGTTCTGTATAGCAACGAAAGAATTTTAACTAAAAAAAATCTGTCCACTTTTAATTATTTAAGTAGTAATTGTCCCTTCATCTTCCCGTATTTAACGGCTACAGATGCAGACAGGTCTTCCAATTGTAAAGAATCAAGATTTCCTTCCTGAGACTTCAGCAGGGACTGGGATCAGATTCGATCTTGGGGGCCTAACCCTACATTTTTTGCCCATCCAAATTCTCAATTTTCACAACAGTTTTGCCTTTGCGAGGAATTCCAGATCACTCTTTGCTCCTAATTCAGGAAGTCCCAGCAGTGCAGTAAAGGTAGCACAGTCAACATTATGCATTAGCTTCCCTTCCTTATTACGAGTGCTGAGGAGGCATATTGCCTATGGTATCTGATATACAAAGAGGACTCATTTCTTACCCCCAACATGTGGAAACACTTGTTGCTCATAGGTTTTGTTTACTGCACTTGCCATGCAGAGTAGCTGTGTCTATGACACATGGTAATGCCTGACCACATAAAGGGTAAAATTCAGTGCTTTATATCAGTTGGCCAGTATAAAGAGCATTAAAAGTGTAGTTCGCTCACTTCTTTATTTCTTGATGTTCGATTTTATCCCAAAAAGCTTCTTCCAAGGAGATTAGCACTTCTGCTGCTGCTGTTTTTTCACCATCCGCCAATTTTGTTAGATTTCCAACTATTTAAAAAAATTAAAATAAATATTACTGGGGCTCTGTTTTCACATTATAGTAAGGAAATTTTTCAAAAGTGCTTAGGTAAATTCTCCTAAGTGCCTACATCACTTTTGAAAATGAGAGTTAGGCTCCTAACTCAGGCACTTTTGAAAAAATTGTCCTATATTTAAATAAACATACTTTAAAGAGCTTTATCACATAAAAGCTAAACAAATGAGAAAACCCGTTAGGTTTCCTAACTGGAGAAAAAAGCTACATCACATGGAACACTAGCTAAAAATGTAATTTTCTTAATTTAAGTTCTTCCTAGAAAAATTCTCATGGTCAAATTCAAATATCTAATTTCTACGTAGTTTACAGAATGAATGCAGCAAGGGCAGAGGAATTTGGCATTTTTCTTCTAATCATCTTATGTTACAATATTAAACAAAAACTGACTACCATTTTTGAAAGAGCTATTACTCTATGCCTATGGGTAGCAGACTGACACCAATGTGTTGCATATGAGACATGTACGATTATTCCAGTTCCAGCTGTCCCTTTGGCATACAGACCCTTTGCTATTTTATCAGTAGGCCGAGTCTGGATTAACCATGGGATTACCCCTTCACAGATTAGTGAAAAATGGGTATGTAAGAATGGCAAAGCTCTTAACTCCTTAAAGAAAGGGTGCTCCTCCTACATTCCCTGGACATTATTCGGGCTGGGCACCATAACCCCCTTCATCCTCTGATAGCTGTTTTATACTGCTCAATAATTATAAAATATGCAAAAGTGTACTCTACCCAAGGCTTCTCTTATTAAATTGTGTTGAGAGTCTTCATTTCTAGACTTGAAGCTCCAAATTATATCTGCAACTTTAATATCAACCCGAAGTTTAAGGCTGTCAAGACCAAGTAACTCTAGAAAACAAATGCATGCTGCTCCTATTGAAGGTATATAAAAGAAAGAAAGAGCTAGAGCGTAGGCTTCATTCCCTGCTTGCTGAATCCTAAAATAAAGGAAATGTTAAAGTTAATTCAATAGAAATTATGACTGAAATCTCAAAACACAATAATTCACAACATAAGCTAATACCTACAATTGCTGAAAAATATAATCAAGTGAATTTGGAATAAGTTTAATTGTGCTGAAAATATGTTAACTGCCTAGGGCAAATGTGGACCTGAATATAGGAAAGAAAATAAACATCCCACAAGAAAAATGTTAAAAAGGACATACCTTAAAATTGCAATTTGTTTCAATAAGCTTTTATAAAACCTTGAAGCCAAAGAAAATGATTCCGTAATTTAGAAAAATTATTCTGATATGCAGGCAATGTTATTAGTGACAATGCAACCAGGGCATGTTCAGAATTGCACCTGAATACTCCCACTGAATATTTGAAATGTACTTTATTTCAAATAGAGCGAGAAAAGTTTCATTTGTTACCTACAGAGTGTGGGTGGGTAGACAGATGGGGGCAAGATTTTTCTTGTAGTCCTGTAGCCTACAAGTATTGTATGTTCTTATGGTCATTACTATGGCAATATATATGCACGTATCTACATACAGAAACTCACGTATGTATTTATGTGCATATACATTATATTACCATAGTAATTAGCATAATAATGTAGGATACTTGGAGGCTATAGGACTATAAGAAATATCTCACCCTCTATTTAAAAACCCCACAGTAATGCCTCTTTGGCCTTGCCCATGTGAAATGTGACAACATAATTACGCTGATGTTCTAATCTAGCAAATGGAGTGTCTGCAATACTTTCCAGCAGTAAACAGGGAGTCATACGCTATAGTCCAGGGATCGGCAACCTTTGGCACGTGGCCCGTCAGGGAGATCTGCTGGCAGGCTCGGACGGTTTGTTTACCTGCAGCGTCCGCAGGTGAGGCTGATCACAGCTCCCACTGGCCGTGGTTCACCGTCCCCGGCCAATGGGGGCTGCGGGAAGCAGCGCGGGCCGAGGGATGTGCTGGCTGAGGGATGTGCTGGCCGCCGCTTCTTTCAAGAAGAAGGGTTTTCTTCTTGAAAAATGACCTGAACTCCAGCATAAAAGTACAGTCTCTCTCTAGAGAAAAGATGCCGCTTCTCTGAACAGTCTCCCAGTGACGTTGCTCTTTCAGTTCAGGCACTAGGAGAAAAAGGATCTAGCCCCTGGTACCATAAAAAGTGAGTGAACAAATGAATGTTTCTATAGTATCAAACCCCCACCCATACTAAAAGTGACAGTTAAATTAGACACACTTCTGCCTGAAGATGTGTAATAACCTACTAATCTTAGAAACAACATCGAAAATTACTATACTAAAGAGATATATAGAGAAGAAATAATGATCTTTTCCCCAGTGTGTTTAGTTTGTACAGTTGGCAGCAATTCCCCATAGACATTTTCACTGTTTCCCTCATATAGTCAGTGAAGTTACCTTTTTGCTTATGTTTCACACAGCAACAGAAGAGACAAAACATTAAAAATAGGAAAAGATTATTTTAAGACAACACAATGTAGCACGGAGACACAAAGGCAGGTGTACTAAGTAACTACTTTTAACTTTTTGAAGTGTATTAGATTTCAGATTGATGGTGTCATTTTCACACTAATTAATACAAATAAAATGCCACATATATACACTGAAGATGAAAAAAAGCAACCTGTCCTATTGTTTTGGTTAATGTACTTTAAGACTGATTTCTTATTTGTGTGTCAGATTCTGGGATTGCGTTTTATATTTTGCTAAATAACTTCTATAAATTAAATTATGTTTTCTTTAGTTTAAACAGGGAAATTAATACCGTTAGTGAAGGAACCGATAAGGAAAGAAAAAATAAACAGGCATTTTCCCTTTATCTAATGTTAGTTTTCAAGTCTAGGTCCAATCCTGAAATCATTATTAACGTGAATACTCCACTCAGGTAAAACAGATTTGGCATGGGTATGAAGAAACTGGATGACCTTTGTTTCTAAGAGCAGACTGTATATATTAACCACACCCCCAACAACCTATTAACCAAATCTATATTCCGCCCCTCATATACTAACTCATATAAACACTCTATATCCCATTTTACTTACATAAAGCTATTTTCAAAAATCAACTTCCTTGGGCCTAAAACTCCACCACAACCACTTAATCTATACTTTTCATTTTCACCGTTTTTCACTTTTTTTGTCCTTAAAATGTTTTTTGTAGTGAACATCTATATGTGATGCACAATAAATGACATTTCAAAATAGAATGCTGGGGGTATTTCTAGCAGGACATTCCTGCTTCTCATTTTAATTTTTTCCTAGCATGCCGCTATATATTCACATGGCAACTATTATTTTTTAAAATACTCACAGCTGCTTTGGGGATTTGCTCTTTACTAATTGCTGGACCAAAAAGGTACCAAAAGCAAATGATGGGCGTCCATGGTGCAAGTAGTAGGAAAAATCCAGTCGTTCCATTATGGCATATTTGTTTACCAAATCAGGGGACGAGAAATGAGGGAGGTCACTTGAGATGTCTGGAAAGAATGTCACAGTGTTTCTTAATTGCATAAATGTTTGATTTAAAAATTGGGAGATATCTTTCTGCTACTCAACAACTTCTATGGAAGAGGAAACCAAATACCACACTAGCTCTGCTTTAAATTATTAAACTTTCCAGTACCACTCAAATTCTAATTCTGGTTCCCGTACAACTGGAACTCTGGCACTGACTTTTGTTTAAATTGCCATGGGCAGGTCACTTAAGTAAACTGAGGCAAGGATGCTCTCACTGTCAGAGGGAACATATTACTTATCTAATTCACAGTAGGTTTGTAAAGATTATTGTTTTATACAACATTTCTTGTGGAAAAAGCTCCACTAACATTCAGATATTCCCCATTCTATCATGAGGAAACTAAGTGCTGTAGCCAGACCCAATAACACCTTTGTAAACAACCATTTTAAAACAAAACCTTTAGAAAAATATAAGAAATATTTTTATACAGAGGAATACCTACTGAAAAGAGTAATTTACTGCGCAATTCTACTGTGGAGAAAGGAATATGTTAACTTGAAATGGTATATGAGATGTTGTTGTAGGGTAAATGTTGTCAACCAAAATTGTTAAGTGTTTTTATAGGGGTATGTCGTTGAAGACCAAAAGAGCACGTGTCACTGGTGCACAGAGACACAAAGTCTCAAACTCCTGAATGGAAGCTTCACCTGAACTACATGTTCAGAACTTCAGGGTGTTTTGAGTGTTAAGGGTCATCACTTGGCTCCTGAGTAGAGAGGGAGGGAGCAGGATCACACAGGGGGTTGAATAGCTAGACTGTGTTCGGGGAGGGAAGCACTGCTGGGCTCTTATAAGTCTAGGCATTCCCTTTGGGAATAAGTAGAAGGTCATAGGTGCTGGAAGTAGGGGAACTGGGGATGTTGCAGCACCCCCGGGCTTGAAGTGGTTTCCATCACATCACAGGGTTTACAGTTTGGTTCAATGACTCTCAGCACTCCCACTATCCATATTATTCTAGCAGCCCTGTAGAAGGTTGCTGAAAGCTATTGTTATGATTATGTTTACTCTGGTCAAATAAAAGTTTAGTGGTTTTTCAAACCCAGGGTCAGAGGTGTAGTCAACTGGTGGGTTCTGAAGAGATCTGGAAGACTTTCAGAATAGAATTAGGGAAAGCAGCCAGGATATTCACAGGCTGTCAAGTGTCCCGAGAGGAAAGTTAGAGGAGTAAAAGGCCTGTACCAGTACCTCAGAGAACCGGGGTTGAACAATGTCTGTGCCCAGCAAGGGGCAAATTGTGATATCCACTGAAAAGTACTTCATTCAAAGTTCGTAGCCTAAACACAAGTATTTTACATTTTAAAATTAATTACCTGCTATGGCAAGAGTATTTGACGACTGCCAGCCAAATAATTTAGTGGGATCAAAAGGCGCTAATGACTGAAAAATTAAAAACAAAATATATGCAGATAAACTGTTCAAAGCATCATGATTTTAAAGCCAATTAGAACCAAAAAAAACACTTCAGGAATCTCTAGCAGTTGATAGTAAAGCTCTTGCTCCTGCTGCAGTAACAAATGTCTCAGGCAGCTCTTTCTGGGAAGCACATATTTTCAACTCATACAAGACCCGGTTGTGACTGCAACTTTAAGCACATACTTAAGTGGGACAGCATGTGCGTAAGTGCTTTGCTGAATGGTGGTCTTAGTGCGGCTACTGCTGTTCTAGTAGTTATGAGTCCAGTAGACTATTCCCAGCTATTAGGAGGTCATCTCATCACCCACCTAACTTAAGCCAAGGAGATCTACCAACAAGGAGCTTTCATGTGACTGTCTGTATGGTGTCCCTCCATTTTCACCCATCCTTTCATTCTAGGTCTCACTCTCCTTCCTCCTCCACTTAATTAAAAAAATAACTCTAATTTTCAGTGACAGTTGATAACCTGCCTATTGAAAATACTAACAACATAATCCTAGAGCTGCCAGCTTTCACTGGAGCCTGGGATTGCCGCATATGTGAAAAATCAGGCCACTTATTTAGGTGCCTAAATATGGATTTAGGAGCTTAACTTCAGCCACCCACTGTCTAAAATCTTGGCCTGAAGCCTTAGTGTCAGTCCCAAATCCCAGGATTTGCAGAGTAAAATATAACAGTATATTATTCTACGTTCAGTTGTGAAATCAAGTCAGCCTAGGAGCGTAGTCCAGACTTTTTCCATAAATGATCGGGTTTGAGCCTTAACAAACAACATTTAAAAATTATCTATCAAATTACAATATAGATGCTGTAGTGGGGAGGCTGCCCCACTCCCCTAGAACAGAGGTTAAAAGCAGCCCTGGAGAGGGCTGCGGCTGGGAAAAGAAGTGAGAGCAGCTGAGGGAGTAGCTGACCACAGGCGTAGCCAGCTCAATCAGGGCCCAACTGGCCCTGATAAGAGAGCTGGGGGCCAGGAGCTGCAGGAGTCTCACTCTAGCTCTGGACTGGGAAGGGCCTGGCTGCCTGAGAGGAAGGCACCTGAAGCAGAGCCATGTTGGGGAAGGGAAGAGGAGCTGGGGAGCTCCAGCCTAGTAAACCCCCGGACTGCAGGCCTTGGTGAAGGCCTACAAAGGTACTGGGGCTACAGAGGTGCAGCCTGGGGAATAGGCAGAGCAGCTGGTCTTACCCGCTTGCCAATGACGAGTGGTCATTACAGACTGCAGTCTGTCCCAGTGAGAGGGGGCTAGATGATGACTGGCTGTAGCCACTGCAGCAAGGTGGGTTTAGAGGACTGGGGTTCCCCTGGAAGGGGAACCCAGAGTAAGGGGGTACTGCTGGGGGCAGAATCCCAGGGTCTGGGAGGGACATGGGGCCTGAGGCAGGCAAGACACCGGCCAGCAGAGGGTGCTCTGGAGCTGGAGTTGAGCTAATTCCCAAGTCAACCAGCAGGAGGTACTGCACTGGTAAGTCTCAACCTTGTTACAGTTGCTTTAATACAAGTTTCATAATTTTTGGTCTGATGAAGTATATACTCCATGCTGGCAGCAAAAGGGATAACAGGAGCCTGGGGGTTCAATTAACCCACTTGGTGGCACAAGAACCAATTCATTATCAGATGCAGCTGAGGAGGAACTAGGTGTTGTTCACACAGGGAGCAGCTCAGAGCAGTGAGAGGGGGCTGGGGGACAGGAAGCTGGGGGAGAGTAGGCCCTGGGATCCTCTCCTAAGGAGGGAACACTGACAAAGGGCTAGGAGAAGCGTTGGGAAACCACAGGGGTGGAGCAAAGTCCAGTAGTAAGCCTTGACAAAAGGGCAGATGCCAGGGAGAGGAAAGAGAGAGAGAGAGACACACACACACAGCCTTGGAAGAGGCAGACAGGAGCTGGGCCTCCAGGGTGAAAGTCCTAGGAGGTATCACTCAGTACAAGAGCCAGAAAGGGCTCTGCAGAGTCTGGGAAGGGGCAAATAATCTGTGGAGGAGTGATCCCAGGAAGGGGCTGAGGAAAAGGGCCTAGAGACAGGCTCAGTAGTTCAGGGAGTCGCCATGGAGTATGAGGAAGCAAATATTAGCTGAGCCTGGAACCTAAAGTAAAGGGAAGGCCTGGGTTACTTTATCGACCACTGAAAAAGGTGGTGAAAGCCCCTGGAGATAAAAAGTGTAAGGACCACTGAGCCCAGAGCTGGGCTGAAGACATGGTGTACAGTCACTGGACTACTGTTTTGTGGGAGGGACTCTGTTACCCAGATGGGATAGGACTGGACCAGTCTGGAAGGGTGAGTCACAAGAAGAAGCAGACCACTGCAGAAATGGAGCACCCATCAGCAGGGGGCCTGAGAGAAGCACCTGCTATGCCACACCTAGCCACGAAGGGGTGCACCAGCCAGCAAGTCACTCCTTCACACTTGTGCTAAATCGAGATGGGAACACATACTTTCAAAGTGTCTGTAGCTCAAAACGGAACTTCTCTGAAATTCTTGCATTCACTTTGATATGCAGCTTCATTTACAATGCATTATATATACCTGCATAAGATGGTAGAGTGAGATATCAGGTGGCAAAATTCCATGAGAAGTGCTCTGCGGAAAGAGAGCAGCTTTGAGTTTGGGGTAAGGCGTCAATGCCATTTTTAACAGCTGTGGATCCACCTTCTTCAGGGGCTTTTCAGTATCTTCATTCTGAAGAACCTAGATTGAAAGGAAATAAGAACAGAACATTTCACTCATAAAAAAAAAAAGTAACTGTACATGAGCATGATCCTGCATTCCTTGTACACCCAAAACTGAAGATCCCAAACTACCTACCTACCTCAAACCAATAGAAATACATTGGGTGTTCAAGAAATGCAAGACAGAGCACTAGATGTTGAATTTGTTACAAAACTTTCATGATTTACAGTCCAGAAAAATATCCAAGGATATCCCTGAGAATTATTCTAAAAACACCTCTTTCAGCAGTCACTGCACTATTATACACAAGCAAACAACTAAACTGTTTGTGTTAAATGAAGTCACATCTGAAACATGAAGCAGTATATTTAATAAAAAGATATTAAACATGCTTATATTTTAAGTCTTTACAAAACAATAAACCAATAAGCACATTTTCTGTTATGTGCCATGATTCATAACTTGACAAACAGTTGAAAAGTGGAAGCTGAATCCCACCTATTCAGAGCAAAATAGCACACCAGCTAAGTCACACATTCCCACTAACTGTTTAATCAGAGCACAGACTTTGTGGTTCAAAATCAGAGGTTTTGAGTAAGTGAAACAAAGGGCACCTACTTTGACACTTACAACAAACTTTTCTATGATATAAAATATAAGCGTGGAAAATAACCCTGTTAATATCTATTAACTACAGCTACTTTTAAAAAAAAGTATAGGAAAAGTTTAGAAACACATTCTACCACCTTAACAGCCAATCCTAATGGCTTCTGTACTTCATTGTTATCTACACCTAAAACATAACCACTTTAAGAAGGTATTGTACTCATCAGTAGCATTATTTTGAAACTAAAAGTAACCTTTAATCAATTTTTCATTATGTATTGAAACATACTACTCCAAAGGAACACTCCCATCTCTGTGAAAGGAAGTTATGTGGTTGCATTTGTGTATTTCTTTGTATTGAGTTGAGACAACATCTCATTTTGTTTTCATAATCTATGTAGAAAGAGACCAAGATTATCACTCCTGTGTCACTCTGAAGCCTAAATGTCTGAGTCAATGGGATAAAACAGAAGCAGTTACAAGCATGGTTGAAACCTCTCTGTTCAGAATATCACCAAGTTCAGTCATCACTTGGATTTGTGTTCTGTTACTGTCCAAATGAAGTTCTCATTTTGACTTTACAAATTATACCCGCACGCTGTACAGCTACAGTAAGGCATGTATCTATGCCATGTCAGGAGTCCTACACCATTGTGATATCAGAGATAATTCAACCAATTACCTTACTCTACATCTAATTTGCATGCAACAATTTCATTGGTTGTGAGGGAGACTGTACAGATAGTGGATTACTCAGCTCATCTATGTGCCCAACTGCCACCCACACAAACCAAGAGATCTAGCACAACCACCCACACAACATAGCAGCATGTGCAATAACCCCCGCATGGCCCCTTACCACAGCATACATCCCTGATTTGCCACCCACACAGCTGTCCCAGCACAACTCAAATCAACAACTACCCACACAACACAGCCAGCACACACAACAACCCCAATCATCACTCTGAAGCCGATGGAAATGAAGCATGGAGTGAAGCAATGGAAACAGCTACAAGCCTGGTTGAGAGCTCTATGTTTAGAACATTACCTGTTCAATCATCACTGGGATTTGCAGTCTGTTACCATCCAACCTTTAAGTTCTCAACCATTTTCAGCCCCCCCCCCCCACTTTTTTTTTTTAAAAACACACGTGACTTTACGAATTACACCCATGTGACAGCACGGGCTTTCAGCTTCTAGTGATAGGAGTAAGTTTCCAGAAATAGCTGACATATTAAGTACCTGATCTATACCGCCAGGTGCATACATTGTGGTTGCAAGTGCTAAAAGTGTATGTCCTTCCAACAGCATGCTGCTCACACTAGCTTGATTACTAGGAATCAAGATCTGAGCATTTGCAAGACTAGCCTGAAATATCATCTTTGGATCTGGAAAAAGAGAAAAAAAGTGAGATTTTTCTTCTCTGAAAAAACAATTATATTATTAAATTATTCATATTTTAAATTTGATTCAGGATTAAGAAAAATTACTTTATTAAACTCATGCAGATGGCACACTATATAGATGGGCAGACATGATCCTAAAACTCCTCCAATGTATTGACAATGTTCCTATTGAGCTTAAATAGGAATTCAGCCTATAGGAAGAGGATGGGAATCTGGTCCCATATTTTTACAGTGCATTACAGAGCAATTCTTTATCTTATGTACATATTTTCTGAAATAATAAATGCAAGCTTCATTCAAGAGTTATTTATTTGTTAAGCAATGATGAAATGGTTGGCCCCATTAAAGATTAATGAGATTTCCAAAGTATCTAAATGAGTTAAGAGCACAAGTCCTTTTGACTTTCAGTGCCATTGATTAAAAACCAACCTAGCCAGGGGAACATATAATCTAAGACACTGATAAGCCAGCACATGCCAGAAGACCCAGAGGAGGCATTAGCTGTAAATGTAGTGCTGTGTGCACTGTTTCTGTTTAGATTTTTACTAACTAAGGCAATCATCACTGCCGCCAGTTGATGTTTCTTTGGATGAACTCATCATGTGTATGTGAAATGAATGAAAGCTGGGATCCTACCTCTTGGGTTACTGGCAACCCCTCGACACTGCACTAGAAATTCAAACCAGGGGTGAGCCTCATGCAATTCCTTTTTATCCAAAACAGGACAATTCGAAGGAGTTAAACTGAAAACAAGGCAAGAACAGTAGCATAATAAAAATATAAAATGCATTAATAAAAAGCAACAATGTACAATCACCATTCTCTTCTCTAAACAGTTACTATGTTGCACTCTTTGGGTCAGGCATTTCTAAAAGAACTAAATCTACGGACTCTCTCACTTGTTTAACAACCATTCCCTCTATGGGTACATCTAGATTCCGAGCAGAGGAGACATAGCTACTGAGGGCTCTTTGAGCTGGCACACTGAAAAAAAAGACTGTAGCCACAGTGGCATGAGCAGCAGAAAGGGCTCGCTGCCCCAAGACATGCCCGTCCGAGGCACTTGGTGCTTATCTGGAGCAGCTCTCACTGCTCGTGTCACCACGACTACACTATTTTTAGCGCACTAGGCAGAAGAGAGTTACACCTCCCAGCTCAAAGAGTCGACGTACCCTAACAATGACTGCTGGGGAATTTTCATTCTGCTAGAACAGGATAGAACAGTAATCTCGATGACTATGATCTACTTCAAACTACTGTTTACTCCTTAGCCAGAAGGGCTGGGAGGAGAGGGGGGAATTGTTCTTAAAGCAAATACATTTTCTCTTCTCCCAGAGTCTTAACTAGTTCTGATTTAGAGGTAATCTTGCAATGAATTTAGCAGTCAACGTGTGTCAAGAGTTTGGCCATACCGGAGCCTGATTCAGACAGGTTGTTTATAATAAAATTAATTAATTAACTCACTATTAAGATCAAATTATTTAAATCAGTGCTCTGTTTCAAATGGTCACAATTGTAATGCTTTCCCTTAAATCCGAAATGGTATGAAAGCAGTTGCCATCAAGGATGACACAAAGGAAACTAACATCAGATGGCAAGAGGAAATCAAGAAGTGATGGTCTGAGCTCAGTGTTAAACTCTGGATTACATTTGAGAGCCAAAACTGCAACTACAACGTCAAGCCATTACAGTGCTAGTTATGGGAAAAAGCTACACCTGAAAGCTCAGTATCTCTCTCTCCCCAATCTTTTCATGGAGTCAGTACTGTACTGACTCTAACCACCTTTAAACAGTCCTTCTTCCCAAACAGTGATCCAGGTAACTACAGGCCTGGTAGTTTGACATCTGTAGTATGCAAGGTCTTGGAAAAATTTATGAAGGAGAAAGTAGTTAAGGACATTGAGGTCAGTGGTAATATGGGACAAAATACAACATGGCTTCACAAAAGGTAGATCGTGTCAAACCAACCTGATCTCCTTCTTTGAGAAGGTAACTGATATTTTAGACAAAAGAAACACAGTGGATCTAATTTATCTCGATTTCAGTAAGGCATTTGATACAGTTCCACATGAAGAATTATTAGCTAAATTGGAAAAGATGGGGATCAATATGAAAAGTGAAAGTAGGATAAGAAACTGGTTCAAGGGGAGACTACAGCGGGTCACACTGAAAAGTGAACTATCAGGCTGGAAGGAGGTTACTAGTGGAGTTCCTCAGGGATTAGTTTTGGGACCAATCTTATTTATTCTTTTTATTACTGACCTTGGCACAAAAAGCGGGAATGTGCTATTAAAGTTTGCGGATGACACAAAGCTGGGAGGTATTGCTAATACAGAGAAGGACCGGGATATCATACAGGAAGATCTGGATGACCTTGTTAACTGGAGTAATAGTAATAGGATGAAATTTAATAGCAAAAAGTGGAAGGTCATGCATTTAGGGATTAATAACAAGAATTTCTGTTATAAACTAGGGACGCATCACTTGGAAGTAACAGAGGAGGAGAAGGACCTCGGAGAACTGGTTGATCACAGGATGGCTATGAGCCGCCAATGTGATATGGTCATGAAAAAAAGCTAACGCTGGAACAGGTACAGAGAAGGGCTACTAGGATGATCCAAAGAATGGAAAACCTGTCTTATGAAAGGAGACTCAAAGAGCTTGGTTTGTTTAGCCTAACCAAAAGAAGGCTGAGAGGAGATATGATAGCTATCTATAAATATATGAGAGGGATAAATACCAAGGAGGGAGAAGAATTATTTAAGCTCCGTACCAATGTGGACACAAGAACAAATGGATATAAACTGGACATCAGGAAGTTTAGACTTGAAATTAGATGAAGGTTTCTAACCATCAAAGGAGTGAAGTTCTGGAACAGCCTTCCATGGGAAGCAGTGGATGGAAAAGACACATCTGGCTTCAAGACTAAGCTTGATAAGTTTATGGAGGGGATGATATGATGGGATAGCCTAATTTTGGCAATTAATTGATCTTCGACTATTAGCAGTAGATATGACCAATGACCTGTGATGGGATGGGATCTGAGTTACTACAGAGAATTCTTTCCTGGGTGGCTGGCTGGCGAGTCTTCCCCACATGCTCAGGGTTTAGCCAATCACCATATTTGGGGTCAGGAAGGAATTTTCCTCCAGGGCAGATTGGCAGAGGCCATGTGGTTTTTTTGCCTTCCTCTGCAGCATGGGGCACGGGTAACTTGCTGGAGGAGTCTCTGTACCTTGAAGTCTTTAAACCACGATTTGAGGACTTCAATAGCTCAGACATAAGTTAGGGGTTTGATACAGGAGTGGGTGGGTGAGATTCTGTGGCCTCTGTTGAGCAGGAGGTCAGACTAGACTATCATAATAGTCCCTTCTAACCTTAAAGTCTATGATTCTGTGATTGATTCTATGACCTAAGTTGCACTGGAAAATTCTCATCACCGACTATTTAAGTTGTATTTTACCAGCTTCCAGTTTTATAAAGATCTGCATATAAAACACTTTTTTTATACTGATGAATAAATCCAAGTAGTTGTACCTGTAATAGTCTAAATATGTGTATAGCAGATGCTGCAGACTACGTTCTAAACAATAGAGGATGAAATGGGTGTGGAAATCCAAACCACTCGCAGAACTGTATTTTGGAACAGGATGTGGATTTTGCATCACTCCTCCAATATGGCTCAATCTTAGGAGGAGGAGTTCAAAGTCGTCTTGTTCAGATGGGACAAAAATTCCATTTCTAGCAAGAAAAAGATAAACCACACGCTTTTAAATTGAGCAGTTGTCTCAGCTGAAGATATCTTCACTGAATGGCTAAATAAGAGATCTTCTGCCGACACTGAATTGTTTTACTGCATAACATGCAACAGTATATTTCCTTACGATGATCTCACAGCACTATATATTAGTTTTAACTGATGGAGTTCACTGTGAAAAAGTGGGAGAGAAAGAAACATTACATTTATGGCAACTAACATAGGTAATAAAATAAATATGGCATAAAATAGAATAAAATATGGCAGCTAAAATAGGTAGCAGAAACTGTTGTGCATGAGAACTAAGGGCTGATCGTGCATTTTCTTATGCCTGTAAGACTCTCATTACATTTAATGGGAGTTTTGGGTATGCAAAGAATCCTGGACTGAGCCCACACTTCGTAAATGGTTAAATCTATTTAAATCAAAATACCACATCATTACAATTAAATGTATATCTTAGATTTTACATGCATACACTTCTACATCAGATTCTGGTTCTCCTGAAAAGGTAAACTTAGTATTAACACAGTGAGGACACTTACCTAGCCAGCTTGTCTAATATTTCATTTCTCATATAGCTGCTGCAGAATGTATTTTGGTCAATAATATCTGGTGTCAGAGAAGGCCAGTTAGCTTGTTGAAATAAGGTATGACTATGTGGCTGGGATTCTTCAATCCATGAGCAAATGTTAAGCCAGTCATGCTGGGATGTCAGATACATCCAAAGAACCGCAGGATTACAGGACTTGAATTCTGTGTTTAAAATAAAACAAACACACACAAATAACATTAGGGTAACAGTGAGACCCTTTATAATCACATATGTACACCTGGTGAACGGATCCAAGGTTTCTTCTTTTGTTAATACAATGCAATTCTTTTGCTAATAAATTAAATACACTGTCATAACTAGTTAGAACTTTATGGTGGAAAAACAAAATGCTACAATATAAGCAGCTTTCTGGAACAACCACCATCATGCAAGTCATTCACAATATAAAATACTATTTGAGAAGTCCTTTTTAGCTAGCCTCTTTCCTCTCTTCCCCAAAGCATCAAAGGGTAGACTCATTTTCGTGCCCACATTCTGAAGGCTGATTCAGCCAAATTTCACAATTTATCTGAGTTTTTTCTCCCAAAACACAAGTTAACCTTTCCTCATACTGGAACTGTGAAAATAAACCAAACCTGACTCTATGAACCTCCCTTTTGCTCATCTTGAACTCACCACATCTATGCTCCACCAGCCCAAATACAACTCAATGCTACAAAGGCACCTTTAGTTTTCAATGTTTAATTTCTTCGACTCCTTAGTACTGGAATACTTGCCTTCATGTGATCTTTTGGGAAGAAGAATCATTTCCTGAATATCCTGATCCCACCACTGACCCCAGTTTAACATAATTCTGTGCTCCCTGTTGTAAATCTGAGGTTTGTCACAAGTCAAGAATGTATCCAAAACAGCTGTGTGACTGGACAGATCTTGTTCTTTTTTCCAATTCCTGAAACTGGCAGAAATATTTACCCATTAAGATGTTTTACTAAACTGTAGTTCACAGTATTGGAACATTTAACAAATTCATTAACGCTGTTATTTATAATTTTTAGTGGTGCTTTAAAAGGGATACCAACAAGCAGGGCTGGCTCCAGGTTTTTTGCCGCCCCAAGCTCCGAGAGCACAAAAGGATGGCCAGAATGCCGCCTCTGGAATTGTGCCGCCCCAAGCCCATGCTTGCTTTGCTGGTGCCTAGAGCTGGTCCTGCCAACAAGATCTGTATCTTCAAAAAAGATTTTTGGGAATGCTTATAATGTACTAGTATCTTCGGAACAAATGAATGTAATGCGGGAAAAAAGCTAGTTAATTGCTAGGCACAGTAGTAAATATTCAATGCTGTACAAACTGAACTGAGATAACATGTACTGTAATAAGTGTGTTTTATAATGAATATGATATTAATAAAGCCTCTTAGCATGTTCTCATTTCCAAGTTCTGTAGTTTGCAATATTATAGAACACTCATAGTGTTGAAACAAAAATGATTCACCTGAACAGCAACACTAATATTTAAGGAATGTGTGTTCCAACCGAACGTTAAGGAACTATCATAAGAGAAAATAAAAATTAAGGACCTGATTGTGAACCCCATAATGTTTTACTTTTTCATAAAATACTTGAATAGTCATTTCTGGGGTAGAATGAGGATGACTCTAAACCCAATGATCAGGGCTCTCACCTGAGATGGGGAGACCTGGTTTCAAGTCCCCGCTTCAGAGCAGGGATTCAAATCTGGGTTTCCCACATCCCAGGTAAATGCCTTAATCACTGGGCTAACAATTATACATGGGCACGAGCATTACCACCACCTCAGTTTTGTGAATCTAGCTCTTCATGGCCTTTACTGTGATTAAAAATGCTCAAAATATTTTGTTCAACCCAAAATGTAGGTTTCTTTCCCTTGACTCTTTCAATTTGCCAAAAATTTAGTTTTGGTTCATTCTGAACTGAACAGTTTAAAAAAAATTTTTTTTTCAGAACTGCCAGAAAACCGAAAAGTCAGTTATTCGTGCTGCACTAGCTCTAGTAAAGGGTTCACCATGTGACTCCAAAGTTGGAAGGGCACCTGTAATCTGTACTGGCTGGTGCCTCACCTATCCCATGTGTGCTGCAAACAGCAGTATTACAGGTAATTGCAGAAACACTGGTTTTAGTACAAGACAGATGGATAAATGTTTTGCAACACACAGACATTCACTGAATGTTACAGCTCACAGAATTCTCATTAGAGGTTAACAATGGAAGAGTCCTATTAAGTCACTGAGCTCCTCTGCCAGTGAAGGATTGTTCCACATGGTAGTTACCCACAGAAGTAAAGTAACCAAAAGCCAAAACACTTTTTTTAAATTAACTGCCATCTATTGTACCTCAAGCAATGAATAAAGAAATACCATAATGTAAGCAATACATCCAGTAGGTCTTAACATGTCATTAGCTTGGTTTTGTATACCTAGTTATTTTATCAATAGTATATGTCTCATAGATCCCAAGGCCAGAAGGGATCACCACAATCATCTAATTTGGCCTCCTGCATGAAATAGGCCACAGAACTTCCTCCAAAGGATTAATAGAGCAGATCTTTTAGGAAAACATCCAATTCTTAATTGAAAAATTGCCGGTGATGCAGAATCCTCTATGACCCTGGGTAAACTGTTCCAATGGTTAATTATCCTCATGGTTAAAAATGTACACCTTTTTTCTAGTCTGAATTTGTTTAGCTTCAACTTCTAGCCATTAGATCATGATATATCTTTATCTGCTGGACCTAAAAGTCCATTTTCAAATATTTTTTCTCCATGTAGGCGCTACTCATCCCTTAAACTGATCTTTAATCTAAACAGATAGACTCAAAGACCTTGATCATTATAAGACAGGTTTTCTAATTATTTAATTGTTCTCCTGGCTCCTCTCTGAATCCTCTTCAGTTTATCAACATCCTTCTTGAATTGCTGACACCAGAAATGGACTCAGCAGTGGTCGCACCAGTGCCAAACAGAGGTAAATTAATCTCTCTACTCCTACTTGAGATTCCCATTTATGCATCTAAGGATCACATTAGTCTTTTTTTTTTTAAGCCACTAGCAGCATAAGCCACTGTTTTATTTACAGTAGAGGTGACATAAAAAGGCCTCCACTAAAATTGACAGTAAGAAGTAGGCCTAGAAGAATTTTTTTTTAATAATTGACAGATAATATCAATGTTTATATATTTAAGGGGTTTTTTTTAGATTTTTATTAATTTAAATTTTTACAGTTGCCAAAAGCTATGGAGAAGCCAGACAATTATTTAATGACAGTAGATGCTGAGATTCAAAAAAAGCTTTATAAACCACTAAAAATACAAACTGTCAAAATATACACAGTAACTATCCTTAAATCAACAAAGCATACCTATTTTTACTATTCACTTGCTAGTCCATATGTCACAAGCCTAAGTCTAAATCACTGTATTTTGACTGGAATAAGTTCTCAGGCAAAGAAAAAAAAATGCTGCTTATCTGTAAATTTCTATTATGATCGATAGAAATATTTTTTGTTGGTTTGTATATACAGCTAAATCAACATTTACAGATATTTGCCCATTAAAAAATGGTATCCTTCTATGGCTAATGATCGACCAAGTGTAGTCTGCAAAGATTTTACACTAAGTTCATGATAACAAGTGTCCTGTCCATGAAGAAAATAATCATCTTCCAGAGCTCTTAAAAACATTTTACCCTACGTAACAGGAACCCCATGCCACTGTAGTTGGAGAATTACAAAAGTCCACATTTGTTAGCACAGAAAAACCTACAGAATACAAGTCTTAGATTGCCATAGTTCTTATGTTGTTCATTTAAGATAAAAAGGCAATTAAACCATGTTACCTGGAAAGAGGCTGAATCTCTTTATTGTCTTGGAAGGATCCCGAATAAAAGTTTTCAACCTGATGCACAAAGGCTATCACTCTCTTCTCTTTTTCAGAAAAATAGTTTTGTTCTTGCAACACTTTCACCTTTGAGTAAAATTAAAATACTACTTTTGATCACAAATATATTTCACAAATTATTGTCATGACATAAAAAAGAACTTAATCTTTTTGCTGACTTCTTTGATAATAAAAACATTAAGACAGAAGTGATCCGGGGGAAGGAACCTGGGGATCTGTGAGTGTGGTATAACAGACTGTGGTGAAATCCTGGCCCCACTGAAGTCAATAAGAGAGTCTGACAGTGACTTCAGTGGAGTCAGAATTTCATCCTGTGTATAAAGTCAGGCAAGAAATGCACCAGGGACAGGATAAACTGTCACTTCAACCAATTTTAACTTCAACTGCAGATGGGAAAAAAAAAGGGGGGGGGAGGCAACGACAAATCTAAGACCAGTGCATGGTTGCAGGGGGCACAATAGAATTTGTATAGGATGGGTTTTGAGAGGTTTTGAGATAGCGAAGAGTGTGTATTCTACATACAGATGTACAAAAAGTTAACTGTTCTGTGCAACTGATAATGTAAGTCAGAAAAGTCTTTTCTCCACTTACCAACAAGTTGCGTATGTTTTTATCAATAGTGTAGAAACATATCTTATGCAACTGCTCTTTCACATCAAAACCCTATAAAAAAAATCAGAATTTCCATTACAGATAACACAGCGTAATACAAATTCTATATGTAGAAGTAGTTTTCGTCACTCATGACAGAACACATATTATTCTCTTTCATAAGCTCAGCATCTTCAATATGTGTACCATAATATTTCCCTCCACAGATCAGAAGAGAGAGAATTCAGTACTTCCATTCCCCTAGTCTGCATATAGCCAACGGAAGTATTGCAAATGTCCTGGGGCCTGTTTGATCTCTTTAATCCCTTTGGATATAAAATGTATAGCCAGCTGTCAGTGTTCAAGTCCAGAAAATACACACCCCTATGTATACTAAGTATGGGTATACTGAACTCGAAGCATAAGGCAGTAAGTAAAGAAATGTTTTATGCCATAATATTCTGTTAGCAGTTTCTCTCACCAATCACTAATGGGTAACGCCCCCTCACCCCGCCCCCCCCCCCCATCTGTGGAATTTGGAGGGAGGCCACCATTGGTGCTGGAGTCATCAGGGCTAAACCCTACTCTTCAGCTCAGGCCACGAGAAAAGTTCTTCCAAAAAGTGGAGAAACCCTCCAGCAACCAATTATTATTATTATGACAAAACCTTGATCTATTAAACTTAAACCAATTACATGTCTAAATCTCCCTTTAGAGAAAAATTTTGATTGATTACAAATTGTATTCCAGTCATTTACCAGAATACAAGGGAGGGGAGGGTGACAAGTAGAATAAAGAGAAAAGTTGCTAACAAAGAAAATTATCCAGTAACAATTTTTATTCTGCTGCACAACTTCTATCCTCATTCATCACTAATGAGAAGTAGCAAGCAATGAATTGCAGAAGTAGGGGGGAAAGGATAAGCAGAGTTATAATTATTATAGTAGAATAATAGGTAGAAATAGAAGATCCTCCCATTTAAAGCAAGAGCATTATAATTTAAGGAATAATGTGGGAAACATTCTGTTGCAAAATGCCAATTTGTCTATCAACGACTTCTGCAGGAACATATTATTTTGACAAAATTTTACTTGGGGAGAAAAATATCTAAACAAAACTTTTCGATAAGGTTGAAACAGAATGTTTTAGTTTTCTGTTTT
Organism: Lepidochelys kempii; assembly: GCF_965140285.1. Taxonomy (NCBI): domain Eukaryota; kingdom Metazoa; phylum Chordata; order Testudines; family Cheloniidae; genus Lepidochelys; species Lepidochelys kempii. The sequence continues at coordinate 83,387,017 of NC_136389.1, read as the reverse complement.
GAAACTACTTCATCTAGAAATTTGTATAATTTTTATTTTATCTGATATAAAATATAACTGTGGACCACTTCTGAATTCCACAGGTGGAGTGGCATTAAATGTTAGTCATGAATGAGAAGAGAAGCTGTGCAGCAGAAAGACAATGAATATACCTAGTTAATGTAAAGATGATAAAATTGCATTGGGACAAAGTCACTATGAGAACACTCTCTAATCACATTTCTAAAATGCTTTAGCTTGCTAAATGTCTGTCCCTCCAAAGAGTTCTTAGACTTTCTAGAGAAGTGAAATGCATTTTAGGGGCTCTAAGACTAACAACCTGTAAGGAAACCAGTAAGGGTTAAGAAAAAAATTAGGATAAACTGCTTCCTTTCCCTCTCCTGTGAAGAGAGTTCTACCCAGCTTCTTGATAGGACACCCAGATTGAAAAAAGTTATTATACTGCAACTTTCACTTCTCCTTCAATGTATTTTAGACTTGAAGGTCTAGAAGGTTTTTTTGTTTTGTTTTTTTTTACTCAGACAAAACAGACACTGAAAGAGCAAGGAAAAAATATGTAAAGAAAAATATTTTATTTCTCTTCTATATAAACCTGGTAGCAGCATACTGTATCTAAACACTGCAGGTAGACAGCTAGATTAACTGTATTTAACAAGCCATTAACAACTTCTGATTATTCAACTGAAAGAATTGTCTTTATGTTCTTTCCTAACCATTATATCTGTCACAACACATTCACAGCATATTACATAAAAGTTTTGAAGGAATGTTAGTGGACAATTTTTCCTACAAATAATGTTCATTTGACTATTTACTGTTCAAAATAAGTTTTGTGTATTCATAACAGCTGTGGGACGCTAACAAAAAACCCACTTCTAGTGTACATTTGTTTGTTTTTTAGCCATAAGGAAATTCTTTCAGATTTAGCAGTATTTTAATCACACATCACTCACCATATTCCTTATGAGTTCTGAGGCCTCTTTGACATTGCCCTTTAGAAGACTGTCATAAACAAGTTCAAAACCTATTTGAATCAGCTCTTGAAGACTCTGAGCAGGGTTCTGATTCACTCGGAAGAACGTCTGAGCCTCTGGTATTCTGTTGTTTAAAATGGCCTCAAAAATAACTTGCTAAAAGAAAAAAAAAACAAAACCAATTTCTACAGATCTGTTCTCCAGTAGAAATTGCAAGGTACGCTGCTTACAATCCTTGTGCTTTTTGTTTTGAGCAATTATTTGAATAGCAAATATAAACCAAGTTTATTTAATTTTTGCTTATTTTTTCAGTAGTTTGAACCTAACTCCATGCTGTTCATTTCCTTTAATACATTTCATGGGAATTTAATATCCCCAAACTAATTATTTGTTTTTACCTCCGGAGTGAGTGTTTCCCACATTTGGCTTTGTTCTGTTCTGGGAATGTCTTCATCAAAATCACATCTTATATTTATGAGATTTGTCTGCTTTCGAGGAAACTTTATCATAAATGTTCTAAGTTCGATAATGTAGGTGGTTAAAATATCCACACATTTCTGCAAGCACTCATCGAGTTCTGTGGGGGGCAATAATGGGCCACTTTAATAAAAATAAAATGAACACTACAGCACTAACCCTTAGAGCTCAATAAAGTTCAGCATTTATCTCTGATCTCAATGAACACAAAGCACAATGGTACAAACAGAGACCCCAATCTGTGTGGGCAAGCCCATGATAACAGTGGTGCTCCACACAGGCCCACCTGCACTGATTTCACTGCAGGATCAGAGCCCTAATTTTTGACATTAAATTTATATTCAACCAACTCTTATTTATACAAGTTACCTTTAAAATATACGAACATTTTAATATAATATTCCAAGTGCTACCTGAAGTTAAGGCTACGATTTAGTCATGGGTATTTTTAGTAAAAGTCATGGACAGGTCACAGGCAATAAATGAAAAGTCACGGCCCCTGACCTGTCCATGACTTGTACTATAAATACCCATAACTAAATCTTAGGTGCTGGGGAGCGGGGAGCTCCAGCAGACGATGCTGCTGCTCTGGGGTGGGGTGGGGCACTCTGGTGGACTTTGCTGTTCCTGGGGGGGAGACGGCCTGGGGCCCCGCTGCTACTCCTAGACCATTGCTCTAGAACAGCAGAGCCTGGGACAAGCTGCCTGGGACCGCCTGAGCAGCGGCTGGAGTGACTGGCCCCAGGGCTGCCCGAGCAGCTCCTGCAGCCCTAGGGTCAACCACACCGGCCGCTGCAGAAGTCACGGTGATTTCTGTGAAAGACTCACTGCCTTACTTATAGTGCATAACATGTTAAAATGACTGTCATGGTCTCCCAGCGGCTATGTGCACTACTGCATGAGATCAGAGTTCAGTTTCTAGGTTATGATCTCTTTTCCCCCTGGTTGGCATGGACTACTGAGCACTCCTGAGACAGGAGCTCAGCCTCAGGAGAAGGGAGAGTGAGCCAATGTGTTGGTCCAGGGTTCTTAACCTCTCTTTGAAGCTCTGCCAACATGCTATAAAGACTCCATGGCCCAGCTGTGCCACAACAACTGGTTTTCTGTATATCCACTAGATTAAAACCCAGGCCGGTGTTAAGGGGTAGCAAGCAGGGCAATTGCCTGGTGGTACACACAACAGGGGGCCCTGCGAAGCTACATTGCTTGAGTTTCGGCTTCAGACACATCCCCACATGGTGGGGCTTAAGCTTCGGCTTTCTTCCCTGGGCCCCAGCAACTCTAATGCTGGCCCTGCAAAACTCCTGTAGGTTTTGGCAAACCCCCTGAAACCTGATTGTGGCCCCGCAGGAAGCCTTAGACCGGGGCAGGCAAATTTTTTGGCCTGAGGACCGCATCGGGTTTCTGAAATTGTATGGAGGGCCGGTTAGGGGACGCTGTGCCTCCCCAAACAGGCAGGCATGGTCCAGCCCCTGCCCGCATCTGACCCCCCTGCTTCTCGGTCCCCTGACCACGCCCAGACCCCCCACCCCTAACTGCCCCCCACCGCCCCATCCAACCCCCCCTCCTTCCTGACTGCCCCCCCCCCCCGGGACCCCTGCCCCATCCAACCACCCCTTCTCCCTGATCGACCCTGGACCCCTCACCCCTAATTGCCCCCCACCCCATTCAACTCCCCCTCCTTCCTGACTGCCCCCCCCGGACCCCTGTCCCATCTACCCCCCCTGCTCCCTGTCCCCTGACAGCTCCCCTGCCACCCCATCCAACCCCTCCTCTCCTTCCTGACTGCCCCCCCGGGACCCCTGCCCCCATTCAACCCCCATTCCCCACCCTCTGACCGCCCCAACCTCTATCCATGCCCCTGACCACCCCCTGCCCTCTATCCAACTCCCCTCTGCCCCCTGCCCATGCTGCCTGGAGCGCTGGTGGCTGGCACCACAGCTTCACCAGGACAGGCAGCTGCGCCGCGCAGCACAGAGCACCGTGTCAGGCTGGGCTCTGCAGCCGTGCCGCCCAGAGCACTGCGCCACGCGGCTGCAGGGGAGGAGGGACAGCCTCCCGGGCCAGGAGCTCAGGGGCAGGACGGTCTCCCGGGCCGTAGTTTCCCTACCTCTGCCTTAGACCCCTGGTTGAGAACCACTGTGTTGGTCTACAACAACCCTTCCGGTTGATATGGGAGTAGCATTTACAGGTTTTAAAGAGTCCTATATTGTTCTCTTTGGCCAGAAAGATCATGACACAAGGCTTTGGAAGTAGGATTGTAACCTGGGGAGCAGGGAAAGGGAAAAGTCTTCCATAGAAGAAGAAAGGGGCCGGGGAAATAATACTTTGCTACTTTTTGAAATTCAGAATTAGGAGTTTACAGAGATATCAACTCTTATGTTACACATTGGCCCTTTTAGGGTCTGATCCTGCATCCTTATACATGCAAATCTCCCACTAAGTCCAATGGGGGTTACACATGAGTTAAGGCTGCATGATCAGACCCCTACTGGCCTCCCTGATACTCGAGCTTTATCAGTTATTTATCTTAGTTATTTCAGCTGATGTGCATTTTATTCAGCCTAACTTTTCATCTCCCCGTTCCCTGTAAATATGATCTCTGATTCAACGTAATCTCCAGCCTAAATTCATTTGTGAGAGCGAGAATCCTAAGAGAATAGTTTTGAAAAACTTAGAACCTGTGTACAGAGTTTGGGAATCTTAAAAATAAAGATGTGCTATTTAGTCCTTATTCATGGAAACAGGACCAGATATGAGCTACTACATGTTATCCATGTTAGTAATCTTACCTTTTGTGTGGATAAAAATCTCTCTGATTTGTTTGTTAAGAAAAGCCAAAGTAAGGTTTAGCAGCTGCTCAGAGAAGTGTTTACTCTGAGCTTCCAAATCATTTTCTCTGATTGCTGAGCAAAGTAAATCTAAAGCTGGCTTCAGTTCTTCCACACCTATAATCATATAGGAAATTAAAACCACACACACAATAAAAGATGATGGATCACATTACATAACAAGAATTAAACAAATAGGCCATAAAGGTAAGTCACCTAAATCTTTTACACTGTGTAATTAACCAAGTCACACCTTGCAAATACACTACTTTCTCTTCACATTAAAAATGTTTAGTGTAGCACAATATTGGAACACAGCCAAACAGCTTAAATATTGAAAGTCTTGTGCAAATTTTCTCTCATTCACTTGGAGGGGATAAACCTAGACAGAGTATTGCCATCCAAACATACACCTGAGTGTGAATAAATGAAGTGGCAATTTGACCTAACAAAAAATTAACTACTTACAAATAAAAAAGCAATTAAATTGAAATGTTAATGTTGCTTAAAATATTTGACTTACTTCTCAAGTAAAATTGGGGTGTGATATTGGTAGATTGCTCTGGTAAGGAACAGGCTGAAGTAAGATTGAAAAGATTCTCTTTGCTCTTTAAAAAGAAGTCTACTGTGTCTAGCTGACGGTTCTCCAAACCTGCCTAAAGAAAGATGCAACCATACTGTCACAAATATGTGAATCATAGGAAAGAGATAGTTGTAAACATGTTGATTTGGCAGATCAGTACAAATGTTTTCAGGACCAATATTTGTCCATGCACTCGTCCAGGGCTCTTGATCAGGAAAAAAAAAATCACTCTCTCTACAGTATGTTAACTTTTACTTTACATTTCCTTATTTTCTTGGATTTCTAATGCTTGTTTTTTTAATAACTACAATATTCTTGCACTTTTTTTTTTTAACCCTTAAGTTACTGATACACTCTTAACCTTAACTCAACTTGTTGTGGGGCTTTGTTTGTTTGTTTGTTTTTTGGACTGGTAAAATCATTATTAATGATGAGAGACTAAAATAAGTTACACGCACTTCTTTAAGGACATATTCTCCTGATCTATAATAGATAAACTACATTTTATTTTACCTCTAATGCATGTATGGGAATCGAACATCTTCCCCACCCATTGAGATGACAAAGAGAATCTACAATGCCAGCACTTCCATGGATTATCAGTCTATTCAAGAATTCCTCTTGAGTTAAACCAAACAGAATCAAGGAGAGTCCATGTTCTAAATAGAAGAATGAAAATGACAGTCAATACATTGACAGGTTTCAGAGTAGCAGTCGTGTTAGTCTGTATCTGCAAAAAGAAAAGGAGTACTTGTGGCACCTTAGAGACTAACCAATTTATTTGAGCATAAGCTTTCGTGAGCTACAGCCCACTTCATCAGATGCATAGAATGGAACATATAGTAAGAAGATATGTATACATACAGAGAACATGAAAAGGTGGAAGTTGGTGTCCAAGAGAAGCTGAAGAAAACACAAGAATGTAGTTTGAGTCAGAGAATTAAGTGACACAGCAGAAGACCACTGTTTGGAAGGTATCTTGGAGCAGAGTGATCTACCTATGTAAATATCCATAGAATCTGTTTTTTCCTACCTAATATTTATGTTTGCAGTGTTGTTGTAGCAGTGTTGGTCCCAGGATATGACAGAGACAAGGTAGGCGAGGTAATATCTTTTATTGGAGCAACTTCTGTTGGTGGAAGGTACAAGCTTTCGAGCTACACAGAGCTCTTCTTCCTCCTTGTCACTTCCATCAACAGAAGTTGGTCCAGTAAAAGATAATACCTCACCTACCTTCTCTCTCCTGATACTAAGTCAGAGAGGTTCAGGGATTCACAAGAAAAACACAATAATTGGTTTAAGGTCAAATTCGGGTATTCAAAACATAAGATTCTCCAGCAGATAAAAAGAATGCATTTAGCAAACTAGTCAATATGGTGTATACCATACTAAGAATATCAGTCAGTATACAGATTCAGGTTTCCTAGTGAAGATCCATGGAGGCAAAAACCTCTCCAGCACATCATCAAAGATTTACAACCTATCCTGAAAAATGATCCATCTTGGGAGACAGACCTGTCCTCGCTTACAGACAGCCCCCCAACCTGAAGCAAATACTCTCCAGCAACCACACACCAAACACACTAACCCAGGAACCTACCCTTGCAACAAAGCCCGATGCCAACTCTGTCCACATATTTATTCAAGTGACACCATCATAGGACCTAATCACATTAGCCACGCCATCAGGGGCTCGTTCACCTGCACATCTACCAATGTAATCTATGCCATCATGTGCCAGCAATGCCCCTCTGCCAGGTACATTGGCCAAACCAGACAGTCTCTACGCAGAAGAATAAATGGACACAAATCTGACATCAGGAATCATAACATTCAAAAACCGGTAGGAGAACATTTCAACCTCTCTGGCCACTCAGTAAAAGATTTAAGGGTGGCAATTTTGCTACAGAAAAGCTTCAAAAACAGACTTCAGCGAGAAACTGCTGAGCTTGAATTAATATGCAAACTAGATCCCATTAACTTGGGTTTGAATAGAGACTGGGAGTGGCTGGGTCATTACACATATTGAACCTATTTCCCTGTGTTAAGTAACCTCACACCTTCTTGTCAACTGTCTAAATGGGCCAGCTTGATTATCACTACAAAAGTTTTTTTCTCCTGCTGATAATAGCTCATCTTAATTAACTAGCCTCTTACAGTTTGTATGGCAACTTCTACCTACTCTGTATGTGTATGTATATTGTCTTACTATATGTTCCATTCTATGCATCCGATGCACCGTAGGCTGTAGCCCACGAAAGCTTATGCTCTAATAAATCTGTTCGTCTCTAAGGTGCCACAAGTCCTCCTGTTCTTTTTGCGGCTACAGACCAGCACGGCTGCTCCTCTGAACATGGAGGCAAGGAAACTAACTAGGCACTCCATGGAGCTTGCGTGTGTGACCCTATGAGGAAAGCATGAACTACCTGCCTGTGCAGGAACCACAAAAAGCCCCTTCCTAGATCAAGAGAGAGAGACTGCCACTTGCTCCCATCACCGCAAACATAAAACCATTCCCGCTGGGGGTGACATAAGGAGAAACGAAGGGGAAACAAAGCAGACAAAAAAGAAAAGAAAAATGCACTAAACAAAGAGACCCCAATCTGATTCAGATTCAGGGTCACAGGCCATCAGTAGGGTTGCCAAGGCTCCAGGATTGGCCTGGAGTCTCCCAGAATCGGCATCAATCTCCCAGAGACCATTGAAAGCAATCCAGGAGATTTTAATAGGATATTTTAAGAAAATGACATCGCCTCACGTTGGGGAAAAAAAATCTCCCGAAATAGCTTCAGTCAGAGTTGGCAACCCTAGCCATGAGGAAGGGCTCTCGCTTTATGGGCCAAACTCTGCCTTCAAATATAACACACACAACTCCCAGTGGAGTTTATATGAGGTGCAAATTTATAACTCAAAGCAGGATTTGGCATTAAACTTTTCATGAAGCTCTGACTTACAACAAGAAGTATGATGAATCACTGTCTTTGAAACTTAATGTTCTAAATGGCAGGGTTTAAAATAAAACATAGATTTAGCAAATATATCTATACTTCCTATCTAAACCTGAAAATAAAATTGGATGGTTATAGGTTTTTCTATACAATGTAATTATTCACTATGATTGGTGAATTCATACTAAATCAGTATATCAAAAAATTACAAACTATGCACCAATTTGTTTAATTTACACATACTGAATTTCTGTTAAAACAGGGCCACAAAGCTATTGTAGGGCCCTATATGACACTCACCCTCAGCAGAAAAGCATTATGAATTGGGGAGAATCATATTAGGTAGACGGGGGAAGCATATTGTTAGTACAGACCAAAATGTTTTCAACAGAAGTCTTCACCATATTAGTTAAAACCAAAAACCTCACCTGTCTGAATGACACACAACTGCTCCTCTCCACTGCAATCCACATAAATACAGTTTTTGCCAATGTGATAATATGTCACATCTTGCGTCTCTAAATCCCACAGAGCAACAGTCAATCCTTTGTCACCAGCTGATAATGCAAACAGTGCACTAAATCCTGTCACAGATTTACACTCAAGTTTCATCATTTCTTCTAGTCCTCCTGGATGGATTTTTTTCCATTGTCTTCCTATGTCATTGATATTTGCATAATCTTTCTTTGTTGATTCGGAAAGGATATAGACAATGTCTTGTGGAATGGAGGACAAGATCTTCTCAGATGTCTCACAGATTTTATAATCATAATGTTCAAGATGGGGAAGGTACTGGTACCAACGTAAGCAAATGTTAGATACCAAATTTGGAGAGTCAGCTCTCTTTGACGTGTTGCATAATGAGGACAAGTGTGCTTTCCATGACCTCGAGAAAGAGAGAAAAACGTACAACCAAAATCATAATGACAGTCATTTACAGGCTTCAATTTTAAAAGGTTACTTTGACCAAAAACAACAACATAAACTAAGATTTATGGACAACATCTAAAATCCTGCACTCCACCCTCAAAATACGGGCAAAGTAAACTAAAACTATTTTAATATGATGATTTACTTGGTGCAGCTGAGTTGTATGTTTACAGCCACATTAGCTCATAAATTTCACTAAGTTCAGTACTGATCTTTGTTTTTAATTTTCTCATAGAATTTCTCAAGGACTTTGTGAGGTTTTTTGGCAAATAAGACATTCATCAAATCAAGAGAACTATTTTGACTACATAAAGTTGTTACAGCTTTAGATTTAAGAAGTTAATATTAATGGTATATTGTTTATCTCTAAGACTATCCATACATCATAGTTAAAATACTAAAATTAAAATACTACATGTGAACAAAACATATTCAGACTATTTTTATTCTAATTTACTGAAGAAGTCAACAAGCAAGTGGACAACGGTGATCTAGTCGATATACTGTAGTATACTTGGACTTTCAGAAAGCCTTTGACAAGGTTTCTAACCAAAGGCTCTTAAGCAAAGTAAGCTGTCATGGGATAAGAGGGAAGGTCCTATCATGGATCAGTAACTGGCTAAAAGATAGGAAACAAAGGGTAGGAATAAATAGTCAGTTCTCATAATGGAGAGAGGTAAATAGCAGGGTCTTCCAAAAATTTGTACTGAGACCTGTGCTGTTCAGAATATTCATAAATGATCTGGAAAAGGGGGTGAACAGTGAAGAGGCAAAATTTGCAGATGATACAAAATTACTCAAGATAGCTAGGTCCAAAGTTGACAGTGAGGAATTACAAAGGGCTCTCACTAAACTGAGAGACAAAATGACAGATGAAATTCAACGTTGATAAATGCAACTAATGCACATTGGAAAACATCATCATGTAAAATGATGGGATCTAAATTAGCTATTACCAGTCAGTAATGATCTTGGCGTCATCATGAATAGTTCTCTGAAAACATCTGCTCAGTGTACAGTGGCAGTCAAAAAAAGCTAACAGAACGTTAGGAAGCATTAGGAAAAGGATAGATAAGACAAAATATCAAAATGCCATTATATAATGCCATGGTACGCTCACACCTTGAATACTGCATGCAGTTTTGGTTGCCCATCTCAAAAAAGATATATTACAATTGGAAAAGGTGCAGAGATGGGCAACAACAATGATGAGGGGGATGGAACAGCTTCCATCTGAGGAGAGACTAAAAAGACTGGGACTGTTCAGCATAGAAAAGAGATGACTACAGGGAGATATGACAGAGGTCTATAAAATCATGACTGGCATGGAGAATATGAATAGGGAAGTGTTATTTACTCCTTCACATAACGTAAGAACTAGGGATCACTTGATAGAATTAACAGGCAGCAGGTTTAAAACAAACAAAAGAAAGTACTTCTTCACACAATGCACAGTCAATCTGTGGAACTCTTTGCCATGGTATGTGGTGAAGGTCAAAAGTATAACTGGGTTCAAAAAAGAATTAGATAAGTTCCTGCAGAATAGGTCCATCAACGGCTATTAGCCAAGAGCAGGGATGCCACTCTATGCTCCAGGTGTTCCTAAGTCTCTGACTGCCATAAACTGGGACTGGACCAAAGGGAATAGATCACTCAATAATTGCCCTGTTCTGTTCACTCCCTCTGAAACATCTGGCACTGGTCACTGTCGGAAGACAGGATACTGATCTGACACAGTAGGGCCATTCTTATGGACAAGGATATGTATTCATCTGTGTCAAGCATAAAGAAGTTCTGGTGGGACTTGTAATAGGACACCATGTCTGTCAGTACTGGTTCAAATCTAAGTCATAGTAGTATGACAAGGACACTATTGTCTCAAGGTTGGTTAGTGGCCTATGGAAAATGGACAGAGACCATCTAATTAATTTCCTAGCAGTGGCCTAAGGACCACACCATTTTTAAACTAAGATGAGCTAACAAATTTGTGCACAGCTGATTTTAGAACTTGCAAAATTTGTAATTAAAATTAAGTAGTCTAGTAATATGTGAATCACCTAGATCAGTGACTCTCAAACTTATTTGATCGCACCCCCTTCTTCGTGTCTGTAGTTTACGCCCTTCCCGCCATGTACATACACTGATAAAAAAAAACTCACTAAATATTAAAAACAGTAAGACATTAATTCAAACAGAGCCAATGATCCACTGTAATAAGAGCAAACACAAAACTCCGACTGAGGTCAATGCTTACAATTAAACATACACACTGTGGTGTAGCAAATGGATTAACGTACAGATGACAACAACTTTGTATAATGCTATGGAATCTTAACAGAAATCCATCAAAATGCAGTGCTATCTAGAGTCAAATGCACAGTGCCATCTGAGGGAGGACCTGATATGTCTGGAGGAATCAGCTCTGCTAGTTATTCATTGTTGTGGATAAAATGTGTGAAGTTTTTTCCTAAAGCTTCTCACGCCCCCGCAGAATACATTCCATGTCTCCCCAGGGAGGTCTTCCCCCAAGTTTGAGAATCTCTGACCTAGATTATGATGTAGCAGGAACTGTAATAGCTCGTGTTAGAAGGTATTTATATTTACATACCTGTCTGTCCGGAAAGAAAACCTCATAAATTTCATGCTGTAGTCAGAGCTGGCAAGGTCATCCTCATCAATTTCTTCCAGTCGTGTCACAGGAAGATTCTGAAAAATTTTCTTACAAAATAAATGCCCAGGGAATTCTCTGCAAATAAAGATATTAAAAATAATTCAAGTTACACCGCCACCAAAACTTTTAATGACTATTTTTAAAATGCAAATTTTCATATTTATTCTATAAAGTCACAAAATTATTCTGATGAAAAACTGGAAGATAATATTGCAGAGAAGTGGTCCTCTCTCTAAACTCAACAGCATTCCATATAAATGCATTCACATAATATAAACCCAGAATATGATTCTGCAACCCTATTTCAGGGGAGCAATTCTTGCAGGGTCAAATCTCCAGTCAGCAGTTATCAAATAGAGGTGGTAAATTTAAATTGCTAAGCAGTTCCAATAGAATACCTGTAGATACTTCAAGGAGCTGCTACTACCCAGTGCTATCTGAAAAATCACAATATATCCCTCGCCTCCTACAGCAATCGTACACGAAGACTATTTTTCTGCTTGCTCGAGTGGAAGAACATATGTTAAAGGCACACTGATTTGCAAAATCTGAAGAAACATGATTTTTTAATACGCTTTTACTATATCTCGGGCCCAGTACTACCCAAATGGACGTTAATGGGAATTTGGCTTCTGACCTCAACAGGCGCAAGATTGGCAATAATTTAAAACTAGCTAGCCTCATAAAAATGTATGTTAAAATTGTGCAGCAAACATACCTGAAATACAAATTTAGATCAATAGAAATGGCACAATTAGAGGAATTAACGATCACAGCGACATTGAGATCGTGCGACACCTTTACCGAAGTGAGGGGAGATATGATGGTTGTATTCTTGTTCTCATCCTGCACGTTTGCTTGGAAGAGTGCAACATCAACATCTGCTAGATGCACACCATCTATTGTATCAAATATGTCTTTATGCCAAAGTCAAAGAAAGTGACAGGTTTCAAAACTCTCCAACAAGCAAAAAATACATAACAAAATATGACAGTGAATTTCTTGTACTTTGTTTCCCAAGGCAGGTGTATATGTATATAGTCTTCAAGTTCTTGCACAGCAAGGTATTTATAATTATTACCTTTTTATGTTTCACAGTAGCACTCAAAGGCCCATTCAGGATTAGAGCTCCATTGCGCTAGGTGCTGTACAAATGCAAAGTATGACATGTGCCCTGCTTCATAAAAAGGTGACAGTCCAATTTAACTAGAAACTCTCTGCCACTAGAGCACATATTGAACACTATTTCTACATCCACTCTCCCTGCTGCCCCGAACTTCACTCTTGGACAATATGTGTTTTTGATTATAAAAGAAAACTTCGAAAAGTACAGTTTTAATTAACAATGACTAGAGCAGAAGAGGTCTTTTTAAATTTTGGCAGTACAAATTGCAAGGTTGCTAGAATAACAGTTTTAGACTGAGTGGACTGAAGTTGAAGTAAAACAATCACTCTGAATAGTAATTAACGTAATGAATATTGGCCTATTGGTGAGAGACTGCTTGAAAAATGTTCACAAGCCTATTTTTGAGTTCTGGATAAGAACATGGAGTAGGAGCATTAACAAGAAGTCAGCCACCAAAACTGATGCAATGGACTCCAGTCTCATATTAGAAATTGTACCACTGCTATTTAGCAAGACAACAAGCTACAGAATTTGATCAAATTTGAACGACCTTATCTAGTTGTCTTGGAAAGTACAACCTATAAATTACTTTAAACAAATATTTTGAAGTTACTTGTATAAGTCTGTAAAACCATTAGAAATGTAATTAAAAATCAACTAAAATCTAAATACTATTAAAAAACCCTGGACCTCTCTAAACATGCCTTCACTTTTTTTGGCAATTGCTTATTGCCAGACGCAGTTGGAAGAACAAAATAATGGGATTATTACACAATGTAACAAAAATTAGCTGGGAATAGAGATAGCTGAACAGTTTGTGAAGCAAATGGCCACCATCCTGCCCACAAGAGACCAAAAAGTTAGCATCTACAGTGTAATAATGAAGCTCCACTGGCCTGATGAGACCATGTTGGTACCTGTACTTCAGCTTTTCACATTGAACTATGCTATCACATGGACTAGATGGATGAAATAACTTCAAAATAGCAAGGCTTGAATTTCCTTCACGAAACTTGTGTTTAGTCCTGAAAGGGTATCAAGAAATATTTTTTCCTATTATCTACATTCTTTTTCTTCATAGTATGACTTTACTTTGTTTGATCAATTATATTGGGAAACAGTCTCCCTCCCATTGCAAAGGATACATATCCAACCAGAGTTATCTAACAAAAATAGAACCCCTCTACAAAAGTTCACATCTGTTATTCTTTCCAAAGCTTGTGGAGACAAATCAAGGATAAAGCAGTCAAGTGCCTGTAATTCTGTATCTTCTCCAGGAAAATCAAGGTGCACAAGAATAAAATTATTCAACAGCAGCAAAGATGTGCTCTTTTTAAATGACAGAATCCTCACGGACGATATTGAAGAAAGACCTGTAAAATTATTTTTAAAGAATCAAGTTTTTTACATATCCAGATTGGTAGTTTTGATTGGAGAGACACTTTAAGATTATAGCTTAAATTCATTGTCTTAGCCTTTTGACCAATGTAGTGTGCCAAGATCACTGTGGTCAGAACCATTCCAAGAATAGCACTAATTTATTTAACCAACTGCTGCTACACAAAGCCAACGGGGGGGAACACAAAACACCATTTTCTTAGACACTAAAAATACTAATTTTGAAAATAAAATATTTTAGCAAGGAGACTTTAGGGAGAGGGATCTTAAAGTTATTTAATGTATCAAGGCCCTGATCCTGCAAAGATTTACATATCTGCTTAACTTTATACAGTGACTTCAATAGGCTAGTCATTGTGTAAAGTTAAGTAATATGCTTAAGTCTCTGCAGGACCAGCGAGAATATTTTCAACTAAAGAAATTTCTTATTTTCATTTGATCAGGTGAAGTGCATGTCAGTCTGTAATATTTATATCATTGCCATGCAACAAACCCATTAGCATTATTGATGAGCAAGCACATGCCTCATCAACACAGGGAGTTCCAAACCCACAACATTAAAAATGACAGCATGAAAATATTTTACACCTTCCTAGGGCCCAATCCTGCAGCCCCTCCTCATGTTAATAGTTGTTGCAGGATTGGGCCCATAATCACCAAAATATTAAAAATATGGAATATACATTTAATATACTCACTAATATTTTTAACTTCCAGAAGTTTTTTAAGTCTCTCTTCATTCCAGCTGTACAAGGGAGCTGTGTCAGATTTTCCATCCTCTCTATTGAGCTCATAGACAAACAGTTCATTGTTTTTACTAAGAGCCAGGAGTTTTGACTTGTTTCCTTGTGGATCATTATTTTCTGCATCCTCCCACATGAAGCTATATTTAATAACAATATTTAATATGTTACATTTATTCACATTATTGTCTTCCAACTTCAGTCAACTCCACAGTTCAGAAAACATAACAAAGCAGTTAAAAAATATCCAGTGTGGTGTTTTATTCACACACACAAAATTAGGACACTGAAAGGAAAACAGTGAAATATATACACATAAAATGCTATCAAATGTCCAAACTAAACACTAAAAAGGAAAAATATTTTCTTGCTCTTTTATCTGTTTTAGTTATAGTGATCATAAGTGTTACTTATGTTGTAACAACAATAGGCACAATGCTTTCAAAACATAGTGAGAACATAATGAGATTTTTAAGCTGTCAGTGATGCTTCAGTTTTCAGGGAGGCTGTAACAGTTTGTCTGTGTTCCAAGACAGAGAATATTGCCACTCTTCAGAAAGATAAGGTGGGTGAAATAATACCTTGTATTGGACCAACTTATATTGGTGACAGAGAGACAAGCTTTCCAGCTGCTACACAGTGACAGAGCTCTTCTTCAGGTCTGGGAAAAGTTCTCCCAGGGTCACAGCAAAATGCAAGGTGGAACAGATGGCTTAGCAATCAGTAGTTAGCACAGGGGTAGGCAACCTATGGCCCGCATGCTGAAGATGGCACGCTGGCTGATTTTCAGTGGTACTCACACTGCCCGGGTCCTGGCCACCGGTCCGGGGGGGCTCTGCATTTTAATTTAATTTAAAATAAAGCTTCTTAAACATTTTAAAAACCTTATTTACTTTACATACAACAATAGTTTAGTTATAATATTAAAGATTTATAGAAATAGACCTTCTAAAAATGTTAAAATGTATTACTGGCACGCGAAACTTTAAATTAGAGTGACCAAATGAAGACTCGATACACCACTTCTGAAAGGTTGCCGACCCCTGAGTTAGCACATATTGGAAAAGCCACTCCAGGGAGAAAAGTATCAGGGGGTAGCCGTGTTAGTCTGTATCTACAAAGACGATGAGGAGTCCGGTGGCACTTTAAAGACGAACAGATTTATTTGGGCATAAGCTTTCATGAGTAAAAAATCCACTTCTTATCTGAAGAAGTGGATTTTTTACTCATGAAAGCTTATGCGCCAATAAATCTGTTCGTCTTTAAGGTGCCACCAGACTCCTCCTTGTTTTTACCCCCGGGAGAGTGGCCGGCTAACGCCTCTGCAGTCAGAAGACAAATAGAGGGGCTTAGTGGGTCACAGCAAGACCTTTGCAGTCTCCCCCAGTCCATTAAGTCTCCCCCATTCAGGGCCGTTAGGGCTTGAAGACGGCCCTGGAGAAGAAGCTTATGTGCACCCCTGTGGCGACGAGCAAAACAACCCCCAGCGCGTGGAGACACACGGGCACGCCAGGGCGCCGCCCGACAACCCGTGACAGGGTTAAAGGCCCGACAGCCGCCAGACAGCATCACCCCGCCTGAGGCGCGGCTCGGGTCCCCGCGCGCCAGCCCCGCCCGCCGCACAGCGCCTCCCCGGGGCTCGACGGGACCCGCCGCGCCGCGACCCGCCCCGCCCGCGGACCCGCCACTTACTCCGCCCACGGTCCAGGGATGGGGCTGCCGCGGGCCCGGCCGGCCCTGCCGCAGGCCAGGGACCTGAGGTGGAGCCCCCCCGAGACCAGCCGGCTTCCCAGAGCGTCCTGCGCCCTGTTGAGCTTGACCTGGGCTGTGTCGCCCGGGGGGCTCCGGGCCTCCCGGGCGAGGGGCACCAGCAGCACCCGCAGCTCCCCCTTCGCCCCCTCCATCCTCCGGGGGCCGCCAGCCAGCTTCCCCCAGACCGAACTTCCGGCTTCAGCCGGGCGCGACAAGGGCGCGGCCATCTTGCGCAGGGCACGACTTCCGGCCAGCTGGCGCGAGAGGGCGACGAGACCCCGAAATCGCTCTCTTCGCCTCACGAAGCGGGCATTCCACTGAGACTACAACTCCCAGAATGCCATGCGGCAAAGACGAGAGGCTCTTGTAACCAGAGGGAGTATTGCGTGGTGGGATTTGTAGTCTCCGGGCGTGCTGGCTGTGCAGTGCAACCAAGGAGAAGCATGTGAGTTGAAATTCGTAGTCTTATGGCAGGGGTGGCCAGCCTGAGCCTGAGAAGGAGCCAGAATTTACCAATATACATTGCCAAAGAGCCACAGTAATACATCAGCAGGTCCTCATGGCAGACTCAGGGGAGGGGCGGGAAGGGGTGGAGTGGGGGCAGGGCCTGTGGCAGAGCCAGGGGTTGAGCAGTGAGCACCCCCCCTCCCCCCGGCACATTGGAAAGTTGGCATCTGTAGCTCCAACCCTGGAGTCGGTGCCTATACAAGGAGCCACATATTAACTCCGGAGCCACAGGTTGGCCACGCCTGGTCCATGCCACACTGAGACTAGTCGTCTGCTCATATCAGGAGGGTCTCTGGATAGATTGCTTGCTAGCTAGTCCAGTTTAGATGAAGCATTATATGCTGTGACTTCTGTTTTCAATGGGCTCCTAACCTCAGATTCAATCTTAGACACTGAGTCTGGGGACACACACGTTTGAGCAAGCAGTTGGGACTCAAAGAGTGTAGGAGCGGCCTAGAACCTGTATCAAACTTAACCCGTAACTCCCATTGTCCAGCCAGCCATTTTCTGTTTATTTTGTAACTCCTAACTGGTTTGACCTTGACTAATCATTTTGTAATGGAAATTAAGTTTACCACTTTATCAGTTGCTCTCTGAAAATCTTACAGGGTACTAATATTTGAAAGTAGCATGATTTCTCAGAGCAGACTGCCAGAGACTTTTTATTCTGCTCCTGTGCATGTGTCAACGCTATCATTTGTTTGAGGGGAAACTCTCAAATACAATAGGTTCAAAATATTATATTAAAACATTTCCATGACTCCTTCCCTCACAGAGACATTCCAAAATAAAATTTCCTGGTGTAAAATACCCACTGGAAATAAAACAATAACACCTAGTAGTCCTCCAAAGAGGGTACTACAACAGTATTTAAATTACAACAGCTAGATTGTGCACCTCACAAACTATCAAGTCAGAGGCTCTCTTAACTGGGATTATAGATGTGTATGTATCTATGACAGAAGCCTGTTCTCCAATTAACCTTTTTCTTGCTCTCACTGCAGGAAAAGCAGAGGAGCAACAATCCCGACAAATGGTTTATATCTGTGATTGTACGGCTGTTGCAGCCTCTATTTTAGATGCTGGTCAGTTTTGTAATGTATTGTACAACATGGCCCCAGTTCGGCATTGAGCTCGGCAGCTGGAAGGAAGGGGACTGTGTCAGTAGAGCTTGTTGCAAGATCAGAGTCTATGTGCCACTCTTGCCCTGTGCTGGATGGAATTTCAGACCTGCTCAGATCTGGATGATTGTTTTATCCACCAGCCACTGAACTACAGTACAAATGAACGCACAGCACTGAGGGATTTCCCTAGACCCCCCCAACTGTCCCATCCTCCTCCAGTGGTCAACCAGTTACCCCTGCAGTGATGCCAATGTAGTCGTTTTCCAAAACCCCTCTTCCCCCCCGTAAATTCGAACACCCCCTCTAATTTCAAGCCCTGGGGAAGCCTCTGCTACTGACATCTCTAGAACGTGCTGTCACCCTGCAGGGGTTGCACCCCACACAGGACACAAACCCTGCACAAGTATGCCTGTTTTAGGGGCTGCTCTCCCCAACCCGGGAAAGGTGTTAACACACTGAATTGCTGCAAAGCTCAAGTCAGGCTTACACCCAAACGTGCCCATTACAAACACGCCCCTGGCACAGCTGCTCACCAGGGCCGGGCTGGGTGGAGCGGAGCATCCTCCAGGCTCCCCCGCCCCTACGAGCCCGGGCCCCGCCTAAACCCCTGTCACGTCCCTGGGCCCTGCACGCTCCGCGCGCCTTGTATGCCCCGCCCCTCGTGATCTGGCCCCGCCCGCTCGCCGTCGCCTATCCGGAAGCTGCCAGGGAGGGCCGCAGGGACGGTGGCCGCGCGGGGCTGTTTCTCTCCCCGATGGCGGAGCGGAAGGATGTCGCTGGTGGCCGGGCTGCTGGGCCGGGTGCTGTGGCTCTCCGGGCTCCGTAGCGGGGACCATGCGCAGGGGAGCCAGGCCATGGAGCAGGACAAAGCGCTCGAGGTGTATGGTGACTATCTCAGCCGGTGCGGGGAGCGGGGGGGTCAGTGCCCCGGGCGCGGCGCTTCTCGGTCATTCGCCCCGCCCGAGAGCAGGGGACGGGGCTAGAGCAGCTCTCGGGGTCCCTTCCAGGCCTGTGAGGCGGGCGGGGAGTGGCTGCTCTGGAGGAAGGGGTGCCCCGGGCGGGCGGCTGCTCTGGAGGAAGGGGTGCCCCGGGCGGGCGGCTGCTCTGGAGGAAGGGGGGTGCCCCGGGCGGGCGGCTGCTCTGGAGGAAGGGGGGTGCCCCGGGCGCGTGGGTGGGTGCCCTGGGGGGAGCGGGCGGGCGGGCGGCTGCTCTGGAGGAAGGGGGGTGCCCCGGGCGGGTGGGTGCCCTGGGGGGAGCGGGCGGGCGGGCGGCTGCTCTGGAGGAAGGGGGGTGCCCCGGGCGGGCGGCTGCTTTGGAGGAAGGGGTGCCCCGGGCGGGCGGCTGCTCTGGAGGAAGGGGGGTGCCCCGGGCGGGTGGGTGCCCTGGGGGGAGCGGGCGGGCGGGCGGGTGCTTTGGAGGAAGGGGGGTGCCCCGGGCGGGCGGGTGCTTTGGAGGAAGGGGGGTGCCCCGGGCGGGCGGGTGCTTTGGAGGAAGGGGGGCGCCCCGGGCGGGTGGGTGCCCTGGGGGGAGCGGCGCCCCGGGCGGGTGGGTGCCCTGGGGGGAGCGGGCGGGCGGCTGCTTTGGAGGAAGGGGGGTGCCCCGGGCGGGCGGGTGCTTTGGAGGAAGGGGGGCGCCCCGGGCGGGTGGGTGCCCTGGGGGGAGCGGCGCCCCGGGCGGGTGGGTGCCCTGGGGGGAGCGGCGCCCCGGGCGGGTGGGTGCCCTGGGGGGAGCGGGCGGGTGGGTGCCCTGGAGGAAGGGGCGCCCCGGGCGGGTGGGTGCCCTGGGGGGAGCGGCGCCCCGGGCGGGTGGGTGCCCTGGGGGGAGCGGCGCCCCGGGCGGGTGGGTGCCCTGGGGGGAGCGGGCGGGCGGCTGCTCTGGAGGAAGGGGGGTGCCCTGGGGAGGGAAGGGCGGGTGGCCGGCCGGCCCTGGCAGGTGGGTGAGTGCTTTGGTTACTGAGAGCTTTGGGGTGGGTTGTTGGTGCCCAGGTGCAGTGGGGCAGGGAGAGAGAGGTGCCTAGGGACCCCCCTGGCCCTGCGATCTCTGGAGGGTGGGAAGCTGTCTCCAAAGCCCAGGTGTGAGGTGAACCTCCCGCAGGGTCACTTCCACTGGGGAAGTTCCCTTGTTACTTCATCCCTCTGGCTAGGGCACAGGCCCCACGCCCTTGGCAGTTAATGTGAGGCGGGTAACTCCATAAAGGGCAGACAGGGCCGGATTAACCTTTTGTGGGCCCAGCGCCAAATAGATTTGTGGGCCGCCCCTGGAGGCAATGGAGCACGTTGCGGGGAGGTCAGCTCCCAGAGCGAGGGGCCAGCCAGAGGCAATGGGGCATGGCATGGCAAGGGCGGCCCGGCTGCCCCCAGCCCAGCCCAGCCCAGCGCGAGGGCACTATTTACAAACCGGCAGTTGCCAGATGCACAGTGGCCTGGCCGGCCCTGTGCTGTGAGCATGCCCTTTCCCCTCAGGGGCGGTCCCATGCAGTAAGAATACTGTGTTTGTAGTAGTATTTTCCTATAAACACTGGAGCAATTCCAAACCACAAGTCATCTAGTTTACAATCTAAATATTAAAACCAAATCTGGTGGCAAAAGCATTTCTTCCATACTTTATAAATCAAGTTTAGATTTAGTTTTTAGCCGGAAGGGCAAAAAATAGCAAATACTGAATTGGAGGCCAGATTGAAGACCTTGTGCACACTGTTCTAGAGCCACTCTGTTGTAATTACTGATGGAAAGAGGGAAGTTAGCAGACTTGAGTGGGTCATCAGTGGCACACTTTTCATTGGCATTAATTCGGATTATTAGCTGCACTTCAGATACTCAGTATTTGGATCCCATATGCTATCTGAAACATAGCCTTTTTAATATACTAAATAACTCTAAAATCTTAACACTGTTCAGAGATTAATTTTACTAGGAAGAAGGCACTCTGATTCTTGATTTTATTATGCAACAGATCATCCTGGACATACATTAATTCCACTGTGTAAACTGATGAGTCACTGTCTGTCAGTAAAATTTCCTGGCAGGAAAGTTCATTGGGTCAATTTCAGCCCTTGTGTAACTCCACTATAGTTAATGGCATTACAACAGGGCTGAATTTGGCCCATTTATATATAAACAAGTTTATGAAAAGGTCCAAAGGTATTTGATTCAATATTAGCTTTTATTGCCAGCATTAAATGCTATCGCACATGTAGGATGAATATTGTATTCACCAAAGGGCTTTGAGACATTACTTTTAGAAAATGACTTCTCATGCAGTCTATGGGTAGAAAATAAAGCCAGTTGAGAGGACCACACTGAGTACTCAAAGAATGTAATCAAAGTCCTTTTGCACACTCTGAGTTCATCCATTGCTGGAATGCTTTTCCACTGAAAGAGCTTGGGGTTGTTTTTCAGCAAACTGCATTTGCATGGCGTACCCCCTTTAAAAAAAAAAAAAGGATTAGGTTTGTAGTATGGGCTCCAGTCAGCCACATCTATAGTAGGTTGATTAAAAAAAATTTTTTTTCTTTTGTTAACAAGGTTGACTTAATCTGAAATTAATCAGATAATGATTTTTACGAATTTATTCTTTATTTGCAACTGTTGATGTTAGCTCATGCAAACAAATTTTATCCTGTCACTTGTTCATGAATTCCTCACTGTAAGTATTTGGTCACTGAAATCGTATTGTATTGTTTCTGTCCAGTGATTGGATGATCTAAACTTATAAACAGGAGGATACCTCTTTTTCAGTTTATGAATTATCCTTAAACAGTTGTAATAGTTTTGAATCCACAATGTAAGCACTTCATCCTGGAAAATGCTTAGTGTCTCCAACTTCTATTGATTTTTTTTGGGAGCAAGAGTGGCTTAGAACCTTGCAAAATTTGCCCATATACCAGAAGTTCTTCAAGTCAAGGATCTTATTTTCCTATTCTTTTGTGAAGTGCTAAGCATACCAATTTCAGTAAGAGAGAGGTGTCAACAACCACATTGCCTGTGTAAAGGGTGTGATGTAATAAGATAATACTATAAATTAAATCCATACTGTGTTCTGGGTAAGGTCTGTGTTTTGCCTGTCAAAACAGTGCAGAGCTGATGCACTCCATTTGTAGGTAGTAAAATGCTATGTTCTTTGACCATGAAAGGTAGAAATGTTTGCATTGTATGGAGAGGAGCAGACCTGGTGAGGTACAGGTGGTTTGGTTTCTGCTCCTCTTGGGTGAACTGAGTCAACAAGATGTTTGTATAACTGGGTCTCCCCCGGAGAGGAGGTGAAAAAACTAGGCTGGGAAGAGCAACTTGTTAAAAACCTGTGACTTTTCCCCTAACCCTCTAATGTATAAAAGGCATTTCATTTCTGGTGTATGCCCTTATGCTTTAGATATAATTCGAACTATCCGGGATCCAGAGAAGCCTAGCACTTTAGAAGAACTGGAAGTGGTAACGGAAAGTTGTGTTGAAGTGCACGAGATAGGAGAAGATGAATATCTCGTTATTATCAGGTTTACACCAACAGTACCTCATTGCTCTTTGGCAACTCTCATTGGTAAGATTCATATTCCCATAAATGGCCATGTAGTTTTCTTCTAAAATGTGCAACAGTAAACCAAATACAGTGGATGTTCATATGAGTAACACTAATAAAAATAAAGTATTTTTTCCCTTTTTTTTTTCTTTGCTTGGACTTGTATATTAGAAAGCATTATACAAAGCAGTCAAAAGAAATATTGCAATATTTCTTAAACTGACTAGCATTTTACGAAGCAAAAAGATCCTCTAGGCCTTGTTCAGGGATGATGGCTTTCAAAAAGCCTCTTCATGATTTGGTAGTTCCAAGACGCACGGAGTTAAGAGAGGAAGAAAAGGAATTGTGAGTTACGTGTACATGATTGCTGCTTATTAGGCCCTAGCCACACTAGTTTGAATAGTATTGGGCTTGACAACTGTCTTCAAATATGGCTGTCACGGACATGGACCTACCACTCTTTTACAGTTCAGTGTAGCCAGAGGTTTTCTACATATGGTAGTGCAAACAATGACACTGGACTAGTCCCTTTAAGGTAATCTATAGCACAACTTCTGAATACAGCTGCAATATGGTTTGGTGTGGAAGTAAACCATTTAACAGCTTATTGTTGCTGTAGGTGTTTCAAAATGTTTAACAAGCCACAGTACAGATAGGGCTTTAGTATTTGCTTTGTTGCTTCTTAGCTAAGGAGCCCAAGGTGGCCTTAGATAACTATGGTGGCCAGACTTTAGAAATAATGGGGAGAGAGGAAGCATTAGTGTTGAAATGAATGTAGAGCAGTGATTGTTAAGTAATACTGTGCCTTGGTAGTATATGATGAATAGGGAGTAAAGCAATATGGTTTATAGTGTAGTCTTGTCTTGAGAGATTAATCTTCACTGATTTAAGAGAAATAACATATTGGGCTCTCTTCAGCAGTTCTTACTCATGCAAAACTCCACTGAAGAAAATACTATGGGATTAGAGCTGTGATGGCTTCTGTGTCTAGGTCTGTTAAAAATTGAAGTTATGTTTTTAATTTTTATTTATTACAATCTAGGGATTGTACATTTACCCAGCTTGTATCCTCCTGAATACGAATAGCTGATAGGAGTTGATTTTTACTTACGCTAGAAGGGTACGTTCCAAAATGTTGTATGGTTCCAGCATTACTGCAGAAGTTTAAAGAAAAGCAGTTTGTCAGATCTTTAAAAATAAAACAAACCCTCTTATGTACTGTTAAAAGGTCACAAAGTAGAACAAGATTCTACTCTTGCGTATTTTCTTTGACTATGTGCTTAGTTGGGATGTTGTTTATCCTGTTTCCTTCCTGTGATGAAACCAGATTTCAGTTCTCTGCAACTATGCTGCTTAGTTATAACGTATCAAGATTAACAAGCTTTATAATTCTAAATTAACACAGACAAAGGATTCTCATTTTACATTTTAAATACTTTTTTTCCTTGAAGGAAAATAAATGTTTGAATTTAACCAAGAAGTAATTCATGCTGAAGTATCACTCCACTTCTTTGTATGGGAAAGTGAAGTACAAATGGTTAAGAATTAATCGGCCTAATTTAGGACTGGCAGCTACTTAATCATTTACTTAGGGCTTATCTACATAGGGAAGCTGTTCTGAAATAAGATAGGGTGTGAATTTGAAGCGCAGTAGTTGGTCATGCTATCTCCCTGTATAGACACTCTCCTGTTCCACACTTAGTGCCTTTGTGTAGAATAAGAGTGTTCATATTGGGAGCTAGTATGGAATAACTATTCCACAATAGCTATTCCAGACAATGTGCTGGGGTAGAAAAGCCCTTACAAAAAACAGATTCTGTGAGGTCCAAAGCACTCTCAACGTCAGTAGGATCAGGCTCATGTACAGTAGCTATTACTTACAGTATATGTATTTAAATAGTCTGAAGATTTTTACTCTGATTTTTAAGAAATAAAACAGCTGACTCTTTTAGAGTACTGTGAACTTGACTGCCACGGTTTGATTTCCACAGGCTTTGTATTCTTGTGTTCTGAGTGACCTCTGTTTTCTCCACAGTTCCTCATTCTGTAAAAGGAAAGGGCTACAGCAAGTATATTTAAGCAGCTAGGCAGCACATGTAAGAGTACAAGCAATAAGCAGTTTGCCAGAGTTCCTCTCGTGCATAGGCTACTTGATTTTAAATTGGTGTTTTATGTCTTTTTACCTACTAGGCCCTAAATAGCCTGGGACCAACCGATTGAGAGTTAGTCTGTGTGGTGGTGAATTTCTATCCTCCTTGATAGAACTGGGTTTGGCAGAACTGAATTTTTATTTATTTTTTTTAAATAATTTTGACAGATAATAGCAATGCTTATTTTAAAGCTTTTTAAAATGATCGTTTTTTAAATTTTCAGTTGTGGGAAATTATGGACTGGTCTGATAATGGGGGGGGAAGTCAGATAATTATTTAATGACATGTTGAGATTCAAAAAGTAAAAGCTTTATAACCATTAAAACGCACATTGTCAACATCACAGGTCAAAATATGCAAAATAAATATCCTTAAGCCAAACTCAAATAAGTTCTCAAGCATCATTTTTCTTACTGTACCTATTGGTAAGTTTTTATTATTATCAATGGAAATATATTTTTCATTGGTCGGTATGTGTACATTGAGATCGACATTTACTGACATTTACCAATTAAAAAGCTGACCCTTCCAAGCCTAGATATAATAGAGAGGGGAGTGGCTGCCAGGGTGTTCTCCATAAAGGCCCCAGGACTCTGGAATCCCCTCCTGCCCCTGCTCTGAAGTAGTCCAGATTTGTTGACTCTAAGGCATCTTGGGGGGCCTATTTCTTTCAAGTGATTTTTGAGGCATGGGCCAATGTACTAAGGTGTTGGTATTTCTGGGGCTGCTGCTTGATAGAAGGGTTGAGCTGATGGTATGGCGTTTTGTTCTAACTAATTGGCAGCACGCTCAGAACCTGTGCATGGGCACTCTTTACTATCTTTCAATTTAGAATAAACAAATACATTTTTAAGAAGTCTGTGACGGCCTGGATGTTTACTCTCTGAAAGGAGCTCGGAGAGTTATGGTGGTTATTACTGTAACTGAGAGTGGCTCCTGGTCAGTCCAGTGGCTAATCTCCAGGTCACTGAAAAATGAGTCACATACTTGTAGTGGTCTTCTGTCCCAAAGAATTGCAGGGTGCTTGCCTGATCTGTCATACTCTGTACTGGATTCAAGCATCCTCTTCATCTGTCTGCCCTGTGCTAATGATTACGAAGATGAACCCATTAGATTTCAGATGTTTCTCTCTAGGTTAGTTGCATGTCATCTCCTAATTTATCACTAAAAGCATATAGTGACTACAGTGATGAGTACAATAGAAAGGCCTAATTTAGATAACATTATGTTTGAATGTTACATGTAAGCAGTCAATACTTTTTTACTGATGTGTCACTTGCTGGGTTTTTAGATTAATCCAAGATTTAAATCATAAGGTCCTTAGGACAAGGACTGTTTCCTTTCTGTGGTTTGTATGATACTGAGCACGTGTTCAGAGTTTAACAAATAATTTAATGTACATTGAAAATTAAGCAAGGGGTAGATGATAAATTTGGGAGACAGAAGAATTCCCTGCTCCCCCAAGTTGTTCCAAGATTGTGTTCTTTTCAAACTGTTTGCTGAACTTCTAACAAAAGAGAAATCTTCCAAAAGAAATAGCTGCATTATGTCCTCAGCGGAAGTTAAGTGCGGCCACAGTAGTAGGAAAGAACCTCTAGTACAGGAATGTAGATGCGGAGAGGAGTGATCATTCTATAAAGTGCTTGGAGACTAAAGTCTCTCTCTCTCTCTCTCGGTACAAAGCAGGCAAAGAAAAAGCTTAGCCTGCCTTGTCCTAGATGATCTGGAAGAACCATATCTTGGGGTCAGAGGGTCTCCATTGTCATTCATTCATCCCGCCTCTTTCTGCTGAGAATGCTACAGTGGTGACAATTGCCAATTGTATAGATGGCTTTTGTGATGTAGATGTATGTCCACTGGGAATTAGGCAGACCAAAAAAATTGTTTAAATCATCTACAGAACTCCTTGAACTTGCGCATGAAAAAAATGTTTTTTATTGTTTGTTTTTAAACAGGGCTTTGTTTGCGAATAAAACTTCAGAGATGTTTGCCTTTTAAACACAAGGTAAAGTATTCATTTCTACCATTCTCACATCAGATTGTGCGTGGATGTATGCCCAATACCAAATGACAAACTTAAAAAACCAAACAAACTGCAAGGTTGCTCACTTAGTTTTAAAATTGTGGTCAAAAAGATCTGTTGGTGTTTTTAAATAGTGCATAGTAATTTGCATATGGAATAATAGGATATCTTGCTGCACTGTCCAGCATATAAAGGAACTTATGAGTAATAGTGATTATCTTGTTCCTCAAAGCATTTATAAAAAAAATCCTGTTTGTTCTTTCCACATAAATCGGGTTTTGCTAAACTCTGGAAAGGGGAACTGTGCTAAGGGCAACCTCCTGACTTTTCCACAACCCATGTCACTTGATTTTTGACATGTGGTCGGGATGGATTATGGAAAATACAGGACATCTTAAAACAAACAACCCCAAATATCTATCTAAGTCCTCCTAATGCCTTCAAGGGAAAGAATTATGGGCCACAGGAACATTTCAAAGCAGCCAGGCATTGTGAATTTTATTAATGTTTAACTGGTTACTGAGTTTTTGTACCCTTGGAATAACTGGTGGTGGTTGTCCCCAGTGATTCCTGAGTGAGTAAGCGAGACAAGGCGACCTGAAGGTAAGGTAGTGAGTAACGTGCCAGTTGGAATTCTGATGGTAAGGAATAAAGGTGCCCTCCACAGTTCATGTGAAGATTCTCTGCAAAACAAACAAAAGGGAAATGGGAGCTCATAGTGAGTTTGCTTGGAGAATTTGTAAGTACTGAAAAGGTAGGAAATGGAACCAGGATTTGAAATGAGATTTCTTATTCCTGTAACTTAAATAGGAACACAGGGATTGCCATATTGGACCAGGCCAGTGGCCTACCTAGTCCAATATATCATCTGACAGTGGCCAGCACCAACCACTACAGTGGAATATGCAGGAATCTAAGGAAATTTCCTAACCCCAGTAGTTAGAAGCTGGTTCATGACCTAAAGTGTGCGGGTTTATAGCTCTTCCAAAACTCACTTAAATACTTGTCTCTGGACTTAAATACATTTCAAATTTCTTAAGACTGTGGCTAACATCCAGCTTCTAAGGCTTTGTCTTCACTACCCAAAAGTGTGTGTTGATACTGCAAAATAACAAATGCATGTTGGTTATTTTGTTGTGAAGAAGCCCAGAGGCCTGTTTTGGCAGTGAAGACCTAGCCTGAGTGTTAGTGCCTTTCTGTTGCATAGGATACCAAATACCATAATATGTGATGTTAGATATATTTGCTGCAATACTTTGAGCTGATGGCCTGAATCATTCCCTTATACCAGAGTTTCAGCACTGGATTTTCTTACTTTTGTAGCTACTTGCCTGAGGCTTCATGCTTTTGGGAATAGTCTCACCACAAAAACTGTGACCCATGTTTCTAGAAAATTGTGTTAGTGACGCTGTGCGCTGCCAGCTATTTAATCATAACCAATCACTTAAGGGCCAAGGGTATGTAGTGAAAACAACTTAATTGCTTTAAGTGCTTTAAATTAATGAAAGGTATGTACAGTTCATTTCCTTAATTTATACAGCAGATAACTTCAGTAAATAAACAACTTCACTACAAATAGCCTTGAAGTTCAAATTTGTGGATACCATTAATATGCTGCCTGGGAACAGCCTTTTTTGAGAACTGTTATACTTTATAATATAAAGAAAAGGAGTACTTGTGGCACCTTAGAGACTAACCAATTTATTTGAGCATAAGCTTTCGTGAGCTGCAGCTCACTTCATCGGATGTATCCTGTGGAAAGTACAGAAGATTTTTTATACACACAAACCATGAAAAAATGGGTGTTGACCACTACAAAAGGTTTTCTCTCCCCCCACCCCACTCTCCTGCTGGTAATAGCTTATCTAAAGTGATCACTCTCCTTACAATGTGTGATCTCTATCAAGCATTCTTACAACTACAATACCCACCT
The DNA here is from genome assembly GCF_965140285.1 of Lepidochelys kempii. NCBI lineage: Eukaryota > Metazoa > Chordata > Testudines > Cheloniidae > Lepidochelys > Lepidochelys kempii. The sequence goes on along the minus strand of NC_136389.1, from coordinate 83,358,335 downwards.
GCGGAAGTGAAGAAACAGATTGATAGAGCCAGAAGAGTTCCCAGAAGTCACCTACTACAGGACAGGCCTAACAAAGAAAATAACAGAACGCCACTAGCCGTCACCTTCAGCCCCCAATTAAAACCCCTCCAATGCATTATTAAGGATCTACAACCTATCCTGAAGGATGACCCAACACTCTCACAAATCTTGGGAGAGAGGCCAATCCTTGCCTACAGACAGTCCCCCAACCTGAAGCAAATACTCACCAGCAACCACATACCACACAACAGAACCACTAACCCAGGAACCTATCCTTGCAACAAAGCCCGTTGCCAACTGTGCCCACATATCTATTCAGGGGACACCATCACAGGGCCTAATAACATCAGCCACACTATCAGAGGCTTGTTCACCTGCACATCCACCAATGTGATATATGCCATCATGTGCCAGCAATGCCCCTCTGCCATGTACATTGGTCAAACTGGACAGTCTCTACGTAAAAGAATAAATGGACACAAATCAGATGTCAAGAATGATAACATTCATAAACCAGTCGGAGAACACTTCAGTCTCTCTGGTCACACGATTACAGACATGAAAGTTGCGATATTACAACAGAAAAACTTCAAAACCAGACTCCAGCGAGAGACTAGTCTATTGAATTGGAATTCATTTGCAAATTGGATACTATTAACTTAGGCTTGAATAGAGACTGGGAGTGGCTAAGTCATTATGCAAGGTAACCTATTTCCCCTTGTTTTTTCCTACTGCCGAGCCCCCCCCCCCCCCCTTGTTAAACCCTGGATTTGTGCTGGAAATGGCCCACCTTCATTATCATACACATTGTAAGGAGAGTGATCACTTTAGATAAGCTATTACCAACAGGAGAGTGGGGTGGGGGGAGAGAAAACCTTTTGTAGTGGTAAACACCCGTTTTTTCATGGTTTGTGTGTATAAAAAGATCTTCTGTACTTTCCACAGGATGCATCCGATGAAGTGAGCTGTAGCTCACGAAAGCTTATGCTCATATAAATTGGTTAGTCTCTAAGGTGCCACAAGTATTCCTTTTCTTTTTGTGAATACAGACTAACATGGCTGTTACTCTGAAACCTATAATATAAAGGCTATCCAAGTTTGGAATTGTAATGTAATATACTTCCGTGCAGAGGATCTGTAATAGTATTTTGAGCTCAAACTCTTGCTACTTCAAGATACTAAGCCACGTGGAGGCAAAATGCACTTCCTGAAAGTAGAGAAACCCTTTTTGCTCTGTATGTGACAACTCTCACTGCTTCTTCACATCCCCTTCTCAGCCAAAAGATTGAACTGCATTGACACTTTCCACAGAAAGCCCCATTAGTAACCACTGGCAAAAGCTGAGTATGATGTGACAAAGAGCTTTAAAGAATGTGGGGTGGGGGTGGTAAATATCGCTTAGGATTTCCTCCCTGAAAGGGTCTTATTTTTCAAATGTGTTTAAATAAGCTGTTTATGAAAGTGACTGTTGCAGTTCCTGTAGCCTCTAGACAAACAGCTCCAAAATCAGGATCTACAGAACACTAGCTTGTGGTTTACAGAGAGCTGGCTGGAAAGATAGTGCTGGCTCTCCTCCCTATTTCCAGCTGCTTCATGGCATTAAAAGAAAACTTAACATACACTTAAGTACTTTCCCAGTATTACTTAGCCATGTAAGTAATTGATATGGTTACCTCAGTTTGACCACCAATAGGAGTGATCACCAATAGAGCTGTGAATTGGAGGGGAGATGTCCCGTAAGACATTCTCGTAAAATCTAGACGATGAAAAAGCTTGAGACCTGCCTATTGTGGACAACAGGATAGGATAGTTCACAAATGTTCATTGTTAAATCAGTGTGCATACTTTGTACAGCTATTTCTCTTTCCCAACAGTGTGCGGGAGTACCGCTATTCTAGTGTGTGGCTAACATTGTTTATTTCTTATCTAGTTGGAAATTTATATATCTGAAGGTGCCCATTCCACTGAGGAGGACAGTAAGTGGATTTTTATAAATTGAATGACTGTGGCTTCAGAATCTGTGTGTGGCCCACCACCCTGGGTATTAGTGCAGTGTCATAGTTGCAGGATGAACCATGCCATTGGGAAATCTCAAAATGTAAGTTGCTGCAATGAAATTCAAACTTGTTCATGTTGCACATCTAATATATCTTACTGTGATATTGAGGGTTACATTTTTAAAAGGGGGGAAATAAATAGGAAGTATTGCATATGTGCAGCTAAGTACATTTCTGGAATTTCTTTACTTTGAGTGGTTGATCTTGCAATCTTATATTAATGCTAGACTGTTTGTATTATGTTTTTTAAAATGTGGAGGAACTGGACTGGCAAGCATGTGCCATAGAAAATCTGAATTGTAAAAATTATTAAAATAAAACCAATTTTTTTTCCAAATAAAAAAGAGCCACAAAGGACTCCACCCATGCCAGGTTTTGACCTTTCACTTCTTTTGTTCTAAACCTGAATAGAATGGTTTTTTTAACATGGAAAATTTGGGGTGTGTTTGGGATTTTTTTTCCTTTCTCTCAGTCACATAACTAGAAACTGAAACTAGAGAAATTCAGACTGACACAATTTACCTAGGGATGCAGCGGATTCTCCATCACTTGGAGCCATTAAACATCCACTCTTGATTTTTACACTCTAGCTTAACCAGAAGTTGTGGACTTGATGCTGGAGTCACTTTGTGAAATTCTACGGCCTGTGTTCTGCAGGCAGTCAGACTAGGTGATCCTAATGGTACCTTCAGGGCTTAAAATCTATGCAACTTTACCAAACTTCAATGGGAACTAGTAGTTGAGGTCCCAAATGCAGGGATATTGGAGCCTAAGAAATTAAAAGCAAAATTTAGAGCTCATAAAATTTCAACTTTGACAATTCCTACCCAAGATCAGGATATAGATGCAAATGTAAGAAATGAGTATTAGTGCTATTATGTCTTAATGATGGCTTTTCTGTTACAAGGAAGCAAAATACAATGTTTGTTCCATATTAGCCAGTTGTCCAGATTGTCCTGTTGTTGTGAAGGGTTGAGAGGAATTTAGGGTCGGATGTGGCTCTACAAATGTTACATTACTTAAGGACTGCAGAATATCCAGCATGAACAGGGTGTTACGTATTCCTTTCCTGGACTAGAAATGCCATGAAAGTGATAGTGATTTCTAGTGGCTGTGTGTGACCTTTCTCCCACTTGCCTCTCTTTCCCTTATCTCCTTCTAATCTCTCTTTGTTCCATCCAAGATGCCCAGTTCAACACCACTTTCATGTCATTTCCCCCATTCCTGTGTGTTTTCGGTACGCCAGGAGCATCTCCTTCAATAGGTCTATCTTGCCATCTCCATTTCTACCTGCGCTGCACTCCTTTGGACAAATCTATTCTACAAATCCTAGTCCTCTTCTCCATAGAGCAAAGTGATTATAGTCCCTCCTATCAACATTTAAAATTAAAATTATAAAATAGAAGAAAGATGTCACAATCCATTTATTCCTTTTGTCTGTTGTCTTCCATTCCCATTGCTTGAGATTGCTAGTGTCTACAAAGATTTCAGGGACCTACTTCAGTGCAGGGTCAAGTATCTAGCACAATGTGATTACTGTACAAGAATTCCTCAGTAAAATGGCTCTGACTTACTTTTCATCTGATATTTTGCAGTCAACAAGCAAATAAATGATAAAGAGAGAGTAGCAGCTGCGATGGAGAATCCAAACTTGCGTGAAATTGTGGAGCAGTGTGTTACAGAACCGGACTAGCAGCTACAGTAACCACAGAGCTATGATTATTTTGATACATTGGTTTAATTATTTGTAAAACTTCAAGGCCTTGAGTTTAATACTTACATTGTTTGTACCTTCCACATGATTTTTAAAGGAAACCATTTATAAAGCGGATGTAAATTATAAGAAGGTGGGTAGCAGTATATACAATTATATGAAGTGTATAGTGTTCTAAAGAATTTGTAATATTCAGTGTTCAAAGAGAAATATTTTAACTAGTTATTATGATCCAGCTGTGTTGCCTTCTTCTGATGCACATTGTGATACAAAATCAATTTTTCAGGTTAAAGTTCCACTGTGCTCAAATGGAATATGTTTCAATCACTACACTGTAAAAAAACAACAAAAAATAAAAATTGATTCTTATAATGAAAAGCCACTTCCTGTTTTGAATGTTTGTGCTCTTAATTTTACTATCTCTCCTGGCATGGTAACTAACAGAGAAGTAAACATTTTGCTCAAGTGTTTTTGCTGTTGGTAAAATGTTTTCTCATAAAAATTGAAATTAAATTTAAAACATTAGCTGACGCTCTAAACTTGAATATATTTTATAAATGGTCAAAAGATCAATAGTAGTATACTCAAGAAGTGTTAAATGAATACTTCTGCATTTCAAATGCTCTTTAACCTTTAATCTTATGTCTGCAAGAAAAGCACTTCTTGTACTGCCATGATGTCCAAATGATATTAATAGAATTTTTCAGAAGATTTTAGCAGCAAATGCTAACTACTTCATTGCTGTTTTGTTTGTTTCTTTATGCAAATTGTTTGAGGCATGTTGATTTAAAATCTGATCAGAATTCAGTCATAGGACTAGCAGATTTGATACAGTAGAACTTCACTGATTCTCTCTATGCTAATCTTCGAACCTAAAAGATCTCCTACTCCCCCTTTCTTCAAAGATTTCAGAATGCTGTAGTAATGCCTCACTAGTAAAACTTCGTCACTTTTTCAAAATTCTAAAGTATATAACATTAAACTGCACTTGATACATAAACATTTTATTTTTACTTTAACAGTATGTCTGACTGTTTTCACATTGGTTAGGTTATTAATTTGTAAGAAGTTACTCAATCTCCCAGTCATTAGTGTCAATTGGAGCTTGTATTTTCAGTGTTTCTGTCTGGAATCAGTTATTTTTAAATGAAATAATTAGGAAACAGCAAATCTAACCAAGTACCATTATAGCTGATAAACAAGTTAAAATCTAAATTGACCATTTTTAAATTTATATATATAACTTTATGCAATATCCTGAAGCACCATTGACTGACTTAGTGCTGAGAGAGGTACATCATGTAAGAATCTGGATTAATTAGGAAAGGAATGAATATTAAAAGTAATTGTTGTCTTCGCAATTTGGAATAAACATGACTTTAAAAAAACTATAAAATATTTAGGGAGTGAACATATGCTGGAAAACACAGAAAAGAAGTAATTCTGGAGAATGAAAGTGCACAGAAACCTGTCCTATGTTAAGCTTTAATCAAGTGCATCAGTCAGCAATTTCTTCAGTATCCATTACAGAACAGCATAACATCTTGCACAAAAAAACAATGTCACTCAAGAAGAGTTATGTATTAGTTAGAAATGATCTAATGGGTATGATTGATTCTTTTAATGTTTTTAGAAAAACTACAACACTAATTTAAATGATGCTTTCCTCTCCAAGTTATATGATGGCTATATTTCCAAGGGAATCAAAGTTTCCTATACTTTTTTGGTCAATGTCTTCCCAGCCTATATGAGTTTGTCTTTACTCTTGCCATCAAAAAATTTTTCCTTTTAAAGAGCTGCTTGCATATGAACAGGTCCAAATTGTGTGACTTAAAATTCAATTACTGTTCACTTAACTACTTAGCGCCACCTATATGCAAAATGGGAAGAATTTCTGCCATAATGAGAAGGAAGCTGAGAATAGCCAAAACTAGACCATGCCATTAATTTATATTGGTGTTGGTGACCAGTTATGGAGACAAGAACATGCTATCTATGATTCCAGACTGTTCCATCTATTATGGATTCATGTTACTATGGGAACCTTTCTGTATTCATTTGTATAACTGAATGCTCATACAATATTGTAAAAAGAAAAGGAGTACTTGTGGCACCTTAGAGACTAACCAATTTATTTGAGCATAAGCTTTCGTGACCTACAGCTCACTTCATCGGCTTATGCTCAAATAAATTGGCTAGTCTCTAAGGTGCCACAAGTCCTCCTTTTCTTTTTGCGAATACAGACTAACACAGCTGTACTCTGAAACCTGTCAATATTGTAAAAGTCTTTTTATATAATTTATTTTTGCTGTTCTGTTGCACTAATAATTCCTTTCTATGTATCAGAACCTGATATAAATGATGGAGTCCTCCAAAAGAGCTCTCTTGATGAGAACAGTTCTTTTCTGGGCATTTATACCATGCTAATCACCTTGATGTCAAAGTACTGAGATTCAAATTTTGTTGAACGTGCAATTCTACTTGTGTGCCAGTTTGACTGTGCTTACTGCAGAAGCATCTGCTGCTCAGGTAAGCACAGAGAGAGAATAGTAACAGAGGTTGGTATTTCAAATTTACTATTAGGTGGAATTGGTTTTTGTTCTTCTAGTTATCTCTAGAGTGTGAAAGAACGTCCGGTTTGGAGCCAACCTTGCCTATATGGCTGCCCTGTCTCAATCACAATTAGCTTTGTTACTGTTTTCTCTACATGGTTAATAGATCTATTTACTCAATATTATGATGAAGGATGTTTGGCATACTCTGTGCTTTCTTCTATTTTTAAAATTTAAATATCATACCACTTCTTTATCACTTAGGAACTGCAAACTACGGTTAAAATAGTTATTGGAACAAGTCATCTGTTGCAGTTCAAAGACTGATTTCTGGATATGTTTTTAGAATTCCAGTGTTTGAAATTCTTATTAAAGCATTGTTTTCTAATCATTATCATAAGAATGGCATACTTGGTCAGACCAATAGTCCACTGGTTCTCAATCAGGGGTACACATACCCCTGGGGGTATGCAGAGGTCTTCCAGGAGGTACATCAACTCATCAAGGTATTTGCCTAGTTTTACAACAGGCTACATAAAAAGCACTAGCTAAGTCAGTACAAACTAAAATTTCATACGGACAATGACTTGTTTATACTGCTCTGTATACTACACTCTGAAATGTAAGTACAGTATTTATATGCCAACTGATTTATTTTATAATTATGTGGTAAAAATGAGGAAGTCAGCAATTTTTTGGTAATAGTGGTGTGACACTTTAGTATTTTTAGGTCTGATTTTGTAAGCAAGTAGTTTTGTGTACCCCCAAATTTCATCTCACTTAAAGACACATCAGACTCAACCTTTCCAGACTACTGTACCCCTTTCAGGAGAGTCACTGCAGTAGTCCATCTAGCCCGGTATCCTCTCTTCCGGCAGTGGCTGGCGCTAGAGGGAATGAACAGAACAGGGTAATTTATTGAGTGATCCATCCAGTCCCAGCTTCTGGCAGTCAGAGGTTTAGGAACCCCCAAATCTGGGGTTGCATCCAGGACCATCTTGGTTAGTAGCCACTTATGGATCTATCCTCCAGGAACTTACACAATTCTTTTTTTGAACCCAGTTTTCGCCTTCACAACATCTCCCTGGCAACAACTTCTACAGGTTAACTGGGTGTTGTGTGAAGCAATACTTCCTTATGTTTTGTTTTAAACTTACTACCTGTTAATTTCATTGGGTGACGCATGGTTTTTGTGTTATGTGCAGGGGCAAATAATACTTCCCTATTCACTTTCTCCACACCAGTCCTGATTTTATAGACCACAATCATATCCCCCTCTAGTAATCTCTTCTCTAAGATGAACAGTCCTAGTCTTTTTAATCTCTCCTCATATGGAAGCTGTTCCATACCCCTAATCACAGGCAGCAGGTATCAAAGGCCAGGGCAGGCTAAGCCTCCCCTAACCCAAGCCATGGCCCTGCCCTGTTCTGCCCCAAGGCAGTGCCTCACTCCCTGTCTCCCCTGAAGACGGCGAGGGCTCAGCTTCCGCCAGCGGCCTGGGGCTGGGGTTTGCTGCTTGCCGGCACCTCTGGCTGTCTCAGGAGTCGGGCTAGTGGCTTGGGCCAGGGGGCCTGCGGGTGGGTGGCTAAAGCTCCCCTCCAGCAGCATTAGGGGCGGGGGAGGCTTGGGGCTCCTCTTGCAGCGCAGGGTGGGATGTGGGCAGAAAGAGTGGGGCCGGCAGTTTAGCCTCCCTGAAGGGGGGCTCACCTGTCGCCCGTGCGCCTAATGATTTTTGTTGCCCTTCTCAGTGCTTTTTCCAATTCCAATACACCTTTTACTGAGATGGGGCAACCAGAACTGTACACAGTATTCCAGGCATGAGCGTACCCATGGCTTTATATGGTGGCATGATATTTTCTGTATTATCTACCCCCTTTCCTAATGATTCCTAACATTGTTAGACCTTTTAACTGCTGCTGCACATTGAGCAATATTTTCAGAGAACTTTCCACAGTGACTCCAAGATCTGTCTGGAGTGGGAACAGTTAATGTAGACCCCATCATTTTGTACATGTAGTTGGGATTATGTTTTCCAATGTGCATTACTTTGCATTTATCAACATTGAATCTTGACTGTTATTTTGTTGCCCAGTCACCCAATTTGGTGACATCCTTTTGTAGTTCTTCGCAGTAAGCTTTGGACTTAACTAGCTTGAGTAATTTTGTATCCTCTGCAAACTTTTCCATCTCTTTATTTACCCCTTTTTCCGGATCATTTATGAATATGTTGAACAGCACTGGTCCCAGGGCTGATTCTTGGGGGATTCTGCTATTTACCTCTCTCCACTATGAAAATTTATTGCTATCCTTTGATTCCTATCTTTTAATTAGTTACTGATCTATGAGAGGACGCTCCCTCTTTAGTCCACGACTGCTTACTTTGCTTAAGAGCCTTTGGTGAGGGATCTAGTCAAAAGCTTTCAGAAAGTACAAATACGTTATATCCACTGGATCACCCTTGTCCACGTGTTTGTTGGTCCCTCAATTAATTCTAATAGATTGGTGAGGCATGGCTTCCCTTTACAAAAGCCATGTTGACTCTTCCGTGCTGACTCTTAGGTGTACCAACTTTTGTAATTGCCAGAATTGCCTCTGGAGCCTTTTTAAAAAATTGGTGTTACCTTAGCTATTCTCATTCAGAGGCTGATTAAAGCAATAGGCTACACATACAGTTAGTAGTCCTGCAATTTCACATTTGAGGTCCTTCAGAACTCTTAGGTGAATATCATATGGTCCTGGTGACTTAGTCCTGTTTAATTTACTAATTTGTTCCCAAACCTCCTCTATCGACACCTCAATTTGGGACAGTTCCTCAGATTTGTCACCTAAAAAGAATGGCTGGCGTGTGGGAATCTCCCTCACATCTGTTACAGGGAAGACCAATGCAAAGAATTCATTTAGCTTCTCCACAACAACCTTTTCTTCCAGGAGTACTCTCCACTGATCGTTCGGCAGGCGGGTTCTGATGTGCTTAACAATTTTTTTGCTGTTAATTTTTGTGTCTTTTGCTAGTTGCTCTTCAAATTCTTTTCTGGCCTGCCTAATTACACTTTTACACTTGAAGAAAAGGAGTACTTGTGGCACCTTAGAGACTAACCAATTTATTTGAGCATAAGCTTTCGTGAACTACAGCTCACTTCATCGGATGTAGCTCACGAAAGCTTATGCTCAAATAAATTGGTTAGTCTCTAAGGTGCCACAAGTACTCCTTTTCTTTTTGCGAATACAGACTAACACGGCTGTTACTCTGAAACTTTTACACTTCACTTGTTAGTGTTTATTCTCTTTTTCTATTTTCCTCAGTCAGATTTAACTTCCAATTTTTATCTCTGCCTCTTTCACATTGTTTAGCCATGGTGGCATTTTTTGGTGGTCTTACATTTTTGGGGGAGAGAGGGGGAGTGTACATTTAGTTATGGTGTTTTTAAAAAGATTTTATGCAGCTTGCAGGCCTTTCACTCTTGTGAGTGTTCCTTTTAATTTCCATTTAACTAGCTTCCTCATTTTTATGTAGTTGCCCTTTGTGAAATTAAATGCTACTGTGGTGAGTTTCTTTGGTATTCGCTGCCCCCCTACCTTACAAGCATGTTAAATTTAATTATATTATGATCACTGTTACTGAGCGGTTCAGCTATATTCACGTATTGGACCAGAAGAGGACACTCTTCTTAAGGTACCTTGACTGAGGACAACTTAGGTCTGAAATGTTTGTGCTAAATAAGAAAACTATTGTCAATTTTTATAGCCAAACTGAGTTGTTATATCCTTATCCTAAGTGCACAAAAAAGCCTCTTATGTGCACTTAAAACTCTTGCATTTGTGTGACCAGGGCTGAAAATAAAAACTAATCTTCCTCCTCAGTTTCTTTATATGCGCTATTGAATGGAAATATCTGTGCATATGCAGGGTGTTTACATTTTCAACTAACTATTGAAAACATCATAAATCTTCACTCCATCTCTGAAGTACTCTTGTAGTAGATGACATATAAAGCTAGGCAGGTGTACAAATCCTGAAGAGCATTATGGGTCCAATGGACTAAACAGAGTCCTAGGAGAAACTCAAAAGTAGCAGGCCATTTAGTGCCATCCAAACGCAAACAACTAGCCTTAACTTTGAGCTCTAGGTGATGTCCTGCACCCAGAGCGATATTCGCGTCCTCTATCTTGTGCAAAGCAAAAAAAGAATGTTTTGGGTGATGCCTCCCTTTAAAAGAGAACTGATGCTGCAGACAGAAGGTGCCGTAGGAGTTTGGAATGGCAGTTGGGATGTTGGAAGTGGGAAGTTCTGGGGCAATTGGGGAGAGATGGAACATGAATCCCAAGATTCTATAGCAACTGAAGGTGGATTTGGATGGCTGGAGAGGGAGTCTAAAGAAAGTGCAGTGACAACAGCAGGATCCTTTTGAGGAAGAGAGAACTAGGGAAGAGTTTAATAGGAAGCGGGACAGTGCATATGAAAAGAACACTGTAAGGGACATGGGAAAAGAATTGCAGGGATGGAATAATCTGAGCAGGGGAAAGGTGGTGGAAAAAGAGACTGAAAAGATAACTGTGCCTCAGTTTCTTCCTTGCTGCATGGAACATATGAAGGGTTTGAATTGCTGCCTCCGGCCTTAAAATAAGAGCTTTGTTTTTCCCTATTGGCAAAATTCTTCTTTCCACAGGCCAAGTTCTGCCTTTGTGTAAAATTCCTGGTGAGTTCTGCAAGGTGATGGAATATAGCCCACAGGTGGAATTGACTCTGGTGAAGGGTTTAACTGATTGGGTGGGTAATCACTGTTATATTACAATGTAGCATGATCATTGGAGGTCATAGACATGACTTTTTGAGTGGGGAATTCTGGGTTGCCCTTATTTAGTTATACATGAATGCATGGCTTTTAAGTTTAGGTCAGGAGCAAGTAATATTTTTATTTTATTTTATGTTTTTATTTTTTGGTTCCCTGGGTTGCTGGCCGCCTGTGTGCTCTAAATGGAAGTATATATCTTAGAACACGTTGAACTGAGATGCAAAAATCGCAGTGAATGTCCAACTGACCTCATGTTTGTGAGGATTTCAGAAGTTTCTTTGTTTAGTTTTAACTTTGCCTCTAAATCCACTTCAATCTGTGACCTTGTGATACCATTCTTGCAAATAATGCTCCGCTTGGACAAAAGGTGAGTGAGACAGCTCTATAACTTAATATCAACTTTTGAGCAACTAATTCATTTACATTTCTTATGCCTTTTGCAGGTAAGCAGTACAGGTGAGGGAAGGTAGCATTTCCTGCTTATTAAACTGAGACCTGTGGCGCTTACTAGAACTGTGTGAATAATGGTTTTTTAGGTTTGCTGGCCATTAAAATAATTGGGTGAAAAACATTTTGGGTCAAATAAAATGTTTTGATTTTGACCATTTAAAACATTTTTATTGTTTAAAAAAATTAAAAGGAAATTTTGAAAATTTTTCGGTTCAAAATGACTTGAAGTTCTTATTTGGAATTTTTTAGGATTTTTTTTTTTTTTTTTTTTTTTTACTGAAACAACTTGGCATCATGGGATTTGTAAAACATCTCAATATCACTGGATCTACATTTTTTTGTCTCCCTCCTCCCCCACCAAAAAAAAAAAGCTTTAGTACAAAAAATTTTGCCCAGCCCTGACTCTCAGAAGTTACGAGCAGCTGCTGCTGCCATGGATTTGATACACTTAACCTTGAGCGTATGGAGCTTCTCTGCATATATCTTTTTGGGATGACTTCTGATTATTCCTTCACTATTCCTTAATTGTAAATTTAACCAATTTACCCTTTAAAAGTGTGCTTCTAATTTAGACAAAAAACAGTTTAATATTCTTTGCAGGTAAGTGATGATGTAATTTTATCTGCATGTATAGTATGTGCTCTAAGAAATGGTGGGAGAAGATTAAGGTTACTAGACACGTTCCTTAGCATGCACCTTTCCTCTGCCTAGGGGGAGAGCTTATGATTTTGATTTCAGAAGAGTGGTACTGCCATTCCTCATGGAGCCATGGGAGTGAGCCGCTGGATTGGCCAGCATCTCTTGCTTGATTTATATGGTGAGGACTGCATTCTTTTGGGTTTTAAATGAGTTGTGTGTTGCTAGACAGTAATATCTCCTTGGATTGTGTGTGTTGTTGTATGTGAAGTTATGAAGTTTGGTGATGTATGTGTTACTGAACACGTTGTGAGGTTGAACACACCCACAAGCAGCCTTTCAGGTACAACAGTAAAAAGGCCAAACAATATTAATGGCTTATGGAGGAAATGCACACAGGCACAAGGGTTACCCCAGGAACTGTATACAATAGAAACTTCTTCGAGATAGCACTACACGATGGGAACTGTTTGACCCAGCTCACAGCAAAAGAGCTTTCCAGCAAGTGGGAAGAAGATATAAAAGGGGGACAATGACATCCTGGGGGGACCTTACTGTCCCTGCAACAACACACCTGGAAACACCTGAGTGGCAAGGACTGAACTGTGGGAAGCGATGGTCCTAGGCTAGTAGGATCTTTAGCTGTGTATGAAAACCTGGGAAAGCCTAGGCAGCTTGTGACTTAAGAATCTGCCATCCTTTTTATCACTCAGGGTGAGCATTTGCTAATTTATATCCTATCTATCTAGTGTGTTAAGTTCAGTTTGCGTTTTTTGTTTATTTACTAAGGTAATCTGCTTTGATCCGTTTGCTATCCCTTATAATCACTTAAAATCTACCTCTTGTACTTAATAAACTTGTTTTTGTTTTCTATACACCAGTTTGTGCAATTCATAACTGGGGGGGCAAAAAGCTGTGCATATCTTCCTCCACATTGAGGGAGGGGGCGATTTTCATGAGCTTATGCTGTACAGATTTCTGTGCAGCACAAGACAATTCTGGGTTTACACTCCAGAGGGGATGTGCACTTGAGCGTTAGGCAATTCCTTAGCTGAAAGCCTTCCCACGCAGTGCTGATTTCAGTGTCTGCCTTTCTGCAGCTGGGTGTATCCCTACCTGTGTTTGTGCTAGAGGAGGCTTGAGGGCCTGGCTTAGCAGGACAGGGTGAGGGAGCCCAGGTTGGTGGAACAGGCAGGCTCATTGATACCCCAGTACATCAGGTAGCATCACAGAAGAGGGAGCAACCTGTCACAGGTGGGTGCCTCAGTTTCTTCAGTGTGCTGCATGGTTAACTAGGGGGTGGAAAAAAGTTGTTACTCTTTCCAGAGACCCAGACATATAGATGTGACTGACACCTAACTGTTTGCCCCCTGGACCCATGTCCATGTAGAGTCCTAGAAGACAATGGCCACTCCAATTGCCCAGACATTTGGTATCTAGCACCTAATGACCATGAAAGGACCACTCCTCCACAGAAAGCCAACCATGTTTCATCAGATGGAGAACAAAGGGCTGAGGAGGAGGGCCAGATGGGAGGTTATTAAGAGCAGACTGCTGGGATAAAAGAGGGGTCAGAGAGCTCTGGGCTTGGGGCTGACCATGCTGTAACTATCTGTTCTCTGTGCTAACCAGGGACTTTCTATGCTGTGTCCCAGACATCTAATAAACTGCTTTTACAATGCTGGCTGAGAGTCACTACAGATGCTGAAAGAGAGGGTGCATTGCTCCGTTTGGATGTATGTTACTTTCAGGTGTCCAAGTAGGGTGAACTTTCTGAAGGGAGCTGATGGTGAAAAACAGGAGTGCTGAAGGCTCTGAGGTTCGTCTAAGAACAGTGAAGCCAAGTGGCTTACCCTACTGACTAAGACTGGTGGGGTTGGCATACTGAAGGGATCCTCCCAGGGACTGCTCCAGAGCATGACAAAAGCAGGGACAAAATTTTCACAAACATTTTTTCATTGGCTCTAATTAGAAATCTTTAAATGGAATTCCTTATTCCCATTGGGTCAAAAATCCTTCAAGAATAGCCTTTCAAATGATGTTTTGATACATCTGTTTCTTGGTGAACTCAAGAAGGGGGGGGAAAGCTATCAAAAAGTTTCCAAAAGCAGGCTTGAGTTTTGAGTGAGAGCATGGATTGGTTTATGCTTTAATGGAAGTGGTTTTCCTATCCCTTCCACTTAGACACAATTATTGGAAAGAGTTTTGGATCGGATTAAGAAATAAGATATTACTTTTATAAAAGGGACAGAATTATGATCTGAAAATAAGTCTTCGGTTATTTCAGAACCTGTTTATGAAAGGTTGTTGGTTGGGGCCCATTCTATGCAAATGAAGTGAAAAGCCCTAGATTCTATAGTGGAAACAAAGCCATGTTATCTTTTCCTGACCAATGCAATTTTCTTCTCTTTTAAAAGAAGAGTAGGTCTATTTTAATTGATTAATTCCAGCTAAAATGGACTTTCTAACTTATATTTTGGAATTTGACTTTCATATCAATACATGTTATTTTATATAAAATTTATATAACGGCGTTCTAACCATGCGAGCACACACAGCTATAAAACATAAATTTGGAAGAGATAAATGACCTTTTTCTTAACAGCTTTGGTGTTTGTCTGTAGGATGTCACTAATGGCCAGCATGGACTAATATAACTGTACTGCACCAATAGAGAGAACACACATTTTTAGTGAGGTTACTTCCAGGAATACAGAGAAAATACCATTCAGAGCAAGTTTTGTTAATATGACCTTCCTGTACTGCTAAAGGATGAAGCAGGATCTCATTCTAAACCCACACTAATAGGAGTCTGAAGCAGTTTTTTTCTTCAAGTGATGAAGTTCCATCAGAAATTATTAAAATAATTCATATACTCAGAATTGGAAAGGATGCATACAGTGATTAATACAGGATAGCAAAAACACTTGGAAGGATTTCAAAGGAGAATCTTATAAAGACTGAATAACCCCAGCTCTCAAAAAAGAAGCTCATGGTGATCTAACTTAAGTATTCCCGTAGAGCTAAGTCTAAGGGCGTCCACTTATATTTATATTTCTTACGGGAGAGGAAAGGATGCCTTCTGAGTTGACATGAAATCTCTGTAGAATTTTTTTTTTTTATAATCAAGTTTGTCTTATTGCTTGACAGCCTTTTGAAGGAGCATTTAAGTAAATGTATTTGTGTATGAGCACATCAGAGCTAGACGTATGCCCTGTGTTATAAAAATAGTTGAAAGAGAAGTTCTTATCAACTGATAAATATCCCGAAGAGAAGTATTAATTTAAACCCACTAACATCAGATGGAATTACTGTTCAGCTAGTACAGTGAAAGCTCACTCCTATTTCTTCCCAGCAAGATGATACATATTTTCTCCCTAGAATTAAGACCTTTAATAACAGCAGTGAGATTACTTTAAGTACTATGATTGTGAGCTATGAGACTTGTTTCTTGGACTGACTTGCTTGGTAATTTATTGGGTAAGTGATTGCCAATGAAGAGCCTCAGATTACATCACCAAAAGAAGATTTTCAGCAGATTGATTTTCCCCAGAGGAATCTGTTTTGAAGGGTACCAGATTTTACTCTATACTTTACTGACAAAGATTCACTTTCTCCAAATCAAGTTGGAAGAGGGGATGTTTTGGAGAAAAAGTTCTGGTGTGGGCCAACTCTGCTTACAAATCAATATATCTTCCAGCAATGTAAGGAATAAGTGTAACTTTGAAATGTTCAAAGAATGCTATACTCTCCCCTCTTGCTCTTCTAGCCCCACAGCAAATCAAGACTTACACATCTTTTTACCTCACCCCTCAGTATGCTGTGGGGTCTGTTCTTTGTTTAATTGTAAAAATAGGTGCTTTTCCAATCAGATCTGAGAAATCATGAATATTTTGGATTCTTCAAAAGTGAGTAAGTATTGGGATAGAATCTTAAATATATGGATTAAGATTCTCAGATTGGCAGAGGAGTTGCTCTCTTATATTGCCCTAATATATATTATTTGCATCTACAAGAACAGCACATCAAATAAAATATTGTGGCTGATAGGTAGCACATAAACAAGTTCAGATGGAATGAATATTGTTAAAAACACACACACATTATTACTCATGACAATGATTTGTAGAACACCAGCATGTACAAGGGCTGTACAGACAAGTATTATGACACAGGTCCAAAACTTGCTCAATTACATGCGGAAACAAGTGGACTTTGCACTCCTGTAACTAAGAGAACAATTTGGTCCAAATTCCCTGCCCAACCAGCTTACTGTCTAAATAGAAAATGTGATGCAGGATGAAAGACTACTAAAAACAGAGTGACTGAGCAGTGACGTTTAGTGTGTGTCATGTTAGCACCATGATTTTTGTCTGACGGTTTCCCCTCCATCCAATGAAACTTCTTTTGTTTGCTCTGTAAATACTCATAGATTCCAAGGCCAGAAAGGACCATTGTGATCATCTAGTCTGACCTTCTGTGTAACACAGGCCATAGAAGTTCCCCAAAATATTTCCTAGAGCTGAGCTTTTAGAAAATCATCCAATCTTGATTTACAAAGGGTCAGTGATGGAGAATCCACCATGACCCTTGGTAAGTTGTTCCAGTTGTTAATTACCCTCACTGTCAAAAATTTACACCTTATTTCCAATCTGAATTTATCTAGCTTCAACTTCTAGCCATTGGATCTCGTTAGACCTTTCTCTGTTGGACTGAAGAGCCTATTATTAGATATTTGTTCCCCACCTAGATACTTATAGACTGTGATCAAGTCACCCCTGAGCCTTCTATTTGTTAAGCTCTTTGAATCTATCATTATAAGGCATTTTCTAATCTTTTAATAATTCTTAAAAAGAAAAGGAGTACTTGTGGCACCTTAGAGACTAACCAATTTATTTGAGCATAAGCTTTCGTGAGCTGTAGCTCACGAAAGCTTATGCTCAAATAAATTGGTTAGTCTCTAAGGTGCCACAAGTCCTCCTCTTCTTTTTGCGAATACAGACTAACACGGCTGTTACTCTGAAACCTTAATAATTCTTGTGGGTCTTCTCTAAACCCTCTCCAATGTATCAACATCCTTCTTGGATTGTGGGCACCAGAACTAGACACAGGATTCCAGTGGAGGTTGCACCAGTGCCAAATCTGGAGATAAAATGATCTCTCTCCTCCTAGTCAAGATTCCCTGTTTATGAAGCCCAGGATCGCATTAGCTCTTTTGGCCACAGCATGAGACTAGGAACTCATGTTCAGCTGATTGAAAAAAATTTGGGGGTCGTGGTGGACAGAGTCAGTACTTCCTAGGATAGAGTCCTCCATCCTGTATTTATCTTTGTTCATCGATATATACATTTACATTTAATTGTATTAAAACACATTGTTTGCTTGCACCCACTTTACAAAGCGATCCAGATTGCTCTGAAATAGAGACTCATCTTCATTATTTACCACTTCCCCAATTTTTGGGTCATCTACAAACTTTATCAGTGATCATTTATGTTTTCTTTCAAGTCATTGATAAAAAGTGTTAAATTGCAGAGTGAAGAACTGATCCCTGTGGGACCTTGACTGGAAACACACCTGCTTGATGATGATTCCCTGTTTACAATTACATTTTGAGACCTATTAGCTAGCCAGTTTTCAATCCATTTAATGTGCACCCTGTTAATTTTGTTCTTGTTTTTTAATCAAAGTGTCATGGTATTAAGTCAAACCACTTACAGAAGTCTATGTATCTTATATCAACACTATTACCTTTAGCAACCAAACATGCAATCTCACATAAAAACATAAGAACGGCCATACTGAGTCAGAGCAATGGTCCAGCTGGTCCAGTGTCCTGTCTTCTGACAGTGGCCAGTGCCAGGTGCTCCAGAGGGAATGAACAGAATAGGGAATCATCAAGTGATCCATCCCCTGTCACCCACTCCCAGCTTCTGACAGTCAGAGACTAGGGACACCCAGAACATGGGGTTGCATCCTTGACCATCTTGGCTAATAGCCATTGATGGACATATCCTCCAGGAATTTATTTAGTTCTTTTTTGAACCCCATTATAGTTTTGGCCTTCACATTAGTTTGACAGGATCAATTTTCCATAAACCCATGTTAATTAATATTACCCTCTTTTAATTAATTAATTTATTGAGTCCCACATCAGCCACTCCATTATCTTGCTCAGGATCAATGTCAGACTGACAGGCCTACAATGACTTGGAGCATCCTGTTTACTGTTTTTAAAAAGTGGCACAAAAGCCATTTTCCCCAGTCTTCTGGAACTTCTCCAGTGTTCTAAGAGTTACTCAGAATCAACATTAACAGTCCAGCAAGCTCTTTTACAACTTTTAAAACTCTTGGATTCAAGTTATTGGACCTGCTGATTTAAAAATGTCTGACTATACTAGCTTCTGTATCCTCCATAGATACTAGCGGAATGGAAAGAGTATTATCACCATATGATTTGATTATATCATCTGTTTTTCCCCAAATACAGAACAGAAATATTTATTGAACACTTCTGCTTTTTCTGTATTATCATTGATAATTCTACATCTAGTAATAGACTGATACCATTGTCAGAATTCTCTTTGTTCCTAATTTTAAAAACTATTCCTTACTGTCTTTAATCCTGATGGCCATAAATTTCTCCTTGTGTCTCTTTGCTTCCCTTTTAAATTTTCTATAATTCCTAGCTTCTCATTTATATTCACTACTATCAAATTCCCCTTATTTCCATTTGTTATATATTATTTTTTTATTGCTGCCTTTACTTCCCCTCTAAACCAAGTTGGTTTCTTAACCTGCACATCCTTCTTTCTTTTGGGGCATCTAGAAAGGAGTTCTTAAATAATTCCCAATTATCACCAATATTTTTTGATTAAATTCTTCATACCAGCTGATTTGGCACATAATTGTTTTCAGTTCTGTGAAACTGGCCCTATTAGAGCACCATATATCTATCTATATATAACTAGCCTGGACATCATTCCTCTTGCACACCATAAATATGAGCAAGGCATGATCACTTTTACCTAAGCTGCCATTAATTTTTAGTTCTGAGATGAAGTCATAGAGGCCTATGTGGAGTTCTCCGGCCATTCCCAAACCAATGGGAACAAAACACATGACACTTGCCATCCTCGCAGGGTCCTGTTTCAGAGAAAGAGAACCTTCCTGCAATATCAATGTTTCATATTTACAATAAAAGAATCAGAAATAATGTGAATCAACTGCAGAGGGCAGTAGTGAGCCAGAGCAGCACTGGATTTTCTGAGCTTGCTCTCAGAATGCAGGGTCTGACTTCTCAGAATTCTCCACTCTCTCATATGGCTAATGACTTTCTGGGGCCATAGGAGCATTAGAATATTCAGGGACTCAATAACAGGGTTCATGTAGGGGCTGCTGGGCTGACTGATTCCACAGGCAGTGATCTGGATTCCAGGCTAGTGTTTTACATTTTTAAGAGAGGAATCAGATAGGTTTACAAGTAAGTGTCTTGGATGAAATAGGGACTAAAGAGCTAATTGTGCGGGTGTAAGGCTGAGCATTGGTTACTGGAGAAAAGTATCCCTGCGCTTACGTGTTCTCCCTTCCCTTGGTGCTGTCGGCCCATGGGACAGTTATACCTATGAGGTGCTGATAGGAGCATACAGTAATGGGGAAACTGTCTGTATAGGGCTATTAAATTGTCTGAAGAAGTAAGAGTCATTCTGGGCAGCCTACCTGGAGAGCTCCAAGCAGGGGCCGCCGATAGGGCACTCAGGCTGGTTTGATCCCAGTCCAACAAACAGCCAAACCTGGGCTTCCTGAGCCAGAGCGTGAATCCAAACTCACAGAGGGGCGTGGGCTTTGCCCAGCTTTCTACCTGGGATCAACATGTTGCCCAAAAAAATGACTGTGTGTAACTGAAGTTCAAGTCCTTCACAAGGCAGGCTGGGTGGGGTCCAGAGAGGGACTTAGGCAGGATAGCACGGAGTGCTGAGACACCCAACTTTCAGGCAATTAGAAGAAAAAACAAAAACAAACCACAGGAACAACACATGATCCCCAAAGTCTGAATTAGGCACCCAGGCTCCCTTTACAAAGAATAAGGCACCTAGCTGTCCCCAGACAGCGATTCACAAAGCCAGCACGCGAGGCTGGGAGCCACCTAAGCCAGCCCCCGGGAGATGCTGATCAAAGCCCAGTCCTTCTCTTGGGCTCTGATTGTCACAGGTACCTGACACCCAAGGTATAGGCCCCAAAAATGAGCAATTGAACCAACTGGTTGCATGCGGTATCATCATACTACAGAAGTATATTGAGCAAGGTCTTTTATAAAAGCTTGTAATGTTCTAAATTTAATAATCGTTGCAGGCCGTGGTTATGAATCTATGTATTTGTGTATATAGATAACTGTGCTTGTAAGCTCTGGCTCTACCTCATAGCAGTGCAAAGCCCCATCAGACAGGGAGAGACACCTCTCAAGCCAGGTGTTTACACAAAACTGGGCAGACTTACTGATCCATTGTGCAACCCAGGAAAAGACAATGATGGGCCATTCGAGTTAATGGAAAGACATTGAGACAACTGGAATTTCCCCACTTTGAATATTATACTGACTGAAGAAAACAGCCCTGTAAATCCCGTTAAAATGAAAGGCGGTTGATGTGAAATCCAGAGACTGAGGACAGGAAGCTGTCCATGAAACACTGGATCCACCTGCTCGGTAGGTGTGCACTACGAAACTGTTCAAAGGCAACTTGAATTAGAAAAGGGATTTTATCTAATATGGAAGTGTCAAATCTAAAGTTGCATCTTTATTTATTTTCTGCATGCCTTGTACATGTTTGCTCCCCCTTTTTATTTAATCTTTGAATCTGTGATTTTCTATTAAATAAATTGTTTATTTTTCTCCCAAGCAGCTAGCTGGTATGCAAACTCTGTGGAGTATGTGCGCCAAAGTCAGCTGATAACTGGGGGGCTGGTGTCACCTTCAGGGGTGACAAACCAGGGAGAACATTCTGAATGTCTGGTACTTAAGGACTCAGGGAGGATGGATTTGGGGAGACTCTAGACTGAAGAGCTGTAGGTGTTACCTTGGCCTACTTACTCCTTGCAGGCTGAGACTTTGTGCACGTGGGCAGGGTCCTGGTTTCAAGAATCTTCTGAACCATAGCTGCATGGCACCAAGGCACCCCGAAGTTATAGGGGAGGTGGTGATGGAAGTCCTTACCAGTATGGGTGGTCCCCAAAACATCACAGTGCCGAAGTCTGGGCTGGAGGAAAGCACCTCCCCCTGTTTGTGATCCATGCATTGTGGGGGAGGGGGGGGAGGGAGAGTGGGAAGATTAGGCATTCAGTGCCAAAGTTGTGTGTGAGACCTAAAACAAATGGTTTGGGAGGGGGAGGTGCTCCTTATAACCTTTAGCCTAGTGGCCAAGGTAGTCACCCAGGATGTGGGAAACCTGCACGTTCAAGTTTCGGTTCCTTCGGAGGTGGGAAAGGGATTTGAACATGGCCCAGCCATCTCTTGGGTGAGTGTCCCAACAACTAGGCTATGGAATATTCTGACATGGGACTCCAGCAATCTCTCCTACTGACAGAGCCGTCCCGTCCATAGGGAAACTTTGAGGAGCCCCATGTTTCGGGACACAGGGTCCAGGGCGGCCTGGCAGACTAGAGGGGGGCCTGGCGCCAGCTGTGAGCAACCCAGCCTGCCCTGCTCCACCAGCTCCCAGTGTTGCTCAGGGGAGGGAGCGGAAGCTGGAAGGAGGTGGGGTGGGGTGGGGTGGGGGTTTGGGGCAGGGGCAGGGCAGGAGCGGGAAGACGGGCTTGGGGGAAGGGGTGGAGTGGGAGCAGGGGCTTGGGCCAGAGAGGGAGGGTTGTCCCGGGCCCCGCACCCCCCTAGGGACAGCCCTGCCTATTGAAGCTGTTCCACTTTAATTAAGCAACTGAATCATTGAATGTTAATGGAGCCCAGGAAAGTCACAGTGACTCCATAATCTACAGGTTGGGGCTCTCACCTGAGAGATGGTGGATACCTATTAAATTCCTTCTCCCCTTCTGGAGGAGAGGGGACTTGAACTGGCAGTCTCCCACATCCTGGGTGAGTACCCTCGCCTCAGGGCGAAAGGTTATAAGGGAGGACTGCCCCGTCCTCCTGCCCTCGATCAGGGCTGCTTCCCCCTCCGCCATGGCTTGAGCTGCCAAAAGCCTTCCTTTCCCATTTGTGAATTGCTCTGGGGCTTCGGCGGGAGATGGGCATCTGGACACCTCTCATGGGGCAGCAGAGCACGTGCGGAGGCAGGATATAGGTGCCAGTGTCTAGAATGAGGCTGCAATGCGTATGCCCAGAGGAAAAGCATAGGCACCTAAACTCACTTGGTGCCTAAGGGGTTCAACAGCAGCTGAGTGGGAATTCGCAGCAGGTGGCTAAGACCTGGTTTTCAGCACCAAGCACCTTTCTGAATCCCACCTTCTATTCCCAGTCTGCATTTCCTCTATTACAGGCCAGCAGCTACCCTCATTCCTTTACCTTGGGTTTAATCACCTGCCTTGCCACAACATGGACTAGTTCGTACACCAGCTCTGCCCTGAGTTCATACAGCTCTGGGCTATCCTCTGCTCAGGGAGGCCATGTTAGTTTCCCCCCTGGCAATCCTGAAAGAGGGTCTGTATAGCTCACCACAGCTTGGGCACAGTGAGTGAGGACTTTCTGGCTTACTGGGATGCTCGCAGAACACCAATGGTCCATGCAGCATTTGAGGGAGACACGGCTCATCACACTTCCTTGTGCAACGCTCCTGCTCACTGATGGAACTGAATCGCTCTTCTCCTGCCAGGCAAAAAATAAATCAGAATGATGTGCAAGGCAGGAATACTGTAGGGAAGTCGCAGCTGTCCCTGTGTCTGGGAGAGAGGCTGCACCCCCTTGCTACAAGGCCTCTGGAGGGGCATGGTTCAGGGAGGAATTAGCACCTCCACCACTCAGTGAGTTAGAGCAGTTAGTAACCTCAGAGCCCAGGCCCTCAGGTTACTAACAGTCAGGGGTCCTGGCTCTGGCAGACTGCTGATAAACACGGGCCTCTTGGCCTAGACTGGGGGCTTGCCACCCCTAGGTGAGGTGGTAGGGGGAAAGATCACCCAGGCCCACCCAACTCCACCAGGTACCAGCCCAGGATCCTAATAGTGACAGTGGTCCACCACTGGGTCAGCAGGGAATCCAGCCACAACATGCTAGTCAGTGGTCAGTCAGCAACACAGCTAAACTATATTCAGCTTCCCGGAGCCACTTCCTACACTCCCAATCAAGGGTAGGGTTGCCAGGTGTCCGGTTTTTAACTGGAACGCCCAGTTGAAAAGGGACCCTGGCAGCTCTGGTCAGCACACTGACTGGGCTGTTAAAAGTCTGGTTGGTGGCACAGTGAGGCTAAGGCAGCCTCCCTGGCTCCACACAGCCCCTGTAAATGGCTGGCATTTCCCTCTGGCTCCTAGGCAGAGAGGTGCAGCCAGGGAAGCTCCGCCCCCAGAACCACCTCCGCAGCTCTCATTGGCTGTGGTTCCTGGCCAATGGGAGCTGCAGGGGCAGTGCACACACTGCACAGAGCCACTGGACCGTGCCTCTGCCTAGGGGCCTAACATGCTGGCCACTTCCTGGAGCAGCATGGAGCCAGGGAGCCTACCTTAGCCCCTCTGCGCTGCCGACCAGGAGTAACCGGAGGTAAGCACTGCCTTGAGCCTGCACCCCAAACCCCCTGCCCCAGGTCAGAACCCCCTCCCACATCCTCACCCCAATCCCTTGCCCCAAGTCAGAACCCCCTCCCATACCCAAACTCCCTCCCAGTGCCCACACCCCCTCCCACACTCCCCAGCCCCAAGACCCACTCCCACACTCCGAACCCTTTGGTCCTAGCCACAGGCCCTCTCCTGTACCCCAAACCTATCATTCCCAGCCCCATCCCAGAGCACATACCTACAGTCAAAGCCCTCACCCCCTCCTGCACACCAGCCCCAGGCAAGTGAGCAAGGGCAGGGGAGAGCAAGCAACAGAGAAAGGTGGGCTGAAGTGGGGCAGGGAGCAGCAAGGCCTTAAAGAGGGGGCAGGTAAAGAGTGTTCAGTTTTGTGCAATTAGAAAGGTAGCAACCCTATTCAAGGGGGTACCTGGGTCCCAGAGTCATCATTCATCTCACCAAGGTAAACTGCTAAAGGCAGCCCCAACAGTGCCTCAGCATCTCTGGCAACTAGCAATCCCTCCAGGTCTTGGACACTGTAGTGGCCCTGTCTGATCCAAGCTCCAGCAGGAGGAAAAAGATATCCTACTCTTTCCCCCAAGGAAGCTGGCGGACCCGGCCCACCTTTTATATTTCTGGTTCTTGGCCCGCCCCTCTGCTTCCAGTGGGGTGGGCATGGGTGTCCTGGCTCTGCCCACAAGGGGCCAGTCGTGGCTGTCCATCTGTCCAGCTGGGAGGGAGGCCACGCCCCTCACCACAGGTACTAATCTATTAGGCTACTATGGAAAGGTCAGATCACAAACTGTTAGCTAGTTACGTATTTAGAGTCCTTCTGACTCTTGTGGGCCATCTCTGTGACAGAGTCACTTTGGTTTAGTGGTCTGAGACTGGATTGAGGCACTTTCCCAAGAAGTTTACTTGTGGGTGGGTTTGGCCAGCAGGAGTGGTACTAATTCTCTAAGGCCTGATGAAGCTATTTGTTCCCTCACTTATAGACTGCACCTGGGAGGCCCAGGCCTCTGCCCTGATAGGGAGTGGGGCTATAAAAATAAGTCCTGGGGCCTAGCTTGGCAAAACTTATACTACAGAAGGGAAGCTCAGAAATCTAGATGGGGAAAACAACAGAAACTGAAATAGGGAAAGCATTGTAAGCGGGGGGCCTCTGAGGAGCTTAATCAGGGATAGAGGTGGTAGACAAACCTTAGATTGAAAAACTGCAAGACCAGCATGGCTTTGAGAAATATAGGGTCTTAAAATCCATGTGACTCTTTTTATTAATGCCCCTGTTCATTCTCTTCTTGGGCCGGTTCACAGGTTCAACCTGCTTTTTCTATGGGGGGAACCCCTGGCGTTCCATTTGTTTTAAGCTATGTGTTGGATAAGAGCTATAGGGGAGCTTAGCCTAAGGGCTGCCCAAGCCCCACTCCCACCACAATCTTGCAGCATGTTTTCAGTCACAAACTCTGGTAAAACCAAATATAGCTTTCTGGTAGGTAGGATCTGCTGCAGTAGGCTCTTGAGAAGTCTTGTTATTTTCCCTTTGTATTTTTTGTTTTCCTTCCTCTCTTCTGCTGATCATGGTGTTGTTTCTTACATGTCTCCTCATATAGTCAGATGACCTAAATTTCAGGTGCCAGGTATGCAAAATGGTCAGAACAGGTACGGCCCATACCTTGGGGTTTTGGACACTCAAATAAAGGGTAACTTTTGTTTTGGTAGTGTTTCATAGGCACTCAGGAACCAATTGTCCAACATCACCGAACCTTTTTGGGTATTGCCAACTTCTTTCATTCAAAAATCGTCAGCCAGAGTCCAAAAATTGTGAGATTGGCTTAAAACTCATGAGATGAAAAGTCCTTTTAGGTTCCTTTTATTTGCCTTCTGTTTTTTGAGCTTTTAAGGTGTGTTCAGATCATGTTTTCAAGCTTTTCTCTGAAACATTCAGGGCTAGAAACTTTTTTTAAAAATGAAATGGAGATTTTCTTCTAATCAGATGAACCTGAGAGCAGGGGCTTTGAGAGAAACGTCAATTCTAATGAGACTGGCAACAATCCTATGTATTAATATTACTTACCTCCTAAAGTCTCAATTGGGCATCCCTTGGTTTAACTAGGACTATTCACACACTTAAATTCTTTGCTGGGTTGGGGCCATATAGTAACTTTTAGTCACCGCTGTCAAAGCCCTCCACAAACACTCTGCTCAAGCTTCTGAAAACTAGTTCACGCTGGGCATATGTAGCGGCTTAAAATAAATATTAGTACAGTCACAAGCAGCCTAGCATCACATCATCTTGTGTCCATAGTTACTCCAACACTAGTAACTTATTGTTACAACTTTCCCACTGCCCTGACTTTGTGTGAGTCATATCTCTTTCCCTCTAGAATCATGTTTCTCTTTGGCTCCTGCCAGCTTGAGCTCCTTCCTCCCTGAGCTCCCTGGTTAGAGCAGAGAACTTGTCTTCTGGTAGTCAGCTGACCTCTCCTGTAGCCTGTTCTTTAAGGATGGAGTATTGAAGGGCAGAGATCTTCTCCCCAGACAGCCTCTTTTTGCCATGGAATGTCTTCCATACTAATCGTGTCCTTCTGTAAGGTGGGTCCCTAGGGAGCTGCCTGTCCAGCCTATGCCTAAAGCCATCACTAAAATGACTTACGTTCACTCTCCTGCTTTGCTAGAAGACCTATTTTATAGCACTACATTTAATTTGTTTGTTTCCTTCTGTCACTGAAATGAAAGTTTTCATCAGATTTAGGTGCCCAGATATGTTCCTTTAAACCCTTTCCTCCTCGCTTCTCACATGCACACGTACTTTCTTCCTCCCAGGGTTTCTATTCAGAGCTGGAGAGGCACCCCTCCTTTTTGCAGGAACACACAGAACTGGTTTAGATATCATGTACAGTATAAATGTGCACAGTATGAATGGATATGAAGATTAAGGAACCCATTTTAAACATCGTACACAGCAGAGAAAAGTTATTAAAATATTGACATGATTTTTCAGTCCCACAGGTCATTCACTAGCTACACCCAGAAAGCTGATCTGATTTTTTACTCTCATTTTGAACTGTAAGGAGTAGGGAAAAAATACATTCTTTGTGTCCTTCAAGAGACCTATTATCAGATCATTAAGTAATCCAAACTCATTGCTTTGGTTTAAATAATCACATAGCCAGATGAATTCACTGTAGGTAGGCAAACTTACTTCATGTAACCTTGGCCTTGCACTATTACAATATAAAAACCAAATGTTACGTATTATATTAAGATCAGTAAATCAACCGCCATTGTGTAAATAATAAATTAATTTTGTATCTCAGAAATCCTTCTATACCTGGCTACACTATTGTAACACCTTGATGCATCAAAGCACTAGAACATATCATTCGAACCTGTCTCATGCTCATCTGGTTTTATCTTGTTTTCAGTAAATGTTTAGATCTCCTCTCTGTGTAGCCTCCAGCTTTTTGCCTCAGAGAGCGGATCTTGCCGGGCAATCTCAAAACCAGATGTTGGTTATTTATTTGGTATAGAGGCAAGACCGTTAGTCATTGGAGAAGGGAATGGTGCAGCAGAGGCCAAATGGCCGAAACACCAGGGATGTAGGAGTCAAGAGGGAGCAGCAATGCGGATATCCTAGAAAGGTGTCGGTGCAGTTCCAATGGAACATCAGGTTCGCTAGTCTCTGTTTCAAGACTTCTAATGCTGTGGAATAACATTGTGTGTGTGCCTAGATTCTGGAGAACAAGATAGCTGCGACCGAATGTGGGCAGGGTAGGGACCAAATCCTGGGAAATGGCGCACACAGTCCACATAACATGAGCAGAGCACTCTCACAAATGTGCTCAAAGGCGTAGTGGAGGGATTCAGTCCTGCACACTGGCTATGGGCCGTGGAGCTGAACCACAAGCCACTCTGTTTTGCAGGAAGGCTGGTGAATGCAGCCTGATGATTTCCCCTTATGTGGCACCCACTGGCTAGGCCCCCAACAGGCCCACTGTATCTGCTGTCTGTGTTCCACTGCAGAGAACCACCACAGCATGTCCGCTGCGTTTTGAGCCTCCTGTGACTTTGCAAGTCTCACAGGATTTTGCTCTTATGCAGTTTGTCCCTACACGAGATGATTTCTCTCTTAGTTCCGTTATGTAGAATTGTGTTCTAATGGCTGCAAGTACTGCAGTAATGCTGCTGGCGGGCCACGCAGTTCATATATATTTTTATTTGAATAAATGCAGACTCTTGTCTTATATGAAGTAAAAATTTTATCTTGTCTACATAAATAAAAGAGCCTTTTGCATACCCTGCTTTTGGAGTAACTCAGATAACGCTGACGACGTGCTCTCCAGTCCAGTTAAATGTAATGTCAAAAGAAACAATCGCAAGGGACTGAGTTCGTGCGGGTTGGCTGCAGAGAGACCCATCCCTTCCGAATAAGTCAGAGCTGCAATAAGTAAACAGACTGGTTGTGCCAACTGCGGTTTGGCAGGAGTGTCCTGGCCAGCTTTCCATTGTTGCTATTGCAGAATTATGTCACTGCATGGAATCTCTTCTTACCAGAAAATATGTGAAAGTTCTTCTTTCCCCAGGAAGAAGATGGATGTGAAAAGCAAAAAGAGCAACAGTTTGTCTTTTATTGTCTAAATAAGGAGATATTGGAACCAGGCACTGCAGCCCATGGTTTCATGTCCCATGATTATGTCTGCTGAAAGACCACATGCAATTTTGGCTCTTAGTTGTTAATGGTGTGCTCCATGGGCTAAATTCACTCCGGTGTAAGCGAGAGCTGCTCCATAGAGATCAGACTTTATACCCTATCTGCAGGGAACTTTACTGAGTGATACAGTCAAAAATATGATTAACACTTCCCACAGCAGGTATCTATGTACTCTGGTCTATTCTTTGAAGATACCTGCTTATTGTCTAAATAAGGAGATATTGGAACCAGGCACCTCAGAGGGAAAACTGCGCCAAACTGATCTCTGGTACAATTCCCCTGAAGTCACATGGATGCTTGGATTTATTTGGCCCATCCTGTTTCTTTAGCCATGAGAAGATGTTTTCAAATTATAGTTCTAGTACGAAAGCATGGAGACACTACCCTAGTCACCTAAAATTTCTCTTGCTAATATAATATTTTCTGTTGCAAAACTGGACTGATTTGTTATGATAATTCCAATCACAGATTGTTATCCTGTATTCAGTCAACTCTTTCATGGCTATATCTTAGCACATTCCCCCTGACTGTGTCTGCACATTTTTTCTGTGCACTTTCCATGAATATTCTAGTGAATTAATTTACTGGCAAGAATGGTTGCCAAAACAGCAAATGTTAAGCAAC
This sequence comes from Lepidochelys kempii, assembly GCF_965140285.1. Lineage (NCBI taxonomy): Eukaryota > Metazoa > Chordata > Testudines > Cheloniidae > Lepidochelys > Lepidochelys kempii. The sequence continues at coordinate 83,329,069 of NC_136389.1, read as the reverse complement.
TATTGCAGAATATTTGTGGAGAGTGAATTTTGAATTTGTAATTATAATAATTTGTATGTGGAATCTGATTCTAAAGGTTATACTCATCCAATTAGAATAGAAAATATACCCTGTGGTCCATTTCCAAAACAACTGGAATTATAAATAGGGCATATTTGCACCAAGGAAGAAAGAAACTTCCCCTGTGGAGAGATTATCCCATAACTGACTATTATGCCGTTTCTTGCGCCTTCCTCTGGTGCTGGCCACTGTTGGAGACAGGACAAAGGAGTAGATTGACCCTGGTCTGGCGATCATTATGTACCTCGGAAGGTACGGATCAAGAACTACTTGCAGGATTATTCACTGATTTCATCTGAAAATCAAAATCATCTGAGAAAATTGGCATTTGTTTGCAAACAATTCACCAACTGAAAAAGAGGCAAAACCAATTAATTGAAAAAATATTTATGGCTTATTCACTAAGTTCCACTCATAGGACTGGAATGAGAGAAATGACTGTGTATTTTTTAAAGAGATCTAGGTGCTTCTCATAATGTCACTGTTTAAAGTAGGCATTCTAGCAGTAGATTCTAGTCTAATGGAGAGGGAATGGATGCACTGTGATACTCCTGTCTCATTTATTTTAAATGTGGACCATTGTGCTAATGCAGAAGAAGGTGCAGGGACTGGTTTAGAGTCGAGATGGGCAAACCTACTGGTGAACCTCATGTTTTCAAGCTTTGGCTTGTTCGACAACCTGAACTATTTCCCCCGGTCATTTTAAAGCCATGTTTCATCAATGGAAACTTTAATCAAACCAACCACATTTTTCTTGCTGAAAAGGACATCTGTGATCTGTTTAGGGCTAGAAGAACTCACCCAAAGATAGGCTGGCCCATGAGGTGCCTGGGGAGACTGATTTTTCGTTAGATCATTTTAATCTCTGCCTTGACTCAGACCTTTATTCGGTGGGGGATTGAGCAACCCATAATGCTAACTGTCTGGACCAATGATGTTTGAGTGAGTCTGAAATGCGCTGGCCGATCCCTGCGCTGGCAGATTTGAAGGACAGTTTTGTGGAATTTTACAAGGAGCTGCACACACAGCAGCTCATCTCCACTTCAATTACAGATCTAGCAGGGGAAGTCTCTATATCCTACCACTTTATTTAAAGCTCAGTGCTGGAATTTTCTGTTTTTCCTGGGACCTCTGCCCTAAGGAAATCTTGGTGTGGAAGGCTAACAAAAGGAAAAGTTCAATTTTTGCTCCATTTCTCCTGTTTCCATGTTTTTATTCCTGCCTTTCCACTGGAAAAACTAACCTTGTTGTGGAACGTTATCTGCTTGCTGGCCATCCCATGGTCATTCCTGTCCAGCAGTGACAGTGTGCCTGTATTGGGTTGGTGAATTTCTAGCAACATCTGTTACCCCCATTACGGAGACATCACTGATCAGAGCTTTGCTTCTACTTCCATGGCTATGCATTGCTGTTCTTGGCCTCCTGCCTTCCACCTCAGACACGGATGGTGCACTTGTCAGTTGAAGGTCTCTGGTGTTTTGGTTTCATTATGTCCAAATTTCATTTGGTTTTTCCGTCTCTTCCCTTTGTTGCAGTAAAATGCTCCACTGTAGGATCCATTACAGATGGCTGGATTCAGCTGGAGCCTAAAGTTGTTTCCGTGGATGAACACTCCATTCATGACGAGCCGCTTGCTTTGATTAGTGATCTGATGACGGGCATGACCTTGGACTTTGTTTATATTAGAGACGCCTGGTTATTTCAGTTGCATTTAGTAATCCCACTTGATGCATGTCCTCCCAAATCCTCATGTGCCTCCCAGGCCAGACTAGAGCACATTTTACCTGAGTAAAATAGTAGAAAGAGTAGAGCCGTGAATGATACCAACCACAAAATCTCAGGATCAGGTTCTCAGTTTGGCAGTCCTCCTTTCCTCTGTCTTACAGCTGTGTTTTGGGAGACCACTGCCAGGGGGTTGGTGGCATGTTTTATTCTCCTTTTGTACGCAGGCGCCTATCAGATTCCTAATCAGATCATCCCATTTTATTTCCATATCATACATGACCCAATAGGGAAGGGCTGTGAGGGCAGATCCAGGCATGGGCTTGCATACTCACACAGTTAGTGAGACCGCTACTATGGGAATTACATTTACCACATCTGTCTCCAGAACAGTGGGCTGGGTCCAGTTCTTGTTGAAGTCAATGGCAAAACTCCTAATAAGAGCGATGGAAGTAGTGCAGGGCCCATTGGTTGCATCATCACTCAGAGGCAGCTTGGGGGTCACAGAGGACATAAAGTAAGAGACACTGGGGTAAAGCCAGACAATCACTAGATTTAAAGCCTGATTCTGTGAGATGCTGAGCACCCTTAACTCCCACTGAGGTCAAGTTGGAGTTGAGGTCCGCACTTCCCGGTAGTCACTCAGCACCTTCCAGGCTCTTTTGGCTGAATTCAGCCTTCATGCCTTGTGCATCCCACAGTGATGTCAGCTGGGTTGCAAAGGGCATAAACATGAGCAGAATCTGCCCCTGAGAACCCCACTGCAGCATTCCAATGAGGCTGCTGTGTTAGCAGAGGCTTCCACTTTCCCCATCCCTTGGAAAGTAATTTTCAGCAATTTCAGGTTCTAGTGCCAGAGGGATCTGTGGCCTGTCAAAAGACATTTGATATTTAACAGGCAAAACTGAGGCCAAAGGAGTTCAGTTTATTCCCCAGCTAATGTTTCCAGTCACACTGATGTTTCCACTTTATTGGACAGTTGCTCTAGTTCTAAATGGATGTTTACTTTACCAGGCAGATAATAGATCTGAGAGACTTTGAGCCAGTTGCAGTCTATACTCTCCCTCCTAGAAACCTGACTCCTGCTCTGTGCGTGAGTATCTACTGGCACAGCACCCTCCTTGGCCCAGTGATCTTATCTTCACGTGACCCCAGCCTTCTCTGTGGATCCACTGATTATTAAAAGGCCAAGTCCCTTTGTGGGGTGACGCACTGTTCAGCCATGCAAAATCATGCAAATCATTAACTTCTCATATGCACACTCCTTGCTGCAGAAATGTCCTGGGAACTGGGTTATGACTAGAAGTTATAGATATAAAACCAATAATGTAGGAGACCACACAAAGAAATCTACCGCCTTTCTGAAAAGGCCTTATATTTGCACCAGAAGCAAAGTCCCTGGGATTTCAAAGAAGTCAGGATATGAATTCCAAGTCTTCACCCCATGGTATAGTCAGATGGATCCAACTAGAACACCAGCTCGAAACCCTCTTCAGCTTTACACCAGGTCAGATCTGGATCCAAACAGCACAGCCCAGCCCCAGCTCTGCCTGTGATGAAAGTAAATTCTGCATACAAATGATGACGCTCCATGTTCTGCAGGAATGGGTTTATTTCACAACTTTAAAGTGTTCAGCTCTCTCTCTCTCTTTTCATCAGTTCCTTGTAGTTCATCTATGTGTTAGTGTGTGTGGAGTATTATTTAGTGTGTATCCTTCAGTGGCAGTTTGGCCTGTGCAAGGCGAATGGCAGCAGGCCCTAAGTGGCATGGCTTCCTTCCCCACACTAGTAAAGCCAACGGCTGTATATTTGCCTGGTTTGCAATACAGTATATTCAGTGATGTTGACTCTGAATGCCATATACTGCTCCCCCTAAATCTGAGTTAAATTATGTTAGTTAATCCTCATGCCTCAAAGTCACTTTCCACTGGTTTATCCACGGTAGATTTCAATAACTTTCCAAATTCAGAGAGGTTAAACTACCTGGTCTACATTCTCTTGGATCTTGTCAATACTTTTCAAGAATAACAGCAGTTAGGTCATTGCAGTTGAGTGTTCTTTCTAGTCTCCACTTGCTGGGTCTGAAAATCCTAGAAGACCTCATCTCAATGGGAGTTCTGTTCATGGAGCGGCTGGAGGAGCTGGGACATCCCTGGGCCAGAATAGCAAAGTTCAGATATGAATATGAACTTTTGCAAGGTTTGTGGAAGAGGACAGCAGAAGGTTTCAGACGCTTTGCTCTGGTGTGGGCCTCTCTCATCAAGTCACTGTTAGGTTGTATACACGGGCAAATCTTGCTCCCTACTCCTTGATATGGTTCTGCTGCATAGGCCAGGAAGGAGGATTTTTGAGAGGCCATTCTGGAAGTGCATATCCCCAGTGTGGTGGGAGAGCCAAGTTCCCCAGGGGATTCCTGCATCAGGGTGCTCTGGGGATGTAGTTTGGATCACCGGACTCTCCCCTCACCTGCAGAAGAGGGGGCCTGTGGCTGTGGAGGCTATTCCAATTACTGGTCTCTGCAGAGTGCCCCATAGTCTTGGGGCAAGAATTATTCCTCCAACCTTCCTCTATAGAAATCCCCACTGCCCAGCATGGTTACTTGGTCAGGGCGCTAGCTGATGATTTACCCTACTGTCTAGCTGAAATTAGCGGCTTCCTGCTTTACTTTTGTCACATTTTCTTTAAAAAAACCCCAATGGCCCACATGACTAGGGGACAATGAAGCTTAGTTAATTTACTAAGACTGAGCTAAGATTAATATTTTGAGAAGGGCTGGTTAAAAAATGGTATTTTCCATGAAAAGGTTTTGTGTATTTCCAAATTCCTCATGAAAACTTTTGATTTTTTTCATCTAAATGAAAAACTTTCAGTTTGCTGTTCCCCTCTTTCTCCTTTCTCTTTATTTCACCCCTTTATTCCACTAGAAAGGGAAGAATAGTGAAGGGGGAAAAAAGAGAGAGAAAGGTATAGAACTACCAAACCCCCTGAAACCAAAAGCATTTGGGCTTTTAATTCTAGTTGAAGAAAAATGGGAAAACCTTCAATGGAACAAAATTTTCCATAAACCATTTGTATAGCTTGAAAAGCCTTTTTGTTGTTGTTGTTGACAAAACTTTATGATGAAAAAATTTCAACGAGCTCTAACTGTGAGTCATTTGTTTCTGATCCATTTATTTAACTGAACATATTTACTCACACCTTTCCATGGTAGATCATAAAATTTTGCTTTTTTTTATTTTAAAAAGTGGCTTCATTTAAATTAATCCATGTCTGTCATTTCCCATAAAAGTATTAGTCACTCAAAAATAAAATTAAAAGTTTGCTCCACAAGCATGAGTGGCCTGGATCATATGGATAGTTTACTATACAAGTCTTCAAAACTCTTAGTACAAATCCAGATTTTATCCCCTGTCCAGAACAGTGCATTGTTTGAACAACTTACTATCACCTCTACATACCCAGTGCTGCTAATGCAGCCTACACATGCCTAACCAAGAACCATGCCTTTAAGGAAATAATTGTAAACCTTTATTTTAGAATCAAATTATTACAGAGCCCAATTATTCTCTGGAATAATTTTGTCTTTTTTATTAGTTCTTCATAAAAAATGCCATGGAACCATAAATATGAAGGCATTTCTCTTGTGTCTTTAATGCCGTCCTTAATTACTGGTAGTCTGGTTGTGTGCATCTGCTAGGTTGGGGGTAACTGTGGGAAAGAGTCTTGGAATGCATATTGGCATTTTGAAATATGCATTGTGTGTGGCTCTTACACCAACCTTCTTTTGCCTACAAGGAAACGTGTTGCAATCTGAAGGTAACAAAGAGAATATAGACTGCCCAATCTGATCCATTCTAACTCTGAGTCTAAAGCTACCTCCTGGAGGGATTTCTCAATAGATCCGTACATCGATAACAATAGTTCCACAAAAAAGAAACCAGTGTACCATGACAATTTTAGCTTGTCCAAAAAAGCCTGTCTTTAATTTATAATGTGTTACTCCAAAAAGTGGCATGTTAAGCTCCTGTGTAAATCTTTCCACGTTTGGTAATTAGCTGCCATAAGCCACTGCCAAAACACAGTAGCACAATGGATTTTAGGAAACTTTGCTGAAACACAGTTAAAAAAGCATTTTGTTTGCTTTGTTTCTTCTGTGGGAAATATAGGAAAAGACCATTTATGAATATTTCAAAACGTAATGCTCAGTCTATGTAAATAGCCTTAAGGTCAGAGCAATATCATGTGGGATAGTGCACTGAAGAAGTTTTTTTTTAAAAAAAAAGATCGTTAAACATAGAAACATGAGCATATTGAATCAGGGAGGACTACAATGCACAGATTTTTGGCTCTGATCTTTGAAGAAGCTGGGATGTGGATCCAAGCTCTCTCAGTGTTTGGAGGGGAGTCCAGGGAGATATTGGGTGCCAGAGTTTTATGACAGGCTAAATTACAGTATTTTGGAGTGCTGGATTGTTTTGATACTGGGGTGCAATGGGAGGTGAGATGAGTAATGTAATTCTCTAAAATGGGGAATATAAGGGTGCTTTTGTCTGACATTTTACAAGGAATGTGAAGGTTGGGATGTCAGCCTCTTGCAGTCTCTTGTTGAATGAAATAAAGATTCTTTCTCTCTCTCTTTTTTTTTTTTTAAATTTATGGATATTTTTGGTTGATTTTGATTTTTTAGTCTTTTATCTAGATGTGCAATCAGTCTCCTATTTGAAAGGAACTTCCCCCAAACTAGCCATTTGAAATATTTCTTATTATTTTTAACAATTAAAATGTGAGAAGGCAAATTTTGGAAATCATAGCAGTAGAGAGTTGAGTATTAAATCTTTCCCCCACCAACAGGAACTTCCATAGTGGTGTTTAGGATTATATGATACATCTATATAATCATGAGTAAATTTCAAATGTACATAAAACAAAGAAATGGCCTATGAAATCCTTAATTAACATTTTGCTGTTTTCAATTCACCTGAATCGATTTGTGAACCTTGAAAAGATTTGCCATTAAGTTCCAGCTAGCTGTATGCAGATTGATGCCTTGCTGTTTCTACTTGCATTTGATTCATGGATTAGGAAAAAAGAACCTTCTGTTTGCAAGTGTTCAGTTCTTTCAGCCACGGAAGTTGTTTGTGGGCTAAATCTGATGCAGTAATTTTTTTAGGTAATATTTTTTTAGCAGAAATCAGAGCAGTTCTATAATCAGAGCCCACTACTTCATCATATCAAATAATGCCCAGAAAGATCAGACTGGCTACTTCACAATAAAAACTTGAAGTTTTACTTTCCAAACCATGTTGTTTACAGCACCTGCACCCGCTCCCCAAACAAAACAACCTCCTCTCCCCACAAATAACAGGAGAAACTCACTCTACATGAAGAAAAGGAGGACTTGTGGCACCTTAGAGAAGTCTCTAAGGTGCCACAAGTCCTCCTTTTCTTTTTGCGAATACAGACTAACACGGCTGCTACTCTGAACCCTGTCACTCCACATGGAGTGCTGTCCAATACACAAACTAAAATGACTGGAAAGACAAACAAATGGGGCTAGATCTCCTTTTCCTCTAGCAAGCTCCCAAGGACACGACAACCTGACTGCTCAGGTTGTGTGCTGGGATTTTGGGCTAACAAGCAAAATAGCTAACGTACAACCACAAGGAGTTTTAACGAGTTCAAGAATCACTGAATTTTATTACAAAGCTTTTCCAACTCATTTGTCAATGAAACAATGTATCCACTACAAAACACAGTGCATGAGAATGTTGCAGCGTTCAGTAGCGTGAGGATTTACTTATTTTGATTTCCTGAGTCTCTGCTTTGCGGTTTGAAAGGCGGTGTGTTCTTTTCTGATCTCTCGTTCAGTGCAGTGGGGTTGTTTTGGGATCACTACCCAGTCTGGAGCCCATCGGACCTGACAGAATGGTATTCATTAGAACCATGATTTGTTTATTACATGACTGACCTCTGGAAAGGCCAATGAGTTTCAAATCAGAGCCCAATCACAGCAGCTGAGGATTGGGCTGCATATGATCTCCTAATTCCAGCTCTGATCAGTGCTGTGATAACTACTGTCTTAAAGTGAAAAATCCAGAGGATTTGGACAAAAATAGTGTGCCCGCTTGCTTGCTCAGAGGATATGTTTGCAGCTGGGATTGAATTTCTAGGGCTTGCTGCAGTGGCATCATCAAACTCCATGAAAACTGAGCACAGTAGAAATGCCCTGATAGAAAATTTCTGAGATCAGATGTGTGGATGATCATGAGGTAAATGCAGACCCAGCTTTTCTTAACAGGCAGCTCTTGAGGTGACTATCCAGGGAAATACTGAGCTCAGCTTTGCCTCATGAGCACTTACCAATGTATAAGCACAATATTTGAATTCATATTTAGTGAGGCTAATCCAAGGACACATTTAAAAGACTTGCCCTGTGCTTTTGTCTCTTGTATTTACCATACATTCTGTTTCCTGAAACAGCCATGTGTATTATGAACTTCTTCAAAGCCTCGTCCAGCTATTATTTTCCATTTCATTTACAGTTTCCTTCATGGCAACCTGCCCAATTATTTGTGCTTCCGTGGTTCATAGGTACAGCAGCAAAAGGAGGTGAGGAAATAGCCTTAGGGCCTGATCTGAGGCCCTTTGAAGCCAATGGTAGTCTTTCCATGTGGCTTTGGCTCAGGCCCTATGTGGGTAATGAGTTGTTTTTTGCTACCTAGTGACATTTTGGCACATTGCTAATAATATAACAATGCAGCATCACAACTGGACTATGAACAATAGTAACAGTCTACAGAGAGCAGAGGAGGGAAGAGCTGGTCCCTTAAGACATAATAGGAAGCCTAAATTTAAAACTAAAAAGAACTTAGAATGTCTCAATGGCCCTGGACATTTGCTGTTGGATTTCCTCTGGTCTATGGGAAACTGAAGGGTGGTGCTTATACAATTAGGTTATGAATGCTATGTGAACTTACTAGCTAAATAATTACTTGTTTTTTCACCCCCGCCCACTACGCTAGGTTCTTTTATTACTATGTCTCTGTTTGCCAGGCAGGTTTTGTTCTCCTCCAATGGCCTAGTCTAACTCCTTTTCAATGTCAGTGGAGACACACCCATTGCTTTCAGTGGAGGGTGGCTCAGGAGCTAAACATTTTGGGTGAAATGCCCTTGACTTCAACAGTGCCAAGATTTCACCCTTTAATGCTCTGTACGGTGTTAAGCATTCAAGGTGCACCAACCAGGTGGTCGAAAAGACCCCAGAGAGTCAGTTTACATTGGTTATTGGTTTGACAATACAGAAATACGAGTGCCGAAGCAGGAGGGGTATGCTGAGTGCCCACACAGAGGGGGTATGCTGAAATAACTAATCTGGAATAATTATTCTGGAATGGCTATTTTAGTAAATTTCCAAATGTAGACAAGCCCTCATGGGTGAAATCTTAATATCCTAAATGTGGTTTCAGAGTAGCAGCCGTGTTAGTCTGTATCCGCAAAAAGAAAAGGAGGACTTGTGGCACCTTAGAGACTAACAAATTTATCTGAGCATAAGCTTTCGTGAGCTACATCTGATGAGGTGAGTTGTAGCTCATGAAAGCTCATGCTCAAATAAATTTGTTAGTCTCTAAGGTGCCACAAGTCCTCCTTTTCTAAATGTGGTTTGTGACTCCCCGAAGAGAAAGCTGAGAGTTTGATAGTGTGTCTTCTTTCAGCCAAGTCATTTGGAGATATTTGTATCCTTTTTTCATATAGATTTTCATCAGACTCTAAAATGAGACACTACAACAGGTCCTCCAGCAACCTGCTCTACCAAGAACATGTTGTTGTGGACATGGTCTTCCAGGTGTAAGAAATAACGTCTTGAAACTCCACCCACTGGGGTGAAATACCCTTGATTATTCTATAAAACAGGCATGGAATCAAATGGAGGTGAAAGTAACAAAGTTATGTAGGAAAAATATGAATTCCCACCTATGTCGTCAGCAAGACTAGACTCTGTGCAGCATCCCACAGTAAGCATCCCTACACCCACCTTCTCAGAGCAGGAGTCCTTCTTCTCAGAGCATAAGAACCCCAGTAATTCGGGGTTCTTATGGTCACTAAGCCACAACAGAGCAGAACCAGGGGCTTGGCTACATCAAAGAATTGGCATATGGAAGAGATTTAAAGAGCTGTTTTACAGCAAAGCAATGAGCTAGAACACATTTCCAAGAGGAGCTGGAGTCAGGTAGTATTAGGATATTTCAGTAAAAAGTGGATGGCCTGGGGTTTAAAATTAAAAGGGAACTATTGGGCTTGGAGCCTAGGAATAGCTGACCAGTCTGACTGCCTTGACAGGAGGCTGGGAGGGGATTTTACAGTGATCCTCCTCCCCACATTGGCTATGAGATTTTCTTTGCACAGGAGTTGTTTTCTGACACCACTTTTTTTTTTTTTTTAGGTTTTATAACAAGAGGCTGGAGACAGCAGAGCTTCCAGACAGGTCCCTGGGCTGCCTCTGTTCCTCCTCTGTTATGTAAGGGTCACATGATCCATTTCCAATCAGGAAGCAAAAATGTGTCCCATCCATTCCCTGTCCAAGCCCTTTATAATAGCCACTGGCTCCCAATACACTGCAAAATTCCTGCCTTAGAAGAGAGAGACTACTTTCCATTCATGTACAGTGGAAAATGTCAGTGAAACGTAATCCAAGCAAGAGTACCCCAAAGATGTTCACAGTAGTTTCAAGTGACACACGTGAGTAGGTACTAAGATAGATCCTCCATCCTCATCCCATATTACAGCCTAAACTCAGCTGCTGCAAATGAAATATTGCACTTCAGGAGAGGAAGGTTGGAAGGAAAAGCAAAGAACTGGGAACTTCTTTGTGCCAGTTAGACTATTGATTCAAATGGAGGCAGGATCAAGCCCATTATTGCAACAGGGATTCTGTGGGCAGTGGGTGCTAGGCCTGGAGATTTTTCCTTTTTCTCTGCCCTTTAAGATCAGTGGAAGTTTGCTATTGACTTCAACGGCAACAAGCGTGGGCCAATATCCTTCTTGTACAGATGAGTAGGAACCAACCTTCCCCATCCCTCATCTTTGGTGGTTAGTATAAAATGGAACCAGTATCTGAATCAACCTGTATTTTTGCCACCCAGTTTTGCCCATTATAGAGTTAGGACAAAAGTGAAACCTTTTATCCAAAGCCTCTTTCCCCATAAGCTGTGGTAGTCTGGGACAAAATAGACCCTAATTCAAACCATCTCTATATTTGAATTTGCAAAACCCAACCTCCAGGGTTCATCTCTAATGACTTTCCTGGTGGACTTTGTACCTCACCTAACATAAAAAGAGGCTACACAGCTATTTCCTTCCCCTTCTGCGAGTGCTCGGCAGGGATTCACACATGGAATTTTATGTAGGGTTTTTTCATATCTATTTTATGCTTTAGCACAAGCTTTGTTTTTTGTTTTTTGTTTTTGTTTGTTTTTAGACAGTAATATTAACAGTCAAGGTTTACAATACAGTAAGTGCTTTAGATGCCAAGACCACATTAGATTTGGCTTTGTTCTTGAAACGGGTAACTTCCTCCCCTGATCGTAGCTCCTGAACTGATTGCAGCATCACATGCAAAGAATTACATTTCCCTCATCTTGCAAAGGAGTCAATGCTGCCCTGCGGGCGACATCAGTGGCTGTGCCCGACATTTCTGTAACTGTGTTTGTGTTTTTCTTTGATTGGATTCTTCACATAAACTGGCCATTGCTGTTTCAGTATTCAGCCCCTGGCCGTAAAGAGATGCCACAAGGGTAGAGAAATGGCACACACCCTCTAATCCTGATAGTGTCGTGCTGATGGTAATTTCTCCTCCTGAAGGTCAAAACAGCAGACTGGACTTCTACATAGAGTGCTTCCGCCGACGTGCATGGGCTGAAATTGTGGAAAAGCAGCATCACTTGCCCCATAACCTCAGCCATGCGGAACGCAATGCCATCCACAGCCTCAGAAACAACTCTGACATCATAATCCAAAAGGCTGACAAAGGAGGTGCTGTTGTCATCATGAATAGGTCGGAATATGAACAAGAGGCTGCTCGGCAGCTCTCCAACACGAGTTTCTACAAGCCATTACCCTCTGATCCCACTGAGAGTTACCAAAAGCAACTACAGCATTTGCTCAAGAAACTTCCTGAAAAAGCACAAGATCAAATCCGCACAGACACACCCCTGGAACCCCGACCTGGGATATTCTATCTACTACCCAAGATCCATAAACCTGGAAATCCTGGGCGCCCCATCATCTCAGGCATTGGCACCCTGACAGCAGGATTCTCTGGCTATGTAGACTCCCTCCTCAGGTCCTACGCTACCAGCACTCCCAGCTACCTTCGAGACACCACTGACTTCCTGAGGAAACTTCAATCCATCGGTGATCTTCCTGATAACACCATCCTGGCCACTATGTATGTAGAAGCCCTCTACACCAACATTCCACACAAAGATGGACTACAAGCCGTCAGGAACACTATCCCCGATAATGTCACGGCTAACCTGGTGGCTGAACTTTGTGACTTTGTCCTTACCCATAACTATTTCACATTTGGGGACAATGTATACCTTCAGATCAGCAGCACTGCTATGGGTACCTGCATGGCCCCACAGTGTGCCAACATTTTTATGGCTGATTTAGAACAACGCTTCCTCAGCTCTCATCCCCTAAAGCCCCTACTCTACTTGCGCTATATTGATGACATCTTCATCATCTGGACCCATGGAAAAGAAGCCCTTGAGGAATTCCACCATGATTTCAACAATTTCCATCCCACCACCAACCTCAGCCTGGTCCAGTCCACACAAGAGATCCACTTCCTGAACACTACAGTGCTAATAAACAATGGTCACATAAACACCACCCTATACCGGAAACCTACTGACCGCTATTCCTACCTGCATGCCTCCAGCTTTCACCCTGACCACACCACACGATCCATCGTCTACAGCCAAGCTCTGCGATACAACCGCATTTGCTCCAACCCCTCAGACAGAGACAAACACCTACAAGATCTCTGTCAAGCTTTCTTACAACTACAATACCCACCTGCAGAAGTAAAGAAACAGATTGATAGAGCCAGAAGAGTTCCCAGAAGTTACCTACTACAGGACAGGCCTAACAAAGAAAATAACAGAACGCCACTAGCCGTCACCTTCAGCCCCCATCTAAAACCCCTCCAATGCATTATTAAGGATCTACAACCTATCCTAAAGGATGACCCAACACTCTCACAAATCTTGGGAGACAGGCCAGTCCTTGCCTACAGACAGCCCCGCAACCTGAAGCAAATACTCACCAACAACCACATACCACACAACAGAACCACTAACCCAGGAACTTATCCTTGCAACAAAGCCCGTTGCCAATTGTGCCCACATATCTATTCAGGGGACACCATCACAGGGCCTAATAACATCAGCCACACTATCAGAAGCTCGTTCACCTGCACATCCACCAATGTGATATATGCCATCATGTGCCAGCAATGCCCCTCTGCCATGTACATTGGTCAAACTGGACAGTCTCTACGTAAAAGAATAAATGGACACAAATCAGATGTCAAGAATTATAACATTCATAAACCAGTCGGAGAACACTTCAATCTCTCTGGTCACGCAATCACAGACATGAAGGTCGCTATCTTAAAACAAAAAAACTTCAAATCCAGACTCCAGCGAGAAACTGCTGAATTGGAATTCATTTGCAAATTGGATACTATTAATTTAGGCTTAAATAGAGACTGGGAGTGGCTAAGTCATTATGCAAGGTAGCCTATTTCCTCTTGTTTTTTCCTACCCCCCCCCCAGATGTTCTGGTTTAACTTGGATTTAAACTTGGAGAGTGGTCAGTTTGGATGAGCTATTACCAGCAGGAGAGTGAGTTTGTGTGTGTATGGGGGTGGGGGGGGATGTGAGAAAACCTGGATTTGTGCTAGAAATGGGCCACCTTAATTATCATGCACATTGTAGGGAGAATGGTCACTTTGGATGAGCTATTGCCAACAGGATAGTGAGTTTGTGTGTGTGGTTTTTGGGAGGGGGGTGAGAGAACCTGGATTTGTGCAGGAAATGGCCCAACTTGATTATCATGCACATTGTGTAAAGAGTTGTCACTTTGGATGGGCTATCACCAGCAGGAGAGTGAATTTGTGTGTGGAGGGGTGGAGGGTGAGAAAACCTGGATTTGTGCTGGAAATGGCCCAACCTGATGATCACTTTAGATAAGCTATTACCAGCAGGACAGTGGGGTGGGAGGAGGTATTGTTTCATATTCTCTGTGTATATATAAAGTCTGCTGCAGTTTCCACGGTATGCATCCGATGAAGTGAGCTGTAGCTCACGAAAGCTCATGCTCAAATAAATTGGTTAGTCTCTAAGGTGCCACAAGTCCTCCTTTTCTTTTTGCGAATACAGACTAACACGGCTGTTACTCTGAAAAGTGTCAACAATGACCACCTTTTTACTGAGACATTTTCAGTGTATAATTATTTTCATGCATGCATTTTCAGACTCCCTTTAGCAGTTCTTATTCTAGTAATCCCCCTGCAGTGCCTGTATACTGATAAAAGAAGGTCAGAAAATAAGAGAAATTTAATACAGTTGTTTGGCTACAAGGGGCTAGTCAGAATGTTGCTATTTAACTGAGCAAAGCAAGTTAATACATTTATAAAGTTTGCTCCCAGTAAACACTTGGCTTCTCTTCAACAGGAAATGATGAACTTTGAACTCGTAATGCATGGAAATATTTACATTTCCATTTATTTTTTATTCTTGTTTAGATAGAAAAGCCCCCTTCCTTGCAACAGAAACTTAAGACCTGATTCAGCAAAACTCTTAACATTTACTGGAGAAAATCTCTTCCTTAAAATCTTCATTAGAATTAAATTACCAAAAAAAAAAAAAAAAAGAAGTCGTGCCCTCTGAGACTCTTCACAATTAGGAATTGTTACTGATTAATTTTCTGTGAAAGATGTCAGATTTATCTTTAGAAATGTAGAAGCTGGGACAAATCAAATTCTCTGCTGCTGTAAATAGATGAAACTCTATCAGTTTCGATGGCATTTGGCCTGTTTACACAAGCAAAGAATTTTGGCCACAATATTTAGCTGTTATGGGTCCACTCCAATAGGCTTCACTTACTCCTTACTATGGCAAAGGGGGCCATAGCAGGAGTCTTTCCGTGATGGTCCCTGCTGGCCTTGAAGTTTGCAAATTCTGGTAACTACGTACTAAGCCACGTACTACAGCTTTCCCACTTCTTATCACTGTGATGCTACAAAGCAAAGGAAGACGTCAATGACAAGAACTTTCATCCAAGCCTGGATACCTGGGGTCCTTCTTGGGTCTCTCACAGACTGTTCTCTCCATAAACACTGAAGGACTGTCATCCCCTAAACAGGAAATAATTGCTGATATTTGGGCAAAACACTGGTGCCTACTTTCTCTGTCTACCCCAGATTCACTGGGGATTACAGGATAAATGACCCGAGAGATCAGGACTGCTGTTGGCTATTGAGAGACTACACAGCCAATATGTCTGTCAGTGCCATATGTGTTAAACCAGGCATCAGGACTGCATCCACCTATAAAATAGAAGAGAATAATAGAGAGTTGCTCACCACTGAGCTCAACAAGATCTCCATAACGTCCATCTACAAGCCACCAGAGATCCTTCTCAATTTCGTCAACCTGCCCTTCAATGACAAAGTGTACCAGGCATCATAAATGGTGATTTCAACAGCCATAGCAATCTAGATCTTACGGCGCCCTTCTCCATGGAGGAACTGGACTCCGGAATCAGTGCCCTGAAAACAGGGAAAGCAGCAGGCCTAGATGACATCTGAACTGAGCAGATCAAACATTCTGGCCCACACACAGAAGTATTTTCAATACTTGTCTCATCCAGCTCAAGATACTGAAAATCTCGTGACAAGCCAATGTAGTGGCCCTTTTGAAGCCTAGTAAGGAACCATCTGATCCAAAAACTTTCAGCTTATTTCACTGTTGTGTGATATTTTCAAATGGCTTGAGAAACTACCGTTACCTCGCCTCAGACCAGTTATTGAACTACATCTTCTCAACGAACAGGCTGGCTTTCGCCTGGGTCACTCTGGACAGCTACTGAGTTTGACTCAACAGCTCCAAACTGGGTATGAAAGGGGATTGATTCGGGAGCAATGTTTGTTGATCTCTTAGCTGCCTATGACACAGTCAGGCATCAGGGGCTCTTTGCCAAGGCGCTACTGGTAACGAAGAACCACCACTCCCCAAAGCTAATACGGACCGTATTGGAGAACAAAAAATTATTTATGAACTTTTGTGGCAAATGGAGCTGGACCAAAGAATGGCCTCCCACAAAGTAATGTTTTAGCACCTATGTTATTCAACATCTACGCAAACAACCAGCCAACCTGCCCAGGCACAAGGTGCTTTATCTACGCAGACTATCTCTGTGTCCACACAGCACAAGAAGTTTGGCGTATTACCCTGGTGCCTGCACTTAACGCCCTAGACAAGTACTATGCAGCCAGCCAACTGCACGCAAACCCAACAAAGATGCAGGCAACCACATTCCATCTCAGACGCTGAGAGGCCAAACACAAAATCAACATCAGCTGGCTTGGGACGAAACAGCCTCATTCCATGAATCCCACATTCCGCGGTGTTACTCTCGACTGCACACTGAGAAGACTAAAGCCAAGTTTGCAGATTAAACAACATTCTCAGCAAGCTGGTGACATCGATGTCCACTCTGCGATCGACTGCATTGGCAGTGTGCTACTTCTCTGCTGAATACGCCCGCGCAGTGTGGGCACAAGCCCCTCACGCAAAGACGCTAGACCCTGGACTTCACACCGCCTGCCGCTATCTTACAGAGGCCTTAAGCCTACCCACGTCAGAGCCTCAGTTTTCACATGTATCGCTCCTCCTGATCTATGCTAGGAAGTTGCTAATAGAGTCCATTGCACCAGGCAATGCACCGATCCCATATATCCCCCATATAACACTGATGCTGAGTTGACTGAAGTCCCAACCAAGTTTTCTTTCCACCGTTAAACCCCTCACATTGTCACCAGATGGACAAGGGCTCAGTTATGGCAAATAAGGGTAGGGAATAACCCTATAGCCTGTGCGCTTCAGCTCCCACCAATCAAGTACCTTCCACCTGGTACAGATCAGCCCTGGAGTATGTGCTAGTCTCCGGTATATAACAGGGGTGGCTAAACTGTGGCTTGTGAGCTGCATGTGGCTCTTTAACTGGCGTGCCCCCCCATTCTCCACCTACCAGACTCCGGGGGGGGAGCATGGGACCTCTCAATTGCAGTGGGATGGTGGGGTAGGGGCTTCTGCCCAACGGGGAGTGGGTCTTGGAGCTTCAGCCCCACGGGGCGCACCTGCCGGGCTTGGGGCTTCAGTAGGAGTGGTGTTGATGCCCCAAGTCCCAGTCGGCGCCTCCTGCGGGGCTGAAGCCCCAAAGCCAGCAGGTATGCCCCGGCTCTCGAACTTCTGAAGATTGTCATATGTGGCTGGGAGGGTCAGTAAGCTTGGCCACCACTGGTATATAACATCAACCCTGAAAATGGTTCTTACTCCAATGGCTGACTTGAGCTGTGAGGCATTTTAAGGGATCCCACCAGCCCAGGACTTCTTGAATATGTTGTGAAAAAAGCTTCCTTTCATTTTGACATCACTTAGGTGGCTGTCAAAGCTCACAGAGGGAAAGAGTCTATCCTGCAAGCTTCACAGAGCCACATACCAAGTGTCTGAATTTGTTTCAGTTTAATGACAAATTGAGGTGAGGCATGATCTGCTGGCTTTTTTAAAAATTAAAACAATGATTGTGTAATTGAGCGTCTACAGGAATCCTTGGGTGAATATATTGCAGCAAGGCTAGGATTTCACTGAACAAACTAATAATGATCAAAATTCCTGCTATTGATCCTCAATGTACAACATAAATATGTGCACTTGGAGGATTGGTTAACGTCCACTCCTGAAACAATTTCCTTATGCTAATTTTTTCCATGTGTTATTTATTAAATCATTACATAGGGTGCCAGTTGAGATTTTATTTGACAATTGTATTTAGTAAAAGACATTAATGCACAGGTCCGCTCTGGAAATTGACTCTGGAAGCAGCGTCATGGAGCTGCGTCAGTGACGCCCGTTCTGGTTTACAGTAAAGAAGATAGATAGAAAAGCCATCACCCCTGTGAACTCATCCTGATCTCTGAGCGTCGGCCTCGGTCTTCATCACCTGAAGGAAAAAAAAAAGGGTTCTGGTGGCAAAAATGTACTTTTAGTCTCCCTGGTGCAGCCACATTGCCTCAATGACACCTGTGCACTGAAAAGATTTGCACAGATGTTATTGATTTGCCCTGCACTCTGTAACTCAGTAAACAATTCTGTTGCTGGTGCACAAAAGCAGCTTATTCTTTCAGCTGTGTTTGCTCTGCAGAGTTAATGTGGATAAAAAGTAACAGAAACTTATTTTTGTCACTAACATCAATTGATCTCACACTGCACACAGGGAACAGGTCTGTCAACTATGAAGGTGCCATTTTCCAGTCACTCTTCAGAGAAGGGATGAAAACTCTTGTCATGGTAGATTGGAGAAAAAGCTTTTCACGTTAGGCTCTGGAATATTATGCGGAATGGGGCTGCTGGTGATGGAAGACCCTAGGCTTAAAATGGTAGAGCTGTTTCAGTAAATTACAGTCCCCTTATGTTATACAAAGACTGCAAACTATATATATTTCTTAAGGACTATCAGTCTCATACAGATTATTTCCATGTGAAGAATAAAATGAAATTTTGGCATGTGGAAATGTCTGCATCTATGGTGTATTGTAAGCCGATGACTTCTCATGATCATAATGGAGAGAATGTTACAAACCCCTCCCTTGTAATAGATTTTTATGAACAGCCATGCAGCTTTGATGATCATGTGGGGAAAGAAGGGTACAGTAGCAAAGATTTAGGACTGTAATGACTAGCAGTCTCTGCCAAAGACTTATGAACGGAAATGTGCTGGCGTTTGGAACTCAAAACCAAGTACTTATTTATAACCAATCTCTTGTAATTTTGCTATCACAAAGATCAAAAGGAATAATTAGGAAAGCAGATTCATTGATTGTTTTGTTACATTAAAAATAATGCTTGTTAATTAGGAGGCAAACAATTGATAAGCTGATTAGCTTTCAATGCAAAAATATGCCACCAAAGAGAGCTCAATTACACTTCTTTTGATCTTCTTGGACATTTGAATAACTTTTGCTGTTTTCCAGATAGACTATAATATGCTCCCGAGAATGCATGAGTTAGGCTCCAATCCAGCTCTCACTGAAGAGAACTGAAAGCCTCCTGTCTACTTCAATGGGATGTGACTCAGACCTATATAGTAATTAGGGACTTGCTTCAGCAAAGCACTCAAGCATGTGGTTAACTTTATGCTCTGAGTAAGCAGGGAACCTCAGCAGTGCTGGAACAATTTGTATAGTGGAGGTGCTGAGAGCAATTGAACCAAACTGTAAACCCTGGGTATGATGGAAACCACTTCAAGCTGGCCCCTTTAGTTCTAGCACCTATGGGAAGGTATCATTCTTCAGTTTGTGAGGACAAGCGTTTAAGAGACAGGTTCTGAATAAATTACATATTGTGTTTTCCCTTCCTGAATTGCAGTTATCTCAGTTTACCAGATATTTCAGAGCATTACAAAATATCGTGTATTATTACTTGTGTTACCATACATTTTTATTTGAATCCTCCTGGGATGTCTACCTTGTCATGTATTTGGAAATCAAATGGAAAGTCTGTGTATATATATTATATATCCCCATAGAGTAGTTTAAAGCAGATTAAGTAACCACTCTCTTGCAAATCTCTTGCAGCATTTTAAGTAACCACTATGATGTCGACTGGGTTTCTGGCATGGAGTTGATCTGTGAAGCTAGATTTGTAGCTGTGCTTTTGGTTTAAATTAGTTCCAACTGCTCACAATTTGAGAGCTTGGAATTTGCCTTCACCAGTCCCCCCACAAAGCCTTGCAGTGGTCTCCAAGTTGAGTATTGTGACAGCTGGAACTAGTTGGATTTCTAAGGCACACAGCTCCGCTCCGGATATACTGATCTTCTAAGACCTTTTGTGGTTTACAGTTTCTTGAAATATTCGATTAAATTAACTTGGAACAGGTCTTTACAGGAGGGCACTGGCTGTACTGTTTTGAGCTAGGCAGGAGTAAGATTTGATTTACATGGTTGGTGCTTGTATGGAGCAGAGGCCAGAGGCTAACTGCCGTGTAGAGAGCGAAAAGGTGGGTGAGGTAATTTCTTTTATTGGACAACTTCTTTTTACCCTCATCCCTCATTTCTCCTCTCATGCCTGTAGAATGTAGACATAGTACCTGTGGCGAGAAGGATTATCCCCTGTGATCCCAGCGTGGGGCCGATCCGCCCCCTCACAATACCCCTCGAAGGGGAGGCTGTTGCTGGTTGCTTTAGGCCTACCGCTTGGCTCTCTGCATCGTTAGCGAGGCCCAGCGTCACTGAGTATTGCCATAATGCCATGTCTGTAAGGCTGCAGGGCAGGGTCAGGTTTGTGAGCGGGAAGGCTCTAAGTGAGTGAGAAGTCGTAATTATTCAGTGGTGCTCTGATTCCAGTCTCTCCTCACTCCCACTGGCCGCTGGGAAGAAGTGGCATGTTTCTTCACCTGGCCCCTACTTCTGGCTGTTGGGAAGGGAGTGTTTCTCCTCCTGCTCTCCTCCTCCGCTTCCTGGATGTTTGGAATCACCATGATCCTTCCCCCTCCTTCCAGTCTGTTTTCCCACCCTCTTTTCTTGTGCAGTTTGGCTGTCTGAGTCCCGAGTGTCTGCACTGGGTCGCTGCATGTCTGAGTGAGGCAGGGCTGCGGACCTGCCCCTCCTTAACTCCTGATGGCACCTGAAGAGCTGTGCTAGGGCCTTTGCCGGATTTCCCGTGAGGCACGTGCCTCAGGGCTGCTGGTGTTCTAATGGCGTCTAAAAGTGAAAACTGGGTTAAAAGTTTCATTTTTTAGGGAAAACGCGAAGGTCAGCTGTGGGGAGGGGGAGGTGCAGTGCCTAGGGGCGAGTAAGGTGTAAATCTGGCCTTGATTAGGGTGGGGTGCATGGTGCATCTTCTCCACCTTGCCTGGTGGCATCTTACCAGCCCGTTGGTCTCACAGGCATGGTGCCTCCTGCCACCATCACATGGGCAGTGCCGCAGGATTGCTCCTGCCCACCTCAACTTTCCAACCCGAAGAGGTGTAATTTGGACCATAGTATGCACCTGGAAATCTAAAACAATATTGCTTCCAGGTGCACATTCATTCCTCCTCCCTCGTGTCCCCAGGCAGCTGTAGCTCCCTTATAGCTAGTAAGCAGCACCCCAGAGGCAGTGCTAGCCCATTAGGGACCCAAAGAAGGACTATTGTGGGGCCCTTCCCCCACCATATATTATAAAAAGTGAATAGGGGGGCCCCCTGAAGCTGCTCAGAGCCCTAAGCAATTGCTTACTTTGCTTATGCCTAGCACCGGCTCTGCTGCACCCATGTGTTTTCTAACTGCCTTCACTGATGTAACACTAGTCTAATCGTTTAGCAGGCTCTCTCTGGAAAGGCAAACTGAGTCTTGTGTCAGATTACCAAGGGACACCTGATTTCCCCCTACATTGCTTCCATGTGTGACCTGGAGAGCAGGGCTAGTTAGTTTTGCTACATTAACAGCTTTGTGAAATTCTGCCAGGATGTTATCGCACTGGAATGCATGGTGCACAAAGCTCTCACGTGTAACCTGTGTCTTCTGCTGTTGGGGGTACATTTCCTCACTGTAGCCCTCAAAGGCTTAAATTCCCCAAGAGCGAAGCATTTGTATAACTTTACATCAACACCTCGGGTGTTTCTGTAGTGCCTGCTAGCTATATCACTCTCCAGTCAGTTCCCCAGGTCTGCCTGGTTTCCATGAATGAAAAATTCATCCATATCCGTATAGCAAACTTGACTGGCAATGCAGAGTGTTAATGACAGCAAAGTGTTTAGCGAGGCTTTTGAGTCTTTCCCATTGTTCTTTGCTTTTACAGGACCGGGTGAAAGAGGCATTAGTTTCACAAGATCTGGATCTGTGGTTGCCTTTGTGCACAGCACAAATGTTTCCAGTATAAAAGAACTATGATCTTTGTAATGCTTGAGCCATAGGATCATCCATTATTCTTTGTAGCCAGGACAACCAGCTAACACTCTCACTAAAGGGGTTCCCGATTGCTCTGTACTCAGGGAAGTAATGGACAATGTTTGGCACATGTAGTTTGTACACTAAGCATCGTTTTGTGGTGAAAAGGTTATTCTTGGCACAGGCTATTCTCAGGCATTAGAATCCTTCTGGATAGCTACAGGATAGTCCCTGAGTGCTTGGGCTAAGTTAAGCACACAGATACCGCTGTCTCTTTTGACAGAGGTGTTGAATGGCTGAGGCTATGTAAGGGAAGGCATATACAGCTGTGCATGCAACAGAGGCGTCACCTGTATGATACCAAGAGACACCAAATTGCTCTGGAATTCTGCTCTGCTTTGTCATGAATGTGAACTGACCTCCAAACGGCAACAAAGAAGGGCAAATAATTAAGGCATATATACACCATGCCAGTGAGTCTATGATTCAACAGAGAGCTTCAAACTGGCCTCACATAAACAGAATACCTACAGCAGAATACATCACCCAGAGCTGGAAACGTTCCTTATTCTGTTGGTTTCATGCTGAATTAGAGGATGTAGCAAAATCCAGTGGTGTTTCTCTACATTGATGTTGAATTGGAAAGTGCTGTAGGAATATTTTTGTAGCATGTATACAGTTGCTTCTGTTATAACTTGGTGTGCAGGTGTCGGTTGGTGTGATACTATGCTTGAATTAAATATACTTGAATGAATACTTCTGTTTAATTGTACAATGTCCATCCTTGTCAATTCAGTAGCTCAGTTTTGAAGGCTGCCATGTCTTTTTGATGAAATGTGGCTAGTGCCGCTGGATCTGCTCACATATTAATTAAACTAAAATGATGGTCCAATGCTCATTTAACGGAGGGTCACATGTTGAAAGGCAAGTTTTATAACTCTCATGTTACGGAGAATCACTGCAGCTATGTGAGAATTCGCCATGATAAGTAAAAACAAAATGGCTGGGAAGAAGCCATTATGACTAGTTCCTTCTAGCGGCATGGAATGTGTGCACCATTGAAAGAATTGTCTTTTTTACTCTAGATTTCTCTTCCTCATCAGCAACTTCTATTTTTAAGTTTCACAGCATCTTGACTACCTGAACCAGTTGTATCAGGTATCAAACCTTCCATTCATCATAAAATATATGGAAATACGTATATTTTAAAGGAGAATTTCAATAATTCTGTTGGAGTGTGACCATCTAGATTTCCAAGTAAGGTACTTATGTTCGTCGAAGTGTCAAAATTAGCAAATTTGCCAAACTTTAGTCATCTGTGTTTTGGATACCCTGGGCCACTTTGAAATTTGGACTATCATTGAAAATAACCTGTCTGGCACAGGGGTAAAATCTGCAAAAGCACCTGAGTGACTTTGAAGTCAAAAAGAGTCCTAAGCCACCTAGGTCCTTTCACATTTTTACCCCAAATCTGCATATATCTACATGCTTTATATTTGATATCACAACATTAATAATAATTTCCATCAGCAGCCTCCAGGTATTTTCTGAAGCATCCTGATTGTTGGTTTCTGCTACAGATATAAGAGGAAAGTTGTCAGGTATAACCAGCGCTTTCTCTGTGGGATTTTAATGAAAAATTATTTGAACAGAGAGAACAGAGAAATCTGCAAACATTAAATTTCCTTTTGTAACAGTTTAATTTAACACACTTGTGAGCTACAGCCATTTAAAAAAACAACAAACTTAGAAACTATTTCTCAGTAAAATCTTAGAGCCCTGATGAATACAACAAAATGTTGCACAGGACGGCACGATTGCTGGGAAATAAAACAAGACCGTACACAATCTCTTTAAATATAAAAAATTTACATCAGCTTGGAAAGAAACAAAATACAGGTGGTAAAGTGATGGGCTGCAGTTTACACACACATTATACACAGGAATTCCCCTTGTCATCTTGGCGATTGTACTGAAAATGACTTCACACAGTACAAATCAGGGTGGCACTAGAAAAGGTTCACTTATTCTGAACGGTACAATTGTATTGCACAAACGTCATTTAACTGACACTGGGCTCACTCCTACTTCAATTAAAATCAATGGCAAAATCCCATTTATTTTAGTGCAAGTAGGATTTTATTCACTGTCTACAATTATTTGGTCTTTTTTGAAGAGTAACATACAAATGAATGTTTTGGACCTTCTTCCAGGGACCAATATAATACGTCCTTCCTAATACACTGAGGGATTAACATACAGTCACTATTGGACCCCGGACAGATAAGAACAATGCCTGCCTTGATAATTATGTACCATTTCCTTGTACAATATTGGACAGTCTAGTTAAAAGAATCAACTAACTTTAACGAAAGTAAAGCTATATAAGCAGAAAGAAGATTTTTAAATTTGTAGAAACAAAGACAAAACCTTAATTAACCACCAAACTTATACAAAGTGTTGTAATCACATGCAGAAATCCAGTTATGCCATTAACAATCCAATTTGTCATTTGTGCCTTTCAGAGGAATAATGTGGAGAAGGTAAAATAGCAGTAGATGCAGTTCTAATACACTGTTCATGACTTAGACTAGGATAGTATTCTGGACTCTTTACAAATATATGCAGGGGACAATGTAATTTTTCCTCCAACATAAATTTGTCTCTTCATTCATGTGTTGATCTCCTCACCCCTTTACCCTCCATCAAAACACGCTCATATGTACCCTCACTTTTACACAGAAAACCAGCAGCAGCATTAAAAGGGCGAGGAATACTCAGACATACTGGAGGATCTGCAAGCCTAATACTCTTGGTGATAATGACTAGTGCAGGTATTTTGCTTCCTTGCTCACTTTGATCTGTCTCAGTTTCTTAAATTATGTAGAGCTAACTTCAATTTGTAAACATTCTTCAGTAAATTACAAAAGTAGGTTGCCAGCTTTGAGTCCCTCAAGAAAAAAAGGAAAAAGGCAAAAGCTACACTGTTTGGAATCATAGATGCTCACTTATACATAATAATAATAATAATAATAATTAATAATAAAAAGTCACTTGGTCAGAGTTTTGTGCTGGCCTGCCAACACCAACCAAATGCTGAAAATGTCAAATGACAGCACCATGCGTCTTTTAGAGAGATCTCCCAAAAATGTTTGCTATTCTGTTTTAAGTTTGTTTCCCAAAATGTTCTCTTGTATATTGTCTAACATTAGGCATGACACGAGATATGGAAAATTGTATCTGTTTTCAGCTACTTGCTAGGAAATAGTACATTTCTCCATGGTAACTAGCAGGACTTTGAGTGCTGTCTAGTGAGAGCTAGGCTCTGTTTCTCAGGCTGATCATTTGAGCACCATGTAGTGTAGTTTTTTCTAAAAAAAATCTTCCCTGTGTTTTTAAAGAGCACCATACAAAATCCCCAGTGGAGGAACTTGTAGCTACATTCTGCATTGCTATTTGAACAGACCACGTGGCAAAACCTAGTTTTAAGGAGTTCCTTTTGTTCACTGCATAATGTATGTTCTCTTGAAGCTTCTATAGCTCTGTTTTTCCCCTCCCCATAAAGGGTCCTTCTACCTAAATGGTTTCACCTCCTGGAGACACGTTCATTCCCACGATCCCGAGCACTGTGACCAGGCTGGCGGCAGGTTCGGCAGCACTGCACGTTGACAGTTGGAAGATGGCATCTTCCCAGAATCCTTAGGGTTTGACAAAAACTGAACGTGAGGCGGTCCCGCTCACAGATAAAGGCTGAAGGAGAAAAAATGAAAAGACAGAAATAATATTACCCTGAATACAAGGTTTGATGCAAAAGTCTGTATTTGGCTGACAGTAAAGTAAATATAGGAACAAAGACCAGCGCAGCCCTGGAAAGCGGAGTCCTCTTTCCCTTAGGGCTGAATGTTCAGATTTGTTCCCATCTAATCTAAGTGCCAATGGAAACTCACCCATCGCAGATAAGGCCTGTGACATCAACTTAGCAAAATCAAGCAATTAGAATAATCATATTTATTCATTATTTATCAGTTATGGGGCCACAAAGCTTGAGTAGCAAGATTTGCATA
The DNA here is from genome assembly GCF_965140285.1 of Lepidochelys kempii. Taxonomy (NCBI): domain Eukaryota; kingdom Metazoa; phylum Chordata; order Testudines; family Cheloniidae; genus Lepidochelys; species Lepidochelys kempii. The sequence continues at coordinate 83,303,008 of NC_136389.1, read as the reverse complement.
GATGGGGGCGGGGCTCTGTGCTGACATCAAAGAGACAGAATCCTCCCCCACAGCGACTTCATGGGATAACGCTGCCTGTCTTTGGGACACTAAAAGGCACTGGGGTGGCTAAGTTCTGTCATATGTCAATTTCACAGCAGGCTCTTTAATCAGACATGTACTGCTGCAATTCCCACTGAAGTCAGTTGGAGTGGATGTCATTCAGCTCCTTGCAGAGATTACTGGTAATCAGTTAATGTCTGGAAATGGCTTTGAAGTCTTAAGTGCTATATAAATGCAAATTATTATTATTAGTGGGACTCATGGCAGATCTGTACCAATGATTTTATCTGCCTGAGTCTGTCCCTTAACTGTTCTATCTTTATTTCCAAATCAGTGAATTATACGATAATGGTCAATTGGATCATAAGTATGTGGCACAGTGCAGCATTGTGGATGCCAGTCATTCACCTTACTATTGGAATTCAGAGGAATGCTTCCAGGTGACTTCTGGGTATGAATGCTCCATCCCCGGAGTCTGTATGGCACATAATTTTCATAGGAGTGTTGCGTTCTTTTACATTCTTACAAGAGCACCATGAACTAACTGGATGGCTTTTAATCAGAATAACATCAGCTTTTTGGCCTTGGTTTAAGATACTATCCATTATGGATTACCGCATCACAGTAGCATTCCTTGACAATATAGTCACAAAACCCTGCTGGTCTAACTATGATCTTCCTCTAATCCTCCCATCTTCAGACCCTAATTTAAAACCATCAGTGTGCCCCAAATCTTGTTTGAGTCACGGGTCAGCTGTTAATAAACGCAAACACTGTCCCCTCTTGAGTTTTTATGCTAACACTCTGCCTGTCTCAGTGGGAACATTAGATTTATGCTGCACAGGAATCAATCAACTCAGTGAGCAAGGTCACCTGTGAGTTTGTCATACTCACCAGATTAATGCTCCTCTCGTTCAGCTGAAATATTCCAAGCTGTCATGAAATTTTAACTAGCAATGGGCAAAGCTCAAATGGCTCAGTGCTCTGGTTTTCCACTCCTGCTCGTCCCTTTCCCTCATGGCCCTGCCCACGCTGCTGCTCTTCCCGCCTCCGCTCCACCTCTTCCCCCTGATGCCCCCCCTTGCTCTCTCCCACCTGCTGCTCACAGCTCTCTGCCCCCTCCCCTGAGGCTCCCCCCACCCGCTGAGGAGCGGCAGGAGGAGGGGGCCTCAAGGGAGGGGGCAGAGAAGTGCGAGCGGCAGGGGACTTGGGGGAGGGGGCCAAGAGGGTCTGGGGTGGAACGGGGGTAGAGTGTGGGCAGGGCCTCAAGGGAGGAGGCTGAGCAGGGGGCAGTGTCACAGTTCAGGCACCAGTGGGCTGCCCCACTTCGAGGGAGCTTCCAGCGCTCGCACCCAGCCTCCCCAAATTCGGGAGTCACGTTCCGCCCATGCACATGGCTACTTTAAACACCATTAAATCACAGCACCTCTGCCCAGTTCGACTTCCCCCTGTAATCTATAGGAATTACTAAAGTAAATGGACTCCTTCTTAAAAGGACAATTTAGATCCTTCCCAAAGTATAGATCTGATGTGTGGTGGTGGAAATCTGCTAATTCTCTCTGTATTGTCCACTCTTGGGCAACACCCTCTTATAGATTCACGACTTTAAGGTCAGAAGGGACCATCATGATCATCTAGTCTGACCTCCTGCACATCACAGGCCACAGAACTTCACCCACCTACTCCAAGGGAGACCAGAATTGTAGACACCATTCCAGATGAGGTCTCACCAGTGCCTTGTAGACAGGTACTAATACTTCCCCGTCTCTACACCCAGGTCTTTCTCCTCTGTCGCTTCCAACTGATACATCCCCCAAAATAGCAAAATTCTTCTGGTTAGTCCCTAAATGCATAACTTTTCATTATTAAATATCATCCCATTTCTATTACTCCAGTTTACGAGGTCCTCCAGATCTTCTTGTATGATATTCCAGTCCTCCTCCGTATTGGCAAAACCTCCCAACTTTGTGTCATCTGCAAATTTTATTAGCACACGCCCATTTTTTGTGCCAAAGTCAGTAATTAATAAAAATGTTAAATGAGATTGGTCCCAAGACTGATCCCTGAGGCACTCCACTAGTAACTGCCCTCCATCGTGCAGAATTAAACACTTGGACAAGTCTCATAGACTCAGAAGAGGTCTGATTACTAAGCACAAATCTCCTGTTATTTACACTGTTATCCTAAATTTACTATCACGATTTGGTACTGAGTTGGAGGGATACTGGTCATTGACCATCACTTCATGTTGCCTCAGTTCAAGGGACAAAAAGTTTTGTTTAGGGAAAGGCCAATGCCCTGATTCCCAGGAGAGAGAATTTTATCCTCAGTTGTTAATGGAAAGAATGTTGTGCAATGTGGAAAACAGAGACTGTTGTGCCCATTTCAGATTCCACACTTGGCCTCCCAGCCTCTCACTAACAAAGCCAATCTGCTTTTTAAACGAATTTCCTATTTCAGTGGAGATCTTTCCTCTCTCTCGCGCTCTCCCTCAGCTATTCCTGCTTGGCAATAATTCTTTGGGGCTTGAAAAACCTGTTTACAATAGACTAAGCCCCTAAATGCCAGTCATTATCCATTAATTCATTTTGCTGGCTCACTGGTGAAAAGCTGTTTAAACACCCAACCTCTACTATCCTTCCCCTCAGGGCATCTACTTAAAGGGAGCCCCCATTAGCTAGAAGCTGGCTGCTTTGCATGGTTACAATGTCCAGCCCAGTCAGCAGAGTTGCGGAATCCATTCAAACTCCTTGAAAGCTGAGATGTACTAAAATCATTGGCTGCTGGGGGGAGGGGGGGGTGAGTTTGAAAGCCTAGGCTGCGGTTTTCAGGAACTCCACATCCGTGTGTGTGTGAACTGGCTCAAGATCTTAATGAGAAATCTGCTCCCTATCTGGTTTCTATAAGCAAAGGGCCAGGGTGTGAGTGGCTCTTGCCTAGGTTTACAGGATACCCAGAGCTGTCCACTTCCCCCATTCCAATTACCATGCAAAGGTAGCACTATAGTCCTGAGGGACCTGAGGGGCTGCTTTCAACCTGTCCCCTGAAGTGGCCTGCACCTCACTACAGGACCAGATGTCAGAGTGTGATGGCATTCGGCACCTGCCCAGAGATTCTGTATCCCATAGTCTGGCCCCTGAGCCATAGAGTGCCTGAGCTGGCCTTTTTCCGCCTGAGTTTAATGGGTATAAAGCAGATCCTTAGCATTGCTTTAATGGGTTTGTTCGGTAGGTGATTTAAAATCACGGCAGACACTGTACTGCAGAACTGGTACTATAGAAGCCATCACTGGACACTTTCATATGGCTCAGTAGTCAACATGGGTTGTTGGTTTTTTTAGTAGACATCAGGTATTTTCATAGAGAGCTACAGACATTTGAGAAAGTGGAGTAACTTCATTGTGTTTATAGCTTCCCAGACTTTACGGCCAGATAGGACCATTCTGACCATCTAGTCTGACCCCCAGCCCAGCACAGGCCGGAGAATTCCATCCTGTAAATTATGCATCAAGGCCTAACCTCCACTTGAGCTACAGCAAATCCTTGAGTAAGATAACCAGTCTGGCGTTAAAGGCTTCAAGTCACGGAGTCTTCACCATGTCCCTCAGTAAGTTGGTCCAATGGCTAATTACCCTCACTGTTTAAAAAAAAAATCCCACCTTATTTCCCTTCTGAACTTGTCTAGCTTCAAATCCTAGTCAATAGAGCTTGGCTTCCCGTTCCTAAACATGTCCATGGCACTAGGCATTGAATTCTGAAAGCACTGTTTGCAAAATGGGAATAGGGCCGTCTCCAGCTATTCTGGGGCCCTATGCAGCCCCCCCATGGGGTGTGTGTGTGGGGGGGGGGAGCCAGGACTCTGTGGGGGGGCAGGGCTGGCTTGGGGGGTAGGGCGGAAACCACCCCCCAGCTCTCACTGGTGGTGCGGCTGGAGCTGGGTCGCTGCACTTCCCACCGCCGGTGAGTGCAGGCCCAGCCCTGCTGCAGAGCTCAGGGCAGTAGGGGCGGGGCTGGGGGCGGAGCAGAGGCGGGAAGAGACGGAGCAGGGGCGGGGGCTTTGGGGAAGGGGTGGCGTGGGGGCAAGGCTGGGGCGGAGCAGGGGCGGGGGCTTTGGGGAAGGGGTGGAGTGGGGGCAGGGCTGGGGCGGAGCAGGGGCGGGGGCTTTGGGGAAGGGGTGGAGTGGGGGCGGGAAGAGGCGGGGCTGGGGCGGAGGCTTTGGGGAAGGGGTGGACTAGGGGTGGGGTGGGGCGGAGCAGGGGCGGGGGTTTGGGGAAGGGGTGGCGTGGGGGCAGGGCTGGGGCGGAGCAGGGGCGGGGGCTTTGGGGAAGGGGTGGCGTGGGGGCAGGGCTGGGGCGGAGCAGGGGCGGGGCTTTGGGGAAGGGGTGGAGTGGGGGCGGGAAGAGGCGGGGCTGGGGCGGGGGCTTTGGGGAAGGGGTGGACTAGGGGCGGGGTGGGGCGGGGCTGGGGCAGAGGCTTTGGGGAAGGGGTGGAGTGGGGGCGGGAAGAGGCGGGGCTGGGGCTTTGGGGAAGGGGTGGACTAGGGGCGGGGTGGGGCGGGGCTGGGGCGGAGGCTTTGGGGAAGGGGTGGAGTGGGGGCGGGAAGAGGCGGGGCTGGGGCGGGGGCTGTGGGGAAGGGGTGGACTAGGGGCGGGGTGGGGCGGAGCAGGGGCCGGAGCAGCATGCAGCTGCGCAGGGCACCAGGAAATTTGGGGCAATTTCCTGGTGCCCTATGCAGCTGTGTACTTTGCGTATGGGTAAGGATGGCCCTGCCTCGGAATTAGGGTCTCGTTCTGTCTCCCCTCCTCACAGCACTTATCCCTGTGCGTCAGCAGGCAAGCTTCGGTGTACAGGCCCCATGGGGAGGTGGTTCCCTCAGCATGTTTGCTGCTCTCTGCCAATGTCAGGCCATAAGACATACTTGTGTCTGGAGTGGTTTGCGTCCCACTCCCAGACGCTGCAGGGCATGGGTCTATTGAGAAGTAAGCCGAATATCTCCAAAGCCTCTGAGGAAAAACAAAGACTTTGCAAAAACACTAAAAATTATGGACTGAAGAGAGACACTGGATTGATGGCTAATTACAACAATCTGTGACCCAAATCTGCCCCGCAGAGCTGCTTCGCCCCTCCCTTTTCCTCCCTATGACTGGACAGGGGTTAACAGGGCACTTCCCCTTGAATGACAGGATTCAGAGTAGCAGCTGTGTTAGTCTGTATCCGCAAAAAGAAAAGGAGGACTTGTGGCACCTTAGAGACTAACCAATTTATTTGAGCATGAGCTTTCGTGAGCTACAGCTCACTTCATCGGATGCACCTTGAATGGTCTCTTGAAATAGGTGTTAACTACTTGTGCTAAACTATCTGTTCCACCTTGTATTTAGCAGTGGCCTGAGTCAGGGCTTGTCTTCACGTACCATGCTGCAGCTGCCCCGGCCTGGCTGCTCCGCTGTAGTGCTTTCATGAAGATGCTACTAAACTGACAGGAGACTCTCTCCTGTCTGGTTTCAGAGTAACAGCCGTGTTAGTCTGTATTCGCAAAAAGAAAAGGAGTACTTGTGGCACCTTAGAGACTAACCAATTTATTTGAGCATGAGCTTTCATGAGCTACAGCTCACTTCATCAGATGCATACCGTGGAAACTGCAGCAGGCTTTATATATACACAGAGAATATGAAAAAATACCTCCTCCCACCCCATTGTCCAGCTGGTAATAGCTTATCTAAAGTGATCATCAGGTGGGCCATTTCCAGCACAAATCCAGGTTTTCTCACCCTCCACCCCCCCACACAAATTCACTCTCCTGCTGGTGATAGCCCATCCAAAGTGACCACTCTTTACACAATGTGCATGATAATAAAGTTGGGCCATTTCCTGCACAAATCCAGGTTCTCTCACCCCCTCACCCCCCTCCCAAAAACCACACACACAAACTCACTATCCTGCTGGTAATAGCTCATCCAAAGTGACCATTCTTCCTACAATGTGCATAATTAAGGTGGGCCATTTCCAGCACAAATCCAGGTTTTCTCACATCCCCCCCACCCCCATACACACACAAACTCACTCTCCTGCTGGTAATAGCTCATCCAAACTGACCACTCTCCAAGTTTAAATCCAAGTTGAACCAGAACATCTTGGGGGGGGGGGGGGGTAGGAAAAAACAAGAGGAAATAGGCTACCTTGCATAATGACTTAGCCACTCCCAGTCTCTATTTAAGCCTAAATTAATAGTATCCAATTTGCAAATGAATTCCAATTCAGCAGTTTCTCGCTGGAGTCTGGATTTGAAGTTTTTTTGTTTTAAGATAGCGACCTTCATGTCTGTGATTGCGTGACCAGAGAGATTGAAGTGTTCTCCGACTGGTTTATGAATGTTATAATTCTTGACATCTGATTTGTGTCCATTTATTCTTTTACGTAGAGACTGTCCAGTTTGACCAATGTACATGGCAGAGGGGCATTGCTGGCACATGATGGCATATATCACATTGGTGGATGTGCAGGTATACGAGCCTCTGATAGTGTGGCTGACGTTATTAGGCCCTCTCCTGTCTGCGTATTTAATCCACCTGCCCGAGAGGTGGTAGCTAAGGCAAGAAGTGATTTTCACACCCCTGAGTAACGCAATGATACCAATATGTTTGTAGTGTAGACCTGGTCTTTGTCTCCCAGACTTAAGGAAGAGCTCTGTGTCAGCTTGGAAGCTCGTCTCTCTCTCACCAACACAACCTGGTCCAATAGAAGCTATTACTTCACCCACCTTGTCCCTCTAAAATTTTTGTCACATTTCAGCCTGGAGCAACCCCCTTGAAAGTAAAGGTGTGTGATGGAAATCTTAACAGATCATTGACCCTCTGGGTTATAAAACTGGTTAAAACTGTTCATTTGAATGCACAAGCTCACAATCACAATCTTATGCCATTATCTCAGTCACTTACGCAAGTGAAACCATTTCACCTCTACAGGGTTCAGTAATCATTTACTCTTCAACAAGAGGAATGACCTCAGGTTAACCCAAACCTGCTGAATTTCAGGTTCCTGTGGAATTTCTCAGTTTTGCCTCTAAAATCTCAGTACTTACAGAACTTCCGCTTTGAAAGTGACACTGAACAGAAGAGAGAAGGAGAAGAAGAAGTGTCCTCTGTAGGGATGTTGCAAAGATGACAGTTCTTGAGCTCTCCATAATGTTCATTAAGCACTGAGGTTAAATAGGTGGAAACGAAAAAACAAAAATATTGCAAAGAGGTTGAAACAGCTTGTCTAAAAAATACCCAGTGCTGTAGCCGTCCAGCGCTCTAGCTAGCCAGAATTCCCATAAGATTTGTACTGCAGCCTTGGGCAACGAGCACTAAAGCGTCGAGGGGACATACTGAGATTGACATCCATTGGGCACTGTGTATTTTTTCCAATGTTTCCATTATTTATAGATTCATAGAATTTCAAGGCCAGAAAGAACCATCATGATCATAGTCTGACTTTCTGCATAATACAGGCCAGATAATTTCACCAGCTAATTCCTGTATCAAGCCCTTAACTTCTAACTGTGCTAAGCTACAACTTTTAGAAAGCCTTCCAGTCTTGCTTATGAGACTTCAAATGAAGGAGATCCTACCACATCCCTTGATGAGCTGTTCCAATGATTAATTACCCTCGCTGTTAGAATGTTGGATCTTGTTTCTAGTCTTGCTTCCAGCCACTGGATCTAATTATGCCTATGTCTGTTGTTAAAGAGCCATCTACTATCAGAAATCTTCTCCCCATGTAGGTACTTGTAGGTTACAGTCCAGTCACTTCTAAACTTCTCCTTATTAAGCTAAATAGCTTGAGCTTCTTTAGGCTTCCACTGTGTGATCGCTAATCATTCTTGTAGCTCTTTTTTTTAACCCTTTCCAATTTGTCTGATCCTTTTTAAACTGCAGACCCCAGAACTGAATACAATATTTCATTAATGGTCTCCCTAATGCCGTGTTCGAGGTAACACCAGCTTCTTACTCATATTTGATATTCCACTGTTTACACATGTGTTAGCCACAAAGGTGTGATTTTTATCGAACAACAACAAAAAAAGATTTATTCCAGATGATTTACCTGAAGGTGGTGTTTGGCCACGTGTTACACACACTGTCACAATAACTTTCCTGCCTACCTTACTTTTCACTTGGCTTCAATTTTTGTGTGTGAGCCAAGTGGTGACCCCTCTATTGCATTTATTGTCCCTGTACACTGAGTGGATAATTTGCAAGGGGTCTACTCTTGTCCTCAAGAAGATTAGATTAATTATATCATCAGAGATTACAGAGGTGAAAAGATTGTTGCATAGCACACTGACGGTTGGGTAGGAGACTCCATCCCACCTTGGTGGACGATGACCTGGCCTTGGTTATGCACACCTTTGTCACCTCCTGGCTGGACTACAGCAAAGCAATAGATCTGGGCAGGAAATCACCTTCCCTATGGAAACTCCAAATAGTACAAGAACGTGGAAGTGCATCTTCTCAGCAATGGCTACCGTGAGCACATCAAACCTGTTCTCTGCTCTCTGCACTGGCTTCCAATAGAATAGAGAGTTAGTCAAGTTTTTGGTTCTTATCCTCATGGTTCTCAATGGCCTGGGCCCAGGATATTTAAAAGAGCCTAAAGTTCCATGATGAAGATTGTGTTTGTCAGCTCTGCTCCTCAGGCAAAATGGAGCTTTCTACCAGCAGGCTAAACTGGGTCTGTACAGCAGACTGAGCACTGTCAAGGTCTGGCCTCAGGCTGTGGAACAAACAACCACAGGAATTAAGGACCATTACGAACCTGCCCCTAGTTTGTTATCCTTACTTAACAGCCACGGAAAGAAAGATGCTTGTTCCTGTGCTGGGAAAAAAAATCTACTTTTCCAGATCTCTAGAGGGTGTCCTGTGATTTAGCCCTGCTTTCAGTTAAATCTTTGTATTTATTTCTTTAGAATCCTAACTAGCGATCTGGATGCAAATCCCAAATTACAAGTTTATTCCAAACATTAGTCTAGAGCAATTGCTTAAAAAAAAAGGCGGGGGGGGGGGGGAAGGGGGGCTGGCTAAAGCCAGGGCTGTGCTGACATGTTAGGAACTGAAAACTTGTTTTGTTTTTTCAAGTTGGCATGAAAGTCACTTTAAATTTCATTTAAATGGCTGCCATTCAGACATAGGCATTTACTTTTATGCTGGAGGGGGGAAAAACTTCCTGGTATAGGTTTTGTAATAACAAGGAAAAGTTCAGTGTTGAGCTGAGTTAGCAAAACCAGAGAATTAAGCTTCTGACCTCTGGCCTTTGTGATTTTCTGAGTCCCAGTTCTGACTTTAAAAAGTATTATCCCAGTCTCCTGCCTCTCATAGAGCTGCCCAGACTCTATTTCCATATTAAAATTAATTGTGCAAACCTTATCACAGAAAATTTTATATATGTATGTACTGGTGTGTGTGTATTTGTGTGTACACAAATGAATTATATATACCTATATACACACACCTATATACCTCTCTCTATATCCCTCTCTCTCATGTAACATATTTTCTCACCTATGCAATGGTAAAGTTATGATTGGATTTTGCTAATGCTGAGGCAATCCCATCTCAGAATGTCAGTCTAGAAGCACTGGGACTTCTAGCCAGAAGACAATTTTTTGTTTTTAAAAACTAACTTCCTATCTCTTTTCAGTCATGTATCCAGTGTGAGATGCATTGGTATTAACACAACACATCCACCCTTGAAACATGAGAACATGAAAAAATGGGTGTTATCATACACACTGTAAGGAGAGTGATCACTTATGATAACACCCATTTTTTCATGTTCTGTGTGTATATAAATCTCCTCACTGTATTTCCCACTGAATGCATCCAACGAAGTGAGCTGTAGCTCACGAAAGCTCATGCTCCAATAAATTGGTTAGTCTCTAAGGTGCCACAAGTACTCCTTTTCTTTTTGCGAATACAGACTCACACGGCGGCTACTCTGAAACCATTCTCAGCATGGTCCTTTGACCTACTGAATTGTACAAATTGCACTGGGTGAGCAATTGCTACAAGTAAATAAATCAACAATCCTAACCTACCCTGTTTATTACGGGGCACATTCTTCTGAGTGCAGAACTCCCACAGAAATCTGTTATATTTTCCATAGGAAGATAGCAAGATATGGACCCAGGTTTGTAATATTTCTTATAAAGGCACAACCTAATGCATGACTGCATTGCTCCCTCTGATGGACCACTGAGATTAGAAACCAACTGCTATGTCTTAAATTGTTAAAAGATATTCAAGGTAAATCAGCTAATGTTTTATTTTTTCAAGGAGAATTCAACAGTTTAAATTTGGTTACTCTAAAGAAAATAATTCAAAGATGAATAGATATGATTAAGAAGCAGTAGATGTGGTATATTTTTACTATAGTATGGCTTTGGATACTGTCTTGCATGACCTATTCCTAAACAAACTAGGAAAATACAACCTAGATGGAGCTTCAGTAAGCTGGATGCATAATGGGTTGGAAAACCATTCCCAGAGAGTAATCATCAGTGGTTCACAGTCAAGCTGGAAGGACATATCGAGTGGGGTCCCACAGGGATCAGTTCTGGGTCTGGTTCTGTTCAATATCTTCATCAATGATTTAGATAATGGCATACAGAGTACACTTATAAAGTTTGAGGATGATACCAAGCTGGGAGTGGTTACAAATAATTTGGAGGATAGGATTAAAATTAAAAATGATCTGGATAAACTGGACAAATGGTCTGAAGTAAATAGGATGAAATTCTCTAAGGACAAATGCAAAGTGCTCCACTTAGGAAGGAACAATCAGTTGCACACATACAAAATGGGAAATGACTGCCTAGGAAGGAGCACTGCGGAAAGGGATCTGGGGGTCATAAGTGTGTCACAAGCTAAATATGAGTGAACAGTATAACACTGTTGCAAAAAAAGCAAACATCATTCTGGGATGTATTATCAGGAGTGTTGTAAGCAAGACATGAGAAGCAATATCTTCCACTCTGCTCTGTGCTGATTAGGCCTCAACTGGAGTATTGTGTCCAGTTTTGGGTGCCAAATTTAAGGAAAGACAGAAGTCCAGAGAAGAGCAATAAAAACAATTAAAGGTCTAGAAAACATGACCTATGAGGGAAAATTGGAAAAAATGGGGTTTGCTTAGTCTGGAGAAGAGAAGGCTGACAGGGCACACAACTGTTTGCAAGTACATAAAAGGTTGTTACAAGGAGGAGGGGGAAAAAATGTTCTCCTTAACCTCTGAGGATAGGACAAGAAGCAATGGACTTAAATTGCCTAGGGAGGTTGTGGAATCTCCATCACTAGAGGTTTTTGAGAGCAAGTTGGGCAAACACCTGTCAGGGATGGTCTCGATAATACTTAGTCCTGCCATGAGTGTAGGGGACTGGACTAGATGACCTCTTGAAGTCCCTTCCAGTCCTATGCTTCTAATTACATTGGAATTATAACTAGAGAATATGGGTTGGATTCATTACTGAGAGGACTTGTGGATATTTTTCCTCTGGGTTTCAGCTTGTACAGAATAAAGTCCTGATCCTGCAATTGTCTCTGGGTGGGCAGAGCTCTGTGCTCCCATGGAGCCCTGTTGACTTCAGAGCTGCCACGTTGGGGTCACCTGCAGGATTGGGGCCTGCTGTCATTCCCACTCATAGCTCAGCTCTGCTCAAGCATTCGTGAAATGCTCCAGATGTAACAGCTGTTGTTTTAAAAATAGATTTATTAGAGAGCAAGTAAGCATGTGGCAATATGTTGGCTTAATTGTGATGAAGTCCATGTTGGCTCTTTCTATCTGATAGGCTGTAGATCACACAGATTGGCAGAACTCCATTGAAAATTTGCCCCCCTCTCCAAAATATCATCCCATTATGTCCGTCTTTAATCCAGCCTTTGATAGCCTCTTTAGCTGAATATATAGATATTGTTCATCTTGGCAAATGTATATCTGTGTGTGAAACTGAGAGAGAGAAAATATGTACTTCTCTTTATAGTTTTCTGACCTTTTAAAATAAGCTCTGTCCTTGGTCACTGTATTAAGAGGGAGAAGATAAAATACTTGGAGCGTGTACAGCTACAAAAAGAAATGTATAAATTAAGTGATATAAGCTTCCTGCCCTGCTATCCCCCATTTTCGTTTTTGGTCCTTGTCCTATAGTGATTAAGCCCAATGAACTACATTCCAACGTCTGATAAGGAATGCTGTGTAAATACAGGGTTATAATGCAGAGGCCAGGGTGCACATTGTATGCATGCAACCAGGAAACTAGACTCTCTTGTGGACTGTCATTAAAGAAAATGGTTTAACACCTTTGTTGTTGATTACTTTCCATCACAACTGATATCAGAGTCCCCTGTGTGTGCATTTCTAAAGGGACTATCACCATAGCATTTAGGCAGGATCTTATGCATGGACTGTGGCAGGCTGAGATGATCGAGAATAAATACAATTCATGTTTACGGGCTAGTCACATCAGAGCCCTGGAAGCGATAGGGAGAAAAATAAAGACACAACTTCCATTTCTTTAGATTCTGTTCCTTGATTCTGAGCCTGTTGCTATTCTCCTTGAGGGGGACTCTTTCTAGATGAGGGAATTTGAGGCGGCAGGGACTGAAAAGTGTTTAAATCTGTCCCTTATGCCTTGTCTATACAGCACCCAGCACATTAGAGCTCAGGTGTTGGTTGGAGCCTCTAGCTGCTAACTGTAATACAAATAATAATATCCGATTTATTTTCAGTGGCCTAAATACAACACCGAGCAGAGATGTGTGGGGAAACTTGCATTACTGTTGACTTGTTCAGTCAGCACTAAATTCCCTTTAAAAAATGCTGATTACCATAGATTACCTTGCAGTGTGTTTAACATTTGTGCAGGAACAGCCACAATGCTATTATACTAATTCCTTTTCTTATTTTGGTGGCTGTCCTCATGCAAGGGTTTGTTGGCCAGACTTATAAACTGGAAAGTCCATTAATCTAAGCCATAAAGAGACCTGTCTTCCCTCATGCTTTTTACAAGCATCTTGGGCTGCATGCTGCATACAGGCAGGGGGGCTGGAAAAATTTGTATAGTGGGGATGCTGAGAGCCATTGAACCAAACTGCAAACCGTGTATATGATGAAAACCACGGGGTGCAGCAGCACCCCCAGCACCCTTAGTTCCAGCACCTGTGCATACAGGAATCCAAAACCCGACACATTCATAGGAGCTACAGCCCAGTGAACATATTGGATTCCAATTTTTGGCTTCTTTAAGACATGCACCATTTCCTGCATGGGAAGCACACACAGTGCTTTGCTGGTAAGTGCAAAAAGGGTGGTTTGCAACTAAGTGTGCACTTCTTGCAAGGAACTGTAAAATGTGAATTATTTTGGGAGAAGCAAATCAAAGACTTTCCAAAGACCTGGTAATCTTCTGTGTCTCAGAGAGGTTTAACAGAGAGACAGCAGAATCTCTTGAAGACTTTGTGGATTAAATGTATTTCTGATAATAACCAGGAGAGTTTTACCCATGGAAACATGGGCCAAGATTTTCAATACAGGGTGTCTAAAGTTAGATTCCGGAGGCACCCAAACTAGCGGGCTGATTTGCATAAGAGCTGAACATTCAGCTCAACTCAACAGTGCTCAGCACTTTTGAAAATCGGGCCAGTTATTCGAAATATGGAATTAGGAGCCTAGCTTCAGTGGTTTACTTCTGAAAATCTTGGCCATGATGTTCTATAGCTCAGTATACCGATGTAGAAGATCTGGCTCTTGTTAGTCCATGCTGCATTCTTGCTCCTCGCAACTTACTATGTAACATTTTTATTTTCTTTTATAATATAGGCGTTTACACAGCTTTATCCTTTCCTTTCTGGAAATGATTATTTTGGAGAAGAAACTATGGCTGTAAAATTGCAGACAGCTCATAGCTGTGAGAGGCTAATCCATCAAATGGTTAAAGAGAAACACATTCTAGAGGTGCCATTGTAAACAGAGATCACTAAATCTGCTTTTAAGCTGGGTTACACATTACAAGAAACAGCCCCTTTAAACCATGGCTTCTTCACTGGCAGCAGCAGTGTAGAAATAACAGAGTGATGGGCGGGGAGGATGTCACACATTCGGACCCCAAGGAGAATAGTGTTTTCATTCTGAATGCAAGTGCTCTGTTCCCATCTAGCGCAAGTGATGACATCACCAGGTCAGAGGTGACACCAGTCCCATTCTACAGCTTGCCCTGAACTAAAGCACAGTCCAATTACGTAGCCTACATCTAACACTTCCTAAGTGTCTGACTTCGAGAACTGTAGACAAAGGGAAAAAAATGCCTGTGTCTTTTGAGAGGTTAAGAGGGATTATCCATTTTTCAGTCTGTGGATCTGATGACAGAGAAATTCTCCTTTCCCAAGAGCTGAGGCAGAACCAGAACTGAAGGACTTTTCTTAAACTCATGAAAAATGAATGCCCTTTCTTTCATTTCATTCCGTATGAACAATAGGGGGAGAAAGAGCCAACTATGTCTAAATGAGTCACTTAACGCGACCCTGTGACTTCCTATCCAAAATATGAAACCAATTTAAATACATGTACTAAAGAATTCTCAAAACTCTTGCAAGTTGCATTAACTCCAAAATGAGAAAATAATCATATTCTTATTGCAACAAATAAATCTTCATGGGCAGCTATTTTGCATAAGCAACATTTTTTACACTACAAAGGTAAAAGGGATAGTGATATTTCGGCCTACGTTATTAGTGGCATGTACTGATCTCTCTGTTTTGATATCAACAGGAGTTGCACACACCGCCAGGTTGCAGGAAGCAGGATTGCTTTAGAGGAGGGGGAAGTGTTAATTAATGTTGGCTGAGTTCACCACATTCTGAAGCCTTAGATAAAGCATGATTTCTTAAAATGGGGCAGAGGGGGGAGGGGAGAAGTGCTTTAAGGAGCATGCCGATGTCTCCCAATTAAATGAAATTTTCAGTGATGGGGAGATTTGTTGTATGATCACATTATTGGCCAATCTTCTTGTTTTTTTCCCTTTATCTTTTGAAGGCTATTTTAACAGAGAATTACCCACCAGAGTAGCTCTGAACACAGATTTCATAAGTGGCACTTTGGGGGTGAAATACATATTTTTATTCTCTGCTACAGACCTGAGCTTGGGCTCCTTCATCCCCAAAACCCCTCTACTGTTCTTCAAATTTTATAGAATCAAGTTGTGTACAAAAAATCTGGGCAGTGGATTAGCCAGAAGCTGTAGCAACCCCTGTCCCTACAGTTTTAGCTCTTCTCTTCTCTCCTGTATGTCTCCTAAAAATGCCAAAAAACGGAGCTAGGAAAATGGCTTTGTGTTTTGGAATGTTTTCAAACTAGTTAAGTAAGGGTTAATATTTTGTTGCTCAGATTAGGTCTCTCTTCCTCATTGAAAGGCCTCCTTATCAAAGGCTTTCAAGAGAGGCTCCTTTGCAGGGCTATTTAAATAGCCAGCAAAGGAGTTCTATCACTGTAACAACTGAGATTCTTTTTAGGATGAGACTCCAGAACACTAAAGGTCCTTATACATTCAGACTGGTGTAAGGCAAAGCATAAGATAAACAGAGAGATTCTTTCAGCCTTCTAATTGGATGCACTAGGCAGTAATGCCTACTGGGATTTAGTTTTTAAAGTTATCTGCACAGAGATTGTTTGTGGGGAGGGTGGGGCGGGAATCTTCCGGATGAGTTGGTCAAAAAACATGGTCACTTCAATAAAAATTGCACAAGACATTCACCCTGTGATATGAAAAATCTACTGTTCTAATTAGGGAATGAAATACCTCTTGGCAGTTGCATCTGAATGATCATTATTAAATTTATTATTATTTACCCGGTTGTGCTATTTTATGTTAGAGCTGACAACTAGTTTAGGACAGGACACTGGTAAATATCAGCTTAAACCTCGTTAAATCAGGAAACTGGGAAAAATAATTGCATCAGTGTCCAGCATGTTCAGCAAGCCCAGAATTAATCTGTTCAAACTTTGGGTACAGCCATTCAAAACTGAGGATTAGGCTCGGTCTATCCACTATATCAAAGTTGGTCTTCAGCTATAGAACGCTGCATGGCCAAATGACCTGGGCTGGTATCTGCAACTCTGCTTGCTTCTGACTGCTTAATGCTGCAAGCCTACCACCCTGCATTACTGGCGTTTTCATCTAATCGACTGATTTTGACTTTTGTTTATATAATATTGAAAATGGAAATATGAGTCATGACATGTATAATGTGGTGTCTATTGATAAAACTGTTTTTAAAATAGAAAAATGTCTTAAACTGGACCTGCCTAGTGTTTCCTGGGCAGTAAAAATCAAGATTTTACCAGCTAAAGCCCACCCCTGGTAAACACCCTGCCATTCCTGCTTGCTGCACAAATACAGAAGAGGACAAAGTCACAGCCTTGAGGATGTGTTGTGGTTGAAAGGGCGTGTGTGTACTTTAAACAAAAAACGTAGAAGCAGTTGATGTCCATGAAAGATGCTGGATTGATTGTCATACTGAGTGAAGTCCACCCACCTAAAGCCATTCTCCTATGCCCCTCCATCAATACACCTCACCTCAGCAGAAAACAACCAGTATTACCTATGTCAGAGCATGCTAGTTCAGCTACCATGCTCCTCATGTTGCTGAGTGCAGTGATAAATAATTCTAAAGTGTCCAACAGGTAGCACTCCTACATTAAATCAATGACAAAGTATCATTTGGGAATACCAATTGTTGACTGCATATTATTGGTATTTCACAAGAAATAAAGGAAACTCAATGGCACATTTACTGCTGTTTCCCCATCCATGGAATAGGACATAGACTTATATGCACAAATGATTCTGAAAATTGGAATGTGTTGCAGTGATTTCTAATACACCTTCTTCGAGGCCAACTTTAGCTTTGTAGAAAAGTCCTTCGTTATTTCACTGCCCCATTCAAACACTACATTTATATTCACCTTACTTGCTAACTAGTACCAAGTGCAACAAAGCACTGCATCGTGTAAATAGCCTTATGGAGAGGAAGGAACTAAAATCAGAAAACAATGCAGCTGTTGTGACTCCACTCGCCCCGTTTTCAGAGTAACAACAAAAGTTCCAGGAGCATATATACTACGTTACACACTTCAGTGCAAGATAGACCCAAACCAACCCACACCCGCACCCCACAATCCAAACACGCACAAACTCTGGAGAAATTCAGAGTGGGATCCCAACACCCCCAGACTAGGGGCAGATCTAGATCTAAAGGCCACCAAACCAGAGTAGTAAATTGCACACCTATTGTGCACTTGCTTTACACAAGGTACAGGGCAGTGGAGAATCAAGCCCTTTAAAACATCTGTAAAATGGGGATAATAATACCTGCTTTCTATTTACACTATAAATTCTTCAGGGTGGGGACTGTCTCAGTGTGTTTGTCCAGTGCCTGCGGCACCTGAGAGACTAACCAATTTATTTGAGCAGAAGCTTTCGTGAGCTGCAGCTCACTTCATCGGCTGCATACTGTGGAAAGTGTAGAAGATCTTTTTATATACACACAAAGCATGAAAAAATACCTCCTTCCACCCCACTCTCCTGCTGCTAATAGCTTATCTAAAGTGATCACTCTCCTTACAATGTGTATGATAATCAAGGTGGGCCATTTCCAGCACAAATCCAGGTTTTCTCCCCCCCCCCCCCGCCCAAAAAAAACCACACACACAAACTCACTCTCCTGCTGGTAATAGCTTATCCAAAGCGACCACTCTCCCTACAATGTGTATGATAATCAAGGTGGGCCATTTCCAGCACAAATCCAGGTTTTCTCACCCCCCCACCCCCCTCCAAAAACCACACACACAAACTCACTCTCCTGCTGGTAATAGCTCATCCAAAGCGACCACTCTCCCTACATCCGATGAAGTGAGCTGTAGCTCACGAAAGCTCATGCTCAAATAAATTGGTTAGTCTCTAAGGTGCCACAAGTACTCCTTTTCTTTTTGCAAAGACAGACTAACACGGCTGTTACTCTGAAATCTCCCTACAATGTGCATGATAATCAAGGTGGACCATTTCCAGCACAAATCTCAGGAATAGGCATGGCTGACCATCCCCATCAGCTCTAGGGGAGCTGGTACATAGGTCTTCAACACACCTGAATTAAATTAACTCCAGCAAGTGAAATTTACTATGAAAAGGCAAGTGGCAGTGGTGGGGAGAATCAGGGAAAGGAACACAGAAGTTGATGACAACGTATAGGGAATGAAGTGTTTGGTTTTAATGACACAACAATTGACAAAGTATTTTAATGGTACTCTGTATGTATACATTGCTCATTATCCAACATGTTTATACTTCTGACCAGGGTAATAATGCTGACAGATCCCAGCTGCCTATCTTAACCCTTAGGCAACAGCAGATCTTTCTCTCCTGATGCTATTTGTTAATACATTTTTCACTAGATCCTAATTAGCCTTCTGGCTCCAAAGGAGAAATGGTTTCACTAATAGGTCCCCTGAGCAGAAAATCCACCACAGAGTTACATGTAATATGGAGCTGTACTTTGAACCAGACATTTAAAAAGTGTGTTCTTAGCCACAGTGTGCTGGCTAAAATGGGGAAATCCAAGTCCCAACAAAGTAAGACTGACTTTTCATTATTAATCATAGGAGATGATGGAATTGTTGTTCTGTTAGAAAGGAACTCTGCTTAGTGATTTTGTTTCTTTTCATACTGTGTGAAAGAGTTTTGATCATCTTTGCTGTGTGGCCTGTGTAATGCATTAGCTTCTTTTTAGGGCTGCACCTTAAGTTTAAGGGATCTACGTAGAAATAATATAACTCCCAAAAAGTGAAAATTTAGCTAAAAACACATTAAGGTGGGTCACCAACCCACAGAAACCCTTAAAGCAAGGAAATGCCTAGGTGAGGGATCCTTCTTTAACATGTCTCAAAACCCCACACAGCACATGTACGCACTGTCCCTCTACAAATAAATCTCATGTACAGAGACACTCCCGCATTCTCAGGATTGCACTATAATGCAATCCTTAACTCTGACCACAGCACATCAACGCGTTTGTCAGTCTGGCATCCAGGAACCGGGAAACTAAATGGTATGCTCTTTTCCAATGGGGATACATGAAGGCCAAGTTATGGGGCTCTAGACAGCCAAACACACTTTAGAGCAGCCCTGAGGCTGCCCTAAACTGTGGCATGGGCCAAAATCGCCCCAGGCCAGCTCCAGGATGGGGGTGGGAATAACATAAACATGGTATAAAGCCACCTTTGCACTCACTTCCCCATTGGGTTCTGTGTGAATTGGGCCCCTCCTTTTTTTAAATTGGGTTAATGCTGCGCAGTTCTTGGCTGGGGCACATTTCCATACCGTTCAGGATCGAACACAGGCTCACATCCAAGTTTCACAGTGGTATTAAAAAAAAAATTAGGACCCCTGCAGGTCAGGCCCATCATTGAATGACCTATAATAATTTCAGGTAATGTGCTAAAGCGTTCTTGGCGGAGAACAGAATGCAGACGGTACAGTAAATCCTAGCGAAGCGAGCTTGTCCTCTCAATATTTCTGGTCTGCTGATTTAATCAGCAAAGAACTATTTTCTTATTCTCTCTTAAAAAATAAACAAATCTCAAGACCATGTTTCTGCAGCAGCACGGTAACGACTCAGACAGGTCCTAAAGTTATGGTGGATTGCTTTATTTTCCTTTGTGTCACATGAGCACATGTCCATGCGTGCCAAGCACCACAGCTCAACGTCGTTATTTAAATATGGTGAATTAATTGACGTCAGTGGAGTTACTCTGGATTTACACCACTGTATCCGAGCAGACTACTGACCTCAGCTGCAGCTGTAACTACCACAGACGGGACCTGGGCCAACTCTCAGGGAATGGGAATCTTTCCGTAGAAGTTAATGGGGATTGGATCAGTTCCTGACTGCAGAAAAAATTAATTTTAGCTCTCAGCTTTCAGAGTAAAGAGAAGGCAATGAACCCAATGGTGTCACCAGTTGGGATAGGCTTAGCTGTGCTATAATACCCCTGGGGTGGGGCTAGGAACAACATCACTGACTTCCCTTTGCTGCCCCACCAGTATGCCTAGTCTCTGACTTGCAACCTGCCCCTAGTCACCATACAGAGTCAGTGCTTGGCGTCTCTGCTGGTCTCAACAGCAGTGCAGCGGTCAGTACCAGTTCTGACAGTGGTTTCAGTGGTATGGACACCAGCCGGTTATGAACTGGACTGACACTCATAGGCGCCAACTTCGTGGGTGCTCCGGGACTGGCGCACCCTCAAGAAAAATAGCTCAGCACCTGCCAGTGGCCACACCAATCAGCTTCTCCCCCTCCCTCCCAGCGCTGCCCACCTGCTGTGATCAGCTGTTCAGCGGCATCCAGGAGGTGCTGGTGGGAAGGGGGCAGGAAGAGGGAGGGAGGCGATGAGGTGGGGGTAGGAAGAGGCAGGGCTGGAGTGGGGAGTTGGGGGAAGGGGTGGAGGGAGAGCAGGGCCTGGGTCAGAGCGGGGATTGAGCACCCCCCCAGGGACTCGTGAAGTTGGGGCCTCTGCTGACACTTCCGCCTTCCTTCATTTAAGGCCTGGTCTAAGCTGTCTTACATCAACCTAACTCTGTAAGTGTCTCCACTAAAATGGAGCTCCCTGTGACACTGTCCCCCATATGCTTCATGGTTGGATGATTAAGATATGATTATAGCATAATAGTGCTATAGTGATTATATAGTGATAGTGAGTTTGTGTGTGGTTTTTGGGAGGGGGGTGAGGGGGTGAGAGAACCTGGATTTGTGCAGGAAATGGCCCAACTTGATTATCATGCACATTGTGTAAAGAGTTGTCACTTTGGATGGGCTATCACCAGCAGGAGAGTGAATTTGTGTTGGGGGGTGGAGGGTGAGAAAACCTGGATTTGTGCTGGAAATGGCCCAACCTGATGATCACTTTAGATAAGCTATTACCAGCAGGACAGTGGGGTGGGAGGAGGTATTGTTTCATATTCTCTGTGTGTATATAAAGTCTGCTGCAGTTTCCACGGTATGCATCCTATGAAGTGAGCTGTAGCTCACGAAAGCTTATGCTCAAATAAATTGGTTAGTCTCTAAGGTGCCACAAGTCCTCCTTTTCTTTTAGCATAATTATGATGCGTTTTGTACAAGATGAGTCATGTGAGGTGTCATTGGAAAGTTAGGATTTGCTGAATACGATTATCCTATTTGTATACATGGATCATGTTTGTATCAAAAGTTTATGAAAATTGACTATGGATCTGTATTTCAAATGGGTTACTCTGAAAAACACCCACGGCCAGCCTTTCAGGTACAGCAATGAAGAAGCCAGACAGTGCTAATGGCTCATCAACAAAGACAACGGGCTGTGGAATAGCTCAGCCTTCCAGTGGACATTTCGGCCAGCCTGTAAGTAATGGCTGCTATGACTCTGCAAGGGCATGTGACCAGACCATATGACTCTGGACTCCATTTTGGGTACCTGTATTTTTCCACAAATTGGGCTGGGAGCTGTTTTTGGAACAAAGGGTTCCCACCATATGCTGAAGCTATATAATGCAGGGAGTGACCTCATCTATGGTTCTTCACTCCCCCACAACTCAACACCTCAGAGAAGTTCTGAAAGAAAAGGACTTGGAATGGGGGTGGGGATCCCAAGCTACAAAGCAAGTGCAGCTTGTGCCTTGAGAATCTGCAAGCCTGTTTGTATCATCAGCCAGATTGAGAAATTGCTAATTCATATCCAATCTTTCTAGTAGTTTAGGCTTAGTTTGCAGTTTTGTTTATTTACCAGGTAACCTGCTTTGATCTGTTTGCTATCACTTATAATCACTTAAAACCTACCCTTTTGTAGTTAAAATTTGTTTTTTGTTTTAATCTAAACCAGTGTGCCTTTGACTGAAGTGTCTGGGGAAAATCTCAGCTTGGTTTAACACCAGCGTATTGTGCATATTCCTCTCCACATTGAGGGAGCGGTGAACTTTATCAATGAACTTGCACTGTACAGTGCCTGCAGCCCATAATGTCCCTTTTTTCTCCACTTTTAAAACTGAACCCTTCACTCAAATCTGTGACCATTCTGGCAGCACTACTTGTGCCACTAGACTTCGGGTCCGTGACTCTTTACTGGAAACCGCATTTTTCCATGGTTTAGAACCTGGGTGCTAGATTCAGTTTGGAGAGGCACTGTGCAGACAGCTGTGGACATGGGTGAGGAGGTTTAAAAAAAGCAAGCCCCCAAAAGACCTAACTGAATGTAAATCCAAGTAATTGGGATCAGTTTCAGATGCTGACACATCCTGACTTCTCAGTGGCAAAACCCACTGAGTGAACCTCTGAGTGACACCATCTGCAATACTGGTCTCAGCCACAAATTCTGCCCTCTCTTCTTTGGGTGTCCCCCCACCTACAGATCTGAATGACACTGCATGAGGGCCATCACTCCCTGAGAAAGCACAGCAAGGCGGTTCGGGTAGCTGAGGGTCAGAAGTGACGAGTACGACACCTCCGCTCAGCAGTCTGCACTGACCAAGCCTAGGCCCCGGTCCTGCACCCAGTGAAGTCAGTGGGACTCTGCACTAGCCCAGAAGTCTGTGCTTACACACGTTTGCAGGATCAGGGTCACAACAATGTACCATATGCATTTAGTTGATATTGAACTGAAACCTGTGGCCAGAACAGATGCTCACTGGTAGGAGTGAATGAGTTAATTGACAACTTCACTAATACCTCTGCAATATTCTTACTGCTCTGAAAAATCATAATAAAGGGTCATTTTATCCTGGACAGATGAGATATGAACAAAAGGAATCACACACACAATGACTATGCATCTCCTGGCATTCACTGTGACATGAGGACATGCTCCTCTGTTTACCCCTGGACATTTTGCTTGAATATAAAGTAGCTGCTGCCCTTGTGTTTCAATCAGCTTTGCCTTCTAGATAAAAGGGCTCCTGTTACTTGGTACTCCTGCTGTGGGATTTGTTTCTTAGTTTGCTTCCAAGGCTGTAATAAAACTAGATGCACTGCATAGTTCTTTTCCAATTTTCTGCCTAAGTGTTTGGAGAAATTCTTATCTGATGATGGAGTGGTTAATGTGGCTGAGATGACCCTCTGCATTGCTCCTGGGCTCAAAAGGGTAGGGCAGAGACACAGGGCACCCAGCAACCAGCTTTACCGAGGCATTTGCTGGCTCTCTTATCTCACTGGCAGCCTTGTCTATATTCCAAAAGCTGCTTCTGCTCTTATCTTCTAGAAACTGTGGTCGAGAGTGTGACATCCAGATAATAGTTCTGAAAGTCAACAAGAAATTGTGAGGTTTTCATATGAAGGCAATGCTCATAGCTGAATGGAAGTTCCCATCCAGCAAAGCAATTGGCAAAGACTAACATCTCTGCACACCCACAGACAGGGATTTTTTGGGCGGGGTAATGGATTTTGTGACTGGAAACTGAAAACGCTTCCAGCATTTGCAAACTGAAATTTTCCATTTACCCATGGACAGCTGCACTGTGGGTGTTTTTCTACCACCCTCTCCAAAAATTTAGCTCCATCTAGGGGTGAAAGGTGATTCATTTTTCATGCTGTTGCAGTTCCAAGCATTCTTACAGCAGACACTGCTAGTCACATGAGGGGACATAAAACCTGTGTGTTTTGCCCAACAGTAATACAACTGTAAGTGGACAATGTGCTAAGCCACACAGCTCCTGAACTAAACTTTGACTTGAAAGCATTTTGAAACAGGTTGGGTAATGACCCATGAACAACCTCCCACGTGTCTCTGCTAGCTTTTCTATTGCTTCTTTGGAAGAGAAGCTATACAGTGTGCATAGCACACAATACCATAAATGAGTGGAAATCTGGGGATCCTGTACCAGTGATGGGTGAACCCCAGAAGGCTTTAGTGACTTAGTGCAGTTTGGAGAGGGAGCTGAACGTTCAGATACTTACTGGAAGCTCTGGACACTTCAGAGGCTTGTTTTCCCTATTTCACTTCCCACAATTCTCCAACTGGCTCCAGTTGTGAGGTGGGTTTGTGCTGGCATGGAGTGGCACATTGGCCCACCAGTTCCTGAGGGTAGCATCAGTTCCCACAGAATTTGAGCTTTCATTTAAAAATAAATTTAACTTCTAGCCCTTATGGTCATGATGAAAACTTTGAGTGTGATCTGATGCAGAGCTTTTAGACCAACGTAGAGCTTTATGGACTACATTTTATCACCAACAGCATTTACACTGTGCCCACCATTGCAATATGCAGCCTCTCAACATCACAGGGGAGAAATGAAGGGCATTCTTGTGCAGGCAATGGACTGAGACTCAAAAGATCTTGGTTCAACTCCTAGCTCTGCCACACGCTTCCGGTTTGACTTTGGACCAGTCACTTAATTTCTCTGCACCTCAGGTTCCCACCTGTAAAAGGAGCTAATAAATCGTTACTGCCTCGGCGGGGTGCTGTGAGGATAACTCTGTGAAAGTGTGTGTGGTTCTCCAATCTGTCTGTTCTGTGGGTCATGTAAGGACACAGATAGATACGATCATCTTTGCCCACAGCTGGATGGGGATTTAAAATTAGAAGCTGGCTTAAAAATAACTTCTATACGATCATTAATTAATTTATACCGTGGAGACCGAATAGGATTCTGGCTTTAATTTGTTCTGATTCTCTTTAATTAGAGTAGAGATAATTAAAAGTGAGATGTTTGTTTATTTTTGATCTCTTTGCCGCCTCTTTTAAAAATTAGAATTATGATGTTTTTAACCTTTAAACTGTGCTGAATTTATTTGCATGTTTATGGCCAACATAAACATAGTCACAGAAAGAGAAATAAATGATTTTGCTGATATCATGGGAGCTTATTTTACAGAAACGTTCTCTGTTCTTCTAACACAGACACAGAAATGTTGCAGCCTTTATGACTCCTGTTCTGTAAAAGCTGCTTAAAGACAAAAAGGAGAATACAAATTTATGTTCATGCCTTTTTCTGGGAGCTTTTACCTGTGGATTTACATAGCTCTCACTTCCTGCCATGTGAAGGTTTTGTTACTCATCGTAGTTTGGCAGGAAATGTTTGTGTTTCCCACTGATGTTTCCTGCCCTGAGCTATATTGAACATCCTTGTCATTTTTAACCAAGAACTTTAGGGTTTGTTTTTTTAAATAGACATTTGTGTGTTGAACATGTACTCAAATGCTTATTCTAGTAAATCCATAGCTATATAGCTCAGTATTTATATGGCCCTCACCATAGTAGTTTCTGGGAAAGTCTAGGATATACACTTTCTTTGTTTGTTCAAATAACAAAACATTTCCTTACTACTATTACTAATTGAATTTAATTGAACATTCCTTAAGTGCCTTATAGAACTACAGACTCTGTACAGACAGGGATTAGCTATCACTAAAATGCAGCCACCTTTGAGGTGGAACAAGCCAGTGATTATAACCCTGCCAGCAACCCTACATAACCCTACGTGACAGTTAAAGGACAGGTCTGATTGTATTTAATTGAAGCAACAAGGGACTTTCAAAAAGCAGAATGGAATTGTTACCCCTATGGAATCTGGACAGAAAGCCTCTGCTATTGGAAAGGAGATAATTAATTACAAGAAATCATCAGGACCATTAGTTTTTCATATGAAAGATCTGATTCAAATCCCATTAGTCAATGGAAAGACTCCCATTAACTTCAATGGGTTTTGGATCAGGACCTCAGAGGAAGACTGCCACCTAATTACATCACAAACACCACTTAGAATCATAGAAGATTAGGGTTGGAAGAGACTGCCGCAAACTTGCTGAGGGTGCAAACCATCCCATCATCCAGATCATTAAGAAGATGTTGAACAAAACCGGCCCCAGGACCGACCCCTGGCGCACTCCGCTTGATACCGGCGGCCAACTAGACATCAAGCCGTGGATCACTACCCGCTGAGCCCGACGATCTAGCCAGCTTTCTATCCACCTTCTAGTCCATTCATCCAATCCATACTTTTTAACTTGCTGGCAAGAATACTGTAGGAGACCATATCAAAAGCTTTGCTAAAACCAAGGTATATCACATATATAGATTTCCCTATCTTCTTTTTCTTTGGACTTCTCCAATCCAATACAGTATTAATCAGGTCCAAAGGTACTTAGCTTAATTACAGATCTAATGAGATTAAGCCTGAAGTAGTATACGGGCCCTGACGTAATGACAAAACTAACCTTAAAAGTGTGACCCTCCTCTAGTAGCACGGCTCTACTCTACATTGCACCTACGATGGAAACAAAATGGATTTGAACTTACAGGTACATGCAGCAGTAGAGAAACGGCATTCGTTTCTAAAAATATAGAAGTTAATTTTCTAATACAAAAGTTATTGCATCCAACATGGCATAACTTTACTTTGGACCTCATCATGATGGATACAGATAAATTAATCACCGGACTGTCTGGAGGTTGCCTAGGGAGCAGGGATCATGACCTGATGACATTCAATATGGGCAAAGAGAAGAGAGTCCCAACTAGTAATATAGATACTTGGTGCTTCAAAGGGGCTAATTTCTCAAAGAAGAAGAAAATTGAGTGAAATTGACTGGGAGGAAAAATTTAGACAGAAAGATGTGAATGAATATTGGGAGTTCTTTAAGAAGAGTTTATTAGATGGCCAAAAAGCCATGAGTACACAATCAAGAAAAAGGACACCTTTGGCTAAAAGCCTATCCTGATTCAGTGGTGAATTGAAGATAGCCATTAACAATAAAAAAGCAATATATAACAATTGATAATAACTGAAAAAAAGGGGAAAGAGCTAGGAATCAATATAAATTTAGAAGTTTATTAAGTCTAGAAAATCGATAAGAGAAGCAAAAGACATCAGGAAAAAATCCAAGGCTAGCAGGATTAAGGACAATAAGGAGGTTTTTAAAGTATATTAGGAACAAAAGAAATCCTAGCAATGTTATAGGCCAATTAGCAGGTGGAGATGGTAAAATTATTAATAATGATACAGAAAAGGCAGAATTGTTCAATAAATATTTCTGTTCTATTGTTGGAAGAAAGCAGGATTTCACATAAAGGATTTCACCTGTATCACATGAAGATAATGAAGTACTTTTCAGTTCATTAGTAACCAAGGAGGATGTTAAACAATATCTAGTAGGAATAAAGATTTTTAAATGCAACAGGCCTGTATAACTAGCACCTCAGTCCTAAAAGAGCTGGCTGAGGTGATCTCTGGCCCTCTGATGTTCATTCTTCATAAATCTTAGAATATCAGGAAATTCCAGAAAATTGGAAGAGTGCTAAAGTTGTGTCAAAATTCACAAAGGGGCAAGCAGGATGACCTGGGAATGATAGGCTGATTACCCTGACATCAATCAGTGGAAAAGATGATATAGGATTCAACTAATAAAGAATTAAAGTTTAGGAATATAATTAATGCCAGTCAATATGGTTTTATGGAAAATAGGTCTTATCAAAAAACCTGATTTCATTCTTTGTGAGATTACAAGTTTGGTTGATAAAGGGCACGGAGTAGAAGTAATATACTGAGACGGTTGTAAGGCATTTGAACGAGTACCACACAATATCCTGATTTTAAAAAATTAGCACTATACAATATCGATAAAGCACTGGCTAAGAATAAGAACTGGCTAACTGAGAGATCTCAAAGTAGATGTCAGTGGGGATCATTGCTGCATGGGGGTCTTTCTAGTGGGGTTCCACAGGGATTGATACTAGGCCCAATGCTCTTCAATGTTTTCATCAATGCTCTGGAAGTAAATATAAAATCACTGCTATCATTTGTGGTGACACAAAAATTGGCAGAGCGGTAATGAAGGACGATGGACTAGCCACACAGAACAATCTAGATTGCTTGGTCAGCGGGGCCTGTTCAAACAAAATGTGTTTTAATACAGCTAATTTCAAAGTGATACATCTAAGAACAAGGAATGCAGGCCTGGCCTACAGAAGTGGGGGCTGTTTCCTGGAAAGCAGTGACTCTGACAAGGATTTAGGGGTCATAGTGGACAAGCAGCTCAACATGGGCACCCAGTGCGATGCTGTGACAGAAAGGGATAATGTGATCCTGGGATGTCTAAGCAGGGGAGTAGTGAGTAGCAGCAGTGAGGTGACTATCTCTGCATAGGGCATTGGTGAGAGACTACAATCCTGCATATGGTTCTGGTGTCCACGTTTTTAAAAGGATGTTGAAAAATTGGAGGGGATGTAGGAAAGAGCCATAAAAGTGATTGGAAGGCTGGAGAAAATGGCGGACAGTGAGAGACTTAGAGCTCAATCTGTTTAGCTTATCAAAAAGAAGACTGAGAGGAAATACAATTGCCAGGTATAAATACCTTCACAGGGAGACACTTACCGGGTTCTAAAGAGTCTTTAATGTAGCCAAGAAAGGCATAAAAAGAACCCATGGCTGGAAGCTGAAGCCAGACAATTCAATTTGGAAATAAGACACACAATTTTACCAGTGAGAGTGATTAACCACTGAAACAAACTACGAAGGGCAGTGGTGGATTTTCCATTTCTTGACATCTTCAGATCAAGACTGGATGCCTTTCTGGAAGGATACGCTTTAACCAAACAGCAGTTATTTGTGTCAATACAGGGGCAGTGGGGTGAAATTTAAGGGTCTGTGATACACAGCAGGTTAGACTAGATGATCTAATGGTCTCTTGTCGCTGTAACCCTATAAATATGAGTTAAGGCTATAAGTAACTTTGATCTCAGCAAATTAAATGAGTGGTTCACATTGCTTGGATTGGTTTCTCTGGATTGCATGTAAGCTACTCCACCAATTACTGAAAATGTAAACATGGGCAAGGTTACTTCTCGGGTTGTCTAGTTTCACCGAGGATTTTCTTTGCCGAAGAGATGATAAATACAGGTCTAGTGGAGGTTGAGTCTCTTTGTGTCTTTTGTTTGCTATTTCTAACTTTTTGGGGGTTCTGTTTGTTTTGCAGTCCCTTCTGCATCCCCAGAGATAGTAGCCTGGGGGCCTTCATTTAGACGGCAGTGTAGCCTCCCATTCTACAGCAAAGGCCCAATACACTCCTTCAGCTGAACTTCTCAACTCTAGACACAAGTAGCTTGCACTGGATCTAGCTTTTAATACATTCTTTGTTAAACAAAACTCTGAAGGGTTCAATGTTCCTTTCTGGGCAGACAAAAAGCTCTTTTCCAGACACATTAAAGTGATAAGGACGACTAATATTTAACAGGCTATTATCGGTGACATCTAATCCTCTCATTATGTTGCTTTTGCTTTTCAGTAATGTTAACCCTGGCAGCCCCAGAGAGATTGTCTGGTACCATGGCATATGTATATGTTTCTTTGACAGATGGTGAAAGGAGCAAGGAATAAACAAAGTCCCTGTTACATAAAAGAGCATTATGCCTGTAGCCAAGGTAAGTAAATAAAGCCAGTAAATAGTCTGCATTGTTCAGGTTAGAGACAGAAATGTCCAGGTCTAGTCCAGCATCTCCAGGGGTCAGTGCGGGATTGTGCTTGATGGCACATTTTCTCGTGCTTAGGCCAGGTTTGTTTTAACCATTTCAAGTGATGGGACATCACCACTGAATTGAGTGGCTGTTTCACAATCTAACCGATCTTCCTGTCAGCAAGTTTTCTTTTGATATTCAGTTCCAACTTCCCTTCTCTTAACTACATCCTATGACTTCTAGTTCTGTCTCCTTGTACCACACTAAACAATTCCCCTCCACCCTCGGGGCTACTTTCAAACCAGTTTTACCCTGGTGAAAGGTAAGTGCCTTCCGTGGAGTTGCTCCGGATTTGCATTTCTGAGAGGACAATTCCCCTGTTGCTGTTTGCACACATCAGAGATTTGTAGGTGGTTTTCATGTTCCCACTTAATTGTTGCTTAGCCAAGATATCTCTGTTTAGCTCTTGTGCAAAGCACACCTTCCAGCCTCCTAATAATGTTTAATGTTCTCTAAACTCCCTCCAATTTCTCTACATCTATTTACTTAGAACCGGATGCAATAGTCCATGTGCTGTCTCCCAGATTATCCTAGAGAGAAGTTATCACTACCCTGCTTTGTGCCATTGATATTTTTATGCTGTAGCCACTATTCCACTGGTCTCTTTTCTTGCCATACTGCATTGTAAACCTGTAGCTAACTTACGGCCCATTATCACACTTAGATCTCCTTCTGCATTACTGCTTTTCAGATTGCTGGCTCCCACTGATTGTCTAAATTGCAGCGATAGTTCTCCAGATAGATTCATTGGCTATTACCAAGCTGACTATCATACTGTTATTTCCTGCCTTTCTTTCTATTCACTTTATTACATCTCTGTCCTCACTTCTATCTGTATCACCTCCTGATTTAGTAACTTCCATGAACTTCATTAACACTCTGCTAGTCCCTAGAGCTGTATGGTTTGCTGTTTAACATTGCCTTTGTATGTGGCACATCAGCCAGTTTGAAATCCATGCGACAGTGCTCCTTTCCGAGCCAAATTGATTTAATGTTGCAAATAAGATTTCATGAGACATTGGATCAAATGCTTTCCTCGGTTTGTGTATATTACATCTAATGCATTCCCTTCATTTACTAATTCTGAATTTTTATCAGAAAAACAATCAAATTTGTCTGGTCTGATTAGGTCTCTGTGAGCTCAAACTGCTCACTGCTAGTGTTTCCATTATCCTCTAATGAACGCACACATAGTCTCTTAATAGTCTGTTTGATGAGGGGTTGAAATACGTTGTAATTGACAAGATAATTTCTTTCCTTTTCCTGATCATCAAAACCACATTTGTCTTTTTCCAATCACCTCGTACATCCCAAGTGTTTAAAAATAATTTTTTTTATTACTCCTATTCCTGTCGTGCCCAGAAGGCTCTGATCAGCATCAAGATGTTATTGTGCTAGGCGCTGCACAAACACAGATCTAAGGGGTAAAATCTGATGCTGTTGCTTAGAGCAGCGGCTCTCGACCTTTCCAGACCCCTGTACCCCTCTCAGGAGGCTGATTTGTCCTGCGTACCCCCAAGTTTCACCTCACTTAAAAACTACTGGCTTACAAAATCAGACATAAAAATACAAAAGTGTCATAGCCACAGTTACTCAAAAAATTGCCGACGTTCTCATTTTTACCATATAATTATAAAATAAATCAATTGGAATATAAATATTGTCCTTACATTTTAGAGTATAGTATGTAGAGAAGTATAAACGAGTCATTGTCTATATGAAAGTTTAATTTCTACTGACTTCGTTAGAGCTTTTCATGCAGCCTGTTGTAAAACTGGCAAATATCTAGGTGAGTTGATGTACCCCCTGGAAGACCTCTGCGTACCCCCAGGGTATGTGTGCCCCTGGTTGAGATCCACTGGCTTAAAGTGCGTAGCACCTTATTCCATGAGTAATCCCACTAAGTGAACAGCATTGCTTCACTGCGTCTGGCTCTAAAACGACAAGTGACGTACAAAGAGAAGGGAAAGAAAACACTAAAATATATGCAACGTATACGCACAATTTTTATGTGCAAATATACTCAGATGGTATAAACCAATGCAGCTTCGTTGAAGCCACTGACTAAAGCTACACTGATTCACACCAGCTGAGGCTCTGACCCATACATTTTTCCTGGAGTTGCCTGAAGCCTCGCCATCACTTGTTGGCTGATTTCTTGCGCCATTGCAGCAGAACTCTTGAGAAGATTTTAAAGGAGGAGAGGGCCCTGCTGCCCCTCCTGCTCAGCCCATTGCATGGTTCCAGGCACAATGGGTGGTGTGGAAGAAGGCACAAAGGCAGCTGGGACAATGGGCAGGCGGGTGTTTAAGGCTAGGACTGTTGGCAGTGTGGAGAGAAGAGAGGTAAGGTCACAAGACAGTAGTTAGAGGGAGAGCTGCAAAGGGCCTCAAGGGTGAGGAAAGAAGCTTGAACTTGAAATGGCAGACATGGAGGGAGGGTTCATTGATTCAGGAATGTCTTCTCGGTGTATCCTGAGATTGTGCTCAGTTCTGAGAATCATCCTACTCGGTGCCAGTTACACCCACCACAGATCACAGTTGTCACTGTTCAGCAAAAGCTGTAATTGTTCTTCCTACTTTTCCAGACTCCAGAGGCAGCTCAGTACATTACCAGGCCTCATCTTTTGTGGCAGAGTAACTCCATCTTCTGTCTAGTTTTTGAACATTGGAAACAAATGTGAAATGAAAAGGAGTACTTGTGGCACCTTAGAGACTAACCAATTTATTTGAGCATGAGCTTTCGTGAGCTACAGCTCACTTCATCAGATGCAATGCTGTAGCTCACAAAAGCTCATGCTCAAATAAATTGGTTAGTCTCTAAGGTGCCACAAGTACTCCTTTTCTTTTTGCGAATACAGACTAACACGGCTGTTACTCTGAAATGTGAAATGATTTTAGTTAAGCCAAAGTGCCCAGTTCTCCTCTAGCATCAAGTGATGTTTTGGCTCTGAGCGAAAGTGATGCAGAAGTTCCACTGAACTCATAAGTACTTAAGCTGCTGCTAAGTGAGCTAACCTTTCCTCAAGGACAGGAATGGAAATATTCAGATACGTTTCACAAGAAAGAAATTCTACTCTGTTCTTTCTACTGCCAAACTTTATGGTGAGCAACATTATGATTCAAATCTTTCTCCTTAAAGCAGTGTTTATCTCACTGCTCATTAAAGACTTTTATCATAAAATTCTGATCTACAATTCAGGATAACAGAGAGAGAATTGAAAGACATGAAATGAAAGCACATGTATTTGGCATCTGTTCTATCTGATTTCCATCCCACATATGCCAGGCTTTGTCCAATAAAAAATCACCAACAGAGCAAGATGAGAGATTTTCTAGAAAGGAAAAATGCAAATTGTCTGGTGTTTCTCCTTCACCCTATATTAGGGTTAGGTTTTGTTAGCAATGTTTTTTTTATTTGAAACATTTACCCCTATTCACACTGAGTAGCACCTTACTCTAAAAGTAGCCCCGTTGATTTCAGTGGCATTACTCTCCGGTACGCCACTACTCAGTATAAGTAAGGGGGATCACAATCAGAACCATTAGTCCTAATAAGTGATCATTACTTTAGTGTACATTTGATGGTCTCCTTCCTATATGTGATATTCTTATGAGAGCCTTTTAGATCTTTTGAAATGTAATAAATAATGCACAACATAACTTCTTACTATGATGCAGAGCACCCAAGTAAAATAATGACATACACCTAAGAGCACTACCAAACTTCTTGCAAATGTAGATGTGTGAATGTTGACATGATACTTCTTTGGAAGTAGCCAGTTAGTATTTACAACTCTTCAATTATGAGCTTCTAAGATACCAACATTCCCCTTTCGAATGGCGAAGTGCCTTTGATTTTTGAGAAGATCATCCATGCAGTCCCTGTGGACTGATGAGGTCATACTATGAGGCAGTACTGGGTAGAGGGAGGAGAAGAGGATGCACCCCCCTCCTGCTTGGCAATGTGCAGCCTCCGCAGCCCACACAGGTGAACAAAGGAAGATTTCATAGCACACAAATTATTTCTGAATTCTAGCAGCCCAAGGGAGGACCCCTTGCCAGCTCCAGACTTCTACTTATCTTGGGAGTGGGAGAATTTTAGTTTAAGCCTTACAGGTGTGTGCAATTATATTATTTGAAGTTTTCATCTACTTTTAAAAAGTTACACTATAAACATTTAAAAACAATGTTTTTACCAACCTAGATGTGCTCTAACAATTTAGCACCATTTTGGTGTGTGCGGGGCACACGGGAGGAGACTGCTTCTCGGATCTGATGCAGATTGAATGAAGGTATAACTTGGATGTGCATAATAATGGCTATAAATAATCGAAGGCATTGAAAATTCAAGAAGTGATTTCTTGTATTGTAAATGTTCTGGACAGAATTATTTCTATGACTTGCTGACTACATAGTCTACTCATCATGCTACCTGGCCACAGAATGCTTTGGATGGAATCAAAGTATAACTGTAGGCATTGGATAATGATACTGCAAGCACAAAACTTTCCTGAAACTGAGATCTCTCCTTCTCTCTGTGGTTTGTGCAGTTATTATTCCTCCTGGTATGGCCGTCCTGCTTCTCGCTCAAGGTTTCTTCAAAATGTCCCTGGGAATTCAGACTCCCCCGTATAGGAACAGTACAAATATGCTTCCTCCAAAATTTAAATAGGTACATAACTGCAATTATGGCAGCCCAGCTGCACAGTGATGAGGGGTAAGAGTGGCAGAGGAAAGGAATGTTAAATTTTCATGCAACAGATCAGAAGATCAACTAGCCTTTTGTAAGCAGCTCTGAAGTGACTGGTTTGTGGAAAAACCCTGCAGCTTCAGGGCTGGCTTTCTGATTTTATGTGTTCCCAAAGGTTGATTATCTGCACAGCCTGACTATCATAAAAAATACTCTTTGCAGCTGTCAGCTACGTAATAGTATGATGGAACAGAGTGTTAGAATAGGCTAATTTATGGAAATAAGTAAATTTCTGTCAATCTGATGTCTTAGATTCATTCTACTGCCATAATTACTTAGTTGTATTGCAGAGCACTTTACTTTTCTCTAGGTTATAGTAGCACAATCTGATTTGGATTCAGCCCCCAAAATGCTCCTGAGTACATTCCCATGCACCCACGAAATCTGGGGGAAAGAGCAACAAAAACCAAAGATGATTACAAGGAGGGTGAATAGTCAGAGCCACTTGAGGGATAAAGGCTCCTCTGCCACTTTCCAGATGACTCTTGAGAGGCACTAAACAGTCCAGACACTCAGTGGCAGCAACTTCCCCGTCCTTGGATGTATAAACAGGGTGATATTGAGTAGGAATAGGGAGATTATATTATCTCTGCATTTGGCACTGGAATCCCGTGTCCAGTTCTGATGTCCGCAACTCAAGACAGCTGTTGATAAATTGGAGAGGGTTCAGAGAAGAGCCATGAGACTGATTAAAGAACCGGAAAACAGGCCTTCTAGTGAGAGACTCCAGGAGCTCAATCTGTTTAGCTTAATAAAGAGACAATTCAGGTGACTTGATCACCGTGTATAACTACCTACGTGGGGAACAAATGCTTGATAATAGAGGGCTCTTCAATTTAGCTGACAAAGGTCTGACAAGATCCAATGGCTGGGAGCTGAAAGTAGACAAATTCAGAATAGAAACAAGGTGCAAATTGTTAAGTGAAGGTAATTCTCCATTGGATCAACTTACTAAGGAGTCTGCATTACTGGACACTTTAAAATTAATACTGGACGTTTTTCTAATAGATCTGCTCTTGTTCAAACAGGAATTAATTTAGGGCAGTCCTATGGCCAGTGTAATGCAGCAGGTCAGACTGGATGATTGCACTGGTCCTTTCTGGCCTTAGAATCTATGAACTTTTCCTCCCAGCCTGCCACTTGCAGCCCCAGCAGCCAGCCAGTTTGGCTCCCTTCCACTGTAGCCAACTGGGGGAGGGCTGAAGGTTTGGGGGAACTGCCTCCAAGCCAAACAGCAATCCAAAAGCCAGCTGCTGTCACTGAAGTGGGCCTGCCACACCTCCATAACTGGCTCCTTGAGACAGTCGCTGGGCCATGGCCTCCTCAGTTTCCTGTCCTGTCTGCTTCCCTTATCCCTGCCACAGAGCAGGAAGTGAAGGCAGGGGGCTGGAAAACCAAACTATGGTCTAAAATTAAACGATGCAAATGGAGGTTTACAAACAAAACAGGCTGGGAGCTGCCTGGTCAGAAATACTCAAATATTGTTGGATTTAAAGGGGAGAGATACTGGCACTTTAGATAACCTAGCTACAAATCCAGCCATTGTTTTTTCTCCCCTTCCTTAATCCAAGAAACTGTTTAGTCCCACTTAGTCCCAGCCACATTCCATCTCTGACAAATGGGGGTTGCTCTAAGCTGTATTGGTTCAGAGATTCAAAGAAAGCTGCCCGTGTTATTCATCTGGGGCAAAAATAACTTGGATAACTTTCTTTTCACCTTGCTGCTGCTGGTGACTGCTGAAGCTGGTTTGGATAATTTTTAGACCAAGCAAAATAAGAGAGCGTGGGGAAATTATGATTTACAAAGCAGTAAAGGTTATAACACGGTTGTGTGTGATCAACCACTGCAAGCATTCAAGTACAGCATGTGATATTCCTCCGAGTCTGTCAGGGATGTAAGCAAAGAGGCCTCACAACTCGCTGTGTCAGTGACTCAGCGATATTTAAACTGGTCTAAGTGGGGTCAGAGGGTTTGCAGCCACTTCTCCCCTCCCCTGCATAGTGAATCTCCTTTCACTCATGGTAACTGCATGTGCTCAATGTCAATAACATAGGTGACTTATAGCAAGCTGGCTTTTGGGACATTGCAAAGCTGCTATCTGAGCACAATGAGCAAGGGGCACTATCGCTTCACGCAGCCACAGCTTCACCAGGTTTTGAAGGGTACGAGTGTCAAGGTCTCTCTGACCAGAGTGTGTCACACAACAAAATGCTACACGGCCCGCTGAGCTGCCCCCAGGACGCTTTGCAAGCTTCTTCTGAGTCCAGTCACTTAACTCTGCCTGCAAACTCCACCACCGTAGTCTGTTAGGAACCTAGCCACGCCTTTCGTAACATGACATCCCATGGCTCTGAACCACAGCTGCCCGAGGGAGTGAGGGCCGCTTACGAGCAGTGGACGCTTTCTTGATTGAACCAAAATGAAAAGAAAATGTGCATCAAAATTCTAAGAGTCAAGGAAAGAGCCGACTTCTTTAGGGATACCTCACGTCAGCTTGTCTGTATTTGGACAGGCTGTTTTCACAAGTAGGTTAGGTGACTGCCCTGTTCTCACAATCTGCAGCGTGTATTCTTTGCTTTGTGTGGGAAGCAGAGTCCCAGTAAGTTACAGTTGTTTGCACGACTGGACTGAAATAAAGTTCAGAGTCCCTCTGCAATGGGCCACAGGAAAACAATTGCCTACTGCCACCAATTTAACTCAGGGACTTCTTAGGGGACAGGTGGATTTAAGATGATTTTACTGCTTTCAGTTTTTGACCTAGTTTAAAACGGTGAGAGTTTAAGGATTTTTCTTGTTTGCATCTTGGGGAAGGATGGGTGGAGGTAGAATGGAAGGCAGAAGAGGATTTAGTTTTTCACATTTTATCAGTTGCTCTGTGTAAACTCTACAAAACTCTCCCAGCTAGGGTGACCAGACAGCGCGTGTGAAAAATCAGGGGTGGGGTAATAGGAGCCTATGTAAGAAAAAGACCCTAAAATCGGGACGTCTGGTCACCCGAGTCCCAGCACTCCTGCATTTAGAGTAATGAAATCCCAGTGTTTTGGGTTTTGCTGCATTTCAAAACACATGGCTATGAACTGGAACTGTTCAGCATTAACCCAGCTCTTAGAGGAGCCTCTGATTGCTCCTGGGCATTAACCTACATTTCTGGCTCGAAGCTCCAAAAGGTGAGTTCAATCTACAGTGCAGGTAATTCATCTGCAATCGGTTGGTTCTGGCATATTAACCCCCCATTCTAAATGCCTGTATTTTAACCATGACCACTGACACCTCATTAGCCAGCTTTGCACCCCACCTAGTTTGCCTTGTTGCATCCCTAATCAGTGTGATCTGGGTCTAAATTCCAGACCGTTTGTTAACCCTTCCATGGTTCGTATTCAGTCTGGGTGAAAGGAGAATGTGATGGGCATGTAGGGGCAAGGCCACCAGCCTGGCCCAAGAACCCCACGCAGCCCAGAGACTTGGCATGGCTGTTAACAGCTGTACCCCGGCGCAGCTCTGACGATAGACAGAAATAATTGCCGGTTAAAGGTTTCAGAGTAACAGCCGTGTTAGTCTGTATTCGCAAAAAGAAAAGGAGGACTTGTGGCACCTTAGAGACTTGAGCTGTAGCTCACGAAAGCTCATGCTCAAATAAATTGGTTAGTCTCTAAGGTGCCACAAGTCCTCCTTTTCTTTTTGCCGGTTAAAGGTTACTTTAAGTGGTTTATCGTATCACTGACAATGGCTACCAGACCCCCTGCTGGCTGGCCACGATGGGCTAGATTATGGCATTCACACTGCCACTGTCCTAGGAAAGGAGCATCGTGGAGATGCCCCAAAGCATGAGAATTTCCCCCACCTTGAGTGCATGAATTTGAACCATGAAAAGGGTTAATCATAAGTGCTTCTTGTGCAGCCTCCACCCTGAAAGGATCATTGTGACCTGTCCTTTACTCAAGGAAACACATGTAGCAGGGGTCATTTGCTAAAGGGCCCCTTACATCACTAGGGCCCTTTGGCACACATTTCTCACTCTATGCCTCTGGCATGAGGCTTTCCTAGGCTTATAGAAATACAGTCCTATTACCATGGGGAAGCGACTCATCCAAATATATATCAGTGCAGAGATATTTTGAGCCTATTTATCACTGCTATTCAGCATGAGAACAAAGGGAGGAAAAGGAAGAGAACAATCATTGTATATTGCCATATGATTTTCCATCCACAAGGACTATCAATCGCCCGAGGTTCCATATTGGCAACGTTTCTCTCTGCTGTTTTCCTTTTTAATGACGTGAAACCTCTGAATACTCTGATTTGGACCTATGTGCACGTCAGCTGCTTGCCTTGCCTTCCCCAAGCTAGATATTCCTTGGTGCCATTACAAAATAACTCCAGTCAAGGACCCTGCAGACCTACACACCCATCTGCTAGGCTATTCAGATGTAGAGAGCTGAAAAACATGTGTCCACAAACTGCCTAAAAAACATGCATCAAATCTATGACCATTGAAAGGACTAAAACTTAGCTGAAAACTCTTTTTATTAATAGGAGAAAACCTGCCTTTAGTCAGGGGTGGTGAACCAGGCAAAAGGGAACATTCCAGCTGCCCCAGCTTGCTGAGGAGGTGCGAGCGATCTGCTGTTATCAATGCTCTGCATTGTATTATTTTAAAGGCAAGACTGTCATCTCCTATTACGTTAGCATCCTTCAGAAAGTTATGTTAATTTCACAGATGAGAGCCCCCCGTAAATATACGAACTGGGCAAAACTCCTCCATTCACGCCACTTTCCTGGCCAGTGCAGGGATCTGAAAGGGGACTACACATTTCCCACTAACATGAGGAAGGGGGCAGGAAAAGAGAATAAAATATCAGGGGTTAATGAAGGTCCTAAAAATACATTAAAGCCATGCATAAAAAGAATGATAGCTGCTCCTTATAAATGTAATAAAGGAATATAGCTTGGAAAGGCCCAAATTCTCAGCCCATCAACCTGCCAGAGTAGCTGGGCTGGGTTCTGGGTAGCGCCGAAGGGCTGTGGGACACCCCCCTTTCCTTCCCTACCTTACTGCTGTTCTGCAGCTCTGATGCTGCAGCAGCTGCCAGTGTGCCCCCTCGGCAGGGTAGGAAGGTCTATGCAGTGTCTGATCCAATAGCATTGCCCCATGTGTGTTGCTGCCTGGCAGCCACTGCTCTGTGGATGTCCATGCCACAGGCTGCATACGCCTCCCTCTTTATATCACTCCCTTCCCATGTAGCAGAACTGTGTTGGCTCCACTTTGCCAGGCAACACTCTGCATAGCCATGGTGGAGACAGAGGGCAGGATTTTCCCCTAAAAGATTAGGTTTGCCCATTGTCTTTCAGATTACCAGCCACAATCTGCTCCCTCCGGTTAGTTACCCTGAAGGGTTCACACGTGCAATGTGAGGATGGGATAACACAAACAATGGGAGGCTTTAAGTTCTATTAGAAACAATATTTACATTGACTGAACCCAGAAAATGCACCGTGTGACAATGTGGTTTTCAGTCCTTTTCAGAGCACAGCTTAGTAAGGGGCAAAGAGACCATAAATTCAAGGAAGTGCATGCCATTTAAACAACATTTACCAACAGTGTGTGAAATGATGCAGCACTATATTTCCCTGTACTTATTATAGGAAATAGCTGTGGAATCTCAGATCCTGTGGGCAAATGTTGAGTTTTTATCTAGTTACTGGTTTGTTCAATTTTGCTGGCTGGTACAATATGCGTTCTGGAATGTTTCCAATCTCTACAGGAAATATGGCAATTGCATTATTGCACAGATGTGCCGAGTCCCGCACTGTAAACCTGGAACTTACTTCACTCCTTCGTAAAACTCAGTATTGAGGGGACTTCTCCTGTATGGCAGGACAATTACGTAAATTAATATGGCAAGTTCACGGCACAGATGTTTAGGAGGCCTGAGATCCTGAAATTTCATTCTGTCTTTTCAGACGACACACTGCGCATTGCGCATGATTCATATCTGAAGTGGCATAATAAATCTTCACCATGCAATGCTTGACTCCTCGCTGAGTGGGTGGAACTGCAGGCTGACAAATGTTTATAACATATGAACTAGTAGTGTTTATTTTACACACTAGCCAGTCCTGATGAGAGGACGAGGAAAGCCAATGAGATGGCTGGGGGGGGGGGGGGGGAGGATGTTCAGATCAAAAGCTTCAGTCTGTTTTTCCCCCCCAAGTAAATTCAAATTTTTTTGCTACATTTGCTCAGAATTAAATACTCCTTCTCAGAAACAGAGGATAAGGGGCCTGATCCAAGACCCACTAAAGTCAATGAGGGGCTTTCAATCGGTGCTGTCCTAACTGCACCTACTGGCGTCCCTGGTAAAACTCATTTTGACTTCAAACAGAGCAGAGTTAGTCCAATGCTGAGCACTTTTGAAAATCCCACCTGTAGCGTACAGTACAATGTCTATCCTGCTACTTAATATGAAAATGTGATAACCTCATGCAACATCTGCTTTGCAGCCAGCCAGATGTTTTCATGTCCAGTAAAACCATGTTTTCTTGTAAAGCTATTTCTAAATTCTGACATCTGTTGGACATTACGTAAAGCACAATGCTGCATCACACGAACAACCTCGCAAAGGGTTCAGTCCTCCAAGGGGCTCAGTCCTCCAGCCTGATCCAGCCACGCACAGAGGCATGGGCTTAATTTTAAGCATGTGAGCAGTGCCATTCATTCAAGTGCTTTGCTGACTTGGGCCAGAGTGTTCAGCACCTCGAAGGATTAACCCCCCAAATCCCAATTCTCCTGTATACCAAACTGGAACATCTGGATGGTTTTTAAACCATTCCTGTTGCCTCATAGAAATATCATTGGCTCTAAGGTTGAACAACAGCACTGACATTATCGGTGCTTAACTGAAAAGGCCAGATCTGCAGTTGGTGTAAATCAGCTTAGCTCCATTGAAGGCAAGGAAGCTACTGATTTATACAAGCTGAAGATATGGCCCAGCTTCTGTGTATTGTGGCTGCTATAATATCTTTACTTATTAAAGGTTTCAGAGGAACAGCCGTGTTAGTCTGTATTCGCAAAAAGAAAAGGAGTACTTGTGGCACCTTAGAGACTAACCAATTTATCTGAGCATGAGCTTTCGTGAGCTACAGCTCACTTCATCAGATGTTTACCGTGGAAACTGCAGCAGACTTTATATACACACAGAAATCATGAAACAATACCTCCTCCCACCCCACTGTCCTGCTGGTAATAGCTTATCTAAAGTGATCAACAGGTGGGCCATTTCCAGCACAAATCCAGGTTTTCTCACCCTCCACCCCCCCACACAAATTCACTCTCTGGGGCTAGCACCAGCAGGAGAGTGAATTTGTGTGGGGGGGTGGAGGGTGAGAAAACCTGGATTTGTGCTGGAAATGGCCCACCTGTTGATCACTTTAGATAAGCTATTACCAGCAGGACAGTGGGGTGGGAGGAGGTATTGTTTCATGATTTCTGTGTGTATATAAAGTCTGCTGCAGTTTCCACGGTAAACATCTGATGAAGTGAGCTGTAGCTCACGAAAGCTCATGCTCAAATAAATTGGTTAGTCTCTAAGGTGCCACAAGTACTCCTTTTCTTTTTACTTATTAAAGGTGAGCCCATTGTTACATAGTCTGAGTATGGCTAAATTTAATCTACTGTCAACCTTTAGATGATTAATAATTCTAAATTGTGATGACAAAAGTTTTTTTATTATAGCTTTCCTAAATGGGCTCCATATTGTGTGTGAATCCAAACTGTTTTAGCTGTGGCATCATTACAGGGTTATCAACAAGATTGCACTAGAATACAGAAGTGATTTAATGCAAATATTTATTCTGAATGCAATCCCCCACTTTAGAGTTTCTTAACTGGAAGCAAAGTTCAACTGTCTACAATTCCCTTAGATCATAACAAACCTCAGCAGAGTTCATGAAATGCAGAATTTCTACACTGGAAAGCCTTGCACAAGCCCTTGTGCAGCTTGACTCGCTTAAAGAGAAAAATATGTAATGTTAATTTCACTGGCAAGAAGTATATTGAATCCCTGAATTTTCTGTGCTCAGTTTTTGAAGTCATATGACCCTGCATTAGTTTTTAAACACTTACTTGACTCGCTATGGTCACAGTCCTGGGGATTGCACTTCTGGGTGTTCTCTGGCCACTCTTCGTGGTCACATAGGCTACTGTCTTCTTCAGCTTCACCAGTGTTTGTGTTCATGCACTTCACCTGTCGCTGCTGGATGCCACCACCACAGGGAGCTGTGCACTGCAGAAAGTTAATTAGCTGGGATATAATCAGCTGCATCCAGAATTAAGGTTTATTTTATATCTGTTGCTGCTGGATTTGAGACTGCACTTAAATATTGATGCGCTACATCGCTATTCACAGGTTTAGAGTGGCACCCGAGCAAAATTCCTACACTGTCTTTGTAGAACTTATTTCTCCTTTATCCCCTGCTCCAGTTAGTTCTGTTTGTATAGGATACAAAGGCATTTCTGTTGCACGTAACCCAGAGTTTTTGCACACAACGTTAGCTTCCGCTAAGTGAACAGACCTCGATTAATTCTGCTGACTGAGGAGGTGGGAGGCTTCTTGTTTGGCTGGACATGAGGCACGGTTAGCAACACATGTCCATTAACCTTTATTTTCTTCACAGCTGGCCTGGCTTGTCCAGTTTTTACAACGTACCTGGTCAAAACAGGACTTCTTTAGAAACCGAATTCCCCCAAGTGCCTTTTCTCAGCAAAGCTAGTCAATGAGAATCTCTTCAGTGTGGTTTATTTTTGTCAATATTCTGTTCAATTTATTGAAACTGAGTCACTCACAATACGTCTCCATTCACTTCTCAGGTACATGCACATGGACTGGGACGTTGGTGTGCACTGAAAAGTTTTACCACCATAACTATGGCAGTGAGGGGTGTGATTTTTTGCCAACATGGTTATGTGGGGAAAAGCCCTAGTATCGACACAGTTATAGTGGTATAAGGTGATTTATACCAGCGTCTTTATTTCACTTTCCAAACCAAAATAAGCTAGACTGGTAGAAGCACGTTTATACATCTATACTAGGATTTTTTTGCTG
Source organism: Lepidochelys kempii (assembly GCF_965140285.1). Classification (NCBI taxonomy): domain Eukaryota; kingdom Metazoa; phylum Chordata; order Testudines; family Cheloniidae; genus Lepidochelys; species Lepidochelys kempii. The sequence continues at coordinate 83,259,561 of NC_136389.1, read as the reverse complement.
CTTTAACTAAGCCAGGATAGTTAAAGCGGCAAAATGTTTAAGTGTAGACAAGGCCTTATAAACTCTGTTATCAATTGTGTGCGCTTGATTGCAGAAATCAGTGTTACGGACCAGGTGGTATAGTAGGTGTATGCTTATCTGAGATTAAGTCCCTGGAAAACTGCTGTACAAAAACAATACATGTGATTAAATCCCAAGAGAAATTCAGCTGCAGGAGACATTTATTTCCCTTAAACATTTGCTCACCTCTCCCCATGATCCCACTACCCATTTGGTACATGGGTGAGTGTTGCAGGGTCTTGTGTTATTTGGCCTTAACATTTCATCACACCGTCCGAATTCTGGACACGTAACTAAGCGCTCCTGCTCACCTCTGCCGCATGACTCAGAGCACTAAGGAGAAACAAACAAACCATCAAATCAGAATCAGTCTGGAGTACCAGAAAGGGAAAAACACCCCACTTACTCGTTTCTTATGGAATTACAGTGTGAAGCAGCCCTAAGAAAAATTTGCCTCCAGTGTTGAATGCCCATTTTTGTGATTATAACTATTGTCGGCGCGTGGTTTCATTTGTGGAAGTGAGGATACTAAATGGATTTGAAGTTTGGTTCTTAGGCACACACAGCTTTGTAAGATTATAGCAGCTTTCAGCTCATATACATTTACTACTTCCTAGATCCAAATACTTAGAGGGTCAGATTCTGCCCACAGCAAAGCTCACACAATACTCCCACTGACTTCTCATCAACGAGAGTCGGACAAGCTGAACCGAGTGTGGAATGTGGCCTACAAGCTGTCTGGTACTACTGTGTACTTCTTAAATAATAGCCATTATACGCTGCACTATGGGGCTAAGCAAAAGTAAAATGCCAGCGAAATGTATTTGCAGGGAAGGGAATGAAAAATAAGTGCTGATGTGAAACATCACATCACAAACCAGACAAAAAATATATTTACTGGATATACAGATAAGAAAATGAATGGGGCATCTAGTGATAAATGGATCCAGGTTCGGAAGATATTTGACTGGGAGAGTGTAGAGTAAACAATAGATTTCAAGGCCTTCAGATTCCTTTTTTTAGCTGACAGGCTACTTTTAAAGCTGAAGGCAAAAATGAACATGGAATAAAAGATAATGGGCTAATCCCATGCTGCAGTGTAAGCATGGAGGTTACGAAAGCAGAACTGTGTGTGAGGACTGTGCCAAGCTCAGACTGATGGGGAAGGAGAAAATCAGTGAAAAAATAACATTTAATTAACCATTTAAACATTTTTCTGTGGAATCTTCCAACTGAAGATACCCCGGGATGCATCATTATGTGGCTTCACAAATACCAGAAGTCTCCTTGTAATCTCAGAATGCCTCTCCCCAATGATATCCCAGAATGCCTCATTCTGTGACATCTCCAGCAAACAAGGAAAAAATAGGAAAGGAAAACAGAGAAGTTACAAGCTATTTTGGGGCTGACAGCCTTCACCAGCCTGCTTAGGGTACCTCCTGGTGGGAACTGCAGATGGCTAGCAGATTTATTAGCACCAAATTTATTAGTTTCCTAGTTTGTGGGGCTATTGATCTGCCCATGGAAGCCTATGGGGGCAAGTGGAAGAGAACAAAGAGCAGCAGTTGCCTACTGGAATTTCCATTAGAACATTCAACACGTGTCTGAGATTAACCCAGTTTTCATCATAGTTTGGCAGCTCATCATTTAATAGACACTTGATAGTGTTTGGTTATTTGCAAACAGCTATTAAAACATATTGAAAAAAACTTGGTCCATCTCTCCCTTCATGTATTCCTTACAGACAGGCCCGCATCAGGACCATCTGAACTCTAGGGAAGTTTGGATCCGGCCCATCTCTGAGGATGTATTGCATGTACCTTCTCTCTCTAGAAATCCCCCTCACCTCTCTCCAGGATGAGGTATACCAGTCCAGACAAGGCTTGGTTTGGCAGGGAGTCTGCACTGGGGGCTTGTAGAAAACAGCTTGACAATGAAAGGGCCGCAGAAGCCTCTGTTCTCGGGTGTCAATGCAGTGTACGTCCCGAACCTTCAGTCCCCCTCCGCAGTTCTTGGAGCACTGAGTAAACAATACAAGGAGTCAGGCTGGTGGAGCAGAGGCGGTAACAGTGTCCAGACATGAATCTTTCTGGCAAAGTTGAGTTTACCCAGCTATTAAAGAAATGAATTGTCAAGCTCTGTCTTTCATTAACTCTTTCAGGTTTTGCCTTTGGGTCTCTCCATGATTGTAGCTGGCCCGAGCTGGAGAGGGTCCTAAGCACGACTTCCACCACCAGTGCTTTCCACTCTGGAAGGATTTTATTTGCATTTTTAGTGGTGACAGATTTTTGAGGTCATGTCCCCACATCCACAGATCTTGAAAGTTAAGACCTATTAAAATCATCCACAGTAATCCTGCCATTCCAGGAGCATTGCCTACCATTCATTCTCAATGGGATTGTCCAGTCTAGTTTCAAAAGACTTGCGCTATGAGGGGTTCTTGTGAAACTTTCTGGGAGCCTAAAGCCCCCAAGGTATTCCCCAGTATCCTCCCACAACTCTCCTTTCTTTCAGAGGAACAGCCGTGTTAGTCTGTATTCGCAAAAAGAAAAAGAGTACTTGTGGCACCTTAGAGACTAACCAATTTATTTGAGCATGAGCTTTCGTGAGCTACAGCTTCTTTAGCTTTAGCCCATGCCTCTTTTGACCACCCTAAGTGATTCTACTCCTACTTTTGCTGACTCCCTTCCAATCAGCGCTATTATGTTCCCACTTAGTTACTCTTTGTGCTCGCTAGGTTTCCTAGTTTGGGCTTCAGCCCCAACAGGAATGTTTACGCTGCTATTCTTAGCTTCGCAGCCTGAGCCCAGCGTGTCTGAGTCAATTAACCCTGGCTCTGAGACTTGGGTTTTTCTTTGCAATGCAGACATACCCAGAGACACCAATAAAGGGCAAGGAGAAGGGAAGTCCAAATACCCTCCGTATTTTTGGTTTGAATATCTTTATGTTTACCTTACTCCAGTCTCCAATACGCCACGAGGAACATGGTCTCAGGTAACACCTTCGAGCAGGGACAGGTTTATTTGCAGCAACACAATCTTCATCTTTACCTGTGCTACAATGCACTGTCCTCCAGCTAGCTCCTAAGCCACAGGTTGTGGAACACTGGAACACAGTCAGTAACACAGAGTAAAAATTAACCCCTGCCTCCACCCACACACGGAAACCAAAGCTCAGCAATCAGGGAGTACTGAGCTACAGAGGCAGCAAAGCAAACAACTTGTCTTCATGGAAAAATCCTATGGAATTTGACAAAGATGAAATCACAAGGACGCAAGAAAAATTAAATGGGATTCTGCAGAAATGTGTCTTAAAACCTGCAGGGCCCCGTTCACCACTGGATTACTGCAGGTCAGTGGTGTTACATCTCTGTCAATGCAACAGTGAATCACAACCACAGAATGTAACAGAGAATGAAAGCCTTTCTATAGAACATTTAAACCATCCTAAAGAAGTTAATCGAGAACTTTATCCCTGCTAGAGAAGTCTTTGTGTTAGTTTACAAATTCCCCAGCAAGAGTCTCATTCTCTAATCAATTCCTAGAGGACTTCAGGCTTCCTTGTGTTTTGGGAGGAAGAAGAGTAGGAAAGGAGCTTCTCTAGAATAACTTTAGTTGTGTCTGCTCTGGCTGGGACACTGTGTTCTTTCTTGTCCACTCCAGCTTTGCCTTCTGTATTGCTTTACAGAGCCATGTATTTGACTGTTACTTGGCATTACCCACCAGGAGTTTGTAACTGATTAGGAAGTAGCTGCACCTACTGGGCCATGAAGTCACGGGGTAAATGGGTGCAGCTCCAGGGTCTTTAGTTGAACAGGGTTGGATTTAGCCTGGTTAATTTTAGAGTTTCATTTAATTAATATTGCTGGCTTCATTTGTTTAACTGCTCTCTGGAAAGAAACTCCTCCTCATTTCCTTTAAGGCCAAGCATTCCTTTTTTTTTGTAGTTCACGTCTCAAGTCTTTTTATGTGATACAAGTTCTGATAAACTTCTCTCTCCTATCAGTCCCCTTCCAAAGTGTAGAGCCTGCATCTTGTTCTCCTCTCTGGCCTTATCTCTTGCATCTTATTTTCCAGAGCACACATTATTCTCATGGTTATGCAGCACTAAAGCCTAATTACAAGGAGACTCTTGAGAAGTTTGGGTACAGAACTTAAGAATTTGGGGACAATCCTTAATATCAGTCTAAGACAATCAAGCACACAAGATGTATAAAAAAGTCATTGAACATGGGCATTATTCTAGCCCTGCATCAGGAACTGATGAGCCACATTCAGAATATGTGATTAAATTGTGCTCTCGGTTAAACCAGCATAATTCTGTTTCATTGCTGTGACATAGATGTCCCTGAGCAGATAAGACCCACTGCACATTGGGAGTTCTGTAAAAGACATTCCTGACAGAGAAAGTGCAGCGGAGGGAAATTCAGATTATTCTGGGGAAGCAGAAAGGCACACTAATGTATGTTTTCTTTGTGCTTTTTTGACTCTCACTTCATTACCATGCAATGAATTGCATCAGGCATTTGTATGTCATTGCAAAGTCTACCCAAAGAATAGTCATAGGAAGCTATCGCCTTACAATAAAGGGACACTAATAATTAGCGACAGTAGCTCAATATGCAGACTCAGTGCTGTATGATTTTTCTGGTAAGTTGTAGTCTCGATGCGAATAGAATCCCTGTGATTTTACCATGTTTTAAGGCTCTCTCACACAAAGGTGTAACCGAGCTTTCTGGGGCAGGGTCTGCATTTTACTGTATGTCTGTACAGTGCCTGGCACAAAAGGGCCCTGACCTGACGGGGCCCCCGTGCGGTCCAGTAATACCAATAGTGGAAGTGAACTGGAAGCCCATTTGTGGTCTGGAGCACGTTTTCTTGCCTGCTGGCGCACTGCAGTACTATATATGTAGACGCTGGGCGAAGTGGAGGGCTGGGCCACATCACCGCTCGGGAGCTGGGGAGGGCTGGCTCTTGGGGTGACATAACCCTTCCCTGTGAGGCTTTGTGCACAATGGGACTGTGCAGGCCGCTCCATGCTTCACCAAGTTGGGGCTAAGTTAGGGTTAGGCCTCCAGTGGCTGCACAGCGTGTGGGAGGGAGTATGGAGCCTTCTCCCTGCTCTCCCGCTTGTGAGGCCAACGGAAGGGCTGGTCTAACCACAGCCTTTGTGCTGGGGGGGGCACAGGCTGCTTCAGTGGGAGCATACGGCCCCAACGGGGATGGGTACAACAGCACCCCCTGTGCACCAACCAGCAGAGCTGGAGTGTGTGCAGGGGAGGCAGGCCACGTCCCTTAGGAGCGTAACAGTGTGTGTGCTCGCCCGGGCACTGGGAAGCTCTGGCCAGCTTCCTGCTCTTGATCTCCACCCCCGGACAGGGCACCTCTGTGCACCACCCCTGTGTACCACTGGCACCCTTCCCACTTGATTCCTTCTGCTAACACCTGGAAATAGAGCTTGGCCAAGGGAAAGAATGGATCTGTGAAACAAGCACCTTTTCAGTAAGCCCAACAAGAGCGCCCCGCGCGACAAAGCCCTGCTAAAGGAATGGGCCCATCTGCCAGACGGTGCCTGGGTTACTCTTTTCACAGGTTTCAGCTGTACTTGCCTCACTCCAGCTCCCAACTTCCCAGCTGGTCTTTACTGGGGCTGCTCCGGTAGCAGGGAGCAATAGGAAAGAATCCTCCTTTGCTTCTGCCTCCTGCTGCTGCCGGTCTGGAAGGCTGGGCGTGGGGAGAGATGGTCCGTGTTCTCCATCCCTATTAGCAAATATCCTTTGGGTGCCCCATGGCGAGCTCTCATCCGGGCCCGTGCTTTCATTTGGGCCTGCGCGGGGGGCCCCAGGCACATCAGAAAACACATCCTTTGTATAATGAGTCGTCTTTATTTCATTTGCTTCCCTCTCAGCCCACCATGATGTGGTTAACTTGGCTGGCAAAGCTGAAAGCGTCCCTTCTGGACCAGCTGTGGGGTTTGGATCTGAGGATATTGGCACGGCTGGTGCCTGGGCACCCTGGTGGGCTAGACTGTTTGATGTAAGTGTCCTGCTTTCTTGTGTGGATGGCTCATGCATGTGGGGGGGCATGGACCACAGCAGGGGAAGAGCTATCATGGTGGCTGCTTGCGGGTTGTGTGTCTGTGAAACAGCACTGAAATCATCTAGCTGGTTCTGTACATCCTCTGCACGGGATGTATGGTCGTCCGGTTCTTTGTTATCTGAGTTATATGAACCCATAGTGGGGTCAGTGTCTTTACTAGTGCCTCCTGTTTCCTGCTCAGATCTGTGTTCAGTGGAGAGGAAAGGGGTGTCCTTTGCTGCAGGATGCAGTGGCTCATTTGTCGTTGGCTGGGGAGGTGGGTTATGTGCGGGCCTGTTCACATCTGCACTCTCCACTGTTGCGGTTATACCAGCCTTTGCTTTTTCATCTTTGGTTTTGGAGTCAGTTTCACCATCATCAATGATGACCAAATCCATTTCATTGGTATCTTCCTGGCCTGGCCGGGCAATACCAGCCAAGCCATCATCTTTGCTGTCATTGTTAATAGGAACCTCTGTGCTTTTACTGTCCTCTTCTCTGCTTCCAGGCTCTCCTGTACTTCCCCAAATGTCATACATCTCTTCTCCACCAGCACTGCCCTTGTCAACAGGCAGTGGTGGAGTGGGGATGGCCAGATAAGGATAACTGATAGAGGGGATGGTGACTGTTGCATCCTCTTCAGAAATGGTCCTTGTCAGCAGGACTCCTTGGGTTTTATCAGTGGGCAGATTATCCTGGCTGTTTATAGAATAAAGTCTTGTTCCATTCTCAGTGGATGGCTGATCTTCAGAAAGTGGCATATGCATTTCCTCCTCCTCCTCTCCAATGTAGGAGGGGGTTATGTAGTGGGCAGTAGATGTCCTGATATCCTCATATTCTTCAGTTATGCTGAAGAGAGTTTTATTGTCTCCAATCCCAGCTTTTTCCTTTTCTTCATTATGCACATCTGCGGAAGTATTTGTCTCACTTCTTGCTGAGTTTCCTTCATTGCGTTCTCCTTCTGGTTTTACATTATATGGAATGTTAGGAGACGTTTCATTAGAATCCTCCAGGTTATTAGCTGCCTCGCCATCTGCATCTGGTTTAAACCCCTCACTCTTGATGTCTTTCTCACCCAGGGGATCATAGGACAGATCTTCATGGAAATTGATAAAATTATAATCATAGTAAAAATCATCAACAAACACATTTCCCTTTTTGTTACTGCTGCTTGAAAAATCTTCCTCAGTTATGACATTCTTGTCTTTGGATTTTGGATTATTCGGAATTGAGGGGCTGAAGTGGGAAATGTGATGATTGGGAATGTAATTTATTTCATTAAATAGTTCTCTGCTTGAAGATCCACTGCCAGACCAGTCAGTGTTGGCATTTTCTATTTTCTTCTGGCATTGCTTCAGGGAGCAAGTAGTTTCTGACAGTGGTCTCTGTGTAGGATCACAAGTTGTCCTAGTATTGTTACTGCAATAAACAAGGCGTCTTTGTGTTCCATTTCCACATGTTACTGAGCACTAGAGAAGAAAAAGAAATGAAAATATCAGAAACGAGAGCATGAGAAACAGTAGTCATTAAATTACAGCAAGGACATGCATTACCATACAACCATGGGAGTTGTTTTGCAAATGAGATGATTTAATATTTGCACGGGCGTGACTATGCTAATATCAGTGCTAGCTCTCTAAGCCTGTAAAACCAGAAGCCAGAAAACACTTCAACTGAGCAGCGTGCTCATGCAATTAATAAAAATTCTGTACCTTCTCCAACCAACTTGACTCAGGAGTGCTTTACTAGATATAATGGCACTTAGTTCTGCTGGCTAGATATACAGCACCAAGAAATCTGTATATTACAAAAAAAAAGGTCTGGTAGTGAGCCTATAATATTTCTGTTACAAACCATTTTGCTGGTGTATTTATATCTTGGCCTATTTTGCTTCAGGCTGAAACTTGGCCTACATGCTGGCCAGAAAGTTTTCGTGGAGTTGGGGTTTGTGGAGAGGACTGGATAAGATGATCTAATAGCCCCAACTGCAGTTGCCATGAATTCTGCCCCTTCTCTTGAAAGAGATTGTTAAATAAAGGGTGCGGGCCTGGTAAATGGAAAAATGAGGATTAATAAGATGTTTGGTTGAGGAAAAGCACATAATGGACCCATTGACAATATTCAGTATAAAAGAGACCCACAAACTGGAAATAAGTTCAGTGAAATTATCCTACCTAATATGTAATTCCATTAACATCACACTTGCTCTGAATGAGCCGCAGATCATTATGCTTCATTGTAACTGATGTATATAGCATTAGTCATGTATTACAAAGTCCCTTACATAATCAAACTAGAAAAGCAAACCTAAGCACAGGGGATTTCATTAGAAATACCATATATTTGGGTTGACAATATATCAGTTTGGGCAAGAGGTTAATTTATAGCGACCAAAGCAAGGCAATCAGAATTCAAGGTGAATTGCACAGATTAACTTCTCAGACTATTTGCAGAGTTTATATGTAGGGTCTGGCCAAGCTGTGCTTGGGGGCAGACCCATGTGAATGTGTGTATGGGGGTGGGTACGTTACATTTGTGCAAACGTCATTAGGTGCCAACTTTGTGCTTCCGCAGTTCCCCATGCTGTTAAGGGCCTAGCTAACCCTTGGCACTTATGAATGGCTCTCTGAGGGACCAATAAGGCAGCTGGGGAGTGAAGTGAGTGGAGTGGAGGTCACATCCTCTCCCTAGGGCACACAGTGCGGGGGTTGGTTATGAGATGTGCACAGAGCCGGCACACTGGCCGTCTACCCTGGGTGCTCGCCCACACTGGAGAAATCCTAGTTGACCAGTGAAAGCTCTGACATGGGCCATTCGTGTCACTGGCCCATATACTAAAAAGAACAAGTGTATTAATATTTTCAATCAAAATATGGAGAAAACAGGCCCGTTCTCATGAATATACTAAGACAGAGTTCAAGATTGTGTTTCTACTGCATGGTTGAACAGAGAGGAAGGTTGGCCCGGTGATTAGGGCACAAGCCCTACTAAATTCCCTGCTCTGTCTCAGACTGCCAGCGTGACCCTGGGTAAGTCATTTAGTCTCTTGGTGCCTCAGTTTCCCATCTGTACAATGGGGATAATGGCACTGCCTTACCTCATAGGAGTGTTGTGTGGATAAATACATTGCAAATTGTGAGGTGCCCACACACTATGGTGAAGGAAGGCAGTATGAATAACTTGGATGGATGGATGGACAAGTAGGGGTGGCATTGCAGGAGGGGTGTGTGTCTTTATTCTGGCTTTATGTGCATATGATGTATGCTTAATGCTATGGGGAAAACACTGGTTTCTTGAACTCTGTTCTCAGCATGTCAGTGAAGGATTTTCAAATACCTTTTTGGTTCTAAATGTAAATCAATTCATGATGTTTTAGTTTTGCTCTCCCCATTGGGTACCAAGGGCCAGTCCTGGACTGTAAAGAGCTTATGGTCCCCACTACAATTCCCGTGGGCTCCTGTGTGGAGGACAGATCCAGTGAAGCATCTTCTCCATCCTTAGTCAGCCCCAAGGTTCCCTGCATTTATCAGTTGCTGACTCAGCAGCTCACAGCCTCTGCCTGAGTATCAAAGGGCAGGACGGAGCCTCCGTTTACTGTAGGTTACAGGCTCTTTAGAAATGTAAAATATGAGTGAATCTGGAGTAAGGAATGTGCTTGGCACAAGGAGCAGTTTATTTATAACAACAAGGGCCCATTGCCAGGCATTTATACCAGTTACAAAATAGAACTGAAATAACATGTTACAACGTACTAATATCTCTTAGCAGGATCCAAGCCTATTTCGCACCACCCTGCTGTCACCATAAAAACACAACTGGAACAAGGAGCAATGTCTGTAGCCCATTCCTTATTACGTACGCCAAAGCCTGAGAAAACAGGTGGCCCCAACACTGTACCCAGAAGGTCCAAAAGCTCAGACAGCTAAGGCACAAGGGAACTGAGTTCCAGAGTAGAAAACCTCCACTGAGAACGCTCTGGCCCCAGTCTCCGGACGTTTGAATCTAGGGGATCCCAGCAGGCTGATCTCAACTATCAGGACAGCACAAGGAGGGAGAGATTAGGAACTTCACAGGGGTGGCAACCAACAAGAGAGGAAAAGTTTAACAACATACTTTAGCCTTTTGGCCACAGCATTGAACTGGGAGCTCATGTTCTGCTGATTATCCACCATGACCCACAAGTCTTTTTCAGAGTAAGTTCTTCCTGGGCTAGCAGCGCCTATCCTGTAAATATGGCTTGCGTTCTTTGTTTCTAGCAGCATGACTTTGCGTTAGGCTATATTGCAATCAATGCTGTTCGCTTGCATTCAGTTTACAAAGCGATCTAGATTGTTTTGGATCACTGACCTGTCTTTTTCATTATTTACCACTCCCCCAGTCTCTGTGTCATCTGCAAATTTTATCAGGAATGATTTTATGTTTTCTTCCAGATCGCTGATAAAAATGTTAACTAGCGAAGGGCCAAGAACTGTTCCCTGTGGGACCCACTGCAAACACACCCACTCAGTGATGATTCCCTGCTTACAATTACATTTTGAGACCTATCATTAGCCTGTTTTTATCAATTTAATGTATGCCACATAGATTTTGGATCATTCTAGTTTCTTAATCAAAATGTCATGTGGTAACTTGTTAAATGCCTTACAGAAGTCTACATATATTACAACAACACTATTACCATTATCAGCCAAACTTGTAATTTCATCAAAAAAAGATATCAAACATAAACCCATATTCGGCATAAATAATATTACCCTCTTTTAATTCTTTATTCATTGAGTACCATATCAGCTGTTGCATTATTTTGCCCAGGATCAATGTTAGGCTGGCAGGTCTATAAATACCCAGCTCTTCCAACTGACCCTTTTAAAATACTGGCACAACTTTAGCTCTCTTCCTGCCGTCTGGAACTTCCACAGTGTTCCAAGACTTATTGAAAATCACCATAAATGGTCCAGAGGGCTCCGCAGCCAGCCCCTTTTAAACTTTTAGATGCAAGTTATCCAGACCTGTTGACCTGAGTTACTCTTGAAATGGAAAGAATTTCATCATCATCCGATATGAATACTTCATCTGTTTTTCCCCTCCAACAAAAATATTTATTCAACACTTATGCTTATTTTGTATTATTATGGGCAATTCTACCATTTCCATCTAGCAATGGAGAAACCACTGTTAGGATTACTTTTGTTCCTAATACATTTTAGTAAATCTCTTTGTTATTGTCCTTAACACTGCTGGCCATAAAGGTCTACTTGTATCCTTTTGCTTCCCTTATCAATTTTCTACAATTCATGTTTCTAATTTATATTCATTGCTATAAATGTCCCCTTTATCTCATTTGTTTATATTATGTATATATATATAATTTTTTATAGCTTCTTTCACTTCCCCTCTAAGATAAGTTGGTTTTTTGATCAGTGAAGCCTTCTTTCTTGATTGTGGAATTGTGGCTTTTGGGGCATCTAGTAAAATATTTTCTTAAACAGTTCCCAATTATCATTTACATTCTTCCATTCACCTTTTCACCTTTTCATTCTGTTGTGTTTTTGGTAAATAATTTAAAACCAAAACTTATTTTTAAGTTAGTTTTAAAATTATTTTTTAAAATTTGAAATTATGATTTTTAGTTAAAAATCCAATCTGTGATTAAGATGACCCATCAAAGATGGCAATACAAAAAATCAAAAAGGTTATATATATATATAATATAGTAAATGAAAATATATGTTCTATGGACATTTTTAATGAAAATGTAACTTTTTGGAAATTTATATACATAATGAAAAGTTCCATTTTTAAAAAATAGTCAAATGTCAAAGAAAAAATATTTTACAGAAAATAAACTCTTGCTTTGCCACCAGCTTTGGCTGACCTAACTCTTTGCCAAACTCCTCCCACATCCCCAAACCTCCCCATTCTTATGAGAATTCCTCTGCTACCTCAATTCACCTGACTGATTTATCTATTTAAATAGCAGGGCATCATGTAAGCTGATCAGTGAACAGTCTGGGCAGCTCTGTATAGTCATACACTCTAGCCTGCTCTCTTTTTTAAAAGTGAAGAGTCAATTTCCTCATGACCATATATGACAGTATATGTACAGAGCAGTTAACCACCCATGGACAAGGGTCTGTATACACAGCAATTAAAAACTGGCAGCTGGCCCAGGCCAGCTGACTCAGGCTTGCGGGTCTTGGGCTAAGGGGCTATTTAACAGCGGTGTAGATGTTTGTGCTTGTGCTGGAGTCCAGGCGCTAGGATCCTGTGACGAGGGAGGGTCCCAGATCTCGTGCTGCAGCCTGACCCTGAAGGTCTACACCACACTTAAACAGACCCTGAGCCCGAGCCTCTTAGCCGGAGTCAGCTGTCACAGGCCAGCTGGGGGTGTCTAACTCTAGCGTGGACACACCCGTAGTGTGTACACACATACAAACTCTCCCGACTTCCCTAAAACTCCATGTTGCAGTGTGCTCAAAACATGTGCAGGATTCTGCCAAAGTTTAGGGTGGAAACTTGTAGTGCTGCAAAATATTTAAAAAGCTTTAAAAGCTTTTATTTCTGTCAATCTAATTCTTTGCACCAAGCACCGAGTTTTTACTAGACCCTGATGGAGGAAACAGCCAAATTTGAAGAAGGAAAAAAGATTATAACAGCCTCGGGGTGATTCTTTATTTTAAGATCTGTCTGGGTCACAAACCTGCCTTTCACTTGATCTGGTTTTTATAATTGCAGCTCCTCAAAAAAAGGAGAGAATTAAAATGAATTTTAATGTTTAAATTGTCAGGACTCCAACTAGTTCCAGGAATGTCTGACAGGTGGAGTTCGAATGAGAGCTAGACACCTCCTCCCCCTCCCCCAACCTGAGTTTTCTGTCTGAATTCCTCTCTTCCCCCCCCTCTTTAAAATGGTTTAATCTGAGCCAGCCCCTGCGCTAAGTATTTCACTGCTGAGATTGTTCTAGGACGTAGTGATTTCCCAGAGAATTCTTAACGAGGGCCCTGTGCTTTGCGTGTGAGTGCAGTGATGAACAAGCCACCTGAATCAAGGATTAGTTCTCTAAACCGAGTATCCGCGGGTAGCCGTGTCAGTCTATATCCACAAAAACAACAAGGAGGCTTATTCCCAAATAAATCTGTTAGTCTTTAAAGTGCCACCAGACTCCTTGTTGTTTCTCTAAAAAGTTGGGTCTCAACTTTTTTTCATTTTCAAATGGAGGTGTGGACCCCTTTGGAAATCTTCCACACATAGTCTGAGGATCCCCAGAGGTCCGTGGACCACAGATTGAAAACCATGGTTCTATGGTAACAACAACCTTTTGCAGACTCCTTAGCCATAGTCTGCAGATCCCCAGGGATCCGTGGACCCCAGGTGAGAACCACTGCTCTAAAATTCACTGTGGTTCCAGCAGAGCCCATTGTTCCCTGAGCATGTTTATCTAAGTGACCCTTCAAGCTTCCCAAGGAACTAAGACTAATGTGCTCTTTACCCTTTGACTTTCTCACCTCAGACCAGTTGCCTATGGCCCATTGAGCAGGACAGAGGATATCCCTATTACAGGGCGCAGTGGCATCTGGCTTGGAGAGATGCTGACATTGTGTGTGCTGCAAAGCCCGCTGTTCATCCAGCCACACACTCTGAATGCAAAGGACCGTCCTCTTCATGAGCCCAGCTTCGCCACAAGTGGCAGAGCATTTCTGCCACTCGCCAACCCACCACCTAGGAAAATGAAAGGGGAAAAGGTGGGAGCCGAAGTGAGCACTCACATTTGCAGGTTTGTTGTTAGTAACAGTGAAATATCTATCCTCCTTGTTATAGAGAAACACTCAGTGTTACAGAGATGTTCACAGAGATGTCTCCACGTTCTGAGCTGGATTTCAAACACTCCAATCTGCGCGGGCATTGGGAGGCTGGAGTGTGGTTTACGTGTAAAGACAGAAGCCATTTGCAAAGCAGAGGCTAGTTGGGACTGCAGCAGCCTCTCCTGCTCTTCTGTCTAGAGGTCAGAGGGGCCACTATAAAGGTAGGGGTCACTAGCGAAACTTGGCTCATGATCAGGGTTTTGGATTTCAACCTCCCCAAAAGTTCAGGGCATTGGGATTCAGGATCTGTTCTTGAGATTATCTGCAGTACTGTGTGGCATGAGTTGTTATCTATAGAGCAGCATGCGAGTTCATGGCCTTTCCAGCAAAGCCTTAACCCAGGGGAGCTCAGACCTGGATCCTCTTAACTTCCAGTGACTTCAATAGGAATTAGGCACCTAAATACCTTTGAGGATCTGTCTACAGGCCCAAGCTGCAAATGCCTATTCACATGGACATCAATGAGGCTCTGCATAGGAGCAAAAGGTCTCTTGTATGGATCCAGTTGCAGGACTGGGGCCATAGTTCTTACTAGAGGCCAGGGTGGAGGGAGTCGGATGCAGAATCATGGAGTCCAGTGGTCACTTTTATACAGACAGGACAGCGCCCAGGCTGCTGTAGGTCAGCGTAGATCCACTGACTTCAGATGCTAATTTGCACCCGCTGAGACTCTGCCCTCCCGCAGCCCCTCTGTTAAAGTAGGGAGAGCATCTGGGGCTGGGTGAATGAGAAGATGGAAAAGCAAAGGAAAGCAAACCTGGCTGGGCAGGGCTCTTCGCTACACGTCCGCTGCCTGTCGTCGGGTCGGGTCAACGAGTCACAGTACCGCTCGTCCACTAGTCCAGCCAGCTGCTCAACACAGTGCACGATCTGCCTCTGAACACCTGGCGACAGAGAGAGGCAGCAAACGCAGGTTCAGTGTGGCAAGCGGGGCCCTCACTGAAAATGGCTTTGGTGTGTCAAGAGCTGAGTGTCTGAGCTGCACACCTGCAGGGAGCTGTTACAATCAGCCCCCTTTATAGGGGGCTTGAGACATGGAATGTTATAATTAAGTGGCCTCGGAATGAAATGATTTGGGCCTCAGGTCAGCAGATGTCAGGCTTAGATTGCAGCGCTCCGAGACACACATGCACAGCACATATCATAAAGTATTAACAACCAGCGCCTTTGTCTGAGCTTTCCCTCTGCTAGCCATTCTGCCGGCAGCTCCCTCCCTCAGCTCCTTAATTTAAATCAACCAAAAAAGTAGCCTGTAAAAAGTAAAAAATTAAAGAGGATAATGCTGCTTATGTAGAAGGAATAAAATGAACTCCCCACAATAGCTCCTTTAAAATGGTAAGCTACAAAACCACCAGTCAGGCACTGGCATCGTGTGGTTTTTATTCTCTTGTTTCAAGGTGTTTGGCCATTAAAAATCCACTGCTAACATGTTACAGGAGGGCCCCGTATAACCTGACAACTAAGAAGAAAAGAAAAAAAATCCTTAAAAATTAAATGACGTGAAAAGTCTGTTTCTGCAGAGTTTGTCCGTGATGCCTGCCCAGAATCTTTCATACCGTTCATGAAACTCACAAACGGTCACCTTTCTGCTCAGCAGCCACTTAATTTTGTCCCTCTCTCACTCATCTGCACTGGCACAGCTTGTCAGAGGAACAACGCTTGCATTGTCTGTGGATGTGAAAAGGGCAGGAGGAAACCCAATACATGATATGTTATCACAATCTGATTTCTGGAACTGCACAGTGCTGGAAGAGAATCCTGGATACACATCTCCCACTGGTTGGTGCAGCATAGAGGTGAAGGGTTAGAAAGAGTACCAATCCACCCAGGGCACCAAGTCTCTACTATACAAAACACACAGCAGGCAATGCAAGATTTTCCCCAGGGAAGCGGGATGTGTTATCTGTTCGGCCGGATGAAATAAATTCTTAGATTCTGACTTTAGATCCAATCTAGGGCACTCCAAGCAGAAACCTATAGATCAAGGGTAGAAAGATCTTCTAAATGTGTAGCTGTCAAAAAAAGAAAGAAAGAAAAAGAATAAAAGAAAGAAATGTGTCAGATTATACGTTGCCAACTCACTTTCAAAGCTCAGGGTGGTCAGGAAATAACATAGAATAAGCAAGGACATTTAAGTTCCCTGGTCCCTTGAATACAGTAGGTATTTAAACAAATCAAAGGTTGCCCAATAACGCAAAATGAATATAATTCGCCTCATTACACTTTAACCTTCACTCTGAGTGAAACTTCACATTCCATGTGTTCTGTTCATCCATTCCGAAAGAGCGAAGCATACATTCCTCAGTCTAGCTGACTTTTCATCGAAGTGTAGGACTCGAAGGGACCTCAGCAGGTCATCTAGTCTAGTCCCCTGCACTCCAGGCAGGACAAAGTATTGTATTTCAGTTTAAGGAAAACAAAGAAGAAAGAGCAAATATCAAGTCTCCAGGAGAGAATGAATACCGGTACAGTGGCTCACTGCACAGTTGGCTCTGCAGCAGTCAGAGAGGCCACTCTGTTTTAAAGTTCCAGCACACAAAGGAGATGACTGCTACTCTCTTCTTTTAGCTGCACAAGTGCAGGTGTCGCTAATGGAAAAGCTCTCTGCAATGTGGTTTAGCAATCAGGTAAATTACACACGGCCTCTGCATAAACGGACTCTCTCAATACCAAGCGTTTCTGAACAGTAGAGACTCAGACACAATGTAGGTAGCACAATCTATACCTGCCACCATCTCCATCTGACCCCAGAGGAAAGGCTCACCATGTCATGTGTCTGGTGCAATAATAAGGGTATTTCTGTAACATAGTGTAATTATGATAACAACTCCAGTGGGGGAGTGCAAGTTTCCCTACATTAAATCCTGGCCCCACTGAAGTCAATGGGAGTTTTGCTTAATTTTTCGGACCCTCCAGCTTATTTTAACACAATTGTTTGCATGAACAAACATGTATCTATCCACTTACTCATAACCTTGACTAGCTAAAATAGGAAGCATCTGGTGAAAGGATAAGAAAGATCCCCTGCTGACTCTTCCTGCAATGGGCATGTTGTTCATTATTACCTATGACAACATTGTGTATGACAAACTTCATTTCCTTTCAATTATAAACAGTTGAAACATTAAAAAAAACCACCAAAAAACCAGCTGTGAACCAGTCTCTCTGCAGGTGCGGGGAGCTGCACCATTCGAGGAGCTGGAGGGTTTCTCAACTTGCAATCATGGAAAGTTTTTGCTCCTCTGTATATATTGCCAGTTGTAAGCAAGGCACCATGCTAATCCACACTGATTATGCCTCAGCTGGAGTTGTATGTCCAGTTCTGGGCGCCACATTTCAGGAAGGATGTGGATGAATTGGAGAAAGTCTAGAGAAGAGCAACAAAAATGATTAAAGGTCTAGAACACATGACCTATGAGGGAAGATTGAAAAAATTGGGTTTGTTTAGTCTGGAGAAGAGAAGACGTGGGAGGGGACATGATAACAGTTTTCAAGTACACAAAAGGTTGTTATAAGGAGGAGAGAGAAAAATGTTTCTCCTTAACCTTTTAGGATAGGACAAGAAGCAATGGGCTTAAATTGCAGCAAGGGTGGTTTAGGTTGGACATTAGGAAAAACTTTCTAACCGTCAGGGTGGTTAAGCACTGGAATAAATTGCCCAGGGAGTTGTGGAATCTCTATCATTGGAGATTTTAAAGAGCAGGTTAGGGATGGTCTGATAATACTTAGTCCTGCCACGAGTGCCGGGGACTGGACTAGATGACCTCTTGAGAGCCCTTCCAGTCCTACGATTCCATGATTCTATGAACATCCACAACCCAAAACGGCACCAGCCTTTCCGCCAGCCATATTCTATTTCAACCTCATGTCCGGTTTGTTGCCCATTGTCACCTCTAACACCCTCAGCATCTTGACTTTCTAGCTGTCTCCCTTCTATCAAGTCTAAGAGTTTGCAATTATTTCCCCCTAAATGTACAGGTTGCATGTTTCCTAGTTGAGTTTCAATTTATTATTTTTCTGCCAGTGCTTCAAATTCCTCTCACCTGGCTCACCATCATTTGGCTGCTTCTGTTTGTTTATCCAGAGCTAGCCCACACATTAGTTGGGTGTTTTTTTCCCCTTATGAAAAATCTGTGTGTTCAAAACCAGCTAAGGACCCCAGCATCTCGCAGGTAAGCAGAGAGCTCAGCTTATCACGGGAGCTGTGTGCCAGCCCCCCATCTACTGACGGATTTGCTAACCTCACCAATAAGCATTGATATACACCAGTGTGAGAGATGGTGTAAATTAGCACAGCTGCGGTGAAGTGACCGGTGCTCTGCTGAGTTACAGCAGGTGAGCACTCCTCACTCAGTCACCTACACTAGATTCTTCACGCAGCCTTGGTCGCCTCTGAAACGACAAAGGCCCTGGCTCCCACAGTAAATGCTTGTTAGGCCCAGACCACACTCCATAAACTGCAGGTTACAATAAAAATAAAAATCCCCAGTTCAACACCTGCTTGCTTTGTCCCCCTGGAGGTAACAAAACCTGGCCTGACACGCAGATTTCATTTCCCCGAGGGGGTGACCTTTGCCCTACAGAGCTGGACCAGTGAATTTAATAGGATCACAAGATGGTGTCACACTGTTTGCACAAGCAGTCCCATTAACAGCATGGCTGGCTTACCCTCTAACCTTAACCTCTTTCCTTAGCTGGGAAAGAGAGTAATTCATTACTACATGGGAACTAAAACAGAATGTACTGCAAGGTACAAGGGTCTGAAATTACTAGCATGCGAGCATATTGTTTCAGAAACGTCACTATTTATCAATTATCAGAGGGGCAGCTGTGTTAGTCTGTAGCCACAAAAAAAACGAGGAGTCCGGTGGCACCTTAAAGACTAACAGATTTATTTGGGCAGAAGCTTTCGTGGGTAAAAACCCACATGTCTTCAGATGCATGGAGTGAAAATTACAGATACAAGCATAAATATATTGGCACATATTATGCCTGTATCTTTAATTTTCACTCCATGCACCTGAAGAAGTGGGTTTTTACCCATGAAAGCTTATGCCCAATTAAACCTGTTAGTCTTTAAGGTGCCACCAGACTCCTCACTGTTTATCAATGTACATGTTCCTTTCAGCCCCTTTTCCCAGAAGCTACTAGAGCCAGAAAGGAACATGTTTTCGGACATGGAGACACTTCCTTGGTGTAAAAGAATAAATAAATCAGCAGTTCACTGTGCTCAGTAAGACCAACCAGGGCTTTGGAGTCTTTCTGAGAAAGGTCTGGAGTACAGAACAGCCAGGTGGGCAGGACAAAATGCTAGTAAAAGTTGAAATGATCAATACACATTGCAGGGAACGTTGTCATGCCCTTGTAGTGGCTGGTCATTTTCTGCTCGGTAAATTCAGGATGTAGAAATGGACCCAGGACTCTAGTGTTTGAATCAGAGCAGCCAAGGGTGGTGATGGAAGAGAGGGATCTGGGAAGCACAAAGAAAGAGGAAGCACCATTTGCCACCTGCACTGGGTTGATAAGAAATGGGTTAGATGTTCTGCGGGTATAGCTATAGGGTGGACAGTTAAGAAGAGTAAGGTGAAAATGACGAGTTTTAGTGATCACAGGTGAGAACAACAGACCAGTAAATAACTCCTCTGTGTTTCTATAGCACCTTCCATTTGAGGAGCTCAAAGCACTTTACAAACACTAATCAATGGAGTCTCCAAAGACCTTTTAGTGGGTGTGATTATTAGCTCCATCCTCCAGACAGGGAACCTGAGGTTCAAGAAGGTTAAGTGATTTGTCCCAGAGCTGGGAACAGACACCAGGTCTCTTGACTCCCACTTCTGCCCTTGAACCATAGGCTCATCCTTCCTCTCTTCCTGTCTACGCTGTGAGTAGAAATGTTTTCATCAGAAAAGCACGAGCTTGTCAAACCACTGAACTGCAGGGTAGAGATTAAATCACGTCAAGAACTGTTGCTGGACTCCGATAAACTTTGGCAAGGCCAGGTTACTTTAATCTCAACTAACTGCAATGAACCTCATGGGCCTTCTCTATGCCACAATGGCTTATGATCTATCTCTGTGTTTAAACAGTTCAGAGCAACAAGCCTGGTACAAAACAGATGTGTTCTCTTTGCTAGCAAGTTGCAGCCATTGCCACATTCACTCGGTGATGCCTCAGTGCTGGTATTTCTGGCCTCTGACTTGTGCCTTTCATCTCATATATACTGGCCTGTGGCATGGCTGGATGAATTAAGCAGGGAGGAGAGGCAGTGAATAGCTTATTTGGACAGACAGATGTTTTATACTCAACAGCGACAGAAAAGAAAATGCAGAAAAATTATCTCCCTCAGCGAAGAGTCCAATGGAATTTACTAGGGACGAACCCAACAAGGGTCTATAGAAATTATGCTAAGTACATACAGGGCCAGGTCCTCAATGTGTGTAAATAGTGTAGCTCCACCGACTGACAATGAAGCGCTGCTGATTTACACCAGTGGGTGGGACACAGACTTTTAATAGAGAATTAAACCGTGTCCTTTTGATCAGTTTTTGAACCATCCTAAAAGAGTGTGAAATAAAATAATAAATAATAATAATAATAATCCCCAGCTCTTAGCTAGCACTTTTCATCATCAGAGCTCAAAACAATTTACAAAGTATCATGTCAGCATCATTATCATGGTCCACGTGTGACATATGGGGAAACTGAGGCACAGAGCAGGGCCGTGACTTGCTCAAGGTCACCCAGCAGGCCAACAATAGAGCCAGGAAAGAACCCAAGTCTTAATAAATTCTATAGGGCAGTTCAGAGAACCTACAGAAAGGCTGTTGTTTTCTGCTACATTTTCTAGAGTTTTTCCAGGCATGTGAGATGAGAACTTAGTGGGGTGTTAGAAGATGTTCTGGGCTAGTTTTTGCTCTGGAGGTCCATCCAGCTGTAGGGGTGTTCCATGCACAAAGCCTCCAGGAGAGCCAGGAGAATCTGGTTTCTGGCTTGTTGTTTGAGAGGGTGCACCTATGCTCTCCCTGGGAGGGCCCAGCTCAACGAACCTTAGCTGGGCAGATCTAATCCCCTTGCTTTAAGCTCCCTCTGTTCCTCTTGACGGGGAATTTAGGGCTAGCAGTGGTGTTAGACTCATGTAATTGTGCTGCCAGAATGCAAGGGCTGGCATGGCCCCTGGCCCTA
The DNA here is from genome assembly GCF_965140285.1 of Lepidochelys kempii. NCBI lineage: Eukaryota > Metazoa > Chordata > Testudines > Cheloniidae > Lepidochelys > Lepidochelys kempii. Next base: position 83,238,380 of record NC_136389.1, on the reverse strand, counting down.
GCTCATGGGAGGGGTTGGAAAAAGCAGAAAGTGCCTCTGTGCTGTACAGTTCTGTACAGAGGTGAGGTATGAGTGAGCCCTAGATATTTGTATTATTTATCATTAATCATGTTTACTACAGTAGTGCCTATGGGTTAACCAAGAATGGGGCCTTGTTGAGCGGAAATGGCAGTGATTCTCAAAGGAGCGCTTTCAATCGTATAGCCTGCCTCGGGGTCTCCAAATAAACTGGCCCAGCGTAAGACAGCTACCGCAAGCCTACTGTAAGCAGCGGACTTTACCGCTGTCCGAGTGGGGGTGGAAGATCTCACCCACGTGTCTGCTGTGAAACGCTAGCCCCCTCTAGTCGCACTATTGTTACAGCTGAGCTGAGTGGAAACCATCAGTACCAGTGATTCTGGTGAGTTGCTGCAGTGTTTGACTGTGCACAGGGCTCGCTCTTTGGTTCTGCTGTGGCTAGGGCCTATCTACAAGCTGTCAAAAGCATCCAAGATTCCCTGCAAATAAGGAAGAGATGTGGAGGCTCGTTTAGTGTTCGAATGACAACCATGCTCCAGGCACCCACTAGCATGCAGCCCTGACATCTCCCAGTTGGCAGGCCGGTAGCCTGCGTCTGTGATTGGATATCGGTTTTTTACAGATGTACTTTTGGCAACAGTATAAAAAAAAAGTCTGACTGGCAAGAAGCCAGCTCCTGCCCTGTTGACACTCTCAGCGAACGGCTAAATTGTCCAATCGCACTTCCTGCGTCCCTCTGGCAGCCCTGGTGGGGAGACGCAGCTACGGGTGACCTCGCATTCCACAAGCAGCTTTGACACCCTTTTTTTGAATTCTTGCCGTGCGCACTTCTGCCGTGCCTGTGGAGAGCTGTAACTAACGATAAAACCAAGATGCTGTGAAGTCCGGCGGCAGAGGGAATTCCTGGACTCTGCTGAGAAGAGGAAACTCCCAGACCACTGGGCTCAGCTTTGTCAGTGAGGATTTTCGGAGGGTATCTGGCGCTGGTGAAATGTGTGAGGTTGGCAGCCCTGGTGCCTGAAGGCCTGTTTATTTACAGGACAAGCACAGCACAAGCCTTCCCACACCACTGTGCTCTGACCCTGAGCTGCCGGAGCCTTGTCCAGACGAGGGGAATTTTGCACAAATTGTTGCTCTCAGTCCCCTTACTATGTGGCATGATGCTTCCAGCATCATGGTGGGCAGGGGAGAGCCCTGGGTGCCATCAGACTGCCGTTCCCACTCCTGTGCAGCGGTGCAGCCCCCTAAAATGCCAGCCAGTGCAGCTGACATGCGCAAGCCAAGTGGGAAATAAGCTATGGAAATCAATGGGCCTGATTCCGATTTCACACCACTTTTACATCTCCATTGACTTCAACAGAGTGACTCCTGATTCACTCTGGTGTAAATAGGATCAGGATCAACTCAGTGGGGCAGGTTGGACAGCTGTGACTCTGTCTGACCATCTTATTTCCTATTCCTTCTATTTTGAAACATGATAAATTAAAACAAACAAGCAAATCCCAAAGTGAAACTGGTTATAAATAAAAATGAGTGAGCTAAGTTCTCTCTCTCTCTCATCTCGATCCTTCATCACACAGCAGTGAGCTATTTGAGGCATTAGTCCCAACCAAGTGGAGAACCAGTATAAAAATCTAGGGTTTTGAGATGTGCCACGAGCCTTCATGTTTCAGGGCATACGCCGACCTCTAACCATTGGGGGCTAGGTGGAAACGTTATTACGGATTTACTCAGTGCAGAGTTTCTTTGGCTGAAGCAGCTGGCGCAGGCCACTAGGTTACATTAAGAATTAGGAGTTGTAGGGATAAAGTTTTCTCAGATGGCAAAAGCACCTTTGGACTGTTGGAAATGTAATCTGCCGCGTGTGTGTGTGTGTCTTACCCGCCAACCCTGCTCCAGTTAAGGATAATGGCAAACCTCTCCCATGAACTTCAGTGGGAGCAAGGATTGGGCCCCTTTGTCTTTACATATTTGGGTCAGATACTTTATTTTTTACATTTATTTAAAAAGAGAAATAACCACTTGGAAGTTCCAAAAATATTTACAAGATGTGTGCCTAATGCCCTGTGAGATTACTGTCCATACATCTCAAGGTACCAGTCTCAGGGGAGCTATAAGAGATGGCTATGCAGACTTTTTTTAAACCTTTTCAACTGATTACAAAAATGATTCAGTTAGAAACAGATTTCTTAGAACCCACTGCAGGACAGGAAAAAATGTTTCTTTGGAGAATGAAGGTGCCTTGGTGCGTAAAACATAAAATTCAGTTAAAAGAATGGAAATGGGTGAGCGCCCTGACATAGCTGATCATTAAGGCGGGTTTTAATATGTCCTTTCAAAATAAAGAACGTGTGCTAGGCAGCATTTCAGCTTCTAATGACTTTCCACAGGGATTAGTGGACACACAAATGCTTTGTGTGTGAAGGACAAAGAGGAAAATCATGTAAGATTTTCCACAAACTTTCCATGTACCCAGGTCACTGAATCTCTCTCTCTCTCTCTCTCTCTGAGCAGTGGGAAATACTGACCATAATAATTATGTAATATAATCCTCAGCGGCTTCTGAATAAGGCCATCAGCAGTGCAACGCTGGCTCCTACATTTGCAAACTGTGCACTCAAGTGTGAGCCTCTTTGCAAGGCAGCTACACAAAACCAAAGTTTTACATTCAGCTGCTAGACCACAGTTCTCATAATAGCCCCATGCTATGTCACCGCTCACCCTCAAAACCAATGAAAAAGGAAGATAATATGTCATTATAAAGCCAAAACCAAAACAAGAGACAGATTCTTCTCGTTTCTGTTTATGGAGTAAAATCAAAACAAAGTGTTCTGCTGCCTCTGAGAAGCTGGAGAGGAGATAGAGGACCACACACACATATACACACCTCAAAAGCTTCAACCTCCCAAGGGAGCCATGGGATCATAGGAAAGAAATCTAAAGTTCAAAGACATGTAGCAATGTATATGCCTCTCTGCTGTATCTCTGTAACAAACACTTGAAAGTTTAACCTTCCTCATATTGGACAAGTGGTTCTGTAAAACTCACAGACAGCTGTACACCCCTTAGCCTCCCACTCTTCTAACTGCCGAATAAATTGTCTCCATTATTCTGCCAGTTTGGAAACTCACTGGGACTTGTAGTTTACTTGCAGCCTGACCAAGTGTCATTAATTAACACTGCAAAATGTACATTGGCAGTGCTGGAGCTGTGTTTGCCCCAGGATATGAGAGAGACAAAGTAGGTGAGGTAACATCTTTTACTGGACCAACTTCTGTTGGTGGAAGGGACAAGCTTTAGAGCTTCAAAGAGGTCTTCTTCAGGTCTAGGGAAGGAAAACAGAGTTTCTGAGCTAAATACAAGTTGGGACAGATTGTCAAGCATAAGGGGTTTACACATGCTATAGGAGACCATTTAAATTTAAAAGGAAGCAGGCAATTAAGGGTTAGTAGACAGTGGGGTGTGTTACAAAATGTTGTGATGAGCCATACGATCATGGTCTCTGCTGAGTCCACGGTTTATAGTGTCTAGCAGAGTTGTGAATTTAAGTTCCCAGGCTTGGCTTTGGAGGGTGTTGTGTGGGTTTCCTTGGATGACGAGGAGTGAAAGGTCAGATGAGGGGTGATTGCTTTGACTGGGTGACAGGGTGTTTTGGGAGCTAGCTTTTTGGGAGCGGGTCCTGGTCTGGACCCCAGAGCAGAGGGTGGGACTGGGGTCTCCTGCCAGTCACAGGGGGTGTGGAGCCCAGCAGGCTGAGCTGAAGCCTGGCTGAGGAAAAGCCCCATAAAGGGTGGAAGGATTTTTGTTTCCATTAGAGACATTTTTAGACTTTTAGTTTGGGACAACTGGGACCTGGAAAGGGTGCACGAAAGATGGTGTCCTGGCCGCAGGGCCGAGTCACAGTCCAGGTGCTGGCGTGACCATTGGCAGGGGGTGCTAGCCCAGCGAGAGAGCTGTGATGTCTGGCTGCGAGGGGGCACCTCGTGGTGTCTAGCCCATTACACACATCCTGAAACAGGCTGTTGAAGCAGACAGACTGATCACCAGGAAGGAGGAGGAGAAGAGCATAGGAGAAAGCTGTGGAGGGAATGGCGAATCACGGATATAGATCAAGGAAGAGCATGAGCCCTGCCCTGCATGCTTCAGGGATCTGCTGGGATGAGGCATTTCCATGGAATCTCTCAAATCTGATCCTCTGTGAGATGCTTGAAATTGTTTTTTTTAAAATAGTGTTGTACAAACCCAAATACAGGCCATTTTATGTTTATTCAACTTCTCTAAAACTCTTTTGTCTGAATCAACCAGAAGGCCCTGAAACCTCCAGGCAACCAGCATGGTAACAGGACACCAAGTTAAGAGGGAAAAGCTGATAAAGTGCAGTCTCCAAGCGCCTGAGCTCCGCAGGGGGTCTGGTCTGGATATTTATGACCCCAGCAGCTGTTTCTGTGTTACAAACCCACTGAAACCTAAGGCCAAAGAGTTTCTAAGACAAATGTCAGCAAACTGTTTTGATGTGTATTTCCTAGGTTGTGATGTAAAATGTGTCACAAATGAATTATTTTGTTTTGTTCCCTTTAAACATGATGTTTACAGAGATTTGGCCAGAACCAGCATGTTCCAGACCTATTTACTGGGGAGGTTACACTGTACCCACGAGAACTAGACCTATTCTGGTACCTTAACTTTGATGGTAACCCCCAATGATTAAGCAAATATTTTAGCATCATACAGATCTGATCAGTGGACTAGCTAGTAAAACTGATTTCGGATGGGATGTGCTGTACCAGAACTCCTTGGTTTCTATGTGCATGGAATACTTTACAAAAATCACCTCTATTCCCCTTCCTGCTGTAAAGTAGTGTGTGAGAGCAAAGCTACTGGTTTTAAGCGTGTCAGGTCGACGTGAAAAGGTCGACAAACTTACCTGTCCCACATGTGGCAGTGCACGTAGTCCAGGAGCCGTATCGCCAGGAAAACTCTGCGGGCTGAATCTCGTTCTCAGGGTCAGACTCCCTTCGGATAGTGTACTGGTATCGAACCCCTGGGTTCGTCTCCTGGAACAACAGCTGTGAGGAGATAATCAAACCGAGTCACAGCTCATTCAGCAACGTAACCACTTTCTGTTGGCATTGATGGGGCTTTCCGGCATCTAGTATAGGTCAAGACATTGCCATGCAGCGGTATAACACACACAACCATACTTGCGTGCGATAGAGTGATCTGGAGAAGACTGGAGAGACTACTGTTCAATACACAAGGCCCTTAGGGGTTGTCTACACAGCAAAGACAAATCTGCAGCTGGATGTGCCGGCTGACTTGGACTCATGGAGTCGGGCTGCCAGGCTGTGTCCTTGCCATGTAATCTTCTGAGCTCAGGCTGGAGCACGAGCTCTAGGCCCCTGCAGTGTGGGAGGGTGTTTAGATGCTGAATAGCTCAACCAGAACACACCGATACTGGGCCAGTTTTAGTGCCCAATACTTTGAGTGGAGCTATTTCATTGACACTGGGTGTAAATGAACTTGCGGGACCAGATGTCCCAAGATTATCGGGACCATCCCACCATTAGAGGCTTTGTCCTATATATGCAACCATCCCCCCGGAAAAAAAAAAAAAAAGGTGTCCTGATTTTTCCCACTTGCTATCTGGTAACCCTAACATGAACTCAGGATCTGACCTTTAGCCTCTTGTTCAGGGGATCACTGGCAACAAATCTGACATTACTATAGAGATGTCATTCCCTGGCTGATTCAACTGCAGCAGTAAAGGAAATGTGGAGGTGGGCCTGGATAATTCATAATCATAGGTTCGAAGGCCAGGAGGAACCACTGTGATTATCTCGTTTGATCTCCTCTATAGCACGGCCCATACAATTTACCCAGCTGGCCAAGTGTAGCAAACTTATTATACATTAAAAAGAAAAGGAGGACTTGTGGCACCTTAGACACTAAGATTTATTTGAGCATGAGCTTTCGTGAGCTTATTCTCAAATAAATTTGTTAGTCTCTAAGGTGCCACAAGTCCTCCTTTTCTTTTTGCGGATACAGACTAACACAGCTGCTACTCTGAAACCTGTTGTTATACATTGATTCACACAGCACCTTCTGCAAGCAACCAAGTGCTTTCGAAAGTACAAAAATAAAGTGTTTATAAAGATCACTTCTCCTCCCCCACCACGGAGCTGCAGCCACCACAATTACTCCAGCAATGCTACCCAGGAGTTTTAGAACAGGGGGAGAAAATTAGCAAATCCAAGCGAAGCAACAGGGAAATTGTGGTAGGTGCAATGCCATTAATACAACTGAGACCTACTCACATCCATGGGGCTCACACCTCTTGTTTTGTCTTCCCTCCTCTGCCATAAAAGTGCCACAGGACCTTTGATAAGGGTCCAGACTGCCAGGACTTTGGTTTTATGTCTTATCTGACAAACCTCACCCCCCAAAGCACAGTGCCTCCTAGCACCACATCAGCTTAGTGAAGGTTGGTGGTGTTAAAATTAGCCATTGCAAGGATATTATGGTTAGGAAATAGTTAAAGGCATTCCCTTCTAATCAGAGATGAGGCCAAGCTTCCAAGTGCAGGCCAGATCAGGACTTTCCCAAAGTTCTTGATGGTTTGGTTCAGTTCCTTATATAAAGGGCAAGCCATGAAGTTCAGGGCCAAGCTTTCCCAAAGGGGAGAAGGGTTTTGGCTCCAGAGTGCAGGCTGAAGTTCATCTTTAATCCTAACTGAATGAAAGGAGAATGGGAACAGGCTGTGTTAATTGCAGACTCAGTAGATGAACTCTTCCACACTCTGTGGAACATACCAAACTTTTGGGCGGGCCAGAGGGGAGCCATTGGATGTCCGCCTGATTACCTGGCTCTGAGCTGCCTGAATGCTAGTTCATGTAAATTACTTTTCCTGAGATCTCCACTGAGAAATTTTATAAGTGATGGGAATTTCTGAGGTTCTCGCTTTTCCTGGCTTTGTAGGCGAGACTGGCTGTTGTCACCCCAGAGAAAGACAGAGAAGAAATGCTGATGCTGTAGAAATCAAGAAAAACACTGTTATGTGTGAACCACTAAAACTGACTTGTCTTAAGATGGTGTGAGAGGGAAGCCAGAAGGGAATGCAATTCAAGTTTGTACTTTAATAGGCGACGAGAGAGTGGGAACAAAAATCTTCTGGCAGCAGCATGTTCTAGAAGTCGTTGCTGTAAAGCATTTGAGCTGGTCAATCATAAAATGAGGCCTTTGGTTAAATCTTTGTGAGAGAAATTAAAATACATTTGTTTTTAAAATAACTCTCTTGGCCTATGTCATTTCCATTGTTGTCGTGATCATCTGAATAAAAGTGGGTGGCTCACCCTGCTGACTTGGAGACAAAACCATGACTAACACCATTTCCTGAAGCACCTGGGTTTTCCCTGGAGGTCTCCCAACCAAATACTGCCCATCCCCAACTCTGGTTAGCAAATATAATCTGTTGAGACCATAGCCCCTGGTGATATGGCACCAAGCAAAGCAGTCAGCAGAGTCACACTAACTTGCAGTGGTCTAAGAATTGCTAGCGCAGAGAGCTGGAAAATAGCAGAGATGAAATAAGTACCCAGAACAATCTTCAGTTAGCAAAAACACACTTGAAAAAATGTTATGCATTCCTCCCATGTGAAATGTGGGGCTCGATCTCCGCATGACTGAAATGGATTCACTGGTTAATATCAGTTCAATCCAAGCTGCCTCACATACCAATCAGCAAAGCCACAGCACTCATGAAAGCTTGTGGGCTTAGCCTTGTTTTCTTAGCCTAAGTGCTTCCATTATCGCCAAAGCTCTGTTGTTCTTGGAACTTTGGTGGAGCAGAGGGCTTCCTTCCAAGAACCTTCTGATGAATAGTGAAACCTCATTGTCAGAAGGTTTTAATTAGGTTACAAATCCCAGGAAGCTTTTCAGAGATTTTCTGGTGTAAGGCATTCCGAATGGTTAACATTAACAAGGGAAAACGATACTGACAATGTTAGGACAAGAAAACTTTACGATTTCTCTTATTTCTTTCTAAAAATGATAAATATCAAGTAAGCAGATGTGTTAATATAATCTAGCCTTTCCATCAAAGCAGAAAACATGGCCAAAGTACCACAGGTTGCTGCTTACCTAACCGCCACTTCTAACCCATCATGGTAGACTGGTAGCTCCAACATGCAGGAAGAGGCGCCTAAGAAGCATGAGGTGCCATCAAGAAAGTGAAAATACAGTTTTAAGAGGCCTTGAACCACTTAGCCAAACTCTGTAAGGGACTGGGAGGGTCCCATAACATGGCAGCAGTAACAGGCACTTCTTATAGTTAATATTTAATTAACTATAAGATAAATAAATAAAAGCCACTGGCTGGATTGCCAGGGTTATGCTGCCTGAGAGTTTGGCCAGTTATGCAAAACTTTTGTGCCATGAAGCATAGCATAGACCCTTTGGCCAGTGAGGCTGGGGAACGCATGACTTGCTCTACAATTAATTTCTGCAAGGAAAGGCTTGGGTTTGCAAGAGCATGAAGAAGGGTGTCCCAGGTTGGGCTGAGATACTTAGACTACAGGTTTTTGTTTACAAGTAGAGACAGAAACTAGTATTTAGCTTCTGGAAGAGGACTATCAAAAACTGGTGGTGGCATAATGCATGATGGGAAACATATTAATTGCAAATAGAAGACATAACACTCCAATAATACAGGGACAATAAGAATATAGGGCCTGATAGTGCACTGCTTTGCACCTTCTGCTGCCATGTGCACCTGTACAAAGTGGGCATGATACAGTATCCAACCAGAATTCCCCACTTACTTACACGAGTGGTAACTTCAAACACCCACGCGGCACTGAGTGCATGATCCTGAACCACTGACTTCAGCAGGCAGAGGGTCAAGCCCCCACCTTGCACAGGCGTAAATGACAACACAGAGTTCAAGGAAGCAGAGGATTAGCCCCAGGATCTCCCGTCACCCTCCCACCCCACTCGTGGAAGGGAATGTCATAAGGCTGTGGATGCTGGGGGTTGGAGTTCCATTTGACACATACAGCAAAACTTGGCATCCCAGGGAAAGGATACAGGCAGGCTTCTCATGTCAGCTGTTGCTGTCCTTACCTTTTTACCCAGGCAGCCTGCAAAGGACGTGAATGCAAACACAAGGGGAAATAATTAAGTAGGGAAATCTGTGGTCTAAGCGTCTAGCTGCAAAATTACAAAGCCAAGAATTCCTAGGGAGCCCCTTCCTCCCCTTCAGGTATTTGAGAACAACTTGCCTTGCACCGAGGGAGTCTTTTATTTCCTTTTTCCTTTGCTTTTCCCCCTTGAATTAACACAGCTCACAAAGCAGATGCAATCTGTCTTTCCATGTATTAAGGGGCAGTAAAACGGAATAATGCAGTTAAATCAACAAATAAACCCAAATGCCCACGTGTGATTCGCTCTGGCTGTATTTCAAAGAGGCATCATCGTATGCTGCACTTCGTGTGAACCTTTGGGCAACTGATTGTTCAGATGTAGAACTGCAGTCGTTAGACATGAACAGACTATGAACCCCAAGGGGGTAGAGGCTGGTTCTACTGACATGAAAGTCAGCGGCAAAGTGCCCATTGATTTCAATAGAAGGGTCAGGCTCATAGTCTAACGAGAACTGTTCTCAAGTAACTCCCATTCTAAAGCTTCGAGAGGTTCCGTCAACTGGGAGACTTTGTGTTAAACCAACCAGGGCTGGCGTCTGCAGCTGTGAGTATGTGGATTTGCACAGCCAGATCCATAGCTGAAAATCAGGATGAGAATTGGCTTCTGTGCAATCCACATAGAAATAATTGCTTTAAAATTATGCAATTTCCTTGTCACTTTTCAGACCGTCTCTTCATATAGACTGATAGCCCCCCACAAAGCCACGCACAGCCACTTAAAAGATAAAGTGGCGCTGAAACGTAATACCTCCGGCAATGTTTTTACATTGAGTAGGGTGACAAGTAAAATGGTAGGATTTGTTTGCAGAACAGGGCAATTTTCAAATAAGCACCAGATCTTCTGTAACTGCCATTGAGAAGGGATTTTTTGGGATTCAAGTCTTGCTCTTATTCAGAGTGTTCCTCGAATGGGGAATCAAATGTACATATTTGTGAAAAGGCTTCCTGGGGGACTAAGGACAACAAAAGTGAGTTCAGGCTGCCCAGCCCAGTCACAGGAGAGCCCAGGATACGTGGGGAAGTTTTGGGTTAGAACTCCTGAGTAACCTACCAGCTGGAGGAAATCTAATATGCATTCTCATCATTTGGGAAAAGAAAAAAAGACTTCTCTTGTCAATCTGGGGGTGGAGTGGGGTGGGGTGGGGTGGGGTGGGATGAGAGGCGAAGGAGGGGAATGTTAAAGTAAACAGCGCACCATTGGAATAAATAAACTCTGAAATTCATTAACTGCTACCTCTGCTCCCTTGGTTGTTTGCTCTAGTCTAAGCAAAGAAAAGAGCCTGTTGAAATTAACATTTGAAATAACCAGGGCAAAGGACCTATTCCCACCCCTCCTCCATCCCTGCTGCCCAGCAGATGTGTTTGTGCAGTGGATTTCTTAAAATGTACACTGACTTTTTAGGAACATGCACACGTAACAATAACCTCTCCTTCCTACGCTGACGTCCCCCTAGCTGATCCCCAGAACTAGGCCTTCATTTTCTGTTATGGGCAGTGATATCAAACACACAAGTACAAAATGGGGAATGATTGTTAGGCAAGCAGTACTGCTCACAAGGATCTGGGGGAGTTATAGTGGGTCACAAATCGAATATGAGCCAACAATGTGATGCAACTGCGAAAAAGGTTAATATCATTCTGGGGGGTATTAACAGGATTGTGGTATGTGAGACATGTGAGATAACTGTCTTGCTCTACTCAACACCGGTGAGGCCTCAGCTGGAGCGCTGTGTCCAGTTCCAGGTGCCGCACTTTAAGAAAGATGTGGGTAAACTGGAGAGAATCCAGAAAAGAGCAACAAAAATGATAAAAGGTTTAGAAAAACTGAGCTGTGAGGAAAGGCTAAAAGGGCTGGGCACGTTTAAGGAGACTGAGCGGGGACCTGATACCAGTCTTCAAACATGTTAAGGGCTGTTTTAAAGAGGATGGGGATCAATTGTTCTCCATGGTCACTGAAGGTAGGACAAGAAGTAATGAGCTTAGTCTGCAGCCAGGGAAATTTAGGTCGGACAGTAGAAAAACCTTTTTAACTATAAGGATAGATAAGCTCTGGAACAGGGAGGTTGTGGAATCCCTGTCACGGGAAGTTTTTAAGAACAGATTAGAAAAACACTGTCAGGGATGCTGTCTCTAAGCTGACTTGGTCCTGCCTCAGACCGAAGGGATAGACTAGATGACCTTGCGAGGTCCCTTCCACTCCTATGTTTCTATGATTCAATGATTTCTGACGTTCTCGCCCCCACACCATGAAAACTCAAGAGTTGACAAAAGCCAACAAAAATTCACGACTACGGTGGAGCGCTGTCCTTAGCTCCTACCGCAGCGAGATCGGCCGATGACTGGACAGGATGTAGGCAAGTGGAAAGCTCAGGCTTCGTTCTGAATGTCCTGGGGTCTGACTGGTTTGATTTGGAACTTGAAGTCCAAATTCCACATAAGCCTGTCCCCAGCAGACCACCGCAGTGTCACTCTGTGTAGGGGCTCCTTTCCCCTCATGGAGCTGTCTCTGGGCAGCATTTTATCGGCCTTCTCCACTAACACTGGTGTATAACAACCATAGCTCCACTGAAGTCAAACAGTGACGCAGTTGTAAAGTGGTGTAAAATGAGAGGAGAAGTCAGCCCCCTCTATTCTTAAATCTTAAAGACTCACTCCTGTGCAGGACGTTAAGTTGGCAGAGATCCAGCTGGAATGAAATTTTGAGCTTGCGTAAATAGAAGCCTCTGACAATTGAGTTAGTTAATGTAAATAGTGACACGGGGCCTTTATTGCAAAGTAGTGCTGCTTGGAAAGGTATTTAAACATGAGGGAGAGGGGACGGCTGGCTGGTCCTAGAAGAGCTCGTGTTTTAAAAGGAAAAATGATCAAAACCTCATTAGTAAAGTGAGTCTGGCTACCTGAAAGACATAAACCTACCTGCTAGTTGGTATGAGGCAGGTTCACACTGAGCAGAAGTTTGGGCAGGAGACAGAAACTTTGTTCCCCTTGCTAAAAGTAAGTAATTAGATTAACAGATAAAGGGAATGGGCAGAAGTGAAGAGGAGCCTCCTGCCCTACAAACAAGAGTCTGCTGAACTACACAGACAGATCTCCAATTCCTTCACGGTGGATCTGGTGACCTGCTGAACCACAGAAGCAAAATCTGAATGGCTGGCGAATCATCATCTTTTCTATAGCGCTTTTCCTTGGTAGATCTCAAAGCACTTCACGCGCTTTAATGAATTTATCCTCCCAATAGCCCTGGGAGGGGGGAAGTGCTGTTAGCCCCATTGTGCAGACAGGGAACTGAGGCACACAGAAGCTGAGTGACCTGCCTGAGGTCTCGCAGGAAGTCTGTGGCAGAGGAGGGAATTGTACTGGGGTCTCCAAAGTCTCTGGACAAGACCTTTTTGGAATCCCCAAATGGAAATTTAGATTCATAATTTGAGCTGCAGCTGATCCCTGTGTAACGTTACACTAGAAGGTGCTGATGGCTTCCAGCAGGGGGTCTGGGATCCAAAGACCATAACAGACCTCATTAAAGCCAATGGGGCAGGCACTCTCCTTCAGGCTCAATGGAAGGACAATCAAGCCCTGTAGTAAAACCAGCTGCAGACTGTGGGACTAGCACCCAATACTAGGCTGCATGGTAGGTCATAGCTGAACCATGTGGGCTGAGGAGTTCCCTGGGGGCAGGTGCAGGGGCTGGGATATTGGTTCCAGGCTGTGTATGCTGGAGGCAGAAAGACAGGGGAAGGAGTTTTGAGTGTAACCTAGAGAGGAAGCAGAGGGACAGGGCTTCTTGGGCACAGAGCTCGCTGGAGTGTCAGACTTGGGGATTTCTGAGCATGGAAACTGCCTGCTGCTGCTTGTTTCTGCTGTGTTCAGGGAGTCAGGATTTTGGGTACATTTTTGGTAAATAAACAAAATAGCATCGAGAATATACCTGATGCATATCATCAATTTATTATTCTAACGAAAGCAACCCTGCAAGGCTCTCAACTTTGGCTTATCTCCTTGAGCCAAAGGGTGAAACAATAACTTAAAATAAGAGAGGGGAAAAATCTTTGTCTCTATTTGCATCGGAAAGTTTCTTGGTGCTCCCCTCTTGCTGCTATTACAGAGCTGTGTTCATGAGAAAGGCCTCTTTACAGCCTAGAAACATGACTCTTGGGGGCTGGGGAGAATGGAGCGTCTGGATTTTGCCCTGAGTAAGAGATTCTCATCGTTTGTGGTTTTAACACCTTTAACACTGCAACCCAAGTGTTATATTTGTATACATATCCATCAGCCCCCACTCTCCGAATGGTTAGTGGCCTAGGGCAGGGCATGGGTGGACTCTCATGCCAAGGCTCTTGGCTACAGGATGGTTGAGGGGCTGGCGAGATGCCACCAGGTCACAATACTGCATTGTCATGGGATGATGGCATTGTCATGGCATTGCTTTGCAACCCAACCCAACACTGCTGCTGCATTCAGGAAGGGGCATCTAGGCCAAGGGGTCTTATGTCAAAGCACTGTTTCATCTTGAGGGCTCTGTTAACCCTATTAAAAATGTTGTGATCTCTTTCCCCGGAGATAAGAAAACGAATTCAGGAAATAGACATTTCTTCTCTCTCCTGTGTAAATATTTTGAGGAATGCTTCTCTTGGGATTAGCTTCAGCTGGAAAGAACATGGGCTGGATCCACCCACTAATTGGGAAATATGCGTGTCAGATCAAGCGAATCCTTCTGGCTGCTAATTACAGTTGTTCCCAAAGAAACATGCATGATTACTAGTCGCCATCTAAGCACCAGTTTGCGGTGAAATTCTGACTGCCCCATGAGCAGAGAGAGCTAGGCATACTGTGCTCTTCTACAGAGAAATCCCACAGGCAGCTGTGAGTTCTGATGGGAAAAGGAAGAGCAGAAGGGATTTCCAGAGTCTAAGGTGTCTGACTGCCAACACAGTACAGCCGAGTTCCCCTAAAGGGATTACAGCGCTTGTGGTTTGGCTCTGCAGGCTGCGAAGGCAAGTGCTCCCGTTCCTCAGCAGCAGCGAAATGGTGTGACCACCAGGCCAACGTTTTCCTTGCATAAGACTTTTAACGGTCTGTTGCTCTGAGGTCCACCAAATGCACACTTCATTTTGGGAGGATCTGGCGGTAGGTTTGCCAGGTTCTGTTGTGCATAGTTGTAAGTGTGCTGTCTAACCAGAGCAACTGCTTAAATTGGACTCAGTGAGGAAAATCAAAATTATTCCACTGGCTGCAATTACTACAAATTGAAAATATTTTGATAGGCTCAGCTTTGCTTTGCTGATTTGAAATCATACTGGGAGAGAAATTCCACCCAGTTTGCCATGATAAGGCATTTGCTCTGCTTTAAAACTTAATGCTTCCCTAATCAAGGGGAAGGATGGTCTTATAGATAAAGCCTTGATAGCTCTGGGTTCAAATCCCAGCTCTGCCACAGAATTCCTCTGTGACCTTGAGCAAGTCACTTAATTTTCTATTCCCCCTCTGTAAAAGGAAGATAATTCCTTTGTCCATCATGTCTATTTAGATTGTAAGCTCTCTGGAGCAGAGACTTAGGTGTATGTACAGTCCCTAGCCCAATGGGGCCTAGATTTTGGTTGGGGGTCTCAAGGCAATATTATAATACTACTAATAATAATCAGAGCTATGTTATCAGCGAATAAGGACTAAGTGCTTTTCCTAGCTGCTGCAGGCACTTTTTTAAGTTTATATTTGTAAAGAGCTTTGCTGCAGGTTGATCTGCCCCACCCAGATCTTCGCACCCATCACATGTAGCTACATGGCAAAATAAAACATCATACAAGTACCTGGATCCAGACGGGCTCCCCCGTGGGCCCAGGGGATGTGAGGTTCTCCCAGTTTCCAGTCCTCTCGTAGGTGAAAGTTGTCCCAGCCACTTTGTAATCTCCATTCCATTGGATGGTCCACCCGCCATTCAGAAAGTATTTCTCTGGATCTTCACTCCTCAAGGCCAGGAAATTTCCTGCTTCTGCCACTTCCTCAATTCTAATCTCCCGGGCTCCAGCTGGGATCATCCCAATGTCAACGTAACCTGGGAATTTCACTGACTGTCAATCTCAGGCAGTCAAACAAACAGAAGAACCCCATGCCAAATAAATCAATCACTTCCGGTCAAATTGCTAGAGCAATGAGAGCCGCCATGCTGATTAAACAGACTATTTTGTCTTTTAGCTGCTGATTTCAACATCAGGGGGTACTGGGGGGCTCAGATAAAATAGCTCTTTCTGTCCAGTGTGCCACATGCAGAATCTTACATGGAGCCAGCCTGTGTTCTCTGCTAGTCCATTCCATTGCAGAACTAAAAGTGTCCCCATTGAGCCTTGACCAACGCATTTAATGTACTTTTGCCGTGTCCACATTGTATTTAATGTGCTTTTAATGCATTTAATGGATTTAACGTGCTTTTACCTTGTCCACATAGACCATCCAAACCCTCTTAAACCTTCTGTTAAGCTGAACCCATAGGTCCAGCTAACTCAGATTTCTTTTTAGGGTGCAGACAACGTCTTAGCGGCAAAGGTCTGTAAATGGATATTTTTCCTCCCGGCAGTAAACTCTGGGATGATATTCAGGTTAACATGTCTCTGTTCCAAAGGCTAAATCTCTGCCCCATTGAAGTCAACTGCAAAAGTACCAGTGATTTTAAAAGGAGCAAGATTAAATAGCAAAGGGTGATTTCAAATTTTTGGTCTCTAACAAAGATAAATCGGAATGAAATGAGTGATATTGATGGAATCACTCCCTTAGCTTCCTACATGTCATAGCCAGTACCTCTCAGAACAATTGCACTGGCAATAACTTACCTTCTCTTTATTGCTGACCCCACTTTCCCCTGTGGAATTTCCTAACAGTTGTGTTATTGAAGGGTTCCTGTTTGCAAACCATTCCTGCCCTTCCCCCCACACTGCTGATAAAGGGGAAAACTGGATCTACAGATTAAGGGTGTTTGTATTAAGAAAATCATTTAAAACAACAAGCCAGAATCTTTTTTTTTTCCTTCTCTTTCTTATTCAAATTGGCAAGATCTTTGACCTAACCTCATTCTGTCCACTTGCTCAGTTTTCAGGGCAATGTTTAGTTATTAGGGGAGCTTAGTTATACTTTACAAAGTTCCAGTCATGTTTCTTTTATTAAAAGGAGTGCTGTCTCTATCTATCTAAAAACCATCTTGGCATTTTAACATATAAAGCATGGAAGGGAAACAGAGCTTTCCTATTTAAAAAAAAAAGTTGTGAGGGAATTTGGTGCTCAAAGACATAATGATAAATAATAATAACAGTACACTGCACTTTTACAGCAACTTCTGCCAAAGGATCTCAAAGCCCTTTATAAACTGTGATGAACTACAGTCTCCTTGTGAGGTTGGCGTTTTCCCTGTTTCACAGACAGGGAAAACTGAAGCACCAAAGATGCTAAGTGACTTGCTCTAGGTAACCGTGTTGTCCTGAGTCGAGGACCCTGAAAGACCGGTACCATCCACCACACTGGCTCATTCACTGTGTCCCCTAAGCGGCATGGTGATCTGCCGAGTAGAGGCTTATCTATCCCCAGAAAGTTACTACAAATGCTGCCACCGCCAGCATGAACTGGCCAGGAGTACATGCTGCTCACGCATGCATTCCACAGCACATCCCTGGCCTTCCAGTCCAGCAGCCTCCAGCCTTGGCTTGAAGGGTTCCTGGAGAAAAGGATCTGTGTGGTGGATCTGTCCCTTCTAGCTGCAAAACCTCTGAGCACCTTGTATTGCTATATCTTATCAGTATTTGTTTAACCTTTTATGACCCGTTTCCCTTCCTAAACGAGCCATATTATGGAACATGGCAGGTGCTGTGCATTCTCACCAACTTGTGCTGCTCACAAACGTTCCCTTTCAGAACAGGAACCAGCAAAAGTTCAAGGACAGGCTGGTAGACGGTTGTGACAGACAACCTTACCCAGACCCTCGCTCTCCTCGAACATCTTTTTCACAGTCTGGCAGGTGGATCCATCCCCATGGCACACCCCGCACCGATCCTCGACCGCGTTGGAGTCAATTTCATAGTCGCAGCCCACATTCTGAAACACAAGAACTCCAGGAGCTCACGCTTGGTAGTGACAATATCATCACAAGGCTCTGGTTTTAAATGACGAGAGGAGTGCAATTTCTGCTGGCTCCAACAACTGCATTATACACTCCCAGAAAGGCAGACAGTGCATGGCAGCCTGGTCTAATGATGTCAGTGGGTCTGTTTCTCCATCACACAGCACACAGGTGTCTCTCAATGCCAGCAAACTGTGCACGAGTCATAGAGTGTCATGATGGGATCACCAGTCCTCACAGGAAATAATGAATGTGACAAGGACCAGGCTCACTGAGCGGCCTGCCTGGCAGTGTACCATTTGTCACTGATAGGATGGGAAATAAGGAAGACAGATACACGGGTTACCCAGGGAGATTAAGGGCCAGATTCTGGCATGGGGGAAATCTTGAACTTATATATAGCCAGTTCCTCCTGCTTCCCTGGTGCATGGGGTAGGCTGGGTCTCTGGCTAGGGGCAAGGAAAGGCCATGTACAGCGCCTAGTACCATGGTGTCCTGGTCCGTAGCTGGGGCTCCTTGGACTCTACAATAACATTAATTCCAAATGATAATAACAATGTCCGGGGCTGGAATGTGCTGTGTTCTGCCAGTCCCCAGCCAACACAATAGCCCCGAGGGTGACTGCTTTTGCCAGTGTAAGTGAGAGCAGACTTGATGATCCAGGGGTCTAGTTCAGGCCCCCACCTGTCCCAGGAGCATGGGGTGGGGGGATGTTTAGGTGACATGAATTTGGTGATTGTGCCCTGAACTGTTTTGTCCGCGGCCATTGCTGAAGAATAATGTATTGTTATTACATTTCTATTCCAGCCTTCTATTTGGTTTCACTTCACCATCCTAGGGCGTAGCTGTAGTATCCAAGTGCTTGTTCTATCTCTCTTCTTACAAATGATGCGGTCTCAGCTAACGGCTCTGAAGTTCGGTTCATCTTAATCTAGGGATCAGGGTACAAGCAGATGCAACTCATTTAGCTTCAGTGAAGTTGCAAACACTTACACAGGGTTGAAGCCAGCCGGATGTACCTTACGCTGAGGCACACAATGTCAGATTTCTAACTGTACACTTACTCATGACCACTTTTCCTGCCACCTGTCCTGCTCAGAAGGGATGAAGGAGTCAGGTCTGGCAGTTCACTGAAGAGCCACCAAAGCCAGGTTGTGCTGGTAAGTTATTAAATTGCTACACATACAGCCCCTGGGTGTCTTTTTGAAGTTAGGCACTCAAACACCTTGGCAAGAATGCAGTCCATATACCTGTTTCCATTTTCTCCTGGGCCTGTCTGTGAGCATCTAGCATTTGTTTGCATCCTTTCAATTTTACACAGATTTTGATGGAAAGTTGGATGCAATACTATTTGTAACAGCCCACCCTTTTACCTTTCTGCTCATTTCTTTCATGGTCTCCTGTTACAGGAACCTAAGAGTAGGGAGTCAGTCAGGTAGGAGACGAGAACTCTCGGACTTTGTTTGTGCTAAACCCCGCTCTCTAGCTGGGAGAGGGCAGCCTCCTGATTGACAGATCTGCCAGCGCAGCTTCTGTGCCGTGTCAGGGAGATTTTTTATATTCTGCTAACATACTGTGTGCCCTCACATGCGGGCGGCAGTGCCCAGTGTCTCACCCTTCAGTACCAGAGGTATCCATTTGATTTTAGTTCAGTAAAAGCCCCGGAGTGAATGCCTAAAGGGTCCTTTTAGTATGTGCGTGTGACAGAGTGTACCAGGCCTTCGTGGTCTCCTCCTGGAGGCCCTGCTGCTCTGCTACACCCGTCCCAAGAAGCTGCAAGGTGGGAGGAAAAAAGCAGCAAAGCTGCATCCTCTAGGCTTGCTTAGAGAGGCCTCCCTGGCGTGGCCATCTTAGAAGGCAGAGAGACCTGGTCCTCCACAGGCTAAAAGGGCTAGCGATGACCAAGCAGAGTTCGGCAGGCTCACATAAAAAAATCTGAGGGGCCTTAGCAGGTCAGTTCCCAGCAGGGAGCAGAGGAGCGAAGGAGGGTGCTTCTCTTCGGCCAAAGGCCGACAAGCAGACAGCACTCATGGCTGGCTGAACTTACACTGCGATTGCAGAGGGAGAAGGACCTATGGACACTGGCCCACAGTTAGGGCTGGAGATAAAAGGGCCCTGTAGCAAGAGGCCCAGGGAAATAGCAGCGACAGATTGAATAAACAGTACATGGCTGCTGTGTATAGGGTCCCTGGATTGAAACCCGGAGCAGAGGGCGGGCCAGCCCCTATCAGCCACAGGTAAAGTGCCGTGAAGCCCAAGAAGGGGACAGGCCTCATTTGGGAGCCTGGACAAAAAGGCCAAATCTAAAGGGCCCTGAGCCAGGGATGAAGGCCCTAGCAGGGCAAAGAGACTCTTAGTTACTGGACGCTTTAATACCCCCGGGTTCATCTGGACTTTGTGATATGGCCAGAGGGCCAAGCCACTGAAGACCCGCCAAGGTTGGCTGGCAGCCTATCCGGGGTGCCAGGGGTGAGAAAAAGTCTGCAGTACCGCACCCAGCCACTTCAAGGCACTCAAGAGGTGAGTGCCCCTTCTCACTGTGTGAATAGGCGAGTTGTCCCATTTGGGTGCAGTAGTGTCCAGGAAAACAGTTTTATTTCTGTGATGGGGAAAGAACATTATTACTTTTTCCTACCGTAACTCCTGTTCTGAATCAAGGAGTTTGTTTTAATTTTGGTGTCAGAGGCTAAGACAGCGCCAGCTTTTGTGTGTGCAGCAAGCTCTGGCTGACTAACTTGTCGTTTGCACACGAGGCTGCTAAATCTCATTTTTCACTCGTACGTATCACATGAAGCTTGCAACCCTTTGAGCTGAGACTAAAAGTGGACCCGGCTCTGTGAGTTCTGCTCGGCAAAGCAGCTGCCACTGGGCTTTGGACTCTGGCTCTGCTGGCAACAAAATCTGAATGGCTGTTTCTAAGGAAGAGTGAGATTTTCCGTGAATGGTTTCGACATAAGCAGCTGCAAAGATAATTGCTTATTGATTATTTCCCCACCTCCTCTCTGGGCCATATGGAGTGAAAGGTCCAGCAGCCCACACACATCTGGGAAAGTCTTGTAGTGCTGGTGTCGTTCTGCAACCGTCTTCTTCCCACACACAATAAAGGGGAACAGGCAGCACCAGGTTTCCTCTTTTGAGTCCGGGAATTTCTCTCTCCGATTGGCAGCAGCCAAGACTTGAGTATGTTCACACACACGCTGCTGCTCAGCTTTTAGCTTCCTTTCTGCTCTGAGTGATGTTGGTGAGTACATAGCAACTCACATGAGCAGGAAGATAAGGACTTATCTTTTCCCTTTGTCCAGTGGCTGTTTCTTTTTTACCCATTCACCCCCCGTGAGAACTATAGGTCGAGTTCACTGCTGGCACATGTGGGTGGCTTCCCAGCCTTCACCCAGTTGCAGTCAATCCATGATGTATAGAGCCAAAAATCACCCTCCTCCTTCAGGCTTGTTTGTGTTCACAGGCTAATACCAAATAAACACAATCAACTGCAGCCCAAGCCTTTTCCCAGGCTCCTAGGAACAGGTCGGTGCCAGACGCTGCGTTCCTGTCTGCAGATCCACTCCCACTTCCCCTATAGCTAGAGCGGAGTAAATGACCCACCGGGAACACTGAATGAGCTGGCTCAACAGCCAGGTGCACAGAAGGAGCGTCCTGGTAGGGCATAACTCCCTCCAAGCACAAGGAAGCTGGTGGTGAATTTGGCCAGTGTCATACGAGTAGTTGGCTGGGTTTGCTTTCGTTAATTCTGTTTGGGAATATCTGGCGGTGAAAGCCGTCTGGGAACAAGAGAGCTTTTGGCAAGTCACCGAAGGAGCACGTTGCTGACACAGAAGCTGAGCACTACACTAGCCCAGCTACTGTTTCTGTCCGCACACCACTATTACACAACAGCTAACCCAGGCGGTGGAAGTCCACGCCATGGAGCAAAAGTGAAACGGTTGTAATCCCTGCATGGTTCATTGTACTCGATGGAATGGAAAATCTGCTTGTGTGTGGTCTGCAGGCTGATACAGCTGGCTGCGAACGAAACCATGTGCTGCAACTGTGAGAGGGGCTGGACAATGGACCCACAAATAAACAACATCTCTGGCCAAGGAATTAGGGTGCAAATCACCTCTGTGCAGAGGGTGGTTTAAGTGGAGGTGAGGACTTGTGCTGGTCATCGGCACAGGGGGGAATTTCACCCTTGCATTGTACACACTCCCATCTTCATGGCAGTCCTTCAAGTACATTTTTACCTAAGAGCTGCTGCAGGTACCATGCACCTGCCACGGATGGAACTCTGACTGTCAGTGCACCAGTTGAATCCCAATCATGTGCTGTCCGGGTCACTCTTCCTCTGCTTGCTCTAGGGCACTTGCAAGAGGAGGGAAGTGGCTCACATGTAATTGCCTGGGAGCCATCATTACTCTTCAGAGAGCGGGCAGCCCTGTCAATGCAAGTCCATGGAGTTGCAGCTGCTTAAGATAGCAATAAATTTGGTCCATGGACTGCAAAACCAAGATGCCTCCAATTGCCTTCTACGTGTCTGATCCAATGGGCACTGATGACTTTGGGGCGCTCTCCATTAATGTCAAAGGGCACTGGGTAAGGCCCTATTTTAATAGGCAAAAATAGAGCTTAGCTATAAAATATAAAATGGAGGGTTTTCTTTGTGAAAATGTTTTCTGATAAAACATGAGGCATAGTCATTATATCCCAAATCTTGGGACTACTCACCTGAGTAAGGGCTATATGTGTGAGTAAGAGTTTGCAAGATTGCATCCCTCTATCCCCTGGAAAAGTCTTTACAGAAATCTAAAGAAGACTCCTACAGGATTCCAAGGCAGGCATGATTCGACAGTCCTGAGGAGGGTTTTAGCAGCAAGACAGCCTACAAAACTTGTACAGTCTGCTCTTCATCAGCGACACCTTGCAGATGGTATTGCTGAAGGGTGTTTCTGCCAAAGGAATTGCTTCCTGAGGCTGGCTGCTATGCCTCCTATCTGCCTCCCCGTTGGCTTTGGCAGCACTTGAGTTTGGGAAATGTCCTTCCCAGGTGTCAGTCAGCAGAGCTCGGCCTGATGCCAGCATTAGTTTTTATAGAGTTTCAAAGAAAGAAAATAAAAATTCAAAAAATCAGAAACCCACAGGGTCTGGGTTCTATATTAAGATAAAAATGTTTTTGTTCAGACCTGTCCATTGTTTTACTTCCATTCCTGAAGGCCAAGTCCCATCCACAACATGGGTCCAATTATGGCCGTGTCTTATTTTCATAAAACCCTATCCACATGAGTCAGGAAAAGACACCGTCATTCGCAGGTATGAAAATAATAACAATGTTTGTCAATAAAACATTTATTTTGGTGCGAGCAAGCAAAGTCCTTACACCGTTCCTTCGTGCGCACCACACACTCAATAGGGCTGTCCTGGGTTTGTCTTCATTTAACAAATCTCTAAGACCAGCCTTGTGCTTTCAGACATAACTGGGCCTTTCTCAGCTAGATCCTGGTCTCTCCTTCTAAGTCTCTCTTCCTCAGGGAGCTATGCGGAGTTGAAACAAAGGGGACTCAGCTGGCCTGGCTTCTAGGGTGAGTCAGCAAAATAACTCTGCCCCCTCCACAGGTTCTCAAAGACATGTTTCACAAAGGGAGACGACACCCAAAGCATACCTTACAGATCCCATTGATACAGATATCCCGGCTTGTGTTCCCTTCGTAACATGGAGTCCCATCAATGACAGCATCCCGGAGCTTTTCGGCAAAGTATTCGTCCTCTGGGCGGCAGTGCAACTCACACGGATTGACTGTGGGTTCCAAACAGACTGTAAATAAACCTGCAGGGCCAAGAGTATCTGCAGACTTCCACCCATGTCCTGTCTTCTCCCACTAGAGCCATCCCTGCTACAGAACCACGACTTCCACTGTCAGGACTTTCCTCTACTCTAAATAATCATCTTTTGACCCATAAACTAAACCTGCAAATGCACCTATGACCCCTTCACTTGAAATGCTGCCAACTTAGAATGTCAGCTCTCTGGGGCAGAGACTGCCTGTTTTCGTTCGCTATTTTGTCCCTAATACAAGAGGGTCCTCGGCTATGACTTGGGCTCCTAGATGCTACAGAAATGCAAATAATAAAATAATAATAATATGACAGCACTGAAAGGTAAAACTTACTGGCCTTGCGCATGGATTCTAACCATTAATACAGATCATTAGTAAAATCAAATTAAAATAATTGTCTAGCAAATAGAGGCTCAGGGGGTTGGACTTACTGTTGTTCGGTACTGGCAGCCACTTATAGAGTTTCCCTTTATATAGCATGGCATCAAACTGGCTGCACTGGATGTGGCGGAAGGACGGTTTGTCTGGGGGGCATGGCTTCATGTTACAGACGCGGAATCGCTTCCGTTCCCCAAGGCAGTATTTACCGCCATACTTCGGTCTGCCACCAAGAGCAGGAGAACAGAAAACAAAAACAGGTGCAACACATTAGGATGAAATTCACTAAATTAACATAGAATATAAGGGGCACATTTCTGAGTGGTATCCCCATTGGTTGCTAATCTTTTAACTTTACCACATTGGATCAGATTCCCCAGTCAAACAAAACCCTGTCTAAAGTCCATGGAGATTTGCTCAGATAAAGTCCACATAATTTGACACCCTGTGACAGGGGTCGGCAACCTTTGGCACACAGCCCAACAGGGTAATCTGTTGGCGGGCTGCGAGACATTTTGTTTACATTGACTGTCCACAGGCAGGGCCATCCTTAGCCATACGCAGCTGCGTAGGGCACCATGAAATTTGGGGCACCAAATTGCCCCAGATTTCATGGTGCCTTAGGCAGCTACATGCTGCGTATGAGGCAGGACCAGCCCTGGTGACCAGCCTTATCCCTCGGCTGGCCCTGCCATGGGCTGTGCCCTCTGCAAGGGGCAGGGCCATCCCTTGCGGGTTTGGGGCCCCAGACAACTCTCTCTGCCCCACCTCCTCTCCTTCCCCCCTGCTCCGCCCCTGGCATGCCCCCCATTCCACCTCTCCCCCCAGCGAGCCCGCACTCATCGGCAGCGGCGGGAAGCGGAGCCCCAGCCCGCTCCACTCTGCCAGCTCCCAGCTGTGGTGTTGTGTTTCCCGCTGCCGGTGAGTGTGGGGAGGTGGGGGAAAGGATGCCCCCCGCACTCACCGGTGTCGGGAAGCGGAGCAACGCAGCCCCAGCCTGCTCTGCTTCCCTTGCCCCGGCCCCAGCCATGTTGCTCGGTGGGGGTGGGGGGAGGTTAGGGAAAGGTTCCCCCCCCGACTCACCTGCGGCGGGAAGCGGAGCAGCGCGGCTGGGAGCTGGCGGAGTACAGCGGGCTGGGGCTGGGCTGCTCTGCTTCCCACCGCTACCTGTGAGTGCGGGGCAGGGGCATCCCTTCCTCCAAGCCCCCTCCCCCGAGCAACGCAGCTGGGGCCGGGGCGAGGGAAGTGGAATGGGCTCCTCCCGGCCCCTCGCTAATCCTCTGGGCCTGTGGGACCCCCAGAAGTGCCCCCCCACAGCTCCTGCCTCCCAGACCCAGGGGAACGGGAGGCCTGGGGGGCTGCGTAGGGCACCCAAATGGCTAGGGACGGCCCCCCCACAGCTCCCAGTGGCCATGGTTCGCCATTCCTGGCCAATGGGAGCTGCGGGAAGCCATGGGCCACAGGGATGTGCTGGCTGCCGCTTCCCGCAGCTCCCATTGGCTGGGAACGGCGAACCGCCGCCACTGGGAGCTGCGGGGGGCCATGCATGTGGACAGTCAACGTAAACAAAATGTCCCACGGCCCGCCAGCGGATTACCCTGATGGGCCGCGTGCTGAAGGTTGCCGATCCCTGCCCTGTGACTTCATTTTTATTTATATGGAGCCAAATTCTGCTGTTATTTGCGCCAACATAAATCCAGAATAACTCTACTGTATTCAGTGGCATTCCCACAGCACAGCAGAGAGCGGAAGGTAGCCACGTGGACTCTGCAATCGAATGGAATGGAAAACATTACCTGTGCTAACAAGAGACAGCTCAGAGTTTCAGCCTTGCATCCCAGATCTGAAGATACCCATATTTCAGGGGGTGTATGTGTGTAAGTTTGAAGTCAGCTGTTTGATTAGGACTACTCTAGAGAGGGAAGACAGATCTGGATTTGAACTGTGAAGCTCTGGTATGTTTGGATCTGTGGCTTTGGTTCAGATCTGTTGCTAGTTTTAATAAGTACGATTTTCCTTCCTCAGACAGACCTAGAACTGTAACGCAAATAAGGAGCTCGCTTTTTTGCAGCTAACATATCCAAATGGAAAGTGCCACAGAAGAAAGTTATTTGTGTCACATCAGACCAATGGCTGGTGTCTCTGTATCTGATAATCATATCCATTCATTCTTTCCCCTGCTGATATATTGTCAGTTATTAGGAAATTTCTTTATTCTGGGGCAGATCCTCACTGAGGTTGATGGGAGCTTTACCACTGACTTCAGTGAATGATGTATCAGGCTTTTTGCTAGTATATCTTTGAGATATACAACTCCATAAAAGCAGCAAACATTCCAGGTTAAACCCAAATCCATCGTAAAGCCAGTTCTTCACAGTGAAATTAAAAAAGCCCTGAGTCCCTGCTATACAACTTGTTTCTAGATTAATAACCTTGCTGATGATGTAATTGGCAGATGTGTCTACTGGACCCATTGGGATTAGAACTTGACCTGCTGATGGTTTATTAACACAGCAGCTCAAAGATGGCTTTTACTAAGTGGACGTTCTCAGACCTAGCTCTCTTGTTTTCAGGTTATGTCATTCCCCACCCCCCCCCCCCAAAAAAAAAAAAAAAGAGGAAGCATTGTTTGCCATCTTGGGTAAGGGAGCTTTGATCCCTGGGACAAAGTCCTTTGCTCATCTTTCAACAGATTTTGTTAACAAATAAGCCCATAGAATTCTGGCTTTCAAACAGAAATGAGCTGAACAGCAATTAAAAAATAATGAAGCAACAATTTAGTGCAGGGTTCCTGCCTTCTCTGCCCCCTCCTTTCCCCCCACCCTGAAACAATAGCTGCATTCAGAAGCAACGTTCCCAAAGAGCCAGTGAACTGGCTGTGAGAGGAAGATCTGAGGCCCTGCCAGTGTCTGTGTTACATCAAAAGGTGTGAGTCCTGAGGCCCACGGCTGTCGTGATGGCCTCCAGTTCGGCTGAACCTCTCCGCTGACTCTATGCTTTAGAGAGGAATATCCCAGTCAGGCAGCCGTGGGCACACAGCAAGCATCCGGTGCTGTAAACACGTTGTACAGCACAGCAGGCCTCTGGGCTGTGGCATCAAAGGAAACTTTGTGGGATCTGAGCTCTTTTCAATAATTATTCAAGTTAGTGAAAGTGACGGAATTTTTAAAGTATAATTGACTTTTATCAGGGGTCTGCTTGTTTACATTTTGCATTTCACTGCACTAGGACAATGGAACCTGACTAATTCCTTCTGGGTTTGTTTCTAGACAATTGCACTTTTGGGTTGTTCTGCCATAGCAGAATGTTGCAATGTCTGGACTACCACACTGCAGGGGAATATTTAAAGCCAAATGGGGGGGAAAAAACCCCTATTTTATTTTTAAAAATTAGAATAAAATAAAGTAAAGCACAGGTTAAATAATTTCTATGACTTCTCTATGAGATTTTTTGTAGAACTTTTAAAAACCAAATTTACGTTTTGGATCTACCTCAACAATGTGACTTTACTGTTACCAATATGTCCAATTTTACGGGCTTGATTTATGGTGGTATAAAAATTATTATTAAAGTTAAGCGTCAATGGTAATGTTGGAAGTTTGAAGCCCTTCTTTCCTGCAGTTGCAGTCAAGAATCATTATCTATGTAGGAACCTGTAGTCTCAGCCATCTCCTCAGTGTTTTCAATCACTGACAAATGATTGCCATTTCTCAAGATAAAACTGGCTGGTTACGTTCCACAGAAAATAAAGCCATCTGTTTTACCACCTTTGCTAGTATGCCCTGATGAGATTGCTTTGGCTAATAGCATGGATTACTGGAACCATAATCTTCCTGAATTGGCCACAGATTTATCAAAAAATGGACCAGCTATTGGAAACATTTCAACAGAGATCCTCAATGTCATTAAGTCTATTTCTGTATTAATAAATAGAAGGCACAGGTCCTGTCCTCTTGTCATGTGGGTATAAACATGGAGTCATTCTATCCTTGAAATGAAGCCCTGAGTGGAGTTACTCCAGGTTTACATCAGCGTAACAGAGATCAGAATGTGGCCCATTTTGGGTCTGTGTTGGAGAGTGCTACTCTTCAGCTTTCCCAAGGACAGGTCTCCAACCCGGGGTCTGCTCCTGTTCTAACTGGAATCAATGGCAAAACAGCCATTGCCTTCTGTGGGTGCAAGACTGAGCCCTTTATGTTCCAAGTGCTGTGAAAATAACATCCACAGCGTAACTTCCTTGAGTCTAATGTTCTGTGACAGGTGATTGGAGCACAGGGTACCACACAGTTATTACATCTATAAAATTACAATTAATTACAGTGATTGCTTAGTTAATCATACGTCTATTGTTCTCCTTTGAAAGAATGTCCCTCTCATGAGTGCTTAGAAAAGTGAAAATCTCAAATGTGCTAAACAAAAGTTTTGACCATCACACTTGATTTTGCATGTGATTTATTCTGTGCTAAGTGTTTGCACTAGTATAACACTGGAGAGACTTTTTGCCAGCTAGAATACTTTGACCATGTTTTCTCTTCAATCGTCAGCTGTAAGTGAGTTCTCATTTGTCTCCATATTGTTTACATCACCACAGAAGCCTCTATATTGCCCATACCTCTACAGTTTGCCCTTGGTACATTTTTTTACAGATGCTTGGCCAACAAATACTAGTAGAACAATTGCTATAACTATTTATTTACACTTCAGGGACAGAAGAAAAGGTCCAAAGATCATACACACATACAGCACCATGAAGAGGTGGCAAGGAGCAATACCACATTTTACTAATTGAAACATATATAGAGCTGCATAACCTAACTTGAATTCACATCAGCTCATTGGGTCAGGCTCTGATCTCACTTATACTAGTTTTATACTGGTGTGGAGTTACTTGTCATTTTTATCAGTGTAACTGATATCACTGGGGAAGTGGTCTGATGTGGAATCATAGAATCATAGAATATCAAGGGTGGAAGGGACCTCAGGAGGTCATCTAGTCCAACCCCCTGCTCAAAGCAGGACCAATCTCCAGCTAAATCATCCCAGCCAGGGCTTTGTCAAACCTGACGTTAAAAACCTCTAAGGAAGGAGATTCCACCACCTCCCTAGGTAACGCATTCCAGTGCTTCACCACCCTCCTTGTAAAAAAGTTTTTCCTAATATCCACCCTAAACCTCCCACTGCTACTTGAGTCCATTACTCCTTGTTCTGTCATCTGCTACCACTGATAATAATGTATTCCATCAAATCCTACACGGAGTTTAGACATAACATCCACACACACTAGCTAGAACTGCTTTCCAGGTCCTTCCCTTTTATAAAATAAGGAAAAGAAACCTTCACCTGAACGGATGGTAAACTCTTTGGAAGCAGGAACTGTTTTTTATTTTCTGTTCAGTGTCCAGCACAAAAGGACTGTGACCCCCACTGGGGTTTTTTTTATAGGTGCTACTTTAATTAGAGCTGGGTGAAATTTTTCATCTGAAACTTTCTCTTAATCATCTTAATCTCCATCTTAAATAACTTTAAGCAAAAAAGGCAGTTTGGGGACACCAAAATGTTTCACAGATTTGTGTCCATTTTGTCAAATTGTTCATTTGAAACAAAAATCTGAAAAATCAAAATGTTTTGATTTTTTTTGCTTCAAACAACTTTTTGTTCTAAATTTCCTTTAATTTTATTTTTTAAATATTTAAAATATTCAAAAATGTTAAAAGTGGTCAGAATCGAAACAAAACATTCTGTTTGACCTGAAATTAATTTTTTTTCAACTTTTCAAATTGCTAAAAATTAAAAAAAATGTTTTTGGTTCAACCTAAAGCTATTTTTTTTTTTTACTTTTCAAATTTGCCGGTAAAGTGAAAAATCTGTTATTTGCCAAACTCTAGCTGTAATATAATAAATGCCTAAGTGCCTGATACCAGCAGCATAAATGATTTCATAACAATCTATTCACATATAGAACACTGGAATTCATGTGATGCAGAGAGAGTTTCCAAAAGTTGCAATAGAAGAGCTGGTTTGAATTTTTTGGCACAATGTTTTTGGGATGTATGGAACAGACCTGGCCAGTCACAACAAAAGGAATCGGTATGCTCTCCACCACGGAAATGAAGATACTGAGATGATGAAATGGTTGGACACTCCATGACAGGAAATGAAATGAGGTTGTGAGGATCCTAATGTGGGTTGCCCCAACTGAAGATAAGTTGAGGGAGGCTACGCTACGTTGGTATGGATGTGTCCAATGGAGACTTGAGAGTTATATTGATAGGAATGCCCTTGCAATCATCATGGACGGAAGATGACCAAAAGTAGGCCAAAGAATCAATACATGGCCAGATATCAGGGGACGTTAGAGAGACCAATCAGGAGTTTTGGAAGAAGGCTATAAAAGTCACTGACCTCAAACAAAGATGTTTGAAGAAGATGTTGAAAAAGAAGATAATGATGATGATTTTGGGGGGAAATTGTCAGCATTTGCAACCAACTGAACCCACCATCTTTTTCACATGGCTCCCAATGGGCCTCAGATCTACTCTGAAGGAACAACTGGCACTATTTGGCAATTCTGTAAGGAGTCCGAGTAGAGAGGCCAAAGACTGGAGAAGCTACGGGGACTGAACTCCTTTCCCATCACTGAAAGGTGACTAGTCAAAAGTGGACTACAGCAGAACCAGGATGAGCTCAAAATTATTTTAATGCAAAAAAGTCTGGAGGGCTATCAAAGAAATGGGCAACGGTTTCAATTAGGCAACTCATGTGAGCAAGGACTGCAGGACTGGATCACAGCCCAGATATGAACATGTGTCTGCAGTTGAAACCCCCTCCTCCCCCATCCCCACACCATTTATATAGCGGAAGGGCAGTTCATTAAGGGTATTGTAATGGGGTGACCTGCCCCTTTTAGGCCTGCAGCTCACCAGCCTATACAGTTAACCTGCCTGCCTGGGATGAGGTGTGGGATTTAATTAGAATCAAAGGGCAGCAAGAAGTTGCTAGAGAGAGGGAGAAGCTCAGGAAACTGTAGAGAATGAGAGATTCCTGCAGGCAAGATCCTGAGGCCAGGGGAGTTGCCCAGCTAGGAGGGGCTGGGAGAAGCCTGCTCAAGAAAGAAATCCCTGAGACCAGGGGAGTTTGGGGTGGTGCCCAGCTTAAGGCTGGAGGGAAATTTTTTGTGTTTAATTTTGAACTTTGTTAAAAAAAACTAGCTCCTAAGGAGGGTTGTTATTGGACTTGTAAAAGCCGCTTCTGAAGTTTATTGTGGAACTAAGAAGGGACACTGAGGCAAGGGGCTGTTTGCAGGGCTGTCCTGAGGCCACCAGGGCCCCTGAGAGGTGGAAGGGCCATCTGATGCCAGATATGATTCAAAACTCAATGGAATAAATGGGAATCTTTCAATTTCAATTGATTTCAATGGGTTTGGGATCATGTCCTCAATGCTCCATGCTAGCAATTTTTAAATTATGGAAAGAGTTTTCACTCTGTGTGTAGGAGATGCCAAGCTCTGCCTTGTTTTCTAGGGTAGAATGGGAAAGTTGTTCCAAAAGAAAAAAGAAAAAGAAAAAAAAAGAAATTAACTCTTCCTTGTCTTTTTAAATGAGTAGAACTCTTTTCCAGTAAATAGAGTTATTTTCTGATGTCTGGAAGCTACCAGCACATCTGGGCACTATTTGTAGCTGTTTCCTGCTTCTTAACCCTTTGTCAACTTCAGCTTGTCGTGACATTTCCCATGGCCCATTTCCATATGACCATAAGGAAGTTACATTTTCCCTGAACAGTTTCTTTGGGGGAAACTTGAATTAAAGAAAATAAAATTAATTTATGTTTTATGGTTATGGAAACCCCTAAAGAAGAAAAACTACCCTATTCATATACATGTTCGCTCCATCTGAAAGGCAAGGCCAAAGAGATTTACCTACAGCAGCCAAAACAAATAATTTCCTTGGGCGAGCTCTGCCAGGTTTGCAGTGTTTGCTCTCCTACATGCCTGTGGCTGTGTTTAAAACACTCTGTAAATGACAACGGCACTCCTCCAGCAAAACTCATGTCAAACATAAACTTTGCTCTTGACCTAGAAACAAGATTACATACAGGTGTTTTTAAACCAAGTTCAATTGCACATCTAAAACAATGTACTTATGAAAGCGGTTAACCAGGGAACCTATTCTGGGCTCATTAGAGACCTTTACCTGATTCTGAAACTCCTTAAGCCACGAAAGGCTGAATGCCACCTGAAAAATAAGTAAGGACCATAAAATTGCTCTTGTGATTGTGATTGATTGTGTACTCAAAAGACCTCAGGAAAACCAGGGGTGTGCATTAAAACACTTAGGATGGGAGTGCTGTTAATCATGCACCTAAATTGTGAGATCTGTGTTGTTAGTTCTGCAAACCTGGAATGTCATTTCAAAGCTCATTCGGAAGGACAGACCATTGTGAAAATATTCCTCTGCAAGGAGCTTGGTGGCAGTCCCCACTTTACAGATTATCCTGCTTAATCCTCACTCTTTTTTACCACCAGCCCTGGCACTTTTTCGGGGAGCTCATTTTAGAAAACCTTCCTATCTTTTGAGTTCTGCCTTTTAAGCAAAACTTATCATAGACTTAATGGGAAGTTCTGCTTACGAACTGATGGCATGATATAGCCCCATATCCTTTAAACCCACTGTGTCGCTGTGGTTCATCATAACTCCAGCTCCTCACCTTGGGTCACAGGCTCTGACATCGTAACCTTTGGGAAACCTTTGTTTCTAATACAGTCCAAGAGTTATCTGGTGGGGGAAGGAAGAGACATCTGGGGAGCAGCTGTATCAGCCCAGAAATCGTGGAATAGACAATGCTACACCATAGTCTGTTGTTCAGATGCTTTGATTATAGGGCCACCTTTCTTAGAAAGTTATGCCATATTTGGCTGCTGCCACATTAAAGTCTGACAGAAAGAAACCCTCTTGTTGTGGCTCACACACCTTGCTATAACCTGTATGCAAACTGCTCATTGAGAACAAAGGACAGTAAATGGTGATGAAATTTTCCCCGGTGATTCTGAATCTGCTTAAAGGAACATTTTTTCTTTTTGGCATTAAAAAAGACACTGCATATGTGTTACATTCACAAGTGCTTCATCTTGACCTTTCCTTTGAATTGGATTTCAGGTGCTTTCTGCCTGGACTAATCATGAGCGATTTGCATGTAAAGGTAACAAAGAAAACTCAATCCACAGACCTTCCACTGCACAGATTCCTAGCTAGCCCCATCAGTTGAACTGCTTGTGTTGTTTCAGATGTATGCTGTTCACTGTTCCCTCTAAGCTGTGCGTGTGTGTGCGTGCGCACAGATCCTAAACCCCGTGGGCACGGGGAAACACCGTGGGCACAAACTGGGGGTTGGACTAGATGACCTTCTGGGGTCCCTTCCAACCCTGATATTCTATGATTCTGATATTCTATGATTTGCACACAGCACAATAATTTGCACAGAAGAATTTTTTTGCGCACACGGCCTGTCAAAAATTAGAGATGTTTTAAAAGATATAATTAATGGCATTTGAAAATATCCTCTCTGTGGGTCACCTCTTTGTTACTGTTTCACTGTGCAATACATCACTAGGTCGCTGCCCAAGTGGTTTGTGCTTGGGGCAGGGTCATTCCTTGCTAGATGATAAGAAGATATTCACATATGTGCTGTAAATGGGGTTTTCCTAATGAAGTCACATAGCTAATGAATCTAATCACATCTAGACAAAGCAAGAACCTTGACTTACGTGGGGTTGTTGCATTGCCTTTCTGCATTCTGCACGCCAGCACCACATGTCCGAGAGCAAGTAGACCAAGAACTCCAGGTTCCCCAGCTTCCATCAATAGAGTCCGGGCGGTAGCCCACCTGCACACACTCTCCATTGAAGCACCACTGCAGAGTAACCCAGACAAGAGTGAGGCCAGCTGACGTTTAACAATACTCTTACAAGGCACCAACCGCACTCGTTTATAAATCCCTAATCTGGTGAACGTGCAGTACAGAGAACTCCGAACAAGAGTGGTGGGCATCACAGCGCAATGGGAAACGCCGGGACACTGGGTTAGTGGGAGGTGTGCACATGGGAGTAAAACTAGTTTGGATTCACACACACCTATTTCACCACAACTCGCGCTCCAGCTTTCTGACGGTGCCTAGGCAGCGCATGTCTCCAGCCTGAGATTAATGCTTTGGTTCTGGTGTCATAACAAAGGCTTTACCAGCTGGTTACCCAGTTAACCCGGAGAACGGGTAAGATGGCAGGTTCTACAGAGAAAGCCTCAAGAGTCCTTCATGATCTGTAGAATTGAACTACAGATTAAACTCTTAGGGCCAGATTATTGGGACCAGCCATTCTGCGTTAAGCTCTGCCCAGGAGTGGGGGATGTACAAATGGTTTTATGTTACAGTTATTCTGTTTTATGCTACTTGAACCTGAAGCCACTGTCCTGGTCCCAAGATGTAATTTAGACGAGTCTCAGGATTGTTTTGTGATGTGCGCACTGGGAATAGCCCACCAAGGGTCATTATAGCAGCCCAGGATTGGCTGGTTGTGGCTGCTCTCTGGCCATGCTCCTTTGCCCTTGCCACGCCCTCTACACCTGGAGATGGGGCAGAGGAGCTGCTACCCTAGCCCTATGCCACACAGGGATTTCTCTGTCTGTTGGGTGCTGCTACTGCAAAAAAGCAGGTGGAATGGCAGCCTCGAGCTGGTTGTTAATTCTCCTCTTTCGTTCTAGCTACACTCTGCTGGGCTGGAGGAAAGTTGAGTGTGAATGAGGCTGCAGTTGCATATGCAATGCTTGGAAAGTCAGGCCCATAAGGCCAACAGCTGCCATGTGAACGCATCAGGGAGCAAAACACAACTCCACCTCTTATGCTGCTTCAGCAAACTGCTGCTTCAATGGATTTAGGGCCCAGTCCTGTCATTCTTACTGAGGCAGATCTCTTCCTGAAAGCCACTGGAGTTGTGCCAGAGTAAGGACTGCATGACTGGGTCTGTATTAAGCATTCTGATGTAGGGGTGTATTTTTGCCTGCAAAATTTTGGATTTTACCCTTTACCTTTAAAGTTAAGCAGAGGAGATCAAATCCCCCATTTCCCCCACACCCCACAGATGTGCTGATCCTTGTGCAAGTTCATGCAATGTACCAGAAAAAATATACATAGCTAGGTCCTTCTAGACCTCACCTAACCAAAGCTGTGCCGGTAGCCGTGACATGGCAAACATTAGCACCTGGCTGCCTCGGTGATTTGAAGCATACGCTGTTTGAATACTCAACAGTGCTGAACGTTTAAGTAATTATCAGAACACACAAATTCAACGGAGCCGAATGTATCCATTTCTAGGCATGTTCACAGCTGTAGTTCTGATGCTGTGGAATTACACTCTGCAATCGACTGTGGCTGCAAATACAATTTACTCTAATTACCTTGTTCTCGCCACACTTTGTGCCGTCGACGGCAGCATCCAGCTTGGAGTGGCATGTGTTCCCCACTGAGCACCAGAGCGTATTGCAGACATTCTGCAGAAAACAAGCGTGGACACAGCATGGAGATTACTGAGCATTCCAAAGGGCCAGCCCAAATCGGACCTGTTTGAAACGTGTTCACAGATTGAATTATCCCACTGATCTAATCAGTCAGCAAAGAAAGCCACAGCGACCTTTTTGTCTATAGAACTGCCTTTCTGGCCACCCTTTTCTCTGACAGTTCGAACGTTCGCTTTCCCATATTTAGCCCCCTTACTTTCCTCTCCTTTACAGTGACCCTTCCTTAAACCAGGAGGAGAGAATGTCTGTGTGTGCTGTCAGTTTGGCTCCCTGGATCTATTGGAAGGGGAGCTTTGGGGGCAGAGGGCTCCACAAACAAACCAACCTCTCTCCTAATTCAGCCAAGATAACAGTGGTGTTTTCGCCTCTAACAATTCATAATGCAGGATTTATTTATCCCTTCATCAGCAGAGAGTGAGTGTCTATGCAAAGACTCTCACAGTTCAGCCTGTCACTCAGCATTCACAAATTCTGTCATTTCATAAAGGAAAACTGCAGGAACCCCCAAAACTGGCTTACATCCATGTCATCGCAGAAGACGGAATACGCTCCATACTGCAGCCGGCACTGATGGCTGACGTCATAGAGGACTCCTGGTGGAACCAAGGGGTAGTCTACCACTTCTTTGGCAGGTGGGTCATCCAGACACAACCCCCAGCCTCGACTGCAAACATGAAACAGACAAGTCAGACTCCAGCAGATGGGGATCAATGTAGGGCAAGAAGAGACTCGCAAAACAGGCTCTTGTAGAATGTTAGAATTGTTGTTACAAACAAAGGAAGAGTCGTGACTCAAATGGCAGCCATGAGTCATCTGCAGCTGGTGAGCACCAACAGCTGTTTGCTCTGATACCCTGCTGGACCTGAGATTTCATGGGAGAGCCTGCTCTCAACGTTAGGTACTCAGCTGAGCCAGTGAGGCTGTGAGGATTTCCAACACTTACCGCTTACCCCAGTGCATGTACATACAATGTTCTGTGCGGGCAGCATGAGAGCAGCTATTCCCAAGCATTACCTCTTTGCTCTATTTCTACCTGTAAAGTATTTCAGAATGCGGGACCCATTTTACTCCTGCTGAAGTCAATGGTGAAACTCCCAGGATATGGCCCACTTTGTGTGCAAGACCCCATTGAAAACTTCAGCAAAGAGACTCCCACATTTAACATTAAATCAAGAGAAGAAAAATCTTCCACCCATCGATCTGAATACAAATAACTCCAGCCTAAATCCTCATTGTCAAAGATGGGGAGGCAGCCTGGTTTTTACTGTGGTACCTTGAAAGCACTCAAGTAAGTTATTACTGTGTTTAAATGAGCTATCACAACATAGAGGGCAAAACACTGCTCGGACACATTCTTAACCTGCCAAGATGAGAAATGTTCGCAATAAAATTACACCTCCCTGAGAGCAGCTGTCAGGGATTTTCTTGCACCAGGTTAATTTGAGAAGAAAGTCTGAGTCTGCAGACCCTTCCTTAGGCCTAGATGGAACAGCACTGGTTTCCTCTGCTCTGTTTATTAGTTTTGCTCCTTTAGAGTTTGATGAGGTGGCAGGCTTGATGCAGACAGCCTGCGCTTTAAATTCTCTCCTTGCAAGAGCGTACTGCAGGGTTGAGCTCTTGGCCTCGTTCCTATTATGGGAGACACTTTTCCCTGTTCCTATCATCTGGCTTTGTGCCTGACGCTTCTGAAGCCGTGTCTATAAATCCCTAACTCAAGAAACCTGCACTCGTTCCTGCACCCCAGCCATGGAACAATATCTCCCGTTACCGATTTCATTTAAAGGTCTCTGAGAGCTCATTGCAGTGCAATGGTTGTTATCAGAAGGAAAAGACAGCACCAGTTCTGCAGGTCATTTAAAATATAATAGCTCACAGGCTCCTTGTCACAGCTACCCTGAAAGGAGCACAGCTTAAGGTCAAGAGCTGCAAAATCAGGTCAGCTAGAGAGATGCGGTTAGTGCCGAGATGGAAATAAATAGCCAGGATATCTTACTAGCAAGTCAGGGAGGGAATGTAAAGGAAATTATTGGCAGATCCAATCTATTCCCAGTTAAAATCAGCACAGTAAGTTGTGGGTGCTTCCTATGTGGTGTAGGACAAGTAAGGGCATCGCAAATGTGAGTGTGTGGAAAAGACTATGCACTGCTGCATTTATGTCAGTGGTGAGGCATCAGCGTGTTTATGTTCTTGCTCAATGCTAGTTAAGAAAGGCCAGCTGCTGAGCTAAAGAGGATGCCAGTATGCGTAGGAGACCAAGCATAACAGTTGCACATCAAGTTGTGACAATGTTTACTTCCACAGAACCACAAGATGTAGACAAAACGAGCAGCAGTTTTATTAGATTCAGGAACAAAATCCAAATGGTGTTTCAAAGCACCACAGCAGGAGGGATAGAGGCAAAATATTTTTTAAAAAATGTTTACCAACATTTGAAAGGAATCTTTAAGGATGTTTATGTTCCGATGAATTTTTAACCCCATAGAGGAGATAAAGTCAGAGATGAAAAAGACAAATGAAATTACTTCCGCTCCATTGCAGCTTTTTTCCTCCTGCCTTGTGCTTTGTGGATATCCAGAAAGTTATGTATTCAGCCAGGCCACTGTGCTTGCACTGCAAAATGAGCAGTGATCTAGTTTGACCAGGAGAATGCACTAGTCTGGGGCAGAGGCGGTGCATTTAGAGGAGATGGAAGATATTTTTCAACAACTACAGAGACAAACTTTAATTTTCTTTTAAGTCCTGTATTTTGGGGAAGGGGACACTTTAAGGCATAACACCAATAGCATCCTCCATTTAGACAGCGCTTTCAGTACAGAAGGATCCCAATGCAGTTCACATTTATAGTCAGCTCTGCTCAAATGCAGCTGCCTCCAAAGTGAAGGGCAGCCATCAACCACCATACACCACAGTGAGTGAGGGGAAATGTGGGACAAACAGGTGGGTTTTCAAGAGACGCCAATGCCGTAAGAGTTCAAAAACCATGCAAAGCAGACAGGATCTCGGCAGGAAGGCCTTGTCCAAGAGACCCACACATAGTAAAGTGCACTCAAATCAATTTGTCTCCTCTGTGGGGAAGCAGACCCTGATCCAAGATTTAACTCTGTCATTCTAAGGAGCCAAGCTTACATCGAAACACTTGTCCTACGGTTTAAAAACATCTTGGCTAGGTATTTTATTTCTTTATTTCTTTATTTAGCTAAAGCAAGTCAGAAGCATCCTGACTCTTCCAGAATAAAACAAATTGGAGCACGGGCCTGGGATTCAAACACAGAGATCTCCTTAGAATCATAGAATCATAGAATATCAGGGTTGGAAGGGACCCCAGAAGGTCATCTAGTCCAACCCCCTGCTCGAAGCAGGACCAATTCCCAGTTAAATCATCCCAGCCAGGGCTTTGTCAAGCCTGACCTTAAAAACCTCTAAGGAAGGAGATTCTACCACCTCCCTAGGTAACGCATTCCAGTATTTCACCACCCTCTTAGTGAAAAAGTTTTTCCTAATATCCAATCTAAACCTCCCCCACTGCAACTTGAGACCATTACTCCTCGTTCTGTCATCTGCTACCATTGAGAACAGTCTAGAGCCATCCTCTTTGGAACCCCCTTTCAGGTAGTTGAAAGCAGCTATCAAATCCCCCCTCATTCTTCTCTTCTGCAGGCTAAACAATCCCATCTCCCTCAGCCTCTCCTCATAACTCATGTGTTCCAGTCCCCTAATCATTTTTGTTGCCCTTCGCTGGACTCTCTCCAATTTATCCACATCCTTCTTGAAGTGTGGGGCCCAAAACTGGACACAGTACTCCAGATGAGGCCTCACCAATGTCGAATAGAGGGGAACGATCACGTCCCTCGATCTGCTCGCTATACCCCTACTTATACATCCCAAAATGCCATTGGCCTTCTTGGCAACAAGGGCACACTGCTGACTCATATCCAGCTTCTCGTCCACTGTCACCCCTAGGTCCTTTTCCGCAGAACTGCTGCCTAGCCATTCGGTCCCTAGTCTGTAGCTGTGCATTGGGTTCTTCCGTCCTAAGTGCAGGACCCTGCACTTATCCTTATTGAACCTCATCAGATTTCTTTTGGCCCAATCCTCCAATTTGTCTAGGTCCTTCTGTATCCTATCCCTCCCCTCCAGCGTATCTACCACTCCTCCCAGTTTAGTATCATCCGCAAATTTGCTGAGAGTGCAATCCACACCATCCTCCAGATCATTTATGAAGATATTGAACAAAACCGGCCCCAGGACCGACCCCTGGGGCACTCCACTTGACACCGGCTGCCAACTAGACATGGAGCCATTGATCACTACCCGTTGAGCCCGACAATCTAGCCAGCTTTCTACCCACCTTATAGTGCATTCATCCAGCCCATACTTCCTTAACTTGGTGACAAGAATACTATGGGAGACCGTGTCAAAAGCTTTGCTAAAGTCAAGAAACAATATATCCACTGCTTTCCCTTCATCCACAGAACCAGTAATCTCATCATAAAAGGCGATTAGATTAGTCAGGCATGACCTTCCAGTCCTTTTAACAACAGCTTCTGCAAAAATGTCCCCTTTAGCATGTCCTGGAGGCGTGTATACTCCTGGAACGGCTTGGAGAGGGAGAAGTTAGTGATTAGCTTTCCCCGTGCAAACCAAGGCTCTCACACCCAAAGCCCCTTGGCAAGCACATGTGTTACATGCACTTGCTGGAAATGGTTATACTTTGTTCCTGGAAAATATGCTAATTTACTACGTATATGAATGGGGCACCTACATACCATGGGGGTGGGAGATACGGAAAGATAGGGTTAAATGTCTGTCATTTGCAATCGGCAGATGAGGGTGGGATGCAAGGGGATCTGACAGTTCTCTAATGTGTAACAAAACAAGGTAATAGCAAAGAAAACGTCTTCCAATGAGTCTCAAATCTTGACATCCGTCCAACTCCTGCTGGTCTTAGGAAACTGAAAAGGCTTCCCCAGAAAGGGAATATGGAACAGAGGGTCCAGTTTGGGCTGTGAGGGACCATCAGACTACTTAAACCTAGTGGTGCTTCTCTGGGTAGTTCCTAGTTTACTGGTAAGAGGGTTGAGCCTGCAATATTGCTGCTGGAATGGGTTTGGTTGCACAATCCTTTCTAGCCTTATGACCTGGAATCAGCTATTAAAGTGCAATAGTAAAACAGATGCGTGTAGCAACAGCCTGATGAGGCTCTAAACTCCTGACTCCTTGTAACTCCTTACCCAACTCACAATATGAGCAAAGAGCGCTCCTGGGGGAGTTGTTATAAAACTGCAACCGCTTATTTCTTCAGCATTAGGGTGTTAATTCAGGTCGGTTTACAACACCCTTGACTTCCACCATGATTAGCATTCACAGAAAGGACAAGCACTCTTTGCTTGATTTAGTACCAGGCATTTGTCTCCAGATGAGCTACAAGAGAATCCCACTACCAATCGCAAAGCATCTCAGCGACTCCCTGGAGGAGTACAACCAAGGGCACATTCACCAGGAACAAGTGGCAGATTTTTAGCTGTGTAATGAGGTCACAGCCAAGTTCCTCACTCTGAGGAAGTCATGACCTCAGTTTCATCACTTACAGGAAAGGGTCTCATTGGAGCAAACAGGGCTAATGGCAGATGTCCTGGTGCTTCATACGTCATACCATTAATGTCAATGACCTGCTAATACAGATGGTCAGCACCAAAGCTCACTGACCTTCAGATCTGCATCTCCAAGCTACAACCCTCAAAAATGAAGCTGGTAGGTACTGAGGAGAGCACCTTTAAAGGAGGCTGCATTTCCGTGGCTACTGCTGTATGCAGTACGAGCTAATGTTCCTCACTGCCACGTTCCCTGGTCTCATAGCTCGTGTTTTTTACCTCTTGAAACATCCAGGTCTTTCTACAGTTATTAAGAAGCAAAGACGACCAGGTTTGTTGATAGTGGTATTTCAGATGCTAAAGTCTTCAGAGGTTAGTAAACATCAGTGAGGCAGGAGGATACGTTTAGAGGATGCCCCATGGGCACTTAATTCTGGAATGTTCCTGATCTGCCTTCATTGCCATCAAATGCTTTTGCTGTATTACCCACGGGCTTGTCTATGAACAAGTGTCACTGGTTTAACTTTAAGGAGTTTATTTAAACTGACATGGTTCACCTGATGCAAACCCCTGCCTGGATACTCCGATTTCAGTGTACAAGTGGATTATAGCAGTTTGGTTTAAGGTGACTGGGAACAGATTCAAATTAACGCAAAATAAGACAGCCTTAAACCAAAATCGGAGCATCTGCGCAGGGGTTAACTGGACTGATTTAGAAACTGATTTAAGTGAAACTGGCCTGCTGTTCTCACGTAGACAAGGCCTACCAGTACATGGGGTTATAGCCTATCACACAGTCAGATACACTTCTCCACAACACTCAATGAGGAGAGTGTACACCCCGGGACAGACACATTGTATCTTTCCAAAGGGTGTAGCCAGTCCGGTCCCAGACAGCACTCCCACTTTGGCCTAACGCACAGTGTCTCTGCCCAGTAAGGCTGCCTATCTCCTCACCCTTCCTGTCAGAACGTTGGCTTCACAGCCCCATGCACCCCGTTGGAAACACAATGCTTTAAAATTACATGGATCTTTTTCCACAGGCAGCTTCCCAGCGACTCTCCTTTTGGGACAGGTGCCCAGCACTTTTAAACAGACCGCTGCTTTGAACTTGGTTGGGTCTTTCCAGCCAAATGTATCGAAGTCTAATTCGAGCTAGGACACAGTGTCCTCTAGACCATGCTTGAGAGGTCTGGATTTCTGTGAATACTATAGTGCTGAACTGGCATGAAATGAAGAGCTGATCATGTGACTGGAGGAAATATTATATTCCTGTTGCAAGCTTTACATTAATTTCTGAGTCCAGCAAAGTCACGGCCTGGCAGCTCCAAAGCTATTTTGTTTACTTGCTCATGGAAAAACATCAAAAGGGTGTTTTATAGAAAGGAAAACAATGCATTCAGTGGAGTGTCAAGTCAAGTTATAAGAGTTGGACTCTAAGTGCCCCCTACACCCAAGGCATTGCACTGCTGTTCCTTAAGACTGGTTTGTTCACTGTCTGATGTGAAACTTCAGTCCGAAAGAACAAGGGTGAAAAGGCCTGCTCCTTGATCTCTCCCTGGCATTTGGTATGGCCATTCAGTCTCTAGATAACTGTAACAAACAGACAAAGAATAATTACTCCTGATGTTTTGTTTTTGATTCCATGAGCTTCCCCCCTGCCTATGGCACATACTAGTCTAGTCTCCTGTGGACTGGAATACTTTGGTTGTTGGGGTTGGTGAGCGGTGGTGCTGGTGGGTTGTGATACACAAGAGGTCAGACTAGTTGATGGCCATCGAGCCAGAGAGTGCCGTCACAACATGGACACCTTTGGATGCCCCCTGCTTTTCAGATCACACAGAGGGAGTGGCACTAGGATGGAAAGCACTTCGTTTTCTCATTCTTGGCATCTGCCTTTGAAACCCTTTTCCCGTATTCATGCATCGTCTTTGGAAGCCAAAATCCTCCCTCATTTTGTGTGTCATTGAGCTGCAGTTCCTGTCAGACCTGCAGCCAGCCTCTGACCTCCAAGGGTACTTACGTCACCTGTCAAAAGTATTCTCCCTCCTTTGGCCTAGACAGCGAGAGGGCTGGGAGAAATCTGGCACTGATGAGACATGAAACGGGCGCAGTTCGTTCCCCCCATAGTAAAGTCAGTCTTCTACTTTCACTATGGAACCTCTCCCCTTAATGGTGACACCTAAGAGCCTTAATACTCTCTTCTGCTAAGGCTAGAGGGAGAAAACTACATAGGTGCCCTACTTTAACAATGCACTTGATTGCGAGTGCACAATTGGTGTCGCTTCCTAAGTCTGTTATTTAAGCCACCAGACCTCATACCAGACTTGCCTCCACGGGTCCATTACACGGGGTGGTTTGAACTACTCGTGGCAACAGCCAACTTCGCTGGGACTTGCACCAGCGACCCTTGGATCCATGAGCAGCAGAGCTATTTCTTGAGCCAAAGGAGGGTCTCCATTAGCGGTCGGGGGCAATAAGATTCACAGCCTCCTCCAGACTCACAGTGGATTTCTTAGATTTAAATGATGCTGGTCACTTAAAAAAAAATCTAGTCACAACGAGGGAGGAGGAAGAGTCGCTAGGGAGAGGCCATCCCTGGTCTTTGGGACCTCAGCCAGCTGAGTGCGGCTGATCTTCTTGTGCATTGATAGCGTTCAGCCCCTCACATATTCAGGCCCAGAGGCTTCCGAGTCAGACATGCAGATTCACGTGGATGCACGCCCAGGGCAGCTCTCCGTTTAATATATGAATTGTTTTCACATGTTCAAATCTTTTTTTGATTTCTTTCTCTCTTTTATACAAAATTGAACAGTGCAATTTTCAATGCAAAGACTGTTCCAGGCATATGGTAGATGGTGTAGATTGCACTCTCAGCAAATTTGCAGATGATACTAAACTGGGAGGAGTGGTAGATACGCTGGAGGGGAGGGATAGGATACAGAAGGACCTAGACAAATTGGAGGATTGGGCCAAAAGAAATCTGATGAGGTTCAATAAGGATAAGTGCAGGGTCCTGCACTTAGGACGGAAGAATCCAATGCACAGCTACAGACTAGGGGCCGAATGGCTAGGCAGCAGTTCTGCGGAAAAGGACCTAGGGGTGACAGTGGACGAGAAGCTGGATATGAGTCAGCAGTGTGCCCTTGTTGCCAAGAAGGCCAATGGCATTTTGGGATGTATAAGTAGGGGCATAGCGAGCAGATCGAGGGACGTGATCGTTCCCCTCTATTCGACATTGGTGAGGCCTCATCTGGAGTACTGTGTCCAGTTTTGGGCCCCACACTACAAGAAGGATGTGGATAAATTGGAGAGGGTCCAGTGAAGGGCAACAAAAATGATTAGGGGTCTAGAACACATGACTTATGAGGAGAGGCTGAGGGAGCTGGGATTGTTTAGCCTGCAGAAGAGAAGAATGAGGGGGGATTTGATAGCTGCTTTCAACTACCTGAAAGGGGGTTCCAAAGAGGATGGCTCTAGACTGTTCTCAATGGTAGCAGATGACAGAACGAGGAGTAATGGTCTCAAGTTGCAGTGGGGGAGGTTTAGATTGGATATTAGGAAAAACTTTTTCACTAAGAGGGTGGTGAAACACTGGAATGCGTTACCTAGGGAGGTGGTAGAATCTCCTTCCTTAGAGGTTTTTAAGGTCAGGCTTGACAAAGCCCTGGCTGGGATGATTTAACTGGGAATTGGTCCTGCTTCAACCAGGGGGTTGGACTAGATGACCTTCTGGGGTCCCTTCCAACCCTGATATTCTATGATTCTATGATATCTAGTAAGCCTGGGTCAGGAGGGTCTAATTCCTTGGCTTATACCTCCCTACTTTCCTGCCAACATTATTTTAACA
This sequence comes from Lepidochelys kempii, assembly GCF_965140285.1. Lineage (NCBI taxonomy): Eukaryota > Metazoa > Chordata > Testudines > Cheloniidae > Lepidochelys > Lepidochelys kempii. Next base: position 83,193,856 of record NC_136389.1, on the reverse strand, counting down.
ACACAGACATTTCTGTGCTCACACCATCCCCTTTCCCTGGCCCGAGGGATGTCACAGACAATGAAATACTTTTGCTGAAGTGTTCTCTCCCCTTGAAGGAAGAGCTGCCCTTCTTGGGGGAGGAGAGAGACAGAAATTAACTGGAAATGCATCCAGATGATCCTTTTCTTTCTTGGGACACTAAGTGCAGCTCAAGGTGATGGTGATCAGGAAATTCCTATTCTAAAAGTGAAGGTTAAAAATAGAAGGCCAGATCAGTAGCTGGTGAAAGTCAGCATAGCTCCACTGAAGTCATAGATCTACACCAGCTTACACTACCTGAGAGCCAAGGCTGTGTATTTAAGCTGTTGGCTGTCATTTAGAGCTGAGTACCTGAGACGCGGGATCAGTCACACAGCCAGCCTGCACGCCATGCACATAGCTAGGCCTTCTGCCTGGCTGCTCGGTTCCTTGCAGATGAGATGCAGCTGCAATTTCCCCTATCATTGCTTCTTGAAGGCCCTCTCATCCTTTTCCCTGCAGCAAGGAAGTGGAATGTCCCAGCAATGCCAGGTACTCACGGATGGATGCAAATCTCAAGGCACCAGTTTTACGAACCCAATAACAAACTGAAGAGTCAGCAGTGTGGTGCTAAAAATAAACAGCTGTACAAAAGAATGTGTCTCAGCCTAGCTACAGCATGGAATACCTCCTGCCCAGAGACCAACAGAATTAGTTTGCCTTGGAAAGTCACTCGGTGCAGAGCAGAGGATAAAGCAAGGTAAAGCTTTGCTATGAGAATACCAGGTCTCAAGAGCGTGACAAAGGCAACTGGCACAAGCCAGTGCCTGGGTTTTCTCCAGTCATGTTTGCAGTGGTGCTGGGAATGCCTGAGCAGCAGAAAAGGAGAGATCGCAAGCACTCTTATGGGCAGCGCTTGTCTGGCCCCAGATTGCTGCCCACGCTGCTTGCCAGTGCGAGGCCGTAGGGGCGTGGAACGTTCCAGACTGAGGTGTCCCCTTTTTCCCTGGCACTCTGCTGCTGCTTATATTGTGCAGGGGTGGGGAGCAGGGTCTACAGAGTGGCTACAGTCCTACTTTTCCAGTTGTTAAGGTCAGTGTGATGTAAAAATGACACGAACCAAAGCACAGGTGCCACGTCTCCCTTTGGCGGAATTGGTCAAAATGCTCTGTCCGGTTCTCCTCTCACTTGCACTGGTGTGAGTGAGGAGACGCTGGTGTGAGTGAGGAGACGCTGGCGTGAGTGAGAGCAGAACCAGTATTTCTGGGCATGCACATGTGCTGCACTTGTGAGTATCCCGACTAGTAATTAAACGGAGAAAATTGGACAGGTCTTAAGGATCTACACTGCGCGCAACAATCGAACACACACATTCAAGGAAGTGAGCTGTAGCTCACGAAAGTTTATGCTCAGATAAATTGGTTCGTCTCTAAGGTGCCACAAGTCCTCCTTTTCTTTTTACATTCAAAAGAACGTCTCTTATAGTGCTCCAGGTCCTTTTGTGTAGGATATAGCGTAATGCTACGCGTTTATGTGACAGGATAGAAGGACGTGTGATCCAGAAAGCTGCGTGTGATTTAAATGTGCATTAGCAATCAGGATTAACAGTCAGTGGCACGAGGCAATGAAATGTAGAACAGACTGGAACTGAAGTTTTACACAGCTCCGGAGCCTGAGAGTGAGCGGACACCGGTTGGCTGGATGGTCGTCACTGCGCGTGTGCTGCAGTGGGAAAGAAAATAGGACTTTGTTTAGAAAGGAGACCAGTGGCATTGCGACAGTGCTCTTTTCAGCAAGAGAGAGGAGTAACCCTACAGTGCGGCAAAATTCCCATTGATTTCAATGGGGCCAGGATTTCACTGCGAGCATCCCATCCAGCGTGCCCCCTCTCCACAAAGGGCTCCAATGGCCAGTCCTGTGACTGTACTTCACGTAGGGCCTGATTCGGCAAGATGCTGAGGTCCAGTGGGAATGAAGGGCAGCTGACTGCATGTCAAGGTGGGGACCAGCAATTCAGGGAACTGGGCCCCAATGTTTGCTCAGTTTGTCTCCACAATGCCTAAGTCCCGTCATCTAATTCCCTATTTGGGAAAGCCCCTTGGGAATATTGACTATGAAAGGTGCTGTCCGAAAGCAAATTCCTTTCGACTTTCCAAATGGTTCCCTGTCAGCTGTCAAAATTAGATATACCAGTGATCTGGAGTCTGGACACACAAGGGCTCATGGACGATAAATGGGGGAAGAATGAGGTTGCACATTTCTACTCACCCCCAGTTCCTGCATTCAGATCTCATTATATAGATTGCTTTATGGTCATGTCAGCAAATTGGCCCCATATAAAAATCTCAATAATTTGTCATAACACTGGGAGTACGTCGGGCACCAACATTTGCTGAAGACAAAGGAAATGATTCAAGTGATGCATGTTCTAGAATATCAGAAACATTGGTTGCCAATTACCAAAGGTCCCAGCCCTCTGTCCCATTCTCTGCCTTGATATGCCAATATCAAGAACATCTGCAGCTCATTGTTGAATGGTCCTTTCTGCATGACCCACACCTGAAAGCCCTTTCAAGCTGCATTTCAGTGAGACACACTGCTGAAAGAAGTCAAAATCCCATTTACAGGAGAGGCTGAGGAGTTATCTCCAGAAGCTTGAGTGAAAAAGAATGAGCCTTTCCTCCATTAACAAAGGGCTTGCAGCTCCCTTTTTAAGGCACTGAAAATACAGCACAATGAAGATTAAAAATGCATCCCAAGAATGTTAAACATGAGAGATCAGTAGATGAGATAAGCCACCTCTGAAGGCCCCGTGTCCTTTCCAAGTCTTGATGTAGTGTGGGTCTTGCTGTGGATGGATCAAGGCTACACAGGCCCCAAGTCCATTCACAATTCAGACCTGTTGTTCCTCCAGAAAATTCTTCCTCAGGGGCAAACCCACCTCCACCCCCACTCCCATTCCCACCTCACCGCTACATAAGACTTTTCCTCCTTCCACTCTCAAGTCCTTGAACTTCCTACCAATGACTAGGCAGCCCAGCCACTCCAAGCCCATGCTGAAGGCGGCCAGCCAGTAGCAATCAGACGTGTTCTGCACCTGCTGCTCTGAGTCCAGCTCTCTGTTTCATCCAGGCCCCCTCCGACTACGGCGCCTGACTCCTGACTGGCTGAGGAGCCCTTACACTAGCACAGATATTGAAGGAAAGTAAGGAGAGAGGGTGGGGGACTTACTCAAGGAATCGTGTGACGTACTCCCTGCTGCAGCGGGACCAGGTGAGTGGAGAGGTGTCATACAGGAGCTGTGGAGACATGATGAAAGGTCTTTTCCCAACTGGCTCACAGTCATTGCCGCTTCCATCATGCTGAATCCCAAAACTGTGTAAGAGCACAGTCCCACAAAGGAGAGGTGAGCCGCACGCTTGGATACAACAGCACAGGTGCTTTGCTTTCTAGCACATTCACATCAAGCCTTTCATTACAAAGACCTAGGACAGTTTCTCCCAGTTACTCTGTTCTTAACACACCACTGCTCTGCACAGAGATTTTACCTCATCGTCAACTTTAATGAAGCCAGGTCCAATGCAATAGAAGTTACATCACTGTCAGTGTGAACCCAGCTGATTCAATGGACTGAACCCTGGGCTGGGAACCAGGAGACCTGTGATCTATTTCTGGCTCTGTCACTGATCCACTGTGTGACAGGGGCAAGCTCCGTCCTCTCTCTGCCTTGTCTATTTAGATTGTGAGCTCTGTGAGGTAGGGACTCCTGGGTGTATAGACAGTGCCCAGAGCAATGGGGCTCCAGTCACAGTGAGGGCCTTAATGCACTGCTGTATACCAATAACTAATCAATGTGTGGAGGGAAGTAGGTAGCTGGGTGATGTGGGGATCCCCCCCCCCGTTACTGCACTTTATGCAGGGCCTGCAGCAGGGCATGGAAACATAGACGGGAAGGGACCTCGAGAGGTCATCTGGTCCAGTCCCCTGCACTCAAGGCAGGACTAAGTATTATCTAGACCATCCCTGACAGGGGTTTGTCCAACCTGCTCTTAAAAACCTCCAGTGGTGGAGATTCCACAACCTCCCTCGGCAATTTTGAGTTTCAGGTCTGGAAGTGGAGATGTGGACATGGGGTGGGTTTGCTGCCCGTCGAGAGAGGGCAGGGTGGAGACCAGGACAGCACATACAATAAGCAGAGCTGAGTGGATAATACGCAACAGATGATGTAGCATCCAATGAGCCTCTTTTCTGATCGCACAATACCTGAGAACAGTTGGCAGTTTCCTCAGATTTACTTGTTTGAAATTTGATGCACTTTCATGTGATTATTGTTTTAACCCCACAGAAAGTATTTGATTCTTGCTTTATTAGAGCTACATTTGGTTAGTTATGATTGGTCAGATAAGTCACATGCTATTGTTTCTTGATTGGGCAAGCATGCTATAGCCACAAGTATGAATTTAACATTAGGTTTCCACAGCTACTCGTGCATTCAACTTTGCAGTGCACTTTCCATGAATATTGCTGCCAGTAAAACACGCTTGCACAAATGATCCTGAGAAGTGAATGCACAAAGGGCACTGAGTGCAGACTAAGCAAAGTTGGATAAAATTCAGGCAGATACTTGCAGCTCTTTTTTTGCAGTGGGGCGGTGAGTCAACACTGGCAAGACTGCAAGGCTCCCACAGTGTGGAGTCCCAAGTGGTGGCTCACACTTAAAATTGGCCCTGTGAGTTATTGTCTGATGTATGTAAAACCCAAAATGTACAGGGTACAATTTTCCAAAGCACCAAGCCCCACTGTAAGTCACTTAGGTGGTTTTGAAAATTTTGCCCACAAATAAAAATGAAAGGGATACAGCCTCATAATCTCCTCTCCATAGTTACTCTATGTCCTTCCAACCCAGAGGTCTGCTGCTCCTCTCACACTGGTGTAAGTCCAGAGTATTTCCGCTGAAGTCATTGGCCTAAATCCAGGGCAAGTGAGATCAGAATGTGGCTAGAGAACTCAGTGCAAGAATGATTGACTAAGCCCAACTGCCTGAAGAGGATGATGAAAATTAGCTTGTTTCCAATTTGTTCTCGATGAACAAATATTTGTCTCATATAATCACTGCATACACTGGCGTACAGGAACGTGCTGTTCACAGTCTGAACCTTGGGGAGTCACTGCCTAGCTCCTTGTTCCCACAAATGGTTCATTTTGTGCTTTTGCAAATGCACAGCCGCCAAGCTTAATAATGCCTATATTGTTGCTTTCCCACTCATTGAAATGCATGGACTTAGAAATGTATTTATTACACACTGTCAGCAGTAACTACATCTAATCTGGAAAGCTCCCGGGGGCAACAGATATAAAAGACAATGAATCCAGGTGCTGACAGGGACAACAAAGCACGCAGAAAATGGTGTTACTTAATTTAAAGGCTGTGGTTTACTACAGCTGTCTAGGCTGTCTGTAAGTTGCCATTTTGACATATTATTCACTTCTGTATATTTCTGAGGCATTTGCTAAAAATGTAATTGAAATAATGTGGAAGAAATACTGCCTGCAAAGAAGAGGATCTATGTGGTATAGCTGATATCAAACCCAATGGGGGACGTAGAAGGGGAAAATGTAAAGCAAACATTTAATTAATGGATCAATGAATTCAAAGTTTAGTGCAAGTCAGTGAATATATCAATACATGGTACTTTCCTTAAGGTATATATTTTTATGTAAATATAAAAGAATTTTGAAGTAGTCTTTCTTATTTCAAACTCAAACAAGGAAAAGATGAGACTATTGAACAAAACTGATTAAATTAAACTTCAGATAATCTATACTTACCCACAGAAATGTGATATACACAATATGAGACGAAATTAACATTTAAAATATATAATGGTTTCCTGAAGCTGTATTAAACTGCTATTTAAAAGACCTTTCCAAAGTTAATTGCATTAAACAGGTTGGGAAAACAAACCAAACATTTGTCACCAATTCTATAAATAAACTAAATTTGAAGAATTCCTAATTAAAAAGTCTTGTTCAAAACATTTCACGAACTCTGGTTTGATCTTGGGCCAGCGCATTTACAGAACACCATTCAGCTTGCCTTGAAGTCAGAGTTCAGTCAGACTGGATTTGACATATGAATGTAACTGCACTGGGGCTCCTGGGAGTGTGCAGAGACAGTTTAAACTCAGAAAATAATAAAGTTCCAAAAATGAAACTCTCTGAGCAAAATCCTCAGGGTAAACTCAGAACTTCCACTGACTTTAGAGGGAGTTTTGCCTGAGTAAGGCAAGGCTGAGCAGGGGGTTGGACTAGATGACCTCCTGAGGTCCCTTCCAATCCTGTTATTCTATGATTACAGATGGATATTTTCCCACTTTGTGTACCACCTGCACTTTTTAAAGTAAGAGCTGAATGGTGTGTCTTTCCAGGAGAGGGGTCATGAAAGAGATTAAACAAATCCCTAAGTACCTGTGTCCGAGTTCATGTGCCACGGTGAAAGCCAGGGGAAGTCCTGTATCCTCATTTATATTACAGCTTCTGTGATGCTGACACATTCCTGACACGTGAGAGAGACCCAGAGTCTCACAAGGCCTGTTCATTGCAGCACAGATGTCTTTCCTTTTACAGGCAGGGGGAAAAACAAAACACACACACAGGACAAACCGGTTGTTTAAATCATAGCATCTTCCAAAGTGTCAAAATAAAACTGAGCAAAACTATTGTCTGAAAACTCTGGAGTGGGGTCAGCAATTAGATTGAAAGGGAAACGCCGAATGTTGCAAGGTTTGTATTGAGTAGGGGATGGTAAACATCTCCCTAAGTAGAAGGGACTCTGGTCTCACTTCAATACAGTAGGCTCTCTGTGCTGTGTACCTGATGGATACAATTTGCACAATGCAATTATATCTGCAGCCTCTGGCTGATTGGGTGCTGGGGTTCCATCCTGTGACATGGCATAGTATCTAGCTAACCCAGCTGTAACATATATAGTGTGTATATAAAAGGTGACAACATATTAACTGTTTAAACAGAAACAAAGAGTGGATGCATCTGAATGTAACAGAATTATGGCCCTCTTTTTCCATTTGCTCTCCCAGGAGCCCATCTTACTAAGGAGACTGGTTAATTTAAAATCAAAAGCAGCTTGGTTCCATTAATTCCACTTTAAAAGTACAGCTGGGGCTGGGAATAATTAAGCAATGGGACACAACAGGCTGATGCATTTCTTGGGGGATTACCTCAGCCCCAGATAGCTATGGCAAAGTGACTACAGCCACCCAAGAAGAACAGTAACAATAACCCCACAGGCATGTACTGCCCTACAGTGTCTTATTTCTATTGCAAAGTAAATCTCCTGGAGAAAATGAGGGTGTTGTGGGAGATGCCATGCTTCTGAATGTATTGGGAGTTAGTGAAACGACTTGAGATCACCAACTCCCAATACATTCAGAAGCATGGCATCTCCCACAACACCCTCATTTTCTCCATTGTACCCCTTACCCATAAGGAAAACACACTTGGGCTGGGATCCTCAAAGAAGCCTAAAGAATCCAAGTGCCCAAATCCCACAGGATTTCACTGGGAATCAGACACCCTCCCTGATGCTCTTTTACAAATCCATAAGACAAAATGGCAAGTTTATACAAGTGAACATCCCCCATAAAGGTCAGGAAACTGGAGATGGGGTCAAACCAAAACCTTGCATTTTAACAGCCCCAGATGCTGGTAAATTTGAATCCATATTCCAGATTTGGATCCGAACTCTGAGGCTAGTGCCAATCTTGGGAATAGGCTAATCTCAAAACAGCAGGTTGCATCTCTAGTTACATGTGTAAGTGTCAAAAAAGGGCCCACATAAGGAAAATGGAATTTAAATAGCCTCCTCTTTCTCTCTCACACATTAGATCCTAGTGTCTCTCTCCAGCCTAGTGTCTCTCTCTATCTCCCAGCTTTTTAGGTATTTCTAACTACTTGGTAAATTGCTGAAACCAGAGAGCTAGCGCAAGCAGAAAGCACAAAGCAGGATACCTGGTGAGCAAGACAGCTACGTCATGATGCAACGGGTGGGCATCTCCTTTCACATTGATGTTTTTCTGCCATTTGCAAAAACTTTTCAAGGTGTTGTCTGCATGGTGGGTGATTTTCAAATCTTCCTACCAACATAAGAAAGTAAAAGTCTGCTGTCACGGTGTTGTCCCTTTTGTCACTTAGAGACACTGGGGGCAGATTCTGATCTCAGTTACACTAAATTCAGATTGGAAGTAACTACACTGACTTAGATGGAATTACTCCAGATTTACACCACATAGCTGAGCTCAGAATCCACCCCTTTTTTACTGTCATTTGACTATGATCAAGTGGAAATGTTAGACAGTCTAGTGAAGGAAGTAAAAAAAACCTGCAGGAAAATATTCCCATTAGGCTGCCGAATCTTTTACAAGGACGCAGCTGTGGGAAACAGATCAAACAGCTGAGCAGCTTCAGGCTTAGCTGAGAATGATAACTGCAGCTGGGAAGCACAAACAACCAGCATTTCACATCAATCATACAGTGCTGCTAGCTGGGATGCTCCTATGGGACTAAGCCAATTCTGGAAACGAGAGAGAAGACTACAACATCTACTAGGAAACACCCTAACTCACAGTCATCTCTCTGCCAGAGTGGAGCCAGCCCGCCCCTAATTTTAATGGAAATGCTGCCAAGAGCAAAACAGCATGTCCAGTAGGCAGTAGGGCTAGTTCCCGTAGGTTGCTGGATGGGGAGGATGATGCCTGTATTTTGTTGGGAATCCTTTATGAACTACTGAATACATGGCTACTTCTCAATATAAGGGCCAGCTTCTACAGCGTCTCTGCCTGTGGAACTCCCGCTGGCTTCCAAGAGAATCCCACCCATGCAGCAGTCACTGCATCGAGTCTCTAGTGTCTGTGTTTATTCTGTGCAAGATCTTTCTGGACATGCACATGAGATGAAAGTGAGAGTTTATGGGCTTTCATGGCCAGTTCTCAACTGACCATACAGAAGCATACTGAGCTGCCAAGATGGAAATGGACCAAAAATATTAGTCATGTAGTTTTCTTTTTACCTCATCATCTTCTAACAGGATAAGACGAACTATTGCAATGTTGATAGGGTTTCCAATGCTGGCATCATGGAATATACCTGCCACCTGCAGAAATATAAACAGCCAATGAAATAATGGACAGGAGAAAGCAATCACTCTGCTTGCAATACTCATGGCAAACACATGGGCTAGAGAAGCATGGTCCTAAAAGACACTGCTGGATAGTGTAGCCCCAAATCAGAAGTTCCTTAGAATCAGGAATGGGTCCAACTCCAGGGAAGTTCAGACCCAGAGCTGGACCTAAACATTAATGACATGCCCAAATCGCTACTAGAAATCATTAGAGCTGCGAATTTCAACCAAAACCGAGTGTGGGAGCGTGCTCACGCTGTGCAGTGACCAAATATGGTTTCTCAAGGGGAACTGCCCCAACTTGGTGCAACACCATTTGCTCCATCCGGGGTGACGCCCCACCAGCCTCTGCTGGAACCGCTAGCCACATCCAAACCTGTGTTACTTCGGTCCCAAAAGAGGAGCAGGCTAATTGTGCCAAATTATGCTACACTGCCTGGTGGTTTTATGATATGAGCAAATACCAGCAGGTGACTAGACTGAGATCACTAAGTTCATTCCACTTGTGACCTCAGACAAAACTGAATGTGGGTCTCTGGAGGTGAAGGGCTAGCTCATTAACCCAAGATGCCACCTACCTTCCAATTAAATGAGTCTCTGAGCGCTGAAAGATTAAGCATCAATGTTCGCTGTTGAAGCATATGAATGCAATTACTGTAATTAACTTTTCAAGCCTGCATTTGACTTTTATTACAGCCCTTACGGTACATAACATACACTCTCCTAGTTCTGTGCCAGGGTTTTTCATCACCTATTACTGGCTGCTTTACTTGCCTCTTTCCCTTTAACAGTTCACAAGGACACATTCGTAGGAAAGCCATTCACATATCCAATGCTAGCCAAGCTAGTATTCCACTCGGTCCTGGGTCAGCTGGCCCCAGCTCAGAGCATTGTTTGGTGGGCTGCAGGAAGCTGTTTCTAGATGAGGTTGCTAAACACAACTGCATCTTCTCTGCAGCTCTTGTGTGACATGTGACACTAACACCGGAAACATCAGGAGTCGTGGGCATGAAGGACTGGATCCAAAGTCAATGGGAATCTTTGCATTGACTCTATTTGCTTAGGATCAGGCCCAAAATGAGGGCAGGCTATGACTTTCCATGTATTTATCAAGCAGAGAACTGTCAGTTGCCTTACATGTGTGCATGGGGGAGTAAGGGAGCGTTAGCCACAGCCTTCCTCCCCTGCACAAGCAAGTGGCATGACTGGAAAGGGCTGAACCCTGGAAATGCAAATGACCTGTATATATGCCACTGACCTGTATGGGTTATATTTAGGCCTCCAAGGACACCAGTGGATTTCACAGTCATGGAATCCAGCACTCACCATGTTCATTACGGTCAGCACGTACTTTTCTATATTTTCACTTCCGTGATACTCCACCATCTTGGTGTCCGCTACCACCAAGGTCTCCACCCACTTCTCCTTGCTGATGGAGCGCTGCTTTATTCTTCGCTTCCTCTGCTGTTTCTGTTCCCATCTCTCTCTCCGTTTCTCAGACGTCTCCAGGCTTTGCGGAGATTCTGAAGAATGGAGAAGGGAATGGGCTTTCGATAACAGCTGAAAGCTTGGTGGAATATAAGAGGATTATTTTTTAAAAAGGAACTAATTCCATTTAAGCCACTAGAGCTCTCAAGACACAGACCATTGACTGATAGACCATTAACTCACTCTTACCTACTCTGTCGAGCCACATGTTCAAAAGACCACTTAGAAGAAAGGCCTCTGAACTCTTTCCGTTGCTTGGTGGCATTAGTGTATTGGAGAGAAATCCAAATGTGGGTTTGGCTCAAGTTCTTTTACTGGAACTCTGCCCTGGAATATTGCACGCGGGTCATGGAGAAACTCAAACAGCAACAGGAAACCTACATTGCACAGTTATTAATATTTTTATTTATATACCAATTTATTATGCAACCCTCAAGGAGTGTCTGGGCACATACATGATAAACAATATTAGTGGCTGAACAATCTGGGCCGTTTTCACCCATGCAGCACAGGAGGTTCTGCCAGGGGACCACAGCTCCCTAATACAATGAATTCACTGCCCCATAAACTGGACTGATGGCTCACACCAAATCCTAAAGGTCTCCAAGGGTCCTGACCAAGCTAGAAAAGCCACCAAAGACCTAACCTCAGGCTTTGCAGGGCTGCACAGGAGATGGAATTCCCCTAAGAATCCCCTGGGCCTGCCACCAGGCGTTCCACCCTGGGGAGAGACAGCAAGAGCGTTCATGCAAAAAAACAGGGGAAAAGATGGCATGATGCTGAAGGGAAGCTTGAATGGGCCTAATTACATAGAGCAACTGGGCAGTCTCATGTGGAGAGTTCTTCTGTGATGCTGCCCCGTGTCAGGGTCAATCACAGGCTAAATAAGAGCTTTACTAACCACATCATAAAGAGCTGGAATTGCTTTTATGTTCAGGCTGGAATGGGTCAGGATTACTTCATTAACAATAAACTTGTACATATTTACGGTCTGCATTGTGCTTTAAATAATGAGAGAAAGTTTGCCCTCTAGTCCTAAAGAATCCCAAATATCCAGATAATTTGAGAAGTCTCCAGTGCTAAGATATCATCGTGGAAGTTTAATGAAAATAACTTACTTAGAACTCATTTTTGTTGCAGTCTTTGCTGTAAAGCTTTGACTTATGTGGGTCTTATGATGTGGTGCAACTGGGAAAACATGGAGTTCTGGACACCAAAGGAAGTGTGTATATAATTATAACTGCAAACACCATCTTAAATACTCACCCTGCTGTACGTGTATGTTCACTGAATGCCGCAGGACGCATTGGAAGAAAACAGCATATGTGGTGAATGTACCATTTCTTGCTGGGTATTGTTTTATAAATGAAATCAGCCCCTTTAATAATCCAAAGTGGTAGGACCAGAATAATGGAAATCCTACAGATTTTCTACATGTTCTTTTCCATAGTGTGATTGGGACTAAATTACTAGTCTATACTCTAGTGGAAATTTACATGCATCATCATCTGGCCAAACGAGGCCCCAGGGGAGTCACTCATTCATTATCATAAATTAATAGATTTTTAAGGCCAAAAGGGATCATTTGCTTGTAATGGCAGACTAAAGATGCTCAATTTATTTATCTTAACAAAGAGAAGGCTAAGAGATGACTTGATCACAGTATACAAATACCTACATAGGGAAAGACTTCTGACATAGAGACCTCTTCAGTCTATCAAACAAGGGTAAACCAGGTTCAATGGCAGGGCGCTGAAGCTAGGCCAATTCAGTCCTAGGTGCAACCTTTTAAGAGTGAGGGTAACTAACCACTGGAACACCTTTCCCTCGGTATGGGGTGGATTGTCCATCATCTGAAGACTTTAAATCAAGACTTGAATGAGTTTCTGAAAGGTTGTTTGTGGTGGTGTTGTAGCTGTGTCATCCCCAGGATACGAGACAGACAAGGTGGGGGAGGTAATATTATTTGGCCAACTTCTGCTGGGGCAAGATACAAGTGTCCAGACTGCCCAGAGTTCTAACAGATGTGCTCTACATCAACCAGAGGGAAAGGATTCCTGGAAGCAGGAGTCACAGGGTGAGGTCTTCTGGCCTATGTTATGCAGGTCAAACTAGAGTAGTGGTCCCCAAACTTTTTACTTCACGCCCCCGCCTCCCCAGAGCCGGGGCCAGGAGTAGGGCCATGGTTCTCGGATGTGGGGGACGCAGACAGAGGGAAAGGGGCTGAGGCTGGGGCCAGAGCTGGGGGCAGGAGCAGAGCCTTGTCCAGGGGCCTTGTCCAGCAGTTGGGGTCCCAAGCATGGGGCTGGCAGCCACGGCCAGGAGCAGAGCCTTGAGAGAGGGGGCCAGCGGCTGGGGCCAGCAGTGGAGCCGGGTGGCACTCGCTCCCCGCCCCTCCCCCGTGGGGGCTGGCCCAGGCCCTAGCCATGCCCCCCCCAAACATTCCTCCATGCCCCCCTGAGGGGGGGCAGGCCCCACAGATTGGGGACCTCTGGACCAGATGATCATAGTAGACTCTTTTGACCTTTAAACCTATGAATTATCTAGTCTCATCCTCCACATGGTACAGGCTATAGAATTTCACTCAGTGAATCCTGCTTCAAGCCCACAGTATGTTCAAAGTATGTTCATAGTATCTTAGAGTTACACATCACACAGATTTACTGCTCCTCCGCTATCTAGTGTACCTTGCACAGGGAACAAAATGCAGCTCCTGTCCAGTGGCGCTCTGTACCATCCACCCTACTTCACCTGGGAAGGAATTCTACTATGCTCCACAGCCGCAGAGAAGCCACGGTGAGGATGGGAAGCATATTAGGTAATATTCTTAACCAACCCTTTTCTGTCTCCTTCGTTGTTGGAAGGACGCGTGATTGTGCTGATGATACTTTCTGTGGCAGCAAGTGCTGAGAAAATTTGGGCTCTTGGACCAGCTGTGGAGGGTCTCACCTGTTCTGCAGTGGATTCAATCTACAAATTTTCCAAAGGAGCTCATAACCAAGGAACTGTGCATTTAAACCTTTCTGCCTTGGCACACAAGGTAAATAATGTACCGTTTGCTTCCTGCCCTGGCAATTGAGAAGTCTGTCTAAAATACTTACACAGCTCCCCATTATCACAGCAACTGAGCATTTCACAATCTTTAATGTATTTATCCTCAGAACACCCCAGTTAGGTAGGAAAATACTATTTCATAGATGGGAAGCTGAGATACAGAGAAATAAATGACTTCCCCAAGGCCATTCAAGATATCTGTGGCAGAGCAGGGAATTGAATATGGGTCTCTCAGTCCCCAGGCCACTGCTCTTATCACTGGGCTATCCTTTGCCTCTGAAGAGAGTGGTAACATCTTTGTGAAAAGCCTCAGAATTTCATAAGGGACTAGACACAGGTATCCTTCTCTGAGGCTGGCACAGGTTCACTCCCAAGCCTGCAAAATCAAATCTGCTCTAGCTCCTGTCCAATAGCACAGTCAATGTTTGAGGTACAAAATGTAATTTGGGTGATGCTGTAGTGATCATGGTGAGTTAGTACTTATGTGGGGAGAATGCCTGACAGTAGAGGGCTGTTTAATCAAGCAGACAAAGGCATAATAAGCTCCAGTGGCTGGAGGTGAAGCTAGATAAATTCAGGCTACAGTTAAGGAGCAAAATTTTAACAGTGAGGATAATGGACTGTTGGGACAGTTTACCAAGAGATGTGGTGGATTCGCCATCACTTAAAGTCTTTAAATCTAGATTGGATGTCTTTCTAAAAGATATTTTCTAGCTCTTCCACAAGTTGTGGGCTTGATACTGGAATAGCTGAGTGGAACTGGGTGGCCTGTGCTATTCAGGAAGTCAGGCTAGGTGACCATAATGGCCCCTGATGGCCTTAAAAGCTGAAATTTATGGAGGGGGCCACTGGTCTTTCCAGGCATGCTCTTTTCTTGGAAAGGAAGCCTGCTGATTTCAGTCTTCACATCTCTCCTCTTTTGGATCAGTTATTCTAGATCAAATAATCCCCACCTAAATTCCAGAAGAATGTAGGAAGCCCACTGCTCTGGAAGAATTTGACTTCAGTGGAGCCACTATTTCACTCTGAAAGTCCAACCAGCTGCTAAGTCACAAAAAACTCATATTTGCAAGAAAACAAACAGTCACCACGAAGCAGAAAGTTGACGTCGGAGTGGAAGGAAAACATGGCAATCAGTGGCTTGTGGTTTAGGGCTGCAGTGACTGAGCACATGCACGTGAGAAGACGTAGCAAATGCAGAACTCTTGCCACGTGACAATAAAAATGCTGCCCTCCAGCGTAACCTTTGTTACTTGTGGGACTCAAGTTATGAATGCCACAAAATGATTGCCTGGTGCCGTACAAGCAAATTCCTTAGCAGCTGTCACTCACTCATGACCGGCAATTTGAAAAGCGGCCAGCCCTTCCATAATACAAATGTCTGCAGAAATAATGTTTGTCTACAATTCTGGAAACTTGGCACTCTCTTTGAGAATAGCTGTCAAGCTATTCATACATCTATTTATCCTAGAGTTTCATTGTGCTCCCCTCATTGTAGTACCTGAGCATCTCCCACTTCAAAACTTGTCTTGGATTAGTAGACTTCGTGAAGGCTCTGGCTCTGTCCCTTTTGGGGCATAAATGCACTTGCAGTTGGGGTATGTCTTTGCTGGAAATATTCTGGATGACCTAAGAGATTTCTTTTAGCCAGCCTATTGCTAGTTGGTACGCTTGACCTGCAGTACAATACATTCCAGGAATAAAACCCCAAACTTCAGTATGATTTAGCATCAAATTAATGTTCAATTTCTATCCCTCTTGCAGGCAGAGTTGTGTGTGAGGATGCTGAATGCTTTAGCACAGGAGGTAGATGCTGAGCTTTGATATCAAAGGCACTCAGCACCTAGCAGGATGGGGCCCCAAGTGTTTATCTTTCATTGTCCTATTATTAAAATCTGTTATCCTCTAGCTGCTTTTGACTCACTATGAAACTGCAATAAAGGAGATAAAATACCTTGGACTCCACATGTTCCCAAGGTATCGGGCTGTTTCCTGTCTCGCTTTCTGCTGGATTCCACTATCGACTCTTCTTCCTCATATTTTGGAGCATGACGTTTATAGATCCTATGGGGACGGGCTGTCCCGTCCTCGTGCTTATTTGTAGCCTGAGGTTCAATGAAATAGTCTTCATTTGCAAGCCGAAATACACCTCTCTGGGAGGGGGAGAGAAAGTCAGTGTAATTTGTATGATGCATTGGCTCAGGGTGAAGACAATTACAGTGTGATGGGTTTGCAGAATTTGTCATGCAGAAATAGATGCTTTGTAAAGATGTTGCTTTTGCCTCTTTATCCATGCTGAGAACTATAAGCTCCCAGACACAGAACAACAAACCAGCATGGACTGAACACACTAGTCAAAGGTTAGGGTTAGGGTTAGGGTTAGGGTTCAGAAAGCAAAACTCATGCATGCACTGCAAAGTTTAACTGCCTCCAGTTAGAAACAAAGGGCAAGGCTGTTTGATGCTGAGGTGCTCAATAACAGTAAGGATTTAGACAGCGACAGACAGAGGCTTCTGAAGACAAGCAGACAGAAAACACCAAGAGAGAACAGTAAGGTTATGTGTGCGAGTAAGTTGCAAGCTTCTTTTTCTCTCCTATGTTAAAATCACTCTTTGCCTCTGCCCTTATTTAAAAAGTTCTGTTACTCTTCTGTAACAGACCAATGTACTACATCTTATCACAGTGCTATTTCAGCATTTTGAGTAGTTTTTTGTAGAACGTTGCAGTATTTTTATTAGGGTGTCCCTCTAAATTCAAGGTAGTTGCTGCTGCCCATTTACACGGTATAAGCACCCATGGTTTTTAACCACCCTTAACCAAAGTGCCAGCTTCTGGCTTCTTATGCTCACGCATCAGAACATCTTTAGGGACGCAGAGGAACACGAAGCTGTAGGGGTCCAAGTTCACTGCAGGAACTCAAAGCTGGGAAACTCAGAGTTACTCACTGAGCCAAACAATTGCACGGACAGCACAACGAGGAGGTGCTATTGGCATCTTTCCTTTGGCAGGAAATGAAATCCTAATGCTTTCATTTGTTTAATAAACTCTCCCACTGCTGATCGCTATGGGGCTCTGTGTTTGAGTCTCAAATCTGTGATATTGAACGATATCAATAGTAACTACAATTAGGCAATGCTCCCATTCTCCTGACTTCAGCCTCTCTGAATTTGCTCTGTGTATCTGTTTCATTCCTAGGAACGGGGAGTTTTGGAGAAGGAGTTTGTAGGTTTCTTAGTCGTGGATGATCACTGAGCTGCGGGAGGGTAGTGCTGCTAGAAATGTGATTTGAATGTATCTGCATGTTGTAACAGCACTCTGTGGGTTCTGAGCTGCATTGATTGCTGTGGAGTAGCCTTGCTCTCTGTCTGGCTTGTCTGAAGTGGATTGTTGTGTAGGATGCTTACATAATAACCCATTCGTTTTCAGCTTTGTTTATTATGCTTTTGATCTGACATTTTCATTACTTTTGCATGCCACAAGCAGGAAAAAAACGAGGGAAGATTAAAATGTGGCACAATAAAGCCTTGTTGTTAGACTCTCCATTTATTCCAGGAGACGTTTTGTAAGTATGATCATCAGTTCACCAGGCTTCACATGCTACAAGAGGCCTGACTACGAGCAATTAGCTTCTCCTTCCCCCAGAGGGCTAGTTCCACACTGTGGAAATCTTCCAGCCACATGGCATACAGAGACACAACTCAATTCACTTTTGCTCCGGTGGCTTTCAGAGCTATTTCTATGCTGTTTGTTTGCTGTTGTTACAAAGATACTGAAAAAGGGAATTTCTGGACACTTATGGCTCCTTATTACAGGGTGGCTGCCTCTTAAGGGCTGGAGGCCTGGAGCCAACCCTGAAGAGGCACATCTGGGTATGGATCAGGTGATTTTCCCTATAAAGCGCAGAAGGTGAGCGCAGTGAAGGGATAGTTGCTACTGCAGTAGGAGAGCAGGGACTGCTAGGAGTGGGCTGGCTCCAGCAGAAAGTCCGGGGACTTGGCACTGCGACTCCAGCCAGGTAGGGCCTGGGAGTGGCCTGCCAAAGCGGGAAGCCAAGCCCTAGGCAGGAAGGCCTGGAAGGAGGGTGATTAGAGACTGCTAGGAGTGCACAGAGGAGATTCCTGGGATGGGGGACTGAGACTACAGGCAGGAAATGACTGGTAGTGACCTGATGAGGGTTAAATGGATGGACTTTGGTTTGGACTTAGTTTCATCCTTGAGTTTATTTTAATCTGATCCAGACTCCAAGAAGGGGTGTTGTGACTGGACAAAAAGGGTGTGTGGAGTTTCCTTAAGGAGCCCCTTGAGGGGGAAACTGAGGTAGACTACCTGACGCATGACCCCAGGCCATGCAAAGGCGCTCTGGTGTAGGCCACTTCTTCACGCTCCTTTTTTTCTCCTGCTACTTCATCCCACAGTGAACCCAACATGCTCCAACCTCACACGCCCAGGCTGGGTCTGGCAGGGTCCCACAGGAGCCGCACACCACCGAAGAGCAGGATTTACCCCCCCAAATTAGGCCCTGATCCTGCAACCGGATTCACAAAGACAGGCCCTTGTGCACATGCAAGGCCTCAGTGTCTTGAATGGGCTTTGTACAAGGGTCTAGCTGTACAGATCCAATTGCACGGTTGTGGCCTTAATTAGTGGTGGTAACCTAGTGGTCTCCATGGAAAAGATAATGGGTCTGTGATTTTCCAGATGCTGAGCATCTACAGCCCCCATTGATTTCAGCTGGAGCTTTGAAAACCAGGCTCATGGAGCTGAAATTCATTTCTTATGGTGTCTCTTCTCTTCTCTCTGTTGCTAACACCAGCCCCACCAAACCACCTAGTTCCTTGTCCTGTGTATTGCTATCCTCCACGATGCCTCCTGCAAACAGAACAACCTCTGTGTGTGTCTGATGCCTTCTGCCCTTGGGGCCCACAAACACTAATAAAAAAATCAATTCTCCAAACTTTGGAGACATTTGTATTTGGACCAGAGCTTCCCAGCTGGGCCCATCTCTATCAGGCAAATGTAGGGGTTAATATTGTGTTCTAGCCTATGGAGGAGATGGGGGTTCCACTGCAAATCCCGAGGCTGGGACACCAAGGACAGCGTGGGTCTCCGGCTCTTGTCCACATGAGCCATATTCTTTAACAATAGTTCATGTGATCTTCCAGTTGATGCTTGGTTGATTCTTTCTTGTCTGTGTGCTGGGGTGTCCATCCCACACTTGCCCTAAAGGGGTTAATGGAGGCAAGATGGGCCAATTAACCTATTAGGCAGGAAGCTGGGAGAATTACATCTGAGAGGAAGACCCTAATTAGGGGAAGCTCACCTGTGCAAGAACAGGTGGGGCTCCTATAAAGCCAGAGAGGGGCTGCAGAGCGTAGGTTGCAGTCACTCCCTGGGAGGAGGGAGTTGTGAGGCTGGCAAACCCAGGGGGGTGGGGAGAGCTAGAAGGTATAGAAGAAGCTTAGGGAAGGGTAGTAAGGTCCAGGAGGGAACAGTCCTTGGCTGCTGAAGAAAAGGCCCCTAAGATGGAACCCAGAGTAGGGGTTGGGCCCGGGTTCCCCTCCAGCCACTGAGGAAGTGGCACTGGCTGGGCAGTGAATGGGAAGACTGCCTGAGCCCATTTGGCAGGAGAGACTTTGGTACCATGGAAAGGAGAAACAGAGAGTGACCTGGTCAGAGCGCCCAGTCATGAAAAGGAGGCTGCAGGGCCCAGAGAGAGAGAGGCAGCAGGGCAAGCAGCAGAAGGGGACCTTGGGCCTGGAAAGATTCCCCAGAGCTGCCAGCAGGAGGCACCACCTGCAGTGAGTGGACCCCGTGGCAGTCTGCAGCTCCGTTAAGGAATGAAGGCCCAGGGGGTTAGCTTTTAGCACGGCCAGTCTGACCTCACTTTTCTCATTTAAGAATGAAGCCATTAATTTTTCAGGTTACATTGTTTCCAAGATGTATCTTATGGCTGAACAATGCCTTCATGCTGTACCTGTGATGTGTGGAGGGGACACACCTGTGCAGTAAAGCACAGCTCGCCGTCGGGTGTGTATGGGAGGGTTATGGCAGCCCCTGGAATCCGCTCTGAGGATTTCAGCTCTGTAACTGGGATGGTTCTCTCTGCTGACAGAGCAAAGGGCTGTTCCCGTAATTCCATGAGCGTAGGGCTGACACTCCTGTAGCGCGGTGTTCAGAGAGGGACAGGACTGCCCCAGGTGCATTCTTGGCAGTGTGGCGTACCAAGGAGACTTTCAGAAACACGGGCTATTAATGCTGTCTCTGGGAAGATCATTACAACACAGGGGTGCGGAGATGGGAGCTCCAGGGACATTGTCCTTTACGCAGATCTATTCCTTAGGGAGCTTTCAATTAGTTTCTTAATACGTTTTATTCTGTCCCCCACCCCCCCATAATGGAAGGTGGATGTGTATCATGGCCTCTGCCTAATAACTGCCCAGAATATCCTTCAAAAGGGACATTTTCATCACAAGGAGATTTTTCTCCTGGGAAAATATTTTAAATTAAATTTTATCAAGGGATGAGATTTGCTCCAGGTGGGATTGTATGTTTCACGTCAATATTTACAATTTTATTAATGCTTTTGCATATTGCATGTGATAATTCCTTATTTTATCTCAGTAATTCCTGTACAGTACATAGGACAGATTCTGTTCTTACTTACACTGGTACAGATCAGAAGTAACTTCACTGAAGTTGATGAAATTACACTGGCAGAAAACCAGTTTAAGAGAGAGCACAATAAGGCCCTTAATGGGCAAAGGAATAAAGATTGCTTTCTTTTAATTTTCTGGACAGCAAGGATCTAAGTGTGATGGTCTTTTTTAAAAATAATCTGTTAGAGATGAAACGTGGTCATAAAAACACAAAGCTAGAAAGGCAGGGGAACGATACTACTAAACATGTAATTACTATAACTTACACAGAATAACGAATGCTAGACCAGATGTTGATCAAAAAGATAAGAGGTATTTGGCCTTGAGGAATGCTAATTACACTTGATCTTGTCACAGGCAGAAATTTCAAGTCACTTGTACATTACAAGTTGGATGAAAACAACATTAAGTTTAGAACGTAAAGTATTACCATCACACATAAAAGCAAGCCACTGTGTCCTACCCCTGTAGCTTCCAGCTTCTGCAGAACTGTATTGTCTTCCTTGTTTACATACAGTAATTCTTAGCACAATTCCAAATGATATGCGATTAACCCTTTATAATGAAGGCACAGCTCATGCTGCATTACTTTCAACAATTGTTATATATGACATTATATATTGTTTGTATAGCATTGGGTGTTTTAATGTCTGTCTGCTGAAAAATTCAGGTTTAGCTTTAAGAAAAAATATATAAAGCGAAGTTGAAAAGCTCACTGATTTGGGAGCATTAAACTGTTTATTCTCTTGTGATTCTAAATAAGTTGACCATATGATAAATAGCTGCTCACCAGCTCTGCTAAACTACATATTGCGAAGTTCTTCTAGTCTAACCATTTTTCCTGTCAATCATTACTTTAGTAAATCCACTTTTAAATAAGAATCCTTAGCATTTACATTGTACTTTTCTTCTTCACTGTGCTTTACAAACTAGCTACTTAGTCCTCTCAACACCCCTGTGAAAGGGACTGAGCTGGCCGAGTTATTCCTAGCAAATAATGCATTTGTTATTAGTCCCTTCTCCTGTTTGTGGATTATCTGCAAACAGACATCAATTTTCACTAATCTTTTTCTTCTTTGAATATTATTTGATGAATGGCTCATGTGAACTTACTTCAGCCTATGAACTATTTACAGTTATTGCTTTGAGTATTTGTTTATGCCTAACTCCTGCAATGGGGCTGGTCATCTAAGTCACATGGTATTGCTTCTGTTTCCTGACTGGATAAGTCCCTCACCTATAAATAGCTTTCAAGATGGCCTTGTGAATACTTTCAGTGTGCCTATATATTTGCCCAGGGTATCTATGGGCAGATACATTCACATGAGCATTCATGACACTTCCCCTTTCCCTGAACAATCTGGCAATCAATATTTCACTCAGAAAGACATTCGCAAACATGCGACTCAAAGGGCTATGGGCTCCTCCTAAAGGAATTCACCTCTTTTATCTGAATGAATGCTTGGGAATATATTTTTTTTTGGCATTTGTTCAGCTCAAGAAGTAAGTCGTTTTTACTCTCCCATCCCAACTTCAGAGATTTGAAAAGCAACCGAGGCCCGAGAGGCAGTCAGCGTAAGAGGCAGCCTTAGAACTCCTTGGTTCCCATTGGGGTGCCCAGGCCACTACACTGCATCTCTGCCCTTTACTCAGCAGCTGTATGTCAAAATCCAGAAACTCTTCTCATGAGTTGTAGAACTTAGGGAGAAAGTTCAAACTAAAGGGCCTGATCCTGCAATGTAATGAGATGTTGAACGCAGATAGCTCCTGTTCTCTTCAGTAGGAACTAAGGGTCCTCTGTACCTCCCAGGATGTGCTCAGCACCTTACAGTATTCTCTCCATGATGTACATCCTGCACACAGTGATCACACCTTTCCTGATCTCTGCAGTGATTAGCTGACACCTTAAGCATCTCCCAAATTTTATTCTTAAATTCCAAACAACATTCAGCATCAGGTAATAGTTACAAATATTTGATCTTCGCTGTTACTACCTTCACCTTCTCCAATAAATCAACTGATGCTATGTGCAGAGTTCGATCTGCTGCCCACTGCTTAGTAATCTGCAACAGGGCTTTCGGGGCCAGATGCAATGAAGCTACACTAACTTGCACAAGCTGAGCATCTGACCAACAACATCAGTGATTTTGTCACAGAATGTCAGTGGCAAATGCCTAAATTTCAAGTTAAAAAACCAAAACCAAATCTGTAACCTGTCCAGGTTATTGATTCTAAAAAAGCATCGCGTGCCAGAAGACGAATGCAATGCACGGATGCATATTGCTGTTGTTTAAATACATTAATCTTAAGCCATGCTGCAGGGCAACTGACACAATTACTAGATGAATCTCTCACACACACATCCTGCTGGGCAACCACATCTAGAGCCCTCCTTATCTCCAGAACCTCAGGCCTCTATCACTTGAGCTAAAAAGGATTTCCCCAGTCGTCGGTCCCTTTATTCGGTCTGTGGGCCAGGCACTAGAAGACATATACATCATACATTCCACTGCCTGCTGTAAGACAATCAGAATATTTGTTGCCCCACGACATCTGCATGGAAACGGCGATGTCTGGATTTAATTATATTGATCAAGATAGAAGAGAATATTTTCAAAAGTGCTTTAGTGATGTAAGACTCAATCCTATTTTCAAAAACGACCTGGGCACTCAATGAGACTTTCACGTCAACTCCTAAATTCCTTGGTCATTTTTGAAAATAGGATTTAGAGTCCTAAGTCACTTAGGCATTTTTGAAAATGTTACCCTTTCACTTGTTTAATCCTCAGCAAGGCAGGCAGGTGTGACTCTAGTCTAATAACTAATGGAAACAGACTGGATTTATCGTACCTTTTATCTTTCCTTCACTGGAAAGGTCATTTTGTTTCAGACCCAAATTTAGCTGCTTCCTACACAAACCCGGTATTTTCACTGATTTAAATTAGTTATAGCAGAGTGTGACTTTGGCACTGATGTCCAGAAAACATGATGAGTTTCATCAACCATGAATCGTTTCACCATAAATCTCTTTTAGCTTTCTGCACGGACTGTTTTTAATGGAGTCCTCTGTGATCCCACATTTGGACTATAGCAGATGAAGGAGGCATGAGATAGGACAGTCTTCAGTGGTTGACACCTGAAATCTGCTTTCTACAGGAGTATGGAAAGAAGACAAGAGAGCATAGTCCCAAACAGGTAAGCCGACAGGACGTGAACCTGCACCACTGGAGTCAATTGGAGCTTTGACGTTAACTTCAGTGGAGGCAGCATCAAATCTGAAGGGTAAAACCCTTACCCTATTGCAGTCAATGGGAGTTTTGCCATTGTCTTCAATGGAGCCAGGATTTTACCCATCGTTTCTAATATTTTGATATCCCTGTGATTAAAGCATCATTTTTCTGAATTCAACTGGAACACTTACCAGCCCATCACACGTGCTAAGAGCTGCTAAACCACCTTTCAGCGCCCAGTTCTGGACCTCTCCAATCATATGACAAGAGTTGTGATTGTAAGACTGGATCTTGGCATTGGTGATTCCTCCATATCGTCTCTCACTAACAAACCCAGGAGCAAGGAGATTGTTATTAATGCTTAAATTGAATTTTAGGTGCTGTCCTTTGTAATGCAGCTCATAAAAGGAGAGCAAATTGTTCCTTGAGGAAAGGGCCCTTTTGTGAATTGCGCGATGAGCCAGATCATAGGACAGAAAAGATCCGCTCTCATCAACTCGGATTGGATGAACAACGTCATAGCCAGAATATTGCCGGAGAACCGTCTCTGTGAAGAAAATATTTGCAATGATCAGATATAAAGACGATGATAATCTTTCATCCCAAAGGATCCCAATGCACTTTATGTTTATTGGGTCTACAAATTCTCAGTAGGGAGGGATCATTCTTCCCACCTCTGAACTGGAGACACATATGTGATGATAAGTGTCAGCTGTTTAAAAGAGCAAAGGATTACACCACAATAATTCGGAACAGGAAGTGAAGATTATCTGAGAGGGAGAATTTAGGCAAGCTAAATTACATGAGCAGATATAATTATTCAAATTGGAATGATGTCAGGACACCTGAGTTAACACCCTTATTCTTACAAAGTGCCAGAGGAAACAATCCCAAATAAATATGAAAGTTTCATTAGACAAGTAGTGGTGAAGAGCAGACAGTCTCCCTCTGAAACAAGAGAAGGTGTTTTCTGGGTGAGTAGTTGTTTAACTTGAATAATTTTGTACATGCTCATAATGGAACTTCATAAGCAATAGTAGCTCAAATGTAAATATTTAACCCTCAATAGAGAAGAGTTTAATGTGATTGTTTTAATTACAGCTGTTTGAAAACTGCCACCCAAAAAAATAAAAATGTTCATAAACAAATTCTAGGTTTTTTTTTTTTTCTCCAGAGAACATAAAATTTTCAATTAAAGGTTTTGACAAAAATTCAAAAAATGACATCCAGTTTTAATCAGTCGGAGATAGACATTGAGCATGAAATTCATTAATATACATATTTTGTCTTCCAGTATAGCATTAGTGAAACACATGATGTCAGAGAGAGTTTAGGAAACCAGCTCCATTGACACTACTTATGATGAGGAGACTGAAGAAGAGAAAAGAGTTCAAAATACAGATACAGATCCAGATCTGAAATTTGCAAATGGCTACTTTTTGATTTATAATGGACTGAACCAAACCTCCAAATCTGAACAGCCAGAAGAATGGCCATACTGGGTCAGACTAATGGTCCACCTAGTTCATCTTCTGTCATCCAGTCCCTGCTGCAGGCTGTCAGAGGTTTAGGAACAACCAAAGCATGGGGGTGTGTCCCTGACCATCTTGGTGAATAGCCATTGATGGACCTGTCCTCCATGAACTTCTCTAATTCTTTTTTGATCCCAGTTATACTTTTGGCCTTCACATCATCCTCTGGGTAGGAGTTCCACGGGTTGACCGTGAGTTGTGTGAAGAATTACTTCCTTCTGTTTGTTTAAATCCTGCTGCCTATTAATTTCATTGCGTGACACCTGGTTCTTGTGTTATGTGAAGGAGTAAATAACATGTCCTTATTCACTTTCTCCACACCAGTCCTGATTTATAGACCTCTGTCATACTCCCCTTAATCATCTCTTTTCTAAGCTGAACAGTCCCAGTCTTCTTAAGCTCTCCTTGTATGGAAGGTTTCAGAGTAACAGCCGTGTTAGTCTGTATTCGCAAAAAGAAAAGGAGGACTTGTGGCACCTTAGAGACTAACCAATTTATTTGAGCATAAGCTTTCGTGAGCTACAGCTCACTTCATCGGATGCTTGTATGCAAGGTGTCTCATAGCCCTGATCATTTTGTTGCCCTTTGCCAGATACTGAAGTTAGGTTACCAGCCTGTAATTGCCAGGATCAGCCACAGATTTTCAGGTGTCTGCCAAAGTTTGCAGTTTGAACCCATCTCTGCTTTTTATCGGATGTGACAGTACACATTCTAACACCATCTCACTTGATGTAATACTTCCAACTCTCATTTCCATTTTTTTCATTAGCAACTTTTATTCCCAAATGATATGGGTCGCCATGCTCTCTTGCCCTTCCCTGAGACTTTGCAAGATGTCACACATGTTCTACATTTGGTTCCTAGTGAGGGTTATCTTGGCTCAGTGCCTGCAAGCTGCATGTAAACTATTTAAAAACACCATAATAGAGGCTCAAATTTAATGTATACCCCCAATAAATAAATAAATAGATAGATAAACAACCGTAAGTGGACCAGAAAAATGTCACCATGGCTAAACAGCAGAATAAAAAAGGTGGTTACAGACAAAAACACATCCTTTAAAAACTGGAAGTTTAATCCTACTGAGGAAAATAGAAAGGAGCATAAATTCTGGCAAGTCAAGTGTAAAAGTATAATTAGGCAGGCCAAAAATGAATTTGAAGAGCATCTAGAAAAAGACAATAACTAACCGCAAAAAAAAAAAAAATTAAGTACATCAGAAGCAGGAAGCCTGCCAATCAGTGGGGCCACTAGATGGTTGAGGTGTTAATGGAGAACTCAAGGAAGACAAGGCCATTGCAGAGAAGCTAAATGAATGCTTTGCATCAGTCTTCACTGCAGACAACGTGAGGGAGATTCCCTTATCTGAGCCATTCTTTTTAGGTGACAAATCTAAGGAACTGCCCCACATTGAGGTGTCAATAGAGGAGGTTTTGGAGCGAATTGATAAATTAAACAGTAATCAGTCTCCTGGACCAGATGGGATTCACCCAAGAGTTCTGAAGGAACTTAAATTTGAAGTTGCAGAACTACTAACTGTGATAATGTAACTTATCCCTTAAATCAGCCTCTGTACCAGATGAGTGGAGGACAGCTAATATAATGCTGATTTTTGTTAAAAGGCTCCGGGGTGATCCTGGTAATTACAGGCCAGTAAGCCTAACTTCAGTACCAGGCAAATTGGTTGAAACTGTAGTAAAGAACAGAATTATCAGGCCCATCGATTAACACACTATGTTGGGGAAGAGTCAACACAGCTTTTATAAAGAGAAATCGTGTCTCACCAATCTATTAGAATTATTTGAGGGTGTCAACAAGCATGTGGACAAGGGTGATCCAGTTGATATTGCATCCTGGGACTTTCAGAAAGCCTTTGACAAGATCCCTCACCAAAGATCCTTAAGCAAAGTAAGAAGTCATGGGATAGGAGGGAAGGTCCTCTCCTATCTTGTAACCAGTTACCGATCCATGAAACAAAGGGTAGGAATAAATGGTCAGTTTTCACAGCGGAGAGAGGTAAATAGCAGAGTACACCAACAATCTGTCCTGGGACCAGTGTTGTTCAAAATATTCATAAATGATCTGGAAAAGGAGGTAAACCGTGCGGTAGCAAAGTTTGTGTATGTTACAAAAGTACTCAAGACAGTGAAGTCAAAAGCTGACTGAGAAGAGTGACAGAGGGGTCTCACAAAACTGGGTGACTGGGCAACAAAATGGCAGATGAAACATTGATAAATGCAAAGTAATGCACATTGGAAAAAATAATCCCACTATACAAACAAAATGATGGGTTCTAAATTAGCTGTTACCACTCAAGAAAGATCTTGGCGTTTCCAGGGATAGTTCTCTGAAAACATCTGCTCAATGTGCAGCGTCAGTCAAAAAAGCGAACAGAATGTTAGGAACCATTAGGAAAAGGATAGAGAATAAAATGGAAAATATCATATTGCCTCTATATAAATCCTTGGTACACCAACACCTTGAATACTGCATGCAGATCTGGCTGCCCCATCTCAAAAAAGATATATTAAAATTGGAAAAGGTACAGAGAAGCGCAACAAAAATGATTACGAGTATGGAACAGCTTCCATATGAGGAGAGATTAAAAAGATTGCAATTGCTCAATGTAGAAAAGAGACGACTAGGGGGGTATATGACAGAGGTCTATAAAATCATGACTGGTGTGGAGAAGGTAAATAACACTTCATTATTCATTCCTTCACTTAACACAAGAACCAGGGGTCACCTAATGAAATTAACAGGCAGCAGGATTTAAAGAAACAGAAGGAAGTAATTCTTCACACAATGCACAGTCAACCTGTGGAACTCCTTGCCAGAGGATGTTGTGAAGACCAAAATTATGACAGGGTTCAAAAAAGAATTAGATAAGTTCATATGGTCCATCAATGACTATTAGCTAAGATGGTCAAGCACACAGCCTCTACACGTCCCTAAGATTCTGACTGCCCAAAGCTCAGACTAGACAACAGGGGATGGATCACTTGATGATTGCCGTGTTCTATTCATTACCCCTGAAGCGTCTGGCATTGGCCACTGTCAGAAGACAGGATACTGAGCTAGGTGAACCATTGGTCTGACCTGAATGGTCATTCTTATGTTCTCCATCATTTGAAGAGCCACCTGACACAGGAAAACATGAATAATTACAGCCCAGTACTCTAGGAAAGTGTACTCTGATTCCCCCAGAGTTGATTTCCAGAGAAGCCACAAACCATCACCTAACCACAGAATCTCTTTAAATAGTCGTCAACAGTTAATAGAAACAAACAATCCCAGAAGAGAATCCCAAACCCCATTTACTCCTGGGGGCATTCTGTGCCAAAAAATTAAAAATTCTGCACCACAAATTTTAAAATTCTGCAAATTTTATTTGTCAAAATAACACTATATAATCACACGAGTTTTAATTATTTTGGTAATTTACTTCAAAATACCTGTCAGCAAGTATGTCTGTAACAATACAGACACACAAAAACTCCCCCAGGAGTAGAGAGTTAAAGAAACCCCTATGACAACCCAGCTCCTGTTTCTCTGCCCCTTCCCCCGAGCCCAGCTCGGGGGCCAGACACACACAACCCCTCCCCCACAGAGCCCAGCCATGGCCCCCCCTAGCCAATATAACTGAACCCCGAACCCCCCCCCCGAGTCCAGCCACAGGGCTGCCATGGCCCAGATACCTGCCCCCCCAAAGCCCAGTTACAGAGCCCCCCCAAAGCCCAGATACCCACACCTCCTCTCCCCAGAGCCCAGCCATGCCCAGACACCTGCTCACCTCCCCCTGAGCCCAGGGATGCAGAGGGAGAAACAGCCTGATGCTTGGTCCCAGTTTCCTGTGCGCTGCCCTCTCCTTCCCTCAGGGCGTGCGGGGACCTGCAGCTGCCAGGAGCCCTCTCGCCCCCTCTCCCCCCCCGCCCCCAGCAGTGTCTTCTATGTGCGAGCTGGGCGTGCCTCTTGTGACAGAGACCCCACTGGCTCCCCCGGCCAACCACTTGCTTCTCTCGGTCTGCCGGCCGGCTGTCTGGCTGGCTGAGGGCTCCTCTCGGCTCCCCGGCCGGACCCCAGGGCACCTCCAGCTCCGGGCAGGCTCCGCTTCCACCACCTGTGGGGCCCCGCCTGACTCCCCGGAGCCGAGCCGCCTGGGACTGGTGCAGAAGCCTGGCCAGTCTCAGCCAGGTGCGGGGAGGGGAGGTTGTTGGGGGGAGAGGGGGCTTGGCTGGGCCCCTCCAGGCAAGTGGGTCTTGAGGGAGCCCAGCCGGGGCAGGCCCTGGCCTGGCTGATCATGCCACTCCCGAGGGGCCAGAGCGATTCCTGGCCCTGGGACCAGCCCTGGCTGCACGGCCAGCTCAGCTCAGCACATGGTCACCTCCCAACAGGACTGGTGAGTGCGGCCGGGAGACAGGGCATGGGGGAGTGGGTCTCTTGGGGAGTCTCGGGGGGTGCTGGGTCGTGAGGGGACAGGGAAGATGTGTGTGTTGGGGCACTAGGAAGTGGGGGTTCTGTGTGGGGTGCTGGGCAGTTGTGGTGGGGCTGTGGGCAGGGGGGTGCTGGGCAGGATTGGTGTGCAAGGCGCTGTGCATTTGTTTGGAGGGTTTTGGGGGGGTACTGGGCATAGTGGGTCCGGGGGGCTCTGGCCATAGGGAGTCAGGGGCTGTTGGGCAGGGAGGCTGTGTGGTGTGGCGTGGGCCCACCCCCAAGGGGAAGGGGCATGCTGGCAGCAGAGGGCCAGGTGGGCCACTGTGCATCTGGCAACTGCCAGTTTGTAAATAGCGCCCTCGCACTAGGCAGAGCAGGGCCGCCCCTGCCATGCCATGCCCCATTGCTTCTGGCTGGCCCCTCGCTCTGCACCTCGCTCTACTCCCTGCACCATGCTCCATTGGGGCCCACAAAAGGTTAATCCGGCCCTGGAGCTGGGCTCTGCTGGGTCCAGTGGCCCGTAGTGGCAGCCATCTGTGGGGGACATGTATTCTGTGCATGCATGGTGACGTAGAATTCCCCCAGGAGAACCCTTTGTAAAAAGGACAGGAGACACGATTCGGCACAGCAGCCTCAAAGACATATGGGTCCCTTGGTCTGTCAATACTGCAAGCACCAAACAGTCGGATGAAGTGAGCTGTAGCTCACGAAAGCTTATGCTCAAATAAATTGCTTAGTCTGTGAGGTGCCCCACGTCCTCCTGTTCTTTTTGCAGATACAGACTGACACGGCTGCTCCTCTAAAACCAAACAGTCTTTGTACATCTATATTACCCATAAAAAAATGCCTGTCACACCGGAAGGGACAAAGTAAAAAGTATGCGGCAACCGTCCAGGAAAATCACTTTGCAGCGGATGTGATTTCTGAGACAAAGTCTCCTCAGGTAAACAGTTGCCCCCTAGTGATACATGTGGTGACTAGTTAAGGCTTGTACAGTAGTTCCACTTGTGTGACCTCGTCAGGGCACCTACACCAGGGGAAGGTACCAAAGCACCCTGTATGCCAGGGGATCTCCCCAAACCTCTTGACTGCTTTGGCATCTGCACTAGTTTCTCCTCTGTCTACTCATCGGGAATCTGAGTGATGGAGGGTCCCGGCTCTGAGGCCTGGGGGACTCTCTAGGAATTGGTCTGGGCCAAGTAATACTTAGTCCTGCCTTGAGTGCAGGGGACTGGGCTAGAAGACCTCTCCAGGTGCCTCCCAGTCCTACCATGCTCTGGTTCTAAGGAGGAAAGGGTCCCAGCCTTCAAGAGTCTTCCCATCTCTTGGTACCTGCTGCAAGCCAGGAGTTTATTGCTGGGGATACATTACAGGGCTTCTAATGCTGGAGACAGGGGAGCGCTTAGACACATGCCCCTTCTTCTCCGGGTCAACGGCCATCGCCGCTTCCCAGGGGCCGGCCCCTGCATCTACCCTGCGGCTGAGTTTTGCCAAGCGCATGGTTCAGTCGCTCAGTAAACGGATCCCCGGGGCTGTGGGGTCCAGCTCAACCTCTGTTCCTGGTTTCACCGCCTCCTCTCCTGCCGCCCACGGGTGTCCACCGGCCGGTACGAGGCAGCTGACCCCGGACCCGCCGGCGGGCGGAACACGACTCGTTGCAATGAAGGGCCCGGACTGAGCGGGCTCTCCCGGGCCCCACGGGCAGGAGCGGAGCTGGCCCGGGTTCTGTCCGGCGGGACCGCGCGTGTCTCCGGCCGAGAAACAGCCGCCCCTGTCCAATCCCACCTGCCCGCTTCCCCGCGGCAAACCCGCTTTTGCAAACCTTGCAGCTCCCTCGCCCGGTGCGCCCCGGGGGCAGCCGCTTGCAGCCTTCCGCGGGCTCCCCCGCAAAACACGGCTGCAGCCAGCCCGGCCAGGCGGCTCGCCCGCCTCCCTCCCTCCCTCTTTCCGCTCTGGGGCGAAACTCGCAGCGGCTTCCCCCGGTGCAAACAAAAGAGCCGCCCGCGGGGTACAGACCTTTCTCCGCGGCTCTGTCCGGCGGCTCCGCGCAGCCCGCCAGGACCCCGGCGAGGAGCAGGAGGCGCCGCAGGGGGGCTGCCATGCTGGGCACGGCCCGGGGCTCACTTCTCCCGGCGGGCTGGGCGAAGGGGCATGTCCCCGTCTCGCCTCGGCGCCCCACGGCGCCGCGTCCCGCTGCCTGCACGCCTCCTTGCCCCGGCCGGGGCCGCTCCTCGCCCCGGGGCCCCCGGCGGGCACTTGCCGGCTCTCCCGGGGCGGCTCCGCGGCGGCCCCGGCCCCGTGCCCGGCTGTCAGCGTGTGCGCCCCGGGCGTTACCCCGGCCGCCTCGGGCTGAAAGGGAACAGCCCCCCCCCGGGTGCCCCGCAAGCGCCCCGCGGCTCCGGGGGAAACCAGCGTGTCCCGGGCCGGGGCCGCAGCCGCTGCTCGCCGCGCACACGGGGCAGGACCAGCGCTGGGAGTGACTCAGACGCTCCCCGCCGAGCCCCCGGGCCCCCTCCGCCGCTGCGGCTCCTTCCCCGGGCCCGGCCGCTCGGGCTGGTGCGAGGGAGCCGCCTGGTGGCTCTGCGAAGCACCCACCGGTGCGTCCCCCGCCCCGCTCGGCCTCCCCCGCTGAGTTATCTGCCTTGGCCGAGGGCTTTTCCTTCGGCAGCTGGGCCCTACAGGTGGCCCCGGGGGGCCCGTCCCACGTGGAGCGCAGCTGCGTGTCCCGCGGCGGGGGCTGGGAGCAGGGGGGGGGGGGTTGCCCTGAGACTTCAGTGTGGTGCTGGGCTGGGCATAAACCACCCCAGGCCTCCGTGGTCCCATTCCGGGTGGGACAGATCCCCGGTCCCTGCTGCTGCAGGAGTGAAGAGGAACCTGAGATGTAAGGGTAACCCCAGGCGCCACTTTATCTAATGCTAAGCGTCCGCCAGGTGATTTCTACCCCGGTAGGGTGGCAGGCCAGCCGCAGCGCCCTAGAACTTACATCCCCGCGGGAAATCGTTTAAAAAACAAAGTAAAGACTGAGATCCAAAGATGACAAGACTGTCCCTTCAAACACTGCAGTTCGCAGCGGACCTTGCTGGGGGGAGTTATGCGCCTTGGCCCCAGATTCTGAGCTGCCCCGGAGCCATGTTTTGCACAGGGCAGGAGGGGGAGGGCATCTTTGAGGGGCCACCCAGAGTCGGGGAGTAGCTATAGACTAGATGGCCCATTGTCAGTTAGAGTAGCCCCAAATCTGCTCTAACTTGTGCCCATCTGCCCACTGCCCAGTACAGCCTGCTGGTCTAATTCTGACATTCTCCAGGAAGTCCGGCGCTGCTGGCTCAAGGTCGCCAGAAATGAGATTTTAGAAATAAAGCTAGCATTAATTTAAATAATACTAACCAGCTTCTCTTCCTCCACCAGTGTGGGGGGAAGGTGGAGCAATGTCGGTTACAGGGTCTGAAAGTATTGGATCTTATTTCTGGGAGTGGGATGAACCCCTTATCCTGTCCCAAGGCTGGGACCCATAGCAATATCAGACTGGCACTCAGGAGGTGTGGATCAACTCCCCGCTGTGCAGCAGATTCTCTAGGTGTGTGACCAGGGCAAGTTGCCCGTACTGTTTGTTTTGGCGATCTAGGGGGTAAACTCTTTGGGGCAGAGACTACATCATACTATGCATATGTACAGCGCCTTGCACAACAGGGCCTTGATCTCAGTGGTGGCCTGCTGTATGCTCCCCTGTATTGTTATTGCTATGCTGTGTGCTGGTGACTGCTTAGATCACAAACATCTCTGAGACTGGATGTGGACGCACCCTTCAATTAACGTAACTGGATACATTAATCACAAGGCACCCCTACCCCTCAGACAAAAAGGGGTTGTGAGTGCACCTAGGAGTTTTTGGAATGAGCAGGCAGAGGACTTTTGCTATTTGTTGTTTTGGGTAAGGGGGTGGGGTGTCTGAGGGAAGGGAGAACACACACAAATGCAGAGCAGATTGGGGGACAGACAGGCAGAAGGAGCAGCTGTAAGCATGGTGTCTGACTGCGGAAGAAACCTGGGGAGAAGTTTTGGGATCAGGGGTGAAGCCTGAAGAGAATGCTTTAGGGGCTGTGAGCAAAAGAAGCTGTTTCCTGCTATTTGATCCCTTCTGCATTCGGAGACACATGACTTTGTACAGTCCTAGTAAATAAATAAAGCTGCATCCAAGAAGTACCTGACAATCACTGATTTCTGCTCCCAGGCCCCCCAACTCTGACTAGCCACGTGGGTCAAAAATGGGCCGTTTTATTATTGATGATAAACCCCAGGAAGCTGTTCCAGCAGGGACAGTCCCGATATTCGGGGCTTTGTTTTATATGGGCACCTAGTACCCTCCACCACCCTATCCCAATTTTTCACACTTGCTATTCACTCACCTTATTTGCACAGGTTTAGGACTTGAACAGAGGTTAGAGAAATAGTGTTGTTATCCCCATTGTACAAGTGGGGGTAACTGAGGCACAGGGAAGTTAAGTGCCCAGGGTCTGCAGTGGAGATGGGAATAGGACATTGATTTCCTAATTCTTAGACCTGGCCTTTAATCACAGAACCACCCTTCCTTACTCCTTTGTCCTACAGAAGGCTGCTCAGCAGCTGGAATTTCTATAGGTACTGATTTAATTAATACTTATCCCAACTCTTCAAATAATAGTGCAACAAAGATATTTATTTACAGTGCGAAACAGAGGTGCCATGGTGCGTGGTGAAGGCACTCAACTACAATCCTGAAGGTCACTGATCTGAGTCTTGTTGGATCTCTCACTGACAGGCCACCTTCAGTTCACCCAGCTGCAAAATGGGTGCCCGAGCCATGGGGTTAGGGCAGCCAAAGGCAGTCAGATGTGATGCTGGCCCTCTCGCTCCCTGTGCACCACTGGCCGTGAAACTGACGTGCCTTCGCAATGTCACCTGAGGAGCCATTGACCCTGGTGAACTTTCGCTTTGAAAGCTTGGGCAGGAGCATGCAACAAAGCGGTGTCTCCACTGAGCTCTAGCACTTGGGACAAGGTCTGGACATTTACTGGAGTACGTTTTTTCTCCCCCTCCTCACATAATAATTGTATGTAGGGTGACCAGATGTCCCGATTTTATAGGCACAGTCCTGATTTGGGTTTTTTTTTCTTATATAGGCTCCTATTGCCCCCCACCCCTGTCCTGATTTTTCACATTTGCTGTCTGGTCACCCTAATTGTATGTTGTACATAAGGCACATAGGGCTACATTCTCCTGTGTACCATGCTCACATGGTCCCTAGTCCCTTTAAGGGGAGCTGGGGCCAGCCGTGCCTATGCCATGAATTAACTGCTTTCCAGCCTGAGGGGGTGGGATTAAGGAGGGTCAGCAGATACATGAATGGACACCTGGGCCTTATGAAAGAGCTAAGTGAATTCAGGTGGGGGTTTGAAGGACAGAGAGGAGGTAGATGCCTGTGAAAGGCTCTGAGTCAGGGTCTGCAGGACTCAGCTGAGTGCTCCTGTGGATCTGGGGTTCTATAACGGAGCAGGGAAGGGTACATGGAACAAGCCCAGCAGGGGCTGAAAATGGTACTCCAGGTAGCTGGACTGGGGACTCTCAAAGGTAGCCCACAAAGGGGTGAGAACAGAGCCCTGAAAGTGGGATGAAGAAAAGCCCTTCGAGGGCAGAAGAGTTTGTTGGGACTTCTTAGTTGGATTTCCGCTACCCTAAAAGGGATTGAGTTTGTCTATGTCATGTCTGGTGAGCAGAGCCCCATCTCCCGCACAGAGCAGTGTGTGGAGAGCTGAGGAGACCCAGCCTGGGGAAGGAAACTGAGGCAGTACCATGTGTGGCTAGCAGGGAGTGCCCTGGGGTGACTGTGCTCTGCAACCTGCATGCACAAACTCTGTATAGAATAAGACCCATGATGCAGCCCTCAGAATAAATGCTCCCAGGTTAGAAATGGCTGAAGGAGAATATGATCCTAGGCTCTGCCTTGCTAAGTATTTTTTTATTTAAACCTCTGCTTCAGCACAGCACTTGGAGTGCAGGAAATGATACATCTTTATTAAATACATTCAATTATTGTAATTTAGCAGGATTATCCTATTTCATTTTGCTGACTGCATCCCTCCTTCGTTGCTGACATTCATCACCAGGCAAGCTCTGAATAGGGAGGAAAGGGAAGAGATTTAATGAATGGCAAAAATGAGTGTCTGGCTTCAGAGAAGTACATGCTGGAGGGTTATCTGTGCTTTTTTTTTTTTTTTTTAAATGCAAGATTCTCATGAAAACAGGATGTTAAGTTTTTGTTCTCTTAGACCCACAGACGCTTTTTAAGGAAGTACTTCATTGCCAGACCTATTGGTCTTGCTAAGCACAGTTGAGCTAGTCTTTGCGTTATGTATTGTTAAAGTTGCCAGAAGCTGGGAATGGGTGATGGGACGGATCACGTGGTGATTCCCTGCTCTGTTCATTCCCTCTGGGGCACCTGGCCTTGGCCGCTGTTGGAAGACAGGACACTGGTAAGGTAACTCTTGCTTAAGCAGCACTAACACAAACCCTCAGCAGGCAAAAAACTGACATCCCAAATCAAACTTAGCAAGCTAAATGCATCCTCTAACTTAACAGGAAGAAACGTTACCAACTACAGACCGTTTCTGCACTCTTGTTAACTAAGTTTTGGGAGGAGGGATAGCTCAGTGGTTTGAGCACTGGCCTGCTAAACCCAGGCTTGTGAGCTCAATCCTTGAGGGGACCATTTAGGGATCTGGGGCAAAAATTGGGGATTGGTCCTGCTTTGAGCAGCGGGTTGGACTAGATGACCTCCTGAGGTCCCTTCCAACCCTGATATTCTATGATACTGGGCTAAATGGACTGGAGTAGGGGACAGGGGCAAAGTCAGTGGTCAGGTGAAGCAGCAGGACTCTGAGTCCGACAGATTCCATCTGTTATGAATTAACTTATTGAATCAGATGTTCTGGTCCTCTGCCCATGGGTGAATTTCACCCCAAAAAGCTGATGTTCCAGCAAATGGGAATCGCTGCAAAAACACAATGGATGAGATTTTTTTAGAGCACTTAACTTTGGCCCAACTCTGGCTTCAGTGAGGGCAGAATTAGATCTGTGCTGGGCAATTCTGAAAATCCAGCCACTGTTTCATGTTTCCTTAAAGAAAAAGATTTATGAACATTTTGAAACACATTCAAAATGTTTGCTACACTTTGGCCAAATTTTGTTCAGCTACCCCAGGCTAAATGCAGTCACTCTGCTCACTTTAAAGGACCTATTTTTGGTTACACGGGGGTTGGGTATGTATCTGAGAGCAGAATTAGTCCCCTTTTGCCTTTCTGATTTTCAGGAATATTGTTTTGAAAATAATATTGATCACATTTTAAGGTACTGTATTTTACAGTGAGCATGACACCTGGTGGGGGAACCAAACAATCACGGGTCTGTTTAAGGCTGATCAACAGATGCTTAGAATCATAGAATCATAGAATATCAGGGTTGGAAGGGACCCCAGAAGGTCATCTAGTCCAACCCCCTGCTCAAAGCAGGACCAATTCCCAGTTAAATCATCCCAGCCAGGGCTTTGTCAAGCCTGACCTTAAAAACCTCTAAGGAAGGAGATTCTACCACCTCTCTAGGTAACGCATTCCAGTGTTTCACCACCCTCCTAGTGAAAAAGTTTTTCCTAATATCCAATCTAAACCTCCCGCACTGCAACTTGAGACCATTACTCCTCGTTCTGTCATCTGCTACCATTGAGAACAGTCTAGAGCCATCCTCTTTGGAACCCCCTTTCAGGTAGTTGAAAGCAGCTATCAAATCCCCCCTCATTCTTCTCTTCTGCAGGCTAAACAATCCCAGCTCCCTCAGCCTCTCCTCATAACTCATGTGTTCCAGTCCCCTAGTAATTTTTGTTGCCCTTCGCTGGACTCTCTCCAATTTATCCACATCCTTCTTGAAGTGTGGGGCCCAAAACTGGACACAGTACTCCAGATGAGGCCTCACCAATGTCGAATAGAGGGGAACGATCACGTCCCTCGATCTGCTCGCTATGCCCCTACTTATACATCCCAAAATGCTATTGGCCTTCTTGGCAACAAGGACACACTGCTGACTCATATCCAGCTTCTCGTCCACTGTCACCCCTAGGTCCTTTTCCGCAGAACTGCTGCCTAGCCATTCGGTCCCTAGTCTGTAGCTGTGCATTGGGTTCTTCCGTCCTAAGTGCAGGACCCTGCACTTATCCTTATTGAACCTCATCAGATTTCTTTTGGCCCAATCCTCCAATTTGTCTAGGTCCTTCTGTATCCTATCCCTCCCCTCCAGCGTATCTACCACTCCTCCCAGTTTAGTATCATCCGCAAATTTGCTGAGAGTG
Organism: Lepidochelys kempii; assembly: GCF_965140285.1. Classification (NCBI taxonomy): domain Eukaryota; kingdom Metazoa; phylum Chordata; order Testudines; family Cheloniidae; genus Lepidochelys; species Lepidochelys kempii. The sequence goes on along the minus strand of NC_136389.1, from coordinate 83,155,895 downwards.
CAGTCCACACCATCCTCCAGATCATTTATGAAGATATTGAACAAAACCGGCCCCAGGACCGACCCTTGGGGTACTCCACTTGATACCAGCTGCCAACTAGATATGGAGCCATTGATCACTACCCGTTGAGCCCGACAATCTAGCCAGCTTTCTACCCACCTTGTAGTGCATTCATCCAGCCCATACTTCCTTAACTTGCTGACAAGAATACTGTGGGAGACCGTGTCAAAAGCTTTGCTAAAGTCAAGAAACAATACATCCACTGCTTTCCCTTCATCCACAGAACCAGTAATCTCATCATAAAAGGCGATTAGATTAGTCAGGCATGACCTTCCCTTGGTGAATCCATGCTGGCTGTTCCTGATCACTTTCCTCTCATGCAAGTGCTTCAGGATTCATTCTTTGAGGACCTGCTCCATGATTTTTCCAGGGACTGAAGTGAGGCTGACTGGCCTGTAGTTCCCAGGATCCTCCTTCTTCCCTTTTTTAAAGATTGCTTAGGTATAAGATAAAATAATAATATATAATTTATCTCAAGTAAAGCAATGCTGCCTGAGTGTCACTGATATTTTACAAGCCAGTCATGCTAAAAATGTGGAAATAATTATTCCCTTAGACATTCAAACTATATATTTGACTATCTCTTGGGGGGGGGGGGGGGAGGGGAGGCGGCATTTCTGAAACCTGGGTCACATTTCTAAACTGTATTAGATGTCCAGTAGCTTTCCCATAAACTTGTCTCTTTGTGCTACTCTTTTTTTCCTTGGTGCTGGTTTGGGTCTTTATTTGGCTGATGACTGAAATGTGTGAAAAGGCCCCGGAGGGGGGAAGGAACAACAAGGAGAGATTTTTACAACAAAACTGATAAAAGTTTAGCTATAAACAGTTGGATAATTAGACATTTGTTTAAATAAATTGGCCTGATTTCACAGATGTGTCCATTTACAATCATTTTAACCTTATAATATGAATCATTTGTGTCCAAAAAGCTAACGGAGAGATGGCCACCCTAGCAATATCTAGATAGACGTGGGTATGCTCCAGCTATGTTACATGTGAGAGCTCTTTCACTGCTTTTGTAATATTTGAAAGAATAGTGTGCTTGTGTTTTGGTAAAGAGCCCAATCTGAGGCAGCTCCACACATGGCTACAGGTTCAGTTTAGATAGTCTTTTATCAGGTAGGCTTTCCACCTTTTACAGACTATGAATGAATCAGGCAATGGGACCTAGATCAGTGGAAGTTGAGGGTGCTTTGCCCTTCACAGATGGTACTTAGCGTTGGGAAGGATTGAACTCTATGGCCCAGATTTTCAAGAGCTCAGATCCCATTTAGGCATCTAAATAAGGACCACATTTTCCAGAATAATCGCGCCCCACCCCGCCCCAGGAGCTCCCGTTGTGGCCAGTTGTTCAGAAGAGTTCAACACACCTAGAATGCTGAACTCTTTTAAAAAAAATCTGGCCACAGTTGTGTGTGCTGAGTTCTTTTGAAAATTTTGGCCATAAATCACTGCTACGGAAATGTGCTGTTTCTGGACTAGAGGAGGACAGCTGCCCTTTCTCAGAGAGACTACACAGCTGTTTTTTGGGGTGTGCAAGTGCAGAATAATTTCAGTGAACTGCAGAAGGAATTTAAATTAGGCAGAATATATTTACTTATGTTGAAATTTGCTGGGTACACACCCCTACTTTGCAGAAAGTGAAATGGGTGATTTAATGGCCAGGCACTTGCTTTTATCATTTATCAGATCCATAATGCAGCATCTCCAGCAGGACAGTCCCTCCTGTGTCTTCTAACAAAACCAGGATGGGATATTGGGTCAGAGCTGATGCAGTAGGAAGCATTCCAATCAAATGAATTACTAACACCACTGTCTATAGCACCTGGGTTCTAGTCAGATGTTGCTTATCCCAGTTTTGAGCAGGCCTAGCTTTGCATAGGCTGGGAAAACTGCTCACAGTGGAGTGGCTGAAGGTTAATTAAAATTGCCTTTAACAGGTATGCTTTGTCATAGATTTGACAACAACTTTTATGAACAATTTATTTTTACCAGGATATCTCCCTTCCCACCTTATTCACAATACAGAAAATGCATATTTTACAATTATTTCTGGGGGAATTCTGCACCACAGCATGTGCACAGAATCCATGTCCCCCGCAGATTTTTTTTCTCTGCAGAATATAGATTCCACTAGAGAGGCACTGCAGTTACACCTTTTGCTCCCCAGCAGCTGCTGTGGCATCAGAAGAGAGGGCAGTCAGCTGGTGGAGGGGCTGTATTCCTCACAGTGGGGTCAGGGGAGGAGGCACCCGATGGACAGAGCAGGTCACATGTTGTTGCTGGAGAGTCAGACTGTGGTTCAGAAAGGCTAGTGAGGGGGGCAGAGTGGGGCATGGGGTCAGGAGCTAGTGGGGTGACAGCACTGATCCAGGGGATGAATGGGTTGGGGCTGCAGGGCCACATGGAGACAGGGTGTAGAGGGGTGCAGGAACACCTGGGGACGGGGTAGGGGGCTGCAGAGACACACGAGGACAGGGCAGATGTGCCTGACTGAATTGGAGAGGCTAGGGGTCAGCCTGGGTCTGCATGGGGGAGGCTCCACAACTCCCTAATAATCCCCCCCCACCAAATCTGTTGCATACTTCTCCCACCCACACCCAACAACCCTCCAAGTTCACTCCCAGACTCGTTCCCTCTCCCTCAGCTCCTCTGTTACCCCCGACTCCCTCAAGACTTTGCACTGCTTCTGACGGGTGCAGGAAATATGTTTCTGTATCATAGTTTAAATGAATTTTTACTCAGCGTTCTGTATTAATATGCCTAGTAACTAATCTTTTTTTGTTGTCTATATTGCTACAGAGATGCTTGTATTTTGAAATAAATTACCAAAATAATTGAAACTGGCATGATTATATTGTGGTGTTTTGATAAAATACACAGAATTTTAAAACATTGTGCACAGAATTTTGAATATTTTTGGTGCAGAATTCCCCCAGGATTATACAATGCTCTCTCTAGCTAACTATCTAGCCACCTATGGTATTTATGACCAGTTACCATAGTATTTAATCTAAGAAACATTAGTAGCAACTGTAAACTTTTGTCTCACCATGCAAATTACATTGATATTTAAAGATCTCCTTTGGATTTTCTCTTACACAGGAGCATGATATCTCATCAGGGAAATCTAGTGCAACTGCAAGCAGGCATCCCCATTACTGCTGCCATCCAGTTGCTTTACAAAGCAAAATTTAACAAGCACCGAGGAGGAAATATGTGCTGTTTGTTATAATTTTGCATGAGGAAACAAATGAATCTCATGCTGGCTTCAAAAGCCTGTCCTGGCTGTTGGTTAGCCTGACATTGACGACATGTGCAGAGGTGAGGAGAGATCTCAGATCTTTTTGAAGCTTGTGGTAGGGTCTTAGTCTCATAGAACTAGATATGAACAATGCTGATACAGAATAATAATCTAGAAACCACCCTTTCCACTCCATCTTCTGATTGCAGGATAGCTAGATCAAACTCTTACCTGAGATGTATTTGAGTTTTTTTTGTTTTTTAATAACACATATTTGAAATCAGTATCAAACTAAATACACAAAATAAATAGAAAGCACCCTTGGAGGAGGAGGGTTGGCAAAGGGATGGTTCCTGGTGGGGAACGGTGCCTGTTACATGCTAACCTTCGCTTAGAGCGGCTTGAAGCCCGGTAGGCTGCCTGTGCATTATGCAGAGGCTACTCTAGCAATATTACCACCCCTGTCCATTCTTTAGGAAGGGGGAGGAAGGAGCTGTGCATTTCACATCCACAGCTGGGCCCTCAAAGCCTTGACCCCTCTCTCTTTTGCACGGCAATGTCCTGGAGTCCTATCCAACCCATCTTGCCCCCTGGGTGTTTCATCAGGTTGGCCAAGAATGCACTCAAGGTGGAGGAGTGACAGGGCTGGCCTTCTGTTTGCCAGTCAGTGCCAAGCACTGTGCCCTCTGAATGTTTGTCTCTCCAATAACCCATCCATTCTCACAGAAAGGGGTTCACCATGGCAAAGCCAGAGGCCTGGGGAACACCAGAATCTGGACAGGCTTGTTCTGTGAAGGGAAAAGTCCCTTCCCCCCCAGACCTTTCATGTCCCCAGCCAGCCCTTCCCTGCAAGCGGCTGGCCTGGGGATTGGACTGGGACCCCCTTTGAGTGATGGGTTACCAGTGGGATTGTCTGTCTTTACACACTTTTCCTTATTTTAAATTCTGTGTGTGTGTGTGACAGTGTCCCTTTGTGTGTAACCATGTGTTCAGGGGAGTGTGTGTCCCCATTTGTGTGTGTGTGAGACACCATGTGTTGGGGGGAGTGAACATTTGTGGGTGTGAACTTGCCTTTACTATATTCACTGCCTTGCCTTTATTATGCCACCTTCATTATATTCAGCAGTACTACAAGGAAACTTCAGGCCTGTATCCTGTAAGACACGGGCTTCAGCAGCTAGCAGGAGGCTTGCGGCCTATGAACTTTGGCACAGATAAACACCCCAACAGTCACCCCTAAGTTTTGGAGAACTGGAAGTAGAGCATATGGGGGAATTTTCTCCATAATGACATCAGCCAACTACAGAAACATGAGCTAACAGCAGGTTTTGGGAAGAACATCCAACCATAAGCGTGCCATGGCAATGAGCTGACCTATATGATAATGAGTTGAAATAATTAATATACTAACCTAAAAAAGAAAAGGAGGACTTGTGGCACCTTAGAGACTAACCAATTTATTTGAGCGTGAGCTACAGCTCGCTTCATCGGATGCACGAAAGCTCACGAAAGCTCATGCTCAAATAAATTGGTTAGTCTCTAAGGTGCCACAAGTCCTCCTTTTCTTTTTGTGAATACAGACTAACACGGCTGTTACTCTGTAACCTAAAAAAGTAGGACACCTCAACATTAGCAGACTTAGGAAATACAAATGGGGGAGGGGGAAATCCCTATTGAATATGCATTAGCCATAGTGGCATCAGTGTAACATATTATACAAGTTGTATCCCAGCCTAGGGGGGTAGGACAGAGAGAAGTAGTCCGCGGGAGGGGCCAGAATGACGGCCACTAGCGAAGATAAGGAAGATAATGGGTAGCATTGCAAGTTGTTCTGCAAGGGATGGTGTGAGCACGGATGTCCAGAAGTACTTTCTGTATTATGACTAGCCACCTTCCTGAGACAAGTGAGTGTGGTTGTGCTAAGGGTAAATAGTGAAGAGTTCCCATAGTGTGAATGGTACACCTGTGCCCACCGGCTTCCTAACTACACCGTCATTTCAATAATACTGGGCCTGGTCTTGAGACAAGAACCTGTCAACCCTCCTCGGGATACCGGGGATGCCTAAGTAATTAATATATAATCTATAGATCAGGCTGCAGAGCTTGTGTTGCGGGGAGTGTGCGGAAAAGGACCTAGGGGTGACAGTGGACGAGAAGCTGGATAGGAGTCAGCAGTGTGCCCTTGTTGCCAAGAAGGCCAATGGCATTTTGGGATGTATAAGTAGGGGCATAGTGAGCAGATCGAGGGACGTGATCGTTCCCCTCTATTCGACATTGGTGAGGCCTCATCTGGAGTACTGTGTCCAGTTTTGGGCCCCACACTTCAAGAAGGATGTGGATAAATTGGAGAGAGTCCAGCGAAGGGCAACAAAAATGATTAGGGGACTGGAACACATGAGTTATGAGGAGAGGCTGAGGGAGCTGGGATTGTTTAGCCTGCAGAAGAGAAGAATGAGGGGGGATTTGATAGCTGCTTTCAACTACCTGAAAGGGGGTTCCAAAGAGGATGGCTCTAGACTGTTCTCAATGGTAGCAGATGACAGAACGAGGAGTAATGGTCTCAAGTTGCAGTGGGGGAGGTTTAGATTGGATATTAGGAAAAACTTTTTTACTAAGAGGGTGGTGAAACACTGGAATGTGTTACCTAGGGAGGTGGTAGAATCTCCTTCCTTAGAGGTTTTTAAGGTCAGGCTTGACAAAGCCCTGGCTGGGATGATTTAATTGTGGATCGGTCCTGCTTTGAGCAGGGGGTTGGAGTAGATGACCTCCTGAGGTCCCTTCCAACCCTGATATTCTATGATTCTATGTAGGTAGGTGTGTCCGTCTCTGTGTGTGTGACAATGTATTGGGGTAGTGTGTGTCCCTGTGAGTGTGTCTCTGTGTGTGTGTAACAGGTATGAGCCTTGTCCCTGTGACCCGGCAGCACCTGGGCTGCATCGGCGGTAATGGGAGGCTCAGGCCCTTTTGGGAACCGCCCGGTGGGTTTGTTTTCCTCCAGCCGGCGGGAAGTGGCCTCGGGCGGGGGCGCTGCGTGACCCACGGTTGCGCTGGGAAGGGGAGAAGCAGACCCGCCGGAGGGGGTTTTTAATCCCTTGCTGATGGTCTCCAGCGGGTGCCCCCAGCCCGGCGAGCAGCGGGACCCGCCTCCCATGCACCCGCCCCGCAACGCGCAGCGCATTGACAAGATCCCTGCCCCGGGAGCGGCTGGGCCAGGGGACGCGGCAGGTCCGCCGCATCGCCAGTCCAGGGCAGCGCCCTACACCCTGGTCCCCCCAGCCCGGCGCTGGCAGACTCTCACCTCCCTTCGCCCGTCGGAGGAGCCGAGCCATGAGCCAAGCGCGGCAGCGGGCCTAGGCTCCCCCGAGCCGGGCTGCAAGACGCCTCCCTGGAGAGCCGCCCATGAGCCGCGCTCAGCACCGCGGACAGCTCCGTGCGACCCCGGGGCTGGCGGCCCCTCCGGCCGCAGGCGGCGAGGGACAGGCCAGCCCGCCCTCCTTGCCAGGGGCCAGGCACCAGCGGACAATCGCCGGGGCCAGGGGAGGCGCCCCCGTGGCTGCTTCCCCGATAAAAGCGCCTCGAAGCCGGCCACCAGACAGCCGGGGTCCTCAGTCCTGGCTGCGGGTCCCGGCGCCCAGCCTTGCGCGCCGACCGCCCCCTCCCCGGCAGCTCCCTGCGAGGGACCCAGAGGCGACCCCGGCTGCAGCCCGTCTAGGCTGCGCCCCCCACCAGAGCCCCGGCAGGGCCATGTTCTCAGCCCGCGGCGGGGCGGCCTGGCTGGAAGAGGGCGCCGCCAACGCGCCTGGGGGTCGCCCGAACGGCTCGGCCCGGGGGCGTCCGACCCTCCGCACCCTGGAGGAGCTGGCGGTGCCGGCCCGCGCCCCCCGGCGCAGCGGATCCTGAGCGCCGCCGTCTACCTGGGCGTGTGCGCCCTGGGCGCGGCGGGCAACCCCGCTCCAGCCTCAACGCCTCCGTGCGCAACCTGGCGGCCACCGACCTGCAGTTCGCCCTGCCCCTGCCCTTCTGGGCCGCCGACTCGGCGCTGGACTTCGGCTGGCCCTGCGGGGGCCCGCTCTGCAGCCTGGTGCTCTCCGCCACCGTGCTCGACACGGGCGCCGGCGCCTTCTAACTCACCGCCCTCAGCGTGGCCCGCTCCCGCTCTCTGGCCTCGCCCTGTGGCGCCCCCGCTCCGTGCGCTGCCTCTGCGCGCTCCTCTGGGCCGCCGCCGGCCTGGCCACCCTGCCCGCCGCCCTCTCCTCCCGGCGAGCCGCTCTGCCGGCTGCGCTTCCCCGACGGCCGGCACCGGCTGGCCCTCTACCACCTGCAGAAGGTCCTGCTGGCCTTCGTGCTGCCGCTGGCCACCCTGGGCCGCTGCTACGCCGGCTGGGCAGCGCCCGGCCCCGGGGCTCCCGGGTCACCCGGGCCCCCACCACCGCGGTGCTGGCCTTCTTCCTCCGCTGGCTGCCCAACCAGGCCCCCCGCCTCTGGGGCGCCCTGCCCTGGGAGCCAGCCTGCTGCCCGGTGCACGCGGACCCCTTCCTCTGCTGTACTGCCTGCGGCGCCCCGAGTTCCGCCAGCCGCGCCGGGAGCTGTGCTGGGGCCCCTGCGCGCCCGCCGGCCGCCGGAGGATGGGAGCCGGGTGACACAGAGAGGGAAAGGCCCCTTCACTCACCAGCACCCGCCTCCAGAGCCGCGGGGGAGCGGCTGCGGCAGCCCCCGGGAAGGCGCACTGGACCCACCTTGGAAGCCAGGCTTCCAGGGCAGCTCCAGGAGTCGCCGTGCTGACCTGCCAACGCTTGGCATGGACCCAGGCCCAGCGGCGCAGCCCCCGTGCGCTCCCGGCCCGAGCCCTTCCTTCGGATGAAGGCCAAAGGAGACCCCAAAGTTCCTGCAAACTCCGCCAGATCGGTGCATTTTCCCCGGGCACCGGCGGCGGAGTAAAGAACGGAAGGCGGTTGAAAAGCACCAGCTCTTGGGGATGTAGCCCATGGTCTCAGAGCTCAGGTGTATTGTATGCGGGTGCTGTCGGTTAGCAATGGGGTTGGCGGTGCATTTCCAGGCAACTGCAAATTGCTTCTAGGGGTGCGAGCCAACCAGGGTGACTGCAAACGCTCAGGAAGGACAAGGATCCCCTCGAAATGAACTGCCCGGGGAGTGTTTGCACGCACAATAGCGAAGAATGTGGAAAAGGTGCGCGTGAACTGGGCTTTGATAACGTGGGGTGACACAATCATCAGCCCCGTATAAAGCTGTTTTTGTCTCCTCAGCTCCGGAGCCAGGCTGAACAGAGTTCCTTGCACATGCGAGCCCTGGCGAGACAGTCCTGCCTTGTCAAAGAGAGAAGCCAACAGGGGATCTCCCCCTTCACCTGGAGGGACGGCTGCATTTGCCTCAGCGCAGCATGGCATCGTTTCTCTGCTGTGGGCACAATGCGAGCACAGTGGGTACAAAGTCTTCGCTGGCATCCCAAATACAAAACGTGTTGTCTTAAATGTGAGTCTTAACATGAATAATTGTAAAGTGTGTATTTATTTGTATGTGTTATTTTGCTCTGTGGCAAGCTGAAGTCAGCAACATGAGAGCCCAACATCAGAGAGTGATGTTTACACTGTATTATTATTTATTTTTATTTTATTGCTATTACTGCAGGCTTAGGAGCCCTAGTCTGGGGCAGGGCTGCAGTGTGCTAGGTGCTGTATAAACACAGAACAAAGACAGTCCCTGCCACAAAGAGCTTACCTGCTAGCTAAACTGACATAAGGGTGTCAGACAGCTCCACCAGAATCTTTATTTTTTAGAAGAGTTTTGCTTTAAAAGATTATTTATAAACTTTTCCACTGGGTAACTGGCCTAAGAAAATGGAGAGAGTTTTATCACAGAAGGGCAGCAAAGTATGAACAATTTTTAAAGTGATTCTTTATGCCTGACTTGTACAAAAACATGAATGGCCTGTAAATAGCCAAACCCTTGTACCATTCTTATAACAAGGTGCTTCTCATGCTATTTAATGAAGGCTCAATACTAAACTGCCAATAAAAAGCTGCTTTTTAAAAACATCTGCTCCCCAAATTGTTTGTTTTAGATCAACTTGAATTTTTTTATTTTGTATTTGTGGAATCACAGGGCTGAATCCTGCCCTGGCCTGCAGAGTGCACACAGCAGAGTGTTGCCTGAAGCATCCTGTGTGTAGCTCACAGCCTGGAATCATAGAATTCAAGGCCAGAAGGGACTACCAGGTCATGCAGCCTGACCTCCTGTATCTCACAGGCCACCAACACCAGCACGCACATGCTAAGCCCGACTACTGAACGGAGACCAAAGTCTAACAAGCACTGGAGACCAGAGGCCGAGAACTACGAGGGCCTGAGGTGCACCAGTGCTTGAGGCTCCTGCAGGGACAGGGAAATGATTCAGTGAGATACACCCAGATAATCCTGGCAAGTGACCCACACCCACATGCTGCAGAGGATGGTGAAAAATCCCCAGGGTCACTGCCAGTCTGACCTGGAGGAAAATCCCTTCCTGACCCCACATGTGGCGATCAGTTAGACCCTGAGCCTGTGAGCAAGAACCGGCCAGCCACGCACCTGAGAGAGAGAATGCTTGCTGCCACCTCAGGGCCCTGGCCCTCCTCATCCAATGTCCCATTTCCAGCTGCGGCCAACCCTGATGCTTCAGAGGAAGAAGATAAAAGCCCCTGCCAGAATACATTCGAGGAGAAAAAATCCCTTCCTGACCCCTGCCAGTGGTTGGCTGAAACCCTGAAGCATGCGCGTTAGGAACATAGGACATAAACTAGAAGACAGTACCAGGGTTGCTGAGCCCTGCCCCCTACCACTGGGGGCTACCCAATCATAAATTACAATAAGACAAGATTCAGTCCTCTGCAAAAGAACAGAACAAGGGCTAGGCACCACTTATACCTTGCCCTGGCTCTCTGCAGGGGATGGATTTCTCCTAATTTGTGGAGGTGCGCTGCATGGTGAAAGGGTATGGGTAGGGCCCTACCAAATTCATGGCCCCATTTTGGTCAATTTCACAGTCATAGGATTTAAAAAACCTTAAATGTCATTATTTCAGCTATTTAAATCTGAAATTTCACGGTGTTGTAGTTGTCGGGATCCTGACCCAAAAGGAGCTGTTGGAGGGTCGCAAGGTTATTGTAGGGGGGTTGTGGTATCGCCACCCTTACTTCTTCACTGCTGCTGGGGGCGCTGCTACGTTCAGAGCTGGGTGGCCGGAGAGCGGCAGCTGCTGGCCAGGAACCCAGCTGTGAAGGCCGAGCTGCCTTCAGTAGCAGCGCAGAAGTAAGGATGGCATGGTATGGTGTTGCCACCCTTACTTCAGTGCTGCTGCGGGCAGGGCACCGCCTTCAGAGCTGGGCACCCGGCCAACAGCTGCTGCTCTCCGGTCGCCCAGCTCTGAAGGCAGCGCAGAAGTGAGGATGGCAATACCGCAACCCCCCCAAAATAACCTTGCGACCCCCCAACCCCTTTTTGGGTCAGGATCCCCGTTTGAGAAATGCTGGTCTCCCCTGTGAAATCTGTGCACAAAAGACCACATTTCCCAGTCCATGCCATGCTTTTCATGGCTGTGAATTTGGTAGGGCCCTAGGTACGGGATTAGTTGGAATGGGGAATGGCTGTCTGACAAGTGGACCAACATACGCTGCTATAAACAAAAGCACTGGCTGCCGGCCATTCAGAACATACCGGTCTGAATGAATTCCAGTACAAATTCTTAGATTTCTCAGCCCTAGAACACAAATAAAAAACAAACGCTCTGCTATGCCTCTTTAGCTTTTACATGCATAAGCTATTTATATTCTTCCTAATGGAGGTATAAAGCACCAGTTATTTGGCTGGCTGGGTTCCAGTTCCTTGGTGAAGGCTTTTGCGGTGATGGGAGAGGAGCCCTGCAGGGAGGCTCAGCCTGGAGCCCAGCATTCCACAGGGCAGACAGGGAGAAAGACGTCTCCCTTTCCTCCAGAGCTGCTATCTTCAATTCACTGCTGGAACTGACTTTTTTACTAGGTTCATTAGTCTTTGTATACTGTGTCATCCCCGGGCTCTCTGGGCAGCAGGAGCAGGTTAGCTCTGTGTTTAAGGTGGTCCCTCAAAATGGGCTGAGTAGCTGACTACGGGCAGGGGGAAGAGGAAGTTTTCCCAGTGAGATGTTATCTAGCACAACTGGAAGGTGTGTACCCAGGGTACAACCTGCACACCGCTACCACGACTCTGGCCCCTGCAGCCAGCAACACCTGAATACTTCATCTCTTAAGGTATTTACATTTTGGCTTCATTTTTTTTAATGTTTCATAGAATCATAGAATATCAGGGTTGGAAGGGACCCCAGAAGGTCATCTAGTCCAACCCCCTGCTCGAAGCAGGACCAATTCCCAGTTAAATCATCCCAGCCAGGGCTTTGTCAAGCCTGACCTTAAAAACCTCTAAGGAAGGAGATTCTACCACCTCCCTAGGTAACGCATTCCAGTGTTTCACCACCCTCTTAGTGAAAAAGTTTTTCCTAATATCCAATCTAAACCTCCCCCACTGCAACTTGAGACCATTACTCCTCGTTCTGTCATCTGCTACCACTGAGAACAGTCTAGAGCCATCCTCTCTGGAACCCCCTTTCAGGTAGTTGAAAGCAGCTATCAAATCCCCCCTCATTCTTCTCTTCTGCAGGCTAAACAATCCCAGCTCCCTCAGCCTCTCCTCATAACTCATGTGTTCCAGTCCCCTAGTAATTTTTGTTGCCCTTCGCTGGACTCTCTCCAATTTATCCACATCCTTCTTGAAGTGTGGGGCCCAAAACTGGACACAGTACTCCAGATGAGGCCTCACCAATGTCGAATAGAGGGGAATGATCACGTCCCTCGATCTGCTCGCTATGCCCCTACTTATACATCCCAAAATGCCATTGGCCTTCTTGGCAACAAGGGCACACTGCTGACTCATATCCAGCTTCTTGTCCACTGTCACCCCTAGGTCCTTTTCCGCAGAACTGCTGCCTAGCCATTCGGTCCCTAGTCTGTAGCTGTGCATTGGGTTCTTCCGTCCGTTTATTGGAAATATTTAAAATATGAAGCACATAACATGCACCTGGGTGAAGAGGCTCAATGTTAGAGAGCACCAACAAGTTAAAGTCCCCCCAGGATTGCAAGTCTGGCAACCTTTAAACAATCGTGTTTGGTGGAGGGGTGGGCACATACACTGTATTCACTAACCCATTGGTGTGGACTTGACAGCCACAGAATTGTGTGCTTGTGAACGGTCAAGCCCAGTCCCCTGGCCCCTCCATCTTACTGTCCAACTGATCTCAACCTGGTGCTGGTTAATACATGAAAAATGTGATCATAGCTCACCCCACGTTAGAGATCCGAATACTCCTTTTGGTCCAATGAATGTAAAACTAGTCACAAAAGCAGAAGCGCAGACGTATTTTGGGAGCAAAGGGACACACAGGGTGAACACACAAGTTTGGGCCTAATTTGCAATTTCTCACGATTGAGTATGAACTAAACTCTGCGGTTTCTGAGGCAGGGCTGGGATTTTCGCCTCTGAGGCGGGGAACGCTTCAGGCCCTGAAGCCGAGCTCTGCTAGGGCGGTGCAGGCAGCGGGAGCGTCTGAATCACTCCGGGGGGGGAGCAGGGGAGCCTCAGTTTCTTGCATCCTGCCGGTGCACAGCGGGGCTCGCAGCGTGCACGGGTTCGAGGAGGCGGGTAAGGGGAAAGCCGCGTCGGTCGCGCCGGGTGAAGCAGCTTGGGGGCTGGAGCTGCCCAGGCCACGGAGCAGCCCGCGGGATTGGGGCGCGGGTGCTTTGGCGTTGGCAACGACAGCCTGGGAGAGCTGAGCAGCGCGATGTGTTGGCCCGAGCCGCTGAGAGATGACCGGGTGGGGGCACGATCCTGACACCCCTCCCCCCTCCGCAGGGGCCGTGGGAACGGCGCTGCCCGGGAAGGGCGGCACCATCCCGTGAGAACCCCGGCCCCGGCCCCGCAGCTCGCGGCCAGCCACGGGAGGGCCCCGGCTTTGCATCGCCCTCGGACAAAGGCGCGGGCCCGGCCCAGCGCAGCACCCCGGGGACCCTGCCCCAGCCCTCTCCAAGTCCACGGGACGCACGCTGCAAACCGGCGGAGGTGGGCAAGGCAGGATCCGCAGCAAAGCCCAGTAGCCTCCCTGCAGCGCCCGGCTAGCTCAGTCGGTAGAGCATGGGACTCTTAATCCCAGGGTCGTGGGTTCGAGCCCCACGTTGGGCGCGAGCTTTCCTTTTTCCTCTCTCAGCCAGTGCACCAGGTTTCAGCCTGACCCGCGGAGCGCAGGGCCCCGGCTCGCCCGGAACAACCCCCGCGCCGGGTCTCGCGGCAGTCCGCGGCCAGGCACCGTGCAGGGCCCCTCGTGCGCAGCGTGCCAGGGCAGCGGGCGAGGCTCCCGGCCCCGGTCGGCAGGGCGAGGAAAGGGGGCACGGCGGAGCTGGCACGGGACTACAAATCCCAGCATGCCTCGGGCGGCGGCGGCGGCGCATGCGCGGGGCTGGCCGCTATAATGCGGCGGAGCGGGCGAGGCCCCGCTGGGAGGGGCGGGGTGGGGAGGAGGGAGAGTCACTTATAAATGGCGCCCAAGCAGGACCCCAAGCCCAAATTCCAGGAGGGTGAGTGCGGGCCGGGGCCACGGCTCCCCGGGGGGGGGGCCCGGAGACCTGTGTGTGCTGGGGGGCGGGGGCTACAGCGGGAGGCCGGCTGGGCTATGGGGGGACGGGGCAGGGGGCTGTGGGTGATGGAGGGGCTGTGTGGGGCTGGGGAAGTGCAGGGAGAGGCCGGCTGGGCTATGGGGGGGGTGGGTCGGGGGGGTGCAGGGAGAGGCCGGCTGGGCTATGGGGGGGGGTGCAGGGAGAGGCCGGCTGGGCTATGGGGGGGGGTGCAGGGAGAGGCCGGCTGGGCTATGGGGGGGGTGCAGGGAGAGGCCGGCTGGGCTATGGGGGGGGTTCAGGGAGAGGCCGGCTGGGCTATGGGGGGGGTGGGTCGGGGGGGTGCAGGGAGAGGCCGGCTGGGCTATGGGGGGGGTCGGGGGGGTGCAGGGAGAGGCCGGCTGGGCTATGGGGGGGTGCAGGGAGAGGCCGGCTGGGCTATGGGGGGGGTCGGGGGGGTGCAGGGAGAGGCCGGCTGGGCTATGGGGGGGGTCGGGGGGGTGCAGGGAGAGGCCGGCTGGGCTATGGGGGGGGGTGCAGGGAGAGGCCGGCTGGGCTATGGGGGGGGTGCAGGGAGAGGCCGGCTGGGCTATGGGGGGAGTGGGTCGGGGGGGTGCAGGGAGAGGCCGGCTGGGCTATGGGGGGGGGTCGGGGGGGTGCAGGGAGAGGCCGGCTGGGCTATGGGGGGGGGTGCAGGGAGAGGCCGGCTGGGCTATGGGGGGGGTCGGGGGGGTGCAGGGAGAGGCCGGCTGGGCTATGGGGGGGGTCGGGGGGGGTGCAGGGAGAGGCCGGCTGGGCTATGGGGGGGGTGCAGGGAGAGGCCGGCTGGGCTATGGGGGGGGTCGGGGGGGTGCAGGGAGGGGTGCAGGGAGAGGCCGGCTGGGCTATGGGGGGAGGGGTGTCCGGGGGATGGGGAGGCAAGCAGAGCTGATCCTGTGGCCAATCCATGCTGTAGTATTGCACAAAGCTGTGGGGCGTGTCTGCTCTGGGGAAGGGCCTTTTTAGTCTTCTGGCTGCAGTTTATTTTTGCTAACTCTGCGGGGCCGGGGGGGGGGGGGTAAAAGGAAATGATGGTTCTCTTAAAAAAACAAAACAAAACCCAACCAACTGCTGCAGTTTTTGTAGGGGAATTCACTCTATCGCTCTGTGCTTTGTACCACTTGTATGCACTGTGACAGGTTTCAGCGGAGCAGCCCTGTTAGTCTGTATTCGCAAAAAGAAAAGGAGGACTTGTGGCACCTTAGAAACTAACCAGTTTATTTGAGCATGAGCTTTCGTGAGCTACAGCTCACTAAAACTTATGCTCAAATAAATTGGTTAGTCTCTAAGGTGCCACAAGTCCTCCTTTTCTGTACGCACTGTGTATCTGAAACTAGCGATTTGTGGACTGTGGGGCTGAAATGCAGCCTCCAAGGCCAGTGATGACCCATCCTGGCAGGTGATGATGAATCTGAGTGGCCTTGCACCCTAGCTCAAGGTGGACGGTTTCCTGCTGGAAGCAGTCTCCTCCAGCTACCCCTTTCTGGTAAAAGGAGGGGTAGGTGCAGTATGTGTACTCCATCTTACAGAGCGCTTGCAGCTCCTTGGCAATCCTTCAATGAGACCTTTAGCTAGCCAAGATTTGGGCTCCATTCTGTTCTAGTACCTGAGGACACAGAGGACCTTTAGGATGTTAATACTCCCTGGATCAGAGAAAGGGTTAGGAAATGGCTGTTTAGTTTTTTCATACTTCTCAACACTCTCTCAGCTCACCTGTGAGATTCTGGACTTTTTCCTTTACTCAAAATATGCTTGATTTTTGTTTTTCTCATAGGTGTGTATCAAAGCACTCCCATGGACATCGGTGGGCATTTAAGCCATTGAAAGATTTTTTTAGTAGGACTGTCAAGATTTTCCCTTCTTGAGGTTGAGAAGTATGTTTACTTTGTTACTTAAAATATTTTTATAAGATAGCCCAATTAGGGATCTTGAATCTTGCCTTATGACATGGTTTTTTTTTTAAGTATGGCTTAAGGATATTGTAAAATCCCGTGTGCTGATTATTGTGGTGACTTGCAACACTGCTATAGCTATGGTTGCCTCTGTTCATAACAGACCCCCAGTTTAATTTAATATTTAGGGCATGTCTAGACTACAAAATTAAGTCAACCTAACTTACGTCAGTGTGCAGCCTCACCAGGAGCGCTTTACTGATTGTACCGTCAGTGTGGGGCATTGTGTGATGGCTTCTGAAAGCCAGTAATAGTCAATATAAGCAACACAGTGTCTACACTGACATTGCATTGAGGTAACTATATCAACATTGGCTCTATGCCTTTCATGGAGGTGGAGTTAAGTCGGTGTAGCAGGACAATTATGTTGTCGGAGCAAAATTTTAGTGTAGACACTTGCGTAGTTAAGTCAACATAGCTCGATGCATGGCAGCTTATCTCTGTAGTGTAGACCAGGCCTTAATTCTCATTGGGCTGAAACATGACATACACATTTCATTGAAAGATTCAACTTACTCCATAAAATCTGGTTTAAAAATAGGTGGTGGTTTTAGAATAGACAAATGACAACTGTAGGGGTATATTAAGCTTTGTTGGCTTCAGAGATGAATTTTGTACAACACTGAAGTCTATCCTTAGAGCTATTGCAAAAGAAACATAACCTGGCCAGTTAATAACAGTAACTTTGGAAAAACCAATAACGATATAGGTTTCAGAGTAGCAGCCGTGTTAGTCTGTATTCGCAAAAAGAAAAGGAGGACTTGTGGCACCTTAGAGACTAACCAATTTATTTGAGCATAAGCTTTTGTGAGCTACAGCTCACTTCATCAGATGCATTCAGTGGAAAATACAAGTGGGGAGATTTATATGCACAGAGAACATGAAACAATGGGTGTTACCATACACACTGTAACAAGAGTGATCACTTAAGGTGAGCTATTACCAGCAGGAGAGCAGGGGGAACGTTTTGCAGTGATAATCAAGGTGGGCCATTTCCAGCAGTTGACAAAAACGTCTGAGGAACAGTGGGGGGAGGAGGGGGGGAATAAACATGGGGAAATAGTTTACTTTGTGTAATGACCCATCCACTCCCAGTCTCTATTCAAGCTTAAGTTAATTGTATCCAGTTTGCAAATTAATTCCAATTCAGCAGTCTCTCGTTGGAGTCTGTTTTTGAAGTTTCTTTTGTTGAAGAATTGCACCTTTTAAGTCTGTAATCGAGTGACCAAAGAGATTGAAATGTTCTCCAACTGGTTTTTGAATGAATCTGTCCTATCTCGGGGCCTTTCCTTCTGCCCCTCCACCCCCACGAACAGGACACAGTTCTGTGGTGACCTAGAATCCTATTTTCGACACCTCCGACTCAAGGAATATTTTCAACACACCTCTGAACAACATACTAACCCACAGAGACGTTCCTACCAAGACTACATAAAGGAGGATTCTGGGTGGACTCCTCCTGAAGGTTGAAACAACACTGGATTTGTACATAGAGTGTTTCCGCTGACGTGCACTGGCTGAAATTGTGGAAAAGCAGCATCACTTGCCCCATAACCTCGGCCGTGCAGAACACATTGCTATCCACAGCCTCAGAAACAAGTCTGACGACATAATCAAAAAGGCTGACAAAGGAGGCGCTGTCACCATCATGAATAGGTCGGAATATGAACAAGAGGCTGCTAGGCAGCTCTCCAACAGCACTTTCTACAAGCCATTACCCTCTGATCCCACTGAGGGTTACCAAAAGAAACTACAGCATTTGCTCAAGAAACTCCCTGAAAAAGCACAAGAACAAATCCGCACAGACACCCGATCTGGGGTATTCTTTTACCCAAGATCCATAAACCTGGAAATCCTGGATGCCCCATCATCTCGGGCATTGGCACCCTGACAGCACGATTGTCTGGCTATGTAGACTCCCTCCTCAGGCCCTACGCTACCAGCACTCCCAGCTATCTTCGAGACACCATTGACTTCCTGAGGAAACTACAATCCATTGGTGATCTTTCTGAAAACACCATCCTGGCCACTATGGATGTAGAAGCCCTCCACACCTCCATTCCACACAAAGATGGACTACAAGCCGACAGGAACAGCATACAACAAATCTTCAGAAGTTTTGAGAGCTGGGGCACGCTTGCTAGGAGCCAGGGCTTGGGGCTTCAGCAGGAGTGGGGCTGAAGCCTCAAGTCCTGGCAGGTGTGCCCTGCAGGGATGAAGCCCCAAGACCCCGCCTCCCTGCTGGACAGAAGCCCCTACCCCACGATCCCACTGCAAGACAGAGGTCCTGAGCTCCCCCACTCCCAGCCTGGTAGGCAGAGAAGGTGGGGGGCTTGTGAGCCACACTTTAACAATAGAAGAGCTGCATATGGCTCATGAGCCGCAGTTTGGCCACCTCGGCTCTAAAAAAGTGTTTAATCCCTCATCAACACTGCATAGAAAACTTCAGTATCTAGTATGGAAATTATGCAAAACTCCGGAATTTCATTGTCTGTGCGGTGGGATTTATGTTATAATCATTCCACTAACATCAGATTGGATGGCGTGCAAAACCTTATATAACTACTTCAGTGAAACTTCACAGAAGGAAGTGAGATGATTTCACAGTTGAAGAGCACCATCAACTTAAATTTGGCTCAAATTAAATTTTAAAAAACTTCATTTTTAGGAGGCCTGAGATCAAAATAAACATGTTCACAGCCCAAAAGGAAATAAAGTCAACGGAAAACATTTACTTCAACAAACTTTTCCCTGTGGTGCCTAAACCACAAACATTACAGCACTAGGAATCTAAAATTAAATCAACTTAACTGATCTTCACTCTGTGCTGAGGATGGCCTATTAGTAAACAGAACATAAATAGTGACAGATTTGATGTAAAAAAAAATATTTTCACTTGTAATCTAAGAAATTGATAAACAGGTATATTACCAAAAAGAAAAGTAGTACTTGTGGCACCTTAGAGATTAACTGAAATAAATTGGTTAGTCTCTAAGGTGCCACAAGTTCTCCTTTTCTTTTTGTGAATACAGACTAACGCGGCTGCTACTCTGAAACCAGGTATATTACCAGTTTACTAGGTATGCTTTTTTGCATTGAGTGTCCCTTTTAAGGTTGGTGGCTTACTCAAATATATCCTTTAATTAGTTCAGTGGTTCTCAAACTGTGGGTTGTGACCCCGTTTTAATGGGGTCACCAAGGCTGGCTTAGACTTGTTGTGGCCTGGGGCTGAAGCCCAAGGCTCAGGTTACAGGACACCTGCCCAGGGCTGAAATCCCTTTCGCCCCCTGTGGGGCTTGGGTGGGCTCAGGGTTTGGTCCTCCCTCCTGGGCTTGTGTAGTAATTTTTGTTGTCAGGTGGTCGCAGTGCAATGAAGTTTGAGAACCCCTGCTCTAGTTTATCTGTAGAAGGAATCCTATTGGGAATGTTTGGGTGGGGATGGCGAGAGGGGAGAGTTCTTTTAGCTTTTTATAATGGATTCACTACGATTTAAGAAAATGAGAGATTTTTTTGATATTTGGTGGTTTTTTTTTAAATGCACAGATTAAGATGTATTCATATAGGAAAGAGAAGTATCATAAATGCTGATGATGTGAATTTCTGGTGTAATATATAATATGCCACATTTTTATTTTAGCTTCAGAAAAGCTGACACCAAGTGATCTTTAAAAATTTTCCCTGGATTTAGTAGTATTTACTTACTTATTTTTAAAAAGCAGACTTATCTTGCAAAGTTGTCTTTTGCATTATATCTTGTCCATTCTGGATCTTGATCCAGCAACTGGCAATTTATTGAAACCCCATTGAAGTCAATGGAAAGACTTCACTTGGTGTTGGATCAGGTCGTTAATGTATATATTAGAATCCCATGGACTACATGAGACCTTCCACATGTGAAATTAATGTAGCATTAAGCATTTAAGCCCCAATCCTGCAAGGTGTGGTTTTTTGTCTTTTTTTGGGGGGGGCTTATCTGGAGCCCAATGGAAGCCAAGATTGTGCCATGTGGGCAGAAGAACTTGCAAGCTCGGGACAGCAGCATGGACTGACCAGCTCTAGCTTAGAAACTAGGAGCAGCATTACTAAGCAACAAAACCACTTGGCATAGTTTGGCATTCAAGAACATTGGTAAAGCATGCCTGGCCAAAAAACGGCTCCATTCAAAAATGGCTTTGGTTTTGTTTTTTTAATGAGAACTGAATAAATAAAGGTGGGGTCTCACTGTAGTGCACCTTGTGTGTCTATATACTGTACAGATATGATTTGGAATTATTTTGATCTAAATTAGTGTTAGGGAAGACTATTGTAAATTTCTTCCTATTGTTTGAGTGTGAAGTGTGGTGGTGGGGGAGAAGGTTTGTCAGCCTTTCTGATTTCTCCGTACTGGGTGTCTTGCAGTCATAATGCCACAGAATGTTCTTGGTCTCTATTTCTGTAAAGAGCCTAACGCCTCTTAAACACAGGCAAAATCTTCATTTTTAAGAACAGGTAAACAAGGCTTGTTTTCTAGTAGTGTTAACAAACCGTGCAAAATAGAGGTGAAATAGTATAGTCATAATTTGTAAATAGCTGTTTTGCATGCTGAGTAAAGATGGTTTTAAGATTAAATATTAAAGATGGTTTTAAGATTAAATATTCATAATGGAAAACACATTTTAATAAAAATACACAATAGACTTCAAAGTGGGTACTTCCTCTATGGAAAATATTTTTTAAGCTGGTGTCTAAAAATGTCAAACCAGTCTCAGCAAGCCACTTTCATACGGATTTTTTTCTTAAAACAGTTTCTGTACAAAGTTGTTATCTTGAATTTGCTCTCATGTAAGTGAATCTTTTTTCTGACCCACTGTGAGCATGAAATCCCTCTGATTAGCATTTACAGTGAACTCTCCAAATCTATTTTATTGTACCACTATATTGAATCTGGGAATAAAGTATTAATTGGAAAAGTGGTTTAGTAAATTGATCACTAAATATCTGATGCAGTTAAAGGATTATTAAAACTCAGCTTACTCTGTAGGCATAGAATAAGGAATGACAGACAAAGCTAGAAATGGCCGCCTTGCAAAAGGAAGGGAATGTCGGGTACTCAGTAGTGGACTGTAACCCTGTAAGTTATTGGTACAGCTTAATTATTTTGGTATGCAGAACTGGTCACCAATGTGAAGGGTGTGACCTTTATTACAAGGGAGTACTGTACAGGAGGAAACATCTGCCCTCTGAGATCTTATGTTAAATAAATGAGACTTCCACTTTGTAAACAACTGCACAATAGGGATCTTATAGCAGCTGAAATCCTGATTGTAAAAACAATCTGTTCAAAAGTGAAAGAGCCTCTTCTTCCCCCTTCCCCCGTGCCCTCGTTCAGATATACTCTTTTTTTGGCTCCTTTGGAGAGGGGGAGAACTTGATGTCATTATATCTAGTTTTCTTTAGTTTATTTTTTGCAATAGAAATGTCAGGTGCTGAGTTTCCTCCAGGAAAAGGAAAACTCTTATTTAAATACTAGGCTGCTTTTGCACCATAATTTTAAAATGAGACAGTAGGTTGGCTTGAAAAGAGAGAATCGTGTTCCCTTTCTCAAAACAAAATGAAACCGAGCACTCTAAAAGAATTTAACTCTGTTGCAACAAGACTGACCTGTTTCTGCTGTGCTATTTACTGCTTGTACATTCAGGTTGAAATTCAGTCCACTCATGTAAAGCCAGCGTAATAGAACTCTATCCAGTTAGAATGCAGAGAGGCTAGGCAGGTAAAATCCAGCTCAGAACCTGGGTATAGGGCTGCTGTGCCACTCCCTCACAGCTGTTGCCCCAGGCTGTGGGCTGGAATAGAGAGAGGGCTTTGTGCCATTTGCATCCATTATGTATCTGCATCAACAGATATCTGGGGCAGCCCAAGATATTCCATACAGTGTGGCCTTCAGTGCCAGCCTGTGCAGGGGTTGCACAGAAGTCCTTCTTGCAGAGCACAGGGGATACATAGGCACCCCTGTGAGGCTGCTCAGCAGGCAACCCGTTTGCTCATCCCCAGCATGGGGATTGGTGGTGCAGAGAGCCTTGAGCTAACCCTCCACTCATCTTCCATTTCATAAGCAGGTGCTTTTTGAAGTTATGACCACCTTTGGATTGCTTTCTAGCTTGACATGTGTAGGTAATATGCTGCCACTGGACAGTCTCTTGGCACAGCACTCTTAATGGCATTTGGTTTCCTGTGTTTTTTTTGTAAAATGCATGTCTTCGTATGCAGTATTGTTCATCAATATGTCTAATCAGATGGCTATTTGCAAATTTTTCCAGGTGAACGAGTGCTGTGTTTTCATGGACCTCTCCTTTATGAAGCAAAGGTATGTCTGGATTTTCATTTTTGCAGATGACGGCAAAAAATAGCATTTACATAAAGAACACAAGAATTGAATGGATTAAGTAGCCTATTGGATTGAGTCAAGAATTCAAGCTAAACTGAGGAGAGAACCGATGAAAAGAAAATATTAAATTACTTTGCTTTTTGTAAAAAAACCTGCAGTTTTACAAACTGTAAAGCACATACATTTGTTGGATATTGATATTCAAATTAAAAACTTGCAAGATAAAGGTGTAATGGAGGTAGTAAGTGGGAATTTGAAGCCATGTGAATGGACCTAGGCGCGTGTGTAAAAACATGAAAAGATTTCACCAAATGTGAAATGGAATATATATCATGTAGGCTCCTATTAGAAGTCTGCTATTTCGAAATATGCTCTCGGATTCTAAGGAGCGTGTGTATGTATTCATATATTACAAAATAAGAAATTGGAAGTTGGTTTGGCTTCCAGTTTGGCCTCCCATTCATCATGAATGTCATCTCTTAATACTTTAATCTTTCAGTTGTTAGATAAAATACTGAATTCTCAGGTTACTGAAGCTCCCTCTATCCCCGTACCATATTTCTAGTCAGATCAGTTTCTAAAAAAATTTTTTTAGGCTCTAAGGTTGCTTGTAAATCTGTGTAGGTGGGGACAAAATGACACCTAATTGCGTCAAGGGAGAATGAATAACACTAAAACCAAAAAAGCTCTGTCTTGTACTAGAACAAAATGAGGTGTAGTGGGAGAGGTTTTAAAAGGGTATTCTAAGGCAGAGCAGGACTACAACATATTTCATACAGTGAGATTACTCCAATTCCAAATGTTTTCTACCCTTTTTTTAGGGGTGGATATGGGTGAGTAACCAATTCTCCTCAGTACGTACTAGATCTATAGAAGTAGTCAAAGCCCATTCTGTCTTATGCATTCCGTTCAGATAGGATTCAGGAACCATGTCAAATGCACTAAAATAGTTCCTGCAGAGGTAGTAATGGCATGTGGACGGGTCTGTTATATTGAGATGGAATCAATGGGCCTGAAAAGCCAAAAGTGTTAATATGATCCTGTCCCTGTCCAACGTTAAACAGGGTTAAACAAAGTTTGGGATTTGGTTTACAGAGACCTCAGCCTGCTTAGTACCGTGACGCAAACACCATTAAAAATCCTTTATCTTTTATTGAAGATACAGAAAAAGGAGAAATAATTAAAACATTTTAAATGTAAAGTCTTAAGGCTTTCATTTGAACATCCATTGCTCCTTTTCCCTTTAGAAGGAAAACTGCTCTTGTTTGACAGTCCTAGATGGAGTTAAAGATGCTAATAACAGTCCTTTTGGGGGGGGAAAGAGAAGACATTAGTTGAGAGGGGCTGGAGCTGAGATAGTGGTTGTTTAAAGTATGATCCTGCTTCCTAGAAGATGAGGAGAACACACAAGAGAGAAAATGCAGCTTCTCTCTGGTGCCTGATCTCACTTTCAGCCTCACTGCTTGCAAAACAGACAGAGTACATGGTTTTATCAGCCACTCTTGTGACCTAGCAGGCTTGTACCAGCATGGGTTGGTACGGGCACTGCATTTACTGTC
Organism: Lepidochelys kempii; assembly: GCF_965140285.1. Lineage (NCBI taxonomy): Eukaryota > Metazoa > Chordata > Testudines > Cheloniidae > Lepidochelys > Lepidochelys kempii. The sequence goes on along the minus strand of NC_136389.1, from coordinate 83,131,987 downwards.
TTTTGGTTACAGGCTTACAGTAGTGTTGCAAAAGATGCTGTCTTTGCTGGCTAACAAGACTCTTATTGAACAGAAGGCAGAAGAAGAGGGGTAGGAAAGAGAAGGATTAAGAAGGGGAAAGAAGAACACAAGGGGTGGAGGAAGAGATGAAGTCTGACGCACTACATGGTGGTTGAGATTCACTTGGAGCCAGTGGAGATGGCAATGTCTTCTGGGTCCCTCTTTCGGCCTGGGCTGGTTAGGATGCTGAACGTCCAACAATGTCTCAGTGGATTCCAGGGCCCCAGGAGCTTTTGGGAGTAGCAGCCACAATGGTGATGCTTGCTTCTTCCCTTCTTTCAGTCAGCAGTTGTTGCACTCATCCTCACATTATCCCCAAAACTCTGGGTTTTTTTTTTAAGGGCCCCAAAAGAGTGGTGGGTGGAATAACTCATCCCTTTGTCATTTTGTCCCCCAACAGGCTTATTTTCAGACACCAATTTTAGGTCCCATGCTTTTCTTGTTTACCAGTCATGAGCTTAACACAGTCCTGGAGTTCGATCAGGAGGCTGCCTTGATTGGACTAATTCAGTCTGTCTCTCCCTTTTGTACCTTTTCCCATCAATGTTTATTGTTCTATGTGACTGGAACACTTTGTAAACATTTATCCACTTTCCCACAGTTGAGCTCACAATTAGGGTGAATTTCTAAAGCCAGTCATTACAGCAGGTTCGACCATTTGTAATGCCATGGTAGCTTAGCGCTAGTGAGGCATGGCTTTACAGGCCGTGATCCTAAAGACCTATCCTGGTATACTCACTAAAGGTCCACTCTTTCTGTTGACCTTAATGAGAGTTGAGGTACCTGTCGCTCTGTGGGAGGCATTAGCACATCACGAGATTGGGTCCTAATGCTGATGCATGACTATTATGCTAATTTGAGCTTCGTTAGGAATGCAGATGCTGAACAAAGTCCGTGTTCATTAGACAAGACAAAATTGGAACTGAGACCAATTTTATTTCTCAACGCTCTGAGGGATGGCTATAGATCCTGGATTAAATTTAAAACAAACTTGATTGACAGTGTCCTCCTAAAAATTGAAGTGAGAATGTGTTAATCTCAGGAACTAAGCATTAGGCTTTGTTACTAAAGAACATGTACGCGCTTCATATGCGAGTCTGAGTTTGCTACATTTATTCATTTTTTTTAAACCATTTGGTTTGTGTCTTCACCTGATGCCTTTGTGCAGTATCATCTGAGTACTTAAAAGTTCTGTCCCTGATCTATTTGATACTGGCTAGAACTCTGTTTTCCTCTTGAACCAAGAAGGAACTGTAGGCATGTTGGCTGGGGAATTTTGTAGAAGTTTTCTTGAGATATTTAGTTTTATGCTTAGACCTACCAGGAAAACTGATGCTTTAATTTAATAGTTTTTAGTATCTGTAAAGGCTAATTGGAAAAAAAATTACTATAGGGAGGACTTGATTGGAATGGAGTAGGTAAAGGGAGACTGATTACAAATGTCCCATATTTTCTTTATGCCATCTAGAAGTGATCGTTGTAATGTAGTAAACATTTTCAAGAGTACCTCTCTAGCAGTGAGACTTCAGTTTGTTGTTTAGAGTGCATCTCTTACAGCTAAGACACTAAATCTTTTTCTTTAAATTTTGGGCTGACAAAGACTAACATAATGCAATGGATGCAAAACTTAAAGCAGTAAGTTTGTTCTAATAGCAATCTGTTGCATTTTATTTAGTCTGTTCCTTCCCCTGGCACTTGAAGATGGGCTCATTTTGAATGTGTGCACCTGGGTCCAGATTGCCTCCTCTATCTGAGCTCTTCCTGATGCAGGAGAGGGGAGGTGATGGCCAGGGAAATCATTATGGCTTCCTAGTTATGAGGGCCAGTCTCTGCTGCCACCAGTCCAGACTCCTCTGTGAGTTGGAGCAGCTTGTAGGCTGCTCCATCTTATGCCATTATTGCGTGATCTCTTGTGCATCACACACGCACTAGAGTATGATCAGCTTCTCTTCTCTCCCATGCTGCACAATACATCCCCTAGGTGGAGGTGAGGTGGATGGTGCAAGAACTGTCTGCCAGAGTAATTCCTGCTGCCCACTTAGAGCCAGTATCTGACCCCTTTGTGCTGCCTGAGTGGCACAAAGAAGTTGCATCTTAAGTGAGAATTCAGTCTGTAGTCTATGGTATGTAGTATCCTTGATTTCCTCTCCTCCCTCTCTCCTCCCCCACCCCCCGGTTCCTTTAGTCTACTATTTTGTCCTTCTGTGCTCTTCCATCTCCCTATATAAGACAGCTGGGAGTGTAGAAGGAATGATTTTTCTCCATAATTGAGACTAATGCAGTCTGTTTCCATAAAAACAGGTTTCAGAGGAACAGCCGTGTTAGTCTGTATTCGCAAAAAGAAAAGGAGTACTTGTGGCACCTTAGAGACTAACCAATTTATTTGAGCATGAGCTTTCGTGAGCTACAGCTCACTTCATCAGATGTTTACCGTGGAAACTGCAGCAGACTTTATATACACACAGAAATCATGAAACAATACCTCCTCCCACCCCACTGTCCTGCTGGTAATAGCTTATCTAAAGTGATCAACAGGTGGGCCATTTCCAGCACAAATCCAGGTTTTCTCACCCTCCACCCCCCCACACAAATTCACTCTCCTGCTGGTGCTAGCCCATCCAAAGTGACAACTCTTTACATAATCAAGTCGGGCTATTTCCTGCATAGATCAAGGTTTTCTCACATCCCCCCCACCCCCATACACACACAAACTCACTCTCCTGCTGGTAATAGCTCATCTAAACTGACCATTCTCCAGGTTTAAATCCAAGTTAAACCAGAACATCTGGGGGGGGGGGGTAGGAAAAAACAAGAGGAAACAGGCTACCTTGCATAATGACTTAGCCACTCCCAGTCTCTATTTAAGCCTAAATTAATAGTATCCAATTTGCAAATGAATTCCAATTCAGCAGTTTCTCGCTGGAGTCTGGATTTGAAGTTTTTTTGTTTTAAGATAGCGACCTTCATGTCTGTGATTGCGTGACCAGAGAGATTGAAGTGTTCTCCGACTGGTTTATGAATGTTATAATTCTTGACATCTGATTTGTGTCCATTTATTCTTTTACGTAGAGACTGTCCAGTTTGACCAATGTACATGGCAGAGGGGCATTGCTGGCACATGATGGCATAGATCACATTGGTGGATGTGCAGGTGAACGAGCCTCTGATAGTGTGGCTGATGTTATTAGGCCCTGTGATGGTGTCCCCTGAATAGATATGTGGGCACAATTGGCAACGGGCTTTGTTGCAAGGATAAGTTCCTGGGTTAGTGGTTCTGTTGTGTGGTATGTGGTTGTTGGTGAGTATTTGCTTCAGGTTAAAAGGATCAGTTGGTAAGGAAAATACTGGGGTCCACAAAATTTGCCCTTCTGATTGACTTGAACTTCACGTGCCTTTTTCATTCTAATCTGTGTTTTTCACTTAGATGGTTTGTAAACTCTTAGGGATGAATGATTGGTTTTTAAATCAGCAGGTGTGGATAACTTGCACTCAAGGGTCCAAAAAGAGTTGGCTGAGGAGATCTCTGGCCCACTGATTTTAATAAATCTTGGAATACTAGGAAAATTCTAGGAGTGTGTGTGTGTTGTGCCACTATGCAAAAAAGAGCAAGCTGGTAGACCTGGGTAACTATAGGCTGGTTAGCCTGTCATCAGTCCTGGACAAAATGCAATTCAGTTAATACAGCATTGAATGCTAGGAATATTATGCCAGTCAGCGAGGTTTTATGGAAAACAGTCTTGTTAAACAAACCTGATTTCGTTCTTTGAGAAGATCACAGGTTTGGTTGATAAAGATAACTGTGCAGATGTAATATACTTTGCCTTTGTAAGGCATTTGGCTTAGTACCACACAACACTTCAATTAAAAAAAAAATTAAGCACTATAAAATCCCAACAGAGCACATGTTAAATGGATTAACAGCTGGTTAAATGACAGCTCTCAAAGTAGTTGTCACTGGGGAATCATCAAATGGAGGTGTTTTAAAGGGGTTCTGCAGGGACTGATGCTAGGTCCAACGCTATTTAATATCTTTTTCATCAATGATCTGGAAGTAAATATAAAATCACTGCTGATAAAATCAGTAGATGACACAAAATCTACCACTAACATGTGAGGTAGGGGTGTGATTCTCTTGGTTGTGCACACGTGCTCTCGCTAGCCCTCCTTGAGCTAGCAGGAGTCTAAACAGCAGTGTAGCCACAGTAGCCAGGGCAGCAGCAGAGGCATAACTTAGCTGTGCCAAGTACAAACCTGCCTGAAACTGCTGGTTCTGAACTCAGCACAGCTACGCTGTGTCACCTCTGCCCATGGTGCTGCGGCTGCGCTGCTAGGAATGCTCCCAGTAGGTCAGTCAGAGGTAGGGAAAGTGTGTGTAGGACCAGGAGACTCGCGCTCTCAGTCTGGATGTAGCTAAAGATTGGTGGAGTGTGGTAAATGATGAAGACAGGGCAGTTGTACAGAGTGTTCAGGATCTCTTGGTTACCTGGACCCATTCAAACAATGTATTTTAACACCGCCAAATGCAAGGTCGTGTTTAGGAGCAAGGATTGCAGGCCATACCAGCCAAATGGGGGAATAGTATCCTGGAAAGCAGTGTCTCTGAAAACAAATTAGGGATCCTAGTGACCAAGCAATTAACCTAACCTAGTGTGATGTGATATGACACAGGGATAATGAGGTACTTGGAGTGTGGAGTAGGGAGGTGATTTTGACCTCTGTATATTCTATTGGTGAGGCCGATACTAGAATAGTTCTAGTGTCAGCATTTTTAAAGGATGTTGAAAATTGGAGAGGGGGAGTAGAAAAGAACCACCAAAGTGATTTGAGAATGTCTTACAGTGAGAGACTTAAAGAGCTCAATCTGATTAGCTTATCAGAAAGAAGATTGAGAGAGCATTTGATTAGTGGATCAGTACCTTCATGGGGAGGAAACACTGGGTACTAAAGGCCTTTCTAATATAATGGAGAAAGGCAGAACTAGTGGCTGGAAGCTGAAGCCAGACAAATTCAAATTGGAAGTAGGGGACAATTTTTTAATGGTGGTGGTGATTTACTGTTGGAACAAGGGAAGTGATGGATTCTCTCTCTTGATGTCTTCAAATCAAGACTGAATGCCTTTCTGGAAGGATATACTTTAGCTAAACACAAGTTACTGGGTTTAATACAGGTGTAAGTGAGTGAAATGTAATGGCCAGTGATGCACAGGAGGTCAGAATTGATGCTCTAATGGCCCCTTCTGGCCTTATTCTATGAATCTACGAATAGTATTGTAGTCTGGTGCAGCAGCTTATTTTGTTTTACTCTTTATACTCATTACCTATGTTTTACTCTTATTGTATACTCTATCTTAGCTAAAGTGTGTAACAACAACAGTTTATCTTCACCTTGATCAGATATTCAGGGCTTGGAATGTTTTAGGTTACCTCACTCTAGTATAGTGAGACCAAGCTAAGCTTTATCCTTCAGAAATTTTTCAGCCTGCAAACAGTTACTGCTGAATGTAGAGCTTGCTATGTGGCTGCAGAAATCCAAAATAGTTCTTTACTTTTGTGAAGTCCTCTCCTGTAATTAACTCTGAGATAGGGGTATGCATGCGAACAATGATACTGAGGATTTGTCTTCACTACTGGGGTGAGTTGACCTAAGTTAAGCTACTCCAGCTACATGAATAACATAGCTGGAATTGACATAGCTTAGGTCGACTTACCGTGGTGGTTTCACTGCACTGCATGGATGGGAGATGCCCTCCAGTCGACTTCCCTTACTCTTCTTGGGAAGCTGGAGTACCAGAGTCAACCTGAGAGCACTCTGCTGTTGATTTAGTGAGTCTTCACTAGACCTGCTTAATAGACACCCGCAGTGTGGTAGTGAGACAAGCCTTGAGTCATTCACTATGTAAACCTGACTTTTGGTGCCATCTGGAGAGTATTGAAGAGATTAAAGTGACCTGCTCCTTGTGTCTTCTGTTCAGCAGCATGTTCTCTTGCTCTCCTCCTAATAGAAGTTATTAAGCCTTTCAAAAAACCTCTGGGTAGCTGAGTATCAGTTAGTTATTCTGCTTATATAGCCCTTCTGATACATTATTATAGGCTTTGTATTTCAGTTAAATATTTTGTGTGTATCTTTTTGCTGGAAAATTTCTAGTCTGTGGTGACATTGCTGCCAAATACTTCAGTGGCTTGCACGGCAATCTTTGTATTTAGACTGAAAGCTTTTAATCCGTCTTCCAAAGATTTTTTTTCTTTTTCCCCAAATCCTATTGCTAACCCAACTTTCTTCTTTATTTCAGTGTGTAAAGGTTGCCATAAAGGACAAACAAGTGAAATACTTTATACATTACAGCGGTTGGAATAAAAAGTAAGTAATAAGTCTCTGAAAACGAGACTTAATTTTCCTTTATTGATTGCCCAAGATGGAGTTAACTTGATGGACTGACACTCCCAAGCATAAGTCAATGGAAGACGTTTCACAAGCTCAGAAATTAACTTGGGTTTAAGTCAATGAACTGCAGCAAAGCCTCACCGTTTAAAGCCTGGAATAATACAGAGCTAATGTGGCTCAAATAATTGTTTTGTTTTTAAAGGCACATTTCCTTGGTGCATCAGTTGGACAGTCAAACTAGCTCAAAGTGCTGCTAGATTAACTAGGTTGCCTTATCGCAGCAGTCCAGTGCACAGCCTACTACCCATTTTGAGAACTCTTTCAATGTTTTCTAGGTTTGAAGATATAGGATACAACAAACTTTTTGTTGTTTACTGGGATATGGGACAATCCCTGCGTGTTGAACAGTGGAGCAGTACTTTCTCCTGTCAGACACATCTGTTCTGTTTATGTAATCAAGTACTACAGGTGATGTAAAAGGGAGTAGGATTCGTGGCATGATGGGGAAGGCTGCTCTCAGAATAGATGAGAGGGTGTGTGCCCTAAGTTCTGATAAGTGAGGCTTTCAGTCTCTACTGCACCATCTGCCTGTTGGGTAGAAACTTGTTTGAGGTCAGGGGTGATGGAAGGTTGTAGTAAAGCTGGTTACAAGGTTTTCCTTTCTGTAAAAATGATGAGATTTTAGAATTTTCTCTCTTCCTCTCAGGAACTAAAACTTCTCTTTCATGTCTCCAAAGATTAAAAAGTCCGTGTGAGCATCTTGCTTTTGGAATTGCAAGTATATTTCTTGTGAGTTTTTTGGGTGATCAATAAGGATTGAGAACAACATCATTGATAAAATGTTTTGCTTACAAGTTGTTCCTATTCTTGGTCACCAGCTTTCTGTAAACAATCGTGATGCAGCATCCACATGGCGCTTGCAGGTTGCGAAGTGTTCTTATTTTCAAAAGGAGAATATTACTAGACTGCCCTCAGTTTTATTGCTCAGTTCAAGTTTAACTATATTCTTTGGTCTAACACTGAGTGTAGGAGCAGTAAATACTTGTTTTTCCTTAGCAGCAGCATTTCATATTCCCGGTCTCCTTCAGAGACCGCAGTTTTCAGAGTCGTTTTGGTTCATGTGAACATTGCTGCCATATACTCTGAAAAAGGCACTGTGGACACACGAGACTGAATTGTTTTGTTTTGTTTTTTTTTTTTGGTCAGCATGTAGCGAGGTCCAAGTTAAACTTCATGTTTTGGTATCTGGTATCTTCAAAAAATGTTTCCTCCAAAGCAGTAAACAGCCAAAGGAGTGTCCTCATGTAAACACTTGTGTAACAAGTTGGAACTTGAACGCTTGTGCCTGCTGCTAAGTTCATGCTGACTCTTTGGGGTCAGTTAAAATCCATTCTTTTCTATTTAATCGGTAGTGGTGGGTGTCACTGGCTGTGTCAAATGACTTTTTCTTGTCTTTCTCCACTTGCACTAACTGTTTGCCTTTGATTATTTTCTTGCTTTTCCAAGCTTCCAATTATCTCCATTAAAAGTGGCATTGCTGCAACATCTAGACAACTGGGACTGTATGGCTTTTTAATTTATGACTTTATAATTAAGCTATGGTTCTCTATAATACATGAGTTTTAAACTGCTTGGCTTCCAGTGTTTTCTGCAAGCCTTGGTAGGAAGTAGTTTTCACGTCATATATAGCATAATACATTCTCACGCAGTTGTACAGTTTTCTTCTATTGAGGGTTTCTGGCAACAATATAAACTTTGGGAGCAAAGATCAAGTGGCTTAAATACTTCACCAAGGCCTCATCCTAAATATATAGCCTCTAATGTATGTACAGTTGGATGTATTTTATTTTTGTTTTTTGTAATACTTGCACACTAAACTTACCTTAAGAATCTTGAAGACTTATAGTGAACTTGTTTTTACCATATTGACATTCTAAGCTTGACAACTTTTGCAATGAGATCATTACTTCACCATGAAATGAATGGTTGAGAAACTCTAATTTACAAAGCTCTGTATATTACATACACATTTATATAAATAAACATACAACTTGATATATTTTGAAAAACTTGTACATAATTTCACATGGCCATTTTTAATGTGCTTTTAATTTAAAATCCTTTGTCAAATTGCTGAAAGATTATCTGCACTTTATCAAAGTGGAATTTGCTTGCTTACAATGGCAATTTCTCCAACATACGTTTATATTAAATCATTTACTTCAGATTTTTCAAATGTTCATGCCATCTTGGTTTCCTTTACAGAGAGAAATCAGAGCTCTTCTTTTTACAGTAAGATCTTATTGCTGAATTTGTTCACCTATAAAATATGTTGGAAAAGATACAGTAAATTTATCTTGCTGCATAAATTAGTTATGGCTGCAGATTTCCCATGTTATAGTAAGTGTAGCACTTTTTAAAAAAAAAACTGGACTTAAAAAAAAAATTAAGGAAATTTTAAGATTTGGAGTCTTTCACAATTGGCAACCTCTGCGGGAAAGACTGAATTTCACTTTGTCCTAGAGAAATGGTTAGAGCTTCAATCAGTGGGAATGCATTTTATCTGGTAACTTACACTTTCAATTGTGCCAGTTCATGATTTACCACAGAAGCAAAAGTTCAGTCTCAAATCCTGTGAAGTCTTTAATTGATTATTGGGAACAGAATTTAATTATGTAGTGTTTTTGAATGATGGTTTAATTTTTCAGCTGGGATGAATGGGTTCCAGAAAGCAGAGTGCTCAAATACGTGGACACGAATCTGCAGAAACAGAAAGAACTTCAAAAGGCCAATCAGTAAGTATTTTGTGATAGACTGATTTGACTTACCATGATTTCCTTTTTACAGTGCTTCAGCCCAAGAAATAAATCTCCAAGGGAGTAGATGGGCTTTTTAGATTTGAAGGAATGTGGTAGTCATATTGTCTTTCCCTTTTTTGTTTTTTGTGCCTGTCTTCAGACTTCTAACGTGGACCTGTCCTTATCTTCATAATCTTTCAGCCAAATGGATCACTACTCCTTGACTTCCCGATAGCTTGTAATCAAAACCTGAAGTATGTGAATTTTAAGTTGCAAGGAAAAGGGTAAAATAGTTTTAAATGAAGGAGACTTTGTGGTATCTCAAAATAAAACATAGATGTGTGTGTATATATATGTAATAGTCACCTAAAATATCTTGTAAAATAGTAATGTCCTCTTATTGAAGACTAATTTTTTATAAGATGGCTCTACATGTATTGATCCATATGAATGCTTTTTTATTCTGGAAAAAAGTGACCTCTTAGAATACAAATATTTCTAGTAGGTATCTTTCTGAAGCAGCTCCCGTGTATTTCTTTCTCAATTCTGAATATTGGGAGGAGTGGGGAAGAGTTGGGTGTCCATGTGTAAGTAAAAATGGTTGGTCAGAACTATATAATGAAGTTCAATCTTGTCAGTAGTTGGATTCTTCTTTCTCCTCCTCCTCTCCCACCCCCCCCCGGTGTCATGAAGGAGCTTCCTCAGTGTCTGTTCTCTTTAAACCCATTCACTACAAATTCTCTAAATGTTTGTATGGACTCTTACCTTTTAGAAAAGATAATAGCTTCTCTTACAGTAAACTCTTATTGCTGAATTTGTTTTTAAAGGGAACAATATGCAGAGGGCAAGATGAGAGGTGCTGCTCCAGGCAAGAAGACATCTGGTCTGCAACAGAAAAATGTTGAAGTGTAAGAAGCTTTTTTAAAAATTATCTTTGCTTATTAGTCATTACTCTTAAATCTTAAGCAGCACTCTTTTGTGAGTTTCCAGAGGTTAAATTTAAAGTGCAAAATCTTTGCTTAAAATTCAAAGAACTGTTAGTTTATAAACATGGAGTGCTTCTGTTGTGACAAACTACTTACCTATCCAGCAAAACCTTCTCTCAATGCACTGTTCACTAATGCAGGACCCACATGTTGCTGAAACTACATGACTGGATGCACTTACGTTTTTAAATTCTGCACCAGTCTTTACATACAATTTCTCGTAAATTATTGAACAAAAGTTATAAGGGCACATCATATTTCACATGGTAGATCTTAGTGAAACTGATATTTCCCCATGGAATGGCAGAATCAACCCTGGTCACGCAAACCGTAATAAAGAATCCTTGAAGACAGGGATGTAGCTCAAAAGAATAGATTTCATATTGCCTTCATGGTGTATATTTATTAAAGGATGGTTTAGGATGCAAACGAAGTTTTGTGATATTCTGCCATTCATGGAATACTAGCTTATTTACCACAAGTTGCATTTTTTGCATTTTGTTCTTTAACTATTCTATTTCTTTGGACAAAAATAATGCTAAGTACGTGTGTGGGTCTTAAAACAAAATGGCTTTGCATGTTAAAATTGCAAGCTTGAGAGACTCAGACCCAAGCTCAAGTGTTCGTTAGAAAACAAACGTATATTCACAAGTAATCAACAGATCGTCTCAGTTCCATCTGTAGGGTTTTAGTGACTAGGATTGTGGTGTTATATCTAGACTCAGTTACATCCAGGCACTTAATGTTAGAGCAAAATTCGCTCCAGACTCGTAGCCACAATGTACTTTTAATATTTTATTTCAGAAGGTGGTGGGCTTGATTAATTTTTGAAGGTATTCATTGCTAATGTGATACTTCGAGCTCCTAGCTTGATTTGCTTTTTGGTCTTTGTCAAGAGAGACAAACCTGGCTAAGGTTTGACACCATTTCCTAAAAATAAAGGCATTTGATGGCAGTTTCAAATCTCCTTTTTAGGTCCTGTATCATTCTTTTGATGATGGTGATTTTTTAGCATTATGAAATATGTATCTCTGTTTTGGATCTTCTATTTTGATGTCAAAAGTGTTTAGACACTTTTAGTGTAACACTATTAAGTTAGCATAATAGATTTAAACTGACAGGAGCTGGTGTTTCTGTCGAAGGGCCTAGTGCACTTGATTCTATGGACAGTGAAGTTGGTAAGAGTACAGTTGTGCTTCTCTGTTGCTCTGTTACCATAACAGGGTTATGGTTACTAATATCATGAATATATGTATCCATGCTTTTGAGATCAGGGTTCTGACTTTTCCCACTCCTAATTTGCATGGTATTGAACACTCCTAATGGTAAGATTAGAGACCAGCTCCTGCTAGCCTTACTCATGTGAGCAGTCCCAGTTGAATTCACTGGGATGGCTTGTGAGAGTAAGGTGAGCAGGAGTGACCCCTAAAGATTTAACTCTCTCAGAAAAGCAATGAAATTCAAAGTTGCTATCATAACCCTCTCAATCACTCTAGTTATAAAGCACATCAGAAACACCACTCTGGTGTGGGCTTTTTTCTTTAAGAGCCTGTCTTATTTTGTGTAATTTTGAAACCATGTTTTCAAGCCCTGGCTTTGCTTCACGGTTGAAACAGCATCTGAGAGGAGGATGTATCTCTTCTTCTGTTGCCCCAGAACAGAAACTGGGGTTGATAGTGTCCCATAGTAGCTGGGACACTATCATAGGTAGGTTAACTGTCCTCCTAAACCTTGATAAGAGTCTCTCATTTTTGGGGTGGGGAACAGTTAATCAATGATGGATCTTCAGATCAATAAGAGGAATCCATGAAAAGGGAAGATGTTATTGGAATAGTGAACTGGCTTTTGATGCTATCGTTCGTCTCATGTAGGGCCCTACCAAATTCACAGTCCATTTTGGTAAATTTCACGGACATAGGGTTTTAAAAATCGTAAATGTCATGATTTCAGCTATTAAAATCCGAAATGTCAGGTAGTTGTAATTGTAAGGATTCTGACCCAAAAAGTAGTTGCGGGGAGGTCAAAGTTTTTGTAGGGGTGGTTGTGGTACTGCTACCCTTACTTCTTTGCTGCTGTTGGCGACAGCCCTGCCTTCAGAGCTGGGCAGCTGGAGGGCTGCGACTTGGCTGGGAGCCCAGTTCTGAAGGCAGAGCTGCTGCCAGCAGCAGCGCAGAAATAAGGATGGCATGATGTGGTATTGCCACCCTCACTTCTATGCTGCTGCCAGTAGGGCCCTGCCTTCAGAGCAGGGCATTTGGCCAACAGCCGCTGCTCTCTGTCTGCCAAGAAGTATGGGTGGCAATCCTGCAAACCCTCCTTAAAATAACCTTGTGACCTCCCTGCAACTCCCTATTGGGTCAGCACCCCCCAATCTGAGAAACACTGGTCTCCCTGTGAAATCTGTATAGTATAGGGTAAAAGCACACAGACCAGATTTCAATGGGGGGAGACCAGATTTCACAGTACATGACACGCTTTTCATGACTGAACTTGGTAGGGCCCTAACCTCATGGTAGTAAAGGTACCTTTTTAGCATAAGGGCCTTGTGCCTCTTGCACTGAACTTGCTCTTCCTCGCTTTTGTTTGTCAGCACCGTTGGTGCTTTCTCCTCGGTTAGCAGCTTGGATGTACCACGGCTTCCTTCAACAGCAGAAACTCTCCCTGTCCCCTTCTGATGGAGACTGAGGAAGAGAAATCACTTCCCCATGATAGTATCCCAACACTGTGCCTGGGACTGTAGGGCAGAGAGTTGCAGAACAGTGGCTCTTGGACCACTTAAGCCAGAAAGTGAAGATGGGATCTGAGAACTGCAAATATATCCTCTCAAATTGCACTACTAAAATAAGGGTTTTTTCTTTTAAAGAAACCATAACTGGCATTTTAAAAAACAAAGGGGCATTGCAGATGCAGAGTGTGGTTAGTGGGGGAGGGAAAGTAATTGATCTAACCACATTTTTAAAGGGGTAACACTGTCAATCTGTTTAGGCCTCAGAATTTACCTTCTGTAGCATCCTTGGAGGATGCCTGTAATCTAAAAAGAAAAATTTTAATTTAAAAATACAACAACAACAACAAAAATTTGGCTCTTCAGTGACCCAAACAATATAGCAAGGAAATAACAATGTAAATGTGTATCATGCTCCAGGGATGTGGAATGTGTTTTTAACGTCCTCTAAAAGGTAAATTTTTGAAGCTTAAATAGATTCTCTTAAAGGCTAAATATCAGGTCTGACACTCTGTCCTTAACTCAACCCCCATTGTGCCTAGATTTTTCAGACGAGATGGAGCGCATACAGTTTGCTGTTTGGAGACCCCTACAATATCGACGCGGTGAGTTAAGGATGGATTGTCACACCAGGATTTTCATCCTGAAATCCAAATTTCCTTGCTTTTGTAGATTTCTTTTATAGGCTCTTAAAGTCTTAAGTTGCAATAATGTAAGGTGCTGGTGATAACACAGGTAACAACTGTGGAAGTAACTCTTACTTTGACAACATCTCCATAAAGTACAGTTGCTACTTAAAATTATTTTTAAAAGTCTGTATGGGCTAGTAGCTCTTACCTATTTCTAAACATGTGCACTGTGCCAATTGAAAGTATACAAACCTATGAGATGTGCGCTCTTCAGTGAGAATTCTGTGCATCCATTTAAAAAGGAACTGCAGACATTTTAACTTTAAGACTTCCATTTATTTATTTGTGTGTTAGAAATTGGTGGTTTTAGAAGACTAGTCTTGGTCTGCTACCTGTTTACCAAAGGGTGAAGTCCTGGTGTCACTGAGATCAATGACAGAACTCTTATTGACATCAGTAGGGCTAAGTTCTGGCCTTTGCTCATAGATGGTGTTGTGAATGTAAGGATTGAGTCTCATGTAACTATGGATTTGGGAACTTTCAAAATACTTATTCTGTAACCTGCTATAGTTTGTATGTTAGAAAGTATGCTGAGGGTATTAAGTAATTTTTAACCAAATACAATGATTTGTAATGTGCTAGTTGTATTAATAATACGAATTTGTTTTATGGTGCCGTTCTTACGGATGGGAAGAATGCCATACAGTGACAGTTGGCTATCAAAAAAACAGGCTTAACATTTTCTAGAGATAAACTTCCCTGTACTTTTCTCTGCAAAATTGCAGGCTTCTGGTTGCTGTCCCTGGACAACTCGGGGGTTCTGCCCTTCTGACATGGCTGACCTAGCTACAGAAGTTTTTTCACTTAGAACAGCTAGCGAGCAGTCAGAAGGCAGCCAGTGCTTTGGAATATGTGAAGAAAGACATGCTGTACTTTTAGGGAATCAGAACACAAGAGCCAGCGGCAAACCTGTTAGAGAAGTCAGGAAATAGAAGTCTTGTGGTTCTTTTTAATTAGCATGATTTGCTACAGCTCTGGCCAGAAGTGCTACCAAGGCAACTGCGTTGACAATTTAGGAACCTGGGAATTGGAATTTGTTTACATTTTTCTCCCTTTGATAGAACATTCAGACTTCAGGCTCTACCCATCCTTTGAAACACATGTGTATGTTTCAGGTGTCCACCTTTAGCAAAATGAGGTAAAGCTGCATGAATAATAGAACTCAAGTCCCTAAGATGTGAAGTTAATTTCGAGCTTTAACTTTCATATTATTGCCTAATGCTACAGCAAGAACTTGTATGCTGAATTTAAAAAGGCTGATGAGTTAAACTCGGACTTCCTTTTAACGGGGAACTGTGGTCATGTATCAGTTCTCTGTTCTGAAAGCTCACATGGTCGGAAGCAGTTCTCCGCATGTACACTTCAAGGTGTTGGAAAGGTGGCATTTCTGAGCTGGCTGACTGGCAAGTCATCTTGTTGCCAAGTGGCATAATTTGTTCCACTGGCAGAATGAGAGCATAGCATGATATTATGAAGTGAAACTATATTTTAAGGTTGAGTGTTTGAAAACGAAATCTTGCTTAGATGTGTTTTCTGTTATCAAGATGTGGTTGAGTTCTGGAAGATGAGCTGTTCAAACTCTTTTGCCCACTGCTAGATTAGAACATGCCCATTAAAATTCTGCATCTGAAAATATAGACTCCAGTTGAAAACCAGACATCACTAAAAGGCCCCAGAACCCTGTTGCTTTCTGGACAGTCACTAAAATGGCATTTACCTTTCAGTCTTTTGGTTAGTGAGGTTCACTTCCTGTCCTCAGTTGTAATGCTGTTAAACAGCTGCCATGTTCAGGCTCAGAGGACTGCATTTCAGTAGTAGGTAAAGTTTTTCCTGTCTATGTAGCCTGTAAAATACTTCAGGATCCTTCAGGGTGAAAGATACTGAGTAAATGTCAAATTGAAGACTGCTGTTCAGTGCTGCTTCAACAGCGGGATTAAGCCGATTCCTCCACTGCTGCAGTCACAAAACTTTGAGTTACTTCTGTTCGTAATAAACCTTTCACTAAGGTGTCTTGCTTCCTTTACTATAGAGAGTAGTGATTAGCGCAGCCTTGTACGATGTAGAGGTGACTCTTTCGGCAGACTGGCGGTCACAGAAACCTCAGAGAGCAGCTACTTCTTTAAAAGCTACCTGTTACTAGTGAGCTATTTTTAACCTATTTCAACAGGAGACCTTGGTGTCTTGCTGCTTCTTTAGTAGTCCCCTGCTGCACTGCCACTGTCTGTTAGACTTTGCAAAATGATAGTCACTTTGACCTAATACAGAGCAATAGCTTTGAAATTTAGGGATCCGAGAGATGGGAGAGCACAAGGCACCTGCATTATACTGTACATATCGGTCGTGCAAAAAACAGAACCGCTCCAGACGTAGGAGGATTCTTTGTTCTGAGAAATTGCAGTGGTTCTTAAATGCTTTAATTTATATTCCCTAATTATCACAATTGCTCCAGTTCTCTTATGGATTGTAAAGACCCCCCAAGGCCTCTGCTTCTAGTTGGTGTGTTTAAGAGTAACTTTTTTTGCCTTTGTGTTCTGGTCAGAATTCCACTTGTGTGACATTCAGCCTGTCTGCTTCTATTTTTTCCCCCGCACAAACTGACATAGGATGAAAGCTATTCCACCTTGTTTGTGGCTGCATTTCAGTGGGAAGCGAAGTGATCTATTGCCTTAACTCTCCTCATTCACATCTGCAAAACACTTTGATACATTTTACGCGCCCCATGTAGGGGGAAAAAAGTAACTCTTATAATGCCTCTTCTTCCCTAACCCCCACCACTTCTGTGGTGGCTCTGCTTGTCCCCTTTTGTTACCCAGGTAGTACCTAGTCACATACAGGGTAAGAGTTCAGAAGCTGTTGGGGAAAACCCAATGCACAAGCAGCTTCACTAGTGGCCTGATTCTTTGCCAACTGGACGTTAGTGGATGTTGGATTGGGCCCTAAAACAGTGTAAATGGAGGCTCCTTTGTGAAAAAAGGTTCTTTATGTGAACACTGACTTACTGGTGTCTAAAATATGAATAGAGTGAGACCTGACCTGACACTGTACTGAATTTCTGAAGGTTCACTCTTACAGTATGGAACAAAATCACAACATGTTTAGTGCATGGGAGCATATTTGTTAGTCATCACATTATAAAGAACATGACCCAAACAGTTATGACAGATAGTTCTTGTTCCATCATCCAAATTTATCTGGACTAAGTCATGGTAGTATTAGAAATCTGCCCTTGAAGATGATAGGCAAATATGAATGTGACAGAATTATGGTTAAGATCTTATTTAGGACTGTATCCAGACAACTTGAACCAGTGGCTTGGCCTAGCAGATGCATACGTAACACAGGCAGTTGTCTATATCCTAGAAAACAACTGTGCTTGTATGTGATTGATTTTGCATTTTAGGCATAATTTATATGATTTTAGGCACATTCTGCATTTGTGAATGTTAAGAAAACTAGTTGAAGGGGGTTTACATGTTTTCATTTAAAGTAACCAACTTAGATTTTCTAGTTGTTCATGGAAATGATTTCTCTGTTCAGTTCTGTGTTTAGCATAAAAATATGAAAAGCTGTTCTGAAGTGTAATGGGTTTAGAGAACAGTCTAAAGATTTGCCTTTCAATTAGAAACCTGAAAAGGTACATGGAGCAGAGCGAGTGCTGAACAGTGTCTGGTGGTGTGTGAGTATGGTAGTGAACTGTTCTTGCCAATCATGATGCAGATGTGAAGGACAATCCATACTAGCTTCACACATCTTTATCAATCTGACCTTGCCATTTACTTTAATTTTTTCTCATCCTCTGCATCTATGGTGATAGTACTAAAACATGCCAATTTTACCCAAGATAAGACTGAGATTTAATTAATTTATAAACCTCCCTATCAAGCTGTATTCCTTTCACAGCACTGAGCTTATGATAGTAAATACCTGAAATACTGGCCAGCTACAAATTTTATTTACCCAAGATATGCACGTTACCCAAGGTAACTTTGAAGTATCACCTCTGCACAGCACTGTAGATATTATTTAAATAAATGTCACTACCTCTTTTGAATACTAATAGTTCTTGGCCTCTATTGTGTGTCAGAGAATTCCATCAGTTAGCCATGCATTGTGGGTTTTTTAATCCCCACCTATATAATCTACTTTTACACTACCATTCCAATCAAAAGTCTTGTAAATGTTCTATTAAATGGAAAAAGATGGCATAGGATTAACTGTGGTGCTAAGAGCATGCCACCAATAGCTTTTATCAGTTTAGACTTTGTTG
Source organism: Lepidochelys kempii (assembly GCF_965140285.1). Lineage (NCBI taxonomy): Eukaryota > Metazoa > Chordata > Testudines > Cheloniidae > Lepidochelys > Lepidochelys kempii. The sequence continues at coordinate 83,114,081 of NC_136389.1, read as the reverse complement.
CCATTTAACTTCATTGGTTGTACCTTTATATTTATATTGGAGAAAGTAAATGACACTACATTAGTGACAACCTCTACCTTCCTTTATTTTATTAGTTTCTTCTCGCTATGTAGTCAAGCAGGTTGGTGGGCTTTTGTTCATTGTCCTGGGTTACTGGGTCAAGTTGCCTATTGATTAACTTTTTAAATACTTTCTAGAGATCTTTGTGTATGGGTGTCCACAAAAATTAAGACTTATTTCTTATGGTACCTTAAGACTTTAAATGGTTTTTTTTTTCCATTTTTGCAGGAAAACAAAAAAGAACAAACAGAAAAGTAAGCATATTTTTATTCGTAAGTTAGTGTTTGGTACATAATGGAAGATCTACTGGGACAGATGCTCATCTGATGTAAATTGCTATAGTTCCAATTTCACTGGGGCTATGATCATTTACTTGGTTGATGATCTGCCCAACTAAGTTTATGAAATAACTTTTTTGCCTCGGATTTTAGGCTGTTAACCAGGTGGAAGCATTAAAATCATACAAATGGAAATGTCTGTCAGGGTCAGGACTGCTTACAAATTAAAAACACAAATTGTTTGCATATAACAGTTCTGCAGTAGAATCGTTCTTTCTCTGATTAAACAGGTGTTGGGTATTCTTTCTTTCAGTGTGGAATATTGGCCAGGCTCAGCTGCTGTAGCATAGTGGGGACATGCAGGAATAAGAGTGGGTCCGCAATAGAACTTATATTGCATTGTAACCTGTAATCTTTGTGTCCAAGTTATCAATGTAGGGGATGTTTCAGGAGGGGGAATGATTTTTTTTATTGAAAACAATGAATTCATCTGCAGTTTGAGACCTGCGTATAGTCAAACAAGTCCTTTAGTGAAAATGTCAGTAGAAATACTATTGTTAGTGTAGATATAAAATGCATCTGCGAACAAAATAATAGCTGTTTTTTGTATGTGTAGCTCCTGGAATTGGGGAAGGCAGCAGTACCAGCGAGACTCCCCAGCCTCCTAGGAAGAAAAGGGCTCGAGTAGATCCCACGGTTGAAAGTGTATGTATTTTTAACTCTGTAGTAACTCTCCATTTAGTTGTAACCGATTGAATGGTTTGTCTCGGTAGTTCTGTTTCAGTCTTTGGTTACTGGTTTTTAAACAAGTTCCTGTTGAAATCTGCAGCTTTTGATCTGTGTTATCTTTTTGGTCACAAATGCATGACAAATATGTCAGTAATTGAAGCAGGGGAAAAATATTCTGAGTAATGTATTTACCTGAGTTAGCGTCCTATCCCTGTTTAATACAGAATTTCCAGACCTAGCACTCCAAGCTATCATTGTGCTTCTGGCAAAAGATAAGTATATGGAGGAAAATGCCACCAGTTAACATGCTATCGTTGTGAGCAGCTTTCAGACTGAAATCGGAGAGCTTTGAGTTTGTTCTTTCCATCTCGAAGCACTGCTTTAGTTGAGGCTGCATCTTAAGTATTTCAGAGATGATGTTTGCAGCTGTGGGACTTAACTATTCCATTAACAGTTTTATTTAAAAAAAAAAAAAATCTATTTTCATAAATTCTGATATTTAAGTGGTCTTAAACTTTTTTTGGTTGGAGGGAAAACACTTAATTTGTCAATAGATCTATTTAATAGCATTTAAAGAATATCAGACATGTGGGTCTAGAGTCAGAGGTGACACTGGGCCGTCAGCACTGCATGAGGCATTTGTAACAAAGTGAAGTTGCATAGTTACGCGACTACTTAAAAGCTGGCTTATGATTAGCTGTAACTATTGACTGTTGTCCCTGTTCAACAAAGTGGTGGTGTAAGCATGAATTAATGAATAGGTAATGTAACAGAAAAGAGAAGTAATGCTCTCAAGTGGAAAAGCTCTACTAGTTTTGTAAAGTTAATATCTTAGACTTGAAGTGCTGCCATGGGGATAGCTTTGTCTAACAGAGTTGAACTGGCAAGAGTTGAACTGTTTGTCGCTCCATAAGATTTTGAGGTAACAATAGCAGCTGCAGTCTTGAGTCTTTTGATAGACTGTTATGTAATAGCTACATTTTGGAAAATTAAGACTTACCTGGGTATAATGACCAAAGAAGGATGACTTTTTTTTTTGTTGATTCTTCAGGAAGAAACCTTTATGAACAGAGTTGAAGTAAAGGTAAAAATTCCAGAAGAGCTGAAACCATGGCTTGTTGATGACTGGGATTTGATCACCAGGCAAAAACAGGTAACCCTCACATTGTGAAAATTATCCTTTATCTATAAGCATGTAGACTGATGTCAGCTGACAGTTTGGAACTTCTGCTCCTTCCAGCTGGGGGAATGTGTTGGTTTATTTTTGAAGGTATACTTGGTATTATGTCTACTTGAGGCTTATTTGACTGGGTTGTAGGTACCAGCTGGTTTCTTCCCAGAGGTCACCTGTGATGTTCAGCAGAGCTGCATGTTAAGAGCACATCCTGGAGGCTTCTTAAGTCTGGGCAGGCATAAACTAAAATGTCAGCTTGCCCTTTTAAACTCATGATGTTGCCTGTGGCTGTTTGTTTGCCTTTTGATACATACTCATTTTAGCTGGTAGAGAAAGTTGGTCCATAGCAGCATTTTATACAGACATTGACTTGTTCCATATCCTCGTCAGTGATTTAGCTAGTGGCATAGAGAGCACACTTACAAAGTTTGTAGATGATACTAAGCTGGGAGAGGTTGCAAGTGCTCTGGAGGACAGGATTAAAATTCAAAACTGGACAAATGGCCTGAAATAAATAGGATGAAATTCAATAAGAACAAATGCAAAGTGCTCCACTTAGGAAGGAACAATCAGTTGCACACATACAAAATGGGAAATGACTGCCTAGAAAGGAGTACTGCAGAAAGGGATCTGGGGGTCATAATTGACCACAAGCTAAATGAGTCAGCAGTGAAACGCTGTTGTAAAAAATGCAAACATCATTCTGGGATGTATTAGCAGGAGTGTTGTAAGCAAGACACGAGAAGTAATTCTTCTGCTCTACTCCACGCTGATTAGGCCTCAACTGGAGTATTGTGTCCAGTTCCGGGCGCCACATTTCAGGGAAGATGGACAAATTGGAGAAAAGCAACAACAATGATTAAAGGTCTAGAAAACATGACCTATGAGGGAAGATTGGAAAAAATTGGGGTTTAGTCTGGAAAAGAGAAGATTGAGAGGGGACATAACAGTTTTAAAGTATGTAAACGGTTGTTACAAGGAGGAGGGAGAAGAATAATTTGTTCTTCACCTCTGAGGATAGGACAAGAAGCAATGGGCTTAAATTGCAGCAAGGGAGGTTTAGGTTGGACATTAGGAAAAACTTCCTAATTGTCAGGCTAGTTAGCACGGGAATAGTTAAGCCTAGAAAGGTTATGAAATCTCCATCATTGGAGGGTTTTAAGAACAGGTTAAACACCTGTCAGAGATGGTCTAGTAGTTACTTAGTCCTGCCCTGAGTGCTGGGGGCTGTTTCCAGTCCTATGCTTCTATGATTAACCTTCGGGATAGGAAAGGAGTTGAGAGAACACCAAAGCCTAGGGTGGATCTCGAACTTGGGTCTGCCTGTAAGAGTCTACCACAACTACTTCCTTTTGCTTTTAAAAGAAGTCACATTTTTAAGAGATGAGTAGCCATGACTTGAGCCTGAAATAAGGCTGTGGACACTTTCCCATGCAACTCTGAAAATGTACTTTAGTAGTGGTATTCAGTACAGTACTTTTTCCAGTTCTGGGAACATCAGTTTCTGAATCTCCTCAGACTGGAATGCTCTTGTGAAAGGAATTGGCTCATTGAATCCAGGTGTGACAAAAGATTTGTATTTGAGCTCATGTTTCAGAAGTGAAAAGTGAGTATAGTAACTAATATATACAGTTTAATTGTGGCTTGTATGTGTATATATAATGGCTTCTATGTACAGTGTTAAACATAGAATCTAAAATCCTTAATGGCACATGCATTTGAATAGTAACTCCTCTGCTTCTCTGTGCTCTGGTACAGTTGGGTGATGCCCTCTTTAGATAGACATTCCACCTGCATGCATTACAATTTACAAACATACAGGGTGTGCTCAGTGGTGTCTGAAATATGTCTGCTGTCAGCAAGCAGATCTTAGCAGAGAGTGAACAAGAAATGAGGAGCCCTTGATATCTGTAGGGAGCCAAAAGAGAAGAATCTGGATTCTTGTGTGTAACCCAATGCTATCCGCTATTAGATTTAGAACAGAATACTTTATTTTAGATAAAACTTAAAATAGTGGGCAAGGTTTGATGCATAAAGATATTGTGGTGCTCCGTCTTGTCCCTGGATGGGAGGAGTTCTGTAATTCCTACCTATATCCACTAGATCATGTAGGGATTTGTTTGCTGATGTTCTAGAATTCATAGCTGCATATTCTAAATTCTGAGGAGCTCTGCTTAGTCAAACAGTAAAAGATGACTTTTGAAAAGCATGTAACATGCAAAAAGAGAAGGGGCAAACTTGATGGAATGATTAGTTGTGATTTAATACCTTCATGGTTAAGTAAAATCCTAGCTCCAAATTCTCAACAGCTGAATGTTGTAGAAAAATTATTTTCTACAAAGGTCCTCTTGTATTTGTCAGTACTTTAAAACCAGTATGCAGACACAAATATTCTGCAGGTGAGACTATTTGCATTAGTCCATCTACTTATTCTTTGATTTTCATAGCTCTTTTATCTTCCTGCCAAGAAGAACGTTGACTCAATTTTAGAGGATTACGCAAGCTACAAGAAATCACGAGGAAACACTGATAATAAGTAAGTAATGGCATTTTAAAAGGCATGTCTTAGCCATTAAAATGGCTTTCTGCTGTTGACTGTTACAGCCTGTCCCAGTCCCCCTTCCTGGATGAGCATCGCTTCCTTGTAAATGGACCACACGTAATCCTGGGCCCAGTTTAGCTCAGGAATTTCTTAACCACAGATCTTTACTGTGGAACAGCACTAGAATGTTCTAGATCTTTGGAAAACCGCAAACCCATGAACACAATCCACCTGATTTGATCTCCCTGCTCTTGTCAGCCTTGCGTTTGTTCAGCATCCTTAAGCAAGGTAAACCACTCTTGCTGCCTTCCTCTTCCATTCCTCTTCGTTATCTGGTGGTGGATGGCTTCCCCCTCAGACCCATCCTTAAAGTGTCTCATCTGTGGTCAGGTGGTCAAACTGCAGCTTTCCAGCTATGTGCTTAGACCAAGGAGTTCCGGCCCTGTCCTTTTAGATTTGGATAGAGTCAAGTCAGTTATGCCTCCTGGTTGCAAATCCAGAACACAGCAGCAGAGAGTTAATCCGAGTTGATGGTTCTCCGACTCCCATTTATAGTCATTCACCTTTGTGACCAGTCCCCAGCCTGAAAGGAACGTTCTAATCCCCAAATGAAGGCTATAGCACAAAGTGACTACTGGTTACAATTAAAATGAAGGCTGAAATACAACCTGGAGTTCAGTTTGATCGAAACCTCTCCCAATCTCACAGCAACCACAGAAATTGTTAAATACAAATGGTACTTGAGTACCTGCAGTGCAAATCAAGAAGTGAATCTGAATAATTAAATAACTTCTGTGCTACCAAATTGTCAGGCTGGAATTTTCAAAGAAGCCTGATTCCTTGAGCTTCTTTGAAAATACCAGTGTAAATGTACCTGCTTGTTTCTCTCCTTCTATTGGTATATGTAACACAAGGTCCAGTTGCTAAAAGTGCTGTTCATAAAGGTGGCTAATCTTGTGCTCCTGTATATGCCAAAATCTAGGTTTACACTTTTGAAAATTGGGCTTGCATGTCTTTATATATAATTGTTATAGTTGGAGTGGCTCTGAATAGCTTAGGTTGATTAGCGTTTCCCTTATAACGCCCTGTTTAGCATTGCCCCCTATTTTATACACTATTTAAGTTTCCTGCAAGACCGTAGCTTACACTTTCTGACTTCTGAGTGCTTAACTGTGCAATCTTAATAGCTTTTGTTCTAGTTCTTTTAGTGGATTTTTCTAGGGCTGGACACTACTGGAATGCTCTTTCATGCACTTTAAGGCACATGAGGGGAAGCCCTTCTAAGAAGCTGCACAGTATCTTACCCTCTTTGTGCATCTTGTAAGGGCTCCTACGGGATTCTACCAGATCTAGGGCCTGATCCAATGTCCATTGAAATAAACACCCACATGATGTCAGTGGGAATAGAAACCTAGGGATTAGAACTGGGGTTCATCTAGTCTAGTATCCTGTCTCTCACAGTGGCCAGTACCGGGTGCTTTAGAGGAAGATACAAGAAACCCTGCAGCTTGCAGATATGAGATAATGTACCCTCCGTGAAATTCGTACCTTAATTACTAATAGAGATTGGTTTAAGACCTGAAAGGTTTTTTGTTGGTATTAACTGCTAGAATGCTGGGTATGCTTGTATTCCAAGTGAATGGTCCAATCCCTTTGCCTCCATTAAATCATGAGGCAATGAATTCCAGTCTAATTGAATTGCATGGAAGTGTTTCCTTTTATCAGTTTTGAATTTGCCATCTTTCAGTTTTATCAAATGCCCCCTTTTTTTTTTTTGTTTTGAGACAGGGAAAACAGAAGCTCCCAATCTCCCTTTTCTATGTCATTCATTTTATAAAGTTCTGTCACATTCCCTCTTACGTCTACTTTCAAAGATAAACTATCAGTCCTTCAATCTCTCATCAATGAGTCTTCCACGTTCCTAATTGTTCTCATGATCCTTTTCTGAAAACGCCTTTAATTCTACAATATCGTTTGAGATTGGGTGACTAGTGTTCCAGATGAGGATGACACTGATTTATATCATGGCATTAGAACTTCCATGTCTTCCATCCTGTTCTTGATGTGTCCTGACCTCTTGTTTGGGTATTATTGGACTCCTTGCAAAATGTCAGGAGAATAGCCTGGTTTAATGGATTCGCTATGGTAAGTGAACCCTGTAGAAATAAAACTAACTTGAGGGGAAGAGAATTTTTTTCTCCGGATGGTACATCTTTTTCCCTTCCTTACTCCTATGCAGAGCACAGCACTTTCCCTCAAATGTTAAATCTGTTTGATGTGAAAGGCTTATGTTCTTTGCTGATGTTACAGAAGTCTAAAGTTAAAAGCAGTAACCTCAACGTTTTGAATTTCCTTACGGGGATAAGGACTGAGTGTCTCTTCTGTTAAGAGAGATGCAGTAGTTGACCTCTTTTGTACAGAAGGCGAAGTTATGTGTGATGAAGTGGGAACAGTTTGTAATATTTCGTATGAAGCCAATATGTGCCTCAGTTTCCTGCTCACCTTTGCATGGCTACCCGATGTGGGGGTGGAGTGGGGGAGGATTAAATTATTTCTCAGGGTCTCTGAGGGTCAAAAGGGCGTGTGTCCCCTTCCTGTTTGGGTGGAGTGAAGTCGTTAAAGAACTGGTTGAAACCAACCCTGGTCAACAAGACAATGCAAGCTCCAATAACTCATGGATTTCCCTGCCTCTCAGCAGAGAAGCTAAGCAAAAACCCCAAATTGAGAACAGAAGACTGAGGGGAAGGTGAGTTCTGGAAGAAACTTGAGATCGCTCTCTCTCTCACTTGGGAACCAACTAAGGAGGTTGGACTGACACCCCCTTCCTCCGTTGAAAATGGAGTTCAGTACAGCATGGCTGGGCTCTGGACTGACCAGAATGGACTGTGCTTTAACCTTTGTTTCTCTGTGCTAACCTCAGGACTTCCTGTGCTGTCTTCCAGCTGCCTAATAAGCCCTGCTGGTTTGAAAACGCTGCTTGTGTGACTGTAAATACTGGGTGAGGTGCATTAATCCTGGAAGGGTGGACCAGCCTCTACCAGGAGTCTGTCTCAGTTGGACTCACTGAATACAGCTCATGGTGTAAAGCAGGAGTGCTGAAGCTCAGACTCAGGAGCCGATGAGGCTGTGTGGCCTAAACTGAAGGAAGAGTGAGACCACCATGGTGTTGGGCACATCGAAGGGTTCCTCCAACAGACTGTTTTAAAGCTGGAGGCATAGCATGGCTCTGGTGCAGACACTGTGTAATGACTTCATGACAGATAATGGAGTTGAAGATTTGTAGGGCCATATGTATTATGGTTTTGAAAAAGTGTGGCTAGATATTTTAAAATTCAGCTGCGTGAATGATTGTTTGCCATCATGAAGTGCAGGACTGCTTGAGCTATCAAACCCAGCTCTGACTTCATTCCAGTGCCAATTGTTGCTGAAGTTAGTAATGTGTGTGGCATAAAACTGACAAGCGTATGTTCCAAGACTTTAAGAAATCGCCTTTTTATCTTGCTTTGAATGTGCCACTTTAGTCATGCATTTGGATAAGTATCAGATGCAGGTGGGAAGGCAGAATGTTTCCTTTTAGTCACTTTTTTCTTAGAACTAAGTTGGCTTGAAGCATGTCTTCACGTAGAGCCAGAATACCCCATTTTTAAAAAGCAGAACCACTAGAATGATGCATATGTTTCTCTGTGCCATCTCATGAATACTGGCTCTTCCGACTTCTAAAAGTCAAGTGCACAACTACCCCGAAAAAATCACAGCCCTGGTGTTCGGTTTGGTTTTTTTATTTAAATTTTTAATGATATTTCACATTTCCTTTCTGTGTGCCAGAGAATATGCTGTTAATGAAGTTGTTGCTGGAATAAAAGAGTACTTCAATGTAATGCTGGGGACTCAGCTGCTGTACAAATTTGAGAGGCCACAGTATGCTGAAATTTTAGCAGATCATCCTGATGCACCTATGTCACAGGTCTATGGTGCACCACACCTACTACGATTATTTGGTAAGTATGGCATCTTGATTCCACCATAAAAAGGGACAAATGGTTACATTGCTCCAACTTCTTTTCTGTCCTGTTAATTGGAATAATACAGTGAATCAGAGTAAAATGCCTAAACAAATGACTCAGTTCTATCCTTGGGTTATTTATATACAATGTTCAAAGCCACAAATCACCTACTCAGAATGGAACTTTTCAAAACATAGTTGTTTAGACAAGCTTGCATAGGGAAGAATGGCAGTCTGAAGTTAGAACAGATCTTGGACTTATACTCATGTATGGTGAAACTTGTTATATTTGACTGTTTTTCATGACAACTTTATGCTTTTCTTAACAGTACGAATTGGAGCTATGCTTGCCTACACCCCTCTTGATGAGAAGAGCCTGGCTTTGTTGTTAAACTACTTGCATGATTTCTTGAAGTAAGTTCAGCCTTTCATGTTTGTGTGTTGAAGGTATTTTAAAAACGCTAAAGCCCTGATCCTGCAAACACTTATTTATATGCTTAATGTTAAGCATGTGTGTGTTTATACGACTGTGACCTGCATGCTTTCTGACTCATAATTTTTTTATGACAGTATTTTGATTATCATATTGACAGTGCATGTCACAGTTAATCTGAAACACTAATCCAGAGCAAGCACTTTGATCTCTTGACAGCCTTTCTTGCAGTTTTGTGGTGGTGGTCAGTTATGCATAATTAGTATTACTCTTCAGTAAAATGCACAATAGGCTGTAACTTGTTAAAGATTTCAAGTTTCAGGACCTAAATTTACCTAAAGCAGCTTAAATTTTTCTGTACTAACTAAACTGAAAAAAGCTTGCTTGGTTAATATTGCAGTGAGTCATACCTTTGTCGCAACACAGAGTTGGTACGAGAGGTCTTGTACTAGAAATTGCTTTGGCACTCTGTTGACGTATTGCAAAATTGTTCCTGATTAGAGACCAAGTGTGGTTCCATGTGAAGGCACATAACCAAGGTGAAATGCATGGGTTTTTGCAGTTGAGTTTTTCTATCATTACTCACATTCAGTAAAGTTCTTTGACATCTGAAGCAGTTTCCAACTTTCACGTGGTAAATAAGCACCCAACTTTCACAATAAGCCACAAATCAAGCTAATCCCATTTCAAAACAAGCCAATCCTTAAGAACCCCAACACTATGACTAGATTCTCCCCCAGTTTGCAGTCTGGGACTGTGTTGGGCCTGCTGTGCGCCCCTGAGTCTTCCCCCTGCTTGCCCCCCCTTGCCCCATGCTTGCTGGGAGCTGATCAATTAAAAAAAGAAAGCAACAAGCTATAAGCAAAAAAACTAGCAACTCACAAGCCCATTAAGCCAAAAACAAGCCCAATTTATACACTCCCTCTCTTTTCCAGTACACTGCTGTTTAAAAGGAAAAAGATCAATCAAACCATTTGGGTAGAAAAAAGATCCATTTTTGTTCTTGCATGCACTGCTGCAAACTGCTAAATCAGAGCAATTCCATCAGGAGTTTCAAAAACTGTCGTCTATGATTGCCTTAATGAAAAACATCTTTAATTTATTATGCAGCTTTATATTTTAGTTGTGTGTAGAGGCCCCAGTCAAGATTGGCACCCAATTCTACATACATGCAATAAGAGATGGTCCCTGCCATGAAGAGCTTATCCAAGTAGACAGTCCAGACAAAAGTGTGGGGAGGAGGAGCATTCTCCCCATTTTACAGATGGGGAATAGAGCTCAAAAGAGGTTAAATGACTTATCCAAAGTGTCTCAGTATGTGGCAGAGCTGGGAGCTAATCCCAGTTAAGTAGCTGAGCTACGAGACCATCTTTCAGCTCATTGAAAGGCCAAGCTTAAGCCATTTGTTTCTTGATGCGTTTAGAACTCTTTGATCTGCCTTTCCTGAAATATGTGCAAGGAGACAGTTACAAAGTTTAAGTCCCGTTTGTTCAATAGCACTTCGAGACACTTAGACTCTTACGTCAGTTAGGTGCTTTTTAAAGTTTTACTCTGTCTTACTATAGGACTTAAATGTGAAATCGAAAAGCGGGAAGTTCATGCTCTGTTAGTGGAGGAGCTGTCTACTCTAAAGAATCAGTCCTCTGTATTTTAGAAACTTAAAATCTGATTAAGTTCTAATTTATGAAAGAATCCTCTGCAGTTCTAAAATTTAAGAGGACTTCTAGTTATGGCTTATGCTTTAGAACTCCGGGTGCAGGGTTAATTCTCCAATTGTCATTGGTGTCTATGCTTATAATCCCCGGCAAATGCACAAGCACGATTCTTGCTTTCCAGTATGGGAGGGAAATGTCAGGCAGTCTGTCTTGTAGGCAATTTAAATACTTAATGTTTGAAATTGCTTGGCCTTGTGCCTTAATACTCCAGAGGCATACCATTATTTTCTCTATGCGCAAACTACCTGTTTATATCTAGTCTTTTTACCACCACATTCTGTTGCTGTTGCTTTCTCTTTATTCCTTCAATAAAGCCATTGTTTCTTTAACACTATTGTGAAGAATTGAAAACTGACTTAATTTCATAGATCAAAGACAGGCTAAAAGCCATTGGTAGCGAATCCATAACGTTTGAAAATGTTAGTAAATGAAGTGCAGTAGGTGATAAAATTAGTGATTCTCACAGGGGGCCTTACAGAACCATAAGAATATCCCCATTTAAAATGTAAAAGCTTGTGGTTCGGGAGGAAACCTGAATCTGCCCTACAAAGACGGCCTGAGTATCGCTGCAGCACTCAGTTTGTAGAATGCCATATTTACTGGCCACTCCTCTACTAGCCTTGGTTATAAATGGTACCCTACCAAATTCACGGTCCATTTTGGTCAATTTCATGGTCAAAGGATTTTAAAAATTGTAAATTTCATGATTTCAGCTATTTAAATCTGAAATTTCGTGGTGCCTTAATTTGTAGGGATCCTGACCTAAAAAGGAGGGAGGTGTTGGGGGGAGGAGTCACAAGATTGTTGTGGGGGGGGTGCGGTAATGCTCCCCTTACTTCTGCACCGCTGCTGGTAGCGGCACGGCCTTCAGAGCTGGGCAGCTGGAGAGCGGCGGCTGCTGGCTGGGAGCCCAGCTCTGAAGGCAGAGCCCCCGCCAGCAGCAGCGCAGAAGGGAGGGTGGCCTGGTGTGGTGGTTGTTGTCCTTGCTTCCACGCTGCTGCTGGCTGGGTGCTGCCCTTGGAGCTGGGCCTCTGACCAACAGCCGCTGCTCTCCGGCCGCCCAGCTCTGAAGGCAGCATAGAAGTAAGGGTGGCAATACCACAGCCCCTCCTGCAACTCTCTTTTGGGTCAGGATCCCAATTGGACACGTGCTGGTCCCCCCCTTTGAAATCCCTATTGTATAGGATAAAAGCGCATGAGACCAGATTACACGGTCCATGATGTGGTTTTCACGGCTGTGAATTTGGTGGGGCCCTAGTTACAAAGCTTCTCCTAGCACCTGTTAAGAACCACACTTGTTTGTACAGAACAGTAGGGTACTTTTTACCTGCCTGCTTGAGTGACTGGCAGACGTCCAGAAAGGACAGACACTTGATACGAAGCGGAACCTATTTCAACCTGGCGGAGGTCTTGCGGCAACACTTGGCTGTGGTCTCATTTGTTTGACAATATGATTTCACTGCTTGGAATTCTGAGTGAGGCACTAGGGAGGATTTCAATAGTACAACGTCTGACACCTGTCCAGAATTAAACTCTGTGTTTCTCTGGGCTGTTCAAAGACTGACAGATTTTTCAACAGCATATGCTGGAATCTGGTTCCAAGCAGTGAAATAACAGTTTGTGTACACTAAAACTGAAATCTTGAGACAATGAGCAACAAGGTATTTTAATTTCTGAATGTGTATATTTTTCACAGGTATTTAGCGAAGAATGCTTCCACGTTGTTTAGTGCCAGTGACTATGAAGTAGCCCCTCCCGAATACCATCGGAAAGCAGTATAACAGCATGCCTCTGTATAGTGAAGTAATACTTGGATCTTCTGTAACAGTGCTGTCCATGTCTACATTTTGTTTTGTCCTTCCATTGCACATGTCTCTTGCACAGATTATGTAAATTTGAAGTGAATAAAGTGTGTGTTAAAACTGAACTGACATTTGTAAGTTCTAAAGTTTTCTTTTGTTTGTTTTGAAACAGAAGCCTAAAAAGGAGGCTTTGGGAACCCATCAGTAGGATGTGGAAAGAAATGCGATTTAGCATATTTTCATTGTCTGAGCTCCTTAAAGTTTATAGGTTCATTGTTTTGACACTAAGCTCTTACCTAACCTGCATTATTGATTAGTGATGACAAGTGTGCCACAGGGTTGTGATCACCTAACTTACATGCTACTAATTAGTCTGACTTTCAAGCAGACTCACTTTCTTGGTGTTTGAAGTATAGCATTTGTTGATCCATAAATTCATTCCTTGCCTAGTGAGTTGAAGGATTGTGACTTTTCTGTTCTAACACAATGGAAAAATGTATTGTATCTTGATGTTCTGGAAATGTTGGTCTTTCAAGGAGCTATTTTTCAAGTCTTCAAATAAACTTTTTTATTTCAAACATTACCTATTTTGACTTTTTAACTGACCTGTGTCCTGCTTCATCTGTTGGAGCATTTTCACATGATCTAGCGCTCAGTCATAAATCAAATTGCTTTGTCATAGTTAAATCTGCAGTATTCTGAAAATATCAGTATAAAGTGTGAATTTGTGATTTTTAGTTGTAATTTGGAGGTGCTGTGTCTGAGCCTTCTTCAGCATTCCTTACTCCTAACTGAAATCTATTAGGATACAGCACTCCAACTTCTTTGACTAAAGAAATCAAACTGCATGGAACAGCAACAAAGCTGTAAAAGATCATTAGAAACAGTGTTTTGAAACCAATCAAACACTTTGAAAACAGACCACTTTTCAGCCTCTCCCAACCCATTCAGACAGCAGAAATTCACAGGACTGTGACCCTGGACAGATAAAATGTGAAGTATTTTTCTCAAAAAGCCCCAGTGTGCTTCTTGTTCAATAAACCCCATTTTCCAGTGGTAAAGAAGCATCAAAAGTCTTTATTTATTTTTTCTATTGATGGACTAGATTCCTCCCTCCAGTAGGGAATAATTCAATTCCTATCTACTGATAAGACAGTTGCAATATACTTGACTTGTATATCTTTCTAAACTAAATTGGGACAGATTAATAATGCAAACCATGCATGAAGAAACTTGTATATCTACAGTGGCTTTAATCCAGAACTCTTGAATAACTAACTTGGTAGTTCCAAACAATATGCATGAAGTCGCAGTTGTAATTTTACATAATATACACTGAGTGCAATGAGTTCTATGTATTTCTTTTGGATAATCCTTAAAAAAAATTTAAGATGTGTTAAATATGTATTGATATGATTTTTTGTCTGAGCAGACGAGAAACGAAAATTTGTCAGAATGATGTTTTCCCTCTTAATTTTCCGTCTGTATCTTTAATCACAGTATATTCATACAAGGTTGAAAGCTGTTAAAGCACATTGCCAAGCACTGATCTAACAAATTAAAATCTCAACAAGTACAATGGATTTTAGTCACTTCTGAGTGCTAAGCATAGTGCAGGGATCGGCAACCTTTGGCACGCGGCCTGCTAGGGTAAGCCCCCTGACAGGACGGGCTGATTGTTTACTGGCCGTGTCCACAGGTTCGGCCGATTGCCGCTTCCACTCGCCACGGTTTGCTGTTCCAGGCCAATGGGGGCTGTGGGAAGCGGTGGCCAGCACATCCCTCGGGCCACGCCACTTTCCGCAGCCCCCATCGGCCTGGAGCGGCGAACCCCAGCCGATGGGCGCTGCGATTGGCCAAACCTGCAGACACAGCAGGTAAACAAACCATCCCATCCTGTCAGGGGGCTTACCCTGGCGGGCCGTGGGCCAAAGCTTGCCGGTCCCTGGCATAGTGAATAGTTAAAGGATATAAATGAGGCATAGCCTTTCAACGGACATCTGCCTTAACATAATTAAATATTTATATAATGGTAGCACCCAGAGGCCCTAAATTAGGGTTGATCACCCTGAATTATCACTGCAAATTCATACCAGTACTTCAATTCTTATTTTTACAGCTACACACGCCTGCTAAGGACTTCACAATGGTGGGTCTTGACCCAAATATAAGCTTCCAGTCTGGGATCATTTGAAAGGATTTCAGACACTTGCGAGAGAGAATATTGCTGTGGTTGAACTATGAATATGTAAAGTCTTCGTAGGCGGCAGAATTCAGTCTCTCCAGTCTGAAATCATTGACACACCCCGTTGGCAAAAAAACCTTTTAAAATAACCTGGGAAAACATAGCTTCTTTTAGAAAATCATCAGAATTAAAGCTAGTTTCCTGTCTTAACACCTGACATTGTCATGGCTTCTATTTGGTTATCGATGTGATCTTAAACTTAATCTACAACAATAGCAACCTAAAACTTGCTATGCGTACATCTACCTCTTGTACATCTGCCTTCCCTCACCCTTCTAAACTTTAAAATCCAGTCTGGCAAGGGGACCCTCACAAATGTCTGATTTGATTATTTAAAGAAAGTCTGCTGTTTGAATCTTTAATTCTACGAAAAAGAAATTTATCTGCTCAGTAATTTATCTTTATAGCACAGCTGTACAGTATGAAACGCTTCTTTAGCCTTCGCTGCAACTGTTTGAATCCTGTATTGCTTAACTTTTTGGTGTTCATGATAGATTTGGATTCATCCTTCCATTGATGCTGCCTCTTGTGTTTAGATCAGGTAGGGATAACTGTCTTAACCATACATTTTTCATGAGGCTACCGACGGTTGAATTTTGAATGTTTAAATTATATTCTTATTTTTTAACAAGCTAACAAAAGAGCACGTTATCCACGCATGGTATGTGTAGCTTTTATGGTACGTGTTTGCATGGTATATGTAGCTTTTTAGATTAACTTTCAACGCTGATTTGGCAAATTGACTTTTCACCCGGTTTACAACATTTCCTTCTGTTCTGTTGCAGAAACTTTCTTCTGATGGTATTGGAGTGACCAAATGAGTCCAAAGTTTTCAGCCATAAAATCGTTCCTGATGTGTTACCACCTCTCTGCTCATCTCTGTAAACAACTGCTTTGTAGCAGTCACTACTTTCCAGTGATCTTGAAGTCACAAATCAATACGCTTCTTGTGAGTTATCCGAAGTACATAACGGCCATATTAGGCCAGACCAATGGCCCATCTAACCCAGTATCCGGTCTCTGGCAATGGCCTGTGCCAGATACTTCAGAGGGAATAAACAAAACCGGGCAATTTATCAAGTGATTCATTCCCTGTTGTCCAGTCCCAATTTCTGGCAGTCAAATTTAGGGACACCAGGAACATGGGGTAGCATCTCTGACCATCTTGGCTAATAGCCATTGATGGACCTATCCTTCAGGAACTTACCTTGAACCCAGTTGTACTTGTGACCTTCACAACGTCCCATGACAACAAGTTCCTTAGGTTGCCTGTGCATTGGGTGAAGAACTACTCGTTTGGTTTTTAATGCTGCTGGCTTTTAATGTCATAAGTTGATCCCCAGTTCTTGTGTTTATGTGAAACAGTAAATAACACTGTCTCTATACCATTTGTTGTTTTGTAGACCTCTCATATTCCCACTCTTAGGATAAGCGCAGACTCTGTGGGGGCAGGACATAGCAGAGGGCTGAGTGCCCCCTGGGCCTGGAGGGAGCTGGCACCTATGACTCTTGTTCATCTCTTTTCTAAAATGAACGGTCCCGGTCTCTTTAATCTCTCCTCATATGGAAGCTGTTCTAGGCCCCTCATCATTGTTTCTCTTCTTTGTGCCTTTTCCAGTTATAATCTTGTGAGATAGGGTGAACAAAACTGCATGTCTTACTCAAGATTTATATAGTGGTATTTGTTTTATTACTGAATTAGATAAGTCTTAGGCATAAAGACACAAACCATCTTGTGATCAGCATTGTACACATGCTGATTTCACATGTTAATCTGTCCTAGTCCATGTAAGTGGTCACTAACAGGTAAAGATTGTGCACAGTCTCTGCTGGAGTGACATGATTAGAATTCTGTGTAAGGGCGTGTCCCCCCAGCCCGCCCTTCCTGACTCTTCTCTTGATGTAACTGGAATCTCAAGATGCTAAAACGTGGAAATGCAGGAATTGTTTACAGCCACTGACCTCCATTAGCCAAAGGAGCTGCTGAGGGTGTTTCAGCGTAGGGGTTCTATAACCGGCTGCGTGTGCATCTCCGTGTCAATGGAACAAACCTGGTGGAGGAAAGCCACAATGTCTGTATAAAAAGTAGCAAACCAGCAAATGTTAAATGTCGAAGACTTAATCTCTCAAGAGATTGCATTGTGCTTAGCTTTTCAGCAGGAATCACTCTTCTGGTGTTTTTTCTTTTTAATTTTCTAATCAGCTTTTAACTAGCTTTGTTTGAAAGTGTGGAAATATTAAAGGGCAAATGGGATGACCTGGGTAACTATCGGCCTGTCAGCCTAACATTGATGCTGGGCAAGATAATGGAGTAGCTGATACAGGACTTGATTTTTAGAGAATTAAAGGAGGATAATAGTTATTGCCAAGCAATTTGGGTTTATGGGAAATGGATCCTGTCAGACTAACTTGATACCTTTTGAGCTGACAAGTTTGGATAAGGGTAACAGTGTTTGATATAATATACTTGGACTATCAAACAGTGTTTGAGTTGGTACCTCATAACACTTTGATTAACAAACTAGAATGATATAAAATTAACATGGAACACATTAGATTAAATGCTGGCTAATCAATAGGTCTCTAAATATAATGGTAAATGGGGAATCATCAAGCAGGTGTGTTCTTGGTTGGGTCCTGCAGGCGTCTGTTCTTGGCTCTTCCCTATTTAACATTTTTACCAATGACCTAGAAGAAAACAAACAATCACTGAGTCTGTAGATGAGCCAAAAATTGGGGGAGTGGTAATTAATGAAGAGGACAGGTCACTGATAGGGTGATCTAGATCACTTGGTAAGCTGGGCGCAAGCAAACAGTATGCGTTTTAATACAGTCAAATGTAAATGTGTACATCTAGGAACAAAGAATGTAGGCCATAGTTACAGGATGGCGGACTCTTCCCTGGGAAGCAGTGACTGAAAAAGATGTGGGGGCCATGGTGGAGAATCGGCTAAACGTGAGCTCCCAGTGTGACTGTGGCCAAAAGGGCTAACGCAATCCTTGGATGCATAACCTCTCTGTTCCTACACCTCTGTATTTGCCACTTGTGTGCTCATTGCTGGAAAACTATGTCCAGTTCTTCTGCAAACAATTCAAGAAAGATCTTGTAAACTGGAGAAGAGCCCCGAGAATGATTAAAGGCTTAGGAAACCTGCTTTACCGTGATACTCAAGGAGCTCAGTCTCCTTAGTTTAACACAGACCAGGTTAAGAGATGATGTGATGAATGTCTATAAGTGCCTATATGGGGAACAAATATTTGACCATGGGTTTTTCGATCTAGCAGAGAAGAGTGTAACCCAATCCCCTAGCTGGAAATTGAAGCCAGACAAATTCAGACTGAAAATAAGGTGTAAATTTTTAAGAGTAATTAACCTTTCAAGCAATTTACCAAGGGTCCTTGCGGAGTCTCCATCACTGGCAATTTTAAAATCAAGATAGGATGTTTTTCTCAAAGTTCTGCTCTAGGAACTATTGTGGGGAAGTTCTCTGGCAGGAGTCTGACTAGATCATGGTCATAGAATCATAAAAGTGTAGGACTGGAAGGGACCTTTTTTAGTTGCTATGGAAACTCTAAATTACATGGGGAGCAGCTCATGTTAGAAAGAGAGGCTTGTTTTGGAGGCTCACAGGACCTCAGTAGGTCATCTATGATCCCTTCTAGCCTTGGAAGCTATGAATCTATGGACATACTGAACCAGGAAAGAGCAGCTTGAGCTGCGTTAAATTGATATGGTCAATCTGATGGCTTTCTGGAAGCTATTAACATCTTTAGTTAACTCTGCATTAAGCAGTCCAGGTTTGACAGCCAGGTCACCATGTCCCAGTTTACATCTTAGTTTACCCATCACTGATGTGACAGGGTTAGAACTCCCATCAGGTGAGTCCATGTACTATGTGACCCTTTCAAAGTTGGAGACATCAAATAGATCTGCTTGAGGAGGAATAGATGCCAAATATTGCAGGGTGGTGAGCTAGAACCAGGGGTTACTGCATCTCCTGGTGATAGGGGAAATGGATCCTCAGAGTCAGAGGAACTGAAGGACTGCCTGATGGTGCTAACTGCTTTAAATCCATTGTGCTGAGACCTCTTTGGCCTTCAGCAGGTTGGTTGGTCTGATTTTTGCTTGGGCTTCTTTCTAACAAGCAGCAGACACCTGGATTCCCCCTTTCCTTGTGAGGTTGCAAGGTCCCTGCCAGCTCAACAGTGTTTTGTTCTGGGAAGGGCAGAGTAATTACAGTAGCCCTGGCATGCAGCTCTCTTTTCAAGCACGCTGATTTGCCCTGGTTCTCATATTCTACTTCTGGCTCTGTCCATACCTTGCTCCCTTTGCCTCCTTCCCTTCCTCAAGCATTTTGCCGCCTTTCCCCATCCTCCCCCACTGCTACGACGAGCCTCCCTGCTCCTGTGCAGCAAGTCCCCAGCCCACTTTCCCAGCGTCCTCGTCCAAACGCTGTTTCTTAATCCTCCCTCCCTCCCTCCCTAACATCTTCTCGGCTGTGGCTGCTTCTACTGCGATGCCTGCTGCATCATTTATTTTAATGTCTACTTTAGACTGAAAGCTCCCTCCCAACCGGTTGCCCTGGGTGTTTATCAAGCCCTCTACACCGATAGCGCTTTATGCATTTGTGTGGTTAAAAACTAAACCTGCAAAACCAGTCAGCCTTCATTAAGTATGGCAGGTTTGCTTTACTGCCAAATAGTCTCATACCATTCTTTCTGGTCGAATCAGATCTTCCCTGGGAAGGGAGTTGGGGATTTCCCCCTAATCATACAAATCTTATTCAGTCTACTCTCCAACTTTGCATGTCTGAAATGTTGATCATCAAACTTTGGAATCAATTCCTGCTTTGGCCTAGGGACCAATGTGTATGTGCCACTGAATAATGCTCAGATAAGTTTCTTAGTCTCTAAGGTGCCACAAGTTCTCCTCCTTTTTTTTTTTTTTTTTTTTTTTTTTTTTTTTTTGCGGATACAGACTAACACGGCTGCTACTCCGAAACCTGAATAATGAATATGGCTTTCCTGTCCTCCTGAAGGCAGTTACTGTGGCTTTATTCAGAGTGAGTGATATTCCTAGGCTGGATGCAAAGGCATAGAATTGACGAGAAGTCCAGGACTATAGGAATACCTGGAATATAGTATTTGTCTGGCTATTCCCGTGCCCTAAAGGTTAAGAGGGGCCATTAAGGCACAGGCCAGAATAATGGTCAGGGCAGAGCTTTGTTGCCCTGGGGGAATCTCCAGAGGAGATTGTGCCTGAGACCCTCTGATTCACACAATAAATATGGAGATCAGCAGATGCACTTGAACAGGAGCCATCCTGATGTGCACAAGAGACCGTGATTATCAGGGCATTTCTATGAGGACTCCTTGACTTTGCATTTGCAAATCACTCCCTCTACCTGCCCATCCCCACCTTGCTCCATCAGATGTCAGATTTGTTTAACCTCCTGGATATGCTGCAAAGTGCAGCTACTCTCAGGGGGGTCTGAGCTGAGGACTGGAGGTGGCTGCATGCATGGGTGGTCTTTTTGTGCATCTTTAATTGTGCTCTAAGAAGCCCAGAGCATAAGGTTTTAAAGAGCTGATTTTGTGACTTTTGCACAAAACTGAGCTTTGTCCCCTGGCTGGCTATTGAGAAGTAAAAAGACAAATAGGAAAGATCTAAAGGACCAGCAAGCGTCTCCTTAAATGGAAATAAGGACACTGAGCAATTAAGTTTCTGCAAGTTGCTATGGAAACTCTAAATTACATTGGGAGCAGTTCATGGTTGCAAGAGTGGCTGGTTTAGGAGATGCAGGGGGCCCAGTCCAGAGAGGGCCCTTTGCCCTGGTGTGGAAGCTGATAGTGAGAAGCTGGCTGTGGACTCAAGCCGTGCCCCAGGGTCTACTGGGAGGGTGGTAGGAGGAGGGGCTGAGTGGGGTCTCTAGGAGCTACGGGTGCATGGTGTAGAAGAACACATCTCTCAGCGCTTGGGCGTTGTTACAGATTGCTGTGTGCGCCGCTCAGAGTGCAGCCTTCAATGAATAGCTTTGAGACTGTAATTAGCAACTACTTCTTGTTTATCCCGGCTATTACCCAGCAGGGGAGCCCAGATTACATTCTGAATTAGAGCAATGCGTTGGCAGTTTGCCAAACCACCCCTGCGAGTGGAAGCGGGGGTCTCCCTTCCAGCACACGGAATCTGGAAAACGGTATTTTGTGTGTGCGCCATACGGATCTGCTGCAATTCTTCGTTTGTTCCTTTGGTAGGAACTAGATCCCTGCATGTTCTGGTTGGAAAAACGCAACCGCTGTCACTGAGCTGGGCAACGTGGGGTAGAAGGGAGCAGGAGAGTTTGGTGCCTGGAATTAAGTTGGCCTAGGAATGAGACTAGGTAAATTTCAGAGTGACGAATGAAATAGCAATAATGGCGGTTAGGTTGGACATTAGGAAAAACTTCCTAACTGTCAGGGTGGTTAAGCCCTGGAATAAATTGCCCAGGGAGGCTGTGGAACCACTGGAGATTTTTTTAAGAGCAGGTTGGACAAACACGTGTCAGGGATGGTCTAGATCAGTGGTTCTCAAACTTTTGTACTGGTGACCCCTTTCACACAGTCAGCCTCTGAGTGTGACCCCTCCCCCGCTTATAAATTTAAAAACACTTTTTTAATATACATTCAGTGCTATTATAAATGCTGGAGGTGAAGAGGGGTTTGAGGTGGAGGCTGACAGCTCGTGACCCCCCCCCCATAAAAACCTCTTGACCCCCTGAGGGGTCCTGACCCCCCAGTTTGAGAAACGCTGGTCTAGATAATATAGTCCTGTCATGAGCAGAGTTGTCCTCAAGGGGGTGTGGGGCCCAGGACAACCCCCTGCTCTGCCCCAAGCCCCTACCCCACCTCTTCCCACCCTTGCTCCACCCTGCCCCCATTCCACTACTTCCTCCAAACCCCCGCCCCGCCTCTTTCCGGCTTCATCCCCTCCCCCGAGTGGTGCTTGGAGCCGGCGGGGCAGGGTGGAGTGGACTGAGGCTGGGTCGCTCGCTGCTGCCAGCACCAGGCCCCCGCTAACTCCCCAGGCCACCCTGGACTGCACATCCCGAAGCGCAGGACGCGGGGGGTTGCCCTGGGCCGTCCTATGAACGGGACGGCTCTGGCCCTGAGTGCAGGGGACCGGACTAGATGACCTCTCGAGGTCCCTTCCTGTTCTGTGATTCCTTGCTTGTGTTTTTCAGAATCCGTGGCCAAACCAGATGCCAGATACTAGGGAAATCATTGTCTTCTCTTCGTGCCATGCTCGGGCAGAGCCTGCTGACCAGCAATGCCTGGAGATAGGGGCTGGACACAGCAGCACCCAATAACATGAAGGCTTCTTGTGAGGACCTCAAAGCACTTTACAAAGGGGAGCAAATAACCTCCTTTTACAGAGCAGGGGACCTAAGGCTCAGAGCAGTGATGACTTCCCCAGGGTCACACAGTGAATCAGCTGGAGAACCTGAAATAGACACTCATCCTGCTGGCTTCCAGTTCTACATTTCTCCCCACTGGACCATACTGGAGTGCCTAGCCAGTGATGCTTCTCTAGACCAGTGTTTTGGAGAAAGTGCTTCTACAAACAGTAGATTGACTTAATTGGAGGACAAAGGGGGAGCGGATTCTGGCTAGACCCCGGAGAGAAGACTAGTTGGAACTGATTTTTTCTTATGAAGGGAGTTGGTCGCGATCCTTATATTTAGCTTGCCTAACCTTCCCCTGGTCAAAGGCCCTTGCCTGTCATTTGGGAAACTCTCATGCTTCATGTGTCTGCAGCAGAGCGCTGAAATTCAATAGGGACCATCCTGGGGCTGGAGAAGTGGCTTTTCTGTGTCCCATGAAATTCCAGTCAGGTTGTGCGGAGAAATTAACTGTTGAAAATCACCATTTCCCTTCTCTCACATGTGCTCCCCTGGAATAATTTGGGCAGCCTGCCCGTGTAATCCCAGAGCACGAACGTTCTCAAGAGCGGCCGGGCCACGCCACCCTCCGAGAAAGCTGCAGTAGCTCCATGCATTGTACCAGGACCGCCTGGGAGCTAAAGAGCCAGGGATGTGTGTGTGGGGGGGAGAGCTGTGCTATGCAAGGCTGCAACCAGCCGCCCCTACTTATGGCAAGCCCTTGGCTCCAGTTTCCCATCCCCCTTTGTATGCATGGGACAGAACCACGTATTATTTTACCCACTGGAGCCCTGCCTCGGTCAGTGCACAGGATGGATGTGCAAAGGGGCAGAATAAAGGTTGCATGGGCAACAGTCAGTCCAGCATTTCCGAATTTGAGTGCTTGGCTTTGCAGGCTAAGTACCATTTTTAACCTACTTTTCTCTGTGTGCAGGACCTAGAAGAGCTGCTGTTGTTAAAACAAAGGATTCTGGCTTTGACCGCTGGAGGGTACCACATGTTACCAAAGCCAGCCAAGAATCTTGTTCTTGTGTTATGGTAGGACTCGGTTTTGGTTGTAGTGGGTGGTGTGGTTTTGGCGGGGCCCAGGGGACTGTCCATTGTCCCGCTGGAAGCCACAGGGACCTGGTGGTTGCTGCTGGGAGGGCACAGGGTGAGGATTACAGCTCAGCATTGTGACAGGTCAGAACGGGAGACATCCTGTGGTTGGGTGAGCGTTTGGGGGACCAGACGGGGGCCCCGACATAAGAAGGCAGCAATCCTGCTGGAGGGAAGGAAATGGCTGCGATGGAAGCAAGCGCTGACTGAGGCTGAATGACCTGGGGGCAGTGGGAACAGGACATGGTGCCAGCCCTCTGTGATCTGTTACTTTATCCCATTCTTGGTTTAAATAGTGAAAAAATCAGGCAGTCCCCTCACTGGCTACCTGCCAGTCCTGTGACAGGCTGCACTGAAGGAGACGGGCTGCAAGCAGCTCCCCCTCTCTCAGTAAGCAGAAATCCAACCCGGAGTTTCTGACCGAGTGTTCCTGAGCCTGGCTGGCAGGAATTCCTGCATCTGCCTCCGTCCAGCACAGCTGCAGCGCCAGGATGTGGCCTAGGAGCTGCTGGCAGGTGTGGTAGCTGACTAGGCTGGTACCAGATGGCGTCCGGGTGTCTTGGGTGGATAGCGGCCAGCCCAGCAGCTCCCATATGCCGCGGTGATACAGCAGATAATTATAATCCAAAATCCCTTTATCTGGTGAACTTGAAATCCTGCATAGTGAGCAAACTGCCCCCCAGGGTCCTTCACCCTCCCAGGGCTTGTGCGCAGAATGGAAGAGGCAGGTTTTAAGTGTGGTCTGAAAAGTGACTGCATGAAAAAATGGCCACCTCCTAGTCTGCAGATCGGCCCCTGTGGGAATTCAGCATCCTGGCTGCTGACTCCTGCGACGGAATTAAGCCGTGTTGTGTCTTTTTTGCCATCCTAGCCCCTTAGTTGTCCCAGCAAGGAGCTGGGTTCTAGTTCACCCTATGCAGCATGCACAGAATTGGGCGCTGAATTGCAGCTGGTGACATCTGTGCACCCCTGGTGAAGACTAAGGGACAGTGGGGTGATACCAAGGGCCTAACGCAACATAGAATCATAGAATATCAGGGTTGGAAGGGACCCCAGAAGGTCATCTAGTCCAACCCCCTGCTCAAAGCAGGACCAATTCCCAGTTAAATCATCCCAGCCAGGGCTTTGTCAAGCCTGACCTTAAAAACCTCTAAGGAAGGAGATTCTACCACCTCCCTAGGTAACGCATTCCAGTGTTTCACCACCCTCTTAGTGGAAAAGTTTTTCCTAATATCCAACCTAAATCTCCCCCACTGCAACTTGAGACCATTACTCCTCGTTCTGTCATCTGCTACCATTGAGAACAGTCTAGAGCCATCCTCTTTGGAACCCCCTTTCAGGTAGTTGAAAGCAGCTATCAAATCCCCCCTCATTCTTCTCTTCTGCAGGCTAAACAATCCCAGCTCCCTCAGCCTCTCCTCATAACTCATGTGTTCCAGTCCCCTAATCATTTTTGTTGCCCTTCACTGGACTCTCTCCAATTTATCCACATCCTTCTTGAAGTGTGGGGCCCAAAACTAGACACAGTACTCCAGATGAGGCCTCACCAATGTCGAATAGAGGGGAATGATCACGTCCCTCGATCTGCTCGCTATGCCCCTACTTATACATCCCAAAATGCCATTGGCCTTCTTGGCAACAAGGGCACACTGCTGACTCATATCCAGCTTCTCGTCCACTGTCACCCCTAGGTCCTTTTCTGCAGAACTGCTGCCTAGCCATTCGGTCCCTAGTCTGTAGCTGTGCATTGGGTTCTTCCATCCTAAGTGCAGGACCCTGCACTTATCCTTATTGAACCTCATCAGATTTCTTTTGGCCCAATCCTCCAATTTGTCTAGGTCTTTCTGTATCCTATCCCTCCCCTCCAGCATATCTACCACTCCTCCCAGTTTAGTATCATCCGCAAATTTGCTGAGAGTGCAATCCACACCATCCTCCAGATCATTTATGAAGATATTGAACAAAACCGGCCCCAGGACCGACCCTTGGGGTACTCCACTTGATACCAGCTGCCAACTAGATATGGAGCCATTGATCACTATGGCTGATATGCTGAACATGCTGAACACGGGGCTCTTTGGTTATGATGCAAAAGATGGAAAGAACCCAGCTGAATCCCAGGTGCAGGGGGGCATGTTCTGGGTTTGTTGAAAACAAACTCGTCTCTTTACTTGTGAAATGAGCGGGATGGGTACAGACATCATTGAACCAGAGCCCGCGCAAAGGTATTTGCCGTAATGATTTTTCTGAGCAGGCTTTTCCCCCTTCTGTCAACATTTTAATCCCATCAATGTCCAGGCAACTTCTGGCAAGGATGGGTCTGGTTTGGCTTCCATGGGGAATCCCCAAGATACATTTGCAGGTCTCAGGTTGTTTTTGTTTTTGTTATGATCTGCATGAGAATCTCGGAAACAAGGGCTCAGAGGAGCAGCCTAACCTTGAGAGGACTTCCTTCCTTCCTGCTTTGGAAAGAACTAAAGCCCTGAAATGTATCAGTAAGTGCAGCCTTGGCTTCTCTGTCCAACTCCTACCCTTCTCATTCCCTTGTCTACACTACGAAATTAAGTCGAATTTATAGAAGTCGGTTTTGTAGAAAGCGTTTTTATACAGTCTATTGTGAGTGTCCCCACACAAATGCTCTAAGTGCATGTAGTCGGCGGAGTGTGTCCACAGGACCGAGGCAACCGTCGACTTCCGGAGCGTTGCACTGTGGGTAGCTATCCCACAGTTTCCGCAGTCTCTGCCGCCCATTTGAATTCTGGGTAGAAATCCCAGTGCCTGATGGGGCTAAAACATTGTCGCGGGTGGTTCTGGGTACGTATCGTCAGGCCCCCCCTTCCCTCCCTCCGTGAACGCAGGGGCAGACCATTGTTTTTTGCGCCTTTTTTCTTGAGTTACCTGTGCAGACGCCATACCACGGCAAGCATGGAGCCCGCTCAGCTCACCGTCACCGTATGTCTCCTGGGTGCTGGCAGACACGGTACTGCATTGCTACACAGCAGCAGTTTATCGCCTTTTGGCAGCAGACAGTGCAGTATGCCTGGTGGCCGTCGTCGACGTAGTCCAGGGTGCTCTTTTAACCAACCTCGATGAGGTTGGGGCGCCTGGGCAAACATGGGAGTGACTCACCCAGGTCATTTCCCTTTTAAGTTTCGTCTCATGGCGATTCAGTCCTACTGGCAGTGCGCTGTCTTTTAATCAGCAGCCAGCAGAAGACGATGGCCAGCAGTCATACTGCACCGTCTTCTGCCGAACACCCAGGAGAGGACAATGGCTAGCGGTCATACTGCACTGTCTTCTGCCGAACACCCAGGAGAGGACAATGGCTAGCGGTCATACTGCACCGTCTTCTGCCGAGCACCCAGGAGATGACGATGGCTAGCGGTCGTACTCCACAGTCTGCTGCCCAGCAAGATGTATAAAGATAGATGAAGTGGATCAAAACAAGAAATAGACCAGATTTGTTTTGTCTTCATTTTCTCCTGCCTCCCTCTGTGAAATCAACGGCCTGCTAAACCCAGTTTTGAGCTCTATCCTTGAGGGGGCCATTCAGTTTCTCACAAAACCCCACCCCTTTTGTTGATTTTAATTCCCTGTAAGCCATGTTGTCAGTCGCCCCTCCCTCCGCCGGAGCAACAGCAAACAATCGTTTTGCGCCCTTTTCCCTGGATTGCCCGAGCAGGAGCAGACACCATAGAACAGCAAGCATGGAGCCCGTTCAGCTCACCACAGCAGTTATGACCATTGTAAACACCTCGCGCATTATCGTGCAGTTTATGCAGAACCAGCACCTGAAAAACCAGGCGAGGAGGCGACGGCAGCGCAGTTATGAGGACATGAACACGCTTTTCTCTAAAACCTCATTCCCCCTGCAATTTGGAGATCATGGTGTTAATGGGGCAGGCTCATGCCATGGAACACCGATTCTGGGCTCGGGAAACAAGCACAGACTGGTGGGACCGCATAGTGTTGCAGAATACCAATATCTGAAGCGCAAGAATACCAAGATGAGAGCAGCCCTCACAGTTCACAAGCGAGTGGCAATAGCCCTGTGGAAGCTCGCAACGCCAGACAGCTACTGGTCAGTCAGAAATCAATTTGGAGTGGGCAAATCTACTGTGGGGGCTGCTGTGATGCAAGCAGGCAACGCAATCACTGAGCTGCTATCAAAGGTAGTGACTCTGGGAAATGTGCAGGTCATAGTGGATGGCTTTGCTGCAATGGGATTCCCTAACTGTGGTGGGGCCATAGACGGAACCCATATCCCTATCTTGGGACCGGATTACCAAGCCGCCGAGTACATAAACCGCAAGGGGTACTTTTCAATGGTGCTGCAAGCACTGGTGGATCACAAGGGACGTTTCACCAACATCAACGTGGGATGGCCAGGAAAGGTTCATGACGCTCACGTCTTCAGGAACTCTGGTCTGTTTAAACAGCTGCAGGAAGGGATTTACTTCCCAGATCAGAAAACAACTGTTGGGGATGTTGAAATGTCAATAGTTATCCTTGGGGACCCAGCCTACCCCTTAATGCCCTGGCTCATGAAGCCGTACACAGGCACCCTGGAAAGTAGTCAGGAGCTGTTCAACTATAGGCTGAACAAGTGCAGAATGGTGGTACTGTGTACATTTTGGACGTTTATAGGGTCGCTGGCGCAGTTTACTGACTCACTCAGACCTCAGCGAAACCAATATTCCCATTGTTGTTGCTGCTTGTTGTGTGCTCCACAATCTCTGTGAGAGTAAGGGGGAGACGTTTATGGCAGGGTGGGAGGTTGATGCAAATCGCCTGGCCACTGAATATGCGCAGCTAGACACCAGGGCAGTTAGAAGAGCACAGCAGGAAGCGGTGTGCATCAGAGAAGCTTTGAAAACCAGTTTCATGACTGACCAGGGTACTGTGTGACACTTCTGTTTGTCTCTCCTTGATGAAAATCTGCCCCCTTGGTTGACTCTAATTCCCTGTAAGCCACCCACCCTCCCGCCTTCGATCACAGCTTGCCTGCAAAGGAAATAAAGTCACTATCGTTTAAAAAAACATGTATTTATTAATTATAAAAATAGGGAGATAACTCACAAGGTAGCCTGGGTGGGGTATGGGAGGAGGTTAGGAGGGAAGGAAAACTTTAAAACTTGTTTAATGCCAGCCTTCTGTTGCTTGGGCTATCCACTGGGGTGGAGTGGTTGGGTGCCCGGAGCCTCCCACCCTGCGTTCTTGGGCGTCTGGGTGGGGAGGCTATGGAACTTGGGGAGGAGGGAGGGCGGTTAAGCAGGGGCTGCAGCGGCAGTCTGTGATCCTGCTGTCATTCATGAACCTCCACCAGACGCCGGAGCATGTCCGTTTGATCCCGCAGTAGCCCCAGCATTGCATCCTGCCTCCTCTGATCTTCCTGCCGCCACCTCTCCTCACGTTCATCGGCCACCGTCCTGTACTCTGCTATTGTGTCCCTCCACACACACTGCTGAGCTCTGTCAGTGCCGGACATCTGCATGAGCTCAGAGAACACGTCATCGCTCCTGCGTTTTTTTTTTTTTCACCGCCTTATCTGAGATAGCCTTTGGGACGGAGGAGGGAGGCTTGAAACATTTGCAGCTGCTGGAGGAAAAAAAGAAAGTAAAGTATTTAAAGATACATTTTACAGAACCATGGCTATACTCTTTCACGGTGAACAACACTATTCACACTACATAGCACATGAGATTTTGGTGCAAGGTCGCATTTTGCATCTTATATTGAGTGCCTGCGGATTTGGTGTTAGAGATGACACGCAGGGCCGGGCAACAGAATTTGGGTTGCCGGCGGCCATGGTAAGCCATAGTCTTTCGGCTTCTGCAACCTGCATAACAGCAGCCCCCTCCTTTCCCATACCAAGCAAAGCCTGTTGAGCTGGCCATTTATTGCTGCAGTTTTCCTGTTAACGTGCAGCAGCAGAAACCAAACTAATCCCCTCCCCGCATCCAATTCTCTGGGATGATCACTTCCCCTCCCCCCACCGTGTGGCTGGTATCAGGGAAGATCCCTGCTAGCCGAACGCAAACAGCTTGGTGCCAATGGCCCCCCTCCCACCATGTGGCTAACTGCGGGGAGGATTTATTTTCAGCCATTGGCAAACAGCCCAGTAGGAATGGCTACCTCTGAATGTCCCCTTAATCAAATTCCCCTATTTCAACCAGTTTACCATGAACGATATCACTCTCCTGAGGATAACACAGAGATAAAGAACGGATGTTGCTTGAATGCCAACAAACATCAGGACCATATGCTGCCAGGCTTTGTCATGCAATGATACCAGACTACTTGCTACTAGCATGGCGTGGTAAAGTGTCCTACCATGGAGAACGGAATAAGGCTGCTGGAATAATCTGGTTACCTGTGCTGATGAGCTCTCCATGGTCACCTGTGCTGATGAGTCCGCCTGGCCAAAAGGAAATGAGATTCAAAAGTTCCCAGGGCTTTTCCTGTACACCTGGCCAGTGCATCGGAGTTCAGAGTGCTGTCCAGAGCAGTCACAATGGTGCACTGTAGGATAGCTCCCGGAGGCCAATACCTTCGAATTGCATCCACACTAACCCTAATTGGAAACGGCGATCTTGATTTTCAGCACTAATCCCCTCATTGGGGAGGAGTACAGAAATCGCTTTTAAAAGCCCTTTATGTCGAAAAAATGGCTTCGTTGCGTGGACGGATGCAGGGTTAATTCGGATTTAATGCTGCTAAATCCAACACAAACTCATAGTGTAGACCAGGCCTAATAGAAATAGACACAACTGAAGTATGGTGCTTGCTTCATTGTTTTGATACTCACTCTTCTCTCTTTACCTCTCCCTAAAGTATGTCCATCCGATCCCATTCATTTGCAAATCTGGGTCAGAGCTGAATTTTTCTGTCTGGCATGAGCTTTCTTACAGGCTAAAAATCTAGCATGGGATTTTCAAAATCTGTCATTTCAGAACGCAGGCCTCAAAAGTCAATGGGACGTGTGCACCTGAGTCACGGTAGCGATTCTGAAAGTCCCCACCGTAAGCAGGTCACTGCAAATGGAATCTGTACATCTAAAGTGCAGGCCGTTAGAGGAGAAGGAAAATTAGTTTTTCAAGAAAAGCCCGGGTTAGATTTCAGACGGGAGATTGATGTGATTGTAATGGCTGTTGCTTAGACCCTACTCAAACAGGTATACAGTGCTGTGGTAGCCGTGTTGGTCCTAGGCTATTCGAGAGACCAGGTGCGTGAGGTGATTTTTATTGGGTCAACTTCTGCTGGGGGGAGAGACGCTTTCGAGCTACACGGAGCTCACGCTGGCTTAGAGAAGAGCTCTGTGTAGCTCGAAAGCGTCTCTCACCAACAGAAGTTGGTCCAATGAAAGAGATTCCCTCACCCGCCTTGTCCTACCAGAGCACGGCGTGTCTGACTGCCTGGCACTGGAGAGGGTCGTTAAGAAATGTTCTGGCCAGTATTTCTTCTGTAGAAGACCCAGCTGCATTTTGTTTGCAGAGGACTGTGAATGTGCTTTGAGGTCATGCCAGTAGTGTCTGGCTAATCTGCAGTGGGGCTATTTCCCCTTCTTGCACTGAATACCTGCTCAGTCAGAAAAGGAACAGAGTCTCAACGATCTGGACCTGGCCCAGCCAGAATGGAGTGCCGTCGCTCCCTGTCAACTGGGGTCAGGGCCCTCTTCCAGAGGTCTGGGGGGTTCAGTTCGGGGAGCAAAGGGTCCCTAGGGCTTTGCTCCTGCAAAGCTTTTACACTCCACAGTAATCTCCATGCAAAGGAGCCCAGGACATGCGTGGTTCATACAGACTTTAAAACCGATCGTGTCTCATTTGTTGGTTCCGTGTGCTGATAGCCTGGGATACCAAATACAGATACGATGGCTGCTCAGAAGCAGATGTTTTTTCAGTTTCTCCTTGCATGTTCGCAGGGAGCCGGTCGGGGAAGTCACCCTTAAATGTGGATTGTGCTTCCATCCGTAGACGAGGTTTCCAGCCATCAGAGGAGTGAGGTTTTAGAACAGCCTCCCAAGAGGAGGAATGAGGGGGCAAACAACCGAACTCGTTTCAGAATGGAGCACGGTACATTTAAGAATGAGATTCTCTGACAGGGCTGCCAGCCAGAGATAGCAGGGGACTAGACATGATGACCCCAGAGATCCCTTCCAAACCTAGTTCATCAAGGTGAACGCTTACGTTTCACGTTTGTCGCGCCCTGGTCCACATAAAGCACGTTCTGTTCAAGAGCCTCGCCTCCAGCTCTCCCAGTACATGGTGACCTCTCAGGTGGGAGGCCAGTCTGGGGATGGTGAATTATCTCTATTAACGGCTCTGTGATGGGTGCCCACCCCACATGAGGCTGGAGGGGTTGGAGTGGCTTGGCAGGCCAATAACCTGCCCAGGTGGCATCTGAAGAAAGACAGGAGCAGGACACTAATTGGAAACAGGCACAGCTGGGCAGAACAGGAGGGGCCTGTAGAAAGCCCAGGAGCCGTGAGCAGCAAGGGGGGGCTCCCTGGGAGGAGGGAGCTGGGGCTGGCCAGCCCAGAAAGGGGGGAAGGTTGATAAGTAGGAAGAAGCCCAGGGAAACGGCAGCAAGGAGTAGGACCGTACAGACCTTGGCTGCTTGTTATAGGGTCCCTGGATTGGAACAGAGTGTAGAGGGCAGGCCCGGGCTCCCCTACCAGCCATTGGGAAGTGGTGCAGGAGATGCCGGCCGGACTGTGGGTCTGGAAGACTTTGATTTCCCCAGAAGGGGAGGACCTTAGTGAGCTGGCTGGAGGGCCAAGCCACGAACAGGAAGCTGCAGCTCCGGGAGTGAGAAGGGCCACAGGGTGGCAGAGACGGCGGGTAGAGAGACTGCCAGAGGAGGGAAGCCAAGCCGCCAGGAGGAGGCGTCACATGCTGGGAGTGGATCTGTGACAGACCCCTTGCTTTGGTGGCCCCTCCTTCAGAAAGCCAGCGTATTAGTCCGTTTCGATGTAATCTCTTGCCTGCGGTTTTGTGTTGGCAATGTTCCTTTGCAAACCCTGGTAGTGAGGGTGCTTCACAGCAGCAGGTATACAGTGTAAGTTCAGAAGTAAGTTCACTGTTAATTTTATCCTATGAGTCCTTTGAGTGGGCAGTTGGGGGTGAGAGTTTTGCAGTGGGTTGGGGGCTTAAATGACTGTAAAAAGGACTTAGTATAACACTGGTACAAAGGGGCCTTGCAAATTATTAACCTCTCTTTTCCTGGCGCTAGCAGCCAAGCGGTGTACAGGCTGAAATACCCCGCTATGCCAGGTGCTCAGTTTGTTAATCAAAGGTCACATCTGATCTTGTTGTTTCATGCTGTCTTGGTCACTGACATTTCTGTTGTCTTCTAAGTTTTTCTGGAGTGAAGACCTTGCCAAACGTAGCCAGCTTTTTGGTGAGTAAAGTTAATTATAAACCAGGAAGGGGAGAGATTAGCCAAAGCATTTGTGATGGATCTTAAGACCATGAAACCTGTTGGGTTTGTGGTGGAAATAGATCAGAGGCCATCTCTCTGTTGGCCACCGGCCTGTCACCTGGACACTGGTTTTAGACACCTCAGATTGAAATGACTAATATGGGTTGTCTGCATTCATTTCAGCCTCACTTCTGATTTTCATTTGAACAGTAAGAAAATACATAAGAACAGCCCTACTGCATAAGACCAATGGTCCATCTAGCCCAGTGTCCTGTCTTCCGACAGTGGCCGATGCCAGGTGCCCCAGAGGGAATGAACAGAACAGGTAATTGTCCAGTGATCCATTCCTAGCCGCCCATTCCCAGCTTCTGGCAAACAGAGGCTAGGGACACCATCCCTGCCCATCCTGGCTAATAGCCATTGATGGACCTATCCTCCATGAATTTATCTAGTTCTTTTTTTGAACCCTGTTATAGTCTTGGCCTTTACAACATCCTCTGGCAAGGAGTTCTGCAGGTTGGCTGTGCGTTGTGTGAAAAAATACTTCCTTCGGTTTGCTTTAAACCTGCTGCCTGTTAATTTTATTTGGCAACTCCTAGTTCTTGTGTTATGAGAAGGAGTAAATAACACTTCCTTGTTTACTTTCTCCTCACTAGTCCTGATTTTATAGACCTCTATCTTATCCCCCTTTAGTCGTCTCTTGTCCAAGCTGAAAAGTCTGTCTTATTAATCTCTCCTCATATGGAATCTGTTCCATATCACTAATCATTTTTGTTGCCCTTTTCTGAACCTTTTCCAATTCCAATATATCTTTTTTGAGATGGGGCGACCACATCTGCACACAGTATTCAAGATGTGGGCGTATCATGGATTTATATAGAGGCAAATATGATATTTTCTCTTACCTATCCCTTTCTTAATGATTCCCAACATTCTGTTCGCTTTTTTCCTGTTGCTGCACATGGAGTGGATGGTTTCAGAGAACTATCCACATTTGAGTTACTTCAGAACTCTTGGGTGAATCCCATCTGGTCCTGGTGACTTATTACTATTTAATTTATCAATTTGTTCCAAAACCACCTCTATCGACACCTCAGTCTGGGAAAGTTCCTCAGATTCTTCACCTAAGAAGAATGGCTTAGGTTTGGGAACCTCCCTCATATCCTCAGCCGTGAAGACCAATGCAAAAAATTCATTTAGTTTCTCTACAATGGCCTTATCGTCTTTGAGTGCTCTTTTAGCATCTTAATTATCCAGTGGCCCCACTAATTGTTTAGCAGGTTTCCTGCTTCTGATGTACTTAAAATTTTTTTTGCTATTACTTTTTGAGTCTTTGGCTAGCTGTTCTTCAAATTCTTTTTTTTGGCCTTCCCAATTCTATTTTTACATTTCATTTGCCAGAGTTTATTCTCCCTCCTATTTTCCTCACTAGGATTTAACTTTTGAAAGGCGGCCTTTTTGTCTCTCACTGCTTCTTTTACTTTGTTGTTTAGCCACGGTGGCACTTTTTTGGTTCTCTTACTATGTTTTTTTAAGAGCCCTAGGATACAGATTGCTAGGTGTAGGAGATTGAATATGGCTATGGAGTGTGTTTAATGGTTTTTAGATGCTAGGCACCCTCGGCTCCCCTGAGGTCAAGAGACATCTATGCATTGGGCTTTGAGTGTTTAGCTCCTCTCTGTCCACCAGAGTGCAGAACTGGAGCGCGTACCAGCATGAACTGCCCATCAGGGAGAGCTGTGTGAGTGCAGGAGAGGCTAGCAAGGGGTCTGCTGTGGTGATCACTGATTGGGGAAGGGCAGGAAGGCCAACCCCATGAGTTCAGAAACAGGAGGACAGAGCAAAATACCCCCATGGGATTATTTCCAGCACACTTTCAGTGTCTGCGCTCATCCCACACGCGCATTATGGCACCTCTGCTAGGAGAACTGAGTCCTGAAAAGAGCTGGGGCTAGATTCCAGGGGGTCGGGCTGCTGATGTGCTCCCTGGCACCAGTTGGAAATACTGCTTCGAAGTTGGTTTTGCTGTCTCTCCTCTTGCCAGCAACTGACAAGCCCAGGAGACACCCCCCTCCAAGGGGCAACCTTGCCTTTCTTCACGCCTGGGGTGTGTCAATGCCTAGGCACTCAGCAAAACAAGGAGACGTCACCATTCAAGTGGAAACTGCACAAACAACTCTATAAAATGGTAGTTTCTGTGCCCTTAAAAAGAACAGGAGGACCTGTGGCACCTTAGAGACTAACCAATTTATTTGAGCATGCTCGGGGTCACATAACAAGTACTCCTGTTCTTTTTGTGGGTACAGACTAACACGGCTGCTACTCTGAAACCTGTGCCCTTAGTGTCACTTACTGGGTCCTCTCCCACACAGCGCTGCCCCAGGTCAACATCTGCCCACAGGACCGGAGGTGTGTAAAGTAATGCTTTGTGGCTTCCCCTGGAAGGAAAGGACAGTGACCCGAGGACAGCAGAGCCATTCTCAGCTATTGTGTCAGGGTGTTTGCTGCCCTCCGCTTGTGTGATCCCAGATGCGGAAATTGATTTTCAAGCCAGTTAAAATGTGGATGAGCCTTGCTCACAGTGTGAGAACACATGTTTCCAAGCAGTGAAATGTGCAAACTGAGAGCAGAGTGGGCACCCCCGCATCGCCTCCCGCTTGGGGAATTGAAATCAGAAGCATTTTTTTCTCCCCAGAGTATTGATCCATGGGGTCATTGCAACAGCTGGGCATCACTGGTGCTCCAGCCTCTCCCGTCTCTTAACGCTTTCCCCTGTGCCATAGCAATCCCCAGATGGCCACTCGGACCAGCCTTAAGGTTGCTTTGTGCTCCTGGAGTGGTGCAAAACAGCTGCATCTGGCCCCAGGATCTGGCTCCAGGATCTGACCAGTTACCATTGACTTACTCAGGCATGTGCTATTGCTCATGAGCTAGTGACTCAAAGCACTTACACAAGCTATTCCAGCAGGTAGCCAGGTTTGTTTCCTCGGTAATGAGGACCATGGCCACCTATGGAGAGTAACGCTAAGAAAGAAAGAATTTGATTGTATGAAGCTTTGCATAATTATACCACTAACCCTGTCAGACGTGTCAGGGAGCTGTAGAGAGAAGTGGAATACGCTGCCTCGTCTTTCCCAGAGAGAAGCCCCCCACTGACTCTTCACTCCCCCGCCTTGTGTGTATGCACAATGATACAATTGTGATGTCTTATGATACCATCATAAGTTACATGATCACACGCTGTTTTCCCCCAGGACTCTGACAGGGTGATGTCCCCGCCCTCCCGTGCCCCAGGAGCTGCTCAGACCACTTCCTTCCATGTTCTCTGTCTGTTCCAGCCCCTTCCACCAACACGTGAACCATGTGACATCCCAGTTTGTAATACCTGTCTTTCTGTTCTCTGCCAGGGTCGAGGACAAGCGCTCACTCCTGCCCCTCCCTGTAACCCTTCCTTCCTTCCTGACTTTTATCAGGGTTAATGGAGGGCTAATTAGTTCCTCACCTCCCCAGCTTTTCCTCCTGATTAGCCAATTGCTCAATCAACACTTGGGAAACTAACCGAAGCTATAGTGCCCAGGGTGCTGACCCACCTGGCAGGCGGTGCACAGGAGGGCCAGCTGTAGGGATGAGTCGAGGCTGTCCAGAGGAGACTGTCATCTGCAGGGTCCTGCCTTGTTAGGTTGGAAGGCGTGTGGTGAATGAGGCAGGGACGTGCAGGGTGAGCCAGGCTGGCAGCTGCCATTTTTTATGTTGTGCATCTGAAAGTCCCGCTGGTCGCTGCTGCAAATCGGACAACGTGTTCTGTGCTGGGCGTGACTCAGTGCTGTGAACTGGGGGAGGGGTTTTTCCTACAGCCACTGAGTGGCAGTCACATAGGGTGTTAGGGAGCTGGCCCATTGCTCTGCACAGCGCGAGCAATACCCCCCCCCCCCTCCCTCCCTGAACATCTCCTGCAGGGGAACTCACCTGGGGGAATTTCCTGCCTCTGGCTCCTTGACTGGGATATTCTCAGTAACATGGGGGGAGTCATCTGCCGTAGTCTCCTGACAGTCTGTATAAGGCTCCTGAAGTGTGCTTGACGGCCGAGGCCTACGACACGGCTTTAATGCAAGTAATAACACAGTCAAACCAAGAATAAAGCCCCTTTCCACTGAGCTGTTTATTTCTATAATGTATTGGTGCTCTTCCGGTGGCGTCCAGACTCGTTACATCTCAAACCAGGGTTCAAAGTAATTAACAAGACTGAACAGTGAAAGTGAGCAAAGAGGCAGGCTTTAGATCAGGCACAGGTAGGACTGATGATATTTAAAAACCGGACACTTCTGCAGGAGTGCCAGAACCTCCCCTGCCCCGCCTCTTCCTCCAAGGCTCCACCCCCATTCACTCCTCTTCCCCTGAGGCTCCACCCCCATCCAGTCCTCTGTCCCCCTCCCCCATTGCTCGCTGCTTTTCCCCTCGCTCGGGCCAGGAGGGGCTAGCCTGTGGAGCCGGGCTAGGAGTTGCCGCAGCCCGACGCAGGCAGGAGGTGGCTCCATCTGAGTAGGGGCTGCTGCGGGCGATGACCCAGCGCCTCCTCGCCTCCGCCACCGGCGGTAATCGGACTTCTCGCGTCCAGTCAGCAGAGCTGACTGGATACTTTCATGTCCCCTTTTTGACTGGATTTCTTGGTCCGAAACCAGGCACCTGGTCACCCTAGGCACTGGTTTGGCTGGCAAGATTACCCACGTTCTGCCTGGTATGCTGTGATCGATGGGGCATTCACCCTCTCGTGGTCTGGTCACGCACGTCCCGAAGAACAGCCCATCTCTGGTCTTCACAGGTGCGAAACATCTCGGTGTCGCAGGAGTCGTTCTGTCCCTTGCACTTTCCAGCGAGCTGCCTCGCTCAGGGTGATGTTTGCCCACGCCGTTTGCTGGCAGCTCGTCTGGAGAGGCCTGCTCAGGCATGCCTAGAAATCGTGGTAAAGGAGCAGGTGATTCAGGGCAGATCTACGCTTGAAACGCTGCAGTGAAGACATTACTACGTCGACAGAGTGTCTCCAATCGGCGTAGTTAATCCGCTCCCACGAGAGGTGGCTGCCGTGTTGACGGGCGGGTTTCTGAAGCTTGGTCTGTACCGGGGGTTAGGTCAGTAGAACTGTCACTCCAGGGGGTGGATTTTTCACACCCCTGAGTGACTTAGTTATACCCATGTCAGTTTATAGAGTCGACCTGGCCTCTGTGACAGCACATGCATGACAATTGTGGTAGATTTGGGAGGCAGAAACACATTGCCCTCCTACCCCCACCCAAGGGTGCTGACTGAAGACACCCAAGGACAGCAGTGACTTGTTTGGTAGCCTCCAGTCTAGGATCTGGTTCCTGTGAAGCCTCCTGGATTGGTAGATTTGCCAACCACAAGTGGTGTTTTAGCACCCAAAGCCCCCCCGACCCCCTTTGTTTTGTGGGTTTTGTTTTATGTGTTTGGGCTTTAAAAATGGAGGAGCGTTTCTCCAGACTCGGGTCGTCATTACACAAACTGCCCCACATAACCCTGGGGGGAACCTGCCCTTAGCACTGGTCCAGCCCTCACTGAGCGAGGCCCACCAGTTATAACAAATACGTTGCACTTTTAGAGCATCTTTCTCTGAGGATCTGGCTGAGCCTGCCAAGCCTGGTGCTACAAGGTAGGCACGTAGTGTTGTATCATCCCCATTTTAACTGACTTGCCTAAGCACACACAAGTTAGTGGCAGAACCTAGCATCC
This sequence comes from Lepidochelys kempii, assembly GCF_965140285.1. Taxonomy (NCBI): domain Eukaryota; kingdom Metazoa; phylum Chordata; order Testudines; family Cheloniidae; genus Lepidochelys; species Lepidochelys kempii. Next base: position 83,075,419 of record NC_136389.1, on the reverse strand, counting down.
AATCCTGACTCCTGGTCCCATGCTCTGACCCGCTGGACTGTGCTTGGCTGTCCGCTGTCCTTCCACAAGTCAGATCCCCTTCCCCGACAGCTAGAGCAAGCGGCTGTGATATCTGTCTCAGCAGAAGCCTGTTGTTATCCTGGCTGTCTTCGATCCCTCTTCTGTTCTCCACCCCTCGCTTCTGGGTTACTCCAACACAATGTGCCCTCCCCGGTCAGAAACGCCCAAGCTGGCCAGAGCACAGGGAGCAGCGGTGCCTCTCTCTTGCTCATGCGGCACAGCCCTAGCATGAGCTCCTCCTTCTGTCAGGCATGGGGCCCATGGTGGGGCTTTCGGCAGGTTTTTGACACCTGACTGGAGCCCTAAGCCAGGCACTGGTGACTGCTGAGCCCTGGTGTCGCCCCACGAAGCTAGAACAATGCCTATCCTTGTGTTGTGGCTGCAGTAAGTGGAAGCGAATGCTAATCCCAGCTCCGGCACTGACTCGCTGTGTGGCCTGGGGGACCCCTCTGCGCGGTGTGGATAACGGGACTTGCCTTGCATGCCAGGCTGCTGGGCGGGAGTCTGTCTGTCTGCCCAGAGCAGCGGAGTGTTGTGAATATTAGTTATTTAGGCCATTTAGAAACTTGATTTGAGCCCTTCTGGGTCAGTCGTGCCATTGGACTGTGTTTGTCAGGAGAAATGATTGGAGCTGGCCTATTGCTTATAAATCTGCTGAAAATACTGGGCCGGTTCCACAGAGAGTGTAGCAGATTTAAAAAATTTATTTGAGCATAAGCTTTCGTGAGCTACAGCTCCCTTCATTGGATGCCTTCATTGGATCCCTTCATTGGAGCTTATGCTCAAATAAATTGGTTAGTCTCCAAGGTGCCACAAGTCCTCCTTTTCTTCTTGCGAATACAGACTAACACGGCTGCTGCTCTGAAACCTGTAGCAGATTTGTATTGTACAGCTGGAGAGTTGGCTCCCTGAGTGCCACAGTCTTGAGGATGGCATGGGGGATAAAGACCTCTGGAATCGGGGCCAAATTTACACAAACTCCTTCTCCTGCTGTGAATGATGTTCTGGGGACTATTTTACCCTTTGACTGGCTGATCGACTCCTCTCCAGCTAAGACCTGAGAGGTCGGTAGCAGAGCGGTGAGAAGGACTTTGATTTCTAATGCTGCCAATCTGGCAGGAGCCATAAGCATTACACATTGGCTGTAAGGGTGAGGGTGGAGGGACTCCTTTCTTTGGTTGAACTCAGACCTTCCCAGAGGGAAGCATTACAGGGGAAGGGCAGTTTCTGCTTTGCAGCAGCCCGTGGCTGATCTGTCTGTCAGAGGAACAGCAGCAGCCCCTATTGTGAGGTAGACAACATATGATTCTGAAACATGTTTTCGCTTGTGCCTAGCTGGACTCATTCATGACGCAGAAACTCGTCTGCATAAATACATCCTAGGCGGGTCAGCACTATTAATGTGTATCGGACCTTTATTATTCCAGCAGTGCCCTGCAGAGCTGACATAGAAATAGCGTCCTTCATCATTTGTTTCAGATGGCCCCGAACTAGTAGCCCGCGACTCGGGCAGAGGCAGGCCACATTTTGGTCCTATATTGCCATTTCTGAAAGGCTGAGTTCAATATGGTAGCTAAGCTGAGTCAATGAGACTGAAGCTGGGGGGAAAAATTCATTGCTACTCAAGGCTATTGATTAAAAAGAAGAGTTTAGTCAAGTCCACGACACTCAGCTGATGTTGGCCTTTAATAAGGACGGTGTACCAAATTCTGATCTATTGGCTAAGCGGGACAGTTTTTAAAAGTTGCTTTAATGTAAATGCGGCAGAGAGTCCTGTGGTACCTTAGAGACAACAGACTGATTGGAGCATGAGCTTTCGTGGGTGAACATGCACTTCGTCGGATGCGTGGAGTGGAAATTCCCAGAGGCAGGTATCAATATGCAAGCAAGAATCAGGCTCGGGATAAGGAGGTTAGTTTGATCAGGGAGGATGAGGCCCTCTTCTAGCAGCTGAGGTGTGAACACCAAGGGAGGAGAAACGGCTTTTGTCGTTGGCGAGCCAGTCACAGTCTGTTTAATCCTGAGTGGATGGGGTCAAATTTGCAAATGAACTGAAGCTCAGCAGTTTCTCTTTGAAGTCTGGCCCTGACGTGTTTTGGCTGCAGGATGGCCACCTTGAAATCTGCTCTTGTGTGTCCAGCGAGGCTGAAGTGTTTTCCTGCAGGTTTTTGTATATTGCCGTTCCTAATATCTGATTTGTGTCCATTTATCCTATTCCCTATGTAAAAGGATAACACGCAACCCCCCCAAAACAGAGAGAAAGCCGGCTGCTTGTTAAAACAGACAGGTACAACTCCTCCCACCTTACTCTAGGCTGGTTGGCTGTCAATTGACTCTGCTAGGCCCAGACCACACTTCTCTGCAGAGGCCCTAGCCTGCAAGCAGGACCAGAACACCTCTCCCCCAACATTTTAAAGTGGTAGCTTACAATGTTAATTCAGTTTTCAGTACACCCAGAATTGGCCTTCAACCCCTGTGCTGGCCAAGAGGGGCCTTCAAGTGTTGAAAGATGCCGAAGCTGACTAGGCCCGGCCTCTCCCACTGGGGCGAATGTCTGAGCGCGGCGTAAGGCAGCTGATGGGCTGAAGGTTGCTGAAGAGCTTTGGTTAGTTGGTTTAAAAACCTCCGTTTCCAGGGTGACCCAAACTGTTCCAGTGACGGACCCTGCAACCACCCTGACCCAGAGGTGCGGCCGCATCCTCGCACAGGGTTAACACGTTTTTTCTTTCTCTCTCTCAGCGCAGGCAGCTGTAATATCCTGCCCCAAACATTGTTTCACCTTTTTCCTTCCTTGGCTGTAATCTGCTGGCGATTTCCTGCCTTCGGTGGGGTGGGTGCAGCCATGCTTTATTTTTACTCCCCATTGTGTCATGCCGTTTTCGTTCCCACGCGGCATAACAAATAAGATCTTGTATGAAATCAAATGATTCCTCTGCCCTCTCAGCTTGTCCTATTCCACAGAGCTCTGCTTTCCTGGAGCCAGTGGGCCGGTCACTGAATTGCCATCATTCGGTGCCCCCAGTAGGAGTGCCATGGAACAACCGCCTCGTTTGTCACCCATCGCTCACCCTCTAATGGCTGATTGGAGCTGCTGAGGTTCCCAGGGGATTCCGATGAAAGGATAGGTCGGCACCTCTGGCCTCTCTCCCCCTTTGTGTACCATGGCATCCTTATGGGTGAGACTGAAGTTCTTTTGTTTCTTCTCTACTGGTGCTCCGGGTGCCTGGATTGTCTGATGATTTGTATATGGTGCTGGGCATGTGTTTGCTTCTTTGCTTCTCTTTGTGGCTTATCTGGCATGTTGCCTTTGCAGCTTAGCTGGGTGTTAAGGGACCCAGACGCTTTAGGCCATTGCCTGCCAAAATGAATTGTTGTTGCTTTTCTTTTATTAATAATAAATAATTAGTGCACATCTTTGTCCAGCTACGCTGTAGAATAATTGACTCTGTTGGCTGATAACCAGGGATCCTAGTTTCCCGTGAAACCCCCACCAAATTCTCTGATTTAAAAAAAAAAAAAAACACAAAAATTCATGATTAAAATGAAACACTGAATTTTAGTTTCCCTAGCCACAACATATATAGGTATCAGTTGATCACAATGTTTTTATCCATATATTTACAATTTTTAAGCAAGGTCAAAGCCTACCAGTACCATCCATTATACTAAAATATAGTTAATAGAATGATCCAGTCATGGTCCATTGTTTCTCTGCTGTTGTCAATGGCTCTGCTGTATCCGCCTCTTGTTTTAGTTTCTCTATAGTTCGTTTGTTTAGCACTTTCCCTGTGTTCTGCAGTTGTTTGCCTTCGAACGTCATCTACAGCCTTGCTGCATACAGAACAGCACATTACCATCCAGGTGAAATTTGTCCTTGTCAAACTCAGTGACACGGACTTTAGGGGGGATTTTTAAAGTTTTTGGCATCTTTTCATAACTTTAATTACTTGTGTCTGGAGACTGAGGTGAAATTTGAGATGCATTAAAACACGAACCCCTATGCACCACTGAGTTACCTCTGTTCATTGGAAGCAGTTTATTTAGCTATGTAAATTTACAGTGCATTGAAAACCCAGCCACAAGAGGGGCAGGTTGCACACATTGAGTAAATGACACTGGTGCTTTCCATAAAATTTGTTTTTATTTTTGCACAAAATGTAAAAACTAAAGATTCTCTGTCAAAATGCAACTTCTGCTTTTTTTCTGTCAAACGGATTTCTTGGCTCCCTGCTGATAACTGTCAACAAGCACAACAAAGCCACTTTAGGGTACATCTGAAGTCTACAGAAACAAACAGCCCAGCACCTTTGATTAAAGATGCACATTGAGTTAAAAGTTGCTATGGAAGGGATGAATTGGAGGGACACAATTTTTGAGCCCACAGTTTTTGAACTCAGTCACCTGGGGCTGGAGGTGAGGCTATTTCCTGCATGTGGAGAGATAAGGAGCATAACCCTAAGAATAAAGAAATTCTAGCCATACCATGGAAACCCCTACTAGGAGTTTCCCAAAGTCCATCGAAATCTATGGGAGTATTTTAATTGACTTCAGTGGGCTTTGGATGTGCTCTGGTGCCATATGAGAATTATTCAAAACCTAGTTCTGCCTATTCATTTATGTTAATGACTAACACGCAACGAATTGGTTAGTGAATTGTATATGAGAGATGTAGCTAGAGTGCCTGACCCAAGAAGCATGTTAGCTCAGTCAGAGCAAGGCCACTCCTATTCTCCGAGTGCCGATGTTTGTAAGCAACTGGTATATTTCCACAGAGCAGGCTCCAAACCAAATCTCAGTTCTCCTCCATGTGTGTGCAATAGTCCCATGGGTTTCTCTCCAGAAATGCAACTTTGAGCCCTAACTCCAGCAGGGCCCAAGCCAGTGACCAGCTGCACAAACCTCCATCACATTAACTGTACATGCTCTTCAGGATTGTTGCCTAAACTGTTCTGAGCTGCTTATAAATTGGTCTCTCTGTGGATGGCTGAAGAAACTGTAGTAAGCTGCCGGCTAAATAAACCAGCAGAAGTTTGCACTGTTATGTGAGATAAAAGCAGTGTATGTATGGGGTCTATTATGGAGAGTGTTTCTTCTGACACAAGTTCCCCCAGCTGAGTGAAAGTGATCAGATTTCACTTTTCATTGTGTTCTCTCATTTTCTTGGCATAATTTTATACTGACCAGCTCAAAGAAACTGGAAAAAACAGAATATCTGTTTCTGAGGACCATTGTATTATTGATGGAGAGACACCATCCCCCTGCTCCCCATAGATCTAGTCTCTGCTATTCAGTGAGGTTGTGAACAGCTGTGGGAACAAAATGTTTCCTAGTTTTTAATCAAAGCCCCTGGAGCTGACAAAGCTTTATAACTTCCCTGACTTTCTATTAAATATCTGTGTGTAAAGCAGTACATACTTTCTCACTGCTTGTACGTGAGCCAGTAAAAACTCTTGCACTACTGGGAATTGAGATTTTTCTCTTTCCTGTGCTACAAGTCCATCTCTTTGCATGCAGCCAGCCCATTATCTAGGTTCAAAGCAATCTGTGAAGAGCATTAGTTGTAAACAATCAGAGACTCCAGCCAAAGTGAGTTGGCATGTCAGTTATAGGGTTAGATTTACGCTGTTCAAACAGAATAAGAAACCAAGCCAAAACATGGTTAGTTTTAAAAAAAATGACATTTATTACTTTGGTGGTGATTGTAGTTTTGCTTTCCTGTGTTTCTTCAGACACCCAACGTCTGAGCATAGCTCTGGATATGGGGCATGAGCAATGAGAAGTAAAGAGATGGATGGGAGAGCAGCCTAGATGCCCAGCAGCCCTGTGTGTGTGTGTGTGCAAGAGAGAGAGAGCTGAGTCAACCCAACCCACTTTCCCAGGACAGCAGACCCTCAGAGTCAGACACTTGGGAACGGAGGTGGTTCGTAACTCTGAACAAGCCGTCCTGGGCCGCTCCTCAGCCTGGGGCTCTCCGCTGTGCCCTGGCTGCCTGGCGGGGGTGGGGGTGAGGGACAGGCAGCTGGTTCCAGCTCCCTGGCTGGAACGATGCTGAGTGAGACCCCGGGGCCCTGTGGTGTCCGTGGGCCTGCAGTGCAGGCGGTGGTCCTTTAAAACGGAGCAGGGCACAGCATGCAGGCGGGAAATCGGGCTCTGGCTCCAGCAGCTGACACTCCAGGCCAGGTTTCAGTAGCAGCCGGGGCTCTGGGCTTGCAAGCTTGTCCCCCTCCCAGCCAGGGGCAAGGGAGAGGGGGGAAAACCCCATTTCCTCACCTCCTGCCTGTAAGTGGCTGCCCCAGGCCACGCCCTAGCGTGTAGGAGGTGGGGACGGGCCGCCCAGAGGTGCCCACCTTTATGATGCAATCCAGGCACAGTCCAGCATCTGCTTTTAGTTTTTTATTGTTTGTCTCTGCTGCTGCCTGATTGGCCACGTCCGGTTCCCCAGGGTGTCCGGCCGCCGGGTCAGTCCCGAACCCGGGTCTTCTGGCCTCTACTGCAGCTTGGAGGGGCAATAGAGGGGGACTGAGGAAGGGTACGTGGAGAAGCTGACTTGTTCTTGCTGCCTATCGGCACGTCAGCGCTGCGCCCGTTCCTTCTGTAATTGTGTGCGGGTCTGTCTGATGAGCAAGAGAGCAACAAAAATCTTAAAAAATGCTTTTTATTTCGCACTGCCGCCCCCTCTTTGATCGCGAACACGGCGAACGCTGTTCTGAGGAAATTACAATAACTTTTCAAGGCCTTTTTGGCAGTGTGTCCCTGCTCAGGTCAGGGTATTCAGTGTCCAAGGGGCTTTAGGAGAGAGATGCGAGATGCAGAGAGCCCCTGAAGGAACATGCTGCCCCAGGCAGGGGGCAGCAACTCAAGGGCATGGCACTGCTCCTTGAGGTCTGCAGTGTCCTGGTAGCTGTGTTGGTCCCAGGACAGTAGAGACACATGGTGGGTGAGGTGATGTCTGTTACTGGACCAGCTTCTGCTGGGGAGAGAGACAAGCTTTCCAGCTTACACAGCGCTCTTCTTGAGGTTTGCACTGCAGCTGGGAGGTGATTCCCAGCATGGGGAGACCAACTTGGGGTAACACCCTTGAGCTAGTGATGAGGACGCTCTCCTCGGACAGCCTAGAACTGTCAGCTGCTGTGTTACCTCTCTGCCTGAGCAAGAGCGAGAGAGCTTTGCTGACGTTTAAACTGTGTCAGCCCCCAGCCACACCACTCTGTCCGCCTCACCAGCAAACTCCTTGAGGGTCTGCCAGCCGTAACCTTGCCTTGCAGGTGACGTTGAGCGCACCCCGGTTCCCAAGTTCCCCAGAGACGTCTCTCTGCAGTATCCAGCTGCTATCACTGAACAGCCACAGAAATTACCAAGTCTGCTGCTTCCAAAGAGACTGTGCACACCCCCAACCTGTTTACCTGAGGACCCCACTTACTTTAATATACTGAGATGGTTCACAGTAAAACTAAGCATACATTTATTAACAAAGAACATAGATTAAGTGATACTGAGCAAGAGAAAGAGACTGTTCTGGTTACAAACAAAACAAAAAACTCACTTGAACTTTAGCAAGCTACAGTCTTTGCCTAAACAGCTTTCTCACTTGCATCAAGCTATCAGCATCTCCAGCCCTGCAGGCAGGAGGAACCTCCATTCACAGAACCAGAGGGTGTTGGTCTCTTTGTTCCTGAAGTGATGGATGACAAAGGAGTTCCCTCTTTCCTTTTATGGTCCAGAAAATCTTTGACATATATTCTTGATACGTAAAGCCAGACAAAGTTTTTCTCCCCTGCTGCTTGTTCTTTGGGGTGCAGATACGAAGCCACTTCATCTTCTGGTCAGTTTGCTTTCTCAATCGGCTTGATCATTTTGTTTACCTTAGAGGCAAATATCTTTTCATTGTCCTTGACTTTTAATCAAGCCATGGTGTTTTCTCATCTACCTGTTGGCTTGGTCAGGGCAGACTGGTAAATCCACATTCCTTTGGCTAGGGCAAACTTGATCATCATCTGCTTCCACAACATATTTTAAAAAAGAAAAGGAGGACTTGTGGCACCTTAGAGACTAACCAATTTATTAGAGCATAAGCTTTCGTGAGCTACAGCTCACTTCTTCAGATGCATATCGTGGAAACTGCAGCAGGCTTCACAGCTCCACGATATGCATCTGAAGAAGTGAGCTGTAGCTCACGAAAGCTTATGCTCTAATAAATTGGTTAGTCTCTAAGGTGCCACAAGTCCTCCTTTTCTTTTTGCGAATACAGACTAACATGGCTGTTACTCTGAAACATATTTTAAAAATGTATTTCCAGCACAAATACATAACTATTGTACACCACCCATACATGCTGTGCAATTTTAGATTTTAACTGAAAACTATTTTGTTTTGTCATTTTTTTGTTCTAAGTTTGAGAAAAGGAAGGAATGAGAGAGTGTCATATGAGTATCAGATATGATTATACTTCAAATTCTTAGGGTTTCATCTGTATTCAGGCCAATTCCAGAACAAAGAACAGAAATTGCATCCACAGAGTCTGTTAAGTCAACGATTATTGTCATGATTTGTATTATTCACTGGGCACCATCTGTGTGCTCAGCACTATTCAGAATGTGCCAGAAAATGTAGTCCCTGAGCCATTGCATCTAAGCTGTGTAACTCTGGATAAGATGGCTCAGATGTTTAAGTATGAAGTGTATCGTTATTGACCACACATGGCATCACATGTTCACTGTGATGTTAATCTCTATGAGTGGAGGCACTCATGGCAATAGAAGTTGTACTGGATTAAGGACTAGAAACTTTGACCCTCCAACTTTCTTTCAAGAGAAAGAGCTGCCCGGAGCTCCTGGGCCTGTTTGTTTTCCTTTCCTGCCTGCAGTGGCCCTGAGAGACCTCAGAAATCTCAATTTTTTTTCTCAACTTTAAAACATGGAATTTTGTTGGTGTTTGGTTTAAAATATTTGCCTGTGAAAATTGCAACTCAGTCACTGTGGTGGTGTTTAAGAGCCTTCTGGAAAGTAGCTAGCTTTTAAATAGAAGTGAAAGCCGTGTTGCCAGCTCTCATGATTTTGTCGAGTCCCATGATAATTATTGGTTTCGGAGGAGCAGTTGTGTTAATCTGTATCCGCAAAAAGAAAAGGAGGACTTGTGGCACCTTAGAGACTAACCAATTTATTTGAGCATAAGCTTTCGTGAGCTACAGCCTCCGATGAAGTGAGCTGTAGCTCACGAAAGCTTATGCTCAAATTTGTTAGTCTCTAAGGTGCCACAAGTCCTCCTTTTCTTTCTGATGATTGTTTTCCTTAAAGCCGCAGCTCACGGAGTCAAGTGATCCGTGATGATTTCAGCCTTCCTTCTTAAAGAGAAATGAAGTTTCTAGCCCTTGTGGCTGTGGAGGAAGTGTCCCCAGTGCACCCTAAAGGCTGAAAAAGCAGACTGTAAATAAAAACACCAAATCTATTATTTTTTATATAATGTTATTTTAAAGCCACTCATGATTTTTGGGGAGCCTAATTCATGATATTTGAGCATTTGGGGTTGGCAATACTGTGAAAGTGACTTGACTCCTGTTTAAAGTCCTTTTCTAGTCTATTATTTGTACCGGGGTAACACCCCTAGATCCCCAGGCAGGTGCACTATAAACTCACCGGGCCTTGCCCTAGAAGGATGTTTCCAAAAATTAAATGAGCTATTCCAGGCTTGATGAAGTGCTAGAAAGTCATCTAGAGTTTTCTACAATTGTTTCAATTGTTATATTCAAGAGTTAGTAACAAAGTAAGAATATACATTACATTTTTAAACCTAACCAGTGTCCCTTAAGTGAAGTGACACAAGACGGCCGAATATGTTAGTATTAGAGCTGAGTGGGTCTAATATTTATTTAATTTTCTCTTTGTATAGGAATTAGAAATTATCTGACAGGAGCACTGTATTGAAGTTGTCTGCAAAAAAACAAGAGTTTTCAGGTGTCCAAGTAGCCTCTGGAATCACGGTTAAAGCCCTCCCCCCCACCCACCCCCCCAAAATCTGAGCTGGTGCCCCTGGTTGTATGATACCTCAGAGGCCATGGTTTGCCCAAATAGTCTGATGACCGGGTGTTGGGTGCGCCCTTTCCCAGCTGGCATAAAGAGGCTCTTAGGGGTCACAGTAGCACACTAAAAATAGAAGTGTGGATGTTGCAGCTCAGGCTAGCTGCCCAAGCTCAGGCCGGGCAGGCTTGGACTCAGGCGGCTAGCCTGTGCCAGCACCATCCGCATAGTTTAACTTCTATATTTGGGGGGGGGGCATGCATGGGGGGCAAATTCTGTGCCTGCCCGCAGGGGCACCATTTCAGATTTTTCAGAGGTTGTGGGGCAACTGTAATGGATTCCAGGGGCTACATAGGCAACTGAAAACTCTCTCTAGTTTTTTTCCAGATAACTTAGAAATGATCTGACGAGGCACTGAGTCTAATTCCTGTATCAAGAAAGAAAATTAAATAAATATTAGACCCACTCAGCCCTAATACTAATATGTTCTGACCTCTTGTGGCAAGTCACTTAAGGGACACTGGTTAGGTTTAAAATTTGTAATCCATATTCTTACTCAGATACTCTTACTAAAGTCAGAAGGGACCATTGTGATCATCTAATCCAGCAGTTCTCAAACTGTGGGTCAGGACCCCAAAGTGGGTCATGACCCCATTTTAATGGGGTTACCATGGCTGGCTTAAACTTGCTGGGGCCTGGGCCGGAGCTGAAGCCAAAGCTTGAGCCCCACCACCTGGGGCTGAAGCCGAAGCCTGAGGGCTTCATCCCTGGGCAGCTTGGCTCAGGTTACAAGCCCCCTGCCTGGAGCTGAAGCCCTTGGGCTTTGCTTTGGCCTCCCCGCCAGGGTCGGTGGGGCTCGGTCTTTGGCTTTGCCCCCCCCCCACCCAGGGTGATGGTGGTCGGGCAGTCTCAGGATTCAGTCCCTTCTCTTGATAAATCCCCAGTTTATAGCAAAAATTCTTGTTGTTAGTCCCTAAATGCATGACTTTGCACTATTAAATATCATCCCATTTCTATTAATCCAGTTTACAAGGTCATCCAGAGCTTCTTGTATGATATTCTAGTCCTCCTCTGTATTGGCAAAACCTCCCAACTTTGTGTCATCTGCAAATTTTATTAGCACATGCCCATTTTTTGTGCCAAGGTCAGTAATAAAAATGTTAAATAAGATTGGTCCCAAGATTGATCCCTGAGGAACTCCACTAGTAACCTCCCTCTAGCCTGACAATTCACCTTTCTGTAGGACCTGTTGCAGTCTCCCCTTTAATCAGTTCCTTATCCACCTTTCAGTTCTCATATTAATCCCTATCTTCTCCAGTTTAACTAATAATTTCTCATGTGAAACTGTATCAAATGCCTTACTGACATCCAGGTAGATTAGATCTGCTGCATTTCTGTGTCTAAAAAAATCCGTTATCTCCTCAAAAGAAGATATTAGTAACTTTTGTTACTACTTCTTGAATACAACAATCAAAACAATTGTAGAAAAATCTACTATTCCTTTTTATCATTTAGGCTGCTTGCTTTTTTGCACTTCACCACGCTTGGAACAGATCATTTAACTTTAGGAAACATCCTAACAGCCCTTTCTGATCTTAATCACCTGTTAATCCCTCTAAAAAAACAATGAGGAGTCCCGTGGCACCTTAAAAACTAATCCCTCTGTTTCTGACTCCCTGCCTCAGGGGCACAAACTGGTAGCAGTGTTTCCTGTCTCCTCTGCAGAACTCATTGGGCTGCACACACAGGCTCCCTGCCTGAGGCTTGCAGTTTGTGGGGAGGGTAACGCCCTCCCATGCCACACCAAACTCCCTCCACACTGCTATTGTTAGTGTGCAAGGCCCAGCGGAGCTAGTATCAATCTCTCTACCTGTGCTGGGAGTCACAGCTCTTAGCTGCAGCGTAGCCATGCCTTGTGCAGCCCCACTGGAATTAATGGAGCACTGCCTAGGTATGGGGCGGGGGGTGGGATCTATCCATGTGGATCTAATTGCAGGATGGAGGCCATAGGCCCAGACATGGTCCTTTGTCCAGAATGTTCCATGAAAAGCGAGTTGGTCCCATGGTGCAATGGAAAGGGATGTTGTGAACTCACTTTCTCTGGAATAAAACCAGCCAGCCTTTCCACAACAAAACAGGTTGCTCACAATGGGGCTACCTCGATGAAGCTGTGTATCTTTGCAGATTCCCATAGCAACTACTGCCTTGGGCTCAGTGAATTTTATATTCCATTATTGGTGGGCAAAATATTGCTTAATGCGTCGTTTGCCTCTGAATGATGTTGTTTTTAAAATCTTGGTAGGTAAAAGGACAAGCAACTATGTTAAACCCACAGTTATTTAAATGTAAAATTAGAGGGTTTAAAAACTTCCTTTTAAAGGAGAGGCTTTGAAAAACATACCATTAAATGCTCAAAATAGTGTCAGCTTCTTGGCGGACATGTCAGCTTGTTCTAAAGTTGTTTCAGTCCCAACAGCAGCATTCATTCCCGACAGATTTCTGCCCAGTATTTCCGGCTAGTAGCTGCTGGATAAGGTGTAATATTCCTCATTCCAACAAACACTCAGTGTAATATTCCTTAAAAAGAAAAGGAGGACTTGTGGCACCTTAGAGACTAACCAATTTATTAGAGCATGAGCTTTCGTGAGCTACAGCTCACTTCATCGGATGCATACCGTGGAAACTGCAGCAGGCTTTATATATACACAGAGAATATGAAACAATACCTATTCCCACCCCACTGTCCTGCTGGTAATAGCTTATCTAAAGTGATTTCCAGCACAAATCCAGGTTTTCTCACCCTCCACCCCCCCACACAAATTCACTCTCCTGCTGGTGATAGCCCATCCAAAGTGACAACTCTTTACACAATGTGCATGACAATCAAGCTGGGCTATTTCCTGCACAAATCCAGGTTCTCACATCCCCCCCACCCCCATACACACACAAACTCACTCTGGTGGGGGGGATGTGAGAACCTGGATTTGTGCAGGAAATAGCCCAGCTTGATTGTCATGCACATTGTGTAAAGAGTTGTCACTTTGGATGGGCTATCACCAGCAGGAGAGTGAAGAGTTGTCACTTTGGATGGGCTATCACCAGCAGGAGAGTGAATTTGTGTGGGGGGGTGGAGGGTGAGAAAACCTGGATTTGTGCTGGAAATCACTTTAGATAAGCTATTACCAGCAGGACAGTGGGGTGGGAATAGGTATTGTTTCATATTCTCTGTGTATATATAAAGCCTGCTGCAGTTTCCACGGTATGCATCTGAGGAAGTGAGCTGTAGCTCACGAAAGCTTATGCTCTAATAAATTGGTTAGTCTCTAAGGTGCCACAAGTCCTCCTTTTCTTTTTGCGAATACAGACTAACACGGCTGTTACTCTGAAACCTGTAATATTCCTTGCGTTCCAACAAATGCGAGGGTGCTTTCTGGGGACTGCTAATGTGGTGTCTGGATCTGCCACTGCTGTGGTGTGTCTGTCCCATAAAGAGGCAAAGCTGGGGTGGATATTTCACTCTAGGGGTTTGTCTGGATAGGAGCTAGCTTCCAAGGGTAGAGAGAAGAGAGACCCTTTCTGGTGGTTGCCTAACAGCTGTAGCTCATGAAAGCTTATGCTCAAATTGGTTAGTCTCTAAGATGCCACTAGTACTCCTTTTCTTTTTGAGCATACATTTAAGGGTCCTGAAGAGAGAATGCAGCAGGACAGGGCTAAGTAGCCTTAATATCACCAGCCTGCTGACATGGGGAGCATGCAAACCAGTTTGAATAAGGCTGGTTAGACTTGGTGAAGGAGAAAGAATCCTTCAGACACAAAGGCGGCTCTGGACTGGTTAGGAGAATGTAAAATGGTTGTTTCTGTATCTGAAGAGAGAAGCCAGTCTAATTGAGCTTGTCATGGAGAGTAAGGTTAGCTGAGATGAAGAGTGTCTGTTTTGAACTTCAAAATGCTTCCTTCTAACTGCTGAATAGCAATGTTTTGCTTTAAGGAAGCCATTGGTCACTATATCACTGGATACAGCTTCTCAAAGGGTGGACACGCAGGTGCTTGAAACCCAGTGGGGTCTGCTGGGGGATAGGCAGTTGGTACACCTGGGGCAGCGTGCCCAGAGCCTGTCTGAGGAGAAGAACCTCCAGATTTTACTGTGAGGCAGGTAAAGGCAAGAAGCCCAACACCTGACAGGTGGTCTCAGGAAGCCAGCCCAGACCCAAGGTGCAGCCTGATACCAGGTTTGTATTTCCATTATTTTCCATGCCTTTTTACAAATTTATCGAACCTGTCACTCACCAGGCTAGGCCCCTAGTAAACCTGTTCTCTGCTGTTTGGGGAAAACTTTTCCCTCTTCCTGTATAAACTCTCCAAAGCCCAGCACTGCTGGCAGCTGACCTGGCTATCTGATGGCAACTCCACACTTCTGGGGAATTCAGAGCTGTGTGTCTGTCTCCTTGAGTCAGCAGCGGGCTGTGAATGTCTGGTGCGATGTGACAGAAAAGTCACAGGATGCTTCTGTTGAGGAGAGACTGTGGCTGCAGGTGCACAGTGGCCGTTGTGAGTATTCCCATGGCTGCCCCAAAGCTCTGAATGTCCAGCAGTGGAAGCTCGAAGCTGCCCGTTTCCACAGAGACCAGTTTGGAGCTGCAGGTTTGGTTTGGCTGGATGGGCAGGACTGTAGCTTGGAGATTTCCCATGTGCTGGACAGTGCAGGAAATGGAATATAAACCATGTTGCAGTGCCGCCAGAACTGGGGTGGCCAGGCCTGTCCACTTTTTGCTGGGGTGGACCCCACCCCCTTTCCCTCCTCTTACCCCCACATGGCCTCCCCGGCAGGCCAGCATGGGGTCTGGGTAGTTGTGGGAGTTGCGCGGACGCTGCCTGGTCCGGGGTGGCTGAGAGCAGCCCCTGGCTTATGTCCCTGCCCCCCAGGCTCCCTGCCCGGCTGAGAGCAGGTGGAGTGTCTGCAATACCATGCTGGCTCCTCACAGCTATTTGCCCCTTCTTACAGAGAGGCAAAGTGATGTGACCGCGGTCACACAGGAAGCTGGTGGCAGAGCAGGGAACCTTGAACCACTGAGCCATCCTTCCTCTCGTCTCCTCTTCCCCAGCCGTGTCCACAGGATGTTGGACGTGGCTAATCAGTGGACAGGAAGAATTGCACACAAAATGTTATGCCAGACAGCGAGGTGCGTTAGGCTCCTGCCAGATCTGTGCAGAGTGAAGTGCAGTGTGACACACAACGCTGGCTGCTCAAACTCTGGTGCCTCTCTCCATGCTCCACAAACTAATTTCTTGAACACTAAGGGCCATGTTGAGCGTAATGTGCAAACTGCTCCTTGACCCCTGTCCTTTCTCTCTGGCTCCTATCTCAGCTCCAGCCTTCAGCAGGCTTCATTCTTGTCCTTGTCTGGTCTTTGTTGTATGACTGTTTCCATTTTTCACAATCCTTACCGATTCCTCTGGCTTGGCTCGTGGTGTTTGATGTGTGAGATCCCACTGCTGGCCCTGCAGTTACGGAATAATTTCATATGCCCCTCATGCGCAGAAGATGGATGTACATTTCACTAGTATTTTTGCTTAGCCATCTCATGGGGTGTTTCTAGGGCTTTGCTAGTTGGATGGCAACGTGGGGTGTTGTTAACTGCTCATGGTCCCAGGGGCCATGGGTGGTTTCCTGTCACCCAAGGAGGAGTGGGGACTGATCCTATCCAGATACGTAGCACAAGCCTGCTCATTGAGATGCCCTCTGAACTGACCTCCATCACAAAGAGCATGGTAGCCAACAACTGCACCCTAACTTCTGGGAATGCCCGGCAGCTAGAAATAACTAGAGGCAAATGGCTTAGAACGGCTCAATAGTTAACTTCACCCATCCCACCTCCCTTTGTGCAGAGAGAAGGAGCAAGCAGTAGAGGGCCTTCCTGTGGGACCCAGGGAACGGATTAAGAAGTGACAGAGATGGATACTAGATTTGTGAGATCCCTCTCCCAACAGGGACGTTTTGTCTGACAGCACAGTATCTGTCATCCGCTCATGCAGCTCAGTTCAACCTGGTTATTTGGTGTGGGAAGAAGGGCTGGAAATTCTATTCCACATTTCCTTAGAAACCAGAGGGTTTTATTGTCCATGCTTTCTTGCTTAATCAGGGTAATGATTCTATGAATTCTATGATTCTATGAATGAGGCTTCAGATCCACTTTCATCTTGTCTTTATCACTGAGTACTCCATGTAAACAGACCCCAGCATTGTAACCAGCATTACTGGCTTTACCTACAAAACAACACCTATCATCATTTACATCGTGGGGGTGTTTTGAAGGAATCTTTAGGTTTCCTGCAGCTTCTGGCTGCAGAAATGGAGCCCACCGTCTTATTTGGTACAACCCTAGCAATTCATTTGCACCCATTTATATTTACAAGGTTAAATCACAAGGAAAAGTCTAGAAACGTCCCCTTTTTTATTAAAAAATACCGGCAGAGATTCTTCTTTGTAGCCCTGCAAGCCCTGTGAACAAGGGACTTGCCCAAGTCCCCTCCAGTTCATTGCTGGTTCCTGATTCATACAATGTGGCTCCAAGTCCAATGTCATTAATCAAGGCTAGAGTAAGGGACAACTCGTTTCCCACTTAAGCACCAAAATAAAGGTCCAGATTTTAAAAACAACTCAGTGTGTTGGGTACCGAGCTTCTGAAAATCTTCCCAGGAGGGAGCTGCTGGGTGCTAAGCACTTTTGAAAATCTGGGTCTTATTTAGGTGCCTACCTGGCAGCTAATTGAAAACCTGAGCCCAAGTGACCTGCCTACCTGTGTTCATACCTGCACCTGTGCCAGCTCGGCTCCCTCCCCCAAACATCTCACGTGCTGCGCGGTTCCTCAACTGATTAAATTGGGTGACCTAAGAAAGCAGAGAGCCATCGCTGCTGAGCTTGGTGCCTCCTTCACTAACGTCTTACATGCAGACCAGCATGTAGCTGGGTTAGTAGCCACCAGATGGCAGGAAAAATATGGAAAGTGCTGTCCTGCTGGGTTCTTGTTGCAGCCTGCTCCTGTTTACTGGTCTATGGCAAAGCATTGCAAGGAGCGCACAAGGGAAAGCTGCTCCCTGGAGCAAGGTGCAGAGTCCTGGGCCTGGTCTCTCCACAGTGGCAGAGACGACCTCTGATGGATGAGAGCTTTGTGGCATGAGGTCAGGGTCAGAATTTGGCCCTTAAAGGCCTAGAGCCTTTCCTTTCTGTAACTCTTTTGTGCTTTCACCAGTAAGTTGCTGGGGACTGGGCCTGCAAGCTCTAGGGCCAAATTCTGGCCTCCTGTGTGGCTACTCAAAGCCTGGTATACCATAGACCCCATGCAGTTCTGCTGGGCAAGAGGGGATGGCTAGGATTTGCATAGCATCTGCAGAGGCTGCTTTGAAGAGCCTAGCTCCCTGTGCAGCAGAGTCAGCTCATGAGCGTACTAGACGGAGAGGGGAGATCTGCCCCTCTGCAGATCCACAGAACATTGTGCCCACAGAAGCAGGAACGGCGTGGGCCATCAGACGGGCATATCAGCCATGGAGTGACTTCACTGGCATCCCGAGGCCTGGGGGGAGGGTTCCCAATTCCCCTTGGCTGGTACCAAGCGTGGCTACATGTGCCTTGGTGTGTGTAGGAGGATTTGGGCCTCGGTGAATTGTGAAATGAATATTGTGGACACTGACTTCCAAAGGGAGACGTTGCCTTAGTGACAGGCCGCGAGAGACCGCTCTTCCCCTGCAAGCTGCAGCCATGTTAAGGATTTGCATGCTGTCTGGCTCATAATGGGAGATGGATGGACATCTCGCCCAATCCCGGCATTTCAGAGTTGTGCAGTGCTCCAGGAGCAAAGCGGCTCTTGTTAATTTTAACTTTTTGTTGACAGTGCTGTGGTAGCTGGGGATGCTGGGACAGAGGCAAGGTGGGCCAGGTGATAGCTTTTATTGGACCCACTTCTGTAGATGAACGAGAGAGACACTTTTCAGCTCCACAGAGCTCTTCAGGCTCCCGCTTAGGTGAGCCCCTGGTGGGCTGTGGCAATGCAGAGGCTGGTGGGGCTAGTAACCAGGAGCAATGGAAGGGGAGGAGTGGCTAGGGCAGCGGGTCCCCATTAGCCATTTAACATGCTCGGAAAGCTGCTCCAGCCCATTCCAATGGTACACGGTAGCCTTCACTTATACAAGTATGGCAGTGTGTACCATCCCGTCCAGCTCTCGTGTGGGGGGGTGCGGAAGGATTCAGTTTGAACTGACTGTCACTAATCAATAGTTTCTTCCACCCTCCCACCCCAAGAAACAGCTAGGGAAAAACCGGTCTGTAATAATCTACATTTACAGAAAAGAAAAGTAATTTTAAAAATATCACTTGAGGATTAATAAGTGTGTGTGTGTGAGTGGCTTTGCAAAGAATTTGATGTTCTGTAATTCTCAATGAAGCTTTTAAAATTAATATTAAGAGTAGTTTACCAAATATTATTTTATGAGCCTGTTTGAATCTAGACTTCCCTAAATTATGAATAAACGGCAATTGGTCACTGAGGATCTTTTTTCCTTTCCTGATGGTGCAGAAGTTATTAAAACAAAATATATTCGGGTGCATATGTCCTTATTATTTGTTATATTTATCATTAAATATTTGTACCATGAAGCCTGAGACAGGATTGGGCCCCTATTATGGCAGGCCTTGTACATACATGAAAGCATGGTCCCTTCCCTGCAGAGTTTGTAGGAATTCATCAAAAATAGAAATGAAGAGGGAGATTTCCAAAGGCACAAGTGACAATAAGACAACTGGCTGGCATTTGTGCTTTTGAAACTCTCTCCTTAAATCCAGAAAAGCTCCCCCAATTTCTGCCCCCTCGCCCGCCCGCCTGCTTGCAGTGCAGAGGAGACGTATGTTTACTTCTTCTCTGGACAGAGAGTGGATTTGTTTGGATTTCCTCCTTGTTTTCCCCCTTTAATGTCATTAAATCACAAGGGAAGGATGGTCTCATTAAAGCACTTGACTGGGATTCAGGAGACCTGGCTTATCTTTGCAGCTGTACTGCAGACCTTCTTGGGTGACCTTGGGCTAGTCACTCTGCCTCTCTTTGCCTCCGTGTTCCAATCTGTAAAATGGAAGAGGATGATAAGCTTTACCTGGTTTCCCATCTATGCTGAAAGTCTCTGGTCCCTAATGTTCACTGCGCACGTTGCAACCCTTCAATGTTGGCTGTTCTAAAAGTGCAGAACGTTTTTTATTACTCTTATTTGTACTGTGGTATCAATGGGGGCCACCACCATTGTGAGGAAACTAAGGACAACGTTACAAAAAGGAAAGGGAGACTGTATAGACAATGCCAGACAGAGCTGATGAGTTGGAGGGGATTCAAACTCACGATGTTTTGTTTCTTAAACAAAATCAAGCATTTGTAACACTCTGCGACCCTTTGCATGACTGTTGCTATGCGACATACTTTCCCAGCTCTCAAGCCATCCAAGGAGAACTGGGACCCACATGGAGGATTTTCTGAGTTTCCTGCCTTTCCTGCTGCTCTGGTGCTGCCATTCCTCGGAGCAGGATGAGATGTCAGGGTGGCGGGAACGGCTCAGTGCGGGAGCTCCTGAATCTCCTCCGTATACGCCAGCCTGTAGAATAAGCCCAGGCCACATTCAGAGCAGGAGTGAAGGGTGGAGTCCTCCTGTGTTCGCCCTAGATACCCAAGTCAATCAAGCCATTCCATAGGCTGTCTCACCTTTCAGGGCCTCACCTGAAACATGCCTCAGTCCCAACCCTGTCTGTGTCCTACTTTGCCACCACCCTGGCTCAGGGCTGGTCACTCTCAACCCCCGCCCCAAGCACGGTGAGACATCTGGGCCGTCACTCAGGAGCCTGTCCCACACACAGCTTCAGCCTTGGGGAGAAGCTTGGGAGGAAAGGCCAGGGCAGTTCGAACTCCTCCCTCTTCCACCCAACTCCACCACAGGTGGCTAGGGGCCTGTTGCTTCCTCTCAGGCCTGGTCTTCCCTGCTAAATAAGGTGTGTTTTTTACCTCAAGGTCACTCGCACGCACGAGTTATTCCAAGATAAAAACCCGGAGTTTTCCCAAACAGCCCTAGGTCAAGCCAAGGGCTGACCAGGGCGAGTTCACCACACTGTGAAACTGAAGGGCCTAGGAGCGGTGGCTGTCAGAAAGTGCATGAGTTCTCACTCGCCATCTTACTACAAGTTTCATGGTATTGGGGCTGTTTTCCGGAAAGCGCCTGGAGGCAGGGGATACATCTAATCTCCGCTCTCATTTTTTGTTAAAACTAAATTCTAGCCCTCCAGAGAAAAGCCTTAAAAACATGTCCTGGAAGCAGCATAAAGAAAAGCTCAAAACTCCAGGAGATGGATAATAAGCAGCTGACATTTATTAAGTTTGAAACCCATCTCATGGGGGGCAGGGGGGAGCTGACTTGTGATTTCTGAATGCTTCAGCTGGCAATGTCGTGAAGGTGAGGGGCCTACATGTGGGCACAGGAAGAAATATGCCAAGTGGCAGTGTAATAATCCCTTGCAGTGTAAAGATGCTCACTCCGCAACCTGGCAACACCCTGAGAACTAGAGCGATCCAGTGATTATAGTACTGTGGAATGTTCCTCTATAAGGAAAACTCACTGGCGTAATGATCATTGTCTCGTTGCTGATATTTACATGGCTAGGATCTGTAAACCTGTTAACACTTTCTAAATAGACAGGTTTTCAAAACAGTAATAGCTGGCTCTGTTCATTCATTGCTTTCAAAGCACTTTACAAGGAGGACAGTATTCTCTCCATTTTACGGAAACTGAGGCACAGGATGGGGCAACGACTTGCCCAAGGTCACCCCGTAGGTCAGTGTTGGAGCCAGGGGTCCCAAGTCCCAGTTCCATGCTCTGTCTACAAGGTCATATCCCTTTTCCTCTGCAGACCTGTGTTTTGCAGTAGCCTGGCTCTCCTTTAAGTTTGGCAGACCCCAGCACCCACAGCTCAATGCACTTGGCACAGTTTGCCTCGGTGGAGAAGCTGAAGAGTGAATGGGCAGTAGTAGCAAACGCTTCAGGGTAAGAGACAATTGGCAGAGCTGAGCTGGGGGCACAATATGCCTGCCTCCAGCCTGCACCAATAGTCCCTTTCTTTTATACGTTTGGGGAAAAAAAAATCAAATAAGCATGATTCAGATTTTAGCTGACCAGACTTTTTCAGATTCTTTCCTCTAGATTCTGGACTCCTTCCTCCAGGCTCTTTCAGCTGCCACCTACTGTCTAAACTTGAGCAGCAGCCCGCACTGGGGTTCCATCCAGCTGACACTTGCCCTCTAGGTAGTGTGGGTATTTTGATCCCTAAACTGGCCCGAAGCTCTTTAAGAAGCAGTCGTCAAATTTCTGAGGCAGTGTGTCACAGAGCACACCAGCTCAGCTTACAAAGCCCTGGGCGATGCCGTATTTGGATTTTACTGCATCAGTAAGGTAACAAAATACTGAATGGTGGGGAACAAAATAGTGGAGGCCCTGTAAGCTGTGTCTGGTATGTTACCACTCACCCCCCGTAGAAATAGGCCCGGGAAAAGGGACGGGGACATCGCATCCATTGACACATTTCTACTTTTAACATGATAAATATCATGTCTGTAACCTGCTATAATTTTAGGTGGTCATATATCTGACCTGAATTCCTAGCATGGAAGAATTAGAGTAGGTATAAAATTAGCAATGGTATTTATGGATTGGCGGTTACCAGTGCTCCATCCTCACGTAGTTCAGCGCCTACTCATGCTTGCTTTACTACCCAGTGAACTTGGGCCAAGAGCTAAAAAACTCATTCCCCTTGCCTCGGATGTATGAAATCAAAGTCATGGTCTCCAGGCAAAGGTTTATAGTAAGAGGAAGCTATTGGTATCCGTAGTTAATTTGGACTATATCTCAGATTTGCGTTATCCAGAACGTTAAACATTTATAAAGACGAGGCTCAAACTGGGCCAGTTTGTGGAGGGTTGGCAAATCGATTCTCTTCCTTGGTGCCCATTATCCTGCACCCCAGATTCTAAGCTTCTCTTTTAAATCTACCGAATGGGTGTGATGAAAACTATCAAAATGTGAACTAGCTGTAAGTCAGTGCAATGCTCTTTACAAAGAGCCCAGGACGGTGACTCTGAGAGTTATTGATTCTGGAGCCTATTGATGCTAGCATAAACATCACTGTCAACTTCTGCTCCGAGCAGGCGAGAAAGGGGGAGGATCATGTTATGCAGATGCACACAGTCTAATGTGATGGGCATCCCAGGCTGGTGTTACTTGTGGGTGGAGCTTGAGTGGAGTGCAATGGTGAGAGTGCACCAGTACCTTCCCCTAGCCTGACCCTGTATAAACAATCAGATAAACGATCATTAAACTTGGAAGATAAGGTAAAAGCCTTAGCCCCGCTCCATCTTGTTTCAGTCAGGGGGCATCCAAATGTAGCCAATAATTATAAATAAAAATTAATGTGTTGAGAAGAGGACTCTATATTGTAAGAACAAAAATTTTCAACAGAAAGTTTGCTTTAGGCCAGAGTTGGACCAGAACTACTTGGCGTCTCAAGGCTTATATATACTATAAAATTAGGTAGACTTAATTTAGGTCGACCTACAGCCACTGCAGTAATTCAATCAGCTGTTGGTATCCACACTACTCTCCTCCTGCTGGTGGACCGCATTCTGACTGGGAGCTCTTGTGCGGACAGCAGTGGGGCATTGTGGGGCACTGACAGTCGCACGGGGCTCACAGCTGGAACCCCCCATCCATTCTGGGGTGACAGCTCCAGCTATGAGCCTGGCATGGTCTCAATTTCACAGCATGGAGCCTACCAGGAGTGAAATTGACATTTTTGTCAGTTTCAGGGCTCCAGCCCTGAGCCCTCCCTTCTGCTCTGAGCTGTGGCAGCCCTGAAACTGACAAGAATGAAACCAACAGCTGAAGTAAGTAGCACAGTGTCTACATGGACACTGCCTTGCCCTAACTACGCCGACATGAGCTCTTCCCCTCTCATGGAGGTGGAGTTATGTCGGTGTAGTAGGCCACTTACTTTGGCAGAAGCAGCATTCTAGTATAGACAGTGACATAATTAGGCTGATGTAGGCAGCTTACGTCAACCCAACTATGTAGTGTACCAAGCCATTTTTTGTTTTTTTAGAAAACCAGGATTGTTAACTACATAGCTTGTAGTTTATTATAAGATGAGAAGTGAAAAAGACATAATTATCTCCAGTTTCCAAGTCGTGGTTACAAGGACAAATCTTTAAATTCTCTGCAATAACACAGACTTTATCACTGTTATTCACATTAGAAAAGCAGAGAGAGGCTAGCCTTTCTGAGCTCTGTTATGTTGATGAGCAAAGCTATAGAATGAAATCATGGCCCCTCCCTTTGACACCAGTGGGGCCAGGATTTTGCCCCAGGACTTCCACTCACCACTCTGTTTTACAGTAGGAAATTAGGCCAGTATAACCACGTCACTCAGGGGTGTGAAAAATCAAGACCCCTGAGCGACGCAGTTAAATTGACCCAATCTCTGGTATAGACAGTGCTAGGTGGATGAGAGAATTTTCCTGTTGACCTTGTCACTGCCTCTCAGGGAGATGTATTAGCTACATCGATGGGGGAACCCCTCCTATCAGCATTCGTAGTGTCTTCACCGCAGTACCGCTGCAGTGTTTAAAGTGTAGACCAGCCCTGAGTTAATGGAAAGTGCTATGGGATTTTTAGTGAGCACAAAGCCAAGAAAGAAGAGAACAGTGACTTGCAATTATAGATTATTGGTACCACTTCTGCGTGGCTTGTTGGTCATTTGTTTGGTAGGACAGTGCTGTGGGGAATCTTACAGAAGCAATTCTCGAAGGGCTTCCCAGAAATGCATTTAAGAATGGATTTGAAGGCAAAGGCCAGGGAGCAGAGAAAGGCTGCATTTATCAAATACTTTATACAACATGAATTATTTGCTTGACTCTCAGAAGGAGATAAGTGGCCCCGTTTGAATGTGCTAAAGGTTAAGCAGAAATAAATGCCTGGCCATTGGCAGGGAAGTGTACAAACGCAGGTGCATGCTGCGGGGAGGCTGCACTGAACAGCAGTTCTTGGACAGGTCCTGACTGCTGAACCAGTTTCTGGCACCAGCTCCATGCTGTGCACCAATGTGAAGCCACTGGAATGGGCTGGGAAGGCTGAGATTATTTTCACGATGAAGCTCATTCAAAGATTTTGGCCCAGGTTTTTCCCCTGGTTATTACAAGACTTTGAGAAATCTCCCGTTGTTCACTAGCTTTCGAAGAGCCACAGCACAAAACCTGGGCTCCTGTCATGCGGGCTGTAGAACAGAACATGTCGGTTCTCTTGGCCAGCTTGCGGCTCTCTCCTTGCAGCGTCTGTCTCTGTGCCCGTCACTGAGTATTTATGGGAAACATAGTAAAAAGATGCAAAGTCCATCTTCTTTCCAGGTTAGAATTGGACCCTGGGCCTCCACTTCTGCAGCCAAGACACCTTTGTTTAGAACAAGCCAGGGCTCCCATCTCAAAATAAACGAGAGAGCGCGCCAGGTAACGGAGAACACTGCGGCCAAATCCCACGCTGGCTGAACCAGTGAGAGGGAGCAGAGATCCCTCCTGCTGCATCCTTTGCTACAGAGATTCATCTGTACTGGGCAGGATTCTACAGAAAAGCCCAGGATCCTGCCCTGGAGGGATTCACTTCACTTCTCTTCTATGCAGGAGCCACATGTCTGACCATGCTTTGCTGATAGCAGCATTGGACAGAGCCTGCCCAAACTTGCAGGCTAGGGTGACCCTCTGGAGACCTGGTGCATTGGCTGCTGCATTAACCTATCATCTCCCAGTGCACTTCTATGCTCTCTGGAGTTCTCCTGCCTGATGGCTTGTGGGGAAGGGCTCCCAAAGCCTTCAGCTCCTTCATGGCCCTGCTTCTGCTCCTTTTGAAGTAAAAAACCTCCTGCTGAGATTGGTGTCGCAGGCTCTGGCCTCATCTCAGCCGAGGGCAGCATTCGAAGCTGACCAGCTCTGTGGTGATCTGCATTAGGGTAAATGCAAAGGCCGCATGAGCCACTATGGAGATAATGTAGCTGTTTCTTTTGACTGCAAATGCCACATGGGATTTACGCAGCTTGAGGAAACCCTGCTGCTCTGGATCTTGATTGTTACTGGGGTGTTCACTGCAAACATACCCGAAGATGAGTCGCTAATATAAGATCCCACTCACTCTCCTCCTTGTGAACTTCCCAATGAACCTAACAATCTCTCCTGAGCTGAGATGATGGTTTCTAAGATGAGGCAGTGAGCAAGGATGTTACTGAAGGTTAAAGGACTCGGATTTCACAGTGTATCCACTAGGGCTTAAACAGGCAACTGTGATGTTAACGATCCAACTCTAGAAAGTGAACTGATTACTTTTCATATGGAGGGCTTCCCCTTCCCCTCTGACCTCACAACTATGCCCATGGAGAATGTGAATGTGACTGCTGTCTGGGCTGTTTGGGAGCTGACATTGCACTGAATGCAGCGTGGAACACTACAGGAATTGCTTGCAGCTCATGGATAGTTAGTTGAGGTGTTCTCCAGTGAGCCTGAGGGGCAGCTAGCTCCTGGTGATTCCCATGTGCAGAGCGTCTGCCTCTTTGGTCATTTGCCTGCAGTTCTGTTAATGCCCATGTAAGCAGTGTCAGGATGAGCTCCACCCTGACATCTGGTGGTGAGGTGTGGCAAGTTGTGGAAAAGAACTTCAGGGGCCGTCTCATTTGCATAGGCACACCCACCCCGCCTAGAATGAGGCCATAGCTGCCCAAATGGTCACTTTGGCTGCTGTGGGATCCCCAGTGTCTCTGTTATTGGGGCAGGAAGAATAAATTGTTATTACCCTGATTATGGGAACTGTGCTTGGAAATGTACTTGGCCTTTTGTTATGATGGAGGGACTCACCATCAACTAAATAGCACTCGCTAGGCAAGGGTCATGGGTTTTAAAGCTCTGTGAATGGAGAGAGGCTGGGGACAAGTATTAATACTTGATGGCATGGGCCCCTGGGTGAGGGCCTTACGTGCTAATTGTACTTCCTCCTCTCTCCACTGTGGAATATCAGAGCTAATTTTGATTCCATTAGGAGTCTAGTCACAGGCTGCTGAGCTCAGTTTGGGCCAATGGTGCACCAGCACTGAGGCTCCCTTACTACAAGCTGAATTCACCAAAGAGCTGAACTGACTAAGAGCTGAAATCACTGAGCGTTGTGTTAAGCAGTGGGGGAGCCTGAAGAGATATTGGGGAGCAGTTTGCGGGACGGCTGGAGTGCCTTGGGGACAGGCTGGTGGAGCAGTGCGTAGGGCAGCGGGAGCTGCTTGTGGGACGTGGAGCGGAGCAGTTCGTGGACCGGCTGGTGGAGCAGCGGAGCGGAGCCGAGTGAAGCAGTTCATGGGGCAGCTGGAGGAGCGGAGGCCTATGGGGCTGTGGGGCGGTCAGCTTCAGATCATGTAAGGTGCCCCTTACCTCTCTCCCCCCCCCATCTCCACCCAGGTTGGGAGGTAAAGCTCCGCAGATAAACTTTCGAACTTTGGAGCTGCCCTGACCAGGGACAGAGACTTTTGGGTCATTGGACTTTTGGGACTTTGGGTGATTTGGGGTTGCTGGACTCAAGAACCAAAGGGAAAGGGGCATGCCCCAATTTGCTTGGGGTGGGTTTTTGCTCATGGGTTGTGTTATGAATCCTGTTGGTGTTTCCCCAACATAATGCCACATTGTTTCTCTCTGTTATTAAAAGGCTTTTTGCTACACTCAGACTCTGTGCTTGCGAGAGGGGAAGTATTGCCTCCTGGAGGCACCCAGCGGGGGTGGTATATATTTGTCCCAGTCACTGGGTGGGGGCTCGAGCCCGTTTGCATTGTGTTATTAGAATGGATCCCCTAGATATTGAACCCAGCCCTTGTTGCTGCCAACTCTGATGGGCAGAAGGGTTACACTCCGATACCAAGGTGATGGGCGCAATACTTAGGTTCTGCTCTATTCTGTATGGCAAATAAATCAGTAATGTGGTGTGAGGTCCCTATCTGGCTGGCATGTTCTATAAGGCTTATAGCAGAGTTCCAGTCCCCATCTCCCTTTATCAGTGTGTTCCTCATGCAGAATTCCTTCTGTTTACAGTTTGCTCCTTTGATTGTTACATTCTTTTACCCTCGTTATCGTTCGACTTCTATCCCTGGTCTGCGGCTGTATCTACGCTACAGCCTTGTCTGTGCTAGAAAACTGGCTCACTGCTGATAGAGGCCTGGTCTACACTTGATCTTTTTCCTAATGTTTCCTACCATTGCTACACTCCACCAGCAGGAGCACTGGGGGCTGCTGGCATTTTAACCACCTCGTCCGGTAGATCTGCTTTGAGCAGGGTTAGAGGACGTGGTGGGTCAGACCCCAGACTTGTCTGGAGCCATGTCCACACAAGAGCTTGTGCTGCAGTGGTGGGAAGTTTTTTAGGGATAAGAGGCCAGTGCAGACACAGCCGAATGGAAGGAATTGGTTGTTGGCCCGTATGCTGTCTATCTCCAGCCGCAGCCAATGGAACTACCCCAGGTGTAAATTTGGTCCATCACCTTTAAGGGAATGCTGACATTACGGTGTCTCGCTGGTACCCTGGTGTTGAGCTTGGAATAGATGTCTAGACAAACAGCTACGCGGAGTGGGTTCAGGATCTCAATGTACTTGAACTAAATCCTTAAAGAGAATTGGTCTCAGCTGGTTGCCCTCTTTCTCCTGCCTCTGTCTCCTTCCTCCTACTTTTTTGGTGATGACTGTGAGTAATGGGCCCTAGTAAAACACCTCTCAGCTTGACTCTGTTTGCATAAATGTTTTTCTTGGCTGAGAACAACTGTGTCACAGCTTCCTGTGTGGCAGCCAGTCAGACAAAGGTCCCATGTTACAGGGCTCGCAGTGTCTGATAGAAGCTGGTCTGGGTTATTGCTGGTAGCAGAGGACTCTGCCTTTGTCTGCGCTGGGAGCCAGAAACTGATTAGTTGTGATGATTTTCTAATAGATACGTCAATTTGTGAGGGCGGTGCATTCACACCCATTTCTAGTTCTGGCTCTGCCATCTCCCACAATGCATTCTTATCTTGGTTATGATCCAGGAGTTGAATGTGAATTCAGACACATTTTTCTGGGAAGAAGGCTGCAGGCTGTATGCAGATAATCAGCTGCAATTTTGTACAAAGACAGACTGTAAATTTCTTTTAACAGATTGCTGATGGTCAGCACTTTTTGCAAACCAGCAGCCCTGTGGGGTGGGGGGCATGCTGTTCTCTGAAGAACGGGGTTTACCCGTAGGTAGTTTTCCTCTTATTTTGCATGAACAGTGTCACACCATGATGCACTAGACCAGGAACTAGTTGAGCTGGGTTCTATTCTGAGCCCTGACCTACCATGTGACCTTGGACAAGTCAATTGACATCTCTGTGCCACTTTCCCCTTCCACCTGTTGTCTGTTAGGCTCTGGAGGCTCTTTGAGGCAGGGCCTGTCCCCTGCTCTGCTGCATGCCTGCCACACTACGGCCCCATTCTTGGTTGTGTCTTCTAGACACTACAGTGATATGTATGTAATGATGATAATAAGAAATCATAGCCCTGCTTTTGCCACATTAAGTTCTGTGGAAGTTGGCTCATAGCTTGCCTTTTCACAGGTCAACATTGAGCAAAGCTGGTCCTGGAGAAGGGCCTGTGAGCACAATCCATGTGGTAATGTTCATCTAAACATGTTTCCACCCATCTGAGAATGTGGGCTAGGTGCAAAATGAAAGGGTAGGTAATACTCAGCTGTGAAAGGTGTGGGGAGCACACACATTAGGGACCAGCAGGTTTAGAACAAACAAAAAGGAAGTATTTCTTCACACAACACTCAGTCAACCTGTGGAACTCCTTGACAGAGGATGTTGTGGGGGCCAAGGCTATAACAGGGTTCAAAAAAGAACTAGATAAGTTCATAGAGGATAGGTCCATCAATGGCTATTAGCCAGGATGGGCAGGAATGGTGTCCCTAGCCTCTGTTTGCCAGAAGCTAGGAATGGGTGAGAGGGGATGGATCACTTTGATTCCCTGTTCTGTTCATTCCCTCTGGGGCACCTGCCATTGGCCACTGTCAGACGACAGGATACTGGGCTAGATGGACCTTTGGTCTGACTCAGTACAGCCGTTCTTATGTACCATTTCCATCACCTTCTTTGTGTTTCTTTATGCTGCTTTCTGCATGCCCAGTGACTGGAAGGTGGGTTTACATGGACAGTGAAATGGGGAGAGGTAGCCTCTGAATGGAAGTCCCCTCCTTTTGTTCTCCCCCCCCCCAGGTCAGTCACCATAGCAGATAGGCACATTAACACCCTTCCCCTCTCCCAGCCTCCTGGCTCAGTGGGCGAGAGTAGTGGCACCCAACTCCCTGGTTTGTTTGGTCATTATTTCCTTGTGTGCCTCCCACGAGAGCAGAAACCCATGGTTGGCTGAGGCATGCGTCAAAATGGCCCCTGAATGGGTGTCTAAAAACATTGCCGGCACGGTAGTATTGAAAATGGCTAAATCTGGGGAGCAAAGCTGGGCTCAAGTGAAAGCTGCTTCTGTGTAGAGCAGAGCTTTCCTGGGTGAACAAGTCCCTGCAATAGGCAGGACACCCCCTGCACGGGGGTTCAAAGTGCGGAGTTCATCTCCTTTGGAGAAGGTATACTCATATCCTCTCGCCAGATGTGGCTCATCTGCCAGACATGGAGGCAAGTTCCTCCAGATGAGCAAAGCCATCCAGCCATGCAACAAACTGGGTGTTTCACTTTTTTTTCTTTTCGAGTTTTAAACTTTACTTCCTCCTGACCGTGCTCGTGAAGAAGCTAAGCAATGGGATACAGGCAATAAAGCCAAGCCACTCTGCTTATCTGCCTTGTAAACCATGTGAAAACCACAAAGGCACTTAGGGCTTGTCTACACTGCGAAGTTGTCGACAAAACTTTTGTCTTTCATGCGTACTTTAAAAAGCCCCCACCCTCCTGCGGTGAAAGACAAAAGTTTTGCCGATGCAAGTGGCAGTGTGAACGTGGCTTTGTCGGCAGGAGCTCCTGGGGAGCCCCCCATTGGCTGGGGCCTCTGAGCATGGGCCTTGTGGGCCCATGCATTCTCCACCACTGCACAGCAGCGTTCTCTTGTTTAGCTGTAGTGATATAATGCTAGTTTGTTAGTAATGCTCTTCTTCCAGACCCGACGAACTCTGCGTAGGTTGAAAGCTTGTCTCTCTCACCAGCAGACCCAAAAGATGTCACCTCATCCACCTTGTCTCTGTGTTGAGTTAGGCATTGCTGGCTCAGTGGAGAAGAGTTACCATTACAGAGCTTTCTGCAGAAACGAAATCAGTGAGGGGTTAATTAAAGCAAGAAATCCCTGGCAGGTAAACCACTCTACAGAAGTACCACCCCCTGGTGGAATTGTATAGATGAGTTTTGGCTGGGTTCAAGAGACAGCAGACAAAGGAATGGTATACAGTCAGCCTGAACTGTCTCAAAGGTGGCCCTCCCTTGGTCCATGAACTGAGAGGAGACTTTAATCAAGAGGGCAAAACCCTGCTGGAAGGGTTTGAAGGTCTTTTGAAACCTCATAGGGTCTCCATGTGGCAGACGGTGACAACTGCTAAGCTAGCATGTGTGCTGACAATTAATTGTGTTTTTCTCTGTAATGCTTTTGTATTCAATAAATGTCCGGTGCTTTGTGAAGGCTGGCTAGTCACTGGTCTCCTCTCCTAGCTCCTGGGAGAGAGCAGATCTGCAGGCGCTGGGCTAAAGTTAGATCTGCTGGGTTAGTCACAGTGAATTGAAAAAGGAATTGCAGACTAAATTCCTGCTGTGGATGGAGCGGGATGTGAGTTTTTGCCCTGACAAAGAGTCCTGAGACCTGGGGCGGGGGGGCACAAAGGGGTTAGAAGTGCAGTTACCCCAAAACTGTGACGTGGTATTCAGTACCAGCTCAGCAATTCCCATGGCTGGCAACCGTTGTCAGCAGTGGGTCGGTTTGCCAGTGTAGACAAATTACATGATTGTTGTTTATTATTTATATCACAGTAGCACCTAAAGACCTCATTGTGTTAGTTGCGGTACAACCATATAGGAAATGTCCCAAAGAACGTAGTGTGAAAGACCAGAGATCACAGGTGGAGGAAAAAAACGAGGAGGGAGGAGTGAGGGGGACTGGATAACAAATATAATAAAATGTGCAATCTTCAATTGGCCTCCGCCCGTTGGTAGTGATCACAGCTCTCCATTTGCCCAGCTCTCAGCAGGTTATACTCTACTGTCTGCATTCCAGCAGAAGTGAGCTCTGAGGAGGGACTGGGTGGAGGACAGGGTGGTGGCTTTCTGCGTTCTGACTAGGAGCTTGTAAGGGGTAGGTGGGGAGAGTGTATGAAAGCACTTCTCACAGCAGCGGGAAGTCAGATGTTGGAGATGGATCTGCTGGTAGAGTGAAAGCAAGAGTTCAGCTTGCGATAAGTGAATAGGAAGCATGAAGGGGCATACGCATGTTTAGCATTTCTGGCATGTAAATACCTTGCAATGCCTGCTACAAAAGTGCCATGCGAATGCCTGTTCTCACTTTCAGGTGACATTGTAGATAAGAACAGGTTTCAGAGTAACAGCCGTGTTAGTCTGTATTCGCAAAAAGAAAAGGAGGACTTGTGGCACCTTAGAGACTAACCAATTTATTGGAGCATAAGCTTTCATGAGCTACAGCTCACTTCATCCGATGAAAGCTTATGCTCAAATAAATTGGTTAGTCTCTAAGGTGCCACAAGTACTCCTTTTCTTTTTGCGAATACAGACTAACACGGCTGTTACTCTGAAACCTGTCCATTTATTTGAGCATAAGCTTTCGTGAGCTACAGCTCACTTCATCGGATGCATACTGTGGAAAGTACACAAGATCTTTTTATACACACACACCATGAAAAAAATGGGTTTTTACCACTACAAAAGGTTTTCTCTCCCCCCCCCCCCACTCTCCTGCTGGTAATAGCTTATCTAAAGTGATCACTCTCCTTACAATGTGTATGATAAACAAGGTGGGCCATTTCCAGCACAAATCCAGGGTTTAACCGGAACGTCTGGGTGGGGAGGGGTAGGAAAAAACAAGGGGAAATAGGTTACCTTGCATAATGACTTAGCCACTCCCAGTCTCTATTCAAGCCTAAGTTAATTGTATCCAATTTGCAAATGAGTTCCAATTCAACAGTCTCTCGCTGGAGTCTGGTTTTGAAGTTTTTCTGTTGTAATATCGCAACTTTCGTGTCTGTAAAAAGTTTGGGACTTAGAACCCACCTGTTTCTCAGAGCAGCCTCTTGGAAGTGTTTTATACTGAACAACTCAAAAGCTGCTTGATTTTATTCTGACTCATTTTAGCATGGGGCAGAAATTTTGCTAGTTTGAGACTAGGCAGCGCATTGTGGAAGACTAGATTCAAGAGTGGCCATGAGGGGCTCTTTTTCACTGTCTGTTTATGCAGGTACTTATGTGACCTTCATCACCATAACATCTGAACACCTTCTCTGAGCTGTTGATGCTCAGGCGTGCTGTGGGAATGAGCTATTTAGGCTCCGTAGCCCTGTCTAAGCTAAGGAAGCTTTCCATTACTGTTGATATCTTTACATCTCCACTGATGTAAGCAACATTGGGAGCTCTAGTACAGAAGGGCTGTCGGTTGCTGCTGGCATTTTTATCATCACATCAAATGTAGACTTGTTGTGAGCAGGGTTAGATGAGGTGCTTAAAACACTGGCAGCAGCCAATAGCTTGCAACACTGGGACTCTCAAGACTGGTGGTAGCAGCCATGGGAAATGTCTGTGCAGACAAGAGTACAAAGGAAAGCTATGGCTCTTTTATTGCACAAGTGCCTCTGGCTGGCTAACTCAGTGTGGCAATGAAGAAAAGCAGGGTCTTTGTGTTTGTGACAATCTCATGGAGTGCGGGACTAGAGGTGTCCATACAAGACAGAATGATGGTTTCTAAAAGAAAGGGATCAAGGGATCCTTGAGAATCCGCTTTTTATTAGGCTGGTAGATGGGGGTGAGGAGAAACTTTGAGTGCGCAAGAAGAGAGGCAAAGACTGAAAATCTGCCATTTGGCCTGAAGTGCTCATGTTCCAAGAGGAGTGTAAACTCTGTACAAAGTCTAGAGTGGATTCCTGTAAAACAGGGCCAGACCTGGATATAAGAATTGCCTTTCAATAATGTGGCCAAGAAAGTGGCAAAGCTTTATTTCATTGAATAGGATGCTGCTACCTCTGTCACATGTGTCTCCTGAAGATTTTGTTCCTTTAACCTAAAACAACATACAATCAATATACGTCCAATGTGTGGGCGTCACTGTTCCAAAATTCTCTGTGTTCTTTAACCCAGTTGAGTAAAACATTAATTCATTTGTGTATAGGTATCTCCAAAGACAATCAACTACTCTTCCAGCCAAGCAAAGGCTTGTTTGGCACAAACTGATTGATTGATTGTCTGCGAAGATATCTGAGTTGTAGAATAAAAGGTGTATTCAAATGGCTTAAGGAACTGTTTGGGAGATTTTGGGAGCAGGGAGCGCTGTCCCACGCTGTGCTGTCTAAATCTACCTAACAGGGTACTGTCAGGCTGAGCTAGACCCCACATTTCTATTGGGTATGACTAAGGTTTTACAAAACTGAACATCGATCACAGTCGTTATAGGTGGAAATGAATGGTGCCCTGCAGTTCTAACCCAAAACTTCACAGCATAGTCCTACTGTGTGTGATGGGCTGAGAGCGATGTGAAATAGTTCATGCTGAACGCAGCTGTGCCAAAAAACGCCCTCCCTGATTTTGTTTCTGGAAGTAAATGTAAAGGGGGGGGGGGAATCTAGTGTTCTCTTTCACCATGGTTAGGATTCTTGGGGGATGAGGCTGTTTTTCGGTTTATTTTAGGCAAATTATGGCTCAGTTTTGCTCTGATTAGCTTCGCTGGAAAGTCAGGGGAAAGGCTCCCCCTGTCTCCCGTGGGCCTTGCACGAGCACAAAGCCACGTTTAAAACAATCAGCCTTGAATCAGGGCCAACCCCCCTTGTTCTGTCCCCTGCAATGCTGCAGCCTGGACCATGCAAAGCCCTGGGCAGCAAGCGGGGGTTCTGAGTGTACCCCTAAGCCCCAGGCCGCGGGTGATGCTGGCGGAGCTAGCCTCCCAGCCACAAAGGGTGATTCTGGGGTGGGGGGGGTCTAGGATGTACCCCCGGCAAGGGGGCTTTCTGGGGTGGGGGCTGCTGGGGCGCCCCAGGCAGGCCCTGTGCAGAGGGGCTGCTGGGCCCCTATGCATCTATACAGCCCCCTGGCAGTGCAGGGAGCAGCCCCCCCCCCCCCCCCCCCGCCTGCCCAGTGAGTGCTGGGGCGCTGCCGCGGGCTCCCCCTGGCGGCCGCGCTCGGGCCCTGCGGCGGCCACGGGGGCGGGGCGCTGAGCAGCCAGGTGAGCGGGCCCCGCCCCCGCCCAGGTGAGGCTCGCCCCCCCCCTTTCCCCAAAGGGAAGTCCCGCCCCCGCGCTCCGTTCCCATTGGCGAGCGCGCCCGCGCCGGCGGCCGGCGATTGGGTGCGGCGGGCGGAGGGGCGGCCCCGCTGGAGCCGCCGAGCCTGGCTCCGTCCCGCTCGGCGGCAGAGCGAGCCGCGGCCGCGCCATGAAGAGCCTCAAGTCCCGGCTGAAGAAGCAGCACGAAGCGTCGGTGGGCGGGGGCGCGGTGAGTTCCCGCCTCAGCGCGCGCGCGCGCGGGGGGGGCCGTGACCTGACCGGGGCTGGGGGCTGCGGGGGGCGGGGAGTTGGGCGCGGAGTGGGGGGGGCCACGAGGGGGTGTGGGGGGCCGGCACGAGGCGGTGTGGGGCACGAGTGGGGGGGCACGAGGGGGTGTGGGGGGGCGGCACGAGGCGGAGTGGGGGGGCACGAGGGGGTGTAGGGGGGCGGCACGAGGCGGTGTGGGGCACGAGCGGGGGGGGCACGAGGGGGTGTGGGGGGGCGGCACGAGGCGGTGGAGGGCACGAGGGGGTGTGGGGGCGGCGGCACGAGGCGGTGTGGGGCACGAGTGGGGGGCACGAGGGGGTGTGGGGGCGGCGGCACGAGGCGGTGTGGGGCACGAGTGGGGGGCACGAGGGGGTGTGGGGGCGGCGGCACGAGGCGGTGTGGGGCACGAGTGGGGGGCACGAGGGGGTGTGGGGGCGGCGGCACGAGGCGGTGTGGGGTACGAGTGGGGGGCACGAGGGGGTGTGGGGGCGGCGGCACGAGGCGGTGTGGGGCACGAGTGGGGGGCACGAGGGGGTGTGGGGGCGGCGGCACGAGGCGGTGTGGGGCACGAGTGGGGGGCACGAGGGGGTGTGGGGGCGGCGGCACGAGGCGGTGTGGGGCACGAGTGGGGGGGTACGAGGGGGTGTGGGGGGGCGGCACGAGGCGGTGTGGGGGATGAGTGGGGGGAGTCACAGGGCGGTGTGGGGGATGAGTGAGGGGAGTCGCGGGGCAGTGGCGGGGGATGAGTGGGGGGGTCGTGGGGCAGTGGCGGGGTGTGGGGCAGTGGCGGGGGAGGGGTGTGCCGTGCCGTGCCGTGCCGTGGGGGGTGTGTGTGTGATGGAATTCTCTGTCCACCCCCAGCTCTCCAGAGCCAGCCTGCTGTATTCCGTAGCTTCTCTTAAAGCTTATGTGCCCTGTCGGTGGGTTTTTATCTCCCAGGAAATGTGTGTATACTGTACACTTGGGAATGTGGCTTATTGGAAAGAGGTGTGGAAATACTCCGAAATACTGCCCTCACGTTTGTACAACTGTGCTCTGGAAGCTTGCTTGGTATAATGCTAATTCTTCTCTGTCTCACAGTACCACGTTTAACGCCGTTACAAAATACATACGTTCAGAAGTGTCTTTAAGCTTGACGTATAATGTATAGACTTGCACTGTCTTATGGTAGTCATTAGAAGTCATCTGTTACAGTCGTATTCTTTGCTTTTTCAGAGCAAGTCTAACATGGTGATACTTAAATGTTAAGAAATGCTTTAGTAAATCACCACACTGATATTCAGTAATTGACAATTTTGAGGGAAAATAGGAAGATACAGGATTTTGGTCAATTACCCTCCCACCCTCAAATAAATGTGATTCATTTACCGCAACAAGATATTTTTGTAAAGTTGAGATTATTTTGATATATGACAGTAAATTGCTTTTGCTGAGATTATGAAACATTGAGGATCACGACTGAACAGAAACTAACTTTCTGAGAAGGAACTGAGTGATTTGAATGGCTATTGCTAGGGTGATTTGGCATGCAGAAACAAAGAAGTTCATATTCATGGTCAAATGTAGATGGGAGGAGATGCTGATGATATGGTGTACAGCGTGAGTTTTGGATGGGTGTCGGTATGCCACAAAATCGAGGTGTGTAGTGGGTATTAGTTATTAAATTGTTGGTGTGTAATTTTGAGATAATTAGGCCTTGAAATATTTACCAGGTACATACCAAACTCTAGCTTGTAAGTTTACTATGGAAAAACTTTGTGTGGGTGGCTGTTAATACAAGTAAAGAGAAATGCCTTGGAGAATTCCAGGCCCTGTTCCTAACTGCTGTGGGAGGGAAGATAGTGGGAATCCTGCTGAGATGCTGTCCCAGGATCCATCTTGGGAGCGTGCTCTCTTTCTCTCTCTCTCTCTCTCTCTCTCTTTTTTTTTTTTTTTGCATTAGATTTTGGCTAGTAGGTGTCCAATAAATTCCAAGCTCCCCCACCCTCATCTAGCCCCTGGAAGGCAGAAAGGTACTTCCTTTCAACCCCTTGTTTCCTAAGCCTTTTTCTCCAGGTAAGATCTCTCACACAGCTTCTATATTTTTGGTCGGTAGTTCTTCCTGAGTAGCCTCTATGCATGGATCTGGTGCTTTTCATAACTTTCTCAAGCAGTCGCAGAGTGAAATTGACAGAATTAGTGTCAATTCCTTTGCAGTCTGTATAAAGTTCTGAATAAGGGATGTTATCCAGTTTTGTTAACTTCTTGATGCTGTTGCTGCTTGGGAAAGCTTTAAGCAGTCCATTCAGTCACATGAATGGACTCAGATCATACTCAGGTGAACAATGCTGCTGTGTTTCACAATTGGGAGGTTAAGTTTGTAGCTGTAGGATCTAGAAACTTCTTAAAATAAAAAGCTAAATTCTACATAAATTGAGGGCTTTGCGCACCATCTGCCACCTCTTGTCAAGGAAAGTGCCTTATTCACCGATGGTAAATTGATTTTTTTTTAAAGTTCTCAAGATGTATGTCACCTTATAGATGTCAGTTGCTCATGCTTAGAGGTGGTCACAGCAGCATTCAACCCTAAATATTCTACATTCTTGAGATTCCAACATGTACTGATGCTGTAAATGTCTTTGGGTGGTCCAGTTACTGTTGAGGTACTGCATTCTTGCAAGTTACACTAGGCGTTCAATGAAGATACTCATCCTCATTTTGGAACAAATGAAATGCAAAAGATTACTTGTGCATCAAGAAACACCAATGGCTGCTGAATCATCTCTGAATTAGAGGTGACACAGAGGTTGTGTATTATTCATTCCATCAAGTTTCTTTTTGTCAAAGTTATACTCTTGGGGACTGAAAGTTTTTTCTGGTATTATTTAGACTTCTTGTACTCGTATTATATGCTAATAGTTATTACAGCATCGTACACAGATTTTATAATTTTAGAGTGCTCTACAAATATAACCACATGTGCCCAGTCCCAGTGAGAAATATGACTGCACAACACTTCAGGAGAAAAAAGGGGAGGGGATTATTAATGAGGGTGGAATGCTGGAGGAGGTTGGTTAGAGGGGAGGAGAGTTTGTAGGGATAAGGAGGAGCATGATCATAAAGCTTAGTGTGGGAGGGAAAAGGGAGGAGTAAAGTGGGAGGACTGGGTAGTGGGTAGGAAACAAGGAGGAATGTCATTGCGATAATGTAGTAATTTAATGTCTTTCATAATGGAAAGCATGGAGCAAGCTTTGACGTCACAGTCCTCCAGTCTAGTTTTGTGTTATTTCTCACTTTAAATAAAGCAATCTCTTGCATAGGCTCTGTGAATTATTTTTTTTATCGTTTTAGCATCTGTTGACTTAGCCAGGATCGGAATACTTTACTATGCAGTTTCAGAAGTGGTGTGTCAAGCAAATGATTTTTTCATTAAATCATGTAGTTTAGAAGTACTATAGCCACTAGCAACTAAAACTTTCTCTTTAGAGTTAAGTTGTCATTCTAGTAGTTGTGCAATCTGAATCAGTTCTGGTCAATATTGTTTATATGACTTCAAAGTACATTAAGGCTATCTTTTGCTATTATGTTATGTTGCAGTCTTTTTGTTTCCACAATTCATATATTTATAATATATTAAAATTTCATTAAAATTTTTTGTTCAGTCTTGTAAAACTTACTTTATTTTGTGGCTAAATTGAAAATAGTGTGTGTTATTGAGACCTAGCCACTATATTTTAGGTGGAAAACTAATATTTGTTGAAAATATCTCAACAAGGCTGACTTAAATATCCCTTTAGCATTGTATTTTTGGAAATACTTCAACATGCCGGTCTATTCTAAATAATTTGTATTGATATGCTAGAAATGAGTGGACAACTTCTTAAAAATTAATTTAAAAACAGAAGCTTTAAACACATTGCCCGATAGGGCAGTGTGGATGGCAAATGCAACTTAACTTGTACAAATGTAAGGTAATGCTTATTGACAAAAATAGCATAACCTTCACATGCGTACTGATGGGCTCTGGAGTTTCAGGGGTGAAAAGCTGTAGGAGATCCTCTGGAAAGGTCACTGACATCATGCAATAGAAGTTAAGAACATATAGGATGCTTGGACGTGTTTAAGAGAAACTACTTAAATTATATCGAGTGGTGTTATGTCCACATCTGGTTCCAGTTGTCTGCCACACTTGAAAGATTTAGTGGAGACTGAGAATGTCTGTAGAGTAGGACATCAAAGATGGTTAGAAACTACTGAAATCTGCACATATGAAATTTCAATAACCTACATTATTTAAAGGAGAAGAATTTGAGGGGACTCTGAAAGATTCCAAATTAGGGGCATATTAAAAACGAATTACTTTAACTCACTCTGTAATATAAGACTGGAGAAAATAGTTGGGGGAGAGGAAGAAATAATCAAAATTAAACTACATTCAGAACTCATAGAAAGAAATGTTACTTCGTTCATTGCACAGTCTGAGAATTCATTACTGTGGATGGTCAAGATTTATATTCTGCATAGAATGTTGAAAAAGAGGTGGATGGATAATTATATGACCACTGACAGTGGTCGCTATCCAAAATGAGATGTGTAGTTTTTTTGTGTTTTTTAAGTATTCTTGTCTAGAGGAGTCAGGAAAAAAAAAATCCTACCTTGCTATGTAACTCTCCACTATTGTCTTGGTGCACTGAGGTTTTTTTGTCTTCCTCAGAATCATTAGGCATTTGTCATTGCTAGACGCAAAATACTGGAATAAGTATTGTGTGTCCTATCTGATATGGTGTGATGTCCTATCTGATATGGTAAACCCCCGTCAACCTTTAATCCAGTTGTCCAGATGCTATCACAGATCTTAATTCTTAGCAGCACATTAATATAGTAAGAGTAAGTGCCAACAATTTTTGTTATTGATAATTGGTTCTGATAATTTCTGAGAACAAATTGTGTCATGTTTACTCCAAAATGAAATGGAGGGGTGAAGCTGCTAATACATATGGTTTTAGGCTGATGTTTTAAAAATTGCTTTCTCCTCACCTTCATATTTAAAATCCAGAATAAGCAGAATCCTGAACGAGGCATGGAGGGAGCAATTCTCAAGACTCTGTCAAAGATTTTGGTATGGTGGCTATTGTCTGAAATTAAGATGGGCTCTTTTACAAACCTATTTCTACTAAAATAGCTTTCTGCATTAATCCAAATAATACATTATTAAACTGTAGTCTCTGAGCAACCTCTGTAGTTAGTAACAGATAAATGTTCCTAAAGTTATATGTTATGAGGATGTTGCTGTAGTCTATTATATAAATGACTTTTCCTCCACATTTCTTTATATAAGGAGTGGAACTCCTCTTTATCCATGGCTGATAGTAAAATGACTGAGTGCAATTACACATTCGGATCTGATCACTCTTGTATTGGTATCAGAACTGAAGTATGTTGTAACCCTCTGGATTAGCTAGTCAGTTAGCAATGATATGCATCTATCTGAGGCCCTGTCTACACTATAAAAATATACCATAATGGGTATAGCAATAATGTATTATGGCATGGTTTATTTCTGCCATTGTGGACTGCAAAAATAAATGGTAGAACCATGCTTGAGAATCATGTTTTTAGTTTGGTCAAAACCTTGTTAGATGTGGCCTTTTTAAATTCAGATTTCTGCTGTTGCTGGCTTCGGTGAGAGCTAGAATGTAGGTAAGGGGCTGGCCATCAGCATTTTAACCTTTGTGTTGTCTAATCCTGCTTGTTAAAAGCATGTCTTGACAACATGGTGATTAAAACGCTCATGACCATTCAACACTCATGCTCCCATTGTTGCTGGCAGCGGTAAGAAATCTGAGGAAAAGTTCAGGGTAGACGCAGGCTAATGCAGGGGCTCTCAGGACAAATTTTTTGGTGGCCTCAGAGTGTGGCTACCAACTCTTGCTGGTGGCCGCTCTCACACTTTTTCCTAAAATACTTAATTAGCTTTAGGAAAAACAAATAAATATGCGCAAACACACATCCACATCATTGTAATTTATTTATTGCTAGCTAGTAAGTCTGTTGTGAAAAGTGATATTAACAAACATACAAGTATCACTTTTCACAGCAGACTTACTCAGCCCTGGCAAGCCTGGGGACAAATTAAGCCCTGGATGGGGATTTGGGGGAGGCAGCAGGGGCCAGGGACTATGGGGATGGGTGGGTGGGGGGCCAGGAAAGCAGCAGGGGGCTGGACCCTGAAGTCCCAGAGCCTGAAGCCCCATGGCCAGGGGACGGGGCCTGGGCATGGATCCTGAAGCCATGTGGCCGGAGCCTGGGACCTGCTGCCGTGCAGCCAGTGCCTGCGGATGGAGCCTGAAGCCCCACGGCCAGTGCCTGCTGCCCTGCCACCCCATGGCTGAAGCCCAAAGCCTGAGCCCCCAGCCCCTAGGAAGGTGGGGAAATCACGGGTTGCCTGCTCCTCCATTGTTCTCTCCAGAGAGGGTAAGGGCCTAATCCCTGCTGGTGGCTCCAGCAACCAACACCAAGGCGGTGCATCCAGGAGCAACAGGGAAGGGAAGTGAGGGGCCGCTACTTTACCCCCTCAGTCACAGTCCAGGAGGCTGTGGCCATAAGAAACACCCCGGGTGGCCGCATGCAAGAAACGCTGGGCTAATGTGGGTCCACCATGTTGTCTTCTGTCAAGACAGACCAGAACAAACACTGTTGTAATATGTTGTGGCTGATAAACTGACCTTCTACACAGTCAAAAAATAAACTATTTCTTTGTTCTTTCTTCTCATTCAACTAAACAGATTTATTGTGAGTGCTGTCCTGGTACTTGAGATGGCACAAATGGAGGAAGATGACTCCTGCCCTCAAATGTTTAGTTTAAATCAGAAACATGCAATACACTTAGACAAGATATGCATGTTGTCGGTAATATTGTAGATTCTAATACATCTTTAGAGGTGGATTATAATTAAAAAGCTTAGTGGAAGGAGTGTTTATTTTAATAGAATACTTATTGATTTCAGGAGCTCTAAAAGAGAAACAAATTAAATCAACAGACAAGCAAAAACTCATTGTAAAATATCATTGTTAACTCTTCAGCACGGTTACTCAGTAAGCACATAGTATTGTTTATCTGAGCTTTTTGACTAGGACTGGCAAAGTGCTTCCAGTTTGTTTGAACTCTTCTCTAAATTACATAAGAGTTAGCATTCATAAGGTGCTTTATAAACAAACGAGTCCTTGCAAAAGTTGTGAGGCAGGGAAGTATTGTCCCCAGATCTTCTTTTCTTGGTGGGTGAATGGGGTCACAGAGGGAGTCCGTAGCAGAGCCAGCCCTACGACGCAATAGTTCCTCCTTGAGCATGTACTCTAACCACTAGACTGCTGCCTTTGGTGACGGGAAGTAATAAAATCAGATTATTAAATTCTATGTAATATTTTCAAATGCTTCTTTTTCAATATGTGGAATTATACCAACTAACACCTGTCTGAGAATTTTTAATTTCAGACTGGAGGTTTGTCTACACTGGAAACACTGCAATGGCAGTGCTGTAGCAGTTGAATGTAGACACTACCTGTGCTGACGGGAGGGGTTCTCCTGTTGGTTTAGGTAATCTGCCTCCCCAAGAGGCAAGTAGCTAGGCCAATGTAAGAATTTTTCAATCAACCTAGTGCTTTCTATGCCGGGGGTTAGGTTGGCTTAACTATGTCACTCAGGTGTGGATTTTTCACACCCCTGAATGACGTACTAGGTCACCCTAACTTTTTAGTGTAGACCAGGCCTGAGGGCAGGTCTACAGTACCGCTTATGTCGATATAACTTACACTGGTCAGGGATGTGAAAAAGCCACCCCCTGAACGACGCAGGTTACAGCGACCTAAGTGCTGCCCACACCAGTGCTATGTCAGCGGGAGATGCTCTCCTGCTGACGTCGCTTCCGCCTCTCATGGAGGTGGAGTAATTTATGCCAACAGGAGAGCTGTCTTCCATTGGCATAGAGCGACTTCACCAGACACGCTACAGCGGCGCAGCTGCATCAGAGCAACTGTGCCATGTAGTGCTCCTAGTGTATACTAGCCCTCAGTCATCGCATTGCCATGAGCCCCGAGCGAGGGACAATGCGTTTGTGCATTGCCCCTGAGCAGACTGGAAGGCAGCTTGAGTGAGTCACACTCTGACTCCTGGTTTCTCTCTGCTTCATGGGGATGTGCCTTTTGCCAGTCTTGTACCTAGTGCCGTGTACTTCTCCCAGCACACCAGCTCTTACTCCCTGGTGTGGTCACGCAGACCAGGCCACAGCCTGATCCTTCATAAGCACTTCACATTTTTATGTAAAAATTCAACCAATATTAGTTTGCTCCCAGGCTATGTAGAAAGTCCTGGTAACGTCTCTCTTCACAGAGCCTAAATGGCTCAATCTATATCCTGTAGCTGAGACTCATTAGTATATATATATTTTTCTAAATACATAACTAAAGTATCCTCTATTGACAGGTGTATTAGAAAATGCTGTTATCTGTTCTATGCAGACTGGGAGACCGACTAAACCTGTCAATTGGCAGTAGGGGAGGTGTATTGTTCCACCTCTGAGGCCCCCAGATTTCATCTACCTCTCTAGCTTTAAGCCGGCAGAGTCCAGCTCCTCCCTACTGCAGAGCAAACTTTAAAGACGGGGGAGGGAGAAGGTTTAAAATCTCCTGGCTGTGAAGGTCTGCCTCTCCTGCCAGAGGATTCCCTTCCCCCTGAGTGGCTGGTACTCTGTCACCTCTGTTCAACCATGTGGAATGCAGCGTGGCAGAGAAGGGGAAAATCAGATGTCTCCTGCATCTCCCCTGCTGATTAATTACCTCCATGGCGTTCTGTGTGCCTCCAGTGCTCAGACAGAGTAGGGTTTCTAGCAGCCTCCCTTCCCAAGCAGGAGAGCCCCCAGGACACGGCGGCAGCAAAATCCCCTGAACCTGGCACAGATGAACACAGCAGCCCTGGGACCAGCAAGCAGCTGCTCCCTCCCCTCTCCATGTGGGGGAGCTTAGGTTGAACAAAGTGTCAAAGGGCCAGGGAAGCTTTCCACCCAACCCCTGGAGTCTGCATTCACAGCCCCACGGAGCAGCTGCCCGACACCTCCCCTGCACTGGTGGTGCCAGGAAGCTAATGAGAGGGATCCAGGGACAGAGCAAGGAGAGCCTGGTAACCTGCGCTCAGACCCAACCCCTCCGTCCGTTCTGCACCATGCATCCCCTCCAGCTCTTCAGTGGCTCATAGCTATTCTCTGCCAGCAATGTCAGCCCAGTAGCGCCTCCCAGTGCGGCAAAATGGCCAAAGACTCCCTTTGTATGACGAGCTAGAGCCTTGTGGCCCTGGCCTAGGGTCAGCCTACCTCCAGGCCATGTCCAGGAATCTCACCTGAACAAAGCGTGGGATGCTGGGAAGCTCCCGTATGGGCCCAGTCCCACACAAACCCCCTTTTTCTCAAGGCACGAAAGCTGCTCAAAAAAGTAATCACAGGGTCCCTTCCCCACCTCCAGAGAACCATGAATCTGTGGGGAGCCCCAGACCCTCCACTTGTCGTGGGACGGGGTGCAGGGTTGCCAGAGAGACTCTTACCAGGCCCAGCTTCTGGACTGGTCAGGGGGCAAGGCCTCAGGGAAGAGGCGGAACAGTGGGCTGGGTCTTGGGAGGAAGAGAAAGGGTAGGGCCTCGGTTCCAGTGCTGGCAGCCCCCCTACTTTTACATAGGTTCTGGTGCTCTTCCATCTTCTGAAGAGTCTGAATCAATGGTTTCCTCGAGGAGGTGCTCTAAG
Source organism: Lepidochelys kempii (assembly GCF_965140285.1). Taxonomy (NCBI): domain Eukaryota; kingdom Metazoa; phylum Chordata; order Testudines; family Cheloniidae; genus Lepidochelys; species Lepidochelys kempii. The sequence continues at coordinate 83,030,761 of NC_136389.1, read as the reverse complement.
GGTATGTCTACACAGCAATAAAAGATCTGCAGCATGGCTGTGGCCAGCCTGGGTCAGCGAGCTTAGGCTGCAGGGTTAAAAAGTGCAGTGTGGATGTTCAGGCTGGGGCTGGAGCCCGGGCTCTGAAGTCCCATGAGAGGGGTAGGTCTCGGAGCCCAGGCTCCAGCCTGAGCTGGAATGTGTACACTGCAATTTTTTGCCCCCCCAGTTCGAGCCTTGTGACCCCATGTCAATTGACCCAGGCTCTAAGAGTCACAGCTGTGGGCTGTTTATTGCAGGGTGGGTGTACCCTAAGAGTCACAAAGTGAAATCTGTTTCCCTCAAAACTCTGTAAATCTGCAGAGTGCAGATAATTCTCAGCATCTAATTCCCCTGTTTACCTTTATGAAGTGCAACAGGGCAGGCATTCTTCAGTAACTGCTCACCCTCACAGAGTGCAGCATTGGCAATTCAGTGTTGAAAAGACCATGCTATAGATATGTGCTGTTTCCTGTAGGCATGCATACACACAGCCCCACAGTAGGAATTCTCTGTGCTTAGGAGAGGAAGGCCAACTCTCCAAATCAGAGCTAAAAACTAAAATAATAAAATTATTAAAGAAACAAAAAACCATGTGCACAGAGAACAGATTTTCAGGAAAACTCTGAGTATTGTGAGCTACATTTGAGATCTACAGATTCCTTAGTCAAGCTATGGCTATATATCCCTCCTAATACACCCTGGGAGTGTGTAATAGCAGGATAGGGATTTCCTGCCACACCTAAAGACTGGGAAAACATCAGGCAATATTATCAGCTGCCACTGCAGGTCGCCATGGCTTAACTATTGGGCTGTCATTTCCAGTTGTCATCAGGCCCTAATATCCTGGTTATTGCTCCCAGCTTCTGGTGCAGATTGCCCTGCCTCGGTACTGCCTCCACCTCCTTCCCCCAGCAGCTGGCTATGGAGTGATAAGTTGACAGCAGTTCAGATGCAGAAGAACTGGCAGGTAGTGAGGGGCTTCTTGGTCCACAATTTCTTTCTTTTACCCCGCCTCCATTCTGCAAGGCCAGAACATTCCTCGGCATGCACCAGTCAAAATTGATCTTGGTGTCACTGCTGAAGATGAATGAGCCTTTTTTTCCTGGTCATGAAGGACTCGTCATTTCTACTTAGGAAAATTTTTTGCCAGAAAGTGGCCTTCTCACTATACAGGCTCTTCACAGGCAACCAAGTCCAGGCAAGCATCACCTCAGCCCGAACCTTCAGGCATGAAAACTATTGAGGGCATCATGCCAACTACCTAGGGCATCAGACAAGACAAAAGAATATTGTCATCTGGCACCCTGAGTGCCCTTGCGTGCTCTTACAAGCAATGCCAACATGGGTGGGCAGTATTGCAAATACGGTCTCTCTCAAACTATTTTAAAAAAAGAGAAATTGTACGCCTAAGGGCTTCTGCTGGTGGAGGAGTCAGTGCATGCAGATAGCCGTCCTGGATCTCCTGTGAATGGGAGCTATTGAACCTATCCCTCCTCTTCCTGGGAGAAAAGGCCTTACTCTGTATTATTCCTAGTTAATCTAAAACAAGCCCAGAAGGCTACAAAGCACTTTCCAAAAGTATCAAACAGGTCCATTTAACAAAAATCAAGATGGACACCTTCAAATCCACACTAGCTGACGTCAATGGAAGGGCCTGCATGACTTCTATAGATGTGAAGGATGCCTGTCTTCGTATCCCAGTTTGACAGTCTCACAGTTGCTTCCTAAGCTTTGCTCTTGGAGCACATTACCAGTACAGGTCCTTGCCCTCTGGTTTAGCAACAGGGCTGGTAGTGTTACTAGTAGCTGTCAAAAGGAAGTGGTCTGTCTCTCACCTTTCCTGGGTGACCACCTTATCCAAGCCTCATCCAGAGTCAGTTGTACGCTCTACCACTGAGCAAGAAGGATGCTGCAGAGCCATGGTTATGTGAGAGTTCTGTGTATTCCCAATCTGAGTGGGGTTGGTCATTGTAATCTACTAAATTGTTTATTGCAGGAAAGACAGGAGAAGGGGAGAAATCTTACCAAAACAATCAACCTTTCAAGGGGAATTTCCATTCATATGCTTCTGTCTCTTCTTGGACCAGTTGTCTCCATGTGGATATTCTTAGGAAGTCTGTGCTCACATGAGGCAACTACAGAGCTTCCTCTTATCCCTGCCTAAACAATCTCTTATCCACCCCTCACAAAGGTGTCAGGCGTTCACATGGCACTTTTGTAGCTGGCATTGCAAGGTATTTACATGCCAGATATGCTAAACATTCGTATGTCCCATCTGGCATGTAAATACCTTTCAATGCTAGCTACAGAAGTACCATGCGAATGTCTGTTCTCACTTTCAGGTGACATTGTAAATAAGTAGCAGCCGGCATTATCTCCTGTAAATGTAAACAAACTTGTTTGTCTTAGCAATTGGCTGAGTGGACTTGTAGGCTCTAAAGTTTTACATTGTTTTGTTTTTGAGTGCAGTTTTTTTGTATATAATTCTAGGTTTGTAAGTTCATCTTTCATGATCGAGATTGCACTACAGTACTTGTATTAGGTGAATTGAAAAACACTACTTTGTTTTTACAGTGCAAATATTTGTAATAAAAATAAATATAAAGTGAGCACGGTACACTTTGTATTCTGTGGTGTTACTGAAATCAATATATTTGAAAATGTCCAAAACTGTTTAAAAAAATCAATAGTGCGATTAATCGCACTGTTAAACAAGAATAGAACACCATTTATTTAATCATTTGATAGCCCTAGATAGATTATTAGAAGGCTCAGTCATGCACTAAAATCTAGACAGTTTAAGGAACTGATCACAGAACTAATAATTAATGGTAGCGTATGTACAAGTGATCATGAGTTGATCACTTTTATAATGTGCAAACAGAATAAAATCCAGACCTCTGAGAGAGAGAGAGAGATTTTTTTGCATTAAAATGGTCAGTTTCACAAAGCTGCAAACAATCATGAACCAAATCAGCTGAAAGGAAGAATTTAATACAGAAAATGTGAGTAAGTGGAAGTTGTTTAAGAACACTTTGCTGGATGCCCTAAAAGCCACAATCCCACAATTGAAGAAGAAGGCCATATTGGTGGAAAAACTGACCTGGTTTGGAGTGGAAATGAAGGCAGCTGTAACAAATGGAGGAAATAGGAGATGATAGTAATGAATACAAATCAGAAGCTAGGAATTGTAGAAAATTGATAAAGGAAACAAAGGGACACGAGAAAGAAAGCTATGGCCAGCAGAGTTAAAGACAATAAGGAGTTTAAGTATATTAGGAACAAAAAGAATCCTAACAATGGTGTTGGTCCACTACTAGATGGAAATGGTACAATTATCAATAATAATGCAGAAAAGAAAGTGTTCAGTAAATATTTCTGTTTGGTATTTGGGGGAAAAACATGATATAGTTGTATCAGATGGTCAGAACACTATTTCCATTCCACTTGTATCTGAGGAAGATGTTAAACAGAAGCTACTAAAGTTAGACATTTTTAAATCAGTGGGTCCAGATAATTTGAATTCAAGACACTTTTCAATAATCTTGAAACACTGGGGAAGTTCCAGAAGATGAGAAGAAAACTAATGTTAATATCAATATTTAAAAAAGTTAATGGGATGACTCAGGTTATAGGCCTGTCAGTCTCACATTGATTCCGGTCAGGATAATTGAGTGGCTGATGCAGGACTCAATTAACAATTCTATTACCCTCCTTCAATTAATCCCAAATAACATAGGACCCCTTGCAGGGTCCCAGAGCTTGGGCCCAAGCCCAGATGTCTACACAGCAGGTTTTCAGCCCATGAGCCTGAGTACACTGATCCAGGCCAACGGCAGGGTTTTTATTCCAATGTAAACATTTCCTTACTGGTCTGTCTTGAAGCTTTAGTGTTCTCTCAAGCAGGGAGTGTCGTTATGCATAAATTCTTAGCTGAAAGAAAAAACAAAAATAGTGAACATTTTACATGTCTTATTTATCCAACCATTAGCAGATGTCTTAACTCATTATCCAATATTAATTACAGGGTGGAGATCTGCATTTAAAACATTCCAGTCTAAAACTCCACTGTAAATGTCAATTCCTCATTAAAATAGTTTGATGTTGTGAAAAACCAGAAGGCCTGAGAGTTTCTTTACCAGTGTGGGGGTAGGGAAGGGAACTAGCTGACACTGTTCTGTACTATGACAGAAAGAACAGCTGGCAAAATAGGAGTGTTTGAAACTTGTTTCCAGTGTCAGTTCTCATGACAATCTCAGTCTAACCTATTCCTCTTTAATCTCTTCAGCCCATACAAGAGAGTTTTTTAAACCAAACTTTTCATTATAATTTCTCTGTGTAAATTCACAGGTGAGTCTTTCCAATGTCAATTTTATGCAAAGGCAAACGTACTCTGACCTTTGCAAAGCATGCTGTTTATTGCCCTGTTCATATTATAAACTGATTGCTGACACTGAAAAAGCAGGTCTGCCACAATCTCAGCCTCTCTTGTGGTCCATCCCTTTCCCCTCTCAAATACAATATTGCAGGGGTTCTCAAACTTCATTGTACTGTGACCCTCTTCTGACAAGAAAAATTACTACAAGACCCAGGAGGGGGTTCCGAAACCTGAGCCCGCCTGAACCCTGCTGCCCTGGGTGGGGGACGGCCAAAGCCCAAACCCCATTGCCATGGGTTGGGGGACCTAAGCCGAAGGGCTTCAGCAACCTGAGCACCACTGCCCAGTGCTGAAGTCCTCATGAAAATGACAATCTGTAGTCTTTAAATAAATTAAATAAAATCAAGAGAAAGGGACAGGTAAGAGTATAGGAAAATGATACACTACAGCTAGTGTAGGATGGGACAAAATGCCACCTAGTCCTTGCTTAAATGGAAAATGTAGCTATTTACTCATGGTATAAAGTACTAACGAATGTACTAACATCAAAACCTACAGTGCATTTGGATATTTATGCTTACCTGGCTTCCATATAATTTCTAATGAGAAAGTTGAGTGCAATCAGTTGAAAAGTCCATTGCACTGGTGTTGCCCATCTTCCTTAAATAAAGGGTTCTGTATGCTGACTTAAACGTATGCCAGAATGAGCTGGCAGAGAAGCCGAGGAACTGCTACCAAGCCCCAGAAGCATGCAAGTCTGGGCCAGCAAATAGGAGGAAGTAAGAGGATGTAAACAAATACCATTCATTTCTCATGGATATTAGCAACAAGTTGTAAAAAGGGTGGAATGTGATGAGATTTTAGTTTGAAGTTGATATTAGAAAAGGCTTTAAATAAAAAAATAACTGAAACACTGAGCACGTGCTTTATATGGGATCCAGACCCTGTGTGTTCTGGAACCTGCTGCAAAATTCACCCATTGTGGCAGAATTTGCTATAGCATCTGATGTCTTGAGTGGTTTTGTTGTCTTGAGTCTGCAGATGGCGTTAGCAGTAAGGGGTGTGAGCTACTCCTGCTCATCTCAATTCTGAAACGTCAAATGTCAACACTGCTAATTATTTCACCACTGACGGTTATAGTAGACACATCCTGTTCTGTATAGGTTCTTATTCTGTTCTGTAATATGGATTAATGTGCTTCTCCCACAATTCTTCCCAAAGGCCAAAAGTCCCATGTGTCCCCGTCTCTGCTCCTAAACGTCTAATTACCGTGCCTGTCCTGGCACACCCACCTGCCACTCCAATTTCTACAATGTACTCGTGGTGTGTTAACAATGATCTGTGGGGGGAAAACTGAAGAGATCATGGTACAGAAACAACATTGAATTTAATATCAAAACAACTGGGTACTACTATAGCAACTGCCTATTGTGGTGTTTTCTTATTTCACTCAGTAAAATGTCCATTTTAAAAAATGTACCTGAAAATGCTGCAGAATCCTCAGTCTGATGAATTGAAGAGCTACAGAAAACAGGGTCTTGTTTCAGAATTTAGATCCTTCTTGCTGCTGAATATCATTAGACATTGTTTATAGTGCTGCTCTTTTTTTGAAGATCATGAAACTTGCGAGATCATGAATCAGGCTTAATTTTACTTAGAAATCCCATCTCTTGCGATTAATTTGTGAGAGTTGGCATGTCTGGCAGTGTCCCAGTAGATAAGCAGCACTGCTCAGCGGGAAAAACAGTGTGCTGTTATACCCCAACAACAAATGGAAATGGGCTTGGGGAGCCACAATCTCTGAAGTTTGTAACACATTTCCTTCAACAATAGTTTTATTTAGAGAGGGGCAGTTTTCCTTCTGGAATGATTTAAAGGAAAAACAATGTTTATGGAACCTAGCAACAATTATGGAACCTAGCAACCTGTTACAGATCCCATAACATATCCCTTGTGTGCAAGGAAGAGCTATCAAAACTGGCAGACAGCTTTTCTATCCATGGACACAGTTACCAGGCTTTCCCTGCTATAGTGTCCAAAACCCACAATTTTAGCTGGGACTCTTGGGATCCCCTTTGCTGTATCATGGAGGCAGGTGGCAGTGTGAAAGAGCTTTTCTTGCAGATTTGACTTGCATCCTTGTGAATGAGGATTCATGTGCTTGCTCCATCTTGGAAACTGAACTTGGTAATTTTGAGTGATTCTAGCAGTACTGAGAGAGAGCAAAGGCCTTGCACATGATGTGTCTCCTGGAACGTAGGCTAATACCAGAAGAATCTTGCCGGAAGGGAGTGGGAAATGGAGAGAAGAGACCCACCCACGTGGTGCACCCCACAGTCTGATCAGCCTTGTACTTTGTCACAGCCTTGGCTACACTCCCCCTGCTTGACACTCACCAGGCTGGTGTGTGTGGGCCCCACCACACTAGACCCATGTGTTTTTATGTTTCCTGAGACTCTCGCTCAAAGTCCTGAGTCTGCACTCTCTTTCATTGGTGTGTAAGGGAAGCTTCCTGGGCACAGGCTCTCTGTTAGTTCTTCGTGAGGAGACCTCATGGTCCAGCTGCTCTAGGTCCCCAGGACCGGTGCTGGTTCCCGTAGACATCTGTTACTTAACCACACCCTTTACCAGAGCTCCAGCCTTGGGGGTACTCTGCCTTGCAGTTGACCTCTCTAGGGATATGTGATAGTGGAAACACACACAGGCTTTGCAGAGGGTTCCTAAATCAATCCCTCTTTACTTTAGACAGCACAAAAAATATACAGATCTAGATAAACGATAAAACACCTGTACACATTTCCGTGGTTCAGTTTCCTCACCACTCCTGAGTACTGTTTGGGCTTAGGTCAGAGTCTCTTAGAGTGTATCCAGAATCCTTCCTCTCCTGCACATGGCTTCCTTTCCGAATCATGGAATCCATCTCTGAACCCTGCAGTCAGTGACCTTCCATGCGCTCTCTAAAATGATCCGTAAGAGACCCTTCTTTTTATAACTTCCTGTCCCCTTTTTTGGGTCACCTCCCATTAGTCGTCCACCAGGAAATCTGCTGCCTGATTACCACCCCCTTGGAGTTCGGACTTGAAAAACTGGCTTGCTCTGGGTGGTAGCCATCTTTGTCCATGAGTATTCCATATGAAGAGGCCTTCAAATTTAATGTCCCTCCACTGTTATCTTTGTGCCAGGTACAAGAATTTCTCCTGTCACCACCTGTGGGTTTCAGCTCAACATGGAGGCAAAATTCAGCAGAAAAGGCATACAAACCCCACACTCAAAATGGAGTTTTCAGTCTGACACAGCTATCCATAGAAAGGCCCCAGTATCAAACAATTAGTAAGATATACATTCCCCAGATAATCACAGCCTTAAGGAATGGTGACCCTTGCAGGGTAGCATAAAGGTTTTTGCCTTTTTCTCCTTGTGTATAAACAGTTTAAGATATGGGGGGAGGGGGGTGGTCAGGGTAGGGTCTGGCATAACAGCTGCATTTCATAGAATATCAGGGTTGGAAGGGACCTCAGGAGGTCATCTAGTCCAACCCCCTGCTCAAAGCAGGACCAATCCCCAACTAAATCTTCCCAGCCAGGGCTTTGTCAAGCCTGACCTTAAAAATATCTAAGGAGGGAGATTCCACCACCTCCCTAGGTAACGCATTCCAGCGTTTCGCCACCCTCCTAGTGAAAAAGTTTTTCCTAATATCCAATCTAAACCTCCCCCACTGCAACTTGAGACCATTACTCCTCATTCTGTCATCAGCTACCACTGAGAACAGTCTAGATCCATCCTCTTTGGAACCCCCTTTCAGGTAGTTGAAAGCAGCATTCAAATCCCCCCTCATTCTTCTCTTCCGCAGACTAAACAATCCCAGTTCCCTCAGCCTCTCCTCATAAATCATGTGTTCCAGTCCCCTAATCATTTTTGTTGCCCTCCACTGGACTCTTTCCAATTTTTCCACATCCTTCTTGTAGTGTGGGGCCCAAAACTGGACACAGTACTCCAGATGAGGCCTCACCAATGTCGAATAGAGGGGAACGATCATGTCCCTCAATCTGCTGGCAATGCCTCTGCATATACATCCCAAAATGCCATTGGCCTTCTTGGCAACAAGGACACACTGTTGACTCATATCCAGCTTCTCGTCCACTGTAACCCCAGGTCCTTCTCGCAGAACTGCTGCCGAGCAATTCGGTCCCTAGGTCCTTTTCTGCAGAACTGCTGCCGAGCCATTTGAGGAGTTTCTGAAAATATGTTGGCTTACTTCTTACACTGGTACTCTCTCTTGGTGGCATGTTTCCCTTCTGCTTGGTCTCTGCTGGTACTGAAGCCTTATTTGGCTCCTAACTGTCTGTTCTTTTGTGAAGAGTCTGCCCCGATTCTGCATGTAGGAGAAGACTTTGGGGGAAAAGGGATATTTTCTGCTACTGTCATTGTTGTCTCTGAAGGCATTCAGTGGTGGGAGATCATTTCAAGATAATAACTAAAATAAGTGAGCAGGAAGATGCTCTGCTGTTAACTGCCTCTGCTGAGTTAGGGAAGTAGACCTGGGCGGGACAAAACTAATAGACTCCAAAGCATCTTGTTTGAGGACATCCTGCTATCTGTCAAAGATAGTGAAAGAGGAACAGCACCCAGGAGGTACAAACTCAAGCCCTCTGGGTTTGGACGCATTGTGCAGATAATGGCAAACTTGAGTTCCACAGCATAAATTTTTTTAAAAAACTGTCTATTGGACCTGGTAATTGCTGCTGTAATAATCGAACCTGAAAAACTCTAAGCCAGTGGTCACCAACCCATCAATCGCGATCATCTGGTTGATCCTGGAGCCTCTGCCAGTCGATCACAATCTCTGCGGCTGGTGGTGCAGCAGGGCTCCAGCAGGCTTCTTGCCTGCCGTGGCCCCACACCGCTCTCAGAAGTGGCTGGCTGGCTGCTGGCATGTCTCTGCGGCCTCTGGGAAGGAGGGGGACAGCAGGTCTCCATGCTCTGCCTGTGCAACTGCTGACCCCACAGCTCCCATTGGCCTGCCTGAGCCCCGCTGCACCGCCGACCAGGAGCTGCCTGTGGTAAGCGCCTCCTGGCCGGAGCCTAGACCTCGCACCCCCTCTTGCACGCTTCCTGCACCAAACTCCCTCCCAGAGCTTGCATCCCTCACTCCTGCACCCCAACCCCCTGCCCCAGGCTCAGCCCGGAGCCCCTCCCATCCTCTGAACTCTTTGGCCCCAGCCCAGAGCCCGCACTCCCTCCTGCACCCTAACCCCCTGCCTCAGCCCGGTGAAAGTGAGTGAGGGTGTGGGAGGGCGAGCGATGGAGGGAGTGGGGAATGGAGTGGGCGGGGCCTCGGGGATGGGGGATGGGGTAGATGCCAGGTTGATCTTAAAATCAAAAAGTGATCTTGTGCATAAAAAGGATGGAGATCACTGATGTAAGCCTTCTACAAGGATAGTCTATAAATAACTAACTATTGCTGATCTCACCATGTGATTGTCATTCCCCACATTCTCAGCAGCTCTGTGCTCAGCAGCTTTCTGCTACCTCTGGTAACTTAAGAACATCCTGTGTCTCTCTTTCCAGAACTGCAAGAGTAATCATCATTCTTGGTACCATATGTACTCTGAATGCCTTCAAGGACCTCTACTGGCAGGCCCTCATTTATTCACTACTTAGTTGATATAGCAAGTGGAGAAGTTTGTTTTTTGAAGGTCCCATTAATTCTAAGGGACATTGCTAGCACAAAGTTGGTGGGGTCAGACTTTCTATCTCTTTTTAAAATGCTAGTATTTACACTGTTTTTTATGTATGCACTCCCCCCATCCAATTAGATGCTGTAAATGAACTCTTGAGCAGCACCGAGTGGGAAGAGGAAGGGACATGTTTCAAAGCTGCAGGGAAATGAGAGTGAGAACTTTGTTCCCTCTGAAGCTATAATATGCAGGGTAAGATTAAATGAGTGGCTCTCCGCTGTAAATGATTAGAGGAGATTTACTGAATAGTTTTCATTTTCTCAACTACTGGCAAACAAGTGCCTTAAAAATCCAATTACCACCTGCTTAAACTGTTGCATAATGCAAAAAGCATCATCATGCTGGACTTCCTTACTTGTCCTTTAATTTGGTTTGTGTCAGTTTCTCATCACCATGCCTGCACTAGTTTATCTTTAGATAATTTTCCATTTCTTTAGAATCATAGAATATCAGGGTTGGAAGGGACCTCAGGAGGTCATCTAGTCCAACCCCCTGCTCAAAAGCAGGGCCCATCCCCAATTAAATCATCCCAGCCAGGGCTTTGTCAAGCCTGACCTTAAAAACTTCTAAGGAAGGAGATTCCACCACCTCCCTAGGTAGCACATTCCAGTGTTTCACCACCCTCCTAGTGAAAAAGTTTTTCCTAATATCCAACCTAAACCTCTCCCACTGCAACTTGAGACCATTACTCCTTGTCCTGTCCTCTTCTACCACTGAGAATAGTCTAGAACCATCCTCTCTGGAACCACCTCTCAGGTAGTTGAAAGCAGCTATCAAATCCCCCCTCATTCTTCTCTTCTGCAGACTAAACAATCCCAGTTCCCTCAGCCTCTCCTCATAAATCATGTATTCCAGACCCCTAATCATTTTTGTTGCCCTTCGCTGGACTCTCTCCAATTTATCCACATCCTTCTTGTAGTGTGGGGCCCAAAACTGGACACAGTACTCCAGATGAGGCCTCACCAATGTCGAATAGAGGGGGACGATCACGTCCCTCGATCTGCTCGCTATGCCCCTACTTATACATCCCAAAATGCCATTGGCCTTCTTGGCAACAAGGGCACACTGCTGACTCATATCCAGCTTCTCGTTCACTGTCACCCCAGGTCCTTTTCCGCAGAACTGCTGCCTAGCCATTCGGTCCCTAGTCTGTAGCTGTGCATTGGGTTCTTCCATCCTAAGTGCAGGACCCTGCACTTATCCTTATTGAACCTCATCAGATTTCTTTTGGCTCAATCCTCCAATTTGTCTAGGTCCCTCTGTATCCTATCCCTGCCCTCCAGCGTATCTACCACTCCTCCCAGTTTAGTATCATCCACAAATTTGCTGAGAGTGCAATCCACACCATCCTCCAGATCATTTATGAAGATATTGAACAAAACCGGCTCCAGGACCGACTTTTGGGGCACTCCACTTGACACCGGCTGCCAACTAGACATGAAGCCATTGATCACTACCCGTTGAGCCCGACAATCTAGCCAACTTTCTACCCACCATATAGTGCATTCATCCAGCCCGTACTTCTTTAACTTGCTGACAAGAATACTGTGGGAGACCGTGTCAAAAGCTTTGCTAAAGTCAAGAAACAATACATCCACTGCTTTCCCTTCATCCACAGAAGCAGTAATCTCATCATAGAAGGCGATTAGATTAGTCAGGCATGACCTTCCCTTGGTGAATCCATGCTGACTGTTCCTGATCACTTTCCTCTCATGTAAGTTCCTGTTTGATGCTGTAAATGAACTCTTGTTCTTTAAAATGATAGAGAAAACTTCAGGCACCAGTTGGTTTTTATAGTTTTTTCAGACAGTTCCTATTGGGTTCCCATTTAAGATGGAATTTAATTGTGTATTCAGTTACCTAATTTAAGACACCAATTGCTGCCGGACTAATTACAATGTCAGTTTGTTTCATGGAATGACATTAGTCATTCCATACCAGGAGTGTACATGTTTGATTCTGGTGTTGAGGAGACATCTGTGATGAGGTGGTTTCTAAGAGGGTGATTTTAAAAGCTTTATACGGCCATCAAGCGCTTTCTCAGGGTTGTCTGTTCAAACTTCAGTGGAAACACTCCGATCCTCAACCTCTGAGGGTGGATCAGAGTTGTGCTACCATAACTCGTAGTACTCATATCATGTAGTACTACATCATATTCGCCCCTACGCAGAGGGCCCATAAACTAGAGGACTTAGATGGAACATAAACCTTGTGCTGGCCGTCTGCAAAGGCTTGAATTTCACCCTAAATTTCTAAGGCACTAAAAAAGAACAATGGAAAAGCAGGAATGCTACAAAACAAGGTGCAGCATACATATTAAAAAACTAGTTAAATATAGGCGAATGAAGATGAATCCATAATAATATCTAAATAGTGGTGTGAGCAATGAGCTTTCTTCTGCACCTACCCAATGTCAAGTGTGCTTGTAGACTCAGACTTTGAGGCCATCATGCTCATCTAGTATGACCTCCTCCGCATTGTAGGCCACAGGACCTGACCCGTAACCTCTGATTGAGTTACTGAAGTTCTCAACTCTTGATTTAAAAACTTCAAGTTCCAGAGAATCTACCATTTACTCCAGTTCAAACCAGCAAGTGACCCATGCCTCATCCTGTAGAGGAAGATGGAAACCCCCCCAGTGTCTCTGCCAGTCTGACCTGGGGGGAAAAGGCCTTCCCATCCCCAAGTATGGCACTGAGTTAGACCCTGAGCATGTGGGTGAGACCCACTGGCCAAAAGCCTGTGAAAGAATTCTTTGTAGTAACTAGAGCCCTCCCCATCTCGTGTCCCATCTCCAGCCACTGGAGACATTTGCTAATATCATTTGTGGAAGGGCCATATGCCACTGCAGGTGACATCATACCATACCCTGCATAAACTTATCAAGCTCAGTCTTTAGTCTGAGCTTTAGGTTCTTTAAAACCTAACTTTAGTTTTCCTTGCTGATCCATCCCTTCTTCTGTTCTTCTTCAGGGTAATTTAGGAGAGTACTCCATGAACTCAGTGGAGACTGGCTGCTGTGTGCCTTTTTTATTTGGATTAATGGGGTCTGATTTGCTTTTAATGCTTCCCGATGAATTTCGACATTGTGAGATCGAACTGTTTTTACATGGGCTTGAAGAGCAGTTAAAGTGAAGACTACCAACGATTCTGAGTGAGGCAGTGTGATGTGTGATATCTTACTATTAGATAAATATACATCCTTCATTTGAAAAATAAAATATATTATTTGCAATTTCCAGCAGCACTGGAAGTATCAGTGTTTGAGGGTTAGCCATTGTCAAGAGGAAAAGATTATAGCAGTATACAAATTATTAGGTGTCTGCTCTATATCGCTTCTCCAGCTATCTTACTTCTGGTTCTGCAGAACAGAATACCAATATTTCACTGTTACAAGGTGATAAAAGCTAATATATTAAACTCATTGTTCACCTTTCAAATGTTACCTTTGGCATTTTGGTGTAGACTGTTCCCTGCTGAATTTTTTTCTGGTGTCTCGTCCTGTGGAGAAGATCTGTGCCGCTTGTTAGCGTTCTGAAGATGTCTTATGGCTGTGTGCTGAGGTCAGAGGGTAGGAAATGCTTCTGAGAAGGGAAATATTGTGAAGTGGGGCAAGTGAAAGAAAGGTTGAAATCTTCCTAAACTTGGCAATGAAATTTGTTCAGTAGGATAAAACTGAAGGAACAAGGGTCACTTTTGTGAGTCAAAGGGGTAGGGGGCCACAGGTGACAACTCTGTGGAAGTTGAGGGTGGAAAGAAGGAAAGTGGACAGTGGCATCCCATGGGCCTTAGGTAGCTGAGGGGTTTAGGATGCAACTGGCTACTACAAGGACATTTCCAGCCTCAAGTGAGAATTTTTTATTCTTCCTCTCCCCCGCCCCGATCCAGTGTTTGAAAATCTGAGTCCATGATTGACTGAGAACTTGTTGCTCTCTTAGAGGCTAAAAGAGAAGGAGCTGATGGAGGGAGAAATGTAGCAGAACAAAAACAAATAAAAGCACTGCTCTGTAGAGGGCACTTAGTTTGGGACCCGCTATATTGGGAGACTTCTGGGGGAGAAGATTGGTTTAAGAGCCTATGGGTATGTCTGTACTACAGCTAGGAGTGTGACAGGCAGTGCTAGGTCTGCTTGAGTTAGTGTGCTAAAAATAGCAGTACAGGCATTTGGGCTGGAGTTTAGGCTCTGAAGCGCGCCCCCACCCCTTTCAGAGCTGGTGCGTCTCCACATCTATTTTTAGCACTGTAGTGTGAACCCTAGTCTGCGGACTCTGAGACTCACTGCCGTGGGCTGCTGCTTGCTGTATACAGGTACTGTTTAAGAACTCTGAAACTGCAGCACCAACTGGAGTCCGGGAGAAGTGGTCCAAAGCCCTCCTCTCACTTCTGAAAGGTAATTGTTTAGCTGACTGGGGGCAGAGCAGGGCACCTCTTCTGCCCTGAGCAGAGGCTATCACAGCAGTTACGGGCGAGGATCTATCCCACTCTGGCCAACAAGCAGCCAAAGAGCAGAGAAAGCGGGGCTATTTCTGTTCAGAATGAGCTGCTGTTAGTTCTCCCAAGTCAGCATTTTTCCCCATGTGGGACAAGGGAAATCATGGGGATTCCTTAAAAGTTGCCAGGTTTCTGCAGTTGTGCAGCGAGCTTTTAAGTTCTGGGTCTAAGGTCATCACAAACATTGGTTAATTAGACCCAGAACTTTAAATATAATCTACATATTTATTAAATACCTATTACCTGTGGTCATCTTGTTCCTTGTGGTAATCCCATCAAATGATGTCTTCTCTAGGAGTCCTCTTCCTACAAAGTACTCTAATTACCTGGATGTAATGATCTAAAATACTTTATGGGCTTTTAGAGCACCTTTCATCAAGGCCTTTACAAACAGTTAATTATAGATGAAAGGTATTCTATAAGCATAAAGTGTTGGAAATTGTTACACCCAGGTAGATTTATCTGGCACTGGCTTTGCTTTCAAAACATCCCCTCCTATATGTACTCAAAATGTTTAAAATTTTAATATCGGATGTGTATATTTTTAATTTAATCCAAAATTTGCATCACAAGCTAATAGTTTGTTTAGACTTAATTTTTGAGCAAGTAAAATCTTTATCTGCTCCAACTACTCCTCGATACATTGACTTATAAAGGATAACTGGCAAAGCTGTGCTCTCTGAGATCACCGATTAAAGCAAAAAACAATGTTGAACTCTGTGGAAATAAAAACTTTTTTCTCTGTGACTAACTTTTGTTTGGCACTATTGAACTCCATGTGTTTATGTGATTAAATGGGATCAGAATGCAAAGTTTAAGTGCTAGAACAGCTAAAAACAGCTAATTTTGAATTGGAAGTAGTAATTGCTACAATGTAGATGCATGCCTTAATCATGAAACGCAAAGCTGAATTGTCTGTTTTTCACAAACCAGCCTGTTCACTTCCAGCCATAAACTAAACCAGAAGGGCCTGTTTACAAATTAAATAGGATGAAAACATTATCTTGCAATTTCCCATGTCAGTGTTTCTCCTTTGAGTTTAAATACATATATTTTGCTGCCCTGCCGGGGGTGGGGATCTGTTTAAACTCTGTAATTGCAGGTTTGAAATTGTGGGCAGAAAGGGGGAAAATAGAGTGACGATCATACACCCACTCTGTTTTTAATCTTTATAGATATGTCCTAGGGCTTTGTAGTAGCTAATCCATCTACCATTTTTCTAATAGGTAGCTGCAAGATCATGTACTTGGTTTCATAAAAATAGAATGGTCAGAATGCTCTTTCAACTTTAGGTAATGCTTTTTGTACATTAAGGGTTTGAGAGTGGTTCAGCAGTAGACTTCTTTTAAACATACTGCTAGTAGCAAAAGCTCTATGCAGAGTGAATATCAGGTAAACTAAACATTTTTTTTCTTTTTCTGTTTTATACCTGTTGAATGTGGATTTTAAACACACAAACAAACCCCCAAAAGACTATTTGAATTCCTGGGCATATGTATTCCAGATCTACATTTCCTCCTTATGCTGTAAACAAAGTGTGTGTACAGGAAAGTCCTTCTAGTTAAAACTTGTGTTGACATCAATGACCTTTCCATGCCTGGAATGAGAGAGGAGGCTACCCACTGTGTAGATGAGTGGGATTTTTCAAAAGCACTCTCTACTTGTCTACGTGTTCCCAATGGGAGTTTTACTCACTGAGTTGGATGGGAACAGAGTTAGTCCAATATAAGATTTTTTTCCTTTCAAAACAAGGCTTTTTTCCAGGTGTAAAGCTAACAGGGATTTGGCAGCTGTTATTCCGTTAAGAACCTTATTGTTACGCCAGAGTTTTAGATAACTTTTGTTTTTGTATTTAACCAAATCCAAATGTGGAAAGTCAAATCAATTAATCTTTTCGGTCAAAGTCAGTTAAGGCCTCTGGTATACACTCATACTGATTTATTTAGATCTTTTTATAGGGTAAATGTTGGATCCTTGTATAATACTGCATTGTTTAAAAATATTTGGACATCAGCGGAGACATTTTAGCTACTTGGATAAAGTACATGAGCTGCATTAAAGGGTCAGACATACTGGGGTGAGAAGCCTTGATTTTTTTTTATTTTAATTTTTTAAAATCCTAACAGCTGGTTCCTAACAATCTCCTTTATTTCTATAAGGCTTGGGGGGAGGGGAGGTTCTTGAAGTGGGGGGTGGGGATGTGGGGAGCGAAATTGGGGGACATCATTGGCAGCTTCCCACAAAGAGTTTTTAAAGTGCACTATGGATGTTGTTTTTCTTCAGGTTAGATTTTTGTACAAAGGTGCTAGCTGGCCAAAGATGTTTCCCTTGTGACTTTATTCCTTTGCAGGTCTTTTAAATTGGAACGCTTTAGTTTATAATATTACCTGGGAGAAGGGACAATAAACAGAAGAACTTACTAAATCTACCATCCTTTTAACCATTATCTCACCATATTAGCATTCCATCCTTGCATGCTGCTCCATAGAGGTGTATCAGTACAGGCAACATAGGGCACTATACCTGCAGTAGAAATCTTATAGACCTAGAATGAAAGTACACCTCCATTCCTCCTCTCCCCCCCGCCCCAGTCCTCCTCTGCTTTCTGGAGCTGTCACGCTGATGCCTCTTACTCTGAATGGACTGCTGCCATCAAACCGCCCTTTCATATCGTCTCTCTCCTGCAAGATGGGTTTCTGAGTATGTAATTTGAACAGCCACAAGTGAAGCATGTCACTGTAAAGCTGTTGAACATCAGCTCAGGTAGTTAGCATCCCATACTCTGCTTTGTTTTGGAACAGAGTGAACAGTGTGAGTTCTTCGCTCTCACTCTTGCTTCCAAAAATTTCTTTGGCCTTCTTTCCCCTCCGTTTATTTAGGCCTCTCTTCCCTTGAAGGGCACTGAATAGGCTAAGATAAAATTAATTAGTATGTCCCTGTGGCAAGGCTGTTCCAACAACATTTTAGAAACGAACAGGAAATGAGGCGGATTGCAATATTTCCTTCCAGTGCTGACTAGCAAGTCCAGTGCAGTTGCTCCCATGCCACCGTGTCCTTATTTCTCTTCTTGTGGGACATAGGGTTGCCAGGTGTCTGATTTTTTGGCTGGAAGCCTGGTTGAAAAGGGACCCTGGCAGCTCTGGTCAGCACCACTGACGGGGCCATTAAAAGTCCAGTCGGTGGTGCAGCAGGGCTAAGGCAGGCTCCCTGCCTGCCATGGCTCTGCACAGCTCCCGGAAGCAGTGGCATTTCCCCCACTCCGGTTCCTAGCATGTGGAGCCCCTTGGCCTGCCCCCCACCCCAAGCACCGGCTTCATAGCTCCCATTGGCCGGGAACCACAGACAGTGGGAGCTGTGGGAGCTATCCTGCGGATAGGCAGTGCAGAGATCCGCCTGGTTGCTCCTCTACCTAGGAGCTACAGGGGGGACATGTTGCAGCTTCTGGGAGCTGCTTCAGGTAAGCGCTGCCTGGAGCTTGCGCCCCTGACCCACTCCCGTGCCCCAACCTCCTGCCCCAGCCCGGAGCACGCTCCTGCACTCCAAACCCTTCATCCCCAGCGCTATCCCAGAGCCCGCACCCCCAGCCGGCCCTTCACGCCCCCCATGCCCCAATCCCCTGCCTCACCCCGATCCCCCTCCCGCCCTCTGAACCCCTTGGTCCCAGCTCAGAGCTCTCTTGCACCCCAAACCCTTCATCCCTGGCCCCACACCAGAGCCTGCACCCCCCAGCCCAGAGCCCATACCCCCTTCCTCATCCCAACTCACTGTATCAGCCTGGAGCCCCCTCCCGCACCCTGAACTCCTCATTTTTGGCCCCACCCCAGAACCCGCACCCCCCTGGTGGAGCCCTCACCCTCACCCTTACCCCCTCCCACACCCAACCCCTGAGCCAGCCTGGTGAAAATGAGCAAGGGAGTGAGGGTGGTGAGAGTGAGCAACAGGGGATGGAGTGAAGTACGGGGGGCGGGCCAAGGATGTTAGGTTTTATGCAAGTAGAAAGTTGGCAACCCTAGTGGGACATAGAATCATAGGACTGGAACGGACCTCAAGAGGTCATCTAGTCCAGTCCCCTGCACTCGTGGCAGGACTGATTATCTAGACGATTCCTGACAGGTGTTTGTCTAACCTGCTCTTAAAAATCCCCAATGATGGAGATCCCACAGCCTCCCTAGTCAATTTATTCCAGAACTTAACCATCCTGACAGCTAGGAAGTTTTTCCTAGTGTCCAACCGAAACCTCCCTTGCTGCAATTTAAGCCCATTGCTTCTTGTTCTATCCTCAGAAGTGAAGGAGAACAATTTTTCTCCCACCTCCTTGTAACAACCTTTTACATACTTGAAAACTGTTATCATGTCCCCTCTAATCTTCTCTTTTCCAGACTAAACAAACCCAATTTTTACCATCTTCCCTCATAGGTCATGTTTTCTAGACTTTAATCATTTTTGTTGCTCTTTTCTGGACTCTCTCCAATTTGTACACATCCTTCCTGAACTCTGGTGCCCAGAACTGGACACAATACTCCAGCTGAGGCCTAATCAGTGCGGAGTAGAGCCGAAGAATTACTTCTCATGTCTTGCTTACAACACTCCTGCTAATACATCCCAGAATGATGTTCGCTTTTTTTGCAACAGTGTTACACTGTGTGACAGGGTTGGGCCAGATGGCTACAGGAGAGTGATAGAAGGCAGCTATATTAGCCCCAGATTAAGTAGGTCCCTCTTACCTGGGTAAGGTAACAGGGAAGGTTCCAGAACAATCAGGAACTTTCTGGAAACAATTAAGGCAGACAGGCTGATTAGAACACCTGCAGCCAATCAAGAAGCTGTTAGAATCAATTAAGGCAGGCTAATCAGGGCACCTGGGTTTAAAAAGGAGCTCAGTTCAGTTTGTGGTGCATGCGAGGAGCGGGGAGCAAGAGGCACTAGAAGCTGAGAGTGAGAAGGCGTACTACTGGAAGACTGAGAAGTACAAGCATTATCAGACATCAGGAGGAAGGTCCTGTGGTGAGAATAAAGAAGGTGTTGGGAGGAGGCCGTGGGGAAGTAGCCCAGGGAGTTGTAGCTGTCACACAGCTGTTACAGGAGCCACTGTAGACAGCTGCAATCCACAGGGCCCTGGGCTGGAACCCGGAGTAGAGGAGGACGGGCCTGGGTTCCTCCATCCCCCCAACTCCCTCCTTTATACCGGAGGAGTTGAACTGGACTGTGGGTTCCACCAGAGGGGAAGATATCTGGCCTGTTCCCCAATCCACTAGGTGGATCAGCAGAGACTGCGGGGATTGTTCTTCTTCCTTTCCCCATGTTGGCCAGCGATGAGGCTAACTGAGTGAACGGCAGATTTGAGCCACAAAAGTGGCCAAACTGAGGGTTGCCGTGAACCTCTGAGGTGAGAAAATCCGCCAATAAGCGCAGGACTCACCAAGGCAGAGGAGGAACTTTGTCACAACTGTTAACTCTAATTTAGCTTGTGGTCCACTATGACTCCTAGATCCCTTTCCACAGTACTTCTTCCTAGGGAGTCATTTTGTATGTGTGCAACTGATTGTTTCCTAAGTGAAGTACTTTGCATTTGTCCTTATTGAATTTCATCCTATTTACTTCAGGCCATTTCTCCAGTTTGTCCAGATCATTTTAAATTTTAATCCTATCCTCCAAAGCACTTGCAACCGCTCCCAGCTTGGTATCATCCACAAACTTTATAAATGAACTCTTTATGCCATTATCTAAATCATTGATGAAGATATTGAACAGAACAGGACCCAGAACTGATCCCTGCGGGACCCCACTCGATATGTCCTTCCAGCATGACTATGAACCACTGATAACTACTCTGATGAAGTGAGCTGCAGCTCACAAAAGCTTATGCTCAAATAAATTTGTTAGTCTCTAAGGTGCCACAAGTCCTCCTTTTCTTTTTGCAGATACAGACTAACACAGCTGCTACTCTGATCTCTGGGAATGGTTTTCCAGCCAGTTTTGCACCCACCTTACAGTAGCTCCATTTAGGTTACATTCCCTAGTTTACTTACGAGAAAGTCACATGGGACAATATCAAAAGCTTTACTAAAATCAAGATATACCACGTCTACCGCTTCCCCCCTTCCACCAACCTGTTACCCTGTCAAAGAAAGCGATCAGGTTGGTTTGACATGATTTGTTCTTGACAAATCCATGCTGACTGTTATTTATCACTGTATTATCTTCTAGATGTTTGCAAATTGATTCCTTAATTATTTGCTCCATTATCTCTCCCGGTACAGAAGTTAACCTGACTGCTCTGTAATTCCCTGGATTGTCCTTATTTCCTTTTTAATAGATGGGCACTATATTTGCCCTTTTCCAGTCTTCTGGAATCTCGCCCGTCTTCCATGACTTCTCAAAGATAATTGCTAATGGCTCAGATATTTCCTCAGTCAGCTCCTTGAATATTCTAGGATGCATTTCACCAGGCCCTGGTGACTTGAAGACATCTAATTTGTCTAAGTAATTTTTAACTTGTTCTTTCCGTATTTTAGCCTCTTCTGATCCTACTTCATTTTCACTGGCATTCACTGTGTTAGACGTCTTATCACCACCAACCTTCTTGGTGAAAACCGAAACAAAGAAGTCATTAAGCACCTCTGCCATTTCCATGTTTTCTGTTATTATTCCCCCCCACCCCCCATTGAGTAATGGGCCTACCCTGTCCTGAGTCTTCCTCTTGCTTCTAATGTATTTGTAGAATGTTTTTTTGTTACCCTTTATGTCCCTAGCTAGTTTGATCTCGTTTTGTACCTTGGCCTTTCTAATTTTTTACCTACATACTTGTGTTATTTCTTTATATTCATCCTTTGTAATTTGACCTAGTTTTCACTTTTTGTAGGACTCTTTATTTTTTTTTATTTTTAAATCATTGAAGATCTCTTGGTTAAGCCAGGGTGGTCTCTGGCCAGACTTCCCGTCTTTCCTACTCAGTGGGATAGTTTGCTCTTGTGCCTTTAATAATGTCTCTTCGAAAAACTGCCGACTGTCTTCTCTTGTTTTTCCCCTTAGATTTGCTTCCCATGGGATAGTACCTACCAACTCCATGAGTTTGCTAAAGTCTGTCTTCTTGAAATCCATTGTCTCTATTGTGCTGTTCTCCCTCCTACCATTCCTTAGAATCATGAAGTCTTATGATTTCATGATCACTTTCACCCAAGCTGCCTTCCACTTTCAAATTTTCAACCAGTTCCTCCCTATTTGTCAAAATCAAATCTAGAACAGCCTCTCCACTGCTAGCTGTCTCCACCTTCTCAACTAAAAAATTGTCTTCAATACATTCCAAGAACTTCTTGGATAACCTGTGCCCTGCTGCGTTGTTTTCCCAACATATGTCTGGGTAGCTTGTCCCCCATCACCACCAAGCCCTGGGCTTTGGACGATTTTGTTAGCTGTTTAAAAAAAAGCCTCATCCATCTCTTCTTCCTGGCTAGGTGGTCTGTAGTAGACCCCCTACCATGACATCACCCTTGTTTTTTACCCCTTTTATCCTTACCCAGCGACTTTCAACAAGTCTGTCTCCATCGTAAGACAAGCTTCAGAGCTCCTTAACCCTCTCTTGGAATCTCCTCCCCCTGACAACCAGCAGTGCATCCAGAATTTTGCACCTGGGATAAGGGGTAAAGCAATATGCAAATTAGCAACATTTTAATGAAAGAAAGCCAAATGAAATCATATGCTTGTGTGCACCACTAATGTTAATGGTACTGGCTGTCTCGCAAAGTAGTTGCTTGTGTTTTGTGTCTTTAGTCAGCTCTCAATAAATAAACATTAGAGCTGATCAGTTCAAACATTTGAGACTGCAGTGTGCCAGGAATGGAATATGAACATTTCCCCAGTAGCCACAGTTGTTGGCAGAGTAACAAATCCTTACCAATACACAGATATTGTGACAGGATATTGGGTTACATTCAGCAACACTTTAACTAATGGCCTCTTCGTTGCCAATATTTCCTCCATTGTTAATCAGTAGACCTGATCTTGTTTCTTGGGTAGATACTGGAAACAATGTTTAACTATAACCTTTCACCATAGCTATATTTGCTGAAGTGTGTAGAGAGCTGAGCAACAGCATTGCAGGCAACTTCACTATAAGTTCTCCACCAGTGTCATGGTACCTTTTTGCCAGTTGGTTGACAATACGACATGGAAAACTCTAAGTCAACACTTTCAATTTTTGTTCTGCTTTTGCAAGGCATTTGTTGAATTGATCCTCATGTGAAGGCATCTCTAATAGCCACTGATGCGCCTACGAGTTCTGTGTTTTAATATATTGATCATTAGTGCATGTCTAATTTATTTAGGGCACTTTTGGGCAAGAATCTAGAAAAGACATTGTACATGTCTTTTTAAGGCAGTCTTCCTGATTTCAGGGAGAGAGAACTTTAAAGATATTTTATAGGCAGATGCCAGTAAATCTACTTCTGAGAGATTTTCAAATCAATCCCTTCTCCTTGACTAAAGTTCTTGGCCTTTACACCCACTTAGTAAAACAGCTGCTCTGTTTTAAGGGAGCACTGGCAATATTACCCTGCAAAGAAACCCTTGGTCTGTTGGCAGTTAATTTAGCAGCTTTAGATTTCTGCTCTGTTTTCAATTTGAAGACTAATTCTGTTTAAAAAAAAAATAATGCAGTGCTATAGATTTAAACTTGTTCATACTGGGGGAGAATGTGGCAGAAGCATCATCATCATGGCTGCCTTTCCATTCTTTCCATATTTTAATTGTTCTTTTTATTGGCAGACTGTTTTGTCTTGAGTAAATTCCACTTTACCACAAGCTTTTTAAAAATTTTCCTTGCACCCCAGTTGATGCCATTAGTAAAAGATGTATACAGATCTTCGCTGCTGTTTATGGTTTTGCATTTAACACATACACTGTGTAAGAACTGTGCTCTTTTTAAAATACTTTGGTGCAGATGTTTTCTCCCTAGCAGTGCAAACCTTAAATAATAATAATAATAATAATAAAAAAAAGTCATTTTCTGTTTTTTCTTAAAATGGCACCTTGTGGTGCTTTTGGGCATCTTTGAGAGAGGAGGCTTTTTTCCCTATAGTGTTTCATTATTTCCCATCCTTCAAGCTGTCTAGAGTCTAGCTAACCCAGGAAGGCCTTTACTGTCATTCCAATCAGCTGCTGGGTAGGGTTTATTCAAAGCTGCCTTGTGGCTGATACCCTTTCCGGGTAGCCACATCTTCATTTATTTGGCCTTAAGTGGGCACAAAATAGGAACAGTATTTTGTGGCATGAGACCCCCGAAGGCAATGATAGGCAGGGTGCTTCATGGAGGAACTTGCCATCTAAGAAGTTTTTGGCAGCCACAGGAGAAGTGAAGTCCAGAAGTTGGATAAATATTGGTCTGTCAGCCGACAGAAATGTGAGAAAAGCAAAACTCTTGGTTGGGTGAAATTGAAAAGAGAAGCAGCCTGGCTGTGTGCTGGGCACAGTCTTAGCTGAAATCATGCACTAGGATGATAAATGGAGCCAAGAACTGTATCTAGCCGAGCATCTATATTGCCCTCATCACCATTATACCTACCTCAGAAATTAATCTTTGGCACCAGCTCTTGGTTTTCAGGCTGCTGTTGGAAGTGTTCCTTTAAACTTTGATTCATCAAAGTGAGGGTGCAAATTTTTTCCTGGATCTTGTGCAGTATTGATGAGCCTTTTTAATTGGCCTCTTGGGACTTTCTTGTCCAGCCTGTCTTGTGAACTGAGCAAACATTTAAGTTCCTGTTGCTACTTCCTTCTGAGAATACAGCTTATGGTCTTACGTATGTTACAATACTGTCTCTCTAGTTCTGGTGGCATATGCTGCTCCCATCGTGGACTGACTGTTCATATTTAGAATGGGCTAGAGTGCTTTTTCCTGCTCCTTTCTCTAAGAATTTCCTCCTTATAATATGTCCATGTTCATCTATCTCAAAGGTGAAAATTCAAACACATTTTCTTAAGTTCTTTGGCATGCTGGTGAGTTATGTTGTTGCAAACCCACTAATCTGACTCAGTGTGACCTGTTTTGATTTCAGTTGTGCTTTTAAACATATCCTTTTCAAAATCAGAGTGCTAACTTTATCTCCATTTAGCATGTGCAGGGTAGGCTTATATGTTTTCCAAAATACCTTTTATAGCTGTAGGAGGTTGACTTGTTTCATGGTGATAAGATAACTGCTGGTATGACACAGACTGTATAAAATTCACTTAACCTTTGTTTTGTTGGAATGTTCCTGTCATGTGGAAACTTTGACGGCAAATAACTCCTTGGAACACGCGCTTTCAAAGAAAAAAAAAAAGTGTTTGATTTGGCATAGGGTCTGCTCTGAAGGCGGCAGATAAGATGTGTGACTTCTTTCAGTATTATGAAAAATTATTTCCTTTTTTGTGTGACAGCAATTGTGTGCGCACAACCCCAAATGTGGACAGGAGGAGGTAGGATCGTGTACTCTGAAATGTCTGTTTTCCAAAAAGGTCTCCACAGAAAATTTTACTTGCAGTCTCACTGACTGTGTATGTTTAACAGTCTTGTGGTGTCCTGCATATTTTCTTTTTTTATTACTGTGCACCACGTTTATATCTCCTACAGACAAAACAGCCAATAGTCACGATGTTGACCTAGTCCACTAAATATGGTGTTTAGGAGATTTCCACTGTTAAATTTAAAATGTGTGAAAGAGGACCCTGCATCTTCAATACTGTTAATCATTACACTGTCTATTTAATGGTTTGACAGCCTCTGTGGCTCTTCTCATTTGACATGTTGGGGAGACAGACTGGCAGCAGCAGTAAGCTGAAACCTGGTTGTATTCAGAATGGGATTCATACTCGTAAAAGGAGAATTTTTTTTTTTAAGCAAAGGCATGTGCTTTTTCTAAATTAAAATCGGACACATTTTTGTCAAAATAGAATCACCCACTCTGTGTGCTATGTAGTCATTACTTTGCCTAAAGTCAGATGATCGTAAAGCTGATTCCAGCTTTCAGTGTTGTTTGGTGGAATAGCTAAATCTGTTCCTGCCATTATTTGTAACATCCTGTTTACCAGTGATAACTGTGACCCTCATATAGTGTCAGTCAAAAGTTAATTTGACTAACATGTTCGTTCCTTTAAGGTGAAACTTTGCACATCTGCAAAATGTGGCACCATGTTGGTAGTTTCACACATGCTTGTCTCCTTTGCTACCCATAAGCATGAAATGTATTACTCACAGGATGAGCATGCATAAAACGTATTATTAGCTATTACTTTCTATCACTCAGCTATCAAGTCCTGGACAATCAAAAAATAGAACCAGCCTGATGTGAGACTGTCTGCAGATTGTTTACAGGATATTTCAGGTCTGGGGAATATTACTGTGAGGCAGTCTGTGCTGCAGCACAGAGTCTGCAGAAACAAAAGCTGTATGTAGGGTTTTCATGTGAAGTGCCAGAAAGGGACAGCCTAAGCAGTCGGTACGAAAGAAGGAATTCCTGTACCGGTCTTAGGCTGTCCCTGGGCCGTCTTTAAGGGAAAAAACCTTATTTTTCTAAGAGTTATGAAGTCTGAAGAAGACCCTGAAGATGGAGAAAATATAGTTGGGGATCCAAGCTAAGTGAAGGATGGAACAAAATGAATGTAGCCAAGAAAAACCAGTATATTGCTTAGAGCAGCCTGTTTTGAATTCTGGTTGGGTGCTTGCCTTGTAAACTGCAGCAGTTTGTAACTGAAATCGAGGTAAATTATTTGCTGCTGACAACAAGGAGTTGCAAGTTCTATGATGAGTTGTTGGTTTTCCTGTGCTCCTAGAAACACAGTAGGTATCTTGTATTTCCTATTAATGGAAGAGAGGTGTTTTTTTGTTTTTTAGTAACCCTGTCTGCACGAGTTTAAATTTTGTAAATATTCAAGCTGTTCCTTACCTTTTATTTAGCATCCCTTATGTCTGTAGCCACTATAATAGTGTTCATAAATGTTGTTATTTCTTGTTGGCAGTTTCTACAACAAAAAGGTTAAAATAAAAAACAATGCTGTGAACCACTTCTTGATTGACAGTTACTTGGTTTAGTGGACCAAAGTAAATTGACATAAATTGAAAATAATCTTTGTAGAAATCGCTAACCTTTATACTGTCCATTGTTTTCTTAGGACTTGATACTAAACTTTGTTTTTATACTAATTCTAAATTTGTGAAGATCTTAATTATGGGTATAACAACATAACATAGTAGTGGTTTTATTTGGAATATTTTTATCATTTTAAAAGGAGCTTTATTGAAGAGTTTGAATTTGTTCACACTTATAGATGTAAGAGCTTGAAGGTTAAGCCTGAAGATCTTTGACAATTTAAAGCATCTGTTTGCATGCAAAACATTTTATTGAATTTGCTTTGAACCTAACACACTGAATATAGTAGAGCAGTGGTTTTCAGCCTTTTTTTCATTTGTGGACTCCTAAAAAAAAATTTCAGATGGAGGTTTGGACCCCTCTGGAAATCTTAGACATAGTTTGCACACCCCTGGGGGTCTGCAGACCACAGGTTGAAAACCACTGTATTAGAGTATTTAGAGGCAGCAAGAGGATGCTTCATACATAGTCTTTAAAGTATATAAACTTACACATGCAAAGAAATTTAGAGTGACAAGAAAAATTGCCAGTTTTCAGAGCAAAACAACTTATTCTCTCCAGGACTAGTGCACATGCTAGTTTAGTATGGAAGCAATGACTGGCTTTAGCTAAACACCAAAAAAGCAAAGGTGTTTTAATATAGTAAAATTTAGCTAATTTAGGTGGACTGGCAGAGAAATTCCAAAATAGATTTTAATTGACAAGTCAATGAACAACAAAAGGAAGGGTGTGAATGCATTACAAAACACACTTTACTTTGACAGTTGTTTACTTCTACTTATTTGGTACTTACTGTACTAATAGTAACTGTTGTTGGTAGGATGTTTAGTAAAAGAGATATTATCCATTACCTATTTTATTACAATACTGAATAAAGGTTCCAGTCATGTTTGCCGCTCCATTGTATAAGGCATTCTGCAGAGTAAGAGTCACTTCTTCAAATAGCAACGTGAGACCTTGCTACAGCACATTAGTGTTAGAGAGGTTACTAGAGACAGCTGTCTTTTTGTATGGATTATCTATTCGCTTCTTTACTAAACACACTTAGAAAGACCAATGTTCCCTAATGAGGCAAAGTTTTTAGAATTCTGTTTTTTTTTTCTGCCCAAGACTTGATTTTTTAAAAAACACTTTTACATGAATATGTATTCTTGTTTTATGTGCCTTTTTCTTGTTTTCCTATATATACATGTAAAGACTGTATGCACCTGTGTTTGGGGAGGAGTTGGGGTCTCACAAGGCTGCGTGTGTGTTTGTGAAGGGAAGTTGGGGTCTCTGAAGACTGTGTGTGTAGCACAGAAGGATGGGTGGAGGATTTGGGAGTCCTCCCAGGTTGTTGGCGTGTGGGGAACAGGGGAGGGCTGTTGGGTGCAGGAGAGGCTCTCCTGCTTAAAGATCCAGAAATCATAGATTGATGTTTTTGGCAATTTAAGACTGGAACAAAATATATTTCTTACAGTGCATAAATTTAAATGTTACATTATCAATATCAGTTTGCAGTGTTTTTATTGGAGAAAACACAAAAATGATTCTTCCTCTCTTCTTGGGAAATTTGGATAGGTCTGCTGATTGCTGGTTTGGTAGAAGAACTGGTTCTCACTAAATCAAGAACTTTAATGCTTTTATTCAGTGACCTGCAGCAGCTGGAAATAGCTTTGTTTTTGGTGAATTACATAGAGAAGGTAGTCTCTAGGTAGCCAAACTTGCAGCTAACATCCCAGTATAATCCTGGGGTTTTTTTCCCCTTCCACGTCCTCCTCCTGTCAGCAACTTCACCGATCAATCTGAAATGTTGCATGCAGAATTTGAGCTCCCAAGTGGAATTTTTCTGGAAAGTAAAGGACAATTTGGATAAAGTGATTTGGAGGCAAATAGGTCAGAAATGGAAGTGGTTTTCACTTATTGGGATAGATTCCTAATATGTTTTGGCTTGTCAGATCTTTTAGACCAAGTGTGCTGAAACTCTAAATTTGTGGGTTGGGTTGTTTTTTTGTTTTGTTTTGTTTTTTGGTTTTGATGAGTGTTGTCTGACTAGTATTGGTGGGTGAATTACTTAGTTATTAAAAATGATTTATGCTTTCTTTACAAAAACTGCATAGCCAAGTACTCTGCAGGCAATTTGAAACAACTCTGTGAACTTCCTCATTCTCAAACTGCTTGAGGATAGCTAAAATGTCTACACTGTTAATAGGAGAGAGCTGCACAGGGATCCTGATCTTCTCTTGCTTGTTTCCAGCATCAGCTTTTCATTTTGAAATTGGAAAGTTAGGTAGCTGGTTCTACTATAGTTCAGCCATTACTTTTTTGTGTGTGGTTTTTTTTAATGGGCCAAATTCAACAAGGAATGGAACTCGGATGAGAATCTTGGTGCTGAACTAAACGTGTGTGGGAGGTGTAAGTTGCCCATAAATTTGAGTTTAAGTGGGTATAAGGGACAAAATAGTGTAATTTGCATCAGTTGGGCATTCAGTTGTGTATATTTCAAGTATAAGTTACTTCTCCAAGGTGCAGGAGAGGAGTGTAGCAGGAAAAGCAACTTGAAGGAGTGTGTAAGATAAAAGCAGCTACTTCTTCGCAATCCTGTGGTGAGTTTTAGCCATGGAATAAGTGGGTAGAACACCCACATGCTTTAATGGAATTTGCACCATCTTAAGCTAAAGAGGAATTTGGTGTCAAATTGGCTACACTTATTTTGCATACTGCTGAATGCCAAATTGGCAGAAGTTGGAGTATTTTGCCAATCACATTGCTCTCTTCTATTCACTTGATATCCTACACATAAGGATCATAAATTAAATTTAGTTTAGATAGACCCCATTGCATTTTCATCCACAACACTCCTTCCTTGTATGGGGGGAGGGGAATCTCCCAATCAAAATCTATAAAGTCACCACTCTATCCTCAGTGTTCCCCATTAAACCTCTTGGCTGCTATACAGAAAACTGTTATTTGGAAATGTCTA
This sequence comes from Lepidochelys kempii, assembly GCF_965140285.1. Classification (NCBI taxonomy): domain Eukaryota; kingdom Metazoa; phylum Chordata; order Testudines; family Cheloniidae; genus Lepidochelys; species Lepidochelys kempii. Next base: position 83,001,052 of record NC_136389.1, on the reverse strand, counting down.
GATAGCTGGCAAACTGTAATTTTACTACTGCTCATATTCTGTGCTAAAACAGCCTATTTTTGTTACTCCTTCCTGCTGCCCACTTACATTTCGTCCACTCGTTATGTCTTAAAAAGAACAGGAGGACTTGTGGCACCTTAGAGACTAACAAATTTATTTGAGCATAAGCTTTCGTGAGCTTTTTTTTTTAGTCTCTAAGGTGCCACAAGTACTCCTTTTCTTTTCTTTTTGTGAATACAGACTAACACGGCTGCTACTCTGAAACCTGTTATGTCTTGTCTCTTAATTTGTAAGCTCTTTTGGACAGGGGACTGGTATATACCACATGTTAGTTGAGTGGGGCCCCAACCTGGCTTAGGCTTCTAGGACTCTGCTGCAGCATAAATGTTGGATAATAATAAATAAAGATGCACTTGGAGGTCTTTGTTCATAGGTGGCCCGGAACACAGACTCATCAACTATGCAATTATCTGCTCTGCTGTGTGGTGTGGCTCTTGTGTTAAGCTTTTGTTATCATGGAAGTCATTCCTTCATAAAGATGACAATATATATGTAAACTTTCATATGGCCCTTCCAGCCCATTGCAAAATCCTTGTTATGTGACTACCCCCATCTATGTATTTTTCAAATGTAAAACTGGTCTCCTGACTTGAGACTTGGCATGGAATCTTAGCTAACTTTTCTGGGGCTACTAACCTATTAAGAGCTGGTCCAAATGCTACTAAATTTGCATCCTCACTGTGTGGAGTGGTACTGGGTTATGCTTTCCTATCCTAGATGTGTATGCAAAATCAAAGATGTGGAGTCAAACCCTAAAGTGAATTTAGGATGTTGATAGCTGCAGGCTGCAAACTTTGTCCTTATCAAATATCCTTCCGTAAAATGTCTTAATCTTGCACTTAAGTAGAATGCAGGCTGGAAAATTGGCAGCGGGTAGAGGCAGAGTTAAGTTTCTTTAACCTTATGCCCTATGGTTGTTTTCATACTTTCATATTGGATTTTATGCTTTTAATGTAAACTTATTTTTTGTTTTGTTTCTGGACTTCATAGCATGTGGGTCTTTAGAGAAATCTACAGAATTCTAAGGGGACTTTTCCCCTTAAGTATGTGATATTCTATTCTATGTATTTCTTATAATGTCCACAACACTGTAGTGTGTGGGCATCTTCCTGTAGTGAATTAAGCAGTGAGACTACACATCTGTCACATGTGGTTTTTCTCTTATGCTTTCCCCAGTGGGAGAACTGTGTGCTGGAGCGTGGTATCTTTGGTAGGATTTTTAAGTATACATGCTGCTCTGTGTCTATAGTAGATATTGACAAATGAAACTAATTTAATGAAGATTTCTTGCCTAGTAATAGGAGCAAATTATGACATTTAATTTTTTTTTATGATGGTAATCTTAATGGGTTCACATTATGCAGTAAACTCACTTGTGGTGGTGGTTTTTTTACTTATGTCTTTATGCAGCTGAATACAGATTGGAGCAAATACGATGATCGGTTGATGAAAGCAGCTGAAAGGGGAGATGTGGAAAAAATTTCATCTATCCTTGCCAAAAAGGGAGTCAATCCTACTAAACTGGATGTGGAAGGGAGATCTGTGTAAGTAATTTCCAAGAATGTAGTGGAGGATGATGGCATGAGTAGTGAAATCTGTTTAGACGGTAAATCTTTCTTCATTATGTCACATTTTTACTGATGGTGTGTATTAGACTCCTTCCCATCTGAAACAGACAGACAGCAGATTACAGAATTAGAGTTCTGGAATTACATATCTATTGGAGGTAGATGATTTTAAGCAAAAGAAGAGTGTACACAAATTCCATACTTTACTAAAATAAGCTCCCCATTGTACCATCCTAGATAGAAATTCACACTTCATCTAGCCACAAACCATTGCTCTGAGGGCTGTCAAACTTCCTGTTAGTCAGGTTCATTTAGCAATACTGATTTTATGGGATGAGGGGAAATAGGGGATGAGTGCTCATTGACATCCGTCCCTCGTAGAGATGTGTGAAGTCCTATTTTGTGAACTGGAAAGGCAAAAAGGTGCAAATCAGTAGAGCCTAGGGTAGCAAAATTGAGATGGTGGTAATCTGAAGGAAGTTATATTGGGCACTGTGAGTGGTTGAGGGATTGTAGGGGATTGACTAGGTAAGAGTGGAGTACTCTACAGTATAGCCATAGGGAGGCTTGAAAAGAGACCTGAAAGCAGGAGGATGGGGAAAGATAGGGAAAACCTACTCAATAGAAATCTGTGATCCAGGGATCGATTCCATTAATTCAGGAGTCCGCAGCATGATAGAGGCTTGCCCATGAAGCCAACAGTGAGAGATCTAGCCAGTCCAGAAGTGGCTGGCTGTCATTTTTATTTCCTTCCCATTGCACAAACTGAATCTATATATGTAACTGGGTTTTCTTGTTTGTATGTAATAGTATATGGAGTAATTTATCTTACATTTCTTTAAAACAAACACCTTCCCCCTAAATCTAAACAAATCCTGCCCTCTGTGTGTCCTCTAAAATGTTTCCTAAACCCCTTTTGGGTTTGCTAATTTAAGTCTTTTCATAATGGATGTTATAGGAAAATACAGTTTAGTATTTTTAGGATCTTCAAAATGAAACTAAAAATAAGATTTGAAAAGCATTCTCCAGATATTACTGGCAATCATTTTGTCTCAAATTACCGGTGTGGAGACTGTGTTTCTAGGTTGTCCAACAGCATTAGTACTGTATAATTTGTGGTAGGTAATAGTTGGTAAAAGGAATGTACGTTTGGGTGGAACATTCCTATAGCCATCAAACTTAATATCACAGTGTAATCTTGGCTATCTGCCTGATTCTGCTAACCATTTCAGATTCTTGAATCATCTTGCATCAAAATTGCCAGGTACACCAAGAAAGCAGAAGTACAAGTGGCTTTGGATATTGTGCCTTACAAGCATCCATTCTTTAATTCTTATACATTCTTTGTCCTCCTTGTGTTTTTCCACTATTGCTTATATTCCAGTAGTTACTCTGGTTCAATGGAAATATGAGTGTGCATGATAGTATGGTTTACTCCTACTTGAGGTTTGGTGATTTCTTAGCATATTTATGCACCAGTGCATAGGAGCCAGTCCTAGCTTTTTATAACTAATTCTACAGGTGAGTAAGTACTAGGCATAAGTATTTTATGGAAGAGTCTGCTGGAATTGTGTTGTGTATCCACCTCCTGTCTGAAATAGGAGGGATTCTGGTTACAAATGGAAAAACTGAGGTACAGCCATCTTTGTAATAGGTGGACCAAACCCAATAACTCCTCTGGATTGAAGCATACTAAATAGACTTCGGAGGGACTTTCCAAGCCTGTGGAGTACTCCATCTTTCTGCAGCCCCCTTAGCATTAAAAATAGTGGGATCCAGCAGCACTACTTTTGGGGCCCCAATGCCACCCTGTATCTTTTCTATACTTCTCAAATCCCAGAGTGCATTAGCAAATACACAAATAAAACTGGAGCTGAGGTTGATCAGAGAGAGATGCAGCCAGTTGAAAAGCAAGGGAACCTGACAGTACATATAGAGGGAAGTGTTAGATTTTGTGGGGAGGAAAGGTAAAGGAGAGAGGAGGATGAGGAATTACTCTTTACCAGAAGTTATCCTCCATCTTTAAAATTTGGATTGATAGGAGAAGTTTGAGCTGGTTCTTAAACAGTCAGCTTGACCATCCTTCCTCAAGGTATGTTCACAAAAGTTAACAGAAATCCATGTGGCTACAATTTCAAACTGAAGTGATAGAAGTGTCATTGCTTTGACTATGCTAATGCTTGATCCTAGTAAATTTGAATCATAATTAGGAAAGGGAAAGCTGATTGATATTTTACTTATTCTCTGCCACAGACACAAAATTAGTGTACTGGTTTTATTGAAAGAAATTATGCTTCCTCTTCTCCCCGCCTTCTTGCGCCCCCTTCCCCCCCACACTTTTAGTTGGGTCAGAACATGCTACAACGCTTTACTTTCCAAGCTAGAACTACATGAGTGAAATATGGTTTTAATCTACCTAACACTTCACTGTACAACTGTGGGTTCTTTTGGTTTTTTTTTCTCCTTGTGTGCTCTGCCTCTGCTGGCAAATGTTACCCTTTTTTCTTTTTGTTCTTCCATGCAGAACTAGTCTGTTTAAGCCAAGAAATGCATAGTATCTTTTTTTCCCCCCCTTAGATTTCATGTTGTAGCATCAAAAGGAAATCTGGATTGTTTGAATACCATTCTTGTACATGGGGTTGATATCGTAGCCAGCGATGCTGCAGGTATGTTTCCTTAAAGTTTAAGGGTGAAATTTTCAAAAACACTTGGCACAGGTCTGATTTCCGTCCCAAAACAAAATCTACATTAAATGCTTGTAACTTGTCCTGTAGTATGGAACAGGCTAAAATAGATGCAGACTTGAGCACATGTTGAATAACTACTTGAAATTCTTTGCTTCCTCATGGCTAGAAACATGGCATAGAGTACATGCTTCAAACTGTCTGATTCTGTGTTGGATATAGTTTAGGTTCTCTGAATTGAACAAATTTCCAGGCAATAGAAAAGTTTAACTCAAAAGGATTTAAATGATTTTAAGTACTCTGGCTCCTCTGAATATGGACTTGTGTCTACATTTGCTATTCCAGCTAAGTAAATCTTAATAAATACATTTACAATATGTATGGGAACAGCATGGTTTATGGAGTTCGGAAAAAGTGCTGGGAGAATTTCAAAAGGTTTGATTCTGAGTAGTATGTAAAACCATGCAGATGCTTTTCTGAATTGCCTTTGGTCCAGAAACCAGCCTGGAAGTTTCATGGGATTTTCATAACCTCAAAGTTCTATCGAGATTCTGAATTTAGTAGTGAGTAAGGAGGCATGTGAAAATTGGGAAGGTGGTGAAAAGAAGAAATACAAATTTGTTTAGTTATTTTATCTGTGTGTCAAATTTCTTGTTCCTTATGAATTACAATATTGTATTATGAATAGTGAAGTATCTGGATACAAGGGAAACATATTAAATGTCTTCATGGTATATGTTACTGCATGTTGATATTGATAGCCCTACTGTAGTTCCCAATTTAATGCTTTTGTGTATATTTAATCCGTAGGGAGAAATGCGTTGCATCTTGCTGCAAAATATGGACATGCTCTTTGTTTGCAAAAGCTATTACAGGTATTGAAGACAGTAAATCAATCTTTGTGCCACATTTTACGTTTAGACGTAAAAGGGAAGTACGTGTTCTTCAAGAGATGCTGTTAATTTTATAGTTACTTTTAATTTTTTTTTTAAACTAATTTGTGGTACTGCACCTGCCCCTAAATTCCCCTTTTGGTGATGTGAATCTTTAGTGCATCTGGCACGTAAATACCTTGCAGTGCTAGCTACAGAAGTACCATGTGAATGTCTGTTCTCACTTTCAGGTGACATTGTAAATAAGCATTATCTCCTGTAAATGTAAACAAACTTGTTTCTTTTAGCGATTGGCTGAATAAGAAGTAGGACTGAGTGGACTTGTAGCAAAGTTTTACATTGTTTTGTTTTTGAGTTCAGTTAGGTATCAAAAAAAAATCTACTTTTGTAAGTTGCACTTCCACGATAAAGAAATTGCACTTCAGTACTTATATGAGGTGAATTGAATAATACTATTTGTTTTGTTTATATTTTTTACAGTGCAAATATTTATAATAAAAATAATACAAAGTGAGCACTGTACACTTTGTATTCTGTGTTGTAATTGAAATCAATATATTTAAAAATGTAGAAAAACATCCAAAAATATTTAATAAATTTCAGTAGGTATTTTACCTGAGTTCCCTGTAAGCTGCATGGCCGTGCAGCTGCCTATGAAGCCCCGCGCAAAAGCTCAGGGCTGCAGTGGGGAGAGGCGCTCCTCCCCGCCGGCCCCAGAGCCGACCGGCCTCAGACTTGCTGCTGCCGGGGGAGAGGAGCCCCTCCCCCGGCCCGGCCCAGGTCCATCGGAGCTGCCGGAGAGAGGAACCCCGGCCGCAAGCTGCTGCGTTGAGAGAGGGCTGGGGGGCAGTGTTTCTCTCTTCTCCCCCCCCCCCAATCCACCATCTGCAGCCCCGGGGCAGCCTGCACCCTGAACCCCTCATTCCAACCCCACTCCAGAGCCCACACCCCCCATACCCCAACCCTTTGCTCGCACCCTCTGTACCCTCAGCCCTGGGCCCCCTCCCGAGCCCCTCATTTCAGGTGCCTTCACCCCTAGCTGGAGCACTCCTCCCCCCCGCACCCAACCCTCTGCCCCAGCCCTGAGCCCCCTCCCTGAACCTCTCATCCCCAGCTCCACCCTCGAGCCTGCACACCCAGCCAGAGCCCTCACTCCCCCGACACCTTAACCCTCTGCCCCAGCCCTGAGCCCCCCCTCACATCCCAAACCCCTCATCCGCAGCTCTACCCCAAAGCCCTTACTCCCCCCGTGAGAGCCCTTACTCCCCACTGCGCCCCAACCCTGAGCCCCCCACTCTGAACCCTTCTGCCCCACCCCCACCACATGAATTTTATGTGCATCAATATGAAGGTGATGTGTCACACGTCGCCTCCATATTGGTGCACTTAACAAAATTCATTCCGCACATGGACATAAAAAATTAGAGGGAACACTGTATTCTACTATTTAACAGTGCGATTAAAACTGCGAATAATCACAATTAATTTTATTTAATTAATCGCGTGAGTTAACGGCAATTAATCAACAGCCCTAGTTTAAATGTTTCTAGTTCAGTGATTTCTAGTTCTTTTACTTGTAAGTCTGAGTGACTTGTGCATTATAAATATTGGAATTAAATCTTGATACATATCTAGTAAATAAGAATTATTCTTTTAACAGTACAATTGTCCAACTGAAAATCTGGATCTTCATGGTAGAACTGCTCTTCATGATGCTGGTAAGCAGTGTTTTTGCCATTCCAGGAACTGCTGCATGAAGTTATTTATTTCTGTTGGTTTTAAGAGATTCTCCTTTAGAGTATCCTTTTCAGTAAGAAATATAATTTATCATAATGTATCTACTGTAGAAGAAATTGGCATAGGTTATTTTTTCTCCTTCAGTTGACCTTATTAAACCTGTGGTAGAAAATATGTATATGAATAATTTTTCTTCTTCTATCACTCAGCTAATATCTGTAGTGTTGAGAAGCACTCAAACCCGAATTCTGTTTTCAGGTGCCTAAAATTTTGAGAAAAACTCTTTGGTTGAAATATCTCCTGCTTCTAAGCTAAAAGTGTATCTGTGTCTGTGGAGGCAGAAGGAGGGGGGGCTTGATAAAATTTTATTCATTTTTAGATCAGTGCGAGGAACTGGATTACTGCTTAAGACCTATTTTTAGATTAAGTTTTCCACTCTTACCCAAATGGCTGCTTCTTAAAACTTTGAATTGTCATAGACTTTGTCCTCACAGAGGAAAATGTGCCTTTGACAGGTCATCAATCAGTTTACAAGAACAAAAGACGTTGGAGAACTGCATATAACAAATGAGTTTTTCACTGAAATGTTAACAATATGGCACAAGATGATGCTCTGAACACTGGTGTACAATGTTAATAGACTAAGGCTTTGTCTACAATGGCAAGTGAACGACAAAACTTTTGTCGTTTAGAGGGGTTAACCCCCCCAAGGTAAGTTTTGTCAAGGAAAAGCGCAGGTGCGGACAGTGATTTGTTGACAGGACCGCTCTCCTGCCGACAGTGCTACCGCCACTCATTGTGGGTGGAAGTCTTTTGTCCGCGGGAGAGCTCTCTTCTGCTGACAAACAGCAGCTACGCTGGATGCCTTTTAGCAGCACGGCTGTAGGGGCAGAGCCGTGTGTCGCTAAAAGCTGCGTAGTGTAGACGTAGCTTAAATATAGTTTAGTCTCGATCAGTCTAAATCCTTCTAAAACTCTATGCCCCTCCTTAACATTTTGGACTGTGATTGTGTGTTCATTGCAAATTGCACATGCTTTCAAGAGCATAGCACCAGAGTTCACTGAATCCTAAAGCATAAGACACTCTGTCTGTGTGCTGAATTTGACTTTCCTGAGAAACAGTGTATTAGAGGGTGGAAGCTGGGTTACGGTATTCTGGAGGGACCTTGCACAGATACTGCCCCAAATGACACTACTTTCCAGTTAAGTTGCCTCCTCCAGCATAAGGCTAAGGCCAGTTGTTTAGAATTTTAGTACAGGAATGTTTGTTCCTGCTGGTGAACTTTCCTTGCACTGTAAACTTTTAGATGTGGAGGGGCGGGAGGGGTAGCTCAGTGGTTTGAGCATTGGCCTGCTAAACCCAGGGTTGTGAGTTCAATCCTTGAGGGATTTAGGGATCTGGGGCAAAAATTGGGGATTGGCCCTGCTTTGAGCAGGGGGTTGGAGTAGATGACCTCCTGAGGTCCCTTCCAACCCTGATAGTCTGATTCTGTGGTGTGTGCTGAAGAATATAGCTATCACTTTCCTTAGAGTCCATTCAAAAGCACAGCACTATGATAAAAATAGTCAATTATTGAATTCATATTCTATAGGTATCTGTGTTGTCCTGCACAGAATAAAATACAAGCATCTTGTTTGGGTTTGATTCCCAGTATCTTGCTCCGTAGGTTGTGAGCAGCATTCAAGGAGTGCTTAGCTCACGGTAAGGAGCGTATATAGGGGGAATGCCTCTCGCTGCTCGGCAATTCCTATGGCTAATTAAAGGGCTGCAACAAGTTTGAGTCCTTTCTGGTACTGCTGAGCTAGAGGAATGGTGGCTGCACAGTGGAGCTTGGGAGATGAAGGCTTAAAAGTGGAATCCTAGGCGTACTTGGCACTCCATGGAAGGCTCTCCTCAGACACTTAAACCACTCTTTCTTTTCTTTGTTCCCAAAAGCTATGTCAGACTGTTCCTCTAGCATTCAGCTACTGTGTGATCATGGTGCCGCAGTGAATGCCAAAGATGGAGTAAGTCACTAGTTATTGCTATCCTTCCTTCTCTTCAGAATGTGTTGTTGTTTTTTCCTCTTTGAGAATGTGCCCTTTCCCAATTTTTCCTGTTTTCCAGGATGGGAGGACACCCCTAGTGCTGGCCACTCAGATGTGTCGTCCAACAGTCTGTCAGCTGCTGATCGACAGGGGAGCTGATGTGAATGCCAGAGACAAACAAAACAGGTAACACATGCCACTGGGATATGTTGGCAATGTATCTGTATTCTTAAACAACAGAAGTCTCTCAGCTTTCAGACTTTCAAGTTGTAAAATAAACTTGTCAAACTGTACAGCTGAAACATATACTAAATTAAGACTTCAAATGTTGATTAGCCAATTCAAGTAATATAAATAAATGAGAGAGCATTCACAAAATGCCTGTTTCCACAAACAAAGTCAATCATTTCCATGTTTTTCAGTGTATGTATTTCTGGCTTATGCAGCTGAAAGACTGGTGACTTGTGTAGAGAATGTAGTCTGGTGCTTATAGTAAATTGGAGAGAAGTAGAGTTGACAGCTGAAAGACCCAAGTGAAAGGGATTACCTCTTCTCTGAACTCAGGCACTTGTGAAAAAATTTATCTTCACAACATAGCCCTTCATGGTGCGCTGTGTTGCCTGTCTGCTGCTCCTCTCCAAGTCACATTTTTAAAAGCGCCCAAATCCCATTAAGGCTCCTAAGTGACTTAGGCCCTCTTGTAATTTTTACCTTGTGTGTTTACATATCTGTACTGAGCTTCATGCACAGCCACTTCTTCCCCAGATATTTCTTCTTGGATTATAAATACACTATGCTGAGGGCGTGGGCCTGGGGCTTGTCGTGGTTAGAATATGGGAGCTTGCAACAATACTTTGAAAGGTGCATACACACTTGTTTGGGTGGGATTACATGTTTCCAGGCACCTTCAGAATTTGGTCTGAGGTATTTTGTGACTCTTCTGATACCTTTTTTTTTTCTATAGTATTTGTAATTTGTGTGCTGAACTTCTTAGTAAAACTTGAAATGAAGGATGGGATAATAAACCTGTGTTTTGAAAATCAGGAGACTTTTGAGGAAAATAAGACTTGGGTTTACTGTCATTTTCTCTGTGAAGAAAGCATGTTAGCTCAGTAGTTTTATTAAACTAATACTTTACATATTGGTTAAATAGAAAAATCCAATTACATGAAGATGCATTGAGGAAAGGTTCTTTCTCTAAGCACAGGCTTCTGTAATTGAGTTTACAAAAAAGTAGTGATTACTACTTCAAGTAAGCTGTCCATTGCAAATATTGTCTCCTTACGTGTCTGATGTGTGTCTGTGTGTGTGGTCTTTCTCCCTGCCCCCAGGACTGCTCTAATGTTAGGCTGTGAATATGGCTGCAAGGATGCGGTTGAAGTTCTGCTAAAAAATGGTGCAGATGTTAGTTTGGTTGATGCCCTTGGTCATGACTGTTCTTACTATGCCAGAATTGGTGACAATATTGACATTTTGGCCCTAATAAAGACTGCCATTGAGGATTCCAGCAAAGGTATGAGAAGCATTCCTATATTTGGGAGAAATTTCTCTTTCTTTCCTTCTGGGTTCTTTGTTTTCATGCTTATTATTCCTCTTACAGGGAGTGTTGGCTCTTGACTGGGAAGAAATTTTTTTAAAACATTACAATGCTTATATTAATACTATCTGAATAATAATTTTGTGGACAATGTCTTTTTGGAAATAAGTTTATTCAATATAAGGATGTGATATTGTCACAGTATACGGCACGCTAACGTTGGAGGACAGATTGTCACTTCTATTCAGAATGGGAACATTTAAATTTTATCTAATCCTGGGATACTCCATTGCAGGGGTCGGCAGCCTTTCAGAAGTGGTGTGCCGAGTCTTCATTTATTCATTCTAATTTAAGGTTTTGCCTGCCAGTCATAAGTTTAAACATTTTTAGAAGGTCTCTTTCTATAAGTCTATAATATATAACTAAACTAAAGTAAATACGGTTTTAAAAATGTTTAAGAAGTTTTGTTTAAAATTAAATTACAATGCAGAGCCCTCCGGACCGGTGGCCAGGACCCTGAAAATCAGCTCGTGGGCTGCCTTCGGCACGCGGGCAATAGGTTGCCTACCCCTGCTCCATTGTAATGTTATGCTGTTACAAAACCTAATATTGTATATGATGTAAAAATGTTATACGTTTGGAAAATAATCAAAAATGGAAATGATGCATTTTAAATAGGACTACTTGTTTAGACAGCTCCTGAAATTGGTATAGCATTATCAATGATAATGAGAAACATTGTCTTACTAATAGTAAAACTATTTGGATTTGTGATTATTCTTTGTTAACAAATCAGAAATGCCAATTGGTGATTAGATATTTCCTCTAATATCACTGTTACATCAATGTCTAACTTAAATTAAGTATATATAAAAAATTAAAAACCTAACTTTTGTTGCTTTTTAGCAAGGGAGCTTATGAAGAAAGGACAGCCTGAACAAAAGGTCAGGCTTTATTTGTTCTATGCTAAATGTCTCACTAAATGTCTGTCACTGAGGAAGCTCATACGTTCATATGCATTACTGACACTGCATGTTGTATTCTTGTAAAGATTCCACTCTGGCAAGATGTTGGCCCCCTGTCCTCTTTGCCCATGTCTGATGACTGCCTAGAAAGAACACTGTATTATGATACAGTACTTCTCAGAATGAATAGGGATGTCCCTGTTGTTCTGGCCAACATTCTTTGTCAATAAACTTTTTCTGTTGTCCAGAGCTGCATATGAGCTACTGGTGAGCACAATGGTGGCTGTTTATACACCATTACTGCACTGTCACAAACCTCATGACTTTACTGGTGTGAAAGACACCGTGTGAATCGAAGTTCTATTCTAAATCCATCCTCAGTAATATTTTCTCTAAGTTTTTGTTCCATCTAAATGATCCTCTGTGGCGAATGCTGAAATGCTTATACAGAATGTGACTCCCAGGTGCTCCTGGGGTTTCTAACTTTTATTAATGTGCCGTAAACGGTAACACTGATTTAAATCCCATCCAGTGGGCAAGGCAAGTGAAAGTGATTCATTAGTTAAATTACTCTTTTCTAAAGCTTTTTTTAAAAACTGCTATTGTATATTTCCTCCGCTTGCTGCCCGTCGGTCCAGAAGCAGAGATGACTAGTATGTGAAACAGGGCCGGGCACGCTCACGGGTATCCTCACATTTTAAAAATATTTCCTCAGTAGCACTTCATGTTGGCCAGGGGCCTGACTTTTATTTGCTAAAATTGCCTGGTCCATAGAACGGAAAATCATTATACTGCTTATCTTTGGGAGCAAGTTCTGATTCTCTTAATTTGTATGTGGTTATTTTGAAACTTAGCTCTGATTCTCAGACCTCTTAAATCCGTTAGAGAGCTCATGGAAGACGCCCTAGCACAGGGGAATGCCTCAGCGGAGTAAAACCACAAGAGCGGCTCATTTTTGTCTAGGCCACTAAGGAACATAAGTGTGCCTGCGGTGAAGGGCATGTGGCGTGGCAGGGTGATCTTCGACTGCTAGCATGGTTTAGAGTAGGCTCAAAGCAGCTGTCATTAAACATAGGCACTGGTGCGGAAGTGACACCCCTCTTCATCTGCATTCAGTGCTTGTTGGTTGTAGATGACAACCTGGGCCTTGATATTTAAATGATATCCGTATTAGTTTGGGGATTAGAAATAAGACTACAACACTTTATCTGATTTTTATCCTCTGTGAAATATAACAGAGCAGAGTAAGCGTGAACTAGTAGTAACACTACCCCCGTGGGATATATAATGAAGTATCATGCTGATCTCAGTTGGAAAACACTGGGCTTACATGCTGTATCCAGAAAGAGCGTGACTTTAGTTTGCTTAAATTTATGATTTTATGTTTTAATGCTGCAACAACAGGTTACTAATGTGTCACAGAAACGGAATCCGCTGTATGCACAAGAAGTGAACTTCAAGCAGTATCAGAGGGAACCGCTAAGCATGCAGGTAAATCAGAATAAAAAGAGCAGGAAGGGGTTTGTGCTTTGTATATTTTATTTGATAATCAACAAGTCTGATTAAAGATTGGGGTTTGGTTATAAAGCACATCGTCTATTCCCATAAGAGGAATGCAATATTTCAGCTCTCAACATTACTGACATGCAATGTTGCAAGTGTGCAATTTGTTAGCCATCTTTTAAAAAGGGATAAAATCTCTGCAGTGTTTCATCTGACTAAAACGCAATAAAAAAGTCTTCCACTTAAAATGCATGCCAATCAATTCAAACAGCCTAAGGTTGAGCTATTAAACATTTCTCTTCGTGTAGATGCTGATTCTCTCAGGTGCTGAGTACCTCCTCTAGAGTGAGAGATGAAGGTGTCTACTACCTTTCAGGATTGAGGCGACAGTGAGGGAATTACTGGTTTATGATTGAGTCTTGTACACTGTAGAGAAAATGTAAATGGAAAAGCAAGAAATAGGCCTTACAAAATTTTCCTAATGTTTCCTCATGATTTATGAGACACACTCTTACTAATTCCACCTGATAACTATGAGCAGGACATTTTTAAGCTAGTTCTCCCTCTTGTGCCCTATGTTGTATGTCAGGGGTGGCCAACCTGGGGCTCTGGAGCCCCATTTGGCTCTTCAGAAGTTACTATGCGGCTCCTTGTACAGGCACCGACTCTGGGGCTGGAGCTACAGGCGCCAACTTTCCAATGTGCCGGGGGGTGCTCACTGCTCAACCCCTGGCTCTGCCACAGGCCCTGCCCCCACTCCACCCCTTCCCACCCCCTCCCCTGAGCCTGCTGTAACCTTGCTCCTCCCCCCAGAGCCTCCTGCACACCATGGAACAGCTGATCAGCAGGGCTCCCGGTGGGTGGGAGGTGCTGGAAGCAGGGGGGAGGGGGACGGGGAAGGGGGCTGATGGTGGGGCTGCTGACCATAGGTACAAACTCCACGGGTGCTGCACCCATGGGGAAAAATTGGTGGGTGCTCTGAACCCACCGGCAGCCAAGCTCCCCTCCCCTGAGCGCGCCACGTCTCCGCTTCTCCTCTCAGCGTTTTGCGCCGCAAAACAGCTGTTTCTCAGCATAACAAGCTCCGGGAGGGAGGGGGGAGGAGCGGGAAAGCGGCACGTTCAGGGGAGGAGGTGGGAAAGAGGCAGGGCCGGGGACAGAGGGTGGTCAAGCACGCACCGGTGCCAGCAGAAGTCGGCGCCTATGCTGCTGATATATTACTGTGGCTCTTTGGCAATGTACATTGGTAAATTCTGGCTCCTTCTCAGGCTCAGGTTGGCCACCCCTGTTGTATGTAGTGTCTATTTTAGAATATGTTCTGCAGAGGCTTTTATTAGTTAAAATAGGTAGATTCTGTAAAGAGCACTCAAATGTTGATAAATGATGGTGTAATAAGAAGCTAACTTTTATTTCAACCTTTTAAGCATTTCACTGAATTAAGGAAAATATAAAATATATTAGTAGGTGTCTTACTAGAAAATGAATTTGCTTGCTATAATTGCTAGAATAATCTATGGCATTTCCTTCCTCAGCTTATTAGTATGCCAGTAAAGTATTTTTAAAAAGTGAAATAACATTGAGGGGCTAATTTTTTAAACTGGGGAAACTAGCCAATTTAAAACTGAGGCTGCCATTATGAAATATTTTAGTATACAACAGAATGACTTGACATCATAGGTCCTGAAACTGAGAATCCTGCATATCTTATTGTAGCAACTGTACTATTAAAGTACCTTACTATGTGCATTATGAGACGTTACTGTAATGGTAGCTTAACTCTGAACTTTTAGCTTTTGTCTGTTTAAATAGGTCATTGGGGGTTTTTTATATATATTTATAAAATAGTCTTTTAATAGTGGGAAAAAATTAAAATGGCCAATAATGTATTTTAGTTTAAGAAGCATGTATGTATCTCATTCTGATAAAGGGTACTATGCTAATTGGAAATATTGCACTTTATTTAAAAAAGACAGTGAATGCATTTGTTCTGGCTTAATAGATGTGATTAAGGTTACATCCGATGCACTTCAGGCATGCAGCATGTTAAAAGGCTATCATGATGCCTCATGCCGATGAAGTGTCTTTTAGATTACATCTTTAAACACAGTGGCTGGGTTTCAGGCTACTTTTTTTTTTTTTTCAACACAATTTGTTTTTTATATGTTGAGAGCCAGGAGATAAAAGTAGCTCTTGAAATGCTGTCAGCACTGGAGTATGGACAGGGAAAGATTATATTAAAAACTGTGTGTGTATTACATCCATCCAAGGACAAGAATTTAGTGGTGGAGAATCTGAAGGCGCTTTAGATAAGTTTACTAGGTATAATGATTTAAAGAGAGGCTGCAGATATGTTGTGAATTTTGTTAAACAAGCATTGGTGTTCTGAAGGACCATTATCATTACTAGTTAAAACGCCTACATTTTCTTTGTTTCAGGAACTGGAAGCAGAAAATGAAGATTTGAAAGACCGATTGAAAGAGATTCAACAGGAACAGAGAATACTTCTAAACAGAGTCAGTGTATTAGAGCTACAACTGAACGAGGTAAAAATAGTTTTTGTATAATCCTGTTTAAAAACTAACAATTGTCTAACTTGAATAACAAAGCCATTCTTTTGAAATTGGCATAGTACATCAGAATGGCTTTGTCTAAAGTCTTGAAATGGAAATTTCAACAATTCACAATGAACTGAACATTAAAAAAGGAGCCAGGGATTTATTGCTGAGTTGCTCGTTTTCTCAAATCAAATGTTCCACCAGGAAATCAACAGCCTCTCTGCTCTTATAAGAGTCATCTGTGGGAAACGGAATTACTTAATTTAACTTAAGAAAAAAAAATTTAAAAAAATCCTGCTTTGAACTTTAATATGATGTTCTTCGATGAATAACCAATGCTTGTTTTGAAAGGAATGCATGTGGGAAAGCTGTCACTCTTACTTCCTGAAGGATTCTTCATTAATCATTTTACTTTCTCAGTTTAATGGGTGGCTTTGACTCCTGTATGGGTGGGTGGTGGGAAAATACAGATAACCAAGCTCTGTAACATTTTTATTGCTTCCCTGTGAGCTGTTTTTGTTGACTCACTGTTACGTGGCTTTTTGCTGCAATACGGTATATCCATAGGCAGATGACCTTTTGATACTGTGGTCATTTCTAGAATGTGATGAAACGTTGCTTTAGAAGTAGTTCTATTGATACTCAAATATGAGCGACAGCCTTACATCACAATCGAGACTGTAGAGCATGTGGTGGTTCATGTTACAGATTTAAGAACAAATTCTAATCTCAGATGCATGGCTAAAAGCAGATATTCTGCCTTTAATAGTATCTGTTATTCTGTATTTAAAAACAGCTGGGAAAAACCCAAATGTGATTATCCATTAACTATAAGTGGATTGCTTCTAGGGCATTGCTTTGATGCTTTAGTACTGAGAGCTCCTGGGGGTGACTCAGCAGACATGAAACTGTAGTAATTAACAGGAAAGTTCAGCCGGAGCAAAGCTTCAATCAGCAGAAATTGAAACCAAGATTCCCAACCTGGGGCTCTCACAGCTCTCATCCAGAGGCATTGTGTATCCCCCCTCTGCCTTTACAGCCCTCTGAGAGCTTGTAGAATGGAAGAGGAAAATAAAGCTGGAGTTAACCCCTTGTTTACTGGAAGCCATGTTTTGCCCCTGCACTTCCTTCACAAGTACTTTTTAAACTTAAATAGCAGTAATCAGTTAAACAGCAGTAATCAAAAAATCAAGCGTGTACATGTGTATGCATAACTCAGTTCCAGTGTGTTATAAGCATCCATTGGTATGTTCATACCTGATGGTCATGATTACAACAAAGTGAACCTTTAACTACTTTGAGCAGCAGCACCAAGAGAAACATGTCTAGCGTTCATTTTCATCCAAAATCATCAAATTGGAATTGGAAAAGGTTCAGAAAAGGGCAACAAAAATGATTAGGGGTATGGAATGGCTTCCATATGAGGAGAGATTAATAAGACTGGGACTTTTCAGCATGGAAAAGAGGCGACTAAGGCGGGACATGATAGAGGTCTATAAAATCATGAGATGTGGAGAAAGTGAATAAGGAAGTGTTATTTACTCCTTCTCCTAATACAAGAACAAATGAAATTAATAGGTAGCAGGTTTAAAACAAACACAAGAAAGTATTTTTTCACATAATGCACTGTCAGCCTCTGGAACTCCTTGCCAGAGGGTGTTGTGGAGTTCAGAAGGGAGCTAGATAGATTCATGGAGGATAGGTCCATCAATGATTATTAGCCAGGATGGGCAGGAATGCTGTCCTTAGCCTCTGTTTGCCAGAAGCTGGGATTGGGTGACAGGGCATGGATCACTTGATGATTACCTGTCTGTTCATTCCCTTTTGGGCACCTGCCATTGGCCACTGTCAAGAGGACAGGATACTGGGCTTGATGGACCTTTGGTCTGACCCAGTATAGCCGTTCTTATGTTCTAAAAAATGTGTTAAATAACTCAAGAAAGGATGCATACCTCAATAATTTGGAAGCACAATCTGCCATATTAGCATGCATTTTAAGACTTCAACATTATGTAATTCCTGCTTTTTTTTATTTGGAATATGGCAGATTGCAGGTGCTTCCCTGCCAAAAATTAGAGGAACGTGGAAAATGAAAGGGAAAGACATGTTGGCAGCAGGTATCATTCTGGACTAAAATATAGTGATTGTTTTATCAAATACACACAAAACCCTGTTAACATATAACTGAAATGATTTTGTGGGGGTGGGGGACGTGGGATTTTTGGTTGCCTTCTAGGAGCAAATGGTTGCAGATGATCTTGAAAGTGAGGTAGGAAAACTCATTTTTCACCTCTCCACCTTAAATTTGAGTATTAACTTTTAGCTTGAGTAAAATAATTCCCTTTGTTCATCTTATGACTTTTATTATGTCATTTACACAGCAGCTTTAACCATTGCCACTTCAAAACTAAAATGCTACACGTTCACCTTTCCATACAAAAGTCGCACAGCTGTATTTTTGACCGTATGAATTCTTTCCCATATTTTCCACTTGTGTACAGTGAAGGCAATAGCTTTTGATTAATGAGAGCCAAAATTATTTAAATTTAGTGTTGCTTTGTACGAGTTACATAGATTCCTGGCATCACCACCATAGATCTTGTCACAAGGATGTTGTGTAAAGCACACCAATGCATCTTTGAATTAGATTGCTCATTTTATAGCTCTTTCAATACTAAAGTAGTGACTCTCATTAACACAGCAGACTTCTGGTGCATGCAGCCATGTTATCCATGTTTTGTCTTTGCCAAGGTTACATGTTCACTTGATTATTAAATGTACAGATGTTCATGTCAGAAATCTATGGCATTGGAAAGCAAGGGATTCTGACCGCTAACCTCTAATGGGAGAGCCCCTGAAACTTTAACTCGGGATTTTAATAAGTGTTCTAAATGCTTACGGGTCTGGATATAGTGCTGAATAGCTGATCTCAAACAGAACCATCTCTTGTTCTTCAGAAAGATGAGCTGAGAAGACTCTTAACAGCCAAGGAAAAACAGCAGGAAGAAAGTTTAAGAAGTATTGAAGCTCTGAAATCTAAACTTAAACACTATGAGGTATGTTGTAGTTCAACTCAAACAATAAATATGTATTTTTTCATAAATATTGTGGCAATAATACCAGTTATATCATTAAAAACAAAAATATAATTGTCCTGAAAGACATCTTATGCCACTGAAACTGTAACTGAAAATTAGGTACCTGTATTAGCATCTCATTCTGTATGTAAAATTAGAACAAAATGAATATTTTATTTTTATCTCAATTGCTGCAATCTGTTTTTTCATTTCAGCGTGACTATCTGGGCTCTGGAAGTGATTTTGGTAACAGTGTTTAATTTTATTTTTAGAATTTCTCTCTCTTTAAATGCATTATGCAATCTCAAAAAATTCAAGTGAAACCGTTGCCCTTTATTTCTGTTTTTCTTTCTAGTCTCATGCTAATCTTAATAGTAACTGGATTTAACCTATAGGTCTCGCTTCTGTACACTCAGATTTATTCTTTGAGGGTAGATGTTCCTGTCCTGAATAGGTATCCAGATCTCATTTAACCCCCCAGCAAAGGGTGAGCTAACATTAATCCTCTGACTAGTTGACAGGGACGGGCATGCATATTCTGTAATAATAGGGGGTGAATTTTGCTAAACCAATTTAAATAAAAAATAGAATAGTTGATAAAAGACAACTTGAATAGTTATGTTGTAAATATACAAAGATTGAGAACAACATATAAGATCACTAGTCTTAGGTTCTTGATTTAGTCAAGTTTTTTGTTCAGAATCTATATTGGTGTTTGTTGCTGTAGAATCTGAGCTCTTATCAATGATGTTAATTATCTTTAAAAAGAGATTTGTTGGCCCAATTTAAAGAGATTTTTTTTAAAAGTCCAGTGTTAGTTTTATAAGTTAATATTATGTATGAATGGCTGGTAGAATATTTCTTAAATGTGAGTTTCTATACGAATGATTGAAAGGCTTTGGTGCAAGCTTATCTATCCATATTTACAAGTGCTTTGTAGTGTGTATTCTTAAGCTTTTGAGCTCACAAACCACCCCTCTTTTGATTTGGGTATACTTTTAATTTTCAAGTTTGATTACCAACTAATCTGAATGAGCACAGCATTAATATCTATGTAGTAAAACAAAATAAATCATTATTTGGTCTGTCATGAACCTGTATGCAAGTCAGAAGGGGCTACTCATTGAAGTAAGGTGTCCTATGGCTATTTGAAAGAAGAGGTTTTTATTTTATCCCTTATTCTATGGTAATCTAGGGAAAGAAGATATGCTGGTTAAACAGGGTCAAGTATTTGCTACAGAATCACAGGTAAGACTATATTAACATTGTGTGTGGATATTTGTGATGTATCTCTTTCTATATGTATTCCTGGGCATGTAAACAGTGCTTGAAGTAGGTACAGTTGTAAGACAGAAATGTATTCTATAATAAACACTATATTAATCTCACTAAGCTGTTTTTGTAACTTCTAGTGCCCTCTAGAGGAAATGTGTGGCATAGCTGTTTAATTTGTGGCTCAGTTCCAATATAGCCTTTGACCCTGTTGTTGATATGGGACTCAATGAATAAAGAATTGAAGGAGGGTGGTAATATGTGGTTACGGAAAATAGATCCTGTCTAACTGGATATCTTTTTTTTTTCTTTGAGATTACGAATGTGGTTGATTAACGTAATAGTGCTGATTTGTAGTATAATTAGACTTCTATAAAGTGTTTGACTTGGTACCCCATGAAATTTTGATTTAAAAACTAGAATGATATAAAATTAACATGGCACACATTGAAATGATAAAAACCTGGCTAACTGATAGGTCTCAATGTAATTGTAAATGAGGAATCATAGAGTGGGTGTGTTTCTAGTGGGGTCCCGCAGGGCTTAGTTCTTGGCCCTACACTATTCAACATATTTATCAGTGACCTGGAAGAAAAAAATCGTAACTGAAAGTTTTCAGAGGAGACAAAAATTGGGGGAGTAGTAAATAATGAAGATGACAAATCTGGATCGTTTGGTAATTTGGGCTCAAGCGAACAGTCATAGAACTGGAGGGGATCTTGAGAGCTTAACTAGTCCAGTCCCTGCACTCATGGCAGGACTAAGTATTACCTAAGCCATTCCTGACAGGTGTTTGTCTAACCTGCTCTTAAAAATCTCCAATGATGGAGATTCCACAACCTCCCTAGGCAATTTATTCCAGTGCTTAACCACCATGACAGTTAGGAAGTAGGGCTGTTGATTAATCGCAGTTAACTTAAAAAAAAAAAAAAATTAATCACGATTAAAAAATTAATCACAATTAATTGCACTGTTAAACAATAGAATACCAATTGAAATATATTAAATATTTTTGGATGTTTTTCTACATTTTCAAATATATCAATTTCAATTACAACACAAAATACGAAGTGTATACTGCTCATTTTATATTTTTTATTACAAATATTTGCACTGTAAAAATGATACACAAAAGAAATAGTATTTTTCAGTTCACCTCATGCATGTATGGTAGTGCAATCTCTTTATCATGAAAGTGCAACTTACAAATGTAGGGTTTTTTTCTTACATAACTGCACTCAGTAACAAAACAATGTAAAACGTTAGAGCAGGGGTAGGCAACCTAGGGCACATGTGCCAAAGGCGGCATCTGAGCTGATTTCCAGTGGCACTCTCACTGCCTGGGTCCTGGCCACCGGTCCGGGGGGCTCTGCATTTTAATTTAATTTTAAATGAAGCTTCTTAAACATTTTAAAAACCTTATTTACTTTACATACAACAATACTTTAGTTATATATTATAGAGTTATAGAAAGAGACCTTCTAAAAACTTTAAAATGTATTACTGACACGCGAAACCTTAAATTAAAGTGAATAAATGAAGACTCGGCACACCACTTCTGAAAGGTTCCCAACCCCTGCGTTAGAGCCTACAAGACCACTCAGTCCTACGAGATGTCTTGTTCAGCCAATCACTAAGAGAAACAAGTTTGTTTGCGTTTTCGGGAGATAATGCCGCCCACTTCTTAATTACAATGTCACCTGAAAGTGAGAACAGGCGTTCACATGGCAGTCTTGTACCTGGCACCACAAGATATTTATATGCCAAATGCGCTAAAGATTCATATGCATCTTCATGCTCTGGCCATCGTTCCAGAGGACATGCTTCCATGCTGATGACACTTGTTAAAAAAAAAAAAAAAAAGTGTTAATTAAATTTGTGACTGAACTCCTTGGGGGGAGAATTGTATATCTCCTGTTCTGTTTTACCCGCATTCTGCCATATATTTCATGTTATAGCAGTGTCAGATGATGACCCAACACATGTTGTTCATTTTAAGAACACTTTCGCTGCAAATCTGACAAAATGCAAAGAAGATACCAATGTTAAATTTCTAAAGATAGCTACAGCACTGGACCCAAGATTTAAGAAT
Source organism: Lepidochelys kempii (assembly GCF_965140285.1). NCBI lineage: Eukaryota > Metazoa > Chordata > Testudines > Cheloniidae > Lepidochelys > Lepidochelys kempii. Next base: position 82,979,082 of record NC_136389.1, on the reverse strand, counting down.
CTGAAGTGCCTTCTAAAATCTGAGAGGGACGAGGTGTGGAGCATGCTTTCAGAAGTCTTAAAAGAGCAACACTCCAATGCGGACACTACAGAACCCAAACCACCAAAAAAGAAAATCAACCCTCTGCAGGTGGCAGCTGACTCAGATGATGAAAATGAACATGCGTCGGTCTGTACTGTTTTGGATTGTTATCAAGCAGAACCCGTCATCAGCATGGACGCATGTCCTCTGGAATGGTGGTTGAAGTATGAAGGGACATATGAATCTTCAGCGCATCTGGCATGTAAATATCTTGCAATGCTGGCTACAACAGTGCCATGCAAATGCCTGTTCTCACTTTCAGGTGACATTGTATAGAAGAAACGGGCAGCATTATCTCCTGCAAATGCAAACAAACTTGTTTGTCTGAGCAATTGGCTGAACAAGAAGTAGGACTGAGTGGATATGTAGGCTCTAAAGTTTTACATGGTTTTATTTTTGAATGCAGGGGGTTTTTTTGTACATAATTCTACATTTGTAAGTTCAACTTTCATGATAGAGATTGCACTACAGTATTTGTAATCGGGGAATTTTTTTTTCCTAGTTTTTGACAGCACTGGAGCAGACCATTTCATAACATTAAAGTACAATCAGTTACCCTTCTCCACAGCTTTTCTCCTTTAAATTCCCCTGAAGTTTAGCATAATTTGTCCGTTGAATTCCAGTGAAAACAAACTACACCTTTAGGGCCCAGTTCAATTTATAGTGTAGCCCAGTGGGGATTTTTTCACTGACTCTTATGAGAGTGGGCTCAGTTCCTAAATGATGAAAAATGTGCATGCATTCAGTACACTTACATTTATTTTATACTCTTAACATCTTCAGATCATTCAACTTCTAGATGTTTGAATGATGGCTACAAGTAAAGTTGCATAGTTTCTCTGTAATACTGATAGTTTTGCTTATATAAGCCAAAATATATTTTGGATTCCTGGTCTAAATTACCTGCATTAATTGTTCCTGCTCACAAATTATAAACTGCTTGTAAATCTGAAATATACAATGGAGGTAAAGCGTATATGTTTTAGATGAGCATAATTAAAGAAGTAATGTATGAAAAAATATGAAGAGTAAATTGAACAAATTTCTCTTTTTAAGCATGTATCTATTTCTCTGCCAACTAATCTGCAGACCAAGTCTGTGCTGAGACCACTGGAACTGTCACTATCTAGCCAATCCTCCAGTTCCGAGAATGAAATTCTAAAGAGAGAGCTAGACAACATGAGAATCTCTTATGGCACAGCAAAAGAAGAAATAAGAAAACTTCAGAAAGAGCTGTCTCATAAGGTAGCTGAATGCAAAGCTTTGACATCAGAGTGTGAAAGAACCAAGGAGGAATCTGATGGACAGATAAAGCAATTGGAGGATGCTTTAAAAGATGTGCAGAAGAGAATGTTTGACTCAGAAGGCAAAGTAAAGCAAATGCAAACCCACTTTCTTGCGCTGAAAGATCACCTGACTAACGAAGCAGCTATAGGAAGCAATAAGTTAACAGAAGATCTAAAGGATCAGTTGAAAGACATGAAAGCAAAATATGAAGGAGCTTCTGCAGAAGTAGGCAAGCTAAGGAACCAAATCAAGCAAAATGAATTGTTAGTTGCGGAATTTAGGAGAGATGAGGGGAGGCTGTTGGAGGAAAACAAAAGGTTGCAGAAGGAACTTGGTAAGTTAGAGATGGAGCGAGAGAAGAGTGGGAGAAATGTCGTGGAGGTACAAGGACAGCTAAAAGAAATGGCAGCAAAGTTAGTCCTCTCTGTACCTGTTGAGAAATTTGAAAATATGAAGAGTTTATTATCAACTGAAGTGAATGAGAAAGCAAAGAAATTAGCAGAGATGGAAAGAGAGTATGAAAAACTGCAGGCAGAGCTTCGGCTCTTAAAGAGGGAATTTGAGAGTCAGAAAGCTAAATTTTCTCAGTATGTGAGGCCAGAGGAACATGAACAAATGAGGGGCAGATTTGAGAAAAAAACTGAAGAACTGGAAAAAACGATTTCTGAATTGTCAAAGAATCAGACATTGCAGAAGGAAGTGGAAAGGGTGCACATGGACAACAAGCTGCTTAAGCAGCAAATACACACTTTAACAACTGAGATTAAAAGCCAATATGTGCCTTTAAAACTGAATGAAGAAATGAAAAAAACAAATGATCTGACTATTGTGGATCTGACCAAAAAACTTGCTGAAGTAACGCAAAAGTACAATGAAAACAAAGCAGAAGCTGAGAAGCTGCTGATGGAAAAGACCAGTTTAAGTGAGACTGTAAGTCACTTCCAGGCTGTGTACATGTCTCCAGAAAAGCACGAAAAAGAAGTGGCAGCCTTAAAATCCAACGTTGTGGAACTTAAAAGGCAGCTTGCTGAGCTTCATCTAAAATATGATGCTGAACAGGCAAAAGTCTCCAAACTAGTGTCTGAAAACACAACTCTGAAGGACTCTCTGAATGATCAATACATACCTGCCAAAACACATGAGGAGATTAAAACAGTCTTGAACAGCACATTAGAAAAGACTAATAGAGAGTTGTCAATTCTGAAGGAAAAAACTGAAGATCTAAAGCGAGAATTTATGAGAGTAAACGAAGAGAATGGAACTTTGAAAAAGAAACTGAGACTCCTACAGAACCACATACAAACAGAGTATGTAAGTTTAAAAGATCATGAGAGTAAGGTGTCTACCTTAAATAAAAGCATGCAAGAGTTACAGGACAACAACACTGAGTCACTGGCTAAATACAAGAGAGGCCAAGAGGAAATCTTACAGTTACATGCAGAAATTGAAGCTCAGAAGAAGGAACTTGACACAATTCAAGAATGCATTAAGTCAAAATATGCCTCTGTTGCCTGCTTTGAAGAGAGAGAGAGAAACTTTGAAGCCATGGTGAAAGAACTAAAACAACAGTTGCTAGACCAGACACAGAGATGCAGAGAATGTGAGGAGGAGATGCAGAAACACAAACAGGAAAATGAGAAGTTAAAGGACGGGTTTTTGTCTATGGAAAACGACTTGCAACAAAATTACATTCTTGCTGAGAAATCCCATGAAATGGAAAAAATGTTCACCAGCAAAATGGAAGAACTGAATAAGCAATTGAGAGAATTACTGCAAAAATACACAGAGATAAAACATGAAAAAGACAAGCTACAAGAAGAGAGTGCTAAACAGATTTCTGAGGCCCTTGCTATGCAAACTCGCATGCAGGGTCACTATGTTCCAGTGGAACAGTTTGAAGCCTTGAAGAGAACGCTTGGCCGCACAATAGAGGAACTAAAAGAAGACCTCAATAGTAAAAAGGCATGTTATGACCGAGAACTAGAAAAGGTAAGAGAACTGCAGCAGGAATTAGCAGGTCTACATAACTCCTCAATATCTTTGGCAGAACACACGCAGATGAAAGAAGCATTTGAAAAAGAAATTGTAGCAGTCAAAACTAGCTTGAAAAAGGAAGTGGAAGAAAACCAAGCAAAAAGTGAGGAAATCTCTAAACTCCAGTCTGAGATTCAAAATACTAAACGAGCTTTAACTGAACTGGAGAGCAAAGAAGTAGTTGATATGTCAGAGTATAAATCCATGAAAAGTGCCTTAGAGACCCAGGTTACTAGCATCGCTGGAAACTTAGCCAGCTTGAATAGAAAATATGAGGAAATGTGTGAAAAGGCTTTGCAAGCCAAAAAGGAAGAGCTTTCTGCAAAAGATGAAAAGGAATTGTTGCAGTCAAGAAGCTTCAGCATTGAACAAGAAATTAAGGACCAGAAAGAGAGATGTGATAAATCTTTGACAACAATTACTGACTTGCAAAAAAGAATACAGGAATCTGCAAAGCAAGTGGAAGCAAAAGATAACAAGGTAGGCAGAAAGTGTTCAATATTTAACAGTACTAACTGCCTCTCTTTAGATCCAAAGGGCCAAATTTGCAAATGTAGTTACCTAAACACACTCACTTACACACCTAAGTGTAGGCATCTGAATTTGGTCCAAATTCTCAAAGCTGAGGACCAGTTTTGTGTGCTGTTATGCAAAGTGCTATTTAATTCCCCCAAAATTTTGCTCCCTAACACAGAACTATTCAAATTTCTGTTTTACTAGAATTTTCAAGTTTTAAATGCATATTATTCAAATTCAAAATATTAATACTACATCCACTAGCAGACTTTGTTTTTTAAAATAATCTGAAAAAAGTAATACTCCGCTTCCTTTGTGTGTTGCCTTGTCATTTTGACACTGTTGCTTGCCAGTTTAACACCAAATGATATTGGGAAGTCAATGTAAGAGAAGATTTAAGGCATTATGAATATGTGATGAAAAAGACTTGCAGTTTTCTTAATGCTATTTAATGAAGATATTTTAGTTTTAAAACAAGACGCATTATTGTTATACTAGGATTAAGGAGCACTGCATTATAACTTTATCCTACAGTATCTTTCTGAATTAATGTTATATGCACTTTATACCATCCAAAGAACTAGGTTTTCGCATCTAGTAGTAGCTGCTAATTCTGTAGTTAAATGTGTACTGTGTGTACTCTTTCTCTGAAGAATTGGATACCTTTATGGCCAAATTTCCTAAGGGCAGTCTCACTTGTGGGCATTGCGCCTGCAAAAAAAGATAAGGCTGATGCCCTGCTTTGAAATCTGGGCCTTAGCTAATTTGCACACTGAAGATAAGTGGCTGGTTGACCTATGGGCTATGTCTTACAGATTTCTGAATCCTAAGAAGCTGAGAGCAAAATATTTGATATATTTTCAAAGCATCTCTCTTTTTCTCTTACAGACTTTTCTAGTAAACCAAGATTGATGAGGTCAATATAATGATGTCCTCATATACTTGTTAACCTTTAGTTGATCTTGCAAACTAATATTCTCTTATAAATATGTTCAGAAAATGAAACATTATAATCTTTGTATTTCTCTTACAGATAACAGAGCTGCTTAATGATGTAGAACGACTAAAGCAGGCTCTTAATGGCCTGTCTCAGCTTACATACACCTGTGGGGTTCCCTCAAAGAGACAGAACCAACAAGTTGAAATGCTCCAGCACCAGGTGAAAACCCTGCAGCAGCAGCTGGCTGTAAGTACTTACATAGAACTTTGCTCCAGAGCTCTGTCATAAGGCATGTTACTATTTTTGTCAGAAGTGGTGGAATAAGTTTTAATATATGTTGTTTAGGAGTGGGGAAATGGGATGGGCAGGAAGGTAGGATCCTCTGAGGAAAAGAATGGCATTGTTTAACGTGATCTGGAAAAAGGGGTAAACAGTGAGGTGGCAAAATTTGCAGATGATACAAAACTTCTCAATATAGTTAAGTCCCAGGCAGACTGCGAAGAGCTACAGAAGGATCTCTCAAAACCGGGTGACTGGGCAACAGAATGGCAGATGAAATTCAATGTTGATAAATGCAAATTGGAAAACATAATCCTGACTATGCATATAAAATGATGGGGTCTAAATTAGCTGTTACCACTCAAGAAAGAGATCTTAGAGTCATTGTGGATAGTTCTCTGAAAACATCCACTCAATGTGTGGCAAAAAAGCAAACAGAATGTTGGGAATCATTAAGAAAGGGATGGATAATAAGACAGAAAATATCATATTGCCTTTACATAAATCCATGGCACTCCCACATCTTGAATACTGCATGCAGATGTGGTCGCCCCATCTCAAAAAGGATATACTGGAATTGGAAAAGGTTCAGAAAAATCAATAAAAATGATTAGGCGTATGGAACAGCTGCCATATGAGGAGAGATTAATAAGACTGGGACTTCTCAGCTTGGAAAAAAAGACATCTAAGGGGGGATATGATAGAGGTCTATAAAATTATAGAGGTGTGGGGAAAGTAAATAAGGAAGTGTTATTTACTCCTTCTCATAACACAAGAACTAGGGGTCACCAAATGAAATTAACGGGCAGCAGGTTTCAAACAAATAAAAGGAAGTATTTCTTCACACAACACAGAGTCAACCTGTGGAACTCCTTGCCAGAGGATGTTGTGAAGGCCAAGACTATAACAGGGTTTAAAAAAGAACTGGATAAATTAATGGAGGATAGGTCCATCAGTGGCTATTAGCCAGGATGGGCAGGAATGGTGTCCCTAGCCTCTGTTTGCCAGAAGCTGGGAATGGGTGACAGGGGGTGGATCACTTGATGATGACCTGTTCTGTTCATTGCCTCTGGGGCACCTGGCACTGGCCACTGTCAGAAGACTGGGCTAGATGGACCTTTGGTCTGACCCAGTATGGTGGTGGTTACGTGATTTCTTTGCGATAGAACAGTTTTGGAGGTTTCTACTTGCCCCAGCTTTCCTGTACCCATGAGGAGAAGTAGCAGTGTCTTTTGGAAAAACCTGTCCAAATGAAGTGTTCTCGTCCTGCAGTATTAATCCAAAATCAGTGAATAAGTCCTGTGTGCAGGTGCTGCAGTAAGATTGTGTACTGCACATGCCAGCAGTGAATTCCGTGCCGTATAACACAAAGGAAGGTAGTCTCTGTCCCAGGGGATTAACAATCTCAGGGTTGTCAGACACTAGGAGGGTGCTTTCCAGTTTGGGTACCACTGACCTGTGCTAGCTCTGTTTGAGCTAATCTGCTAGAAACAGCAGTGGGGCTGCAATGGCAAAGGTGGTGGGTTGGCCTAGCAGCCTCAGTACGCAAGCGGGAGAAATGGGCTGGATTGTATTCAAGTGGTTAGCACAAGCCCCTGTGTGTACTGATACTTTTCGCACACTAATTCTGGCGGAGTTACTGCTTGTCACAGAGTTACCTGTGCTGGGAGGTGTCCTCCCACCTGTTGTGTCCAAGCCTGCAAACGCTTATTCCAGTGTGCTGCTTACTGTTGTGAGTAGTTCTGTACATAGCCTCACTGGAGTTTGTGGTAGTAAGTGCTAGGGCTTTAGTATAAATGTCCCTAAACGTATCTTTGTTCATGTGTGTAGTAGCACTGTTGACTTCAGTGAAACTACTCATGAGAGCAAAGTTACACATACACCCTCTAGCCCCATATAACGCAGTTCTCGGGAACCAAAAAATCTTACCGTCTTAAAGGTGACACCGCGTTATATCGGGGTAGGGAGAGGAACTGCTCCCCACCCCAGCTCACCTCCGCTCCGCCTCCTCCCCCGAGCGTGCCGCCGCCACTCCGCTTCTCCCCCCCTTCCTTGCCGGCTTGCCACGCCAATCAGCTGTTTGGCGCGGCAAGCCTGGGAGGGAGGGGGGAGAAGCGGAGCAGCGGCGTGCTCGTGGGAGGAGGCGGAGGTGAGCTGGGGCAGGGGGGCCGCAGCAAGTAGTGGGGGGAGGGCGCAGAGGAGCCGCTTGCGGTAACTCGAATTCGGCTGTAACGAGGTAAAGCAGCCCCGCTCCCCGGAGCGCTGCTTTACGGCGTTATATCGGACCGCATTATATCGGGGTAGAGGTGTATGTGTAAATCTATATCGAATTGGGTCACATTCGTGGTAGTGTGTGCAGCATCCCCCATAGTGTGATAAAGTGAGTTTAAATTGGGACTTGAGTCAGGGGCTTCTGAACAGAAGTCAAATTCTATTCTTGTCCAAGTAGGTTGGTGGTGGTAACACCTGGGCTGGTGTGGAGAAAGCCCTATTTCAAGGCAAAACACTTCAAGCTGACGCTAAAGCTGAAAGGCTCCATTTTTCGGTTAGGGTTTTATAAACAACTAACCTTGAAATTCTAAGGTCATGCGACACTTAAATAAGCAAAGTCAAACAAGCAAAGCTGTAATTATACGAAGAATTGATCTTGAAAATATTGACATTCTTCTCTCCACATTCCCCCACCCTTCTACATACAGGATGCTGATAGACAGCACCAAGAAGTAATTTCAATTTATCGGACACATCTTCTTAGTGCTGTGCAGGTATGTTAGCGGGTCTATAAAAATTAAGTTACTCGTTTTCGATGTTAGGTCTTTTTTTTTTTTTTTTTTTTTTTTAGAAAATTCTCTTTCAAAGTAAATGTGTGTGAATGAGTAATATCTAATGTCAGTGCTTCCTGTATGCACATTAAATTATTGTAAAAGGCTTTTTGCGGTGCCTGGTATTGCTCCAGAAGGAAACTGAGAAGGAAAAGAGCACCGCAGCATGTTAAATTTAGTGTTTGCCTTCATCTGCTTGTCACTTTTTATGAACATCTAGACAACATACAGTGGTGACCCACTTTAAGGGGGATAATACGGTGCTATCAATACATGTCCATATCCCAAATAGTGCACTGGAGGAGTTGCATGAGTGTTGGGAACTTTCAACTCTCCTGTTTCTTTTGAATAGGGAATATGAATTTATGCAAAGACGAGTAAATTTTCCCTATAATTACTGGCTGCAGCAAGTTACAATAACATGGTTCAGCTGAGAAGCTGTGCAATTTCAGATCCTAAATATGACTCTTATACTAGTCACCATCATAGCTGAGTGCTGTAGATAATTGCAGGAAGCTGCAAGGCAGTCCAGAAGATATGAACAGCAACATCTCTAAATCAAAACAGTGATTTCAAACAGGAAATTTGCCACTGTGCTGCAAAGTTGGAAATTAACTCTGCTGACACAAAGTCATTAATAAGGTTAATTAAATTCAGTTTTACCAATGAGATGGTGATTGACCATGCATTCATTTTGGGAGGGTATTTGTTTTAATTTTAGTCATGAATAATGCAGTGTGGTTTTTAAAAAATCCTGTCCCCACTTCCAGGGCCACATGGATGAAGATGTTCAAGCTGCCTTACTCCAGATCATTCGCATGAGACAGGGGCTTGTTTGTTAATATGCTTAGTGCTGGTTCTGTAGCATGGCTGTTGCATCCTGTAGGAGTGCTGTGGTTACAGCTGTATTAACCTTCATGGCCTTTCTCTTTTTCGTGGCGTGGTAACTGTAAAAAGAATGCACCCCCCAAAAAAATTATTCCAAGTATGAAAAACACTAGGAGGCTGAAGTCATTTACCCCTTGTAAAATAGAACAATAGGGCAATTGTTTTAGTTAATATTAGATGTTTCAAATATGTGGATTATAAAGTGTGTAGAATTTATTTTACAATTGGTGTATAAGCTGGCAGTCAAAATGATGACATAGTAGTTACATTCTTCTAGTGTCTGATTGACCATTTTAGAATAAATAAATAAACTCAAATACAACACCTCCAAATTGATCCTATTGTTAATTTCCAAAGGGTGAATGACAGTGAACTTAAACTGAAGTGACTGTGGCTGAAATACTGTAACTGTTGGATTTTTTTTTTTAATGGTTAAAAAGTGTGCTTTTTGTGATCATATTAAGTTGATCAGCAGATTGACAGTAGATCAACTACAGAACAAGATGGATAGCGTCAAGGTATACATTGTAGCTTGGCTGGCCAGGTTACATTCTTTTATTTAAGTAATTTAAGATTTAGTGCCTTCGCATTTTACTAGAGGTACAAATCAGTTTTTTCCATCAGACACTAACATTTATGCTTTTTTACAAGATATATTTTTTCATTAAAGCTTTGTAACACTGATTTCAATAGGCTAAGAAACAGCAGGACTGGAGTAGATCATGAATGTAGAACAGCAATTCAGTCTCAAATGCAATAGTCCAATTTTTATTCTTATGTACTTTTTCAAATTTCATTATGCATAAAATGGACCTAGATTGTTTGAGTAACACACTTGATAAAGTTGTACATTATCTAGTTCAAGTGTCAGATGGTCAACCAATTTCCAGCAAAAGCTTAAGAGGTTTTTCTGGTTTATTAACACTGTAAATTATGTACTATAATCAATTTTTGATTATTTATGGGGAAAGATGCAAATAGTAAGATTCATAGAGAAATCTAATTTGGAATTCACATGTTAAACAAAACAGAGCTTCATATTTTTTTAAGTGGAAGTGCAATATTGCCAAAGAATGAAATATCTACAGCCAAGTTTTATGGAAGGAAATACAAAAATTGGGACTATTTCGAGGAAAATGGCAGTAAAACAAGAGTCTAGCCACAAAAGTCACTGGTTTTTCTTAGTGTCTCAGAATAAACAGAGTAGAGCCTGACCCTGTAAGTATTACTTATTGGATATAATGCTCCTTGCTGCCAGAGTAGTCCTGCTAGCTCCGTACTACGCTCCGTACCAAGTGTTACACTTGTCAGTAAGCATTTGCCCATAATTAGCAAATAGGAGGCTGTCATCCTGGCACTGATGCAGGGCAGGATGGAACAGAACAGAATTCAGCCTCTATATTTTCCTGCAAGTAGACTTTCAGGGTTGTACAGTAAATTCTGTAAGTGCTTGATCTAACTACAGTTATGTTAACTGGGTTTAAAATACAAACCCCCAAACTGTACCTGGCAGCTTTTAAGGTTCCTGTTTTCCAACAGAGTTTAGCCTCTCTGCCCTTGAGTGTGGGCTTCCTGCTGTATCACTGAAATGGCAACCTCCAAATATGGAAAAGAGGATGTTGACGCAGGCACTTCTAAAACAAACTCTTGTGAAAATGCATGTTTAATATATTTAGCTGTAGTGTGACAACTGATCATTCTTGTTTTCCTTCAGTTTCCTAGAGGAGTCCCATGAGATGTGTGAGTTCACCAAGTATACTTTAGTTTTTAGAAAATCTTTTCTAATCACATTACTTGAAGCTCTGGTTGGAAAGAAATTTGATTGTTTTGATAATACTAATACTGGGCTATTTTAGTATTGAATTTTTCCTTACTGGGGGAAGTTTTATGTATTTTTTTCTCTTGTATTACATATCAATAAAGTATTTTATCTTACTGTAACAGTACCTTGTGGCTTATTGGCAAAATAGTCTATGGGAAAGAGAATATTAGTCTTCATTTTGACTGGAAAAGATTTTGTGTGTGTGTGTGTGTGTGTTGCCAAGGCACATACTGGGATTACCAACTTTTCCACCTCCAAAACTGAGCGGTTCAGTTTGTCTCCAGTCAATCCTGGACTACTGACGATACAGCTAACGAAAGTGTCAGCTGTGAGAGCAGCTTGTAAAGTGGACACGTGTCCCGTTAGATTGCTACCTCGCTTCTGGCGGGAAACTGAACAGACTTTGCGTGTTCCCTTCTGAGCACTGCCAAAATGGCTGGCTTGGAACTGGTGACCTGGAGGTGAAAGGCTCTGTACCAATATCTAGCCCCAAATATTAGCTTCAGATTCATTTCCATAATCTGTTCAGGCCAGGTCCATGAAGGAAACAAGTACAGGAGGGAGTGCAGAAAGTTCTTCAGAAGAAGTGCAAAGTGAGTCTTGTGACTAAATGCAATAAATGATCGTTTTCTCTTAGAACTTTGGAGATTTTACAAAAGTGACTCAGAACAGGGAGTATACGCAAGTATTGTGAAAACATTTCTTCAATTCTTCTAATACATTTCCAACCTGAACTGAAACACCTCTTGCATTTCAGTCATTCCTAAAGAGACACTGGAAGTTGGGTCAAAAAATGTTGTGGTTTTATCTGGCTAAGCATCCTCCAAGCAGCAGGTGTTATATCTGTTAACCGTACTATGAGTATCAGCTAATCTACAACACTTGCTCCTCAGACCTTATTTGGAAGCTGTTTTCACTGATTTACCAGTAATCTGCTTTATGCATTCTCTGATGGATTTTTAAAATCATTTAATCTCTGACCGTGCTACCTACTTCACATTGCAGCCAGTTATTTGAAAGCTTTTGAATGGCTATCCCTTACATTTTTTTCGGAAGCAAGCAGATTTCCCTCTTGCTATAGATGTTTCCAGTGGGAGTCTTTAGGTCTATCTTCATTTTTAAATAAGATAACATTATTTAAACACTAGCTTGAAAATCTCCTCTCAAGATTAAGATGACAGTGAAAGATATTAATTCTCTCACACCCTTCAAACTTACAATGCAATGGAAACTTGGAAATGCTGCCCGTGTATACTCTAATATTAGTAATATGGAAGCATAAAAATCAAGAGTACCATATAATCCCGAAACTGTATGGAGATCAACAAGCAGCAGTTTGTTCAGCAAAGCAGAGGACAGAAATGTTCAATGAACTTTCAGACATAATAGCTGGAGCCGTAGAATTTTTGCAATATCTGATGTTTGTACCGAGTGTACAAGCCTGCTACTTCTATTTATGAAGCGGAACTGTCATTTGTGATTAATCCTATGGAAATCAATGAGTACGGGACTGCTCCTTTTATATTAGTGAACCAGTTTTCAAGATGGTTGACTTAATTGCCATTGTAATTGGTTCGACTGATGGAGTGACAAGGAAACACGTGTATGGACACGATTGTGTAATGTTTCATGGTTTGACAGAGCTGCAGCAGCTACCGAGGTTGAAGTGAAAGGAGTCTGGAAAAAGGCATACATAGAATCATGGAATCATAGAATGGACGGGACCTTGAGAGGTCATCTAGTCCAGTCCCTTGCACTCCAGGCAGGACTAAGTATTATCTAGACCATCCCTGACAGATGTTTATTTAACCTGCTCTTAAAAATCCCCGAAGATCGAGATTCCACAACCTCCCTAGGCAATTTATTCCAGTGTTTAACCACCCTGACAGGAAGTTTTTCCTAATGTCCAACCTAAAATGCCCTTGCAACAATTTAAGTCCATTGCTTCTTGTCCTATCCTCAGAGGTTAAGAACAATAATTTTTCTCCCTCCTCTTTGTAGCTGCCTTTTATGGACTCGAAAACTGTTATCATGTCCCCTCTGTCTTCTCTTTTCCAGACTAAACAAACCCAATTTTTTCAATCTTCCCTCATAGGTCATGTTTTCGAGATCTTTAATCATTTTTGTTGCTCTTCTCTGGACTTTCTACAATTTGTCCACATCTTTCCTGTAAACATGTGAATAGAAAAACTTGGATACAGTCAGCTTTAGAAGATGTACTGTGACAGGTTGAGAGGAAATTGTAGCTACTGTTCCCATCATGGGACAGGAATATATAACCCTTACCATATGACTGGGGCTAGGAAATAAAAATCTGCCTTTTTATAGTACTGTTACATCTTTATTAGTGATGAACATTGATTCTGAGTGAGTTGGTGCTATCTGAAACAAGTAAACAACCCAATAAGTTTGGATGCTTAGTTGAACCTTTTAAGTCTGAACAATTGGGTTGGGAATATCACAACAGCATTCTTGCTGGACTTCTGGTACTCTCCGATCCTTGTTGGACCACACATACTATAAGAATAGCTTTCTCTGAATATTTTGGTAGTAAGTTTTCTGGTCCAAGAAAGAGGCACTGTCAGAGCACAGGATCTAGGAAATCTGGAATTCTGGTTCCAGCTGCAATAGTGTATCAGAGTGTTCTGTCATTCGAGAGGGCAAGCTCTTCCACTTCCCTCCTAAAGAAATTTATTCTCCCTTTAACCTGCGTATCTGATCTCCCTAGACTGCAGCATCTTGGTCGAGGGTCGATTTGGGCAATACCTCCTTTTGCCTTGAACTTTATTGTAGCTGTGTTCCTAACTAGGACTGATTCTGATCTCCTAGCTATTCAGCTCCATTGACTTTTTTGTATTGATGTGAGGTCACAATTATGCATCCTGTGTAGAGTGTAAATAATACCCCAGCAGCATGTCAGAGTGTGAACCCCTTCCTGAGGAGTCCCTTTGCACTGGCTGTGAATCTTGGAATGAATGAGCACTGCTAAAATTCTCAGCAGCATTTAGCACCAAGTATGTAATGTTGTGATTCCCACTTGCAGGACAGCACTAGCTGGACAGTAGACGGACATGTCCGCTGTCCTGGAAGAGGTAGTAAGTCTTATATAAACTAGGGAGAATGTCTTTTTGAAGTTAAAAGAAAAGTAAATCTGAATTTGGTTTCAAACGTGTAGTAAGTGAAAATTCCAAATGCTGTGTAATCCAAAAGAAACTCTTGAGTTGTATCTTCCCTTGAGTTTTAAAGTAGCTTTTCTCTTGTGATTACGCTACACAGCTGTGCTGTAAGAAGTTAAATTTTTCATAAAATTGAAATCTTAATATTTGACAATAACAAAACCAAAAAAAAAGAAAAAAAAAAAGGGGGGGAATCTCCAGTCCCATGACTACTGATATAGGCAAAGTTCACTGGCGTGGCGTCTGATTTTTGGTTTAAGTAACTCATGAAAGGTAGAGAGTAAATCCTGGTTTGTTTCTGTTTATCTGCAAGGTTCCCAGTGCAGTGATGATGCATGTGTTCAGCATAATCAAGCATGCAGCATCCCCTGTGTGTTAAAGGACGTTTTCATTCATGTTCTGCGTGAACTAGCATTGATGATAAATGAATTTAAGCAAAATGGAAGGTCACTAATGTTAGACACAAATTAAATATATCCAAGAATCATAGAATATGTGGGTTGGAAGAGACCTCAGGAGGTCATCTAGTCCAATCCCCTGCTCAAAGCAGGATCAACACCAACTAAATCATCCCAGCCAGGGCTTTGTCAAGCCAGGCCTCTAAGGATGGAGATTCCACCACCTCCCTCGGTAACCCATTCCAGTGCTTCACCACCCTCCTAGTGAAATAGTGTTTCCTATTATCCAATCTAGACCTCCCCCACTGCAACTTGAGACCATTGCTCCTTGTTCTGTCATCTGCCACCACTGAGAACAGCCGAGCTCCATCCAATTGGGAACCCTCCTTCAGGTAGTTGAAGGCTGCTATCAAATCCCCCCTCACTCTTCTCTTCTGCAGACTAAATAACCCCAGTTCCCCCAGCCTCTCCTCATAAGTCATGTGCCCCAGCCCCCTAATAATTTTCGTTGCCCTCCACTAGACTCTCTCCAATTTGTCTACATCCTTTCTGTAGTGGAGGGTCCAAAACTGGATGCAATGCTCCAGAGGTGGCCTCACCAATGCTGAATAGAGGGGAATAATCACTTCCCTCGATCTGCGGGCAATGCTCCTACTATGCAGCCTAATATGCTGTTAGCCTTCTTGACAACAAGGGCACACTGTTGACTCATATCCAACTTTTCATCCACTGTAATCTTCAGGTCCTTTGCTGCAGAACTGCTGCTTAGCCAGTCGGTCCCCAGCCTGTACCAGTGCATGGGATTCTCCGTCCTAAGTGCAGGATTCTGCACTTGTCCTTGTTGAACCTCATCAGATTTCTTTTGGCCCAATCCTCCAATTTGTATAGGTCACTCTGGACCCTATCTGTACCCGCCAGTGTATCTACCTCTTCCGCCCAGCTTAGTGTCATCAGCGAACTTGCTGAAGGTGCAATCCATCCCATCATCCAGATCATTAATGAAGATGTTGAACAAAACTGGCCCTGGGACTGACCCCTGGGGCACTCCACTTGATACCGGCTGCCAACTAGACATCGAGCCGTTGATCAGTACCTGTTGAGCCCGACGATCTAGCCAGCTTTCTCTCCACCTTCTAGTCCATTCATCCAATCCATACTTTAACTTGCTGACAAGAATACTATGGGAGATTGTATCATGTCCACTGCTTTCCCCATATCCACAAAGCCAGTTATCTCATCATAGAAGGCAATCAGGTTGGTCAGGCATGACTTGCCCTTGGTGAATCCATGTTGACAGTTCCTGATCACCTTCCTCTTCCTCCAAGTGCTTCAAAATGGATTCTTTGAGGACCTGCTCCATGATTTTTCCAGGGACTGAGGTGAGGCTGACCTGTCTGTAGTTCCCTGGATTCTCCTTCTTCCCTTTTTTAAAGATGGGCACTATATTTATTTGCCTTTTTCCAATCGTCCGGGACCTCCCCCGATCGCCACGAGTTTTCAAAGATAATGGCCAATGGCTCTGCAATCACATCAGCCAACTCCCGCAGCACCCTTGGATGCATTAGATCTGGCCCCATGGGCTTGTGCATGTCCAGCTTTTCTAAATGGTCCTTAACCTGTTCTTTTACCACCGAAGGCTGCTCTCCTCCTCCCCATACTGTGCTACCCGGTGCAGCATTCTGGGTGTGGACCTTGTCTGTGAAGACAGAGGCAAAAAAAGCATTGAGTACTTCAGCTTTTTCCACATCACCTGTCACTAGGTTGCCTCCCCCATTCTTTAAGGGTCCCACACTTTCTCTGATCTTTTTGTTGCTACCATACCTGTAGAAACCCAGAAGTCTGAGGGATGCGTCATAGGGGTGCTGTGCATTGTGATCTGTTCCATGAACTAGTGAAAGCAAGACCAATAAGTAATGCAGCTTATAATTGATTGTTGGCACAATGTTGCTATCCATACTGGCTCTTTTTTTTAAGTGGGTAGGCAAAAGGTTTTTGGGGGATAGCTGGCTTGGGAATATCTCTGAATTCAGAAAAGCTTAGAGGTTATTGCTTTCTGAATAATTTAATGCTTGTATTGCTCTGCCAACTCAGAAAATTAACATTTAATAGAAAAAAAGTATAATATAATTTAGTCACAGCTATTAGAGCTGATGGATTTTACATTAAGTGTAAAAGATGCGGAGCATTTAAGGACCATTACACCGCAGGGCTTCTTTATTATGGGAATCACAGGCTTCCAAGCCAGCACTCTGCTGTGAAGAATATTTATTTTTAGGTAAGAATATTTTATTTTATTTTATTTTTTATATAAGAATATTTATTTTACGGAGGACATTCATGATGGGAAAGGCACACATTTTAAAAGAAAACAGGGCATGAAAATGTAATTCCCCGTCCCCCCCCCACACACTATAAAGAGCGAGTTTTATTTCACAATAACTAGTTTTACACCTCATTAAGTAGTGTTTTTTCTTAAATGCTTGTAAAGTACAATGGAGACCATTTAAAAAACTGTGACCTGCACAAAATGGAGCTAAGGTGCATTATAATGTAATGGGGATGTTTCACTGCAGGGAAGCATCTTTTAAAAATAGCTCCCAGTGCATTGAGGGTCAAACATGATGGGAGAGAAGAAAACTATTTTTAGGTGTAAGGAAGTTCCCACTTAAGGCCTGATCCTGCAATACAGTCATAGAGCATGGCCCTGAGATTGGATGTAAGGATACTACACTGGATCATCTCGAACAGGATCACAAACTATATTCTGAGCATATATTAAGTTGAGCCTGCAATGACCTGTTCATGATACGGTGGGTGAGGTAATCTTACTGCCTTGACTTCTCTTGGTGAAGTGGCCTGACCTCTTCTGTCACAGGACTTCACCTTGCAATATGTGTAAACTACGTATGCTAAACCATCTGTTCCACCTTGCATTTAGCTGTGACCCTCTCAGTTCCTTTCCCAGACCTGAAGAAGAGCTCTGTGTGTGTAGCTCGAAAGCTTGTGTATCACCAACAGAAGTTGGTCCAATAAAAGATATTACCTCACCCACCTTGTTTCTGTAGTATCCTGAGACTACCACAGCTACAACAACACTGCAAACAACTGCTCGTGGTAGTCAGACTCGGGCAAAGAGTCTGGTTGTCAGGCAGCTGTTAGTGACCTTATGCCTAATACTTGACAGCAAGAATTCTTACCAAGGAAGTCATGCAGTGAAAGCAGTAAAAGGGACCATTTCTGGCTGTATGTGTGGCCAATGGAGGGATTTGCAGGTTGCACTATGAAACGAATGGAATCTGCAGAAAATACCTAGATGTGGGGACAGCTGTGATGGAAGCAAGGGAAGGTAAGAGGGGAAAATACCTCAAATCTCTTTCGCCAATGGGGAAAAGGAGCAGAAAGAAGCAGAGAAATGTGCTAGGGTTGGGAAAACAAGAGTAAAAGCCCTCCATGAGCGTGAGAGTGGCAGGAGCAGTGGGAATAGAGCAAAAATAGCAAAAGTGTCTTCCTGTGGTTGCACAGAGGCCCAGGGAATTGTAGGAACCAGACCACTTCAAACCTGTTCAAATTCTAAAGAGAAAATGCGGTGGCTGGCGTCGTATGCGTTAGATAGCATGGGAATGACTCAACGGTGCTAGGTTGAAAGCTGTACCTTGTTGGGGAGTTATCACTGTGACATACGGCACGGCAATTGGCCAGCTGGGTTGTGAAGCATGATATCAAAGCTTCCAATGGATGTCTTGAGTCCTGGAGAGAATGTTATTCTCCAGATTTGAAACCTGTGCAGTGACACGAGTGCTGCTTGTGAGCAGGCCAATGTGAATTATATCAGCTCTTAGCACAAGAACAAATTGACTGGCTTGAAAGAGGTATATTTTTATTTCCATAGTTTACCCACAAACTCATGTAATGAGCATGAGCGCGCACAGACAGTACAGGGCATATTCTCAGCTAGCGTCCATTGAAGTCAATGGAGTTGTACGTATTTTCAGCAGTAGAGAATCTGGCCGACTGAGTTGTTAATTTTATAAATGTGCTGCTGGATGTGCACGTCTTATGGGGAAATGGAAAATCTGCTGCAGATCTGGTAAAGCCATGAAACCTTGAACATTCCCAACCACAAATATTGTGGGAGAAATAAAAAGTCTGGATATCTAACAGAATAGTCCATTTTTCAACCATCAAAAATGAAGTTGCGAAGATTTCTTGTCCATAGTCCTAATGCTCTCGACTTTTCATATATGAAATCGCCTCCAAAATACTGCACTTCCTGTTAACAGCCAGTGGATGCTGAGATAATGCAGAGATTAAGACCCCTCTCTGATTGGTATTAAATAGTATGTAATACACACCACCAAAGCACAACATTACACAACAAATCAACCCACACAGTGCAATGCACTGAGCTGATGCAAGTTGTAACACTCTGGAGACCAGGAGGCTTCAGAAATGTTTCCTGATCTGTGGCTTTTTAGTTGACAGTGCCCAGGACTCTCCTGTCCCTGACGGAGATGGGAATTCTGCCCTGTGTCTTCCTGATGAACTGAGT
This sequence comes from Lepidochelys kempii, assembly GCF_965140285.1. Classification (NCBI taxonomy): domain Eukaryota; kingdom Metazoa; phylum Chordata; order Testudines; family Cheloniidae; genus Lepidochelys; species Lepidochelys kempii. The sequence goes on along the minus strand of NC_136389.1, from coordinate 82,960,290 downwards.
AACCACACGCCAGATGGGCTGGTCGGCGGCGAGTCATGCAGCTGTCTGTTCCTGAAGAGCAGGGAGAAGAATGGGGAAGAGGAGGCAGACCTATAATCCACAGCGAGATGAGTAGGGAGGCACCTAGGCAGGGAGAAGATGGTGCTATTTTACATGCCCCAGAAACACAGATTAAAATCTGCAAGGCTGCGATTTGTATCCAGGGCGGATTCAGGGATTTTGGCATAGCTGACAAGATAATAGAAGTTATTGTTGCTCTGTGGCTGCTAATGTATAATGGGATGGCAGTAGGTGACATCCTGGCCCTATTGCAGTGTATGGGAGTTTTGCCATGGACAACTGGGATTTCACCCAACAGCTTCCCTTCTGCACCAAATAATCTAGGTTATCTCCCAATTTTGCTGTTGTCAAAAGTGAAGAGCATTAATGGGCTGCTTGTAAGTAACTGTGTATTATGGATTTGGCAGTGAGCTATGGGCTGATTCTGATCTCAGTAAAGGAGCAGCTTCACTGAGACCAGGAGTAAACTGGTGTGAAAGAGAAGCCAGGGGTTTGAGTCTGATCTGTTCAAAAGAAAGTTAACGGCTCAAAAGGAGGTAAAAGGTGCATTCTCAGACCTGCCCCCTTCCCTGTTCTGTCAACGTATTCTGGCAGTTTGTTTACCTTAGAAAAGTGGGAGGAAATTGAAACAAAGATTTCATTTTGTACAATATCTGCTTCCTCGCACAGACTACAGTTCTGAGTCTCCATTCCTGAGGTGCATTTGTGATGTGTGTGCTCACATAAAAGTGCAAGAACTTTCTTCCCCAGACCTGAAGAACAGCTCTGTGTAGCTTGAAAGCTTGGCTCTTCCACTCCAACACAAGTTGATCTAATCAAAGATATCTCCCTCTCCCCTTCCTTGTGTCTCCTCTCTCAGTGACTTTTGTTTGGTTCAGACTCTAGGTTGCATTTTATAACTGCTTAAAAAATCTGAATCCTGGCAGTGGCCCTTAATAGATTTTGCTCTATTTTGAATCCACGTGTGAAAAGGAATATGAGGGCCTCAGCTTCTGAAATGCCTCTAAAGCAATGTCAGTGAAGCTTTTAGCTATAACTGAATTCTTCGTATGAGGGAGTTTGGAATGTGGATTTTTATGTAGGCATCCAATGTCGTGGTAAGAGCTATACTGGACAAGGACATATTTTCCATAGCCTCTCTTTATAAATACAGCTGTTGCTGTTCTACCTGAAAGTACCAGGTGTAAATCTGCTTTCCACCAAGCAAACTGATAACTGAAGGAAAACAACCACCCTCGATACATTTACTAATATTAGAATAGGGAAACAAGAATGTGTTGACACCAACCTGCTTGGTTATTTTAGACAGTTCCGGAACAAATAAATGTATTTATTACCTATTGTCAGGACAAAAGATGGATTTGCAGTTTAATACAATAGGGGGCTGAATTTCTATAGAACTAATGAAAGAAAGCAAATTTACAAAGGAAATGTATATGAGCTAGTACCCAGCAATGCTCAAATGAGAACTGCACTCCCTGACCTTTACGGCATTAGATTTCTCTGGGAAGAATGGCCGAAGTCTTGCTCCATCACAGAAAATTAAAGTACAGGACTTTGCTTTCATAGAGTGAAGGGTTTGTCAATATGATGGGTACATGCGACGTGGCAGCCAAGACTAAAGTTCTGCTGACTGTAATGGGAGCCTTGTCAAGTCCGTTAGTCAGTGGCAAAGTCAGGATTTATTTTCTGTTGTTCTTATTTTGCACAAACACATAAGCTCAGAGCCTGCGCTAAATAAGGGCTGGCTTTGCATAGGTGCTTCCCACCATGGGCAGCACTAAGTCCCACCTATGAGCAGGAAGAGGGGTTCTCCTCTACTAGCTGAGACTTGCTGGCATGTGTTCTAGCTCCTTCCAGGAAATTCTCCCCACCAGCCCCTGAACTCCTGCAGACAGTAGCACAAGGCCAGGGAGAACTGCCTACTAGTGAATGAATTAAGAGCCAGTATCCCCCTTCACTTGCCAGGCTATGAAAGCACATGCTGGAAGCGGCCTGGCTGAGTGGGTCTTGTCTGACATCCCCTTCCAAGCAGAGATGCCAGGAGCCTCTGATTGGTCCCTGCATCTGTACAGAAATCACGTTGAAAGGCTTTGGCAGATTGATCCTCGCTGGGGTGCAGAATGGGAGAGCTGGCCCGAGCCAGCAGGACTTGCCATGGAGCTCGCTGCCTGGCCACAATACCAGTGAAAATACTTCTGGGAAGAATGGAGCAGGGGAAGGGAGATGCACAGGGGTGGGACAATGGGCTGGGACTGCTAAGGCCTACGGAGCACCTGGTGCGGCGTGCTATGAAATCCTTGCTAGACTGGACGTTCTGCACCTGCCTAGTTGTTTAGTGGCATGTTCCCCATTGGTCTCCACACCTGTGCAGAGGAATTGCAGTGTCTAGAACTGCACAGCATTTTGCCCCGACTTGCACCCCATGCAACTGCAGCTCTGGGCCCTACAGCCGTACAGCTACGTCTGCAGGATCGCCACTTACCAATGCTCCAACGTACCCGTTTCCTGTTCAAACTGCCATGTTCCTACGTCCTGTGCTGCTGTCGTACCCTGCCACTGAGCCCACAATTGCAAGAGATACCAAAAAACTATTGGGCCATCAAAGGACACTTGAAAATCATCTATTAATATTCCTTATGAAAGCACAAATAGCAGCGCCTAGGTATTAATTATAGGGTGCCCAGAGAAGTTCAAAAGTGCGGAGGCTTGCTGTGCACTCAGTGTCTTGCTCTATCCGCTTTGGGAATTAGCATGCCAATTTGAAGGGCTGTAAGCATCTCTTAATGGCACAATCACACGCACAGCAAGATGGAAGGTGAACTGAATATTCAGACTGATGTTCACAAGGAACGACTCAGAGGTGAATGTTAGCAAGAGCATGTGATTCTGTAGGAAGAGCATGTCAGCTGGTCTGTGTATTTACTACAGCTAGTCAAAATCCAGCCCGGCGCTTGGTGGGAATCTCCCCCCGCCCCCAAATTTCCCATTAAAATGTGTTTGTTTTTAAAATTCAGTGTTGCCACTGGAAAAGAGTGCGGGGCACAGAGGGAAAGAGGCGAGAATGGGGGGGAAATTGTGTGTGTGTGCGGGTCTTTGTCAACAAATTCCACAAAAAATTTCAGTGTGGGGTGGAACCGATACCAGTATTACCAGTAGTTAGTTTTTTAAAAATATTTATAGTTTGTGCTGGTTTAAGCACGTTTCAGCCTAAAGAGCAGGCACCCCTGTGCTGCTCCTTGCACAGATTTTGAGAACAGTGGTGCTCGGACCTAGCTGAGCTCTCGAGACACGTGCGACGACCCTAGTGTACTCAAAATTCAGCATGTGCCTAAATTAGCAAGAGTTGGGTCATAGTAGCGGTGCTGTAAAGATCTAAAAAACCTGGAGTGCCAGTCGTCTTTGCTGTCTGATTTTATTCAGGTTTTTAATTATTGTTAATTGGCCTTTTGTTGTTCCATTGTTAGTGTTTGGGACACTTATGGGCTGATTTGGGTGACCAGATGTCCCGATTTTATAGGGCCAGTCCTGATATTCGGGGCTTTGTCTAATTGTCTAATATAGGTGCTTATTCCCCCCCACTCCCTTACCCGATTTTTCACCCTTGCTATCTAGTCACCCTAGGGCTGATCCAATTAATTCAAGTGAGGTTAAGGGACTTCTCAAGTCAGTAAGCATTCCAGATCAGACCTTTATTGTATCAAACATATTACGGTTCGGATCCTGCAATTAGTAGCATGTAGGTGGACTGCTGTGCCCGCAGGGAGTCAGTGGGTGCACAGTCTGCCTGCATGCTATCAATTGCAGGATCTGAGCTTTAAGTTCTCCGTTACTTTACAATGCATTTGCCAAATAAAACAGAGTAAGGGGAAGATGCATTATTGCTCATAGTAAGTGACTATGAAGCAAGACTGGCTTTGGCTGTGTTTCTCTGTTAATCACATTCGTCCTCTGAGTCTGGCAAGATTGGGGATATGCTATTACTCATTGATTGCGTGTTCTTGCTCAGCCCTCTGTTAAACTCATTGTTCCAGTGTGTGATTGACATATCTTAATAAGTAATGACATTCAGACTTGGCCACTGTGGCTTAAATGAGTTCTATTATGGCCCACTAGATTTTCTCCTCTGCTATTAGAAGCTAATTTCTGTGCAAATATCCCTGTTCTTTATATAGACAAATTGCATATTATGCTTTAGTTCAAGGAAACGATACATGCACAGTTCCCAGTGAGCCCAATTCCTTCCTGTTGTTATGCCACTGAAGTCGGTGGAATTGTAGCCCTGTGCTTTCTTATGATTGGAAGAATACGTGTAACAATTCAGAGACCTCAGTCGACTGGGGTTAGAGCAAAGGATCTGAACTGAGTGTCAATGTATACAAGCAGTGAGTTCAGGGAACATTTTCTGTCCCTCAGTGAATGCAACTGGAAAAAAGAGTGAAGTACAGGGCTTCCTAGTCTCAGAGCTTAGATGGACTTTCCTAATTAACTAAATTACAAAACCACATTTCTGTAACTGGGATGTGTTGGCAAGAATTGGACGTACAGAGTCGACTCCCCCAATCTCAAGGGAGTTGTGGGTGAGCTGGGCTGGATCCACAGAAGTTCTGGGGGCACTGCCAAAGGGTCAGAGTTCAGGTTCCATTCAAATAAACACACCAAAATTCAGCGAGGGGCCCAAAGCTTGTTTGAACTTCTTGCATGTGCACTTTTGGGCTGAATGTTTTCTACAAAGAGGCTTTCGGATGTGTTTCTCAGGGCTTCTTTCTTTCTTGGAGTGGGAATCTCTTCAGAAAGGCTATTTGCATAAGATGTTCAGAACAAGTTTGAAAAGCCAAGAGGATCAAACCAGTTCTCTGTGGGGCTTGAATCACCATGGAAACAGCAGGCCCAGAATTAGGGTTGCCAACTTTTTAACCACACAAAACTGAACACTCCAGCCCCACCCCTTCCACAAGGCCCAGCCCTGCCCCTTCCACAAGGCCCAGCCCCTTCCTTGAGGCCCCGCCCCCTGCTCATTACATTTCCCCCTCCCTCGGTGGCTCGCTCTCCCCAACCCTGACTCATTTACACTGTGCTGGGGTCCATGGGAGTATGGAACCGATGCTTGAGGCAGGGGCAGTGCACAGAGCCCCATGATCCCCCCGCCTAGGAGTCGGACCTCCTGGCAGCTTCTGGGGCATAGCGTGGTGTCAGGTAGGGACTAGCCTGCCTTAGCCCTGCAGCACCGCCAACTAGACTTTTAACAGCCTAGTTGGCGGTGCTGACTGGAGCCGCCAGGGTCCCTTTTTGACCGGGCGTTCTGGTCGAAAACCAGACACCTGGTCACCCTACCCAGAGTGGGCCACCTTTCACAGTGACACTCATTGCCCTATCTCCTGTTGCTCTACCTGGTACATGTGTGGGTGTGGACGCAAGGTGGACAAACAGCAAATGCACTTGTACGGTGGCAGTCATTTATTGACAGACTGCCTGGAGTTGTGGATGGTTAAAGAGTGGTGCCCAGCCTGCTGGTGCCAGTCAGTCCACGGAGAATAGCCAGCTAACAAATGGCAGAGCTCTGAGGAGGAGGACTGTGGGCCTGGGCAGAGGTGTTGAGCACCCACAGCTCCCGTTGACTTCAGCTGGAGTTCCGGGTGCTCGGTGCCTTTGAAAATCAGGGTCTGTATTCAGCTTGTGCCAGGAATTGTATGTGGGGCCCATGCTGGTTTTCACTTTCCAGAGGTGCAGTGCAGAAAGCCCAGCCCAGGGCCTTGAGGCCACCTTTGTGCCTCCCAGATTCTGGCCAGCTCAAAATAGTCCCTAGTGTATCTTAGAGCAGGCCAGTCCTCTCCCTGCCAGCCCCTGCCTTCTGGCTGCACTGGGGGACATCTCCCCCAGACACTTGTGGTGCATTAGTGACTCCTATGTGGCACCAGCGTGGGGGTCCAAATCTCTCCCCTTGTGTTTAGAGTCTCCCCTCGTGACACAGGTAACCATGAACACATCACACCTACTCTGACATCCCATAGAATTGTGAATCGAATCAAGTTCCAGGCTCTCAGGGCTCTGGGCCCAGAGTACCTAAAAGAGCCTAAAGTCAACACCTTTGCTCCTCTGACCTGAGGGATTCTCTAAAGTGAGGGTAAAGCTCATCTGCACAGGAGACAGAGCTGCCTTGGGGACCGTCCCCAAGCTGTGGAATTAAACCCCCGGAGGAATGAAGGACTACCAGAGACCTTCCCTGCTTCCATTGCAAGTGCCAGACGCATTTCTTTGACCTGCCGCCTTTAACATAAACGCAGAGCAACGTGTGTAGATATTATCCCAAAACACACCTTCCGCAGGGGAGACTAGAGAGAACGAACACGTGAACGGTGTTAGTCGTGTTGCTTTGTCCGCTGCTAGCAGGTGCTCGGACACTGCGGTGATAAGGGTGGTGTAAGAACCTCTGTAAAAAATACAGTCCAATACAGAATTTCATTCCTGATGTGACTATCACTGACTGTAACTCTTAACTGCCATTCGGCCAACAGAGAAGTGAGAAGGAGGCTGTTACCTCAGCCCCCCTCTGCCATTTGTGGGGTTCACTGAACATGCTGGGAACCAGAAATTAAAATGTAAATTATTTGTATGATTTGAAGTTGAGTCTGACAAGCAGCAGATGGTCTCTGTGCTCTCTGCAGCATTCATCATTTCCGCGTCAACCTGCGTCCTGGTGTCCAACAAATCCCCAAAAAGATTATTAATCCTGCCTTGCTTTCCCTTGTTCATTCCTCCCCTGTAGTTTGTTACGTTGTTCGGTAGCCTGCCACTCCTGCCTGGCTCCAACTGGAAACACAAGACAAGCTCCGTGGCTTCCTCTTGCACTTAACATACCGGACAAATTGTTTGCTCAACTTTGGCATCTTGCCTCAGAGGAATTTTTGTCATTTGAAGGTTTTAAATCAGCTATTTGAGCCTCTCACAATTGTAAATAATAGGCTATTAGTTTATAAGAGGCATGCTTGTCAGCATTTCAAAATTCTCCAAGGGATCGCCCTGTCTTTGAAACCCTTTAATGCTTATAAAATAGAACATTTAAAAAATGCACCCCAGGAAAATTCATTTATAGAAAATCAGTGAAATGAATAGACGTTTTGGGCCACATGTTAGTCATTTTCGTGTTATTGCTTTAGCATGTCTTCATTGGAGTAAGTTAATGTTGGAGGCCATTCATGCCAGCTCTACACCTGGTTCAAGCTGGAAAGAAACAGATCTTGAGCTTTCATCTTCTCTGTCTTCTGTTATGCCTGGAACCAAGGCTTGGCCCCAGATCAGACAAAAGGGTGAGCTGAAAACCATCAGTGGAGCTGGTTTTTAGAGAACGTCTTTAGAACCTTTTTTGTGACCTCTGTATCAAGTTTATGTTCTGGCAAAAGCAGGAAACGATCTCCTATAATGTGGCACACATGGCATGGCTGAACAGAAGCTGGGCCAAAAACTAAATAACAACATCTCTGGCTTTATGGTTTACTTGTTCGCTCCAGATCAATGGGTAAAAGGTGCATTGAGCCACCTTGTAATTACCAGGCTGATGTGATTAAGCTGTAGTGGGAGATGCAGAAAGCTGCAAAGGGGCCGATGTGTGCATGGAAACATGTCTGAGTTTCCAGTGTGGAGATTTTGCTTTTCTCTCCTTGTTATTGGTTAGCTGCTAATCTTCCAGACAGCCAGCTTTTTCATGTAGCTTTGAGAGAAACCAAATTACAGCTCAGCATGGCTAAGAGGTTTTCTTCTATCCGATTTGTTGTTCATTTTCTGGTCCTCATGTCTAGTGGAAATAATTTCCAATAAAAATGCCAAGCGAGTGCATTTCTATGGGTTTTTTTGGCTTATTTTAAATTAACTGCAGATTCATTTTGCAGCAAATGTCTGGCATTTATTTTTTATTCATGTTGAGAAAACGTTTGGTTTCTGCCAATAACTGGAAGGAAGAATTTAAATGAATTCCGAAGAATTTCCTAAATGAAGTGGACATTGGTCCATGGCTTAAATGTTTCTGCTCTCCAGCCTCAGGCACAGCGTCGATGCAAATCCACAATATTCAGCTGGAGGCCGTGTTCCTGCTCTGTGAGCTATAGGAGAGGGGACCTACTGAATGATGGTACTTCAAGTTTCTGGATGGCCTTTAATAATTGAGTAACTGGGCTGGCTTTGCTTGATTGACAAATAGCCGGGAGCGAAGTATGTTCTGGAGATGAAAAAACTTCTTTCTGGAACAGAAATGGATCAGTCGCTGAGCTCCGTCCATTGTCTTGAGCATGCTAAAATCCAAACCCATTGGACGACAGGCTCCATGAAGTAGGGTTTGGTCCTGTTTGTTGACTTTATGTCCCTTCCACCTCTTGTAAAGCATCATGCACATAATGATCATTTAAAACACAGAAAAAACTAACATGCCCACTGCTGGCCCAGGTTGAACATGAGATGGCACACAAATGAATTCCAAACTCAGCGCCCTTGATTTCCAAATGTTCATAAGACCCTGATCATCATTGGATGCCTGCAGCTTATTCCTGGGGGGAGATTTTACTGGTGCTCAGAAAAGCCGAGGCACGGGGAATACAGTCTCTAGCACAGAATGTGCTAAAAACTTTAAAATCATTTTCATGCTTTTGAATAGTTTTCAGTGTTACCTTTCCCCCTCATCCTGATGGCGCTGCTGTCGAGCACACACTGGTCACACAGAAACCACCAGGTCAGAGGGGCTTGAACTGAAGCCCAGTGAAGACCCTAGAAACAGACCCGCTGACTTCATTTGGCTTTTGCTCAGCCCCATGGGATCCTGGGTTGGCAAGAAGAGATCTCTTCCCATCTTAGTTGAAAATCATCTTCCTGTCTCTGTGCATGGGAGGTGCGCAGCAACCCAGCTATCCAAGCGTCTGACCAGTCTCACAGCGCCTCGTGCTCCTGCCTCAACAGGGCCTCCAGTTTTTCCATAATTCTGGGGCCACCATTTTCTTCTACATCCTCATCACCATGCCAACCCTTGCTCCTCACTAGAGCTTGTCTTACGAAAACTGCAGCAACTTCCTACTCCAACGACAGGGAAACTGCCCAGTATCGCAGCTACTGCAGGCTGGTAACGGTTGATAAAAGATGACTTCAGTGGTGACTATGACTTCAGTGGTGACTTTGTCAGGCTTGACAAAGCCCTGGCTGGGATGATTTAATTGGGGATGGGTCCTGCTTTTGAGCAGGGGGTTGGACTAGATGACCTCCTGAGGTCCCTTCCAACCCTGATATTCTATGATTATGGTACAAGTGGAACGGCTGCCTGGCTGGGGAACCAGTTAGTGTCAGGGAAAGGGGGGATACCATGCCTGAGTTCTGTCGATCTTAAAATCTCTCTGCCTTTGTGATGGGGTGCCTACTGTGCACAGGTGCTGATAGGATTAATGTGTGCCAGAGAGGCCAATTGTCCCACCTGGTTGCACCTGGAGGGTGGGCCAAGCCTAATTAGTGATGAAACCTAGCTGGGAGGGGCTGGACAGTGCTATAAACAGAGGAATGTTAGCGCAGAAGGGGCTGCAGGGAGGAACTTTGCAGTTACTCTCCTGGTGGCAGGGAACAGAGAGACCTGTAGGAACCATGAAGGCTTTTGCAGGGTGAGGAGAGAGTCCAGGGAAAGGCTGGTAGGAGGAAGTCCAGGGAGGTAGCAACAAGGAGACTAGTGGAGTGACCCTTGACTGCTTGGACTGGAACCTAGTGTATACGGTGGGCCTGGGTTCCTGTAACAGCCCCAGAGGAAGGTGGTGTGACGCTCCTGAGATAAGGACTCTTGAGCGCTGAGAAGAGAGGGAGGCAGACCAGACAGAGGGACTGGACATTTATTTCTGTTGGAATTTCTGTTACCATAGAAGGGATGGGGCTAAATGTGTCCCGGCTGGAGGGCCAAGTCACGAGACGAGAGAGAGACCACAGCAGGGCCATAGCAGCTCTTGGCAGGGGTGCTAGCCATGGACACTTGCTATGCCAGGCCCAGCCGTGAGGGGCTGTGCCAGTGGTGAGGGCTCTCGTCTACAGTTTAACTGGCCTAGGGATTGTGGTGCTCCCGACTCCCTCTTCAAACTGCTGAACCTGGATGCCAGGAAAAGCGGGCACGTAAAGGTAAGGATGAAAGTACCAGTGGTGAGACAATAATTCCCAAAACACCATTAACATTTTGGGGGCGAGGCCTTTATTGTGCGGGTGCTTCGGGCTGTAGAGTGTCCAAAGGGCCAGCTGTGACGTGAGCCAAGCTGGGACCATCAGCTCTTGCCCCTAGGCCCTCCACTCCCAGATACAGCTCTCCACTCCCGGATACAGTCAGAACCAGGCTTCCTCAGACAAAACTCCCTGGAACAAAAAGTTGAAACTTTGAAAATTTCAAGACTCCAGAAATGTCAAAATGTTTCATTTCCATTTACTGAACTCATTCGAAATCCTTTGTTTAGACTCAGTTCAATACCAAACTGCATTGTCCCATAGCGGTGCCTCATGGAAGCTGCAGTTCAGGAGCCTGATGCCCCCACTTTCTCCTATGGGCCAGAAACCCTGACCACACGACATCTCCTAGGATGCACCCAGTCATGCTACACCCATGATGCACCGCGCAGAGCTTGGTCAGTGAGCAATCCCCAATGCATTATGGGAGATGTAGTCCTCCAGAGAGCTTGACCAACGGGAGAGAACGGGCCCAAAGTACAACGCCCATAAGCCAAAGTGCTGAGAGGAACATGCAGTTTAATGTTTTATTGCATTGATTCAAATCTAAGTGTTTTGGGTCAGTTCAACAAAATGAAATATTCCAATTGGTTTTGAAAAAAATCTGGTATGAAATAATTTCCAGAGAAAATTGAAAATTTTCAGCAAAATTGAGATTGTTTTCCCCCTGTGGAAAATTCCAATTTTATGGAAACTACCCTTTCGTTGGAAATCATTACAATGGAAAATTCCCAACCAGCTCTTCCCAGACTGCTGTGGTCAGCTTAGTCTGCTGGTTCAGTGAATGTTCAGGCCAATGCTCATTGCGATTGTCAGGGTGATCCAGCCATAGAATACATGTGTACCGTGTTTCAATACCTAGCCAGGGTTCTTCTGAGACAGGTTCTCTGAATTACCCCAGTGAATGCACTATACAGGAGACCTGGTGATGGTCTCTGAGGACTTCCATAAATTGGCAAGTTCTCCTCTACTGGCATTGCTCATGCCTCATCACTTGGATGGGGATCTCTAAGCCCTGATCTTGCAAGTCTTTACATTTGTGCTTAATTGAAACCACTTGAGCAGTTCCACTGACGTCAGTCAAGCAATGAAAGCAAATGATTCTCATGTGGGTAAAGTTAAGCATGTGTGTAAGTTCTTTTAGGATCAGGCCCTTAGGTTGTAACATATTCACTCTTCAGCGGACCTAATGTTGTCTTTAACTTCATACACCTTGAAGGGTGGAGAGGAAGGTAAGTCCAGTGGTTAGGGTACTGGGAAAACCTAGGTTAAATTCCCAGGTCCACCATGTTCTTTCCTGTATGACCTTGGCCAAGTCATTTAGTCTATCTCTGTGCTTCAGCTCCCTATCTGTGCAATGGGGACAGTAGCATTACCCTGCCTCACAGGGATGTTGGGAGGAGAAATATATTAAAGCTTGCAAGGTGCTGAGGTACTAGGGAGATGGGGGTCATGGAAGTACAGTATATGGTTTGCTACTATCGTCGGCTTGATTGGGTTGCTGGCTTTAAAATATGTGCTCAGAATGTTATTTGTTCTGCCTCACCTGATCGAACAAACTTAGTGATTTGGGGTTTTGTAGATTTGCCTATCTAATGTGTCTATTTGAAATCAGTATGTTGATTTTCTTCCATAATGATCGCGGTTCTATTTGGAATAAAACATACATAATAATAATTCCACCAGGCTTCACTAAAACAGCAAAAGAACCAACTGTCCTGTCCCCCCTGCGAGCTCAAACCTTTAATTTTTTCAGTGCAAATATTGTAGTGAAAAACAGGGCCATTGAAAGTGGGGGTGAGTACAGCCTGCAGGTGGCACTATGGACATGAGCAAAAGCCACCTCTTACACAATTGTACAACACAGATCGAATCTAGATGGTGAACTGGGAGAACAATGTGCTTAGCTGGAAATAAGAAATAATCATAATCATAAAAATAAAAGAGTAACATCGGGCAGTACTTGGAAGCAAAAAAAAAAAAAAAAGCTGTAATGAAAGTTTCCAAATTTCAAAGGGTATGATTCCCGAAAAACCCCTGCCTGTGTTCAATGCTTTGCCTGGATGAGAACGTTATAATTTAACAGGGGGCGGGGAGTAGAAATAACAATCAGATGTGGAAGAAACATTCATTTTAATAAAGCCCTTTAGAGAGTCACTGCTCTTCGGTAGGATTGGTGGGGTTACTTCTCTCGCAGTGTCTCCTCGAGGCCCAGGTGAAGACCAGGGCTCCCTTGTGCACATACACAGCCCCTGCTCTGAGGAGCTTACTGGTTTGTAGCCAGGTCAGAGCAAAGAAGGGCAGGGGAAGGGGGCAAAGAGCAGTGAGTGACTTGCTGAAAGTCACACAGCAGATCAGTGGCAGATCCAGGGCTGGAAGGCAGGCCTCTGAGACCTTGTCCGTTACCCACTCACCAATCCATATTGTCTCTCAGTGTAAGCTGTGTCCTCTTGCATGTAAGGTCAATACCTGCTTTGTTTGCCGGGGCTGCTAACCCAGCGTTGGAAGCATGAGCCATACACAACAGTTTGGGCGGGGTTTAGTGTGATGCTCTAGGAGGACCCAATAGCACCTTACAAGAGGGCATGTGATAACATGAGACACATGCTGTTCCCTTCGTTCTCTTCATCCATTCCAGAGCTTTGTCATGCACCAAGCCGCTTGCCAGCTCTCTGCTCTCTGATATTTTACATGTTCCAGAACATATGTCTCCTAGCTCTGAATATCCTTGAAGTCAGTTGATTAATTGCTCAGTTTGGGAGCACTTAACACATTTCAGGACATCAGCTGCCTCAAAGTTTAGTTTCAAAAATAAAAAACAAGTAGACAGACTTTCTTCAAATTAATTGTTTTCACTAAAAAGCAAGGCTGGATAGAGACATCCAGTGCAATTACCAGGCTTCAGCATTAGCTGCAAGGCAGAAATGAATTTAACCTTGTCATGGCAAAAGAATCTCTGAGTGTATTAACCGTTCTTTTTCCTGTTCAAAATATTTTTAGTTGAGAAAGACCTGAGGTCAGTTACGGTATCTATAGAAAAAACTACATGCAAACAAAAATGCCTGATGTGACACTGTCCTTCTACTATGGGCTGGGCTGGGTACGGCTTGGCTGTACTGATGCCACTGGGATCACTCTGCTGCGTGGAGGCAACGCTGAAGTGTGTGATCAGCGCGGTCTAGCCCGTAGTTTATTAGCTGCCCAGGACAAGGGGTGATGTCCAAACCAGAGCTGACCACAGGGCGACAGTTCCCTTTCACAGCAACTTTTGAGGGTTTAAAGTTTTCATTCCACAATGGCATAAAATCAAAACCTTTCAAGTGTTTTCACGAAAAAAAAAAATTGCATCAAAATGCTCATTTTCAGATTAAAACCTGAACATTTCAATTCAGCAAGAGTCACAGGTGGATGACCCGAGTTCAAGGCCCCACTCTACCTGATTCAGGGTTTTCCATTCCAGACTACTGACTCAGTAGAGCAGGGTCTTGAACCTGTGGCTCTCAGAGCCCAAGCCAGTGCCCCTAAGCAGCTATAGACTGTATCTCTAGCTTGTTTGACCCCTTTCCTGCTGAAAAGTTGGTCAAAACTGATACATCTCCACACATTTGGGCTTTGACAAAACAGTGTATTTTGGTGACATTTCATTGCAAATGATCTGACCAGCTCTGGTCCAGATCTCCTTGTCTTTCAGATGAGGTAAAATGTTCTCCAGTTTTCCAAATACCCATCCTCTGCTGTTTCCTGCTTTTCCTGAAATCATGGGCAAAGCCTCCTTTGAAGGAGCAGGGCACATACAATCTTTTGGAAGAGCCACTCATTGGGCTGATCCAGACCTGCAGAGTTAGGCAACCAGTGCAGACTTGGCTGCCTTAGTCCAACCATATTGGTTGACAGTTCTCCAGTGTGTCTTGGCTTTGTCGTACATACAATGTTAATTCCACTGCACTGCCTTAGCCCAACCATATTGGTTGACAATTCTCCAGTGTGTCTTGGCTTTGTCGTACATACAATGTTAATTCCACTGCATACAGTGATCAAATCAGATGATGGGCTAAGGTGCTGGTGAGTGACTTTTATCTGGTTTTGCAATGGCCTACAGACAGGATTTATTTGCTGTCGAATAACCAGCTGCTTACTGACTGGGGACATCATCTTCGGAAGTTTGGCTTATGTGGAGACTCCAGTTTCTTCTTAGGCAACAATTTTACAGAGGTGGCTAATCACCACACTGTGGTAAATCCAGATGGACCTGACATCCTATCTGTATAGTGTCTGGAGGCAGAGCTGTACTGGGGAAAGTGGAGGCAGGCTCTCCCTCTTCTCTTGCTGACAGGGCTGGTATTTTTAAGATCAAAAGCTTTTCACATTTGGTCCCCACCCTTGAAGAAGCTAAAATGTTTCCACTGCAGACATTAGAGAATCTGACTCAGCCTCATGCCGTCTATCCCCACAACGAGCTTTCGGCGCATTCTCTTCATAACTTTGCAGCTTACAGAAATAAAACTTAGATTAAAACCAGTCCAGCAGCCTGGAGGTTTGAATGAGCTTTTGTACGATGTGCTGCCAAAGGGAGATTTACTCAGGAGTCTGCGTTCGAGAGCAACACACCACCAAAGACCCACAGTTTTCAAAGCCATGGAAATTTCACAGCACTGACCAAGGCACCTTGAGTTAAGAGCCCTCCACGCCCTTCTCAGTCGCAGGTGCCTGTTGTCTTGCCCTGGTGCTCAAGTCAGTAGTTTTCCACCTTGTTCAATAGATTCTGATGTTCTCGCCTTGAGTGGGCTTTGCTGACTGGGAGCTGTCCTCCAGGCTCCGCACCTCTCCCCAGATGTACACTAATAGTTTGACATTCTTGGCTCCCGTTAGCAAAGATTCCATCAAGCTCCCCTCTAGCGGCAACACCAAAGGGCAAAGTGCTTGGTCAAACTCTGGCAATTCTAGTTCTCGGCAACGGGGTTTGCCGACAACCGGCTTCTGAAAGTCTTGGCCCCCAAGAAAGATACTGATGAGCTCTTACCAGGAGTCATCAGAGCTTGCCTGCTTTTAGGGATGGCTTTGGGGGTGGCATAGTCTCAAAGCAAGGGTGTGCGGTGAGTCTGCAAAGCTGGGTCTGCATGAGTGGAAGGCTGAAGGTGCAGAAGAGTAAGATGCTGCGTTCAAGAATTAATTTGTTTGGCCACACTTAGGTTAAACAGTTAAGCACACGCTAGCATGCATCGGGGACCAGGGCAAATCTGCTGAGCCAGCGTCTTTATTATGAACTGCAGCATCAGTTTTTTTAGCACTACTAGAAGTGAGTGACCATTACAGTGCCCCGCTCCGTGGCCTTTCAGTGACAGAGGGGCAAACTGTCTGAGATGCTGGCCAACCACCTTCGTGGTGTGACCCTCCCATGGTCTTGCGCCTTTCTGTTTCCTTGGAGGTGGTGAATCCTTTGTGTCGTATGACTGGATGATTTCATGTTCACATTTAATGGAGCAGAAGTCGCGTTCCCCAACAGCAGTCAGGACTGGACCAATTAGCTAGTGCCTCTCTTTAGTCTGAGACTCCTACTCGAGCTGTTCTGTCCGTAGGTGACAGCTCTCTCAGAGAAGCCATATGGCAGGAGCCTGTAGCTCCTGGCCAGATCCGCAGGAGATGTGCTGAGCTTGTCTTAGCTGGCAATCAGTCTCTGCATGTGCTTTGTCTGTGCTGCAATAGACAAGGGAGACTAAGGAAGCCAGATGATCACCTCTCTCCTTTACTCTGGGTGGCTTCAGCCTTGATTAGAGAGGGGCTTGACCCAATATCCAGATCAGGGTCCAAACTCCCCTTCTCTCTAATCATGAATATTACAGTCCTGTCTAGTGGGCCCCATTGTTCTGGGCACTGCACATGGGCATACCATGGATTTATAGAGAGGCAATAGGATATTTTCTGTCCTATTATCCATCCCTTTCTTAATGATTCCCAACATTCTGTTTGCTTTTTTGACGGCTGCTGCACATTGAGTGGATGTTTTCAGAGAACTATCCACACTGACTCCAAGATCTCTTTCTTGAGTGGTAACAGCTAATTTAGACCCCCATCATATTGTATGTATAGCTGGGATGATGTTTTCCCATGTGCATTACTTTGCATTTATCAACATTGAATTTCATCTGCCATTTTCTTGCCCAATCACCCTGTTTTATGAGAAGCTTTTTCATAGGTGCTGAGTTTCTAATCTGCTCCCCTGGCTCTGCCCAGACCCCACCCCCCCTCCACCCCTTCCCCCAAGGCCCCACCCCGACTTGCTTCTTCCCACTCCCGCTCTGCCCCAGCCCCACCTCTTCCCCGCCTCTTCCCGCCCCTTCCCTGCCCAGTTACGGCCCTCCCCCGAGTGCCTCCTGATGCCGTGAAAGAGCTGGTCTGCAGCTGGCGGTAGGCGCTGGGAGGGTGGGGGAGGCGCTGATTGGTGGGGCCCGCCGGCAGGCAGGAGGTGCTGTGGGGAGGGGGAGATTCCGGTAGGGGGGCTCCCGGTGGTTGCTCAGCACCCACCATTCCCCCCCATGGGTGCTCCAGTCCTGGAGCATCCACGGGGTTGGCACCTTTGACCCTTTGTAACTCTCCATAGGGTATGTCTACACTACGGAATAAGGTCGAATTTATAGAAGTTGTTTTTTTAGAAATCGGTTTTATATATTCGAGTGTGTGTGTCCCCACAGAAAATGCTCTAAGTGCATTAACTCGGCAGAGTGCTTCCACAGTACCGAGGCCAGAGTCGACTTCCGGAGCGTTGCACTGTGGGTACCTATCCCACAGTTCCCGCAGTCTCCGCTGCCCATTGGAATTCTGGGTTGAGATCCCAATGCCTGACGGGGCTAAAACATTGTCGCGGGTGGTTCTGGGTATATATCGTCAGGCCCCCCTTCCCTCCCTCCCTCCCTCCCTCCGTGAAAGGAAGGGCAGACAATCGTTTTGCGCCTTTTTTCCTGAGTTACCTGTGCAGACGCCATATCACGGCAAGCATGGAGCCTGCTCAGGTAACCGTCACCGTATGTCTCCTGGGTGCTGGCAGACGCGGTACGGCATTGCTACGCAGTAGCAGCAACCCATTGCCTTCTGGCAGCAGACGGTGCAATAAGACTGGTAGCCGTCCTCGTCGTGTCCGAGGTGCTCCTGGCCACGTCGGCTGGGAGCGCCTGGGCAGACATGGGCGCAGGGACTAAATTTGGAGTGACTTGACCAGGTCATTCTCTTTAGTCCTGCAGTCAGTCCTATTGAACCGTCTTATGGTGAGCAGGCAGGCGATACGGATTGCTAGCAGTCGTACTGTACCATCTTCTGCCGGGCAGGCAAGAGATAAGGATGGCTAGCAGTCGTACTGTACCATCTTCTGCCGAGCAGCTGTGAGATGTGGATGGCATGCAGTCCTTCTGCACCGTCTGCTGCCAGCCAAAGATGTAAAAGATAGATGGAGTGGATCAAAACAAGAAATAGACCAGACTTGTTTTGTACTCATTTGCTTCCCCTCCTCCCCTGTCTAGGGGACTCATTCCTCTAGGTCACACTGCAGTCACTCACAGAGAAGGTGCAGTGAGGTAAATCTAGCCATGTATCAATCAGAGGCCAGGCTAACCTCCTTGTTCCAATAAGAACAATAACTTAGGTGCACCATTTCTTATTGGAACCCTCCGTGAAGTCCTGCCTGAAATACTCCTTGATGTAAAGCCACCCCCTTTGTTGATTTTAGCTCCCTGAAGCCAACCCTATATGCCGTGTCCTCAGTTGCCCCTCCCTGCGTCAGAGCAACGGCAAACAATCGTGCATCTGAGTTGAGAGTGCTGTCCAGAGCGGTCACAATGGAGCACTCTGGGATAGCTCCCGGAAGCCAATACCGTCGAATTGTGTCCACAGTACCCCAAATTCGAGCCGATTTTAAGCGCTAATCCACTTGTCAGGGGTGGAGTAAGGAAATCGATTTTAAGAGCCCTTTAAGTCGAAATAAAGGGCTTCATCGTGTGGACGGGTGCAGGTTTACATCGATTTAATGCTGCTAAATTCGACCTAAAGTCCTAGTGTAGACCAGGGCATTGTCAACTTTGGACTTAATTCTCTTGAGTAACTTTGTATCATCTGAAAACTTTGCCAGCTCACTGTTTACTCCTTTTTCCAGATCAAATATGAATATGTAGAACAGCACTGGTCTCAGTACAGATGCTTGGGAGATCCTTCTGTTTACTTCCCTCAACTGTGAAAACCAATAATTTATTCCTACCTTTTGTTTCCCATCTTTTAACTAGTTACTGATCTAGGAAAGGACCTTCCCACTTATCCCATGACTGCTTATTTTGCTTAAGAGCCTTTGTTAAGGAACCTTGTCAAAGGCTTTCTGAAAATCCAAGTACACTAGATCCACTTGATCACCCTGGTCCACATATTTGTTGACTCCCTCAAAGAATTCTAATAGATTGGTGAGGCATGATTTCCCAAAAGCTAAGCTTTTTGCAGGAGCTGAGACTTTAAGGGTAGTTCACATCATCCCCAGCGTCCAGGGCTAGAACAGTGCATTTCAGTTTTTGCCTTGTTAGAGCAAACTAGGTCTTCTTAACATTGCCTTTTGTCAGAAATACACACATTCAGCTGGGGGCCAGTTTACCAGCTTCAACCCAGCCCTCCGGATCAATCCAATAACATTCTGCAAAGCAACACAGCACTTGGGCCAACGAGGTGGCTGGAGTTCTTGGCACTTATCCGCCTGATTTTCTTCTTTGTGAGCTAGAGGGCAATCCTTTCCTCCGCTGGGGAGTCTGGAACGGGGCTCAGGGTTGTGCCTCCGGGAAGTTGGTTTTGCTCAGGGCTGGTTGAAAGTTGGAACTTATTTCTGTGCTGTCATCTAGCGCCCTTGTTTTAAAATGGATCATTCCAAAAACTGACAGCAATTCTCTCCATCTGAATTGGTGGCTGCATCTCCTCTGCTCCTAAAGCTATCCCGCTGTTCGTACCTTAGCAGTCACTGACCCGGCCCTGCGTACTCTGGCTGAGTGGCAGATTGTCTCTCTCCTCAAAGGCTACAATGAGCAGTGACAGCTCCCAGTGTGAACACTCTGACCTGGCACTAAGAGTGCTTTGTGTGCTTTAGCTTAAACCACTGACTAGCCACACAAAGGCACCCTTGCTGCAGAGTAGGGCTGCTCACACGGGGAGTTAGTAGAGAATAGTTACTTGTACTTTGCCGTCGCATGCTAGCTATTCCTCATTAACTTCCCCATGAATTCTACATGTAGACAAGCCCTTAGGATTTTATACAGCCACCCATCACAGCAGTATCTGAGCACCTTCCAGATAAAATCAATAACACTGCCCCTGTGGCGGGGGGGATGGCTCAGTGGTTTGAGCATTTGGCCTGCTAAACCCAGGTTCATGAATTCAATCCTTGAGGGGGCCATTTAGGGATCTGAGGCAAAAATTGGGACCTCCTGAGGTCCCTTCCAACCCTGGTATTCTATGATTCTATGGAGAGAGCCCCACAGTATGCAATGTTCTGGGGAGGTCATTGGCAGACCCTGCTGTAACCAGGATACATTACTGTGGATAATACATTACTATCAGGTCATACCATTAGAAATTTTTCCAATCATCCAGGACCTTCCCCAGTTGCCACAAGTTTTCAAAGATAATGGCTAATGGCTCTGCAGTCACTTCAGCCAACTCCCTCAGCACCCTTGGATGCATGAGATCTGGACCCATGGACTTGAGCATGTCCAGCTTTTCTCAATAGTCCTTAACCTGTTCTTTTACCACTGAGGTCTACTCACATTCTCCCCATATTGTGCTGCCCAGTGCAGCAGTCTGGGAGCTGACCTTGTCTGTGAAGACAGAGGCAAAAAAGCACTGAGTACTTCAGCTTGTTCCACATCATCTGTCACTAGGTTGCCTCCCCCATTCAGTAAGGGTCCCACGCTTTCCCTGACCTTCTTGTTAACATGAAACTCTTCTTGTTATCCTTCACATCCCTTGCTAGCTGCCATTCCAATCGGGCTTTGGCCTTCCTGATTACACCCCTGCTCGAGCAGTATTTTTATACTCCTCCCTAGTCAGCTGTCCAAGTTTCCACTTCTTGTAAGCTTCCTTTTTGTGTTTAAGCTCACCAAAGATTTCTCTGTTAAGCTAAGCTGGTCGCCTGCCATATTGGTTATTCTTTCTGCACATCAGGATGGTTTGTTCCTGCGCCCTCAATAAGGCTTCTTTAAAATATAGCCAGCTCTCCTGGACTCCTTTCCCCCTCATATTCGCCTCCCAGGGGATCCTGCCCATCAGTTACCTGTGGGAGTCAAAGTTTGCTTTTCTGAAGTCCAGGGTCCATATTCTGCTGCTCTCCTTTCTTCCTTTTGTCAGATCCTGAAATCGACCATTTCATGGTCACTGCTGCCCAGGTTGCCACCCGCTTCTACGTCCCCTACCAATTCTTCCCTGTTTATGAGCAGCAGGTCAAGAAGAGCATGGCCCTAGTCAGTTCCTTCAGCGCTTACACAAGGAAGTTGTCTCCAACACTCTCCAAAAACTTCCTGGATTGTCTGTGCACTGCTGTATAGCTCTCCCAGCAGATGTCAGGGTGATTGAAGTCCCCCATGAGAACCAGGGCCTGTGATCTGGAAGCTTCTGTTATTTGTCCAAAGAAAGCCTTGTCTGTCTCCTCCTCCTGGTCTGGTGGTCTATAGCACTGCCCCTGCGGGGGAGGGATCGCTCAGTGGTTTGTTGCTCTTGCCTCTAATCTTAACCAAAAGACTCTCAACAGGCTTTTCTCCAGTTTCATACTGGAGCTCTGAGCAATCATACTGCTCCCTTACATACAGCACAACTCCTCCTCCTTTTCTCCCCCGCCTGTCTTTCCAGAACAGCTTATACCCATCCATGGCAGTGCTCCAATCATGTGAGTTACCCCACCAAGTCTCTGTTATTCCAATCACATCATAGTTCCTTGATTGTGCCAGGACTTCCATTTCTTCCTGCTTGTTTTCCAGGCTTTTTGCGTTCATGTACAGGCACCTAAGATAACTAGCCAATTGCCCTGCTTTCTCAGTATGAATCCGGAGGCCTCCCCTGTTGCACCCTCCTCCGTGTGTTTCCTCCCAGTATCCCACTTCCCCACTTAACTCCAGGCTTAGGTCACCATCCCATGGCGAACCTAGTTTAAAGCCCTCCTCACTAGGTTAGCAAGCCTACCTGCAAAGATGCTCTTCCCTCTCTTTGTTGGATGGATCCCTACTCTTCCTAGCAATCCTTCTTCCTGGAACAACATCCCATGGTCAAAGAATCCAAAACCCTCTCTCTGACACCACCTGCGTAACCATGCATTCACCTCCACAATTCGAAGGTCCCTACCTGGGCCTTTTCCTTCAACAGGGAGGATGGACAAGAACACGACTTGTGCCTCAAACTCCTTTATCCTTCTTCCCAGAGCCATGTAGTCTGCAGTGGTCAAGGTCATTCTTGGCAGTATCATTGGTGCCTAAGTGGAGAAGTAGGAAGGGGTAGCGGTCCGAGGGCTTGATCAGTCTCATCAGACACTCCATCACATCCTGAATTCTAGCTCCAGGCAAGCAGCATGCTTCTTGAGTTTCCTGGTCTGGACAGCAAATGGATGACTCCGTCCCCCTTAGGAGGGAGTCCCCGACCACCACCACCCATCTCCTCCTCTTGGGAGTGGTGGTTGTGGAACCCCAATCCCGAGGACAATGCATCCTATGCCTTCTGGTCAATGGGGTCTCCTTCTGATCCCTTGATGAGATAACTGGCTCTGTGGATATGGGGAAAGCAGTGGACGTGATATATCTTGACTTAAGCAAAGCTTTTGATACGGTCTCCCACAGTATTCTTGCCAGCAAGTTAAAAAAGTATGGATTTGATGAATGGACTAGAAGGTGGATAGAAAACTGGCTAGATTGTTGGGATCAATGGGTAGTGATCAATGGCTCAATGTCTAGTTGGCAGCCAGTATCAAGTGGAGTGCCCCAGGGGTCGGTCCTGGGGCCGGTTTTGTTCAATATCTTCATAAATGATCTGGATGATGGGATGGTTTTCACCCTCAGCAAGTTTGCAGATGACACTAAACTGGGGGGACAGGTAGATACACTGGAGGGTAGGGATAGAGTCCAGAGTGATCTAGACAAATTAGAGGATTGGGCTAAAAGAAATCTGATGAGGTTCAACAAGGACGAGTGCAGAGTCCTGCACTTAGGATGGAAGAATCCTAAGCACTGCTACAGGCTGGGGCTTGACTGGCTAAGCAGCAGTTCTGCAGCAAAGGACCTGGGGATTACAGTGGACGAGAAGCTGGATAGGAGTCAACAGTGTGCCCTTGTTGTCAAGAAGGCTAACAGCATATTGGGCTGCATTAGTAGGAGTGTTGCCAGCAGATCAAGGGAAATGATTATTCCCCTCTATTTGGCACTGGTGAGGCCTCATCTGGATTATTGCATCCAGTTTTGGACCCTCCACTACAGAAGGGATGTGGACAAACTGGAAAGAGTCTAGTGGAGGGCAATGAAAATGACTAGGGGGCTGGGACACATGACTTATGAGGAGAGGCTGGGGGAACTGGGGTTATTTAGTCTGCAGAAGAGAAGAGTGAGGGGGGATTTGATAGCAGCCTTCAACTACCTGAAGGGGGGTTCCCAATTGGATGGAGCTCGGCTGTTCTCAGTGGTGGCAGATGACAGAACAAGGAGCAATGGTCTCAAGTTGCAGTGGGGGAGGTCTAGGTTGGATATTAGGAAACACTATTTCACTAGGAGGGTGGTGAAGCACTGGAATGCGTTACCTAGGGAGGTGGTGGAATCTCCTTCCTTAGAGACCCGACTTGACAAAGCCCTGGCTGGGATGATTTAGTTGGTGTTGGTCCTGCTTGGAGCAGGGGGTTGGACTAGATGACCTCCTGAGGTCCCTTCCAGCCCTGATATTCTGTGATTCTATGAAATGCGCAATGAGACCAGAAGAGTCTGTGTTGAGAAGAGTGTACAAAGCAGGGGCGTAGCCACGGGTGGGCCATGGACCACACACTTAGCAGCCAGGCCCCCCCAACTCTGAGCAGGGGTTTAGTGCTGCCACAGTGGCCTGGAGCATCACTTGGGCACCTGACATCCAGGACAGAGCTCTGCGCCCGCCCTTCAGACAGCCACGCTCCGGCGGCTCTGCCTTGCCAAGTCTGAGCCGCCCCATGCGCGTGCCCAGCTCGGCAGGTGACGCTCTGTGTCTGGGGGCACCAAGGCGAGGAAGAGGGGGGAGAAGCTGAGCTAGCACCATCTGTCATTGCCCGGCCCCCTGAAAGTTGGGGCCCACCCAAATTTCCTCTCCTACCTAGGCCACTGGTGCAAAGAGGCCTTGCTCTGCTTCCCTTGGAGGAGGTCATTGCATTAGGTGACTGTTCCTGGCTTGTCAGGGCTCTCTTCACCCAACAGCTCAGCTGGCTCAGTTTGCGTCTGAGGCACAAGGAAAAGGGACTGATAAATACCTCAAAGAAGTGCCACAAGCAGGTTACTACCATGCTCAGATGAGGTCCCCAAAGACTGCAGAGCAGCGCCGGGAGCCTATTACCCCAGAGGAGTAAATGCCCACGTTCTGGATCAGGAATCAGGAACGTTAGTGCAGGTGAGCTGGCGGGAGTCCATGCATTGCAGTGTCGGGGGAGAACGGAGCTGACGGGGAAATTCTGGGGGAACCCCCAAAGTGGGTGTTTGCAGGGGAGTGAGGGGCAGTGGCGGAAATGTTGATGGATTCAGGCTGTGTTTATCATCTTTGAACATATTCATCCACCCCTGTGATAAGGTGCAGATTTTACCATAAACTGAAAGTTGAATTGAGAATAGAGCTAAAGCTCTCCCCTGGAAATCGCTAAGGAAAAAAACAACTTGCTGGCTCTTTAAATAAGAAGCAAAACTGGGGAGACAGGGGGTGCCACTTCCATCCTGTCCCCCACAAATGAGGCTTTCTGTCAACAAACAGGAATCGCTTCCTGACCCATCAAGTCCACGGTGCAGTTTAATTTCTGTCCGTGTTAATTGATGTGAAGCAACACTATTGCCAGACGAGGCTGTGAATTAGATTCGAATGAGAGAAATGGGCCACCCACTGACCAAATATCATATTGCAGTGACAACATTAAACACAGAGCAAGCTGTAACCCAGGGAAGGAAAACCCAGGTCAAACCAGATTTCCACTCACTCCCTCTCCTTGCAAAAGTGGAACCAGATGGTCTGTGGCTTTGATAATGAGAGAGGCTGATTACTGCAGATACCACTTAAATGAAATAACACACAGGGATGGGGTTAGAAGCAAAACCCAGAGGCAGATAAGTTTTGCCTTCTGGGGCCAGTGGCATCTGAAACACTCTTAATAAAAGCATTACCAAAAAAATCCAATTCCTAACTGAAATCAGGCTGCTCTCTTTGGACAGCAAACACAGCTGGGTTTCCCATCTGAAATCCGAAGAGCCATTTTAAGTGCACATGCAAGTTCGTAATGGTGTTTCCTTCAAGTTAATGCGCTCTCACCAAGGGTATGAGCATTTGGAAACTCTGTGCACAGCAGGGCTTCCTTTTGTTAAGAGTGTAACAGCTGCACCTTTTGGACTTCAGATGCAAGAAGACTTGTGCCAGTGGACAGCTGCATGGGTGTGTCTGCGTGTGACGGCCACCATCTTGGCCAATACACCCGGGACTGAACTGGAGGCTTCTAAGGCTATAGCCTTATGTTACTACATCTTGAGCTAAAGCCAAGGCTTGCTAATCAGGCCTATAACAGATGCAGCTTGGGCACGGAGAGGGCCCTATACCACACCCTTACCAGTGGGTTACACATGTCTCACTGCAGGATTAGTGCCTTAGGGTTCAATCCTGCAAGGTGCTGAGTGCCCTTAACTCCCATTTATATTGCTGGTAGCTAAAGGTACTCAGCACCTTAAGGTGTTGGGCCCGTAGGGAGATGCACCATGCACGTGTGCAGAGGTAGTTCAGGGCCCAATGCTGCAAACACTGACCTTCATTGGTAGCCGTCCTCCCACACTTGAATCCATGGGATTTAGCTGCATGAGGCATTCTCTTGTAATAGATGCATTTTTCAAAACTGGTTTGCCAAATTTATAGGGTCATAATTTTGTGTTCAAACTTGGAGAAACCTGAAGATCTCATTGAGCGTTAACAATCAAGCAACCTTTGGAGAGTATCAGTGCAGTATTTAAGCTCTGAATGTTGAGAACCACCAAAGTGAAATGTTTTCCATTTTGCACTAAACTAACCCTGTCTAGCATGGGGTAGGGAGGCCTCTGCATTCAGCACATGAGGCCTTTAATGGTGACACTGGCTCTGTCATGATGAGACAGCACTGTCCCTGCTGTTGTCAGCAGCTGGTACCTTCATAATGCTATATAAGCAGCATGGTCCACAGCAAATCACAAATTCCCTCTATACTCCTGCAGGAAGTTCTCCTTTACCCAAAGTGGCCACTAAGAGCGTGAAGCCATGCCCTCCATCATGACAGCTGTCGCTCAGGTAGCAAAAATGCTCTCCCATTTCAGCAGAGTTGTTTGGGAACCCTTGCGAATGGTTGGGCCCAGATTTGTCTTTTTCACTTTGAAATTATGTTTGGCTTTTCCCCCCACCCCCAGACCAAGCTTTCTTGCAGTCCAGGGGGCTTTGGCAAAGGGCTCGGAAAGGAAATATCCTTGTGGCGTAGGCACAAGGAAAAGTGACTTGTTAGGAAACCGAGATGCCAAGCTCATGCCAGATGGACCCCGGTGATTAGCTTGTTTTGTGGCTGTGACACAGGGCCAGAAAGGGTTAAGCATCCTGCAGGATAAATGACCCAAATTCAACCCTTAAAGACATATTGGTAGATAATGTTTGTGATGTTGTGTGTTTACATGTATATTGGTAGAGGTTAACCATGTAATCAGACAGTCCCAGTCTATGCTGTATTCTGTTAATTCAGAGATCAAAAGGCCATATTAACACTGAGATGAACTGTAAACAAAGTGATATCACTGTATTCCTCTCTGTTTGAAATGTGCAGCAAATCACCTGAGAATGGTGGAAAATGGGCAATTGCCTTGTGTTAATCTGTGTAGCTAATTACCGGCGATGCTTAGGAAATAGCTCTACTTCAAAGTCTCCATAATTGCCTGTTGTTCGCCTAAGGACTCTGAGCTGTCAAAGAAGGTCTGGAACTGTATAAAGATGCCTTGGGTCCCGATCCTTTTTATCTCAGACCTGCTTGATGCTTCATGCAGGGGAAGCTTAAGCCTAAAGGCTAAAATCTCCAGTCCTGACTGGACCACCCTGAATATAAACATTGAACTATTACCTATGAACTAATTCTGAAAGAACTCTTTGCAACTGCAAAGCTCACCAACTCCACTATAAATCTGAACTCAGAACTGTACTCATGTCTGTATGTCTATTGATCTTTTAACCAGTACTCTCTCTCTTTTCCTTTGAAATACATTTTAGTTTAGTTCATAAGGATTGGCTGTAAGCGTGTATTTGAGTAAGATCTGGAATATTCATTAACCTGGGAGGTGACGTGTCCGATCCCTTGGGACTGGTAGAACTTTCTTATATTATGAATAAGTTTTTCAGTAATCCTCATTAAATTTGACTTGGGTGTTTGGATGGAGGCCTAAGGCTGGGTTACTTTAAGAGAACAGTGTTGTTGGCTTGTGGGTAACCAGTGAGGTATTCTAGACGCTGTTTTGGGCTGGTATGGTAAATCTAAGTATTGGAATATCCGCCAGCTTTGGGATTGTCTGCCCCGTTCTTTGCCGTTCACCCTAATTGAGTGACCTTGGCTGACTCCCCTGGGACTCCAGTCCCAGTGACGGAATCACAAGAGCTCTGTGTACAACATGCCGGGAGGAGCCTTTTCAAAACCCAGTAGCAAATAGCTCCGATTGCCTCTTTGCCTCGCGCTGGAGCTAGGCCCTGAGCCTGAGAAACGGCCGTCGCTCGATGTAATGAGATACGCAAGGGAAATCTCCATCTAACTGAGCGGGGAGTGCTGTGCAATCACTTCCAAACCGCCCTGGGCTGTTTTGTCCACAGACATTAAGCCTGATTTCCATGGCCATGCCAAAAAATCTGTCAAGTAGGACGTGTGATGTGTAAACACACGTACACACACACTCCCGCGCCACCCACCCTTCTAATACCCACAATCCTGGGCCTCCCACACGCCGTCCCCTGACCCCTCCTCCTTTCAGGAAACTACAAAACAGGCCAGTGTCACCACGTTCTGAGCAAGGGTTCAGGCTTTGAAGGAGTGGGCTCTGGAGGGCTTTTTAGTGGATCTCTTGCTGCGGTTCTGCTTCTTTCCAGCTGGACAGGTGCTCGAGGAGGATCCCGTGACACTGACAATTCACTTTGGAGCCAATGGGGGATGCTGTCAGCTAAAACATTTCTCTAGCGCTGTCTGAATGGCTACCTGACTCGGCTGCAGGATATCCACCATGTACTGTGGACATCCAATTAGATCATCACTTCTACAAGCCATTAGCTCTCGTTGTGATTTCCAGGTCTGAAGGCTGATCTCTCACGGATGTCCCCTGGGTATCCCAGTGGGGCTCTTTATAGCAGTACAGACCTGTTAACCTCTCACCTTCCCACAGTATTTCCTTGTGTTTGCTGTGAGAAGTCACAGTCTGACTAGACAACTTGATTCGTCCTCCATGTGCACAGGCTTCCGCAGCGTTACGTTGTGTGCATGGATCTGTAGGGTCTCGCTCTGTGGGTTTAAGTGGGAAGGAGAGGTGAGCCTGGGGGACGGTCAGAGGCCAGGACCCTGAGGAGTGGGAACTAAACACTGGCTGCTGAACTCTGCCCTGCATTGTGCTTGCCCAGCACTGTCGATGTCATTGTAGCTACGAAGGGCCAAGTGAGGGCAGGCCCCAAAACATATATATGACTTTTACCCACGGACGTTAGTGAGGAAGGAGGAGGGTGGCCTATGGCTAAGGCACCTGACTGGATTTAGGAGACATGGGGTCACTTCCAAGCTTTACCACAGATGTTCAGGGTGACTTTGGGCAAATCACTTGCTCTCTGTGCCCCTCTGTCAAATGGGGCTGAGAATACGTCCCTCGGCTGTCTCCTCTGCTTAGACGAGCTCTTCAGGACGGTGTCTCTCTCTGCATACAGCCCTTAGCACAGTGGGACCCTTCTCTCAGATGGGCCCTGGAGGCATCAGTCTAATAAATACAAGCTCTGGCGTATTGGAACCTCTCAGTCTAGAAGCCAGGATGAGCAGGGAGAGCCTGATAGACACGTGTGTGTGTGTTCTCAGGGAAGCTGATCCACTCTTGGGTGGGACTAATATGCTGCTTCTCTCCTCCTCTTGCAACACACCTATGAAGAGCTGAAAGACGCAGCCTCAGGGAGCAAAAAGAAACCATTGCCCCAAATGGAGACTGACCCCATGGTCCTGGAACTTGGCGTTATGACTGGCTGCTTATCATTCTGCAGACAGCCTCCTCCCACTGGATGCCTACAGAAGAACAAAGCTGGGTTCTACCAGACTAATCCCCCTTTGGAACAAGATCCGTCGCTGTCTCCTTTAACTATTTTCAAATCTCTTACACCTTGTAGAGTTGTCAAAGGGGTACACCCCCAACCCCAGCACATAGTGTGTTACCATTTGGCACAGCTCTGAGTCGTTTTCATACCCAGCCAGCAGCAGGCAGAGAGAGATGAGTGCCGGTGCGTAAGGTGCACATGTGCATGTCCTGTAAGGAACAGGTTAACGTGTGTGTTATCAAAGCCTCTTTGGAGAAGGTGGGGTGTTTTCCCACCCCTCCCTGTTCTGATGGCTGGGAGTGAATTCAAGCATTTCGCAGACTTTGGCTGCTAACTTGCAGATTGAAAATGTCAGCAGCAAACTTCATTCTCCCCGTCTGTGGGACACAGACATCTCCAATAAGCACCATGTAAGACAAGCAATTTACAGGCTACTAATAGCTATGGGCCTGATCCTGAGAGCCCAGCTAACTTATCCAAGGCGTCTCTGTTTTCAGATAGCTGTTTGCCCTGAGCTCTGCTGACCTTGTCACTATGAATTGTTTCTGTGAGCGGTAAGGGAATTTCCTACATGAGCTATCTGGCAAGATTCTGACTTAATATCTTTGAGAGACACTAATTAAACTGCCGGGACTTGTGCTATTTGAAAAGGTCAAGATACCTACATAGACTTGGAAAGCTAAAGCTGCTGCAGGCAGGTCTGTGCCTGTCAGGTCACGTACCATGGCAAACGCACATTCTGATAGCTGCATAGACACTGCTTTGCCTGTGCCATGGGGGCTGCTCCCTCCTCTAGCTGGTCCCACAGCCTACGGCCCAGCCAAAACATATGAGTCCTGCAGCTCTTTAAGGCTTGTCAGCTACAAGGACTCAGCCTCCTCCGGAGCTCTCCGGTGCCACCACAGTGTGACAAGCACAATGGCTAAAGAGAAACCTCTTCAAGCTTGGTCAGCTCCAATCTGTGAGACCGGCCCATGGACAGCTCTAATTGTCTTCTCCTGGCTGCCTGGGAAAGAACCTCTCCTCTCCAGCAATCAGTCTTCTGCTTCTCTCCTCCCACCACTCCCAGCTGTTTGAGCCTTCTCCCACTCACCCACTTGGCTTCTGCCCTCTGGACCTCTGTGTATTTATTAAAAGTGCATTTGCATGTGGGCTAGCCTGACACGATAACACGCAGCCCCACGGGGGGAGAACAGGGGGAGAGGAGTGCCGGGCCAGGGCCAGCAGCTGGTCTCTTCGCTGTTGTGAGCTGGGAATGCCGCAGGGGCAGCACGCTTGGCTGCTATCAGGAGCCCCCGAGGAGATCCAGGAATGGAGCCCAGGGCTCCCAGGGCAGTTCTCCTGGCTGGGTTAACACAGCAGAATAAACTCATTCATTGCTAAGGTGGGGCCATTTACACCTCACCAGCTCCCTTCAGTGTGTAAGTCAGACTCCGAGCCTTTCCACAACATACAGCCTGGGGCATGCATTAATGGGCATATTTAACACCACCTCACTGGTCCTAACTAACTCTCCCCAGCGCAGGGTTGCTCTTTTATGGGAGCTTTTCTCCCAGCATGCCTTTCTGGGGGTGGCCTTTTAAATTCCACAGAGACAGGCAGCCGCAGCCCTTTAGAGGCTAGTTTCCAGCTAGCTGCTGTTTGCTGCATCTCTTGCTCTTCCAGCTGGTAAGTGCTCTTAGATCTTGTTCCGCTTTCCTGGAGAAAGCGGCTGATTCTCATCCCCACTCTTACCTGTCTCAGCCCACACAAGAGAACATGGAACACAGCTTTGCATGGGCTCCCCAGAGCTGTGACCCACGGGTACACTGTTCTGCCTTAGCGAGAGGGAGCTTTGCAGTTGCTAGGCGAGGGGCCAGTTCCCTGCCACACCAGCCTGTCTGGCCAGCAAACTCTTTAGGACTCTGCCAGTCCAAACCTGGCCTTCCAGGTAGCAATCAGTGAACCCAAATCCTGAAGTGAGCTGTAGCTCACGAAAGCTTATGCTCAAATAAATTGGTTAATCTCTAAGGTGCCACAAGTCCTCCTTTTCTTTTTCCCAAATCCTGAGTTTCCCCAAGTCTCCATAGGTGTAGTTTGACTTCTATATTTTGGGGCAAGTGGGGGAGCAGAGCCCTGCAGTGCTGGGGGCAGCTCCACACAGCGGGGTGCAGACAGGGAGCGCCACCTTCACTCACCTCAGCAGCCACCCACCGGTTTGGGAGGGGGTGCAACCAAAAATATTAACTCTGCAGGATGGGAATGGGCTCAGCTCAAAGTTTGAAAACTGTTCAAGGTGCAGGCAGGGGGGTAACTCACGGTGCAGGGGGGGTAGCTAGGGGCTGGGTGTGGGCAGGAGGGTGGCTTGGTGCAGTGAAGAGGTATAGAATCATAGAATATCGGGGTTGGAAGAGACCTCAGGAGGTCATCTAGTCCAACCCCCTGCTCAAAGCAGGACCAATCCCCAACTAAATCATCCCAGCAAGGGCTTTGTCAAGCCTGACCTTGAAAATATCTAAGGAAGGAGATTCCACCACCTCCCTAGGTAACGCATTCCAGTGTTTCAGCACACTCCTAGTGAAAAAGTTTTTCCTAATATCCAACCTAAACCTCCCCCACTGCAACTTGAGACCATTACTCCTTGTTCTGTCATCTGCTACCACTGAGAACAGCCAAGCTCCATCCTCTTTGGAACCCCCTTTCAGGTAGTTGGTAGCGAGGGGCTTTGTGCAGGCAGGGGATAGCTCGGGGTAGCTAGGGGCTGGGTGTGGGCAGGGGTGTTGGGCAGGGTGCAGAGGGGGTAGCTGGGGCTGGGTGTGGGCAGGGGTGGTGAGCAGGGTGCAGAAGGGGTAGCTAGGGGCTGGGTGTTGGCAGGGGTGTTGGGCAGGGTCCAGAGGGGGTAGCTAGGGGCTGGGTGTGGGCAGGGTGCAGAGGGGGTAGCAAAGGGCTGGGTGTGGGCAGGGGTGTTGGGCAGGGTGCAGAGGGGGTAGCTAGGGGCTGGGTGTGGGCAGGGGTAGCTCAGGGTACATGCAGGTTAATGAAAATGCACCCTTCACTTGAACACACAGCAGTGAGATGGTTTTGTAATAAACCAAGAATGAGTTTATTAACAAAGACCAGAGATTTAAGTGATACTGAGCAAGAATCAGGGAGACCAGTCTGGTTACAAATCAAACACTACAAAACGTGCTTTCTAGTGACTAAAATTTAATCTTTGTCTAAGCAGGTTTCTCACTCACATCAAGTTTCTAGCAGCTCTGGCCTGTCAGGCCAAGAGAATCCAGCTTTCCTAGGCTCCAAGGGTGCTATCCGTTTCTGGCCCTGCGTGAAGGATCTCTCCTGGATCCATCTGTTGCTCAAGTCCAGTGCCTCTGTCTCAAGGGCCAGGAAGGTTTCCTGGGGCGCAGATTCAGTGCCTCGGCGTGACTGTTGAATGGTCTCTCCTGCGAGTTTAGCTTGAGGGCTTTGTTGATCTCATATGTAAATGTCCGTTCATTGTCCTCAGCCAGTGAGCTCGCTGGTCAGACAGGTAAATACATGTTCCTCTGTCCAGGGCGGGCGGGGTTCGTGCTCTGTTTCCCAAACCCATTTTAAGGACATTTCCAGCCCACGCCGATGGCCCTTTGTGTACAGTTCGTACCTATGTCACACAGGGAGTTTCGGGAGCAGCGTGTCACCAGTTTACATACGATGCCTTACAGGATGCCTTTGGGGTGTATATTATGACAACAGTGTGTTGGGGCAAGGAGTGTGCCAGGCAGGGGCATGCACAAGGTGGGGCGAGCAGAGGCACGTCCCCGCTCCCCAAGTCTCCTGCTGCTGGAGTCCCCTGTGTTGCCTCTGCCTCCACTCCCTGACTCGCCTCAGTGGGCATCTGCAAACGCTGGGACTCCAGCAGTGGGGAAGGGGAAGGGGAAGCAGCAGCTGTAGGGTGGGGGAGAAGAGGAGCTCAGCCAGCTGCCAGCCATGCTGCTGTTTCCTCCCTCCGGGGTTGCAGGGACACGGAGAGCTCCACTGCCAGGGGGAGCCGCTGCTCCTTGTGGCCAGGTGTTCCCGCCAGAGGTGTTCTGAGAAATCTGTGTGTGTTTAACGTGCCCCTCCGAAGGCGGACACGTTGAAATGCCTGTGCATGCCCCTGGGGTCGGGCCTGCTGTGAGTGACGGTACAGGGGGGCCCTCTGGCAGTTGGCATTGAGGGGCTCCCGGGCTGTGTCAGGCTCAGCCCCAACGAGAGACCATGGAAGGGTGCTTGCTCCCCCATGAGGAGGGGTGGTGTTGGCAGGATGATCTGTATTAGGAACCCAAGGTGCTGGCCGCACGTGGGCTCTGGCTAGACGCTTCCAGTGCCAGTTAGCTTGGCTCCGACGAGCTCTCAAAGCCAGCCCCGGAAGAATGCAAAGAAGCAGCGTTATTCTGTTGCTCATCCTTTCAACAGATGGTGCTGCGCTCCCTGGGTGATCTGATCCCTCCCTAAGGGATTGCTGAGGAGACACCATCCTGGTGGGTCCTGCTTTCAACGCACGGCCCAGGCTGCTGACGCGGCAGATGACCTATTGTTTGCTCCCGTTAACGGAGACCTTTCCGCCGCCCCCACCAGGCAACAGTCACTACACTGACACCAGCCAAGGCAACAGCCGCTCTTGCTGATGACAGGCTGACTGACTCGCTCTGTTTGGAGGAGCAAGGGTTCCTTGAATGAAATCACTTCCTTGGAGTAATTAGGGATATAATTAGCTAATTAGAGCAAAGTGAGGCAAGAGAGAAAACACTGTACAGAGGCGAGCAATCCTGAACCCCCCCCCCCCCGCCCCAACGGCTGCGTGTGTCAGCAGGTCTCAGAAGTGGTATTTACTGGCCTTGCCAGCCCTGTGCTTTCCTCTCCCTCACTTTGTGAGCCCTTTATGAAGGGAGATCATTTCCTCCAGCTTGCGATGTCTACCACAGATGGACACCGCTGCTGCCCTGAGTATCTTCAGGAGTAAGTTCTGACGTTACAACTGAGTCTGTGCCTTGCCCCGCTTTTCACCCTTCCCAAGCCTTAACCTGGTCATGCAGCCCGTGCAGATGTTCCGCGTGGGGAGGAGATGGGCCTGGTGTTCCTTGCCAGGCGAGAGGCTCGGGCCCAGAGGCTGGTTTTTAAGATGGAGAGTGGACGTGCACAGCTCTGACGTGGGCAGACACTCCTGTTTGAACTGACTTTGTGCCGTGCGAGCTCGGTCATGGCAGTGGTTTGTGTTTCCATGGGACAGAGGCTGGCTGGTGCTTCCCGTCGGGAAGATTCATAGCTGAGGTGAAAATTCTGCTTTTAGCCTCTTTCTTGGTTGGTTGCTTTCCCATTTATAAACTGGAACGTGAGCATGGCCAGAATCCGTAGCCTAGCCTCTGGTAAACCTGTCCGACGGGCTTCAGTACGTGAGCCAGCGGGTAGGGCAGAGGACGCTGAGCTGCTGGAAGTCCTGGTCCTATTGCCAATATACTGCCTGGTCTTGGGCCAGTTGCTTCCCCGCCCCGTTTCCCTTCCCCCCTTTGTCTGCCTTGTCTACTAGAGCATATGCCCACTGGCAGGGCTGTTCCTTTGTGTGTGTGTGTGTGTGTGTGTGTGTGTGTACACAGTGCCTACCACAAGGGGGTGCTAATCTCTGAGGGGACCCCTAGGCACTACTGGAATAAACAGAATAAACACACCTCTGCGCAGAAGGGCCTATTTTCAGGACTTAAGTGGTGCAAAGGCCTTGGTCAAGCCAATTTTGCCCTGGGTGCACAAAATGTCTCCTCTAGGCCGAATCGTGTAAGGTGCTGAACCCTTGCAGCTCCCACTGGCCTTTCAGGAGGCACTCTGCACCAGCATCTCCTAGGATCAGGTCACCCGGCCTCACAGCTTCAAACAACTGATTAATATCATCTTCCCTCCTAAAGCGACAGATGCTCCCAGCTCTAGGGCTGGCACAGATAAAGGAACATGCTTTGATCCCGAGCGCCCCATATTTCCTGCAGTCAGTCGACGTCAAATGTCATTGCCAAGTCTATGAGAGCGGTGGGAAGGTTAGTACTTCACTTTGCAGGCCCCTGTGCCGGAGGTATAGTCCCTTTGGGCTGAGCGGGATTGCAAGCATGAATTTCTTTGAGATTCAGTTTCTAGTGAACCCAAAGTCGTAAGCAAATTGAGTCCCACTGTCTCAGTTGCATGTCAAAACCATATGAAACTGAATTTCTCATCAGCTTGATGCAACAAAATGCACTCAAAACTCGGCTCATGTGACCCTTCTGCTGGATAACAACGTGAATTTGGAGTCTGGAATGACAGCCAGAGCCAAGGGAGTTTTGCATGGTTTTAGGTTTATTGTGAACATTTCACCAGTTTCTGTTATACAGATGCTGGTTATGGTAACTCCTAACTTAGAATTTAAGTTACAGCAAAGGATACTCCCTCTGACACTATAAACAGTCTACAATCCTCTTGTTTTATATATTCACTGTAGAGTAATGCCTGGCACTTACATGATCCAACTTATTCTCTGAGATGTTGTTGCAGCTGGGAAAAAGAACCTAGTAATTTTTCAGGATAAATTGGATTCAACGTACTTTTATATTGTGCAAAGTATTTTATTTTTTATTGAATAAAAGAGACAAATAAGCAACTTTCCATGAAGCAGAAAGGAGGAGAACTTCCTGGAGTAAATTATTCGTTGGGAATTCTTTTTCTGCTCTAGAGAAGGGTGAGTAACCGATATTTTGATTCAGTGGCTGAAATCAGCAATAAGATTCATTGAGGATTGAACCAAAATGTTCATTTTTCGAATTACTGGGCAAAACAAATGCTTTAAAAAAAATTGATGAAATTGACCAAAACTTGTGAATAGTTTTGATTGTCCCAAATCTGCATTTTTTGGTGAATAAAACTATTTGGGTGAAATTTTTCAGGTGACTCTATTCAGTTCTGTTTTATTGATCACTTACTTATTCTACAGTAGGACCCAAATACCGTAATCAGGATCATAGTCCCATTGGGCTAGGTGCTGCACAAATCCAAATGAAGAAACAGTGCCTGTCCTGGAGAGTTTACAATTTAAGGCCAAAATCCTGCAGATAGATGTGACTAGGCACAGGAGGCTGGCTGTCCGGATCCATCTTGAAGATTTAGCCCTAAATAAACACGTGACAAGTCAAGAGAATAAACAAGGTGAGGGCTGGAAGATGAGTGGTTATAAATACAGAGTAGAACTGAATAAAAATTTTCACATGAAACTTTTTTTTGGCAAAAACTGCAGATTTGGTGACATGAACGTTTTGCAAATGCATACTGGTGCTGCTAAATTGTTTTGGTCAAAAAAAGAAAAAAATTCCCCAAGTGAAATGTTTCGTTCTGATATTTTCAAAATGAAACGTTTCATGTTTTTAATTCAAACCAACTTTTCTTATCAAAATGTCTTTTGTTTTTTTAAAAGTAACCAAAACCATTTTAAAATGACCAAAATCAAAACAAAATGTTTCATTTAATCCTCAGTGATTTCAACAAACTGGAAAAGGCAGCACAAGTTGTGAGCAGGGCCATCCAGGAAACGGAAATTCTATTTCACAAAAAATGTTGAGGTTTTAGTTTTATTTTATTTTTTTGTCCCACATTGGAACAAGAACAAGACCCTTCAAAAGAGAGGGCCACACCTCCCCAGAAAAGCTGGCATCCCAGTGGCCCAGGTGCTTGCCTGGGATGCGGGTGACCCAGAGTCAAGTTCTGCTCCGAATCCGATACATTTCAGGGCAAAGTTTTGGTTTTGATGAATCAGCATTTTCTGATGAGAAACACTTGTGTTGAAAACTTCCCCCCGGGGTTAGTGCTGCAGCCCGCATCTTGCTTTGGATAGGTGTAAGCATGGGCAGCGGGTATCGTGGGCTGGGGAAAGCTGTGGTCAGGCCTGGCCCTGCCCATACTCAGTCCCCAGATGCGCCTCCTGCTTCCACTCCGGGCGGCTCCAGTCTCCCTGTGGGGTGGCCCCGGCTCGGGCCATGCCACCTGCCCTTCCAACGCTCCGGGGCTGGGAGGCTGGGACCGCGCCACCCACTCTGCTGCTGGGCAGGGAAGCTGCCGGCGCTGCGGGGCTGGGAGCACTAGCCTGGGGCGGGGGGCCAGTGGCTGCGGTGGGGGTGGGCTTTGGGCTCTGTGGAGTGGAAGGGGTGTGGGGCCTCAGGCAGAAGGGGTGGGGCTGGGAGCTAGCCTCCCCCAGCCGGACGTTCATGCGCTGCCATTGGGTGTAAGTGGGGAGAGCCCCTGCTCCCCTTTGAACTATGAAATTAACACTCACCTTTTCTCCAGCGATTTCTCTCCTTGCAGCATCTCCTCACCTTATTCCGTGCTTCCCACTCTGCAACTCAATTGCCTGGAATAGGATTGCAAGTTTTTAAGGTTAACAACTGAGCCGTAGCACCCAAAATACACCTCATTTGTTCGACGGAGTTTTTGTTGTTAGTATAGTGTCACTATGCTGCACATCATGGCTGATCAGAAGTTCTGGCGTGCAGATGGAAGAGCAGTTCTGATTCCACCCAGCCAATGGCAGTGGAAAACTCACCTGAATCGCTTCATTACAAAGTTAAGTTCAGAAAGTGGAGCTGGCGGGAAAACCAACATTCTTCCAGTTGGAAAAAATTTGGAATGAAAAAATCTTTGTTCAGAACTTGGAATGGTAAAATGTTACGTTTCCCACGGGGAGTTTTGAATGGCGTCAAAATGAAAATATTCTGAACTAACATTTTTGAAACAAATTTGTTTTGTCTCCTTTCAACTTAAAATGTCGTGTTGGGTTTTTGACTGAAGAACCAAAGTGAAACAACATTTTAAGTCAAAAGGAAAAGCTTTGTCTGGATGTTTCCGCTGGGAAAATCAAACTTTGTCATCAGAACTGATGTGTTCCCCATGAGGAATGCCCATCCCAATTCAACTGGTTTGTGGGGAGACTTTCCCCAGACTAAACTTCAGCCAGCTCCATCAAACAGCTGTGCAGAGAAGCAGCTTGTCAGAGGGGCAGGTGGGTGAGTTCCCAGGTTAATCAAACCAGCTCAGGTTGTTTCAAATAGCAAAGAACCAGCAGATTCTACCTCTGTTTCAATAAAGGTGCTCAGGTCACCAGACTTACGCCATGCTGTGGAGCCTCTGCATCTCTTCAACAAAATCCTCTGGCACTTGAAATAACGAGCTCTGCTACTTCAATGTGTTTTATACGTCCTACCTTGAAAGCAAAGAACCTGTCTTCCCTCTGCTAACCAGGCTCAATGCTCTATCCTGAAGCCTGTCTGTCTCACTAACTCTCTTTCAGAGAAATGCTCAATTATTGCAAAGTAGAGGTTTGCTTTTCCCCAGGAGTGTCCAATCCACAGAAGCACCCTCTTGTGCAAAGGCAAACTGCCCCTTCTCATGCATTTCGCAGGGGCTTGGTCATGGTTTTCCGGAGGAGGGAGTGGGGTATAGAAATGTAACTGCACAGAAGACAGTTTCCCACCCACAAAGCTGGAGAAGTGTTAATATTTGAGCTTCCTGATCAAATCTCCCAGGAGACAAGGGCATGATTTATTCTTGCTTCTCGGAGCCGTTAACATCCAAGGGCTAAGAGTCTTTGACGGCTGGGAGCAGATTTTGGGGCCAGTGTGGAAAAGACAAGGGAGGAAATGTGCTTGAACTGTGTCCTCAGAACCTACTGATGAGGAAACACAAGATGAAAAGCGACACCTCCTGCAAGCAGAACAAGGCTCAAGGGCTTACGAGGAGTTCCCCTCTAGGAAAGCTTGATGCTGAACAGTGATGGAAGGGGAACAGCTTACAACCTGCCCTGTGCCGCTGAATGGTGTAGTGGTGGCTCCCTCAGAGACACCTGGGCTGCAGCTGTGGAAATCCGGGCACTGGGAACGGTGCAGGCTGGGGGCAGAGTGGGGCGCCTGAGGAGAGAGCTAAGCTAGCTGAGCGAAAAGGCCCACTGCCTGGGGGAAGGTGGCGCTAAGGTAGGGTACCGAGATCAAGGTATAAATGCAAACTCCAGATGCCGTGGAGGGGAGAGGCAGAGGTGTCTGGGTGTCTGTGGTGCGGCTAAGCTGCTAATGTACTCGGGTTCTTCGGGGAGGGTGGAGTTTGCTTGGGATGTGATGAATTGGGTGGAGGCGTACAGGGAGCAGCCAGAAGTGCTGGGATGGAGGTGCTGTCTGAGATGGCCACGGGAGACTTTGACACTGTGAA
The DNA here is from genome assembly GCF_965140285.1 of Lepidochelys kempii. Classification (NCBI taxonomy): domain Eukaryota; kingdom Metazoa; phylum Chordata; order Testudines; family Cheloniidae; genus Lepidochelys; species Lepidochelys kempii. The sequence continues at coordinate 82,921,275 of NC_136389.1, read as the reverse complement.
TCAGCTCAGTGGCCAGTTCAGTGAACCGGAACCAATCAAGGACAGGCGTGGAGAAGAAATGTACGTGGGGAAGCGGGAGTCTTTTGTGACTGGCAGCTGTATGTGACTTTGACAGATTCCAGGGACGGGCGCTGGTTTGGGTTTGGCTTGTACGGGAGAGAAGGTAAAGAACCCTGGCTAAAGCGCACAAGCCCTTGTTAGCTTCAGCTGATATGAAATGCTTCCTGTGTGCAAAGGAAACGAGCTGCCCTAGGTGAGACCCAGAAGATTGGGTTAAGGTGGAGAGAGGCTCACACTCCAACAGAATGATCAGAACCTCTTTGCTCCAGAAATTCCATGGGTCCAAGCTGCAAAAATCCAGGTTGCATCTTAAATGGCCTGACATTTGGAAGTGATCAGAGGCATGTGTGGGCCAGGCAGGGTGGGGCTGGGGCAGCTGGAGACTCGCGCAGCGAGAAGGTGGAACCTCAGCCTTGAACAGTGGTTAGGGAAGGCACTGGTACAGAGGGAGGCAGGTGCCGTGAGCCTGTAGGGAAGCAGCTGCACGACAGCTGGCTTGTAGAGATGGGAGGGCCGGAGGCTCAGTTGGGGGTTTGTGTTAGCTGCATTGGGGTATTTGTCAGTTGGGGTAATTGGTCCCAAGTCTATTGCTATTCAGATTAAAAAAAAATAACCTTTGCTGAGCACTCTAGTGTATCGGGCTGAATTCGGGAAGTGCAGATAGTGTCTGTAAATGCAAAGCTGTGGTGGCCACAAATGCTGCTGGCTGAGACTCTCCTGAACCTCACATACAATCTGAACCTCGGCTGATGGTTGGGGTGGTTTTGTAGGATCTGAGCTGGTTCACCCACACCCAGAGATGCCCTAGAATGTGGCACCGATGTCTCGTGTGTTCTTAAGAAGCTGCGAGGAATCTCGAGAGGAAATTAAATCTACATAGAGTCTAATCCTCCGACATCTTGCCTGGGGGTTAATTTAGTGTCTGTCTTTCCTTAACCAGAAAGAAAATAATTCTGAAAGCCTGGTGGCTTTGTGATTCTGCACCCCCAGGGCCTGATCAGCGTGAGCGTTGTGTGTGGGTGAGGAGCCTTTCTGTGTCACTGCCTTGCGTCAGGGCAGCATTCTGCTGCTGGCCGGTTGCCCTAAAGCCAGGGAGAAGATCTGGCCACTTGTGATTCCCCTGGGGTATCAGAGTCATCAGGGTTGACCCACCTCAGGAGTTCCCAGGCCACTCCCTGGACAGTAGGTGTTGCCTGAGGAAAAACAAATGGGTCTGGGATTTCTTATGCCCCAGCTAACCCTAGCTGGTGAATGGCTTCTTAGGGCCATAGGTAGCTGGTGCAACTTTGAATACCCTCAGGGCTGATCTGATTTGTGCCTTGAAATTAGCCAAGTCCCTGGCAATACCTCTGTGTGGGTGGGTGGGTGGGACACAGGTGACTTAAAGCCACCTTCATCCTCCACCACCTCAACCCATGCCAGGCACGTGAAAGGTCGACCTCAGAGCCCAGCCCAAGATGGATTAGTGTGTGTCCAAAAATATTTCTCTGCTGATTGGCTAAGGAAGTTTGACATTACTGCCCTGTGAAGCCTTTATGGCGCAAGACAAAGCCAAGCACAGACGGGAGCTAGAGAGGGGCACGTGTGGTAGAACGTACAGAGAGACAGAGCCCAGCGTGATCTCTGCGGGGGTATCCTGGGGGCACCCTCTGGGTGCGACTGTAATGCCACTGATGTTTCAACGTCACAGAGGAAATGCATGTATATCTGTTTTTGTTTTGTTTTTTAAAAAATTCCTTCCTCTGAAGCATCAGGGATGGCCACAGCTGGAGATGGGACCCTGGATGGGGAGGGCCAGGGCCCTGAGGTGGCACGGAGCATTCTCTCTCTCAGGTGCGTGGCTGGCCGGTTCTTGCTCACAGGCTCAGGGTCTAACTGATCGCCACATGTGGGGTCAGGAAGGATTTTTCCCTCCAGATCCGATTGGCAGTGACCTTGGGGGTTTTTCACCTTCCTCTGCAGCGTGTGGGTCATTTGCCAGGAATCTCTGTGTATATCTCACTGAATCATTTCCATGCTTTTGCAGAGACCTCGGGCACTGGTGTGTTTCAGGGCCTCATATTCTCTCCCTGTGGCACATCATTGTTTCGTTCCCTGGGGGCTGTTCTACTTTGGTCTCATTTCAGTTGTTGAGTTTAGTGTGCGGGTGTTGTGGGGTGGCAGTGGCCTGTGCTAAGATCTGGGGGTCCCTTCTGGCCTTAAACTCTCTGACTACAACTCAAAAACTCACCATTTCCCCCAAAGTGCTTTTCAGCACTGTCCCCAGATCAACTCTGCTCTGTGGGGCTTCTACAAATCCCATTGGTTCCAGTGGGCGAATAATTGGGCTTTTGCCCTGAATAAAGGACTAATTTATAGCCTTTTTCCCCTTCTGCTACAAAATACGGTCACCACTGCAGAACCTGCTAGCGACACCTACTGGGTTAAAACGCAGCAGGGCCAATTTTTGCACGGCACCGAACCAGGGTGCCTGGCAGAAAGGAGCAGTTTTTATTGCACTTGTTCTGAATTGCTTAGCAGTGGGGTGGTCATAGTATGTCAATTTGTGCTTTCTAAAAATAAACCTGTTGGGTTACGGTATGAGCACCCATAGCACAGAAAGCCGGGAAGACGCTAGGTTTGAACAGAACCAATGGCAGAACAGGAGTGCTGGGCAGTTTGCCGAATAACCTCTGAAAGGCTGCGGAGAGCCAGTGTGCTGTGGGCCCCTGCTGGCCGCAGGACCAAACCCCTGGAGCGGTGTTTAGAAAGTAGCCTTGGCTTGTCATTTGGCACTTGTGGGGTTTTGGGCCTCTCTGTCTGTTTGCGTTTGCCTGGAACTTGAAAAAAAAAAAAAAAAAACCTGAAGGAAAGAGGCGGCACTGCTTTGTGACCAAGCTGTTGTAAACTCCTCATGTTGAGGATGATCAAAGGGTGAGCCTGAGCGCACATGTCCCTTAATTTCATTTGAAGAGTCTGGCGAGCTTTCTCTTGTTCTGGCTCCCAGCATGGGATCGTCAGCTCGGATTAATAAACCCGTCAGACTATCCTTTTGTTCTTTGGTAGCAGTGCAGTTAATTCCTCAGATGCTTAGTGCAGGAGGAGTGGACAACCCTTTCATTTGTGATATTACCGCTCTTCACTGCATTGTTTGGGGGGGGTGGGGTAGAGCGGGCAAAGTTCATAATGTCAGCTGGCCATTTCAAGTGTCCCATTACCGAGACAAACCACCCACCCCTCTCTACTTTAGTGTAATTGCGGCTTTTTCCAAACACTTCAGAGCGTGTTTCTAAGCACAGTGCGCAGCACATAATATTAGATTTGGTTTTGGAATAAAACGATAAACTGTTGCCACTATGGATGTAGACATAATTATCCTAAATCTATTTTAATCTATTCTGCCTCTTAGAATATTCTATGTTCTCTTTTAATAAGAGAATGTTCGGCCTTTGATGTTCTAGCGGAGGTGTAGAAAGCTCTCTTCTGCTTGCTAGAAATGTTAATTAAATAGCCTGCATTTCTCTTCATTAGCTGCATTAACACCTTTTAATATCTCTTTAAAATCTTGTTCAATTTACTTTCTTTAATCTTTTCCTTTCCCAAAGTGTCACATCACTTTGATCCTCATCTTCGTCTTTTCTTTGATGACAACTTTGAGCTTCATTTGTATTTGAATTGAAATGGAAATTTCCTAATTACCCAGAATTCAGTGTTATGCCATCAGTGTACATTTTACCATGGCATTTTGATATCTGAATTAGCGCTACATGCCTCCCGTTTCCACCAATCCACGGGGGAGGGGGAACACGTGCGCAATCTAATATTTGGTTTCAGAGTAACAGCCGTGTTAGTCTGTATTCGCAATAAGAAAAGGAGGACTTGTGGCACCTTAGAGACTAACCAATTTATTTGAGCATGAGCTTTCGTGAGCTACAGCTCACTTCATCGGATGCATGAAGTGAGCTGTAGCTCACGAAAGCTCATGCTCAAATAAATTGGTTAGTCTCTACGGTGCCACAAGTCCTCCTTTTCTTTTTGCGAATCTAATATTTGTCTCTTAAAAACTCAACAGTGCCAACTTTATTCCCCCACCCCAACACGCAAGTGAGCTCTTTTACCGTCCGGTGCTACAGCCTACACAGGCTGCGTGACTACTCACTCCTGCAAGGCAGGGAACACTCGGACCCGGATCCCACGCAGCACTTACGCACATGCTTGACTTTCAGCATTTTAGCAGTGCCATTGAAGTATGTGTAACTGATTTGTTGGGTCAGGGCCACAAAGCTCACTCTCTTGTTGGATCGAATGAAAAGTGATGATGATCGAAAGGTGCAAAACAACAACTGACCTGATTTCTCTCTTCTCAGTGTGGCCTAGTTAACCCCGTCCCCTTTCCTTTGTTTCTTATTGAGAGAGGCACCATCTGCTGGAGCCTTTTCAAGCTAGGAAAATAGAAAACTTAAAAACGGGATTTCCTTTCCCTTGTTTGTGTGGGGTTAGTTTTCTCTGTAGCATTTCTCTCTGCTTTGTATCGGGTGCTGTTCTGGCTCCATGGTGAGCTGGCACTCAGCGTGGAAAAAAAATGATACTTACTTTGAGCATTTTCCTGGGAGACCCGATGGTTTGGCAAGTATTTCAGATTTGATTGACAGAGAAGTTTCACACAGTCACGGCCTTAAAAAAACAAAACCAAAACCCCAAATCAAAAAACTCTACACTGTGGTCAGCTGGGCTAAGGGCATGCTCTCCACCGCTGGCCATCCAGTCATCTCCTCTCACTTCATCTGACATGGGTCATCTGTGAACCATGGAAGGTGATGGAGGGTTTACAGGCCATGCTAGCTACAGTGGAGGGCAAAAGATTATAATAAAGTCCTACCCAAACCATCAGTAGCTGTCAGCCAGGTACATTTCTCCCCCAGGATGTTCACTGATGCCACTAAACTCCGAGGGAGAACCCTCCGAATGCGCTGATGCCCTGCATTCCTCAGAGTCATTGCACAGTCAAAGCCGAGAAGCAGATGTCGGCTGTTACAGCCTTGCTTTATGCCTTGTGTGCTGCGCTGTACGTGATCTCATCTGTCTTGTCTCCTGCTCTCCTGCTTGCCGTCAGGGATTGAGGGGCACAATCTCCCACCACCACGTCTCTCCCGGTGCCAGCCCTTCTTATCCCCAGCTCTCAGCAGCCTTCTCGGATGCCATGAGGGCCACAGCAGCAAAGTCCATCCTAATCAGCAGCCCCTAAGCCAGGGGTTTTCAATCTGTTTTCATTTGTAGACCCCGAGAAAATTTCAAATGGAGGTGCCCTTTGGTAATCTTAGACATAGTCTGCTGACCTCCGGGGTCCACAGACCACAGGCTGAAAACCACCGCTCTAAGCAGTTCCCACGTGCATCTCCCTAGCTAGTCTGAACCAGCTAGTCTGAACTGTCGTTCTCCCCACTTTTTCTCTCGTTAGGTACAAACTCTGTGTTGTACAAAAGCCCCGGTGTCAGCCTGTCCTTCCACTGGTCCCAGTCGCTGGCTAGGCCATAGAGGCGTGTTTCCCTGCGGCTGTGTTCCACCAGCCACTGTTGGGCTATAAATGTCCAGAGCTGCACAAAGGAAGCCATTTGCCATGCACAAGGAACTTGATTAGGCCTACAAAGCCCTTGTGCTCTCCGGTGTCATCTACTGGCACCTCTTCCATTTATTAGCTATTTACATATGTACAGAACTCTTATGTAACCCCCAGCTTGCTTGGAGGGGTGCTTTGTCTCCCTCTAGCAGTGGCTAGGGCCCCTAGAGAATGATGAGCCTGCTACCGTCTTGGCTAACAGATGTGAGTCTTTTAGCTCATGCAATAGGAGTCACGTTCAAGTTCATTGAGGTGTTTTAAAACTAATTGTATACCTGGGGTTTACCTCTGTTTCTTGCTGCTTTTCCTTCCTGCCCCTCTGTCATAGATGATGGTCAATGCTGTACGTGCGAGTCCAGTGAAAGCAGAATGCGTGCATTACGAACCCTGGAAGGTTTATTGCTCTCCTTGCAATGAAATTAAACTGCAGAAATCGACGCTTGCTGTGTACATGGCTTGCTAACTGAGCTTTCTGTGCCTACCTCCTCCACTGCAGTTTTCACCTTACAAATAACTGAGTAATCGCCGGTACTGTGTGATTTACCTCTGTGAGTGATTCCTGCCTCGGGAGGCTGGAGTGGGGAAATGTAACTTTTTTAAAATTCAGCATGAGCATGTGGGATGAGTTATGTCCTTGGTGTATTTAACTTTCCCCACTCCTGCTCCCTGAGCCCAGGAGATAGTTTGTATTGCTGTCTATCTGCAACGTCTCTGCCAGCTGCAGCCTTGTTTTTTATTAATGGACTAAAGCAGAGAGTGTATTGATTTCCCAGTTATAGCGCTGACATTTTGGGCCTGTTTCGATGGCAGTGTACATGAGCTTATACATCTAGGTACATTCTCCCTGTCTAGGTAAACAAGGAGATCGAGTGTCGAGGAAGCAGGTGGCTGGGTGGTGGAGACCCAGCGGATTTTAAAGCCCTATGTATGAGATGACCATTTTGTTATGATCTGGGAGTTGTGCCTATGTTGGCAACACGCAGGAACATTTCATACCAAGTGCTGTTTTTCATGCAGTGATCACTAAGGACCTGATCCAAAGCCCACTGAAGTAAAAAGGATCTTTCTATTGACTACAATGAGCTTTGAATAAACCACTGATTTCTGCCCATCCTACCCCCCTGAATGTTCTGAAGTCCGCTCTTAGGGCTGTACTTTACTCCACAGTTATTCTTTGGATAGCGCAGGTTTTGAAACCAGCCTTTCGTGCCCACAAACCAGTTTATAAAGTCTCATCAATTGCAGGATGTGTGTATATGTTCCTCTAATGCAACAGATCTTATCGCAGACACACATACCTAGAAGCAAGTCTAATACATGGGCTGAGCCCTAAACTGTGTTAGATTTCTGAAGTGTGTTAGGATTAGAGAGAAATCCTTCCACTGCACAGGTCAGGATCTGTGAGTTTCAGAGATAACAACCTTTATTGAAGTTTCCTGAAGGTATTGTGAGGATTATCCTACAGAAATGGTCTTGGAGCCATTCATTTTGAAGTCGGCAGATACAGTAGGCTATAGACTTTGATCTACAAGTCATACATACAAATGGATTAGACATTACACTGGTCTTTGAAAGAAATAGAAGCACCTTTCTGATTTTTGCAGGCTTAAAATATAACAAGGCAAGAATCAGGTTGTGCTTTTGAGAGAAAAATATCAATCCTCTCCTTAAAGATCTTATTCTTGGTGCTCATGATCAGAATATTTGGTGTATCCAGTAATAACAAATGGGCACACTTTGTAACAATAACCTTAGTTATGAATCATATTTGTGTGACCCACACATATAGTACTTATTGAGCCCAAGAGACTATTGATTGACTGACTTATTGTTCACAGACCTGTCCTGATTTCTGCATAAATATTCTTTATTCATAAATATTCTCCCAATACTTCAGGCTGGGGAATACTCACTCGCTTCAGACTGATTGGCCACGTGGTATGTTTCCTGATTGGATGACTGAAACGTAAACAGGAGAATAACCAATGGTGAATAATGCATTCTGTACAGGGCTGTGATGGAGGATGGAGGGTCTTGTGGCTAAAATGCAGGATGGAGACTCGGGTAACCTGCATTCAATTCCCAGGTCCACCAAGGCTTTCTGGGTGAACTTGGCTAAATCATTTACTCTCTCTCTGACTCAGTTCCTTATCTATTACATAGGAATAATAAATCTTCCCTACCTCACAGGAGTAAAAAATTAACGACCGAGTGGTGCTCACATATATGGTAATGAGTCGGGCCAATAAGAGAGGGGAGGGATAGCTCAGTGGTTTGAGCATTGGCCTGCTAAACCCAGGGTTGTGAGCTCAATCCTTAAGGGTCCATTTAGGGATCTGGGGCAAAAATTGGGGATTGGTCCTGCTTTGAGCAGGGGGTTGGACTAGATGACCTCCAGAGGTCCCTTCCAACCCTGATATTCTATGATTCGAAGAGAGAGGTAAAGCACTGAGAAGATTTTCATGAAAGCCAGTGGCTGTACAAATATTGATGGCTAGCTCGTAACGTCCTCATGAATAGAAGAGAATCTAGTCTGAGTAATTCATTCAATGGCTATATTCAAAAATCTGTACCCATCTTTTTCATTATTTGACCAACAGGAATATTTACATGGGAACATGAAACGTTTGCTAACAGCAACAGTAATCATCGCTCGGGTCAGCAAGACTGTGACATTACTTCTAAGCATAATGGCAATGGACCAATCTGGGCTGGTTCAGGAAACGTGTATGTACCTCCAGTGATGAGCTGCCAAAATCTTAACGATGGGTTCCCTCCTTACCCCACGAGGGGGTCGTTGCCCACTCCCGCCCCCCGAGACTCCTGCCGCATCCAACCCCCCTGCGTTCCTTGATGCCCCCTCCGCCCCGGACCCCTGCCCCATCCACTCCTGTCCCCTGACTGCCCCCAGAACCGGGCAGGAGGGTCTCGTTGGCCACCGTAGTGGGTGTCCACCCCACCCCTACGAGCCAGAGGCACCTGCCAGGAGGCGAGGTGGGGAGTCCCAGTGGTGCTTACCTGGGGCAGCTCCCAGGAAGCATCCGGCAGGTCCCTCTGGCTCCTAGGGGTGGGGGCTACAGGCGCCAACTTCCCAATGTGCCGGGGGGTGCTCACTGCTTAACCCCTGGCTCTGCCACAGGCCCTGCCCCCACTCCACGCCTTTCTGCCCCCTCCCCTGAGCCTGTTGTGTCCTTGCTCCTACCCCAGAGCCTCCTGCAGGACACGAAACAGCTGATCGGGAGAGAGGGGGAGGTGCTGATTGGCGGGGGTGCTGGTGGGTGGGAGGTGGTGGGAGCAGGTGCGGGGATACTCTCGGGGGGCTGCTGACGTATTACTGTGGCTCTTTGGCAATGTACATTGGTAAATTCTGACTCCTTCTCAGGTTCAGGTTGGCCACCGCTGGTTTAGAGGTTGCCACTGGCTAGTCTGGTGGGGTCTGGGGTCCTGCAACCTGTCCACCTCTAGTTATTTGTAACCGTGGAAGATTTACAGCTGCTCTATGCATGGAGGGGGTGGCACAGAGAGGGTTTTTTAACCCTAAGAACTTGTGTGGGGTTCTGGATGGGCTGGTAGGGAAATGGACTGCTGGGGTTAAACATGGGTTTACGTTCGGGGCGGGACGTCCAAACGATGGTCAGAAACGTTGCCGAAGTGGTTGTCGTTGCCTCCAGCTGGTGTAAGCTCTGTTGGTAGAGCAGACTCCCAGGTGCTGGGAGGCGCTCAGCCCTCTTGGTCCTGGGGTTAGTGAGTCAGCTGCTGCGGGTGCACCGGGGGGGGGGCAGGACATAACAGGCAACGCCTTCAGTTCAGTGCATGCAGGTGACTGGAGGAAACCTCTGATCCCGTGGACACAGGCTTTCCCACTGTGTTGCTGGCTAGGGAAGGGAACGGTCCCCTGGTTGGCATGTACAGTTAGTGAGGTCAGTGAGGGTGAACCCGAACAAAAGTGCCTTGGTCTTGTTCCCCTGCAAGATCAGGATGGCTTCTTACCATGCCACCCAAGTAACTTGTGCTCATGCAGCTGGCCCTTGATTTTCCAGGACTGGAGAGAAGTCAGAGAGATGGCTGGCTGGAGTTGGGGTGGGGTGAGGCCAGGACTCCCCGTGGTCTCTGAAGCACTTGGCACTCTGGTGCCTCTGGGCAAACAACAAAGAGAGGGACTTCTGCTGGCCACAGTTCCCTTGGCATGTGAAAATCCCTTGCTGACCACAGGTTGCAGCCTCTAGGACAACTACATGCTTAATCAGCATGCCAGCCCCAAACCAACCAGGTTCACTGTAACTCAGGGCTCGCTCATCCATTTGAACAGCCTCCTCTGGCTACACCTATTTGTTGCCGCCGTAGGTCCCACCTGTCCCATGCCCTTTCATTGAATGACCAGCCTGCTGCCCTCTCTCCTGCTTCTTGATTAACCCTGTGTCCTTTCCAGCATCCTAGAGTCACCAGCTCCTGCCTTTCCAAGCAAGAGCACTCAGCCCTACTGTAGCGTTCGTCACTAACAGCCCCCTGAGAGGCTGGTGCATAAGGAGTTTAAGGGCATTTCCAGGGGCAAAGCTGGGTTTTTAAATCAAACCATCCAAGTTCATAGCACTTTCTCAGCAGAAACAGTGTGTAACTGAGGTTTCCTTTTCTTACACAGCTTTGCTGGAACTGAAGGGATCTGGATGTGTTGTTTACCTTATTGCTTCAAAGGATTCTCAACAAAGTGCCTGCTCTCTACAACAGTAAGTACAAATGTGAAAACGCAGCTAACCATCGCTCGCGGTGTCCTCTAAACTCTGACCGGATTCCACGGCAGGGAGAGGACCCCCCTTGAGATTTGACATGCAGTTTAGGCAGTTACCATGCAGTGGCCTGTTGTTGTACATTGACTAGAGACAGGAGGAAAAAGATACTGAAGGCTGTAAAGGGCCAGGAAACTTGCGGCTTCTATCAGAGGAAGAGAAGTGGCGTTTGTATAGTGCTTCCCATCGTCACGTACATTAACTAATCCTCACTATGCATATAGGAAATCCTAAGGAGGGGAACAGAGGGATTAGGTGACTTGTCCAAGACTACAAAATGTGTCTGAGTCAGAGAGAGAATTGGAATTGCAGACTCTTAAACATTCATCAAAGAACGAGTCATGGATATTGCACATATACGTGCCCAGAGAAAGGACCGTTGTTGGAGTATGACCAACATGGTAGGTTGGAATGAATGATTTCAAATGGCCATAGGTTGTAGGGGCAGTAAAATAATGGAATCCAAAACCTGCACAGCTAGGGAGAATGGGAATTCTCCCATTTAACAGCCTGGCTGGTGCAGGGGAATAGAGGGGGTAGGCCATTGTTTCAGACTGAGAAAGGATGCACACCAGGAGCAAATTCTGCTTTTGTGTGTTTGCAAGCTACTTCTGTTGGCATCAGTGGATTGTTCTGTGCATGTGCGCGAGCAGAATTTGGCCTGAAGGATCCAGCTGCAACAGGAGAGAGTTTTGTCAGGCTGCGGCATCTTCCCTTCAGCTGGACCCTCTTTGGCTATGTAAACCCTGCAGGCTGGTGCACCTGGGTGGGTCACCATTTCCCTGTGGCATAGACTTGTTCCCCAACTCCAAGCCACTGAAAGGGAGAGTGTAACCTAGAACATGCTGGCTTCCCTCCATTCTTGTTGCTTCTGGGATTGTTCTGTCTGTCTGTATGCTGTGCTTTATCGCCGTGGTATCAGTCTTCCTGGCTCTCATTCCTAGCTCCAAACACCACATTCCCCCGCTGACTTAAACAAATACGTGAGGTTATATTAGTGGAGTTTGTCAGCCCCTTTGCACACCACTGTCTGGTGCTGGGACTCTTTCTAGGAGTTGCATTACGGGCCCATCTGATTTGTGGGCACAGCCACGTGGTTGGATGTTTACATGCCGTCATTCGTGTGTGCAACTAATTGTACCTGCAGTTATTTTGGGGACTCGGCAATGGAGGCTGCCTTAAGTTCCCTCTGGAAATACTCAAGCCTAATGTGACTTGCAAGAGGTCCAATAGCACATCTTTGCAGAATCCGGAACTGAACCCACATGAGTCTCCTGTTCTAAGCACTAGAGAATGTTGCTTTCTGATCTTACGCCTTCCGGGCCTTCTGTGGTACAAGTTGCTCTCTTGTGAGGGTTTCACATTAAGGAATGTTTGTAATTTAAAGCAATTGCATTATCATCATTAAGTAAAGGTCTTAAGACTTCATGTAATGAGAAGCTTTTTAGGGAATGTTTGTTTCTGTTAATGGGATTGTGTTGTATTTCTCTACTCTCTGGTGTTTCTCCTGTAATTTTTTTCAGTAGAAAGAAATGAAATCTGAAAACTTTTCTTTGTCAGATGTAATTAGTTTTTAGGTTTGAGGAACAAAGAGCTCTGAGGTTTTGAGGATCGCTTCAAATTAAATCTTCACTCGCTGTGGAAGTAAGGAGAGGAAGACAGCAAATTGGACATGCCAAAAAATCTTCTTTTGAACAGAACCTTTGCTTTTATAGCTGTTCCACAAGAGGAGCCAAAGGGATTGAAATATCAAAGCTTGAGATGCCATTGCTTTGGAGGTCTTGTTGATAGGCTCCAAACGTTCCTGTCCCACAAGGAGCTCTTGTGTATATAACAATGGCAGCTGCCAATGTGAGCGTGCTTCTCGGTGAAGCTGCTCGCCCACAGCCACACTTGAGGCCTTAAAACTTACAGCTGGTTTGTTTTCAGAGGTCCATTTTAAGTTTCAATAGCTCTTGGAGGAAAGGCTTCCAAAACGGCCGCAGGAACTTGCTCCTCAGGGGAGCAAATCCAAAATGGCAGCCACAAGTGGGCCCCCATAGCTGCTTTGTAAGATGTAAGAGCTGATTAACAACATAGGAATTGCCAGTTTGGATCAGATTCATGATCCACCTAGTTCAGGATCCTGTCTCCCACAGTGGCCAGCACCAGAGGCTTCAAAACAAGATGCAAGATCCGCACAGTGGTAGGATAATCTGCTCCCTACATTAATCTCATTCTCATTAGTCTCCTGATAGTTAGGGACTGGCTTTAAACTCTGAAGCATGAGGTTTAATATCCCTTCCAGTTTTTTATCATCGTTAGCTATAACAACTCTGGATATTCTTGATATCAATGTAAATGTCCAGTGCCGCCTTAATGTGCAAGTACAGACAACACTTGCTGTCGAAATACTGTGGAGAGGCTTTTAAACCCCCTGGACTGGCTATAAGGATCTGTTCCCGGCTGAGGAGCCCAGAGGCAACTTTGGAATCTTTAAAAGCATATGTTCAGATGGTAGCACCTTGAGGCCCCAACTGAAAGGAAACCCTATTGTGCTAGGTGCTGGAGAGACCCCTTGTGAGAGACAGTCCCTGCCCCAAACAACTAACAATTTCAATAGACAGGCTTAAGGAGGAGAGAGGGTAAATATTCTCCCCATTCTACAGATGGGAAATGGAGTCAGAGAGTCGTTGATTCAGCAGAGCATCATCTAAGCAGGTGTGGACAGTACTGTCATCAGAGGCAACCAATATGGTGGCTGTGGTTTAGTGGTGCCACAGGAAATGGGAAAGCCCTAGAAATTGCAGCATGTCTGCTACACTTTGAACATTGATTGGCCATCATATTTCTTGGGGAGTTGGGAAAGTTGGTGACACATAAAGGTTTCAGGTTTGTGCCCTTTGAAAAGGGGAGCTGAGCAGAGCGACTTCTAAAACACTTCAGAAATCTTTGAAAGGAGTAGAAGAGACCTGAGTCTACAGTGCTATCTGAGACTGTATCAATTACAAAGGGAAGTCTCACAAATGGAAAGATCAGGCTGGCCTTTTAGTATTCTTTGGTCAACAGTCCTTCCCATGGATGGCTGTGAAAATATGTGAATAGACTACGGCAGACGGCAATCAAAGATGTTCTAGTCTGAACGTATTTGTATAATTATAGTCAGTGTAGGTGGGGTCACCTACCCATCACTTTCCATTATAAACCCTTGTTTTCAGTTGCTGATTGCTTTCCCCCAAGCTAACCTGTGTTGAAATTTCCTCGACGGGGTGTCTTCCTGGGCCTGAAATCTTGTGTTGGGGAAGTTTCATCTAAAGCGGCATTTCCAGGAATGGGGCTAGAAAAAATGGTTTTGTCATGTTAAAAAAAATAAAAAAAGAAAAAAAAAAGGATTTCATTGATAAGCTTTGTAGCAGGGACTTGAAATTTGGCAGGGGGGTCACCCAAGGGTCAGGTTATGTGCCCTTTGCCCTCCCTATGTACATTAGCACAAAGTTAGCAGAGTTGTAAACCTCTGAAAAATCTGCACAGTTGAGACTGGTGGGTTTGGCAACTAAATTCTCCGAAGAGTCCATCTGCACTGAACATAGAATTAGAGAAATGTGGGGCTGGAAGGGACCTTATGAGGTCATCGGGTCCAGCCCTCTGCACTGAGTCAGGACCTGCAAACCTAGACCATCCCTGACTGGAGTTTGTCCAACCTGTTCTTAAAAACCTCCAGTGATGGGGATTCCACAACCGCCCTTGGAAGCCTGGTCCAGAGCTTGACTATCTTTATAGTAAGAACACTTTTCTTAATATCCAAACTAAGTCCCCACTGCTGCAGAGTAAGCCCATTACATCTTGTCTTTCCTTCAGTGGACAAGGAGAACAATTGACTCCCCCATCCCTGTTATAACAGCCCGTAGCATATTTGATGACCTATCGTGTCAACCCCCAGTCGTCTTTTCTGAAGACTAAACATGCCCAGGGTTTTAACCTTTCCTCAGATGTCCGGTTTTCTAAACCTTTTATTATTTTTGTTGCTCTCCTCTGGATTCTCTTCAGTTTGTCCGCATCTTGAAGTGTGGGGCCCAGAACTGGACACAGTACTCCATCTGAGGACTGACCAATGCCAGCTAGAGTAGGACAATTACCTCCCCTGTTTTATGGATGACATTCCTGTTAATACATGCAGGATGTTGGTCTTTTTTACAGCTGCATTGACTCATATTCAATTTGTCATTCACTATAACCCCGCCCCCCGCATCCTTTTCAGCAGTTCTACCACCTAGCTGGTTATTCCCCATTTTGTAGTTGTACATTTGATGTTTTCCTTCCTACGTGTAGTACTTTGCATTTGTCTTTACTGAATTTCCTCTTGTTGATTTCAGACCAATTCTCTCATTTGTCACGGTCTTTTTGAATTCTAATCCTGTCTTTGAAAGAGCTTGTAACCTCTCCCAGCGTGGTGTCATCCGCAAATTGTATAAGCATATGTTCCCCTCTCTTTTCCACGTCATTTGTGAAAATATTGAATTGCACCGGACCTGGGACAGACTGCTGTGGGATCCTACTAGGTACATCCCCCCCCAGCCTGACAGCAAACCATTGATAACTACTTTTGGGTTATGGTCTTTCAACCAGCTTTGCACCCACTTCAAAGTAATTTCATCTAGATCACATTTTCCTTGTTTGCTAATGAGAATATTATGTGACTATTAAAAGTCTTACTAAAAACTATCATGTCTGCAGATTCCCCCCACCCCCAATCTACTAGGCCAGTCACCCCATCAAGGAAGATGAGGTTGGTTTGTCTTGATTTCTTGACAAATCCATCTTGGCTATTCCTTATACCCCTAATATCCTCTAAATGTTTACAAATTGATTGCTTAATAATTTGTTCCAGTATCTTTCCAGGTATTGATGTAGGCTGACTGGTCTATACATCCCTGGGTCCTCTTTGTTCCTCTGTTTAAAGATAGATACTGTGTTTGTCCTTCTCCAGTCCTTGGGGACCTCACCCATCCTTCATGAGTTCTCACAGATAATTGCTTCAGCTAGTTCCTTAACTACCCCTCACAGTCCCTATGTGCTGATAAGCCTGTGCATGTGTGACCCCCATGCCACTGCTGATGAGCATGCACCATCCTAGGTTGCTGGTGCTGGCAGGACTTTCCCTGAAATTGCTCCTTCCAGGTGCTGAGGCCACTGTGGTGCCAGGCCCAGGAGCCGAGAGCTGGGAGATGTTCTCTTCTTCTCTCAGTGCTCCTCCTGCTGGTGCCCAGGCAGCATGGAGGGGAAGGAGGAGGCAGCTGGATTCAAATGCAGAGGGGCATGATGTGGTGAGAGATAAGAGAGGCAGCCCGGGGGAGTGGGGGAGAATAGGGGGCAGGGGAAGGACTGTGTGGGTAAAGGTTTCCCTTTCCCCTGTTTCTGTAGGATTCTCAGGGATGGGGTGTAATGCACTCGGCTGCCAGGTGCCGAAGCACAATACGGCAATGCCGAGATGGCTTGACCAAAAATCTAATCTTCTGTTAGACACAAGAAGAGCCATGCAAACAACCCACCCGTCTGCACATTCAGGGCTAATCCCAGCCTGAGCTGCCCGATACCCAGCCCCGGTAGGCAGGCCAGGTGCCAAGTACCCCCAGAAAAGCTCTCTTTGGAATTAATGCATCCGACCATGAATGACAGACAGGGATGCAGAGCCCTTGAATTAGTCTCCCAAGGTGCTTGCTTACTCATGTGGTGCCCACCTTACCCCTTCAGGAGCCCCCGGTGAGGGAATGCTCTGGCTCTGACTGGGTGGGTGATTCCAAGCTTCAAAGCAACAGCGGCCTTTTATCAGGGCTCCTCGGGTGAGTTTCTCTCTGTCTCGTATCATTGTCATCTTGTAAACCCCATTGTCCTTCCTTTATGCTTTGTTCTATCTAAATGCAAGAAACAAGGAAGGCAGCACTGACTACTAGAGCACAGTGTCACCCTGGAAGCAGGACCGAAATAAAGTCCTCCAGGAGATCTCCAAGCAGCGCTCCAACCCCCAGTGTGCTTCAGGGCGCTGTCTAATCTAGTGCCACGCTAGACAATGAGTGACAGGCCAGAGCCTCCTGCTTTGTGTCGCTGCACGGGTGGGCTTTGGCCGCAGAAGATGAGGAACTAGCTCAGGGTGAGTGGTCAGTACGAGCGTGACCCTGACATGGCTCATGTGCGACACGCCCTGCGTGTGTCAGTGTAGAGGGGAAGGCTGCGTGTGTGTCTGCCCGTGTACTCCCCCAGTCCTGGCTTGGCTGCACGCCGGGCCAGTCCACTGGTGTAAGTTAGAACTGTCTGAGGATTACTCGAATGCGCTCCAGATTGGGATCACCAAGGCCTGCTTTGCGCTAGCCAGTCCCAGACGTCGTTGCCTGGGTGGGGTGGTGGAGGAGCTGCTGCGTGGGGGGGTCTAGGCCACCACAGGATCCCCCTGCACTAGGGGGATCCCCCACCACAGTTGCTTAAGCTGGCTTCAGGGCTGCGTGGTGCAGACCATGAGGTGTCCAATTGCAGCAGCTCAAGGGAGAAACTGTCCTGACGTCTTCAAAGTGCACATTGCTGAGTGACGAATCCTCCCCTCCCCTGTCTGAGGCAGGTGCTAAGTATTAGCCTCAATTTGCAGCAGTGGAAACTCGGCGATAGACTTTCCCAGGCCACGCACCGAATCAGCGTGAACAACAGTACGTGGCTTGGGCAAAATGACTGGTGACTGCTGTAGACGTCTGCTTCGAAAAGAGTGAAAATGGGTCAGATCTCCACGCCCTCCTACCAGCCAGTTTAACAGGGTCTTGTTTGTGGGGCTGCGTTTCTAAGCACGTTCCGAGGATTGACCAGAGCTCGCTTCCGAAAGGGTGCTAGGTGTTCGGCCGGGCAAGGTCTGACTCCTGAGCACTGCCTGGGCCCATTTGGCTGAGGTACTCGGTGAGGACAGCTGAAGTCGGTGGGGTTGCGGGGTGCTCCGCAAGGGTTCCTGAGAGCCCAGAATGCAGCGTGTGCATCTGTTACCTGGCTGGGGATGGTGGAGCGGGGGCTGGGGCTGGGGGGCGGGGGAGCTGAGCTTCTCCCCTTCCTCAGTGCTGCAGAATGAGACGACGTGAACAAGGAGCTGAACCGGGGGCTGGTGCGGAGGTGTGGGAATGCAGTGGGCCCAGATCCTCCCGTGCAACCCAGCTCTGCTTGGCACAGGTGCCAGCAGGGCTTACGGGTGGCTTTATGCCACATTGAGCCCTACCTGTTGCTCTGACGCCAAGGAGCTGGTGTGGCAGCTGGCAATAACTGGCGCATAGGAACATTCTGCCCACACCCCCTTTCCCAGCCTGACCCCCAGATATCAGAGGTTATGGAGGGGCATGGAGCAGCCATTCGCTGCTGGCCAGCCCTGCTGCTGAGCTGGATTTAGCATCTTTGTAGCCTCTGAGATGGCTAAGGGGGGCCATGGCACAATCATAAATTGTCCCTCTCCCCTGTATAACAGGGGAACACTTAATTGGGTGTCTGGGGTGAAGAGGGGCTTTTAAAGTCTTTGGAAAATGCTGGTCCTCAGGTGTAAACAGGAGCAACTCAGCTGGAACTAACGGAGTGATGTCAGGGATCAGTTTGGTCTCGGTCCCTTCCTTCCTGTGATAAATGATGCGGGGGCGGGGGGGGGAGGGTGGAGGCAGGGGGTAGCTCCCTTTTATGGACACCCAGCCAGCCAGTAGCTATAAAATCCCTCTTAGTAGCTGTTTTCTAATTGCTCTACCTGTAAAGGGTTAAAAAGTCTTACTGCAATGCATAGGTAAAAGGAAGTGAGTGGCTGGCACCTGGCCGAAAGAGCCAGTGGGAAGGCTAGAGCTTTTTAAAATTGAAAGAAGACTCCCCTTTTGTCTGTCTGTTGTTGTTCTCCCAGGGAGAGGTGGACTGGGCAGCAACTATGCTGTAAAAACTTGGGGCCAGGTATGAAAAATCATCAGTATCATACTTAGAAACTACTCATTTAAACCCCAGATATGTTAGTAGATCAGGAAATGTCTAGGAAGACACAGTTAGGTTTATCTCTCTTTTTATTTCTTTATGGCTTGTGGACTCCTCTGTGCTAACCCCAGGTACTTTTGTTTTGCTTGTAACCTTTAAGCTGGACCTCAAGAAAGCTATTCTTGGTGCTTAATCCTTGTAGTTGCTCTTTTAAAATCTAGCAGTAGCCTGAGTTCCCAGATGTATTTTCTTTTTCTTTATTAATAAAATTTACCTTTTTTAAGAATAGAATTTGATTTGTGTGTCCGAAGAGGTTTGTGCACATGTTGTTTAATTAGCTGGTGGCAACAGCTGATTTCCATTTTTTTCTTTCTCAGTTCTTCCCCAGAGAGGGGATGAAAGGAGTTGAGGGTACCCCACAGGAAGGAGTTCCCAAGTGCACCTTCCTGGGTTCTAAAAGGGGTTTTTTGCACTTGAGTGGGGGCAGCGTCTACCCATCCAAGGTCAGAGAAAAGCTGTAACCTTGGGAGTTTAATACAAGCCTGGAGTGGCCAGTATTAATTTTTAGAATCCTTGCGGGCCCCCACCTTCCGCACTTGAAGTGTCAGAGTGGGGAATCAGCCTTGACACTTTGCCTGCAGCACCATGGGTAGGCAGCAAGATCCCGCAGCAGGAGAATAACGGGCTCCCTTTAAAAGCTTGGCTGGACTCTCCTAGCTCACCTCCTGGCAAGTCTGGCCTCCACACTTGTTAGAAAGGCTGCTTGAACGCAGGCACTTCTTGACAAGGCTACTTAAAAGAAGAGCCCTGTGTATTGTTAAGCAAAGAGCGGCGAGTAGTGAATTGTTCTGTGAATTTATTATTGATAACGGACATGACATTATTTTAATAGCGTTCCCTGGTCTCTTCTGGAGAGCAACAGGGGAGGATAGAGAGAGGTTACATCTCTTCCTGCACTTATTTCCTGTGGTCACCGTTTCACCTTCTCCTGCGGGTCTATCTTTAACCCTTCTCTTGGTATTGGAATCCATTCGTATTCCTTGAACCTAAGTGCAACCTTGTTATTAGACCGTCTCTCGTGACCGCTCAATGCTAAAATATGCAGCACCTACCCCATAGACCATCCCTTCTTCAATCACCTTGCCGGCAGGCTGGAGACAGCTTCCTGAACTGCGGCCAGCAAGCTGCCCTTTGCCCAGAGTGTCCCTAGAGCATCACAGATGCCAGAAAAACACTGAGAAGGTCTCTCAAGTCTCAGTCAGAGCAATAGTATTTGTCCTCCGAGCACAGAGACGTGTGGCAGAGAACTGCTCAGGCTGGCGATGGAGCAGAAGCATGGAAACCGAGCCTCCCTCCATGTTGCCAGGGCTCAGAAACCAAGCTGAGTTACTAAAAGGGGCATTGCCGCTTAGTCACCCTCTGGACTGTGCACTCCCCGCACGGCAATGGCACACCGACAGCACTGGGGTGGGTTGCATGAACCCAGCAGCCGTGCGTGGTACCAGCAGAGGGCACTCACTCAGCACTGAAAAGGGAGGGAGATATCCGTCTGGCACGCTTAGCCGCACAGTCACAATTTGCTTCAGATTCACTGGGCCAAATTGGGCACTGTTTTACACCGGAATAACTCCTTCCTCTGACGTTCCTGTTACCAGCAGGGGGCTGAAAGGGAGGGACACGAGCCGTGAGGTGTTGTAGCTACTGAGGGGGTCCCCCAAACACCTGGGACCTCATTTACCTGCTTATGCTGAGCCAGCCTCGCTGATATGGCTTCCGCTCTTATGCTCGGGGAGGTCGCCTGTGACCAACCCACGTCATTGACGCTGGCTGAAGTTAATGAGCTGCCCCTAACGACAATGAGATTTTTGGGGCTGTGAGTCCTGAGAGGCCATTCAAGGGGAGACGAGCAGTTGTGGGGGTACCTCCTGAGGGCAGCGTTTTGAGTTCTCCAGGAGGTGGCCCCGTCCTGGTGCTGATATCTCCAGTACCTTGTCGCGCTGGGTGCTCCTGGGTGTGTTACTCCCAGATGGGTTGTGACGGGTTGGAGGCCTGTATTGGCTGGTTCTACGAGGTGAACTCTGATATACAGGTGCCTGGGGATGATATCCAAGTGCCCGGTCCCCGTGCCTGAATGTGCATGGGTGATATGGGGGTGCCCAGCAACGTGATGCATGTATTGCTCCTATTACTACTGCTGGGAAACATTGTGTCTATTACTAGCCGTGGCCTTGCTGGGCAGCTACCATTATGGAAGGCCTGGTAACTCAGGAAACCAGACCTGTAAGGGTACCAGGGTTTGGCCTTACAAGTAACTCCCTTCAGTGGAGGACGTGACCAGGATCAGGCCCTTACTTGGCAGCTGTGAAAATATATTCTATGCGAAGCCCTTTCCTGGAATATATGAACATAAGAATTGCCCAAATGGCACAGAAAAATGACCCATCAAGTCAGGTATCCCATCCCCAGCAGTGGCCTGGATATTTCAGAGCAATATATATATGCCCATGATGTGTCTAATTTATGCAGTGTTGTATCATGGGAAGGTAAATCTTCCTGACCTAGCTGGTGATCAACTTACACCCTGAAGCATGAAGATAGATGACACTTACAATTTTGATGTAGCAGAGCTGGGGTATTGTCAGAAGCTGCCACTATTGATATAAATGTCTCATCCCTTTTAAAACTTGCTAAATAAATCATATACTTCCAACTCAACTAGTTAGTCTTGCCCTGGCCCATCACTGAGGTGGCCCTGTCCATCATGAATCCTAACAATTGGCTCAGAATAAATCTGTGTCTTTTATACGGTCTTTTATCTCGATGGGAGAAATTGATTCCTGTGCGCTGGTTTAGTCATTTATACAGTAGGCCTGGCAGGTAATTAGCATAGAATAATAGAGTAATATATTTTGGAAACTTTGCCTCCCCTCTCCCTTTGTGGACTGTCCATAAACAGGTGGTGGTTTTTCTTCAGTGTTTTTGTTGTTATTTCTGTGATTAATTCTTGATCTGCAGCTCAATATCTTCACTGAAGTTATCTGCTATTCAAAATTCATGCTATTATTGGGCATTTCGTTCACATGGTGCTGCGTCTGTTTCCCTGATTCAATCAGCCTCATGCTTATGGCATGAATGGGGGAATTCAGAATGTGCGTTTCACTAACCTGCAATACTTCAAACTTTCCTGCCAGTAACCCTATCTGCTAGAACATGGCCCAGTGGGAACACTGAAAGGGTGTGAACACATACAAGAGTTCCTACTTGGACCATCATCAGGATTTGAACCCAGGACCATCCTTGCTGAAAGCTTGAGCCTACTGCTTGAGCTAAAAAAGGTAATTCCCTTAACTGGCAACTATAGAGGACCAGCTGCTAGAGGGTGGCTCTGCCAGTACGAGTTACACACTGTCACAGCAAACTCACTACAACAGTTGCAGAGTTTTTGCAATGTATTTATTTCAAGGGTGAAGCACAGAGTCACTATGCAGATCAATACAGAGTTTGCACCGGAGGGGGGTGGTGGAAATGAAAGGGAATTTTTAGCCTTTCAAAAGCAGACGGATTGTGTCTACTGTGTGAAATTCAGAGACCTGGACACGAGTAAGATGTGCGTGCGATGAAAAGCCTCCTGAAAGTTTGGCCTGTATAATTTGGATGTAGATCTCGTAACTTTGTGCAAAATGATAGGGGCCGCCAGGGGAATACAAAAGCTGAGGGGCATGCGGTACCACAGCCCATAATGTTGTTTGAACATTGTCTGCAAATCCCAGAATGGGCCATTAGAAATTAAAGAGATACTGTTAATCGGAGCTGGAAATAAAGCAGAACACACAGGAGCTCCTCTGGTTGGTCTAGACCACTTGTGGTGTCAACTTCAATTGGAATAAAGAAGTGTTGCTTGGCTGTACTCAGCTACTGGAATGAAGAGTGTTGCTGAGAGCTAGAGATTTCTCAGTTCCCAGATGACAACCACTTGCCCAATTTCTGCTCGTTTTTAAACACAGGCAGTTGTGAAACCGAGAGGGTACTCATGGGTGCTCATTACTACTTCTTCTTTTGTGAGAGCTTTTCCTCCAGCGCCCACTTCTTGCTCTCACAAGGGAGTTCATATCAAATATTCAGGCCAAATTACAGCAAGAACCACACACACGCACACAAAAAAAAATAAAAATGTTCAGTTGCTCTGATAAAGGAGCTAAAAAGGTTCGATACAGAAAGCGGAGCCTTTCTCAGTCCTTGCTCCCTGGGCGGTTCCGTTTTTATTAATGCCGAGCCAACGTCTGTTCTGCAATAGGTCCCACTTGGACATGCCAACCAAATGGCACAGTTTATCTGCTATAAATAAAGAATGGCTTCCAGGGGTAACACGTGTGACTAATTCCAAAAAATGTTTGTGTAGCACTAATTTAAAAAAAAGCGTGACGAGTGTAACCCTCTGATAGGTATTTGGCCTGTTTGAAATGAGTTTGGGGGTCTCCATAGTGAATACGTCATCTGCGTTACAAAAAGCACCATTGTGACTGCCATTATTCAGAGATTCTAAGGCCAGAAGGATCCATTGTGATCATCTAGTCTGATGTCCTGTACACCACAGGCCAGAGAATTTCACCCAGTGCTTCCTATATCGAGCCCGATAACCTGTGACTGAGCTGTTTAAATAAAAAAATAAAAATAAAAAAAATCTTATCTTGATTGAAAGACTTCAAGTGAGGGAGAATCCACGGCATCCCTCAGTTAATTGCCCATACTGGTTGGACTACATTTCCCATGATTCACCACAGTCATTGTCTGTCTCACTGCCAGGGGCATGGAAGATGAAGCCTGACTGGCTGAAGCACTACAAGTCCCATGGGACACTGTGGTGGCATTTCAGAATCAAAACAGTTGTTTTCAGCCAAATCCTGAACATTTCAGTCCCTGGACATTCTGGTTTCCAAAGGGGGAAAAAACAGCTTTTTGCTCAGAAACCAGATTCTTTTCATGAAAAATCTTATTTAGTTGAAAAACTAGAGACCCAATTAAGGCTCCTATCAGGAAAGTATCTAGAACTGTTCCAATGACTTGCTATCAATATATCTGACACATGTTGGGGGGCTCCTTCCAAAATGATGTTTGAGGGGCATTTATTGGACTAGCTCTAAGGTAAGAAAGTGCTTCAGTCCCACTGGTCAGGGATGAAGCACGTTGGCAATACGCTGTGAAACGCTCGTGCTGTAATGGACCAGGGCGTAGGCGGTCTAGCCTAGCAGTCATGGCTGGACTGAGGTCTGCCCACCAGGGGATGGTAATTGCTGGGCAGGAGCTGGAGGAATCGTAAGAGTCCGGGTCAGGCTGGGATCTAAGACTGGAGATCAGAGGCAGTACCAGCTTAGAATTGAGAGTAGCAGGAGATCAAGCAAGGTCTGGCACTGCAGAAGGTCAAAGTCTGTGTGGTTGCTCTGTGACAACCTTTGAGGTTAAATAGGGTGCAAGGCCAATGAGAGGGCTGCAGGGTACCGTCAGTCTGGGTCTTTTGGGCAGTACTTCCTGTGGTGCCTACTCTCCATAGAGCTCCCTGGCTGTGCCTTTGCATGGCCTCCCAATGGCACTGGAAGGCTACCAGCCATCTCATGCTACACAGACCTGGGTTCTAATCCCTGGGTCCTTATATGTGCTTTACCTGGTCTTGTCTACACAAGGACTAGTGCTGCTGATTGCGACGTGGGAGCACCAGTCTAAGACAACGCGCTGGTGTGTTAACTCCCGTGTTGTGTCGATGTGCTTTGAGCCAGGTTAGGTGGCACAGCATTTAAATGTGACTACCCAGTACCTTGTCAACACCAGCGTCTGTGAGTGGTACTGAGTCAGTGGTGAATGGTGGGAAGGCCAGGATGTAAACCAGCCAACGAGCATTTCCCGCTGCTCATCTGGCACCTTTCATGATCTCTAGCAAATGTTTTGAAGTTAAAGTCCAAGAAATTGCCCTAGTAAGGAATTCTTTAGGGCAAAATGCTCCATACCACTCTGACCTCAATGGCCATGAATGCAGAGAACACAAGAGTGATCCCTTGAGTAGGCTGAGAGGAATTTTGTCTGGAATGAACAGTTTAGATGCTGTTTAATTAGTGTGAATTTTTTGTACGTTGTCTTAATACTGACACATTTTGAAAGTACTCAAAGTGTTTTTGTTATTAGTACGGCATCATAAACTTGCTCTGTCCTCCGCCAGGAATTTGTCATTGACGAAAGTCATTTTGTAGTTAGGGCCACTGGGGGGAAAGTGACGTGATTTTTGGATTGTAGCTTTGGATGGGAATATAAATTTTCTCGAAGTGATATGATGCTACAATAAGAGACATTTGGAAACCAGCCAAAGCCCATGAGTACAATTTTTGCGTCATAGTCAACTTTCTCCTCTAAATACTTTGCCGTTTCTTTCACTCATTCGTTTAGAGTGTAATTGCGGTGGTGGTGTTTTTAATTATGCTGAAGCATGCAATATCTAGTTACAGCTATGATTAGAGGTTGTCTTGTGTTAACCTAGGGATGCAGGGTCAGATCATGACTTTTAAATCTGGAATGACTCTGCTGAAAGCAACTGAGATATTCCCTATTCAAACTGGTGTAATAGAAACTGACTCTTACTACCTGTAATTGCATGGAATGTGCATCTCAGAACAGCATAGCTCACAGGTGAGGTTTTTACTTCCTTCTGAACTCAGATCTGTTTCATTGGAGGGTGGCCTGCAGCATTTGACTCCTTATCCCACTGATCGAAGCAGACTGGATTTTACTTTTTTCTCCTCTTGTAGCCCAGCAGATTAATGTCACACCAATCTCTGTGAGGATTTGGGATTCATTGAGTCTTTCTATTGGCCACTGCCTGGGCACAAGTCTGAGTAAGGCAGAGTAGTTTCTCTAATGATGCTAGCATCCTGAATAGCTCATACATTGGCTGGGCGTGAATGTAGGGGAATCCTCTAGGATCTATAAAACAAAACCATGTCGCTGAAGAAGGCTGCTCCCCCAGGATTTCCACAGCAGGGTGGGGCTTGCTCCTTGTCATTGAAAATGCACTTAGTTAAGAAGTCCGAACTCTAACACAAGCTGCAAGAGCCCTATTTCCCTGAGTGATGTAGAACTCTGACTGTAAGTCTGCTCTCCCAGCCTGGCATCAGCCGGCCTTACAGAGCTGGAAGAGTACCCAGAAGTCACCTACTACAGGACAGGCCCAAGAAAGAAAATAACAGAACGCCACCAGCCATCACCTTCAGCCCCCTAACTAAATCCTCTCCAACGCATCATCAAGGATCTACAACCGATCCTGAAGGACGACCCATCACTCTCCCAGACCTTGGGAGACAGGCCAGTCCTCGCTTACAGACAGCCCCCCAGGCTGAAGCAAATACTCTCCAACAAGTCCATAGGCAGCAAGTTATATCTCCATGTGGTGCCTTAGCACCAGCAATATTCAGAGCCCAGGGGCCCAGCTCCACCCATATTTAGGGCCGGGTGTCCCCGAGTGTCCCCCGGCCCCCGCGCGCCTCCCCAGGCCCCCGGAGCAGAGCATCCCTGCCCCTGCCTCCCTGCAGCAACTGCTGCTGCAGGGTCCTCGCACCCCCCATCTCCACTGCCAGGGCAGACGGACTGAGCCTGCCCTTCCACCTCAGACCCTTCCCTTTTCCGGCGGGACCCTCCAGCCACACAGGAGGCCCCCCGCCCGCAGTCACCGCTCCTGCCCCACGCTGGGCAAGGAGGCAGCCCCATCCCCCACCCCCAGTGAGGCTACAGTCAGGGGCAACAGCGGGGGGGAGGCACACGCAGCACCCCCTGGCACCCACCACGGGGGAGGCGAGGGAGATTCCTGGGCCTGAGAGGGGCCCTCGGAGCACATGCAGTGACAGTGGTGGGGGTGTGTGCGCTGCTGGGGGGGGCAGGAAAGGGGGGCTCCTCCCCCAGAGCTTGCTGCTGCTGACGGGGAGAGAGTTGGGGGGGGGGTCCTCCCTCTGGCCCCTGTCCCGGAGCAGCCTGCCTGCACCCCAAACTCCTCATCCCCAGCCCTGCCCCACCCTAGAGCCTGCAGCTCCCAGCCAGAGC
Source organism: Lepidochelys kempii (assembly GCF_965140285.1). Taxonomy (NCBI): domain Eukaryota; kingdom Metazoa; phylum Chordata; order Testudines; family Cheloniidae; genus Lepidochelys; species Lepidochelys kempii. The sequence goes on along the minus strand of NC_136389.1, from coordinate 82,894,812 downwards.
TTTCACCCCCCCACTGCACCCTCTGCCCTAGCCCTGAGCCTCTCCAACACCACAAACTCCTCATTTCCAGCCCCAGCCAGAGCCCTCATCCCCCTGCAACCTAACCCTCTGCCCGAGCCTCTCTAACACCCCAAAACCCCCAGACAGAGCCCTCACCCTCCACACTCCTACTCTTGTCCTGAGCCCCTCCCACACCCCAAACCCCTCATCTTCAGCCACAGCCCTCACCTCTGCACCCTCTCCCATCCCTAAACTCCCTCCCAGAGCCTGCACCCCAATCCCCTGCCCCAGCCTAGGGCCTGCACCCCAGATTGCCTCCCCCACCCAAACTCCCCCCCAGAGCCTTGGGCAGGTGGGGGGCAGAGTTTGGGTGGGGGCAGGTTCTGGGCACCCCTAAAATTTCTACAAACCTGCCACCCCTGCCAGCAACCACACACCACACAACAAAAACGCTAACGCAGAAACCTATCCTTGCAACAAAGCCCGATGCCAACTCTGTCCACATATTTATTCAAGTGACACCATCATAGGACCTAATCACATTAGCCACGCCATCAGGGGCTCGTTCACCTGCACATCTACCAATGTGATCTATGCCATCATGTGCCAGCAATGCCCCTCTGCCACGTACACTGGCCAAACCAGACAGTCTCTATGCAAAAGAATAAATGGACACAAATCTGACATGAGGAATCCTAATATTCAAAAACCGGTAGGAGACCACTTCAACCTCTCTGGCCACTCAGTAAAAGATTTAAGGGTGGCAATTTTGCAACAGAAAAGCTTCAAAAACAGACTCCAATGAGAAACTGCTGAGCTTGAATTAATATGCAAACTAGATCCCATTAACTTGGGTTTGAATAGAGACTGGGAGTGGCTGGGTCATTACACATATTGAATCTATTTCCCTGTGTTAAGTAACCTCACACCTTCTTGTCAACTGTCTAAATGGGCCAGCTTGATTATCACTACAAAAGTTTTTTTCTCCTATTGATAATATCTCATCGTAATTAATTAGCCTCTTACAGTTTGTATGGCAACTTCTACCTACTCTGTATGTGTGTATCTATCGTCTTACTATATGTTCCATTCTAGGCATCCGATGCACTGTAGGCTGTAGCCCACAAAAGCTTATCCTCCGATAGATTTGTTAGTTTCTAAGGTGCCACAAGTCCTCCTGTTCTTATTTCAGGAAATGCGCACAAGTGTTCGCTTTGCCAGATACCTGGCTGCCTTTTGGTTGACTCCAGTCTTGGGGGGGACACAATTGGGGGGGAAATAATTCCCACCAAGCCGCCTCAGGGGTAATACCCACTTGTAGTCGATGTGGTTTTTTTTACCCAGTAGGTAACTCTGATCCTGTGGCACCTTTCACTCTGGGATCTCAAAGTGCTTTTCAGACCTCACTCCCCACCTCACCCCTGTGAGGGCAGCTAAGGGATCACGTCACCCAAAGCTTGGGTGTAACTCAGAAGCTGTTTGCTATTGCACAGCCCAGCGTGAAATGTTTCAGAGAGGAAGTGGTGAAGAATGCGATATGCAATTCACAGTGCGGGGAGGCAGATGGTAATTACTGTAGGTAGAGTCTGGCTTGGGCCCTGGGGTTAACACCCTAACTCTGCCGCCAGCAGCAGCAGCAACAAAAAAACCCACCATGTAATCTTTAGTAACCATAAGTAGTCAGGCCCTATTCTGACATCTCATCCCAACAGCAGTCTGCCCCCTTAGACAATGGCAGGGCAGGTTCAGCAGTGCCTCAGGTGGAAGGATAACATCCCCCCTGAATCATCCTTTTGGATGCTTCTTTGTAAGTCTTCCATCCAAGTGATGACCCCACCCAAACCTGCTGAAGCTGGAGGCATCTGACAGGATCACAGCACAAGGTGTTACAGCTGCAGGCTAACCACAGCGTCTAATTACTCATTATTTCCCCCTTCCCACCCTCCTTTTGTGGCTGTTTTTATTTTTTCTAACTCCTGGTGGTTTGATTTCTCCACACTGGCACCTGCAGCAGGCTGCAATTGAGCAGATGAGTCACATGCCACCCACGTTGTCCCTCTAGAAAGATGGTGGCAAGGTGCCAGAGGCATACCTAGCTTTGTTCCTCACCCATTTTGTCTGCACAGGTAAACGATCCAGTTTTATCTTCGTGAAGGGAGTACAACGTGCTTCTGGTTTTCACTGGGTGTTTCTCATGCACATCTTCTCAGGAGAAGGCACGTCGACAGCTTTGCAGAAATCTAGCTCTGGAGCAGCCTGCTTGTATAATGTCTGGTTTGAACCTTTGCCTTTTTGCTGTAAAACCTGGCAATGGTGTGGGCAGAAGGGCCTGGGAGGGTGAAATCGCATGGAAACCCGTGGGCGGGCTGGCTGGCTGAGAGCCCCAGGGCAACATTCAGCTCTCCAAAGAGAGAGAAGGGGGTGACGTGACACAGGTATTCATGCCTTTCTCTACAGCTCCCGGCACGCACTCTGACTGCTGGGGGTCCTGTCAAGTGCAGTATTGTTCATACTTTGAAGTCTAGCCGGTGTCCCTGGACCTCTGTGGAGCAGGCTGGAGGGTGGCCATCGTAATTCTGCTCCAGGATGACCGGAAGGGCCAGTCCCTCCTGGGAACTGCTACTGTGCCTTGTTCAGCTCTCCAAAAGCCTGGGCTGCTCCGCTTGCCTGCCCTCCCCAAGGGCCTGCCTGTGCAGACTCGCCTGAGAACAGGAAAGCAGGAGGCAGATGGTGGAACACGTGCTTCTGAAAGTGAACCCCTCCGCTGTGGTTTTGTTCTTGTAGGCAAATGGATTTTGCGGCTCCAGTCAATCTACTCATAGCTGGAGAGTCACTTGGCAAGCACCAGGGACCTACCACCCCCAGCACGGCACCCTGTGCTGTCTTGTAGGCAAATAACACACTGCGTGTTGCAGTTTCAGATAGGCCAAGGTGACTGCTTGGTTTTTTTTGTTTTGTTTTTTTTTAAGCAAATGCCTATATCCATTTTAAAGAGAGACAAATCGCTGTGGTCAGTCCCCAGCAGCTGGAAATTAAGACAGATGGGGAGTTGGATTATTACAGGTCTGGTGAGCCAGGGGTGTTCACACACTTGGCAGCAGATCGAGAGTGGAATGATCCACACCAAAGAGGGTTTTGCAAGAATAGCAGGTTCTGTTTCTTCTTTCGTGCTGAGAACGAGAAGTGGCTGCCGCCCACCACCCAGCCACACGCTGTGGCCACAAAGTCTGTTTGCTTTAGCAGCCTGGTTACCCCTTCTCGTTGGTGTGTGGGAGGGGATGGGCTCCAGCTTGGAGGAAAGTAGAGTCTTGTCACCATTGGGCAGTCTGTCCTGCTGTGGGGCACACTTAGCACTGACTAGAATACACGCACCACCTCTGGGGGACACAGGTCAGACTGCACCAGCATCTCCCCAGCTGTGGGAATTGAGAATGGCAAACAGGGGAAGTGGTCAACTTTGAAACCGAACTAAGCTTCTTTAGCTCAGACACAGTGGGGTGAAGCTAGTTTCTGTTGAGTAATTTCAGAAACTAATCTGCTTCTTAACTGGCGCAAGTCTCAGTAAATGTATGTGGGTGCTTACTCCAGCCTACTTTTAAAAAAAAGAAATTAATCCCGCTATAATCCTATGTTTACTGTACAAGATTTTACTAACCACTAGGAAAATGAAATGAATCTACTGTATTTTTCTAATCTTTTGATTTCAACACTTTTTGTTTTGTGTCCTTCTGTTTTCGGCTTAGTCACTAGTCTAGGGGTTCTCGCAACACGTTTTTTTGGTGGCCTCAGAGTGGGGCCACCAACTCTGGCTGGTGGCCGCCCTGATGCTTTTCCCTAAAATACTTGATAACTTTAGGAAAAACAAATCAATATGCGCAAACACACGTCCATACACATACCCATCATTGTAATTTATTCATATAGGGTTTTTTTGGCAGACTCAAGAATAAAAATATTACTGTGAAAAGCACAGGACACTTAGTAGCTATCTGGAAGGCTGTGAAAGGTGATGCTTGCATGTTTATTAATATCGCTTTTCTCAGCAAGTCCCAGGACAATTTAAGCCCTGGGTTGTGGCGGGGGGGAGGGTGGGCCGTGGTCAGAGGTTGAGGCAGCATGTGACATGGTGGGATGGATGTGGGCTGGGAAGACAGTGGGGGCCCGGGCAATGGAGGGTGGATGCAGGGCCAGGAAGGCAGTGGGATCCAGGGGTGATGGGGAGGGGGGCATGGATGCGGGGCCAAGAGAGAGGAGGGTGGGTGGTGAGCCCTGCAGCTGTGGGGCTGGAGCTGGGGGTTGGTGCCTGCTGCTGGGCAGCCAGGGGTCAGTGCCTGTGGCCAGAGCCTGCGGCCGGACCTGGGGGCAGGAGCTGCATGGCTGGGGCAGAGAGTTGGAGCCCAGAGCCAGTGCCCACCACCATGCAACCCGACCCTGGAGCTGGGGGCTGGAGCCCGGGGCCGTGTGGCCGGAGCTGGGGGTCAGTGCTCGCCCCCACGAGGCTGAAGCCAGCACCCTCTGCTGCATGACCGGGGCTGGGGATTGGTGCACACCTGGGGCCAGGGATCGGTGCCCGGGCACAGCACCTGCTGCCGCGTGGCTGGGGCTGGGGATTGGCGCCTGGAGCCAGCACCCGCTGCTGCATGGCTGGGACCACAAGTCGGCACCCGGGGTCAGCATCTAGGACTGGGGGTCGGAGCACGCAACTGGGGATTGGTGCCCAGGGCCAGCAGCTGCCGCTGGGATTGCAGGTTGCAGCCCCAGGCCGGCACCGCATGGCCAGAGACGGGGATTGGAGTCTGCTGCTGCATGGCCAGGGGTTGGAACTTGAACTGAAGCCCAATGGCCGCAGGCCAGGGCCGCGAGTCAGCACCCAAAATCCCGCAGTTGGATCTGGGTATTGGCACCTGAAGCCCCAGGGCTGAAGCCCGAGCCTCTATGCCCCCCCACCCTGACCCCAGGTAGAGAATTCACTGTGCTCCTGCAGTGTTATGCCCCACCTGTCTCCAGGGGCCCTGCAGGGCTGTGCATCCAGGAGGGAGAGGGAGGGGCAGATGCTTTGCTTTCCTCTCTCCCCCATCACCCCTCAGGAAGCTGTCGTGACCGCAGGGAAACCCCCTGGTGGCCACGGTGGCCGCATTTGAGAAACACTGGTCTAGGGGTGAGGTTCCCCCCAATCTTGTTTGTTCTTATCCTTTTGTAAACGGGAGTAATTTTTGCCATTTAATCAGTCCTGGAGAGAATGCGCCTGCTTTGGTCTGTTCTTCGAAGATGTCTGTTCTTTAAACAGAGTTTCATTTCAGCATTTCCTCTCTGCATCCTTTTCATTGTGTCCCTCTTTTGGGCTGCAGCAAATTCAGTCTCATCTCCAGGCACGGACTGATCTCCCACGCAGTTTAGATTCCAACATTTCTGTGATTTCTATATCTGGCAGACTGGACAAAACGAGGCCCGACTGGATTACCCAAAGGAATGTGCAGTGTGGCTTTGAGAGGTGACTGTAAGATGGGATTCCATGTGGTCTCTGACTTTAGGACTACAGTTGCTTGGCTTACAAGTAAAATACTTTTTCTCCCAACTATCAGCCCTGCAAACTCAACCCAGGATCTGAATGTTGAGCTGGGTACTTTCTGGTTTCACATTATCATGAACCTTAAAGAGTCGGTTCACAATAACACCTCTGCAAAGTTCTTTTGAAGCTGGGCAGAACTGGCCTTGACCTGGAAGGAAACAGGCCAAATTTTAAGATTTGGTACCTACACTTAGGCACCTGAATACAAGTGGCTTCTTTTGCAGAGGTGCCGAGTGTCTGCAGCTACATGGACCACTTTGCCATGTTGGTGTTACAATATATTCCACATTTTATAGCAGCACAATAGTAACTGACGGGGGCACAACTTGTGCCATACACGTGCTGCAAACCTACTAGTGTACGTCTCTCTAGTGTCGGTACAGAAGGTGCCCTGTAGGTAATATGCTGGCCTTTAGGAATGTGGTCTATTAGTCATTGTTTTTAACAAAACAAGCCAGAATCAGAACTTTTGCAGTGACCTTTCTAAAATCCTTGGTTTTGTGTATTTCTTAGTTGGAAACAGAAATCACATATAATACAATTGAAATAATAATGCTGGGTGTCTGAAAAGGGAAAGTACTCCTATAGAATGCTACTAGCATGGGCCCAAAGTCAGTCAAAGCTCCAAAACTCCAGCGAACAAGCCCTGTGATCCAGCAGAACTGACAACTGCCACTGCAGTCCACTCCCTCGGTAATTGCATGTTCTTTTCTTGCAGAATCCCATCCCTGGTGCCACAGGTGTAAAAGGCTAGAACTAGGGATGATGGAAAACCCCAGTCTTTTTGCTCCCTCACAAAAAATTTCCAATTGAAACTTTTCCTTCAGAATATTTCATGTATTTTTTAAAAAAAATTACCTGGGAAACTGGGAAAACTACACAGTTTTTGAGTTGGAAATTTCATTTTAATTCAGTTCTTAAACTGAAAATGAAAAAAAAATAATCAAAATGCTGGATTTTTGTTCCCCACACCACCTTTTTGGCCACTGAATGCAATCCAATGAATGATGGCTAGGTTCCCCCTGCCCCGCTCACACCCATTCTCTTTTTTCCTTTGTTGTCTTTTTCCACTCTAACGTCTCCAAACGTCTGTAACTTTGGAAAAGGGGCAGTGGCAGTTTTATTCTTGCTTTTGCCCCCTATTGCTTTACCAATGATGGAGAAGGTTTAAAAAGCTGGGGGGGGGGGTAAAGAGAAAGTGGGGGACCTCTTCCCCTGCCCGCGACATGATTTCTTCTATTGGATTTAGTAGCCAAAAAAGAGAACAGGAAAAAACAAAACTTCAACATTTTGAAAATTTGGGTTTTGAAAATGAGTGAAAATTTCAATTGGAATGAAACTGGAAGAATTAAAAGTTTCAAAATTTCCAGTTGAAATGTTTAGTTGAAAACACTTTTTTGTGAAAAAATTAGTTCAGTTTTTCAGTGTGTTTTCCCCCCTCCCCTGCTTGGAAAATTCAGGGAACTGAACCAGACCTGGAGAAACACTTAGAACTGGTGTTTTTACTTGAACCAGAACTGACCCTGAACCAGGATTTTGTTCTACCTAAGTAACCCGAACCAGAACTGAACTGAAAAAAAGGGTTACCAGTTAAAATAAAGGCTCAGCATTTTTTAAGCTCAATATTTTAAAACCCGGTGATCATATTTGCGTTATTAAACAAGCCAAGCCAATAACAAACAGGCCTGTGATTGCTACCAGAAAGGCCTGGCTTAGGAGAATGAGAAGAGAAGGAGGCCAGCCCATGAGAGTAGGGAGGGAGCGGGGAAGCAGAGGAGCTGCCTGGATAACACACGAGGCAGCAGGGGCCCCAGAGACAGATGAACCATCTCTGAGACTGGAAAATGTAGCGGCTTCCTAACCCTTCTCCCCCTCAGACAGGCCTCCTCTCACCCATCCCCAACCCCTGGGGCAGCTCCTCCCTCCACTTGCTCCACTTGAGGCAGCGTCCACACACCAGACTCCAATTGATCCTTTCACCGCAGGAGTCCAATAAGAGAAAGCAAATCTTACAGGATGTTATATTTGTTCGTGCCAAAAAATCGTTCATAAAATAACAAAATCGTGTAGATTTGACAACACGCAAACACTAGGAAAACTCATGTAAAGTTTTTTTTTTAAAAAAAGATCAAAAATCAAAATCGTTTCCATTTTAAGTTTCAGCTCTTTGAATTTACTTCCACTAAGACTGAAATTTGATTTGAACTGGTAACCAAGCTGTAATTTTTTTTGGTGGCTTGAATGGGACCTGAAGGCACTGAACGCAACTGAACCCAACCCAACACAAAAGAAATACCAGTTTGACTCCCTGGGAAAACTTTGACCATTTCTGCTTGGAAACTCAGAAATGCCACCGGCCACTTTATTCATGTGCCTAACTTCAGGCACTCAAGCTTTCCAGTGTTTGCCTAAGCTGACAATTCTACTGATGCCTGAATCAGGTGGGGGTGTAGCTTCTGTGGGGCTAGCAGGTGTAGAAAACATTAAAAGCCAGCAGATCTGAAATTACTCAACCCAGCTTGTCTGAGCCACTGAACCTTAGCTCAGTTTCAACATTAGCCACTTCCTGTGTTTGCCATTCTCACTCCCCACAGCTGGTTTGGCCCTGGTGTAGTCTGGCCCATACGTTTGATTCGGTGCTAAACCCGCCCTGAATCCGGACAAAGCACCCTCAACAGAGAGGCTGATTTCCTCGAGGCTGATCCCCCTCTCTATGCTGAGTAAGACCGGACAGCAGTGCTTAATTTGTGCCAGGGCTGAACCCCAGCACCTCTGGGCTTGGCAGTTCATAGCTTCCGTACCTCTAGGCTTGCTGCATCTGTTATGAAAGTAAACACCTTGCTTAAGCCCCGGCACCTCTTTCATTACAAATTAAGCACAGCATGCCAGCCTTCTGTTTGGCAACCCTTAATCAGTAGGAGGAGGAAGAGCAGGGCTACAAAAGCAGAAGGAGGCCGTGGCTTAGGCTGGGTTAGACAATCGTTGTCCTTCACCCCTTTAATTGGATAATACAGCCTCCCGGGGGTGTGTGTGTGGAGGTGTGAGGCCAACGAAGGGGGGTTGCTTGTTCTTGGATACCAACAATCCTCCATTTACCCAAATGCAGGTGCCATCCATGTAGTTTTCTTCACTACATGTTTAAGGTTTACTCCTGGCACACAGGCTAGTTACAACACTGTTTGCTTTCACTGCATGTTGGCCGTAAAGTGGAAGGAGGCAAAGGGCACAACTGAGTGGTGCTGCTCTGTGTGGCCAGCTGCGTTAGAGATGAGTGTGATGGCACTTCTGGCTATCAGACGTGCAATACAGAATAAGTGCAAGAATTCCTGCTCCTTTAATAACTTGCATTGACCTCCTGCCAGTAATCTGGAAGGAAGTGGTTTGTGGGGAATGGTGACAGTGATGAGTTTGTTCTGAAATGTGGCTATCGCTTGAGGTTTCTGCTTTGGAAAGCTGACTAATTTCCACCGAGAGCAGGCCACAAGAAAAAAATCCCAAGGAATGACTGTGCTGCTAACCTTTTGACACATAGTTTCAACAGAGGCAAGATGGGTTTGGGTGACATGGAAATGTTAAGAGCTGAACTCCGCCTCCTAAGTGTCATGAGTGCCGTTTCACTCCACACTACAAGAAGCTGGTGTTAGCAGATCACAGACCTCAGAGATTAAGATGGGTGACTGTCTCTTGGCGGAGGAGCAGTGGAGAGCATGCAGGAAGAGTTGGTGCAATAAATATTGATAAACTCCCATCAGTTTCTTCGTGGGCCTGTTAATGGTCCTTGCAAATCGAAGTGCCTTTAAATGTTTCATCCAGCACTGCAGGAGAAGCGCATAGCTGATGATGGGGCTCCAACTCTCTTACAGGACAATTTGTGAAAACAAGGAGAGCCGCCTTTGAATTGTAGCCTAATTTTTAGACTGTAAATTCCTCCATATAAAAGCACCAGGGAAGAATTAGTGACACATACTTCAGTGTTCGGCTGGGGTGTAGGAGGGCGTAAGCCTCTTAATTCAGATCCTGTTTAGAAATTTCCGTGACAGTGTTGAGCATCCTTGTTCCTCAACAGCTGAAAGAATGACTAGTACCTGAGATTTAGGGGAGAAGCCAACCCACTGCAGAAGTCTGCTAGTATATGACTGGATCTCAAATACAGATATAAATCCTGATATGCTAATGTGACCAGTACAGCAGCATTTGGGGGGAAGGGGGGAGGAGGGATAGCTCAGTGGTTTGAGCATTGGCCTGCTAAACCCAAGGTTGTGAGTTCAATCCTTGAGGGGGCCATTTAGGGATCTGGGGCAAAATTGGGGATTGGTCCTGCTTTGAGCAGGGGGTTGGACTAGATGACCTCCAGAGGTCCCTTCCAATCCTGATATTCTATGATTCTATGCTGTTATTAAGGCTATGTAGTGAGAGCGCGGACTGAGGAGTTGGCAGACACAAGTTCTCTTCTTGTCTCTCCCACTGGCTCTGTGCTGTCCCGATGTGCTCAGGTACCCCGGTGATGTGTGCCATAGAAGAACCTAGACAAGTCTCTCTAGAATGCCTAGACTTGGGACAAGTTCCCATGAGCACTCTGCAGCATTGTGATCTGAATAGGGGGGTGATAATACATTTACTTCCTTTTTTATTAAGCACTTGGTGCTCTTTGGCTGAAACCATGATATCAAGTACCACATACTTAATACCTGGATTCTTGTATCTGATTAGCCCATTTTTATTGGCCCAAATGGCAATTCTATCTGAACCCAGTTCAGATCTATTGCTGTTGCTCTAACTTCTGCATAGGAGACATCAATATCCTCATAGCAGTGACAGGAATAAAGACATATTTGAGGTTGCCTATTGAGAGGTTCCCATTTCTGATGTTAGTGCAGAGGGGGGCAGGTGTAAAGTGACTTTGGCTTTGAAGCAGTTGAAATTTAGCAAGTTAGGCCCTTGCTAATTTCTTTCTCCAAAGTAGCTTAATTCTGTGGGTGGCAGGATGTAATTTGCATTTGTTTGGCTTTCCAGTGAAATGTTTGGCTTGTCATCTCTTGAGGCACAACACGCTCCCTAAATAGCAGACTAAATTTCTCTACCTAGACTTAAAAAAACAAAAAAACAAAAAAACTCTGCCAAATGAAAGGACATATTCCAGTATTTTGTTGTTGTTACAACAAATTGGGTGGATACTGTCAGGCTTCTGTATTCTGGGAATGCGTCCAGAGTCTCTTTGTGTGTAAGTCAGTTACCATGTAATTGTCAGCTTAAATTGCAGAGTTGGATAACTTAGCTTAGTTGTAAGATAAACTGCCTCTCTTCTGACACAGCATCAGCATTATGAGGGCAAGGAGTTTCTCTCTGGCATTCCCTGTTCTTCGGCATGACAGAGACTCCTAGGAGACTGTAAAGGTCTGCAAAACACAGTGGATGCTGGGCTGGAAAACCCCTGGCCCTGCCGGGTGGCTTGGCAAACATATTTTAAGTGAGTACAAGACTATTTCCCATCAGCATTTCCTGATCCTCAGTGGAGAGAGATGCCTTGATAAAATCCTGCCTCCACTGTGGTGTGCAAGGGAGCATGATCTAATGGAAAAGCTACTGTACCAGGAAGGACTGTCTCTAAGTGTGGATGTGGCAAATTGTCATGTGAAATATCTGGCTAGCCCAGAGGTTAAACTGAGGTACAAATGGGTGGTTGAACCACATTGCTTCCTTTCCAGACAAAGCACTTTCCATGTGGTGACAAGATCTGTAACGTTGCGTGTTTTCCTCTCCATGCCACCTGGAGCGGTGGGAGAGAAAAGTCCTGGGAGGGAATGGGAATTTGTCCAGTTACTTCCTCTTTCACGTTGCCAGCTTGTTGTTTTGTTGTCGTCCAGCCAGCATCCCAAGGACAGTTCCTGCTAGAAGGTCATTGCACTTTAAGGTTCAGTCGTTTCTTGGCTTTGATTTCCACCTTCCCCAAATTCTTAATTCCACAGAATATTTAACCTCTTGTGACACAGTCAATTACACATCTCCCGTTGGGATTTATAGGGGTGATGCTATTGGAACAGCTCTACTTTAGTGAATACTATCAATGCTGCTTTCAGTTTGTTGTGCAATTCTTTTTAGACAAGGAAACCACGACATCCGTTTGATCATGAGCCTTGCGAGTGATCTGGGAGCAGAGCTGCGTAAGAATGGAGAATTTCAGTGGTTTTTGAGAAAGTGGAACACCCCTTGTTCCACCTCAACCCTCTTGCAACAACAAGTGACTTGTGCAGGTGGGAAACCTCTCTCCTTGTCAGAAAAAGCTGTTCTAAGCCTGGCAAACCCTGTGAAGGTGATGAACGCTGTGGTCACGTGACTCCCATCATGCACTGCCAGGGTTCGCCTGTGGCATATCGAGAGGAATATAGCCCAGCTAAGGGAGGACGATAGGAGTAGGGGGCAGCCCCGCTGCATGTTTTGTATTCCTCCTGAAAAATGGTGACTGAACTTAATGTTTGTCGAAACGCTTCAGGGCGTTTTTTAGGGTTTTGTTTTTCGATCGATGAAAACCGGAAAAATTTCATCAAACCTTTTCTCCTTACGTCGTCAACAAGGCATTTTCCATTTTAAAAAAGTTTGAGCTGTAGGTCCCTCAGAGAAATAATCTCCGTTTCAAAATCTCCTTGTTGCCCACAAGCAAAGCAGAGAGAAAATTCAGGGTGCCCAGACCCCAGGAGAGGGTCAGCCATTCAGTTTCTACTGCACAGCAGAGTGGGTTAACAGGGAATCATTCTGTGCTTGGCATCACCTGGCACATCTCAGCAATACCATGTGGCAAACTCATTGTGTCAACACTTGCTCCACTGATTACATTGCCCTTTCTAAATGCATTTGGTTGGCTGGTGCTCCGAATGAGGCCTTTTACCACCCACATGGTCATTTGCTTAACAATGTCCATAACTGTTTTGCAGGGACATTTCGCTTTGAAAAAACAGGCTGCTCTCATGTCCTGTTGCTTTATTATATTAAACATGATGTGGCAAACTTTGCCAGCCAACCCTCTGAAGCTTGCAAGCCTAACTGTTCTTCACCTGGTGGGTTTTCTCTCTATCAAGAGGCCCGAAGTGCCTGCCTGCTGGGTCGGAAGGAATCTCACCAGCGCGCCAGCAAACAGCTCCAAGCACTCAAGCCAAAGGAGGCCCTGTAGCCAAAGGTCACTTTCAGAGCTGGGTTACAGCTTCCTATCTTGTTCTAGGTTGTATCCTGCTTTGGTGTGTCTGTGGAACGGGCTCACACCTGGCTGGTGACTGTGTGAGGGAGGAAGAGGGGCGTTTGAAAGGCTTGCATTTGTTCTCAAGGGTGCAGCATGCACTAAGCTCTGATTAGCATTGGCTCAGTTCTGGCTTGGAGCAAAGGCATCCCTGTTGGCATTGTCACCTACTGCGTCACAGGGCTTTCCTTCGGGGTCTCCCATCCAAGTGGCTGTGCAGACCTGACCCCGCTTAGCTTGAGAGATCTGTGAAGATGTCAACTCAAATTAGGGACAATTTGTTTCTTGTTTTGAAACCAAATCCCAAAGGAATGAAGGCAGAGAGCCAAAGGCTGACTGTGTCAAAGCTGCAAGCTTTCAGGGGTTGAAGAGTATTTGATAGTTTGGCTTAGTTCCTGAGCTCTCCAATGGTACCCTTAAATTTAAGGGATTAATTTCCTCTTTGGCTTATACAAACTCACCTCAGTCTCCTGTGCCAGGCCAAACTGAAGAATGTGGCTTTGAGGTTTTTGTTCCTTTAAGCAAACAAGCGTTTGCTTGTAAAACAGACGTTTCCACCACAGCCTAGTCTCCGCTCCTAGACCTCATTGTTAGAGCCCAGGACGGAGACGCAGTAACAACAGAAAGACGTTTTCCCTGCTTCGCAGAGGGGTCTCCAAACGCCTTGTTTTAAAACTTGTCCTCTTGTCATTGTGAGGTGGATGTGCTCTGAGGGGCTCTAATCGGATGTGTTGGAAAGTGACCCGATCTGTAATGCAGTCTGACACATCCAAGAGGCTTAGCAGCAGTCAGCCTCAGCTCAGAGGCCCCTTGATTTACTGCTGCATGCAGAATCTGTGCTGAGAGTTAAAATGCCCTGTGCTACTGGCAAACTGACAGTCCTGATCTCTGATGAGCTGCATTATAAGTGGGTAATTCAGCACATCCCTAAATAATGGGATTAATAGTTTTAGAGGGTCTGTTACCCAGGCTAATGGTTCATTGCTGAATCATAAAGGGTTGCATTATGCTTCTGATTTATTATAGCCTGTGGGATTAATTTCCTGAAATATATGGTCATGATGTTGAGGTTAAATTAAAATCTCATTTGAAAGGATTCTTTTTATTATATTTAATTGATAATCCTTTTCCTATAGCTATTTTATGGTTCTCTTCCTCCCTCCCCACCTTTAAATTTTCAATATTGTGTTTTCAGGAAGAAAACTATTTCATGCCCACGAATAGCCTTTTCCAGTCTAACCTTTTAAAGTCACTTACCATTGACGGTTTTCTAGCACCAGTTGTTTATACACAAACACCATTGTAAATCCTCTCTCAAAAAACAGTAATTTAGAGGTAATAGCGAAGACTGTTCCTGATGGATTAGAAATACTTCATTTTCCTCTTCTCCTGCCCTCCATCTGCTTCAATCTGCTGTAACTAAAACTCATTTTACTCAACAGCTGAAAACTCTAATAAAGCTCCATTTTAGTGACTCTCACCTGGAATTCTTTATACTTGGTAACATAGGCCCCACCCCCACCCTGCCTCTTCCCGCCCCCACTCCGCCCCAGGCCTCACCCCCACCCCATCCCTTCTCCCAAATTCCTGCCTCTTCCAGCCCAGTTCCACCCCATGCCTGATCCTCCCCGCCCTGCATGCACCTCCTGCACACCGCGGAACAGCTGATCGCGGTGGGAGGGAGGGGGAGGAGTTGATCAGCAGGGCCGCCAGTGGGCAGCAGGCATGGGGGGGGTGTGGGGGGAGCTGGCTTCCAGTGGGTGCTAAGCACCTGCTAATTTTTTTCCATGGGTGTTCAAGCCCTGGAGCACCCACATGGTTGGCGCCTATGCTTGGTAATATCCTGAATGAAAAGTGGAGCTGGTTCAATGTTAGGCTTGCCAGGCCCAGACCTGAAGAAGAGCTCTGTGTGGCTTGAAAGCTTGTCTCTCTCACCAACAGAAGTTGGTCCCATAGAGATTTTACCTCACCCGCCTTGCCCCCAGGTCCTCTATGACACTCTTCTGAAGGTTTCATGTGTATGGTACTATGCACATCTTTAGAGACACTGGTTTTGTGTCTCATTACAACAATCCATAACTCACTAACCTTTCTGTGTCCAGTGACTGCAGAGGTGTTAGTTGCCCACTTCATCTTGAATGGTTTCTTGCAACATGTGTTAACTCCTTATGCTTAACAATCTGTTCTACCCTGTATTTAGCGGTGACGCTCTGAGTACATTTCCTAGACCTAAAGAAGAGCTCAAGTTGGTCCAATAAAAGATATTACCTCACCTGTCATGTGTCTCCCACCTCCTGGGACCAACAACGCCACAACTCTGCAAACACACACAAATCAGCAGCTGTGCACTTTGGCAATAAGCAGGTCTCTGGGAGAGGTAGGACATGGAGTACAGAAGGGCTTTCTCCTGGACCCTGTTGCCAGAGCAGTTTGTATGTAAATTCTCATGTGGTACTTGTGGTGGCTTATTTATTTATTTATTTATTTATTTTCTTTGATTGACAATAACAAAAAGTGTCCATCCAAAGGCTCTGTACACCATGCCGATGATCTCATTTGCATTTTTGGTTTTGTAAGACTAATCAACTCACCCTCTTTACTAAGCAGCAGCTCATAATCAAACAGGAGCAGCCCCATGCATTGGCCTGGGATACCAGCTGGATCAATCTTTTACAAGAGTCTAAAAGTAAAACTGGCAAGTCAATCTGTTGGCATGGCCAGGTAACTTTTGCCTGTGAAGTGTTAGGCTTTAATACAGTGAAGAGGTCAGGGATTGGGAGAATTGCAAAGTTGAGTCACAGCTCGGGCCAACTTCTCAACAGAGTGCAGACTTCTTTCTGCAGGATGAATCATTTCTTCTGGTGTTCTTGCTCACAGGCTCAGGGTCCTGAGGTTGCCCTCAGATTTTGAATCTGCCACCTTCTTGCACTTGCCTGGAAGATGGTCATACCGCCATAGAGTTTCAGGCCAGAAGGGACCAACAAATCGTCTAGACTGACCTCTTGTGCATAATGGGCCACCAGCCTCACCCAGCACTTGTGCTCTAAACCAACACCCCAAATTAGACCAAAGTAAACAAGACTCCCGAGCACCTAGACTGTTATGTGCTGGAGGCAGAGAATAGGAGGGACCGAGGTGCACCAATGCCTGAGTCCCCTCCAGGGACAGGGAAATGATTCAGGGAGATACACTCAGATGATCCTGGTGAGTGACCCGCACGCAGAGGAAGGCAAAAAGCCCCAAGGTCATTACCAGTCTGGGGGAAAATCTCTTCCTGACCACACATGATGTGGCAACCAGTTAGACCCTGAGCCTGTGAGTAAGAACCAGCCAGCCACGCACCTGAGAGACAGAATGCTCTGTGCCTCCTCGTCCAATCAAAAATCCAGCAGCTCCAGAATACAGTGCAGGAGGGCTGGGGGAGAATGTTTCCTGCCCCAAAGGTGGCCAGGTGAAGCCCCATCTCCCCTTCCTACATATGTCTAGGTCTGTGCATGTCTCTTTCTCCTCCTTAAATGCTCTGAACCCCACAGGATTTTACTCCGTCCCTGGGCCCTGTGTGCTGGTAGCATCTCAGTGTGAAAGTGACTAGAATCTGACTCATCGAAGCACTCTGGGTAAGTGCTTCGGATCTTGGTCTCTTTCTGTTGCTAGTGCACACAGAGTAGATCACAGGAAGAACACAGCTAAGAAAATGGGGAGGAAAGTGAGCGTTTGCTTCAAACCTCTGATTTCTCAGGTGGCAAGAGCATCACAGTGCTGTTGCCTACTGCCGGGGTGCTGCTACCCCATGCTCTTAGTATTATTCATTATTTGTTCATGGCAGCACCTACCAGGGGCTAAGCACTCCCTAAAGACTTAAAAAGGATGCACACTCTTCTGAGAGCTCACCATATATGAGGATCAGAAAGGTCAATAGAGACGACGGGCAACTGTACGTAAGTCAGCTTGATTCACTGTCGGCACTGTGGCAGAAGGGAGTCTTCATGAGGGACTGAAACCTGGAGAGGCCTGGGGCCATGTGGATTTGCTCAGGGAAGTCACACTGTGCACAAACAGGCTGCATGGAAGGGCACAGAGGAAAGTGACCATCTCATAAATGGGTGGGTGAGGTTGAGCGCATTGGTGGCGTGGAGGCCACCACACCGGGTGGTGGCCGGGGGTCGGAATGATAGGTTTGGCTACAGGGACGGAGAGGAAAGGATAGGTCTTGGAGACATGGGGGACGAAGAAGCAGCAGAGTTTGGAAATGACCTGGATGGATGTGGTGAGAGGAGGAGGAGTCAGAAATACCACATGGGTAGCAATGCGGTGGTCAGTGATCACAAAGCTCTGGGAGGGGAGATGAGGAGTTTGGTTTGAGCCATGTTCACTCTAAGACAGGGACAAGAGATGCAAGAGGAGTTGTTGGAGACAAGCTGAGATGCGGGGTGGGGTGGAAGGGGACCGTTTAGGGGCACAGAGGGATTTGGGGCATAGTGATGATAGCTGAGGTTGTGTGAGCCGATGGGTTCCTCTAGAGAGAGATGGTAAGGGAGAGGGGCCAAGGGCAGAGTCCTGGGAAGCCCCACAGAGACCAGGAGAGGGGAAGTGGACAAGGCCTCCCGATAACGCCGGAATGGCAATCAGAGCAGGAGAGGGCAGCGTCTTGACAGTCTGTGAGGAGAAGATGGACTGTATCAAAGGCAGCAGGGAGGATGAGCATGGAGCAGAGGCCTGAGGTTAGGCTGGAAAGAGGTCACTCGAGGCCCAAGCAAGAATGGTTTCAGTGGAGTGGACGCGTGGGAAGCCAGACTGGAAGGGATGCGAAACCGTGTTGACACCGCCCTGCCTAGCCAGCTGCCGCGCACAGCATGGTGCTGCTGTCTCTTGTCGCCTTTGACAGGAGGAGAGAGGGCGTCTGAAGGTGGTTTCTCAAACAAGTCCTCTCCCGTATAGGGAGGCGGAGGCAGAGCCATGCTGCAGCCCAGGCCAGCCGATTAGATCCTTTGTTTGTGAGCAGAGAGAGTCTCCATGATCGGTCCTGGAGCAGGGCACGCCTATGAGTCCTGCTCTCTGGAAACCAAATGTAACACTGTCCTCTTGTAAGTACCCCAGTGAGCAGAGTTCGACATCAGATTCCCAAACCAGCCTCGTCCAGAGGCACTTTGCTTCCTGAAGCTTAGTCACCATGTTCCCTGATGTTGTTTAACGTCTTGCCAAGCTGACAGCTCTCCACCCTGAGCTGTCAATTGTGTGTGCGTGAGTGTGTTTGTGTGTGTGTGTGTGTTCCTCTAGATGTGCTGATGGACAAGTTGAGTAACAGTATCTGCTTGTTACAGGACATCTTGAGGCTGATTACTGAGGTCAGGACTGAACTGGAAAGACCACAAAGGGTTGCTGACTGGCATCCATGGTCCAGATAAGATAAAAACAACTGATGACAGCAGGGAAGTGAAACAGCCATCTCAGCATTTGGATTAGTGCGCAATGCAGAGGAAGGAAACAATGGGGGAAGGGGCGGGATGAGGCTGTCTGTGTATTAGTTGGGTCCAGAGTTTCCATCTGAGCAGCTGATTTGGGGGTTAAATATTTATGAATTGGTGGCACTTGTTGAATTTTTCCGAGCTATAAGTTTTCACTGTGTGTTTGTGTGCACAACGTGGTTAATCTGACTGACCCCGTTACTCTCGCCTGGCATCGCTTCAGCCACATGGTGAGAAATAATTCCATGGGGACAGTGGCAAAGCTTTGGAGGAACAATGCTAGCGGCATGCAAGGTGAACAGCTCTGACATGGCCTCGGCGCTGCGGGCCGTGCTGGAGCTGGGAGCTGTATAGCTCAAGATTCACTTCAGCAGAGTGTAAATCCAAATCAAAGCAGGGGAAGGATAAAGGAGGTGCCATAAAAGCGACCATTATCGTTCAGAAAATTCTGCTGAGGAGCAGCAGAGTCATTAAATCATAAGTACTGATTATTCAGCTGAAGTGACGTTGTAAGTGGCTGAAGGACTGTGACGAGAAAGTGGGGACAACACCCAGCCTTTCTGTTCAGAGTCTCTGCTGAGATGTAAGCCTGCTCCTGTTTACACTCCGCCCTACAGTGGGGCCACTCTGCATGAATACGTAAGAGAGCTTGGCTTGTTTAGCCTAGCGGAGTGGAGGCTCTGATGGCTCTCTAGAAATACATCAGGGCAGTAAACATCAGGGAGGGAGAAGAGCTGCTGAAGCTAAAGGACAATGTTGGCACAACAACAAATCTGGATGAACTGGCCAGCAATAGATTGAGGCTGGAAATAAGCAGGAGATTTCTGACCATCAGGGGAGTGAGGTCTGGAGCAGCCACCCACTCAGAGGAGTGGGAGCAAACAACCTAATTAGAGTTAATATGGAGCTTGGTCAGTCTGTGAAGGGGATGAAATGATGAGGTTGCCTACAATAGCTGGGGACCGGACCCACTGACCTAGGAGGGCTTTTCCAGGCCTATGGATGCACCCCCATTAAAGCCAAAACGGAACCTGGAGGCCTCAGAGCCTGGGCCAAATCTATGCCTGGAGGAAGCCTGAAGTCTGGTGTGTGTTGAGGTAGTTCATTCCTGGGCCTGTCTGCAAAGATTGCTCCTGCCTTGACTGGGATCGTTTGCACAGCAGGTCTGCATGGGGACAACAGCTGGGTCAGAACCCAGGCCTGTCCTGTAACTTGTTTCACAGAGCGAACGGCTGCCCAGCTGGGCCAAATAAATAAATCTGTAATCAAACGTGGCCTGAATTAGGGCTGCAGAATTTGCTTGGACTTTCAAACACAACAAAAGCAGCCCTGATCAGGGAAGGTTGCCCTTGAAGTCATTATAATATGCCAAAGTACCGGTTGTCATGCCAGTCTAGAATATACTATTAGGATGTTTTTACAAAGGGGGAACTCAAGCAGGATTTTACCTCTGGGTGTGAGATCAGTGCCCCAGTGCAAGCTAGTTAACATGCTCTGGGCTCACACGTTCTTCCTGGAAGTAAGCTGGAGTTAGGCTGACATGATAAACTGTAAGAGCTTTAAAAGAGCCGTTCCCAACTGTGAAACAAATAGCCAGCCTACAAATCCTGTAAGCGCTTAATTACATGGCTCTATTTATGTAACATTTAAAAGGCTCATGTAAGCCAGCAAAACTCAGGCGATCCAGAGTTAAGGCTGAATGCCTAGCCCCCATGCATGTGAAACTGCCTTGAGTTTTCTGTTGGGCATCACAACGTACAGGAAGGCTGGAGTGTTCAACTGGATTTTCAGCCTGAGTTCTGGATTTCCCTAGTTTTGTTTGAATTGCTCTGGTTTTTAAGTCACTTTTCATTTTGTTCAAACATTTCCTGGGTTGGGATATTTTATAAGTGGATGAAAAATTTGAGTGATTCTTCCTTCCTCCCCAGCTCAGTTTGTTAGGCTGGTTCCATACTCTTCCTCCCCACTCCCCCACCCCCCGGCGTTCCCTTTACTATTCTGTCTCTGAGCAGGAAATACGCTCCCCTTCCCGAAGGTTTCTTGAGTTTGGAGGAAGGAGCCTCCATTTGGTTTAGAAACTGTGAAACTTCACCCAAGAAAGTTCTAAGAAATCTGGTTCATTATTTTTGGTCTAAATGTTGTCAAAACTGATGAATGTGCCATTGAAGAACCTGGTCTTTTCTGTACAGGGCAAAACCAGGACGAGCGGGGGAATCATCTGGCTGGCCTATTCATGAGATTTCCAACCTAACTGCATTTAGATAAGCATCTGAACGTCAGGATGACTAATCAAACCAAAGAGCCAAGTTCTTTGACATTCCCTAGTTACTAGATGTTCCTCTTTCCTTATTATTTCTTTGAACATCCCAGGCTTGCCAGCTTTATCCACAAGTCTGAATAAAGGCAGAATGACTAGGGCTGGCTGAACTTCATTGAAGTTTGGAAAATGTCCATAAAGTTTTCATGGGGCTGGGTGAGCCATTGGATTTTTTTTCACAAGGCTTTTTACTGTTTTCTTTAGCTCACTCATATAGAATGAGATGGCTTTAAAAATATCTGCACTTTTGACCAGTTTAAAAATGAAAAATATTGGAAATTTCACCCCCAAAAGTCCCTATTTTTGACTATTTAGGAGCCAGCACCCAAGTAATCTCCGGAAGTGACCGGCCATTATCTTTTTTTACCAATTGAAGTTGGTTAAGCTTTTACGAGGCATATTTTTTTAAATAACTGTATAGTGAGTCAGCTGGCTTCTTGGTAGAACACAGCCCACTCCAAGGAAAGAGATGATGGACTAGATGCTATTAATTCACTGCCAATAAACCACTCATGACTTTAGAAAATCTCTTGTTTTTTAGGCTTGTTTTTTAGGGTTGTCAGAGCCAACTGGAATCCTAGTTCTCCAGTACTCCTAGTAGCAAATGCCAACCCCTCTTTGAGATCCTCAAACAATTGCCTCCCCGAGCTACCCATTGCCAATGAATATTTTGTATAATTATACAATGTAAATAGGGAGAATAGAAAAGACATGTTGATTTTGGATCTGGCTCTGATTTTTGAAAGGCGGGGATTGACCTAGTCTCCTTGCAGAGTGTGGGAAGTCAACCCACTTGTTTTTGGGGAGGACGTGACAAGCTGTAGCAATTATTGAAACTGGGCCATGAGGAGCAGTGTCGAACAGATGAAAGCGTTGGTTAGTGAGCTATCCTGCCAACTCGCTCATGCCAGCTTTCCTTGGAGAGGAACTGAAGCATAACAAAACAAGGAATCTGTGTTCCTATAAAAAGAAGTAATATCTTTTATTGGACCAACTTCTGTTAGTGAGAGAGACAAACTTTGGAGCTCTGTGGAAGCTTATCTCTCTCACCTACAGAAGTTGGTCCAATAGAAGATATTACCTCCCCTTGTCTCTCTAACATCCTGGGACCAACGCAGCTACAATACCACACGTAAAAAGAAGTATAATTCCTTCTACAGAAAACAAGTTCCAAAATGAGACTCATCTGTGGCTTCTTTCCTTCCTTGCAAATAACTTTATAAAACAATTAATCCAGTTGTCCGGTTTAAAAGTCAATATCTCCCTGTATGCAAGGGCTTTTAACATGTGGACTGGGTGTTTGGTTTTGGAATTCATTTTACTGTTTTCCAGCAGCTTCACCTAACTCTAACGCTGGAGGGCCAGCTTACCTTGACATAGACAGTGGAGAACACTCTCTCAACATATGAAATTTAATTAATGGGGGCTGCAGAGTATCATGCCGAGATGAATATTCCCTCTGTCTAGAACAGTGGTTCTCAACCTATTTACCAGTGTGGGCCACATATGCAGCTCTCTGTATTATGTGGGCCGCACCCACATTATATAAATACGACCTGTATGGCCGTGAGGCTGTCACATGGGCCACAGCGGTGTGCTGATTGGGCCAGAAACAGGCCATGGGTTGAGAACCACTGGTCTTGAACAAACATGACACTTTACACCTAAAGCCTTAGCAATAATTAAAGAGCAAAAGGGAAAAGAAAATCACTCTAATGAGCCCAATAATAAAAAAGTCTCTATTCCACTGAAGTTTCTTGAGCAACTGGCGCTTGCCCATAAATGTACTTAAACAGAAAATCACCCGAAAAGTGCTATAATCTGACAGATTTTCCACAGGCTTAAATATTCATGAATTAAAAGAATTGGCAGAATTTTCTACTTTATTAGCTTTCATCATGGCTAGAGGAGCAGTTGTTACATTGGCTGCTCTTCAGAAACTATTAATCTAGTCTGTCATCAGAGCAGCCATTTTTAATTAGCTATTTTACTGAACGATCTGGTGCAGGAGTGAGCCTGGAAATAATTATTAAAGTTTTAAAGATGCCCCTTTCCATTTTTAATTGAGGGTCTGAAGCACAGGAATGGTGAAACGCCTGTAGAAAAGAATGACTGACGTGATTTTAATGGTTAATTAAAAAAAAAAAATCCAGTCCTGGAAAACTGCGCTGCTCCTACCAGGTGAAGCAACTGAGAGAAATAAATTGTTCTTTAAACTGAAATTCACAACATTCCTTCCTGATGAAATCAAAATGAAATGTTTATAGCTGAATCTAAGCCTGTGTATTTCAACTGAAGTAACAGGATAGGCTGCACCATGGTGCAGCATGCCTCCTATTGGAATTTATTGTGTTTGGTTTTACTTTGCCACAATGTCTTTTTTTATAAATCTTTTTTTAGAAGAAAATGAGAAGTTGAACCTAATATTGTAGACCGGCTTCTCCTGACTGGAGCCAGGAGATGGGAAGGCACAGCATCCCCGCTCTGAGCCCATGTACCCAAAGCCACCAGCATAACCCCAAAGCGTTAGATGCAGCTTATGGTGATTGACAAGCGGGTTTTCCATCACTGTAGGAACACCACCTCCCCAAATGACGGTAGCTAGGTTGATGGAAGCATTCCTCCATCAACCTAGCTATGTCTACACCAGTGGTTGGGTTGGCTCTCGGGGGTGTGGATTTTTCACGCTGCTGAGCACCATAGCTATGCTGACCTGAGTGTAGACCAGGCCTGTACGTTGGAGAAGCCTCTGAACTGTAGGCAGTTTTACAGAGCAGGCAGCCTGCAATACCTAGACACACCAGAGCGATGAAACTCTGAACACAACACTGATTTGCGGTCTATTTCTTGTGGGGAGATCTTTGTGTTTCTATATTATATAGCTCTCCTGGAAACATGTGGTATTGACTTGGCTTTAATTTCAAACTCTGTGTCCTTCAGTGAACAGACTTGGACCGTTCTTGTGGCCTGTTAGCTATCGCATACTGCTTGGAGAGAACCTGCTGTGCTCTAGATTGTAACTGCTCCTTCAGAACCCCCGGTGGACTCCAGCCCGAAGCAGTGTGGCCAGCACCGTCGAAAGAGTACCACACAGATATCTGCAGCATGGTATCGCTCACCAGCTGGGGGCTTGTGCTGAGTAGGACCTTAGCTCACATGTAGACAAGGGCAGCTTTGTCTCGTGGTGTGATGGGTGCACCGGGTGGAGTTTTGGATTCTGTCCCTTGTTGTACCACTGACACTGTGACCTTGGGTAAGTTACTTAGTGCTAAATCTTGTTAGACCCTCACATGCCCTAAGCCAACGCCTGCCCACGGGGCTCTATGCAGGCTTGAAGCGGAGAAGGAATTCGCCCAGCCACCCCACCCTGACCTGCAAAGCCTCTCTCTTGTACAACGTCTCTGGGATTGGTTGGGGCAGCGTACACAATGGCAAAATCTAGATCTTCAGCGTACACGGTGTAGCATGAACTCTCTGTGTGGTGCATTGACCCAGCTCTGCAGTCTGGTACAGGCCCTGCCTTTACTCCAGGACCTACAACATCTCTAGTACCGCTGTCACAGCTAGAGGCCACTTAGTGCTTGCATTTGGAGTGCAAAGGTTATGTGTGTGTCTTGTCCGTGTGCAGGGGTTTGGAGGCTCCTTTCACCCTCTGCCCGACCCCCTTGCACAGCGTAACCCTGGAAGTGCAGTCAGTACAAAGGCAGGCCTGGAGGCTTTATTTTCCTTACTAGGTTTGTGGGACACTCTGATAGCCTTGTCTGGGGTTTATGTTTGGGCACTGGTCCCTCGCCCTCCCAGGGAGAATTTCCCAGTTTTACCAGAGAATTTCCTGGTCACCTCTGCGTTTCCTAGAGTGTTCGTGGAAAAGGGACAAGGCAGGAATGTGGTGCTCTTGATTACCAGGCACTCCAACTAGCTGATCCGCCAGGTAACAATGTGTCACATCCAAAGGCCAGCGTTCATCTCTGAAAGCCAGGCCACCGGCTCTCCAGTAAATGATTCCCTACCACACAACTCAGACCAGGGAGTTCCGGTCTAGCGTGCGAACGGGCAGGGTTGGCTGAGGCCTCAGAGCTGCAGTAGCCTTCCCAGTCTGTGCTCTGCCCAGGAATGTGACAGTACAAAACACAAGGGCTTATGACGAAATAATTATTGCTAAAAAAAGGACTGCTTTCCACGGAAAATTTTGACTGTTTTCGTTAGAACGAAATGAAAGAACATTCCTGAAAATTGAAAAGGTTTTGTTTTTTCCCTTAACACTTTCAGCTGACAGCTAAACATCTGGATTTGGAAATGTCACCACATTGCCTCATGGGAGTTGTCGTTTGGGTGCCTCATGTCGCTATTGTCCTCTATGGGCAGAGCTCCCCAGCAAGACTACATTGGAAAATAGAAATGTCGGGCTGGAAGGGACTTCAGTAAGGATCTAGTCCAGCTCCCAGCACTGAGGCAGGACCAAGTAAACCTAGACCATCCTGACAGGGGTTTGTCCAACCTGTTCTTGAAAACCTCCAACGACGGGGATTATACCACCTCCCTTGGCAGCCTGTTCCAGAGCTTAGCTACTCTTATAGTTAGAAAGCTTTTCCTAATATCCAACCTAAATCTCTCCTGCTGCCCATTAAGCCTGTTACTTCTTGTCCTACCTTCTGTGATATGGAGAACAATTAATCTCCGTCCTCTTTAGAACAGCCCTTAACACGTTTGCAGGCTGTTATCAGATTCCTTTTCAGTCTTGTCTCAATATTAAAAGTGCCCAGTTTTGTTAACCTTTCCTCACAGGTTGGGTTTTCTAAACCTTTCTCACTGTGGTGGTTCTCCTCTGGACTCTCCAATTTATTTACATCCTTCCTAAAGTGCAGCGCCCAGAACTGGACACAGGGGTGCTTCTGGGGCCTCGCCAGTGCTGGCTAGACCAGGGCAGTTACGCTCGTGTCTTACATACGACAGTCTTGTTAATACAGCCCAGAACGAGACTAGCCTTTCTCTCAGCTGCATCACAGTGTTGACTCAGATTCAATTTCTGATCTGCTATTACGCCCCAGGTTCCTTTTTGCCGTTCTACTACCCAGCCAGTTATTCCCTGTTGTGTAGTTGTGCCCTTGATTTTTCCTTCCTAAGTGTACTTTGCACCTGCACGATGGACCTCAGCGGCATTTCTGAATTGAAGTTTTCAGCTGACATTTTTTCAAATTTTTATTTATATTTTGTCACCCAAAAGTTGAAATTTGCTGCTGAAAAACACTCCATTTTCTGACCAGCTGTGCTATTCAGGGTGCTGCTGGGGCTTATAACATCCCTGCTGTGTGGGACAAGGAGCCTAGGAGGCATTGTGCCAGTCACAGCAATGAACGAGGTGGACTGCCCTGGGGGGGTCCGTACTGAAGTGTCAACAGCTAGAGTTCTGAACGCGGGCAATCCTTCTCCCTCAGCCTTGATGTGCCAAGTGGTAGCCCAGGGGATGCTGCTGTAGGCACAGGTACTGGAATTGTGTCTGCTTCCCTATGCAAGCATGCAAAAGGGCTCCTGGATTGGCAAGCGTTCCCACCACACTCCATCAGAGTCTGCCCCTAAGGTGCACTCCGCGTCCTTTAGCAGGTATAAACCAAGGGCTTGGCAGCAGGAATCTAAAGTCAATGGGAGTTTTGGCACAGTAAGGACTGCAGGGTTTGACCTTCAGGGAGGAGGAGGAGATACCTACTGAGAGCTGGCATGAAAGATTGACTGCAGTCATTGTTGTACTTTGACGTTAGCACTGGAACCGCATTCGCCAGGCCTTGGGGCCATAGCAACATTATCTTTATTCGCAAAAAGAACAGGAGTATTTGTGGCACCTTAGAGACTAACCAATTTATTTGAGCATGAGCTTTCGTGAGCTACAGCTCACTTCATCGGATGCATCAGACTCACGAAAGCTTCTGCTCAAATAAATTGGTTAGTCTCTAAGGTGCCACAAGTCCTCCTTTTCTTTTTGCGAATACAGACTAACGCGGCTGTTACTCTGAAACCTGTCATTATCTTTATTAAATCTCTCCATGAAACCAACCTCCACCCCACTCCTGGCTCTTAGCATTGGCTCAATTTATAGCAGGCTATAAATTCAGACTTCATTAGCACCCAAATGTGTTGCAAGTGTCAGCATTAACCTCCTCGTAGATACCCAAATTTCATATTTAGGGGGGTGTTAATTACCAAAAAGCCCAGCTGGAATTTCCTTTTTAACAACTGGGGAAGCCAGCCAGCTACACAGTAGCTTATGAATTTCCAGCTACAGAGACAGAATTGTCTGCATAGGGGAGGAATGATCCGTGCAGGAGAAATCCCTTCTGTTCCTGATGGAGGAGGAAGGGCTGGCTGCCCTTCTTGCTGAGGGCATTAACTCTAGCAGCATGGCATTAATTTGTATGAGGTTTCTCTGAGGGGAGCAATGTTGGGAGGAACAGGCCTGTCTCCTGTGGATCCACGAAGGCTGAACCCCACTGATCTCCCACAGAAAGCCTTCATGGGGCAGGGAGTAACGCTGCACCATGGGCACCTTCTCTTGTTGCATCTCTCCTGCCCTGACCCATAGGTTTGAGTTCCCCTCCCACTGGCAGAGGTGGAGAGGGTGTTTGGTCCATAATTTCAGTCCCCGGTTTGATAGCCTCAAGGTTGGGGTTAAATCAAACGTGTCCAAGTGGTCTCTCCAAACAGAACTGTCCACTTGAAACCAAGCCCTACAGAGCTGTATTATGTATTTTACACGGAAGGTTGGAATAGGCTGATGCCTTGGAGAGATGTGGACACCAAGGGATATTTGAACATGCCCATTCCCTAGGAGAACCGATAATCCACCTAAATTTGCATCTCCTTGTGTACAAAATATTGTGTGTCGCTGTTGGAGGAACACAAGACTTGCCAGAGCGGAGGCCCAGCACCCTGTCTGACAGTGGTCAGGTACAGCTGCTTCGGTGGACAGTGCAGGAATTCCCATAATGGACACACATGGAATAACTGGACTCTGGGAGAAGTTTCTCTCTAACGCTAGGTAGTTAGAGGTTGGCTTATGCACTGAGGCATGAGGAGTCATACCCTCTTTGATCCTTTCTAATGTAACTGAACGTTATTTATCTATCCCTGTGCCTAATCCTTTTTGAACCCTACTAAGCTCTGGACCTCAGTGATACCTTGTTACAATGGGTTCCACAGCTTATGTTTTTCTTAAACATGGTGCAAAATTATTTCCTTTTATCAGTTTTAAATTTGTTGCCTTTCAGTTTCATTGGCTACTCCCTTGTTCTTATGAGTGAGAGTAAACAGGAGCACCTGGCTCACCTTCTCAATGCCATTCATTATTTATAGATCTTTATTTTACATATTTTAATACCAGCATCATGCTGATTTTGAAAAATTATACTATGCTCTTAAAAGATTTAATTTTTATTGCAATGAAAAGTGAGAGGTGTAGATTCAACTCCGTCTTGGTGGAAAGAAATTGGCAGCCAAAACACCAATACTGCCCTGTCTAACATTTCAAGCAGTTGCTGCTTCATAAGTACTTCTGCTATAACATACATTTTTTCCCCAAAGTTTTTTATTTTTACTTGTCTTCCCATTTGAAAGAATCAGGAATGGGCTGGCCCCTTACCAAAGGGTGTCTGTAATATAGAGTGCTGTGAAAGAAATACACAAACTGCTAACTATTTTTCATTTGCTTTTAGAGCATAGACTCCAGGGGGAAAGAATTACCAGACATATTCTTTATCCCTGTACTAAACAGCTGTATATCTCTTGCCACAGTTGTACCCACCAGGAGTGAGACCGCTGTGCTGGCTGTGGAGAGAGAAATAAGCTGTCTGGCACAATGACAGCTAGCACCTCCAGCTTTTCCTAAAGCAGCTCTGGATTCAAGAATATGCTATGTAAAAACGCACCAGGACTTTTCAGGCCAGAAGGAGTGTTGCATCTGTTTTCTTCTCCTGCTTGCTGTATGCACAAGGGCTCTACCAGGAAAACACATTATTACACTCTATCTGGAGAGCTGCAACATTTGTTTGGTCATCTGGAAAAGGAAATTGCTGGAAATCCAAAATTCTAGCTAGAGTTTAGTGCTCCCTGTGAAACTAAATTTTCCTTCGTGTGAGCATTTGCATAGCAGAGGAGGTATTTGTAGTGACCATGCATCATTTGATCCAGTGTGAAATAACAAACTTTTCAGTTTTCACCAGTGACTCCCAAGTTTCACAGCAAAAATGGTGAAAATTCTACCCTGTGGCATATCTTACAGTGTAAAAGTTTGGGGGGGGAGGGAGGGAGAGAAAAAATTTGATATCTAATGCAAGCACAAAATCTTCCATGTGTGTTGAGTGCAAAAGCCCCATATGCCTACACAGAGGGGCATTTCACACCCAAATGTTGCTCTAGCAAATGCAAATGATTGGGGATGTAATTTCACAAGTGATTGGCTGGCTGTGTCTCAGTGGTGTGCCCTGTACTATGAAAATGTATCTAGAATGTAGGTAGTGCCCCCAAACGCCGATGTACTAATTTCTCTCTTTCTGCCCCATCAATCTCCCTTTGAAGCCAATGGAAAGAATCCCATTGACTTCAGTGAACGCTGGCTGAAGCTGTAGAGGGGGCTGGTATACAGGCATTGCCGCAGTCAGCATGAGTTGTGTTTCTCCAGCTCCAGCAGAGGTTCCAAGCCCATGGCATGTTGAGTGTTAATTTCACACTACACCTCACCCAGCTTCCCTGCTAATGTGTAATGCTACAGATCTAACGCCCCAAATGAGATGATAATAGGATACAATTTCGGAAACTCAAACCTTTCTAACATGATTGATTAATACCCATGATGGTATATGACATAAGCTGAAAGGATGCACTTTAAATCAAAGTTACTACTTTAATGCCCGTGCTGCTGCTGTCATTTCTATTAAACACTGGGCAAGGATTTGCCATCCCTACAGAAAAGAGGGAGTCTGAACTGTTTCACAGCTATCTTTCTGTGTGCTGCTTTTCAGACTGGCCCTCGTAGCCGAGACTGGCATGCTGTACGCACAGCCGTCTGTAATGGGTAGTCTACTAGGGGGTAACAGCCTACTACTGTACTACTATCAGCTAATGGAGTTATTCCTGTGGCTGAAGTGACAGCGGTCTCTGCTGAAGGTCCTGAATTCAAACCTCGGTACGGGTCCATGAGTGGAGGTGTAAACTTTGACTCACAACGTGTTAAATCAGCAACCTAATGGTTTTAAATCTGGTGTGATTTAAAGTGACGACTACAGAAAAATTCCTCCTCTCTACAATTTTTCAATTGAGTAAATTTTTCACATGACTTTCAGGGCTGGAATTTTAAAGACCAGGCTTGGTGTTTGCACCTGTCCTTATTTGCAACCACAGTTCAGACCACTTAAAGGGCTTCCTCTCCAGTGAGCCGGGCTGGATCAGTGTGTCCCTTCACTCTTCCCATTGCACAGATACAGAAGTCGGGCTAGTGGTTAGAGCAAGGGGATAGGAGTTGGAAGACCTGCGTATGTCTTCACTGCACAACAAACCTAGGTGATGGCACCTGGGTTAGCCTAGCCTGGGTGTGAGTGTTCCCATAGCAAACCCCTAGTCATTGCACTGTGTCCTTATGGTTTCTGCCCTACCCTTGTGAGTCTAGGGGCCTATCTCATGGTTCATTTGGATTCTTTCCCAGTTTCAGTTGTGGGAGAGCTTGTCTGTCCTGTAGAGGGAATTGTGGGAAGGCACTGGAGGACTGTTAGCCCTTAAGTTATTTTTGCCTGCATCCTCTTTGCAGAGTGGGTGGTTTCCAGCTGGAGTGAAAGCAGAACCCAGGCTCTCACCCACACCCCAGCTGAGGCAGCTAGCTCAGGGTTAAAACACCTTCAAACCCAGGTCAGAGATTTTTCTGTATGGATGGCAGGGGGGTTGGGCTAAAACCCAGATAAGAGTCTGGGTTAACTGTGCGGAGAAGACAGACCCTTACTGTGGAGCCTTGGGCATCTCACTTAATGTCTTTGTGGTTTCACAGCCCCCTGAGAATAAGAAAAATCTTGAAAAATATTTAGAGATCCTTGGGGGGGGGGGGGAATCACAATATAAATGCAAATCTGTATTGTTGTTGTTAATAATTATTATTTTTATTCCTGCTTCATGTTGAATACTTAGTCACTTAAGCAAAGAAGAGACCCTTCTGCAATTACTTGTAATTGTTCCCTGCAATTTATTGAACAAAATATCTTTTATTATTACTTAAAATTTTAGAAAGCAGTGCTGCTCTGATGAAGATATTTTATTCTGCACACTGTGCTGTGCACTGCACTTCACTAATTAAGTTTGCTACATAGGATAATTAATTAGGATATTGTATATAAGACTCTTGAAATGTAGGATCATGCTACCTCTGTTGTTTAATATATACCTTTACTATTTTCCTTAAAAAAATAGCTTTCATGTTTAAATTCAAATGAACATCTGAACAAAATGAATACATTTGGGGAAGATTGCCCTACTGAAATCTTACTGTCCCATGTTGCATCTTTTCATAGTTCTAATTAGCCAAGAGGAAGGAAAACACTGATGAAGTGTGTGAACTTGATATAGAATTGAGGAGGTGCCAGACTGATCTGGGCTGGGATTACAAAACCAAAAACCTCTTCCCATAATGGAGGTCTGGAGCAGCTGTATGACTGGAGTCTGATTTATCTAACGTGCATATTTAATGCTCCCGAGCCCCCATGGCATGTGCCCTTGGATGACACAATGGAGGCTAAAGAACTCACACTACTATATAAAAAATAATCCACTTTCTGTTTCCATATTTGAACAATGCAGCCGTGGATGTTCCTTTTCATTAAAACCATATTTTCTGAAAAGAACTCTGTTGCAGAAATCAGTATGGAAGCAGACATAATTAAAGGCTTCTATTTTCCCAGCCATTGTCCTCTAGTCTTTGAAGAGCTCAGGAATTCCCAGTGGAACGCTCTGAACTTGGCAATATTTTGATAGCTGCAATAACATAATCAAAAGATGCTTTCAGGAAGAGCACCTTGTGTGAACTGAGGCCATTTTTTCCATAGATAACTGATTTAATAAGGTCCAGAGCTCAAGCACAGACGGGTAGTTTTATTTCCAGCACGTGATTCTCCAGGGATGATGCCCCACAGCGATTGTGAAGTATGGTATGGAAAGGAAGCATTTCTCTGCGTTATGTAGCCTCCATTATACACCCGCGCTGATACATGTAACTGCTTTTCTCTCTGACCCGGCAAATGAGTGAGCATGAGTGGGGCAGCGGTGCTGGCCTCTTGTAGAAATTGCTGTTGGAGATCTAAGTTTATCTAGCAGCCAGTGAGTATAGGCCGTTAGTGCAGGGAATTGCAGGTGAACTTGGTTGAGTTGGGCTTTGTTCTCACGTCCCATCCCCAAGCCACTTTAATCCTCATTTCTCCCTGCTTTCTCTGCAAGCTGTACTGCCGTCACCTGCCTGCTTCACCTGAGTTTTAGCAGGGGTGTGGAGAGTTTGGAATGGGGAGAGCTGGGGAACTTCCTGTTTCATCGTTAAGCCTTCACACTTCAGCTTTAATTGAGCTGAATTTGGATGCTGAGTCCCACTACCTTGCAAAGGTCTCCAGCCTTATCAGTTCACTCACTCTGAAGTGAAGTCATTTTGGGGCTCTGTCTTGCACTGACTGAAGTCAAGGGGCATGTTGCCATTGAGTTCAGCGAGTGCAGGACAGGGCTGTCTTTGATGTGGGCAGGGGGTTCTCAGACGTTCTCAATATTATGTTGGGTTGTGATTTTATTTCTATTACAGCAGTGTTTGGAGGCCCCAGCTGAGATCGGAGCTTCTCGGTGCTCGGCATGAATGCAGACACACTGTGAATTCCTGCCCCAAGAGCTCGCCATGTAAACAGGCAAGACAAAGGGTGGGAGGAAAAGCACAGGCATACAGAGAGGAAGTGGCTTGCCTAAGGTCAGGAAAAGAATCCAGGCCTTCTGGCTCTCCCAGTCCAGTGCATCACATCTCAAACGGCAATGTCTCATAGACCACTTTTTCTCCCATTCCTGGCTGTGCTGGCCACTTCCCCTCCCATTACTAATCGTATGTTACCCTTGCAATAACCACAGCAGGTACTTACATAGGAAAGTAATATATGTCTAGCTTCCTTCAATGTGAGTTAGCAGTTGGTCACCTGACAGACCAGCACCATATGTTCCACAATTTGGGAACCTTTCATCAAGGTTAATGATACACAATATCGATATATTTTCCAAGTGCATCATTCTACAAAGTACAAAGAATTCCTGGTGTTGTCCTAAGTCATAGAAATCAGCCTCTTGTCATTTACAAATGTGACATTCGCAAAAAGAAAAGGAGGACTTGTGGCACCTTAGAGACTAACCAATTTATTAGAGCATAAGCTTTCGTGAGCTACAGCTCACTTCCTCAGATGCATATCGTGGAAACTGCAGTAGGCTTTATATATACACAGAGAATATGAAACAATACCTATTCCCACCCCACTGTCCTGCTGGTAATAGCTTATCTAAAGTGATTTCCAGCACAAATCCAGGTTTTCTCACCCTCCACCCCCCCACACAAATTCACTCTCCTGCTGGTGATAGCCCATCCAAAGTGACAACTCTTTACACAATGTGCATGACAATCAAGCTGGGCTATTTCCTGCATAAAAAGCACAAGATCAAATCCGCACAGACACACCCCTGGAACCCCGACCTGGGATATTCTATCTACTACCCAAGATCCATAAACCTGGAAATCCTGGGCGCCCCATCATCTCAGGCATTGGCACCCTGACAGCAGGATTGTCTGGCTATGTAGACTCCCTCCTCAGGCCCTACGCTACCAGCACTCCCAGCTACCTTCGAGACACCACTGACTTCCTGAGGAAACTACAATCCATCGGTGATCTTCCTGATAACACCATCCTGGCCACTATGGATGTAGAAGCCCTCTACACCAACATTCCACACAAAGATGGACTACAAGCCGTCAAGAACACTATCCCCGATAATGTCACGGCTAACCTGGTGGCTGAACTTTGTGACTTTGTCCTTACCCATAACTACTTCACATTTGGGGACAATGTATACCTTCAGATCAGCGGCACTGCTATGGGTACCCGCATGGCCCCACAGTATGCCAACATTTTTATGGCTGATTTAGAACAACGCTTCCTCAGCTCTCGTCCCCTAAAGCCCCTACTCTACTTGCGCTATATTGATGACATCTTCATCATCTGGACCCATGGAAAAGAAGCCCTTGAGGAATTCCACCATGATTTCAACAATTTCCATCCCACCACCAACCTCAGCCTGGTCCAGTCCACACAAGAGATCCACTTCCTGGACACTACAGTGCTAATAAACAATGGTCACATAAACACCACCCTATACCGGAAACCTACTGACCGCTATTCCTACCTGCATGCCTCCAGCTTTCACCCTGACCACACCACACGATCCATCGTCTACAGCCAAGCTCTGCGATACAACTGCATTTGCTCCAACCCCTCAGACAGAGACAAACACCTACAAGATCTCTGTCAAGCTTTCTTACAACTACAATACCCACCTGCAGAAGTAAAGAAACAGATTGATAGAGCCAGAAGAGTTCCCAGAAGTTACCTACTACAGGACAGGCC
The DNA here is from genome assembly GCF_965140285.1 of Lepidochelys kempii. Lineage (NCBI taxonomy): Eukaryota > Metazoa > Chordata > Testudines > Cheloniidae > Lepidochelys > Lepidochelys kempii. The sequence goes on along the minus strand of NC_136389.1, from coordinate 82,860,572 downwards.
TAACAAAGAAAATAACAGAACGCCACTAGCCGTCACCTTCAGCCCCCAACTAAAACCCCTCCAACGCATTATTAAGGATCTACAACCTATCCTAAAGGATGACCCAACACTCTCACAAATCTTTGTAGGCAAGGACTGGCCTGTCTCCCGACAGCCCCGCAACCTGAAGCAAATACTCACCAACAACCACATACCACACAACAGAACCACTAACCCAGGAACTTATCCTTGCAACAAAGCGCGTTGCCAACTGTGCCCACATATCTATTCAGGGGACACCATCACAGGGCCTAATAACATCAGCCACACTATCAGAGGCTCATTCACCTGCACATCCACCAATGTGATATATGCCATCATGTGCCAGCAATGCCCCTCTGCCATGTACATTGGTCAAACTGGACAGTCTCTACGTAAAAGAATAAATGGACACAAATCAGATGTCAAGAATTGTAACATTCATAAACCAGTCGGAGAACACTTCAATCTCTCTGGTCACGCGATCACAGACATGAAGGTCGCTATCTTAAAACAAAAAAACTTCAAATCCAGACTCCAGCGAGAAACTGCTGAATTGGAATTCATTTGCAAATTGGATACTATTAATTTAGGCTTAAATAGAGACTTGGAGTGGCTAAGTCATTATGCAAGGTAGCCTGTTTCCTCTTGTTTTTTCCTACCCCCCCCCCCCCCCAGATGTTCTGGTTTAACTTGGATTTTAACTTGAAGAGTGGTCAGTTTGGATGAGCTATTACCAGCAGGAGAGTGAGTTTGTGTGTGTATGGGGGTGGGGGGGATGTGAGAACCTGGATTTATGCAGGAAATAGCCCAGCTTGATTGTCATGCACATTGTGTAAAGAGTTGTCACTTTGGATGGGCTATCACCAGCAGGAGAGTGAATTTGTGTGGGGGGGTGGAGGGTGAGAAAACCTGGATTTGTGCTGGAAATCACTTTAGATAAGCTATTACCAGCAGGACAGTGGGGTGGGAATAGGTATTGTTTCATATTCTCTGTGTATATATAAAGCCTGCTGCAGTTTCCACGATATGCATCTGAGGAAGTGAGCTGTAGCTCACGAAAGCTTATGCTCTAATAAATTGGTTAGTCTCTAAGGTGCCACAAGTCCTCCTTTTCTTTTTGCGAATACAGACTAACACGGCTGCTACTCTGAAATGTGACATTGTAACATTATCACCGATGAGCAATAGAGCTTGTTGATTACTGTAAAACCTTTGGGTCAGATCCTCAGCCGGTGTTTGATTTGTGCAGCTCCACTGAAATCAGTCCATTGGGCCGAGGATCTAGTCCCATATTTGCAGTGTTTGTTCCAAATAGTTGTCCAGTTAGATTGTATTTTAGTTGTCCATGAGTGTTTCCATGAATGTTCAGGTGAATGACGGTTCTTCCCAGGTATTTCTTTTCACAGTTGAACAAGGTTGTTTTATACGTGAACAGGGGTATTTGTTATTCATTTTCATTATTTGTTCTTTGTTGTTTTGAAACCATTTCAGCCTTCCAATGTGGGAGGAGAAATAATATCCTGTGACTTAAGTGATCAGTCACACACACAACTAATAGTAAATTGTTGAAGAGAATAGTAAGTAAGCAAATAAATCAGTGTGCCCCATTCTCTTTCTTAGATCTTCATGGAAACAGGAAGGACTTTTTGGCAAATTGTTAGTTTTTAAAAAAAGTGCAGTAATGTATCCAATTTGCCCTATTGGGTTTTGTAACAAATTCTTTCAGCTGTTTCCAAACACTTGTAGAGATAGAAATGAGTCAATTATTTCCTTTCCCTTTGCTCCATTTTTTACCACATATTTTTCCGTAAGTGCTTTTGTGGCAATTCTCCTGGCAGAAGGGGGTAACCAGAGCAGAGACGAGTGATACATGCTTGCATCTGTGCCAGTCTTCTTAGCTCTGACTAGTTCATTACTTGTTTCCCATAAAAGCAGCCATTTGTGATCAAATGTGAATGAATTCTCATTACAGTCTGTGAAATGATGCGGAGACATTGCAGGGAGCCAGCGTTAAGGGTGCTTGCCAACTGCTCACATCCTGGTTAATTTACCACCACACCCTTTCCTTCCAGATCTAGGAAGGCACTTCTGCTGCCCACAGTTAGGAAGAACAAAATGGGCAAAGGATGGCATACAGGCAGTGTTTCACCTTCTACCTAGCTGAACTGTATGACAGCAGCTCTCCCTCAGTTGGTATCTGGTTGTCTTACGCATCTCAATAGGTGAAAACAACAGAAACTGAAAGAATTCAAAAGACTTGTGTCTTTTTTTAAGGAAACAAAAAAGCCTGCCTTGACTTCTTAACTTGGATGTTGTTTTCCTTCCCCTCCCTTTTTTTTCTGGTTTGTTTTTTTTACATAAGGTCTTTAGGGCAGGACCGTGGCACATGGAGTGTTACCAGAATTATTATCATGATGTAACTTCCTATCTCAAAATGCATCTTCTATATTTTGAGATATCAGGTGGTATTGCCCCATCTGTGATAGAAAGAAGCTCAGCGATTATATCCCAGCAAGGGGTAGAATTCAGTTCTGGGATATAATTTTGTTAAATTTTCCATTTTTATGCTTTGCCTTTTTCCCTCTTTTCTGAATTTCATCTGGGCCAAATTTTGGATCTGTCCAAATTACGGGCTTGGTTCTCCTCTTTCTCCACCTTTTACACCAATATAACTCCATTGACTTCCGTGGAGTTACTCCTGAATTAGACCCCTGTGAGTGAAACTAGAAGCGATCCCTGTGTCGTATGAACCCGGTAACACGAGTCATACAAGTCGTACAAGTATGTGAGCAAACAGTTTTTTGGTTTTTTTTTGGTAAATTCACAAATTGCTCAGATGTGATGTTGGTGATAGGCAAGTGACTCTGAGCATGGTGCATCTTCTGAAATACGACTAAAGCCAGAAGTAGGAAACCCTTTGTGTGAAAGCTCACAAATGCTGCTGAAAAGGCCCGAGCCCCGATGATCTTGACTGTGGAAAAGCCGATAGGAATAGATTGACTGAAAAACCCAGATCAAAATGACTAACAAAATTAACCCGAATGGAAGACAAGGCTGTAAAAAAAATTTTTTTACAGCAGATCTTCTGCTGTGAAAGGACAAGCCTCCATTGGCTTCAATCCAATTGTACCTATGTACGCCATCTGAAGATCTGACCCAAAGGGCCACATTTTCAAAAGCCTGATCAAATTCTTGGATATGTCTGTTGGTGATAATGACCAGCTGGGACTTTCTGTTTAGATATTTGGAGTAGTTCCCGGGAACAGGTACTTGGAAAGAGAGAATATGCTGCTATCGGCATGTGTGCTGTATATTGTCAGGATCAGGAACACACAAGGTATCATAGTACCTCTGGCCTCCTGTCTCCTAAGAGTTTCCCTATCTGCAGATTCTGTTTTTCTAAGGTGAGTGGTTTACAGTAACCTAAATCTGATCTCCCTTGCCAAGGAAGAGAAGGCCCTGGTATTCACATCCTGCGTCATCCATTCTGCCTATTGTTAATTCTCACAATCATTTGGAATGAAGCCCTGGCACATTATCTCTGGGTTTGTGTTATAACCTTTTATTACAAAACCTTCAGAATTTCTTTGACTCATTTAGCCTGTTATCACCTTCCCCACAATGCACTTGAATGATCCTCTCTCAGAATACATAGCAACCACATTGCATTATGCAATTTCTGTTCTGAGATTATTCATTTTTTCCCCCTATTGTTACTTTGCCAAGTTTTTCCTCTAGTTCTGAGAAACTGAATTTAAAAGAGCAGTGTCTCTGGTACAAGGATGTTCTGAAGAGGCAGCTGTAAGTGAATCAACTTGACTAGTGTATTCACAAGAGTCAAACTGGAGTGGCTGTGAAAAAGCAAAACAAAAAGAACCCTCCAAAGCTGTATTGATTTTATATCATTTTCTGAAATGCATCATTGCATAAATTAACAAAGCATCCAGGGCAAGAGTGTGCAAAGAGGCTACAGCTAAAAGGCAACTGAGGAAAAAATCATTTGACAAGTAGATTTTTATATGCAGTTTACTCCACATGCCAGTTGCCGGCAAACCAGGGTGAAAGAAAAAGTTTGAATTGTTGGGGATGTATGTTTTATCGTCGCTTTGCTATATGGGAATGGGTTCTGCCCGTTTTGCCATTGAATCATTGCCCTGCTGTCATGCATTGTCAACATCTTCTATTTCAAACGGGTGTTATGTGCAAAGGGCACTATGATTTAAACTGTTTTCCCTGTCCAGAGCTTGGGGGGAGGCAACGAAAAAATATTGGTTTGTCAGAAAAAAGGAGTATGGTTTTAATGCCTCCCTGGGAATCAATTCTACAGCAGCGAGTCTTACCTCCTTCTCTTCAATCACATGTTCATGCTGGCTAGCAGTGGAGGGAAGGAGTTGGCAGTTAAGGTCCAGGGGAACATGGAATGGGTGTATTGAATGTTAACCATATAAAAATATTACAGAATTCTGCAGTATCTGTCTGACGCTGCATCCATAGGATTGCTTGTGAAGTAAAGTGCTAAACATGGGTATGAGCGGCAAAATCAGGCCATGAATAAGTATTCGGATTTTAAGGATACTTGTCACTCCTAGTTAGACAGATTCATGTCAATTACATTAAACTAATGACAGGTTTCAGAGTAGCAGCCGTGTTAGTCTGTATTCGCAAAAAGAAAAGGAGTACTTGTGGCACCTTAGAGACTAACCAATTTATTAGAGCATAAGCTTTCGTGAGCTACAGCTCACTTCATCAGATGCATATCGTGGAAACTGCAGCAGACTTTATATATACACAGAGAATATGAAACAATACCTCCTCCCACCCCACTGTCCTGCTGGTAATAACTTATCTAAAGTGATCATCAGGTGGGCCATTTCCAGCACAAATCCAGGTTTTCTCACCCTCCACCCCCCCCACACAAATTCACTCTCCTGCTGGTGATAGCCCATCCAAAGTGACAACTCTTTACACAATGGTAGAGAAGAGCACATATTGGGTTGTTAGAAAGTGTCTATTATATCTTGTTTAGGTGTCTTCCTTTCAAAATGATGCAGGCAAGGCAGCAAAAGTAGATCAGCGATCTCCCCCAAAGTATGGGGGATCAGGGACTGGGGACCTAGCTGTATTTTTCAGACTGGCTGAGGACGGGGCAGTTGAATTAATGGTTCCCTTGCTCACCTACTGATCCCCATGAGCTGCGGATGGCAATTGACCAAATGTCGTCACATTAGTTGGGAGAGATGCTAGGGCAGGCTGTAGAACTGGTGAGTCATGGAGTGGAGAAGAGAAGGTGGCAAAGAACCAATGACTGATTACAGAAGGGGTCTCTAGGAGAGAAAGTGGGAAGTAGAGAGAACCTGAGAAAAGGGCCTGGTGGATATGGTGAAACATGGATGCTATGTCCAGTAGAAGCCGTGTCTTCTGCTCATGTCTGATCATTTCTCGGATAACTAAACTGGGAAAACCTCAGTGATTTTACCTGGGGCTGATGGTTCTGTGACCAACCACCAGGCACAACATGGAATCTGTTTAGTTTATAACTTGATCTAAACGGCTTTTGAATGTTCTGGTGACCTCCCTCCCAACTGCTGAAATTTCATGATGACAGAGTGTGTCTATTCACAGAGATGGAGGCAAGTCTCCTATGGAACAGAAACAATAAGCACAGGGTGTTCCAAAACTCTAATGTAAACATTACAGCCAAGATTTGCAAAAACTGAGGTCCTGAAGGCAGGCTCCTAAGTCCATTTCGAGGCCTGATTTTCAAAAGTTCTGAGCACTCAGTAACTCTCCTTGGAAAAACAGGCCACAGATTTAGAAATCCTGGCCTAGACTTCCTCAAGGACTGAAATAATGTTACATTTGGTGATATATGTATGTGTATATATATTATAATCTGTGTGTGAAAGAGACATGAGAGAGGGAGAGGATCTTAAAACTATTTCAAACACATTTTCAGATGAGAAGGCCCTTCATGTCCATGTTCATTTTATTTATTTTACAATAATTTTAAAAAACATATTTATTTGGGTCTAACTGAATCTTTCCTTTTCTGTTTTTTTAAAGGATTTGTTTTACCTGCACTTTTCATCCTTCTGTGTCTCCTAATCCTTGAATTATCAGCCACACTGGTCAATTTAGCATAAGAAATTAAATTAATTCTCATGCTCAGACTCAAAATGTAAATTCCTTTATTAATAATTGAAGCAGATTTATTTATGCAGTTTGATATTTTTCAGGTTCAGGGAAGCAATTAGATTTTGCTCAAGTTGCTGCTCAATAGACACGGTCATTAAACTCCGTTTCCCGCCACCCCGGCCCGCCCCCACTTCTTCTGCCTCAACCTGCTAAGTAGATAAAAGATTGGAGTCTGGTGGTATCAGAGGGCCTTGCAGACAAACATGTTGTGACGCTAATGTAGGGTAGATAATTTGTTCCATGCTAGCTTTTATTTGGATCATGCCTCTCACGAGAAAATTTGACTTCCAAACTTTGCAAGTTGCCACCCTGGAGAGAATTCCTGCAGGGAGCACACAGCTGTTGGGCGTCTGACAGCCGCCTTAGAAAGTGGGTGTGGTGGGTTGAGCAGCAAGGGGTGAGGCTGAGGAGGAAGCAAAGGAGAGGGGAAGATTTTGAAATTCTTTTAAGTCTCCTCTGAAGTGGCAATAACAGCTTGGGGTTGGTGGCCGGTAGCAGAGGCAGGCCAGAGGTTCTAATAAACAGCCCTTTGTTGGTGCTTACTCAGGGATCACTCTGCATGCACTAGGATCCCACACTTCGCGCTTCCTGAGGTGCGCTGCTTCCAGGTCTCCTAAAGACACAGTTCAGTCCAGTCCTGTAACTTGTGAGGCCGAAGTGATGGGAATATGTACAACGGGGATAATTTTCCCAAGAGGGAAGTGCCAGAGGGCAAACTGCAGAGCCTCATGCAGTGAGAACTATTAGAAACTGAATGGTGGCTTGCGTGCAGTAGTCAGGTTTACTGAAGTAGTGTTGGATTGCCCGTTCTGCATCACAGGGCATGTCTCCTGCTGCAGTGAGGTTAAGTACCATGATGCTTGCATGTCAAGTTGCTAATCGCATTCATCGAGCTTCAATCTGATACGGATTGGGATGAATGGCAAATTTAGTACCGTATGATGTGGTAAAATATATTAAGCAAGTGTCATGTATATTTGCTTAAAGCTGTACTGTAATTAGTCCCTCCCAAAACTGAACCCCAGATCTGAAAAACCTCAAACTTTGAGAGTGTTGAGAATCCAGACCTTGCTGCTGACTGCCTGACTGCGTTTTGCACCTGGCCCTTATCTCTAAACTCCTTGATCTGAATACCCCTGAACCTTGGGAATGTTTGAAATCTGGATCCAAATTTTATGGCTCGTGCTCCTGGCCAGCGTATTGATCCTTAAATCAAATTGACTGCATTTCTTTCTCTGTGTTAAGGTTCCTCTTCATAATGAGGTCACACACATCTCTCTTGACTTTCTGTTTTGTAACAAATCTGAAACTCAGACCAACTACCTCAGATGTTTCTAAAATTCACATCCCTTTGCGTGGTCCTGTGCTGATTATTGAGCATATTTGGGCCCAGTTAGTTATTCATCAAAATCAAGGGAAAATAGTTGTTTTGCACAATGGTGTGAAACCAGATGACTTTAACTGATTTGGAGATGTAACATTTGTTCGAGATCAAAAGGAAACTTGAGGGAGTTGTGAACTCACGTGGATTATAATAACAAAAATCCACACATGAAGTGTTGTTGCCAAGTTTTGCACAATTCAACTTCTGCATGCTCTTGCTAAGCTTTAGCTTTACTCTTTTATCTCTTTGCTGCACACTTCAAAGCTAACCTGAAGTCAAATTTTACCTTGCCACAAATTTTAACTATATCATGCTTCTCACATTCACTGAGTGGAACTTCAGTAATTGAGCAGTCTTCGCCAGCAGTCATACAGTACTTCCTGGATGTGTGTGGAAGAGAGTTTTTCAGAATCTCTTTTGGCTTTCTGGTTCTTTAAAAAGACACTTTCAAGGCCATATGGGACCATACTGTGCTTTTGATCATGATGACTGCATCTTCAGGTAAATATGCTTCCCCCCGTTTGCCTGTATGGCCTGCTTTTGTATCCAGGAAGCAAAACGAAAGTTACAAAAATCCTTCTGTCAAAGTGCTTCAGAAAATAGCCCTGAGTCTTTTTGGGGTAAACTTCAATACTGGCATACAGTCAGGACTCATCAAAGTAACTAAATTCACAGCATTGGCATTGGTAGCTCCAACTCAGAAGAGGTCATTGGCACAAAATGAAGATTATGTGGTTTCCAGAAATGGCCCAGCCAACATCCTGCTCAGTGAAATAGCTTCCTTTTGGATGAGATCCTCAGTGCCCTGAACAAAGAAGTCACCTGAAAGCATCTTAATTAAGGTTGTGAGTGAAGAGACAACCGAGGGCAGGAATGTTCAAAGGAGACAAGACGAAGATTGCAAGATGGCAAAGTGACAATTGTAACATGGCACATAAGCAAGAGGAACCCACGTCTTCACAAAATGACAACACTCTCTTGTTTCTTGGATCACAGACCCGATCTGTCAATTAGCACAGCCTGCATAGAATCCAAACGCCATGCCCAGAATAGCAGCCATGTAAGTGTTGAAGCATCTATTAAATTTATTTTAAACTATGAAAACTGACACATGGCTGTTCACACTACTATAATACAGGGCATACTGGGATGTTTTATATTTCTCTAAATTTATTTTTTTAAGTGTTGGTCACCTTCACTTTGGATTGTGCTCTCACCCTCTCTTCTCTGCCCCCGATCAGTTTGATCTTTAACCTGGAATAGCCTCTGAAGGGGCATGTACACTAGGAAATTTTGTACCGATTCTCCAGCCCCAACATAGCTACGCTCATGTGGCCAATGACGCTGGCTCTGACGTGTAGACAGGGCACGTGATATGTCTGGCAGTGTTGCTAAGACTGCCAGAGCTGTACTGGTGGGAAAACTTTACAGATTTTCCCTAGGTTAGACACCAGGTCCAGGGGTCTGATTTAACTTTTCTTCAAGCGACGAGCTGCTTAGGAATAGTGATCCTGGCAAACCAACTGTGTGAAGTGTCTCCCAGGAAAGCCTTCATCCTATTTCCTCTCATCCTCTGCTGGTTTGCTCCTACATCAGGTGCTTTCCCCTTCTCTGCCTCTTATCCTGCTTACTTTCTTCTCCCCTTTCTCTAGTTCGTCTCTGCGTTTCTGTCTACCCTGTTTTCTTTCCCTCTCCCCCTTGGCTGGATAGCAAACTTTCACAAGGCAGTTCATTTCCCACCTCATTGGCACTTCAGAGACCCCAGCGTTGCTTCGCAGACAGAGGTTGTGAGAGCTCAGGCTTTTTGCTAACACTCCATCCACTGGGGAAAATCGCCACTGGCTTAGCAGACAGCTGGAGACCATTTGCCGGGAGTTGGATCCTCCCAAAACAGCCTGAAAATTGTGGCATTCACAACTTTCCTGCAGCTGTGATTTTTTAAATTTTTTTTTCTGACTCTTGCACTGATGTCACACTTGACTGAAACTCAGAGGGGGTGGAGAGGTGGGGGAGAGGAAATCCAAGGTACATTTATGCTTTTAGGTCAGGAAGCAAAGGCACCTCTTTATTTCTAGAAAGGAATTAAAAGAAAAGGAAGAGGGAAATGCACAAGACTATCACTGTGGCCTCTGTGCTTGGCCTGTGTGTGCTCTGCCTAAGACCTAATGTGCTGCTGAGAAGGAAGCAGTCCGGGGATAAAGTGAGGGCAGTGAGGTGGTGATGGGGGGGGAGTTAGAGAAGGAGAGGAGACACCTTGAGAGAGAGGTAAGGAGGGGTAGGCTGCTTGTCTTCACCTGGCCCAAAGCCAACACATGTGTTTTTCTCTGGGCATCCCAAAGCCACTTTTGCTGCACGTTGTCTTCCTCCTGGTTTTGCCATACTGCTCCCTGGTTCATCCACCCCAATCTGGGTGCTCGCTCGGCGGGTGAGAGAACTTGTCCGTCATTCCTCTCTTTCTGACTGACTTTAGAGAGAGCGAAAGCATGTTTAAAATGCGGTTGGAAATTGGAACCTTTACCGACTCCAGTCCCACAGGGGAAAATGGGGGCTCTGCACCCTGTTGAAATGTGATGCAATTTCATTTTCTAAATGAGTCTGTGATATGGGGAGAGTAAGGAATGGTTTGGGGGGGCAGGGCATGATGTTGTACCAAGCACTTTCGTCTTCTCGTTTGTCTCTTGCTGCTTATTTTGGACCCGCTTCGGGAAATCGCCAGTTGGGCCAATAGCACACTGTGGTAACTAAGACGATGCAATTAGCAAACCCCAGTATTTCCAGTGCTGGCAGCATTCCTCTGGGTAAACACAGCAGCATTCAAGGGAATACCAGAAATAGCTGAGGTTACTGTAGCTGTTTCTTTAGTTAAATTGCCACGGTCTCCTGTACCACTTGGAATACCAGAGGCAGGTAGAGGATCATGTATAGTCATCAGAAACCCGTACTAAAGAAAGTAATCTCCCTGAACAAGCTTTTTTCTGTCTCAAGAGGTTATTACACAGCCTGTGGGTCTCCACCCCCTTTGTCCTTCTGGATTTGGTAAGCCCCACTAACTGTAGACTTACCGATGGTTTCTTTGCTGCTGTTCATTTCTGGATGAAACTTCCCCACTACTTTTGTATATATAGGTCACTAGCAAATCTGTTCCTAATCAGGAAGCCTTAATGAGCATGTCTACAAGACCAGTTTGTTCATTGCATAGTTTCAATTATGTTTCTGATTAATTGCCCAACTGCAGGATCTTAAACAATGGGCTGAATCTATTAAAAAGCATGATAATTTGCAGAAAAAAGGGCTCTGTTATCTTCTGATTTTGCAGAAGATAACACCTCTGCTAAACGATTACATGGGTAAGATTCGGGATGTAAAATGCCCCAATTATGTCACTAGTTCTTCACAACACAGCTATTGGATACATTTCTGAATAGCTCCTTGTTCACCGGGTGCTCTTGACTCCTGCTAAGTTCATTTCCAAAGGTGTCAACAGTTGAAAGTGCAGAGTACACCTGAGCAAACAAGAGGGGGTGGGTTGGGGGAGCTGGTGGCCCTGGGGTGATGGTTAAGAGCCCCCTGGGGAGAGTTTGGTGGTATTCCACGGGGCTTGCCATTTTTAATAGCAAACATCACTGGAGCCCGGTTTAGGAGAGAAGAGAAACAAAGAATAATAACGTGAGAGAGAGGCAGGATTGCACCCTGACTTCCCTAGTAGCAGCTTGATGTGGTGCTGTCCTTTGGCCAGACCGCTTTCTTCCGGCTATGTAAGCAGGACGCAGCCACAGCTGTGTCCTGCAGGGGTAGCAGCGTGTATTCTCCTCCATTGCTAGCCAGCTTTCCTGTGAGGGCAAGGTCACGTACCTTCCACCTACACGCGCACAGTCCTTGCAGTCGCTCCAATACAAGGGCTATGACTGTTCTTGGTTTTTGGTGAGACCTAGAAATGGGCAGGAAACTCCTGTGCCTTTCCTAACTCCCTCCGTATGTGTCAGGGAAGGGGCAGGGCACGGTCTGTCCTATAACGCACACAGGGCATACATACAAGGAGATAAATGGATTTCTTATGGCTGCGATAAGCAGCCTGGTGTCCCTAGCTCCTGCTTGCAGAGCCAGACCTTAAGTATAGGCACTGGCTTGGCTTATCCCTGTCCTGTGAGAAGGGGCTCACTTTATAAAGACCTGTCCTTTTTTGAATTATTCCTGCAAACAGACACAGCTCCTGGGACACAGAGCAGCCAGAAGCAAGCGAATGAGAGAGAGAGAAGGAACAGGGCAAAAAAGAACAGCTGGAGGGGAAAGAGGGGGAAAAAGCTGAGGCAATGCACGCACTCTCCCCGCCTCTCAGCCTGGAAAGCCAACAGGGAAAGGAAACAAACGTTGACGCCTTGGAGTTCTGTAGCTCCAGGCCTCACTGACGTGGGGTCACTGGCTTGAATTTTCCTTAGTAGGGTAAAGACCAATAGGCATTCTTCTCTGCTGGTTGTTTGGGCCACATGCTCTGAACAGAGCTGGCTTTAAAAAAAAAAAAATCCTTTTTGGAACAAAAAGGACTTTCTGGGTGTAGGGGTGGGTGGATAAATGGCCCTTTTCCAAAAACATGTATGTTCACAAAATATTGTCACTATCAATGTTTTTATTTAAAAAAAAAACCCAGCCCTCCCCGTGACATTTTCCTCCTGAAATTTTTATCAAAAATCAAATATTATTGAAATATTTTGTTGACTGATAACCAGGTTTTTTGAAGAAAAAAATAAAAAAAACAGGTTTTTTTGTTTTAAAAAAGTTAACATTTAAAAAAAAACTATAATTAGGTCCATTTTGAACTCCCTGGAGTGAAAAAAAAATAGCCATTTCTGAATGTTTTGCAGAACACTTTTGCCAGGTTTTTAGCAGTGAGGATGCTTACGCTGCCTGGTCCCTGTGGGGCCTGTGCTGGGAATAAGTGTCTCCAGGGCTGTGTGTCATGATCACAAAGTTCACATTAATGTTCCAGGACCGAGAATGTTTTGTGCTTCTGAGTTTTTAACTGAAAACATTTAGCACTCCATGAGACTAACTCCAGTTATTTGCTCAAAGGATCCCATTCATTATCATTATGGGAAAGAAACGCGTGCTCTTCCCATGTGAATTCCCAGGGGGGTGGTCTTGGAGAAGCCCGTTGTATTTGGAGAGAAGAGTGGAGACATACCTCTCCACTGGAAATGTTTGCAAACTCCAATTCTGCAGTGATTGCTCAGAGTACTGGCCCTGACTCAGCCGGGTATCTGAGGATAAGCGTGTGCATTGATTTTACTGGGATTACTCACATGGTTAAAGTTATGCCTGTCCTTAAGTACTCTGCTCTGCTGAGGCCTTTATTAGCATCAACAGGAGCATTCCTAGCATGAGCGCTACAAGCATTTGGCACTTCCCTTCAGTATCTCCTCTCAGTATCTCAGTTTTACTCTGAGGGTTTCTCTTCCTTTGATTGCTTTAGGCCTAGACATTTGCACCAAATAAAAATGCCAGGCATTGCTGACTTCACTTCCAACAGGCAGCCCTATGGCGATATGATGTTTTCCTAGCCTGGCACATACTGAGGGCACCAGTGTTGTGGGTGTATTAGGAGTGAGATACAACTTTGAGAACGTTGGATGAATCAAAAATAGCAGAGACACCCCAAGCCTGGACACACCAGTGCCTTGACAAACACCTGAGACTGGCATAAATGTACCCAGCTGCATTGGGTAAAATGGGAAAACAAACAAACAAAAAAACCCTTATTTTAGAAAATACATTTCCTAATTTATTGGTTTTTCTTTCTCACAGGTGGAAAAATTGAGGGCAGAGCTGTGGAGCCTGCCTGAAAAATGTAACTTCTAGGGAAACTTGGGGAAGGACATTGATTTATGATCAAACGGAAAAAAGCAAAGCAGAATAAAAAGAATCCTTAAGACTTAAAAACAGGGAAATCTCATCTCTTCCTGTGAAGGTGTTGCCTTGGAATCTTTCATGTAAACCTTAAATGGAATTAAAAATGAGGGGGAAATCACACTGGGACTACAAGTGATCCTTGTAGCCCTCTATTAACATTAATACAGGCATTGATCTGTACCATTTATTAATAGCCTAACACCACAAGAACTGCTCTGATAAACAGCCCAAGCCCTAATTCGACTAGTCGCTGGTCTAGCAGGGTCCTTTGCATTATCATCACCTCAGACTCCTAGTGATTTTATAATTGGTCTGACTTGTTTCTATTCAAGGCCTGTAGAACCAATTAGCAATAGCCTTTTTTGACCTATGGTGTGAGGAAAACTAAAGACTTAAAATGAAAAGCCAAGAGCAAAGACCTAAATCTTTTTGGCTCCCTGATGAATAATCCTGTCAGGCCTATCACAGGCACTAAACAGGAATGCTGGTTGCAGCTGAATTTTTTATACTTTCTATTAATCTTTAATGATAGCTTGGTCACCTAGTCTCTTTTATCTTGTCAGATAAATGTATGGTTAACAGGATAATGAGATTTCTAAAGCTCTATTCTAGCTTACAGCCAGCCAGTGCATGAGGCGACCCTTGACCCCTGTCAGAGAGCAACACTGGGGTGACGGTAATTGGTAGATGTGCTGTGAATGTATTGGGAGCTGATGGATGGTTTAAACTTTGATTTGAGGTCAGGAGGTCCCTCAGCTCTGGAAGGCAACTGTGGTTTTATTACTTGCAGAATCTGATGGGGTTGTAATTAGATTTAGCTATTGCTTTATTAATAAGTAATTGTTTCTACTATTGCTTTAGGTTAGCAAATCTATTCCACTGATAATTTAGGGCACTGATATGGCTTTATTTATTAATAAATGGGGAATGTATATTTTTGCTTGTGGCAAAGAACAGCCCAGAATTCTGTCTTGCCAACTCTACTGGAATGATGAATTGTTCTTTATTAATTCAATAATTAGCCTAAATGCTAGAACTTCATCACTGCTACAGGAAAGTGTGTGTGTGTATAATATATATCATATGATATGTATATGGTAAGCAAGAGAATGTTAAACAGAATAAGGTTTCCAAAGGTGTGGATTTTAAAAGACCTTAAATCTCCTTGCACCGAATGGCTGCAATTCCAGTGTCCTAAGTTTATGTTCCTTTAACATTGAAAGAGAAGCTCAGAAAAGGAGCAAGCCACAGGACCGGGCAATGGCACAATCCCTCGCTGGTCTGGATTGCGCCCCAGCATGTGGCTGAAACGTAAAAGCTAAGGGGGAGATTTTCAAAGGCACAAGGGGCAGTTATATACCCAACTGCCCCTTCTGGACTGGAAAATTTCCCACTAAACAAGAAGCCTTACAAGAGGACTAGAGTGCGAGGCATAGCTAACCAAACGCCAAGTGGCCTGCATTACAAAACACGTGTCGAGCTCACAGTGTTACAAAGCTGCCCAGCGGGGGAGGTGCTCGTTGACTGACTGAGCACAGTGAGTACAACAAGCAGAAGAGCAGACCTCAGTAAGACCAATAGGAAATGCCCGAGATTTTAGTAGCCTCGCATGTCAAGAACTAATATCCTGAGAGAAATAATGGTCTATAGTAAAAAAACAAAACAAAAACAAACAAAAAAATTATTAGCCCTCATATTGCATCATTTCTCGTCCCAGCGCAGTTCCCGGGGAGGTCACTGGGAGTTTTGTCATGGGTTTCAGTGGAAGCAAGTTTGGACTGCTGATCCTCGAGCACTTCACAGGGGGTTGTGGTAGTTGTTATGAGGGAGGGACATGCTATTCCTATTCTACTCCTGGGGAAGCTGAGGCAGAGAAGTTGTGTGACATGCCCAGACCCACAGAAGGAATTGCTAATTAGATTCCAGACTGGCAAACAGATCTTTCCAGGTGACTATACCCACTAGTAAGATTGTAGGGGGGCACTCTGGATCTCCTTTGCAGTCTTTGATTTCCCTGCATCCTCTGAAGAAAGCTCCATCTGTATTTCAGGCTAGCAAAAGTGGTCCGTCTTAGCTCTCCAACTACCGATGGGATGGGATGGGATATTAGATGGGGTGGGATCTGAGTTACCCAGGAAAGAATTTTCTGTAGTATCTGGCTGGTGAATCTTGCCCATATGCTCAGGGTTTAGCTGATCACCATATTTGGGGTCGGGAAGGAATTTTCCTCCAGGGCAGATTGGAAGAAGCCCTGGAGGTTTTTCGCCTTCCTCTGTAGCATGGGGCACGGGTCACTTGCTGGAGGATTCTCTGCTCCTTGAAGTCTTTAAACCACGATTTGAGGACTTCAGTAGCTCAGACATAGGTGAGAGATTTTTTCGCAGGAGTGGGTGGGTGAGATTCTGTGGCCTGCGTTGTGCAGGAGGTCAGATTAGATGATCATAATGGTCCCTTCTGACCTAAATATCTATGAAACCAATAGTTGTCACGAAAGAATCTCTAGAATACGCCCCCCCCCCCCCCAGACCGGCACTTAAAGAAGCTGCTGGATGGCTCAGGGGACTGGCAATGTGTGCGGG
This sequence comes from Lepidochelys kempii, assembly GCF_965140285.1. Lineage (NCBI taxonomy): Eukaryota > Metazoa > Chordata > Testudines > Cheloniidae > Lepidochelys > Lepidochelys kempii. The sequence continues at coordinate 82,844,489 of NC_136389.1, read as the reverse complement.
AGCTTTTCCCATTGCAGACACCACTCCAAATGCTGCCCAGGTTGGTAGTGATTGTTATGATCCGGTGGCTCTTTGGTTCCCTGATTGAATTGAAATGAACTTCCTCTGCTGTGTCTGGGCAAGTCCTTTGGTGCTGTCAGTCCTCCGCCTTTCTGGAGTTAACATAAATAAATGTGGGCCCACAAAGAGTTTATAGAAACAGTCAAACGAAGGCTGTGAGTTTTGCAGGGGCCTACAGGCAGTGGACACCCAACTCCTATTACATTTTAATGGGACTTGGGCGCCAAATTTCATTCAGCTTTTTGGGATGTCCCAGACTTATTGTTTGCAGAAGGTGCTCAGAGACCGAATTCAACTCTTTATCCCTTGATCAGGTTCAGCTTCCCTCAAGCACCCCAGTGACCTCCGACATGCCTACAATGTGCCTCAAAGCTCTCCTGGAGAAGCCATTTCCAGAGGTGAGGGTAGCCAGTCTCTGTGCCTGCTAATTCACTGGTCTGTCTGTGCCAGCAGGTTCACCAACTGATGCCAGTTGTCATGGTGGTTTTCCTGTTGTGAAAACCTGTCTGCTGAGAACTTCACTGTAACCTCTGGATCATTTTATTGCGTCGGCCAATAAGCAGCCTTCAGAAATTAGCTGTGGTTATAGAAATGAATCTGGAGAGAGGACCAAATGGCATCTCTGCAGCAAGATATAGATGCAGATTCCATGCCTTATTTATTTATCTGAGTCTAATTGCTCCCAGTTCTAGTTGGGGCTGGACATAATGCTGAATGGGTGTTGAATTAACGGAGGAGATTTGAGTTGGCCAGGGCCCAAATCACTTAGGCCTTTATCAACCGGTCCCTTGCATTGCACCAAAATGAATTGGAAGCTGGTTTGCAGAGGTTTGAAATACGCGGCTGGTATGCAACAGCACTAAGTGACCTGCTACCTTCTGTAAAAGCTGAAATCTGCAAATGGTCTGTAGGACCTGAGCACAGCTGCCGTGATTTTGGATTGGAACCAAGGATCTATGGAAGGACGGCAGGGCTGCTCCACGACCTGACATTTGCTGGACAGTCCTTGTTGTCAAGACGAGTGAAGAGTGTTTTGAGCGTCTCGGCGTTTATTGGGTTGGAAGTTGTATTACAGCATCTCTCCGGTTGTGACGCAGCATAAACACCCAGTGAAATGAAAACCCAAGGCAAATATCACGGCAGTATCTTCTTCTGGTAGAAGAAGACAGAATGAGATCAATGCTGGAGTCAAGGCTTGGTACTCGATTGCCAGTCCCTTGCGCCCTCCAGTTCCCTTAGCTGCTGGGAATGAATGAAGAGGGGACCATCCTGGTCTTGAGAAGAATAAAAAAGAAGTGAATTGATAAGACTTAGTTCAACTGTCGGATACAGCCCTATGTTAGAGGACAGAACGGGTGAATCAGAAAGCACTTCTTTTACTAACTCAGATCCAGTTTATACCCTTCTTGCCCAACCAGTCCCCCAGATTACTTTTGATGGAGCCACTTCCTCTTTTCCCCTCTTGTCTATTGTTCCCCAGGAAGCTCTCTTGGGTCCCATGTTGTTTTTACCCCACTATGCTCACCCCTTTGGTGACCTCTCACACTCCCATGTTCTTTTCCCACCTTTCTTAACTTGCTTATTTCCCTTCGGCGTTTCTGGTTTTGGGGTGCTTTTTCTTTGCCGCCTCCTGTTCTGCTGCTGTAGCTTTAGAGCAAATGTTCTAGGTTTGCTTTGAAAGAGGCAGAAAAAAGAAATGGGAAGTGTTTGGCTGGATGCCGTTGGAATGCCCTATCCTATGTCCTTCCAGAGCCACAGGGGAAAATTTGGTTCTCAAGCTGACACAGCCAGATGTGTGTCCAAGCTGGCAGTTTGATAAGAAGCTCCTGGGCTCCAAGGAGAGAACAAAACCTTGGCAAAAGTTGTAGGAACAGTCACAATAAGTAAAAAGTCCGGCCTGCTTTTCCGAGTGCCTGCAGGACCAGGAGGTTTCAATGGGAGTTATGAATACTCAGCACTTCTGACAATCGGACCCAAAGGAGCAAGTTGTCTGCACGTTCTGGTGGTGCTGGCATAGCACAGAGTTTGGTGCCAATCTGGCCTTTTGTTATTTTGCAACTCCAAGGAAGCTCCTTGCATTAATTATGTTACCGTAGAGCAGGCGCTGGTCTGTCATTTTTTTTAAGCTCTGTTTTTCATAAAGTGGTCCTAGAATGACAGCGAAAGCAGCTGCTTAAGCAATTGTGCCAATTAATGGGTCTCTGAAATTAAAACGCCTACACAGTCTAGATGAGATTTCTCCAGGAGGGAATTCAGCAATTGTCTTCATGATAATCAGGCTTGACTTGTCTTAGCACACATTAATAAAAAAGCAAATGCATTCAAAGAGATGCCCTTTAGTAGAGAATATCCACAATATAGTAATGAGTCTTGGCCAAAAAAAAGAAGATAGCTAGCGATGGCTGTGCATGCTCAAAACAATTTACTCATATTAGGGAGACTTGGAATTCATGTCATGGACTTGCTATCTTCTCCAGTTCCAGCTACTGAATAGAAGTCTACATTTTCTGTTAAGGATGAGGAGTTGCATAAGTTAAACATAAAGGTCAATACGGGTTTTGAACTAAATCCGTGTGTGACTAGAACCACAGCACTTGTGTGCTGGGGCTTCCCAAAATCCGTGTCCACATCCACTGTCTAATGAGGGACTGGAGACAAAGCAGGGGACTCTGCAGCGAGCCCTGTGGCTGGAAGAGGCAACACAAAATGTCAAACTCATTATTTTCCCTTCTGTTTCTGCTCTTGCACAGGGCTGAAATTTCTGATTTCTGGCTGGAGATTTCAGGCCAGCCTGCCTTTGGTAGCCATAGCCTTTTATAATTCGCTGATGAGAACAGCATTCATGGAGTGCATTTCTCTTAATGCCTGCAGTCAATTAACAGCAGTGTGTGTGTGTGTGTGGGGGGGGAGAACCTAGCTGCTTTTTTACAGCTCTTCTCACACTCCTAGAAATGTGGCATTCCCCGCAAGAATACTCCCATTGTGTGTTGTTTGCTACAATGGATATTCAGAGTTTCATATTCCTTCTTTTATCCCATTCATCACTGCAGTAAGTGGTGATGATGAAAACTTGTTGTGAAGGTGGCTGCTTTGCTCTCTTGCAGCAAAAGCAATTTAGGAGACTGCAGAGGTGTTGGCCCTGGCCTACCCTCCCAGCTTGATGCCAGTCAGCTTTCCAAAGGAGAAAGGGGAGCTGAGAGATGTTCAGCCAGGCAGCTTAGCTTAGCACAGTCTTTTCCATTGCCAGCTGGATGACTTTGTGCAATACTAGTGCATGAGTGGATAGACACCTGATTTGGTCCCTCCGGAAATTCACTGTGGCCCATGCATGCTCTCAGGAGGGACAGGGTTCTTACCCCTGCCGCTGGAGCACAGGAAGCAGTGACTAGTTTCAATATGGCTTATATAAAAAGGAGCAATAGAACTTGGTTGTCACTGTGGGCAAGGACATCAGCCCAAGCACGAGGGGTGCAAAATAAAATCTGAGCCATGCATCACCCAGAACAGGGGCTAGGCACCCCTTTGTTGTTCTTAATGCAATAGTGCCTAGAGGCCAACTGAGCCCTCATTGCACGCGGTGCCACAGAAGCATGGGATAAGAGACAGCCCCTGCCCCAATCATCTTGCAGCCTAGACAAAGGGGTGGGGGAGAATGGAAGTACTCCTGGATTCCAGGCCAGAAAGGCCCACTGTGGCCCTCTGGTCTGCCCTCCTGTGTAACACAGGCCGGAGAACACCCCTAAAGTCATTCCTTTGGAACTGGAGCAGATCTTTAGAAAAAAGGAAACCCAATCTTGATTGAAAAGTGGTCAGCGATTGCGAATCCACCACAGCTCTTGGTAAATTGTTCCATTGCTTAATTAACCTCACTGTTAAAAGATGCACCTTGTTTCCAGTCTGAATTTGTCCAGCTTCAGCTTCCAGCCATTGGATCTTGTGTTGTTATCCCCAGAGAGCTGAAGCAGATTGTGTACAGTGTGATGGAGGGAATCCCTGGCAGAGCCAGGACTTGACCCTACATATTCTGAGACCCAATCTGGGGCCTTAGCCACATAGCCAGCCTTCCTGCCCAGTTGTGGTGTGTAGGCTGCTGGCTGGCCCTCTGCAGAGCCGTATATTTCACCTGAGTACAGCTGTTCCTCCCCATAGCCAGTACATACCCATGGAACTCCCATTGGTTCCTTATTCCCAGATCTGTGTTTGTGACCCCAGTTCCCTCCTGCAGGCTGAAGCAGGGCTTGGATTCCCATCTCTGGGTGCCAGTTTGGGGTCTCCTGTTGGAGCCCTCCTCCTCCTCTCCAACCCTTTATTATTATTTTTAACTCTACAAGGCTGAAGTGGCTGTTCAACTTGCTGATGCGCAGCTCACCAGTCGTCAGCTCTAAGTGCAGCTGGCTGTGCTGAAGGCTCTTACAGCCGGGCCCTAAGAGGTATTTTTATTTTATGTGTAGATTTTCAGCTTACAGACAACGATTGGCTTTTGGTTTGTCTGTGGAAGCTGAACTTCACTAGCCATCTTCGCTGGCGTGTTATTGCTAGTCCACTGTTCACGCTGTGTGATTTGCCAACATTTCCATTACAAACTCCCTGGGTGAGGGGCTCTGAAACTCAACTGCAGAAAACTTCAAGAGCAAGAGCTTTCTGTTTAATTTGGATCCTTTTGACTTTATTTTCAGTAGGAGGCAAAAGAAAAGAGAGACAGGTGTGTTTCAGGCAGGCTGGGATGGCTGCTTCGCTTCTGCTCTTCATTTAAAAAACTGGAACGAACAAAATAGCTTGTTGTTAAATGTGGCCATTTCGAGGCCATTGTCTGCGAAGTACGTGGTCGGTTTGGTGGTTGTGTTTTTGAAAGGAAATTGGCGTCTAACGATGTTAGGAAAGCAGCAGATGCGTAGGGGATGGCACTCCATTTTCACAAAGATTTTTTCTTTCTTTTTTTCTTTTCTAGCCTGGCTTTGTAACACTGAATTGTTCCAGTGAAAATATCCATTGATTTTCACAGGTCTCTTGATAACCTCCTGAGCTTGAAGAGTTTGGGGCATTTCCCTGCCTGTCTCTTTGTTTTAAAAAATGGAATGGAAACCACTCTGGGCAAAAACGGTGTGGGGAGAGATGAGGCTGTGACAGAAACTGGTGAAAGCAGAAAAGAAGATAACTAAGCCAATTCATCTCCAACTTAGTCTGTTGTGTCTATGTGATGCACCCATACTGTATGGGAAAGTAGCCAGGTCACTGCAATGTCCAACACAGGGTATATGTCAGAAATTTCCATCCCCTGAGAAATTTCAATGTTTTGCCATTTGTTTTTGTCCTGAGTAGGGACAAAAAGTCAAAATATGGAAATTTGTCAATGAATGGAAAGTTCCAGAAAACGTCAATTTGGAAATGGCGATACGCTTCCCTTTGGTTTGTGGAAGCAAATAAAAATGTTTTGTCTCCTCTCGCTTCAGCATGGAGCTGGGTCTGCCTGCATTGCTTCAGTTGCCAGAGGGGAGCTATAATTCAGATCCCTGGACTGCCCTCTCTGGGACTCTGTGAAATCCAGGAAGGGTGGGCGGAGCCTACCAAACAGGGGAGGAGCCACACAGCCAGGAATCAACTAAATGTTGAGGACAAGATGGAGTGGAGGGAACAAATCATTAAATAATTTTTTTTTTAAAGGAACAGGCATGCAGGCCATAGGTTGAAAACAAGGGAACCCCAGCTGGGATCACAGAGCTGAGGACCTCTAGATAGCACTTGCTGCTCTGTGGAGGAGTCCAAGCAGCCAGAGGACACTGTCCAGAGGAACTCAGCCTGGAGTTGTGAGATAAGTAAGGCCAGAAAGTAGGTTCCACCGTTGCAGAGAACCCTCTGCTGAGCTTGTTCCTCCTGGATTGATGGATGGCTATCTTGACCAGCACCAGGAGGAGGTCTATGGAGAGGCCCTTAGACTCTGATGGGCCATGGGCAGGGAATGGGTAATGGAAAGGATGAGGGGGTAAGTGCAGCTGGAACCTCCTCAGGAGGTTCTGGAAATCTGGAAAGGGGGCTGCAACTCGGTGCACTGGCAGTTCGCCTACACCAAGGTCTCCCTCTTGCTGCAGAAGGGACAGGTGTTGGGGGGAATCTGTGGTAGAAGAAAGGCTGGCCCACCCGGGTTCCTCACTTTGGCAAGGTGGTAGGACGTCCTCCACTTGGTGTCAGGACGGGACCCCAAGGCAAGGAAATGCATGGTGTGACGCACGGGCAAGTAGAGATGGTCTCTAGGTGCAGTTCAGAGATGGTCTGGAAGGATATTGCCCAAGTGGTGCACGGGGGGTGGCCAGGCAGGGACCTCAGGGGGCAGGCACCTGATGTCAAACTCCAGAAGGCCAGCAGATAGGAATGGGGAGAACCCTCTTGCAGGTATGTCTGCACTGCAGAGTTAACTCAGGCTTTCTTTGGCGTTGCCCCTATCACACACGTGCAGCATCAGTGAGGACACAGTAACTGCAGTAGAGTTTACCAGTGTGGCTCCTCACACCCAGGCTGGCTCATCCAGGTACTGAGCCCCGGGTGAGAACATACCCTATGAGAGGGGATTCTGGGCTAGACTACATCTCCCATAATGCATCGAGATCCTGGGACTCCTGTGTTCCACTGTGCCGCTTCATGGGAGATCTAGTCCCACAGAGGAAGACGGGGTGATGAGCCACTTTAACAACGATCGAACTTCTGTTCCCATAAGGCTCCGCAGCCACTCAAGTGTGTGCTGATGAGTGTTGACCTGGTCTCAAATGAAAATATAGTCCAGGGAAAAAATCGATTGAGCAGAAACTGCATTTTCTGTCAAAAAAATTAAATTAAATAAAATAAATACAAATAAAACCAAACCAACAACAACAAAATCCCAAACAGCCCCCTTCAGCAAAACATACCTGTCCAGCTCTAGGGTGTAGTGTGGGTACACCACACACACGCCCCTACCTTATTCGTAACATATATTTGTGGGCCTGTATATAATCAGGCCCAAGGTTGGGAGGTAGTGAGAATAAACTTATCTCGTCTGGAAACAATGTGGGAAATTAAATCTCATTACCCTTCAAATCTCTTGGACTCCCTTGCTTCTTCTACCTGTGTGTAGGGAGAGATTGGTTTGACCGTTACCCTTACATTTTCAGCGTTTCACAGGGACACCTGAGTTTGGGACATGGCCTGTTCCCTTCTCCCCAGGCCGTCAGGCAAAGGCAGCACCTTCCACCCCCCTTCAGTGACACTCCCCGCCCCCGTTGGTGCATGGAGTGGTGAGGGCAGGCCCCAGTGGGTGAGATGTCCATCCTCAGCAACTGGAGGATGGGTTCACCGCACAGCAGAGTCTTGCAGCATTGGGGTTGGAGCAGATGATAAAAGGCCCTCTGGCCATTGGCCATGCTGAGCGTTAAATTTGGATGGGGGTGAGGTCATCAGCGAAAGAACCCAATTAGTCTTAGGTGGACACAGGGGATGGAAGAATTTTGGGGAAAACGGTTACTGCAGCTTTTGGGGGGAGATAAGCACAGGGTAGGTGTCTGTGTACCAAAGAGCTGCACTGGCATGCTCAGGCATCAGCCTGTTCCATGGGATGGGTTCTGTTGTTTTTAATTTCCTTCTCTGCTCACTTTATGGGAAGGTCTAGGTAGGCAGCAGACTTACTCTGGGAAACGATAGCCCCTATTGAGCACTGTGCAGCCTTTAATGGGTTTATCTTCACATCATCCCTGTGAGGCAAGGCAGTGGTGTCATTCCCCTTGTGCCGAGGGGGAACTGAAGCAGAGAGGCTAAGTGACTTGCCCAAGGTCACAAAGGAAGTCTGTGGCAGAGGTAGGCATTGAACATGGGTCTCTGGATCCCCTGGTGTGAGTGGGTCACCTCGCTCTCTAAGCCCTCAGTAACAAAGCAGGTTGAAAATTCCTCTTCTCCCTTCCCCCCCCGCCCCCAAAATCAAATTTTCAATTTTCCATCCAAAACCCATTTTGATGGAAACTATTTGACCAGCCCCACTCGGCAATCCAGGACAAACCAGGCAATCTCCTCCAGGCACTAATACAGGCGATAACACACCCTGAGATGCCGTAACAAAAAAAACCAAACTACTGCCTGGCTGGATCCCTGCCTGCAAGAACTTAGCCCGTTGTCATTTTCCTAACAATGGCTAATTACCCTCTGATGTGTGATAAGATCCTTGCATGCATTTCCAAGGACCAAATTTGGCCTTGGTCTTTCTTTGGCTAGCTTGCTTTGACCCTTTTCTGAATTCATCCAGGCTGTCAGCCACGTCATATCCACTTCAATCCCAGATGAAAGGAGCTGGATTGCACCCAAGTGGCTTTACCGTTCCTGCAGATAGGGAGCTGAAATCTGAAAGGCCCAGGACATACATCACTTCATGCTATCATCCAATGCATACAAGGAGGGGCTGGGTTTAGTGCTGGTGGTTTGAAAGGTCCCAGCCTTGACTGGGACTCACTCATGCTCTAGTGATGACCAAAATGGGGAAGCCTTTGCATTGACTTCAGTAGGGTTTGGAACACACCCTACTTGTGCAACTTGGATCCCAAAGTTTGTTTGGATTCTGAACCTCCAAAGCCTGTGAGTGTTGGGCTCAGGTCTTTGTCTCTAACTCTGTGATTGATGGGTTCTTCACTTGCATAACCAGGAGCTGTTTTTCTCATCTGGTCTCAGGCCTTTCTGGCTACTTAGCTATGCTGAATGTTAAAGAGACAGGGAAAGCAGCTGCTTTAAATAATTCCCCTCCCCTGTCAACCTCATTGGGAGAAATCGCCTATGTAGAATTAGCATGGGGGAAAGGAGAGGCTTTCTTGGGCGGCAGATTAACTCAGAACATCTACCGATCCGATATTCTACCAACAGGAATGGGCTCCCTTAAAGGTGAAGGGATCTGAGGGCACTCCACTGTACGTACTGCTCTGCTTCAATATGCAAGCTGTATTTTAAAACTCCGGATAATGGAACAGGGAATGTGACATCCGATGCGCCAGTTCTGTGACAAGGGTGACTGGGTATCAGTTCCTAAAGAAACCACATCTTTGAAGTCTAAGCATCTCAGATTAAGTTAAAGGTGAGGCCACAAAAGAAGGTATCAACATCACAAGGAATGCTGAGGAAGGAATTTATTTTTGACTGAAATACTTGTTTAAAGCAAAAACACCAGAAACATGCAAGTGGAAACTGAGAGAGGGAAAAATCCAGCTCAGGGAGGAGTCAAAGAAGAAAAATGTTCAAAGTTTGTAGGCAAATCAGTGACATCTTGTGGAACGCCTTAGGGATATATGCCTGGTGTAGGCAGGGGTGCTGTCCAGTTGTCTGCTATAGACCCCAAGGATAAATTTTACTACTTGTATTACTTTTTGAGAACATATGAGCCAGTGATGGGCGGACCACAAGGGCTTTGGAATTGAGGTTAGGTTTAGATAAGCATCCATGTGTCATATGCCTCCAAAGCTCATCTGAACTATTTAGTGTTAGCTGCATAACTAGCAGTTAGTAAGAAGCTCAGTCTGCAAAAGCAGGCTGGGATCTGTGATAGTTTTTGAGGCTGCCAGGATTATGAGTCACCTCGTTACCCCCTGTCTCCAGCCTGAGGGAGTTTGTCTTGTGGTATTTGGGCGTTGGCTTCCTAACACCACCAGCCCTTCAGCCACTCAAGCACCCTCCTCTGGGCTAGGCCAACCCTAACTTTGCCATGCAGGTTAACGATGTGTTGTCCCCCCCAGTCTCTGATCCCTTTGAATCACACTCCTGTGATAGCCTACGCTTGACACTGGCCATGCACAGAAATCCCAGATCCTCTGCACCCATTTACCAGCTTTACCTTAAACCCCCACTCTTGTAAACCACACAGCACTTGGGAGCACTAGCATTAAAACAAAATTTGGTTGATTTAAGAGAGAGTAAAGATTTAATTAGAAATGAGACTCTAGTGGAAACAACTGGTTACAACACAAAACCAAATAATAAAACACAACCCTGGGACTACACTTATCAATAGTTCCAGTTCCTACCTAGTTAAGTAGATTTCCCCCTTAAGTCTGTTGCAGAGCTGGCTGGGTTCTCAAGAACCAGGATCCAAACACAATGAAAGGTCCTTTTCTCCTTCTCTCAATGACTGGATACAGAGTGCTTCTCCCTCTGCTGTGTTATACTGAAAATAGCCTTTTGTTGCCATTCACAGACAGGGTCAACTCCTCTTTTGTTGTAAAGTTTCTTTTCTACTTTGAAGTTGTTTTGATGGTTTGTTGTTGCCTCTGACGGTTTCCCTTTCAAAGTCTTCATATTGTGCAAGGCTAAACAACTGAGCCTTGCATTGCATCACAACCAAACAAGGAGAGGTGACAATTCTCCCTTGCCCAGATGGGCCATTACCAATGCACATTATCTTCTGTTGACTGATGTCTACTTCAAGAACATAAAGCATACTTTCAGTATAAATAAATTGTTCCTTAAATATTTCCATACATACATCTTGCAGTGATGATGAATCCTGACAGTTTATGAGCTTTCTGTAGATACCTCCCATGTTGTTCTTTTATAGATGAATATCCTGTAAGACGTGTCTGTTGTAGTGACTTTGTCAGGTCTGAGGTGAGAGATATTTGCAAAGAACAGGGGACCCTTTGTTAAGGGGTCTCTGTGTCACAGGATCAGATGAGAAGTGACTTTGTCATGAGATTTCTGACACTTCATGGTACAGGAACCCAGAATGAAAACAGTTCCAAACATTCAGAACCTTTAGAGACGTGGCTTGATTTTGTGTCTAGATTTAGTCAAAGGTCTGGCCTGGAAGGAAGGGCTTGTCTTTTTTATGGTTAGGTTTGGTTTTGGAGCCAGTTCCCTTGTCCTTTTAGCTATGATGATGATTGCAGTATAAAACCTTAGATAATAAAGCTGTGCCATTCACTCCGTATTCAAGGTTGCAACTGGTTTCAGAGTAACAGTCGTGTTAGTCTGTATTCGCAAAAAGAAAAGGAGTACTTGTGGCACCTTAGAGACTAACCAATTTATTTGAGCATGAGCTTTCGTGAGCTACAGCTCACTTCATCGGATGCATACCGTGAAAACTGCAGCAGACATTATATACACACAGAGATCATGAAACAATACCTCCTCCCACCCCACTGTCCTGCTGTCCTGCAACTGTTACCCAGGCTTTCTGAGTGTTTGCAAAGCCCCTTGAGAGCTCTGATGGATAGTTCTATAGAGTGCATCTGTGGGACCTGTATTTCACCCCCAGTGCAGGCTCCACTGGGGTGGCAACAGCAGAAGCTCTAGTGTAGACAGAGTTGAGGAGCTGTTACTGCTGGGTCACTGAACCTTGCTCTGAGCTGGGTTAGAAGACAAGGTAGCAAATCCACCCATGTCTGTCAGGCTACAGTTTCCACTGTTCCATCGAATGGTGGAGTTGCATGGGAGGTGAATTACTCGTCCCATTTCTTCCAGGGTAGATGAGGCCTAGAAGAGTGAATTAACCACCCCGACGTATTCTTCAGACTTGACTCAAATCTAATTGGGCCTTTTTTGTGTGTTGGTTTGTTTATAAATTTAATTGGGGCTAAAAAAGAAAATCTGGGCAAATGCTAAATTCCCTAAAAGGAACCTGAGATGCTCCACGAATATATTGCTGTCTCCTCGCAAAACGTTCCCGGCAGTTACATCTTTTGATGAATATGCATTAGGATGCCACAGTCTGCCTCTCGTGTACTCTGGAGTTGCTGCCTTAGAAACGTGTGTAATTATCTGTGTGTTGGGTGCCTTGTCTCTTTCTCCTCTTAATTAAGTAACTGCTCTGATGGAAGAGCTTTGTTTGTGTTTATTTGGCAGTTGCAGGCCTGTGACAGTTTGTGTGGAGAAAGTTTTTCTTTTCTTTTCTTTTTTTATCTCAAAAAATTTGGGAGACTTAAAAAACAAAAGTATTTAGAGCAAACATGATCTTCCTGTATGCAAAATTGATGAAAGAAAAAGACTTACAGAGATAAAATTCACAGTGGTTGTTTTTATATAAAAACTAAACATTGGATGCCCAAAACACTAATGTTACTTAAAATATTATGGCCAGATAGTATGTTTGAAACAGCTATTGGATTCACTCCAATCAGCAGACTTTTGCCACAGTAGTGGGAGCATCCCAATTTGCTATGCTGTTCCCAAATTCCAACCCACTTGCATGTGGTGTGATGAACCCCACTAGACCCTACCCTCTTGGTTCCCTTCTGTGACATTTGGGGAGGCAGGAATTAACCTAAAAATAAGTGCCATGTTCAGGTCTAATCTGGGCAGGGACAAAACCACAGTTTGTAAACAGAGCCCCCTTCGGGGAGTTGCACATATCAGCCCAGTAAATAGCAAAATGCCCTGAGCCCCCTGTGCTTAAATAACAGAGTATGATTCTTGCTTAACCGACCAATAGTCCAAGGAGCCCTCCGGCTTTTAGTCCCGTGTCAGGCACCTCTTGCCTTTATGGTGATCTCTGATGCCTGGGGACAGTGCAAGCTCACCGTGGCGAGGCCTGCTTTCAGCTGCTTTGCCGGGTCTGGGCCCTCCCAGCCTAGCTGAGGCTGTGCCCCCAGCCTGCTCTGTGGGCCCGATCCCTGAGTTCAGGCTACGTTTAGGCCTGCTTCCTCCAGCAGCAGCCACATGCACTCCCTGCCCAAGCAACGTGGTCTTCTCCCAGCACAGCTTCTCCCAGAGGTGGCAGTGGCCTGGGTGGGGATAACCAAACACATTTGGCCACCGTACAGCTCTTGGTTAGCAAAGATTTTCAGTTGCTACCAACCCAGGCTAGATTTGAACAGGGACCTAGAGGGGAAGGTTTTCTCCTGTGATGGTCTCCTTGCAGTTCTCCATGTCTGAATGAGTGTCCCAAGCTTACACTGTGACATTCCCCCGGGATAACCAGGGCTGTTAGGCACCTCGCTACCACTTGCCCTTAGCGTGAAGAAGTCTTGTCTGTGCCTGCTGCAGGTCAGCTTCCTGACTCCACCAGCCTCTGGCAACAGAAGCCTGGTGTCCCAGGCCTCCGCAGGCCTCGCTCTGTCTGTGCAGGTTAGCGATAGGCCCACCCCAACCCCCGAGTCCTTGGGGTTCCCTCCAGCATCCTGCCCTGATCCGCTGAACAGTCACAGAACTGTCAAAGGAACGGCACACACCAGCTTACAAGATTCAACTCAGGATCTCCTCTCTGCTTAATCCACCGCACGGCACTAGGGTTACAGTGACAACAGGAATACATGTATCACCAAAGAACAAGAGCCAAGTGATAGTAAATAAGAATATTGGAAACGAATAGTTACATATAAAACAACATCATAACATGCTTTCTAGAGCCTACACTTCACTCCTAAGGCATTGCCCTGTCTTCTGCAGGATAGCTCGCCCCAAGTGCTTTTCCCCAGCATTTTTAATTGTAACCCCTTTAGACAAGGCGCTCTTGAAGTGCCACACTGAGCCTCTAGCCCCGGGATTGCAGCAGCAACAGCTACAGAGGCTCAGGGCTCCATTTCCCAGGCTGCCCAGGATCCTGGGCAGAGAGAGAACAGGCTACCACCGCCACCAGAACCGGCCCTGAGCCAGAACTCTGCAACAAAGGTTTGGGTTTACTCTCGGTTTTGGCTGTGTTTGGAGGAGTGGAGCAGAGAGAGAGGTGTTACAGCTAGGGAGGACTCAAAGGAAGACTGAATCTTTTGGGGATTTCTGGGACATTGGACAGTGTCACTCAGCACAGACCAGAAACCCAGGTGGCTGAGGAGAGCTGCGGTCTGGCTACCAGGAGCCAGCCTAACTGTACATTGGAATCCAGGCCAGAGAGCCACAAGGATGATCTGACATCCCTGTTCGTTTGTTTTGATATTGTGTTCTGAGATGACTACCGACTTCAGCGCTGGATCACTCATGAAAGATCGAGCCTAAACTCAATATTTTCCCAGGCAGGTGCCCAGGATGGTGGGTATGGGCTGAATGTTTGAGAGGGGCAGAGTTTATGTATTGTGTTTTATTTTCCTGATGCTGTTTTCCATTGTCCCCTATCCTGAGTACCCCAGACCTAATAACGCCCCGGTTACTGTTTTATTACTCTGGGAATTAGGATCGCTATTTTATTTTATTGTGCCCTGATGGACACTGCTGTATGAGATTGGGTGTGGAATATTTTCCCAAGGGACAGGCCTCTGTGTTCTCTGCACTAGGAGGGGTTTCTTTGGGTGGAGGCACCAGGCAACCTTATAGATGAACCCAGGACCCGTAGCCCTGAGAATAAAAGGGAGAAGGCTGCAGCCAGGCTTTAGGGCTGGGTTACATACCAAAATGGCTGAGATACCCCTTTCATAAGACCAAGGCCTCTGGTAACTTACCTTCGCAGATTGAAGGATGCCAGGATGTCTCTCTGCACCTTCAGATGTACCATACCAGACCTTTGATATTCACCTGAAAATAGCGTCCCCCTTGCCCTGCTGTTTACCTCTTGCTGTTAATTTCCTTCTGAAGTCTCTGCAAGCTCTTCATTAGCATTTGACTCAACAATAATAGACTTCTGTTGTCAGACACACAACACACAATGGTCCATTAGGGAGAGAAGTGTCTGTCTCCCACCTTCTGTCTGGAGAAGTTGGTCTCAAGGCATGCTGCTTTTGAGTGACCTGCCTTTAATTACAAGGCCAAGAGAACATAACTTCTCACATATTTTCCATATATATATCCCACAATAAGAAAAGGAGTACTTGTGGCACCTTAGAGACTAACCAATTTATTTGAGCATGAGCTTTCGTGAGCTACAACTCTCTTCATCGGATGCATACCGTGGAAACTGCAGCAGACTTTATATACACACAGATAATATGAAACAATACCTCCTCCCACCCCGCTGTCCTGCTGGTAATAGCTTATCTAAAGTGATCATCAAGTTGGGCCATTTCCAGCACAAATCCAGGTTTTCTCACCCTCCACCTCCCCACACAAATTCACTCTCCTGCTGGTGATAGCCCATCCAAAGTGACAACTCTCTACACAATGTGCATGATAATCAAGTTGGGCCATTTCCTGCACAAATCCAGGTTCTCTCACCCCCCTCCCAAAAACCACACTTTGTTGTCACTTTGGATGGGCTATCACCAGCAGGAGAGTGAATTTGTGTGGAGGGTGAGAAAACCTGGATTTGTGCTGGAAATGGCCCAACTTGATGATCACTTTAGATAAGCTATTACCAGCAGGACAGTGGGGTGGGAGGAGGTATTGTTTCATATTCTCTGTGTGTATATAAAGTCTGCTGCAGTTTCCACGGTATGCATCCGATGAAGTGAGCTGTAGCTCACGAAAGCTCATGCTCAAATAAATTGGTTAGTCTCTAAGGTGCCACAAGTACTCCTTTTCTTTTTGCGAATACAGACTAACACGGCTGTTACTCTGAAACATATCCCACAATAATTCTGATGACCGGTGTGACACAGACTTTTATTGGAGACCTTACATAACATTGTTTTGGGGTACCCCTATGTTTCCCTCTGCCAGTTGGCATCAAGAGATCCTTGGGTCATATACATACTGTGACCTTCCACAATGTCTAGTGAGGCAAAATTGTTCCTGGCATGGCATGAAACCATTCCGAGATTCCAGCCCCCTCAGAGCTATGCTTCCCTGTCTCTGTCAATTTTTGAGATACTAACAAGGCTCCTAGACATATTCATTTGACCTGGCTTATAAATATTTGAGTTGCAAGTGTAACCTTTTAGTAATGTGCCTTCAGGTGCATTACATCAAAGACCCTACTGAAGTCTGGGCTTGAGTTTTGGCTGGTTTGTGTCCTGAGTTATAACAGTATCTAGACATATTATCTTTCCAGTGGATAGAAAACTCAGATATCTTTTTATTCCCTCCTTTGCTACAGATCAACTAGTATTCACACCCCAGCGCTTTCTTTTAACATAAATGTGCCTTAATATTGGGCGTGGCATTTGACTGTAGATGCACGCTGGGTATTAATGCAGGAACTATTGTACCAAGGCAACAAACAAACAGGGAATGAAGCAGTTTTGGGGACCGTAAAGTAACGACTGCAGCGTAGCCCAACTAGAAGTACAGTGTTTTGTTACAGACACAGTGGAAAAGAGAGATTCAGTATGATGCGGTGTAGGCTGCACCTCTCAGGACCTGATCTTCCAGTTACTCCAGTGGGCTAGGGATTAATTTTGGGCCCAATTCTGCAAATGCCTGCCTGCCTGGGTAATCCGGCGGGACTGCTCATGAGTAGGGATGGAGATGCAGTACAGTTCCAGAGCGGTTCACAGGTATGTGGCTGCAATATGCATAGAAGGGTATAGCCTACCTTTATGCCTGTGTGTACATAATGCCTATTCATGCAAAACCTCAAGGATTTATGCTGGAAGATTTTCCTTTTTAAAAATAAAATGCAAGCAAGCTTAAACTCTCCTCTTCATGGTCTTCACACCACATGGCTCTTTCTTCTGCCCATCCATCCAAAACATTTCAATAATGAAGCAAAGCCAGGCCAAATTCTGCTTGTCTTGCTCTGGATCCTGCAAACATTACATGGATAAGTAATCTTACTGAACAAGTCAATAGCACTTCTCAGATGCTTAAAATTGCATGTTATGTAAATGTTTTGAAGATCAAGGCCTTAGCCCGAAAGAGTATGGCAAGCAAGATTTGACTAATAGGGATGGACGATTCCTGGAAAAATACGTATTTTGTTGTTGTTGAGAGAATGGTTTAGATGTTCAGAATCATCTTAGTTTAAGCAAATATTTTGATTACAACTGAGTGAGAACATCATAAATGCCGTTTAGACAAAGGCAACACATTCTCTATTAGTTTTAGACAATTTGTTCTAATATCGTCTTGAATCATCCATTCATTCCCCCATAAAGATTTGATTGCTTTACTTGTTTCATTAGTCTTTATTTGTTTAATCATCTGTTTAATCACTGGTTTAAGTGGAAAGATTACATGAAGATATTTAATGTTTAATGGTACTTTCATTCTGACATCTAATCCGGTGTTGTGTTTTATTGCTGTTGATTATCTGATTTCACTGATGTTTGTGAGCCAGTCCTGGAGCAGACGGACTTTTCCTGGGGAATCAGTAATTTTCTAGTTTTCCACTAGGGGCATGTGATCTTCCCGGGGGAAAAATTGCATTATAATAATAACGGGAAGCATCGTGACCCCAACCAAATCTGAGCAAATATAGGATGAGTTGATCTCAGTCACCACCAGCATTTAGACATGATTGGGTGGAGTGGGGAGGAGGAGTGGAATATCTAGCTTTATGCAATGTGAGGGCCATTGAATGTGTATCTTTTGTTTCCGGATGCAACCTTGTCACTGAATTTTCTGATCTGAAGTTAATTTTCTTTATGGACATATATGTATATGGAGGTATATGTGTAACATGGCTAGACAGTGTTTTACAGCAATTTCTACAGTACTTATATTTGGTGGCAAAGATGAGAAGAGTTATGAGGGCCCAGAAAAAAATTGTTAATTTTGAGAATAAAACCAGCTATTTTGGAATAACCATATCTAGCTAGCTAGCCATCACCTCAGGTCTGAGTGCTTTTCAGCCCTCTTATCCTTTTAAACAAAAGGCTCGTAACAAGCCAGTTAATGTCCCTCAACTTGTGGGGGCTGCTGCATGTGACCTGGGAGTCCTTGAAACAATGGGCGCCATTCATCAGCGTGAATAAAATGTTGAGTGCACGCCCACCTACAATGCCTTTGCAGACATTGTCTAATTATTCAGGTTGTATTTAACCACAAAAGGTTATTAAATACCACAACCCAAACGTCCTGAACTCCTGCCGAAGGCATTAAAGGGAACTCTGAAGGACTCATTCATGCTGAGAAAAGCGAGTACTCTGGGGTTCAGAAACGAAATAGCATCTATAAAAAGTGGGGAGGGGAGGGATGGAGACCAGTCAGGATTCTAAAATTAATCACAGCGGGAAGCAGAATCCTGCCTGGATTTCAAGGCCTTGAGAATCCAGGCTTCTTGGAACATGTTTTTTTTAAGTCCCTATCTCTGCTCGAGAACTAAAAGTGAAGAGTATGGTTTCATATTAGCTTGTTTGCTGTAGGGGACTCTCATCTGCTCACCGGTCCCAGTAGAGGACAGTAGTTAACATACACAAAAGGGATAGGAGCAGGTTGCTAAAGGAAATCCCATTCTTCCCACAGAGCAGCACCTTTATACACAGAGCTTCAGTACGACCCAGTGCATGGCTGGGCAGAGTGATTCTGGGACACATACAGCCTCTGGCCTGGAAAAATAGCTGGGGTGAGACACGCATTCGCTCCCTGCCAAGAGTGAGTCGGGGCGCACAAAGTGTTTTATATCCTCAGGGCAAGGATACATCCTGAACGTCTTCTAGTTACTGTCACTCCAGGGCTGTGATTGAGGGAGTGACAAGCGGAGAGGTTTCGGGTGTGCTCAAGACATCAAACCTGGGCTGTGTGATTTCTTTTCCCATTGGCAGATGGGAGCACAAGCAATGAAGAAGAGCCATAAAGGCCCAGAGGGTCGTTCCCTGTTATGTGGCAAGATGGGCAAAGCTGCAAAGTCTGACTGGTTGTGAACTTCTCCAGGGCGGTGTTGGATTGTGGCGTTGGGCCTATCCAGCAATTCAATCAGACTGAAAGAGGAGGGGGAGCTTTCACTGCACAAGCCCAGGAGGAGAGGAAGCTGCTTGCTCAAGCCAGGGAGAGGAGGGGGAGATTCACCTGCCACGCTCCTTTTCTATCCCCTGGTCCCATTTCCACTTCTATGGTTTGCTTTTTTGCTTAGCAACAGTGGTTTTTTGCCTTTGCCCATCAGGCTAAGTTCAAAGATCAGACAGGGTTTGACATTCAGACCCAGAGCCCTGAGTCTGTTCATCCCACCTGAATCAGTTTGGCAGAAAATACCAGCACAGAGGGCAGCAAGCCTGTATATTCTTCCAGGCGCATGAGCTTTCCCAGCTACCATGCTGCAACTTTTTCTCCCCCAGCATCTTGTAAAGCTTTCTTGTGCCGTGTGCATGTCGCCAGATGCTTTACAGATAATCTCCTGTAGGGAGAGGATTCCAGTCTTTTGAAGTTCTCCCACAAGTTAATAGGTTCAGGAATAAAGAGGATGCTCTCTTAATCCCTGGGCATTGTCTCTTTAAAAGACACAGCAAAACAAACCTGCACCTTATGACTAATAAAACAAGAGGGAGCTAGATGACTTTGAAATTGCTTCACCTGGCTGAAGGAAGACAGGCTACAAGATTCATTTGCCTCAGCTGTCTTTGGTTTCAGGCATGGTTGGGCTTCAGCATCAAACGAAGAGCCGCATATGCAGAAGTGAGAAGATAATTTCATCCTTCTTTGTGCTGCTTTGACAAAACTTCCGGAGTTGTCAGGAGTTTTCTTTAAGCCTGGGAGCAGAGGGGAAATCTGTCTTCAGGAGATTTAATAAGGACAGTGTGTCCGGTAGTTTAATAATGATGTTTTAAAGGGTGCCTCTCCCGATTATCAGATGACTTTTACTACACAGCTCTGCTGATGATCACTGCCCCGCCTCCCTTCTCTGCCCAAGGCCAATAGAAGGGATTAATATTTCATGCAACGTCTGTGTTTTAACTCCGAAAGGCTTGATATGAGACATGCAATATTTCACCAGCTCCTGTGTTTGTCTGCTCCTGTAATCATCTGCCTCAATCACTGGTGCAATATTTTATGAATTAATAAAAATCATCATGGACAGTCCAGTGGGATGCTGGGAAAAATGTGCTCAGTAGAATTTTAATGAGCACTGTGGGGAATTTCAACCTCAGCTTGCTTTTTTTTTTTTAAACTGCTTTCCTTTTTCCCCCCTCAGCACTCCCCTTGTGGTGAGCTGCTCTAAATCACTGTCACGCAAATTAGGTATTTCCCATCAGTCCGTTGTTTGGCCCATAGCAGTGCCAACGTGTGCCACAAATGCAGCACCGCACACCTGCTCTCCTGTCTTAATTGAACAGATGATCTGCCAATTGGTCATGTTTATCTTTAGCCTCTTTCTAGCATCCAAATGGAGAGTGCGGGGCAGAAACCCGGAACATTGTGCAGATGTAAGCAGTGTTTTTATGACAGATCTTGTACTCATTATTGAATAATTCATTGTTGCATTAATGTCTTCAGATACCGTCTCTCTCTCTCTCATTCTTCCCACTTGGGAAAACTTTATTATGCCTTGCTCTGAGGACAGAGTATACAGATAAAAGATAATTGCTTGGCTTGACTTCTCCATTGATATGAAAATAAGATCTAAATTATTCACTTCAGTTTAAAGGTTAGTTGAAGGTTATTATAAGGGATAAAAAAATCACTCTTCATAACATTTCTGGTTGAGATGAGAGGGGTTGAAAGGCCTAATTTGCACGGCAGGCGGAAGCAGCTTGTTGTGAATAAACTGAGAGACCCTCAAGAGATTTTAATCTAGGAGAAGTCAATTATTTATAAGCAAATTATAGCTGGCTTTTTATATGTATAAAACACAGTTAGTCATAAATAAGAACAAGATGGTGCCTATATAACTCAATATGCCTCCTGCTTTTACCATGGTGAAATCTTTACACAACATTTTCCTTGCCATAGTCCTGATTGGAATTTAATGAGCACGCCAATTTCAGATAAGGGGCCTGATTCTGACCCCCTTGAAGTCCTGTTTATTTTGTTCTTTCCATCTCTGCACTTTTAGTCTCCATCTCCAGCTACCCTTTGTGTTGTAAATGGAATTAAAAGATTGTAAATTTTCCTACTGAATGATACCTCTTGAAAGCAGGACATTTCTTTGCAGAGCGATCAGCTTTACTCTAGCTTTTGCATAATACATTTTTACATATGAAAATATTTTAGTGCCTGGTGCAGTGAGAGTGGCAAATCTCCTGTACAGGATTAATAATTAATGCCATGCCTGCTTCTGGAAATCAGGCTGTATTTCAGTAAGTATCTAGTGGCCTCAACCTAACCACAGCCTTATGCATTAATCATCTACAGCCAATGTTATCCAAATAAATAGCTGGGGAAAATGAGATCACTTACCCATTGTGGAACTGGAACCCAAACTCCTTGCATGTACAGTATGTCTTTGCATAAATTACTATGTGTTTGTATGTGTAAAGTCAGCCTTCAAAGGGACATCTAAATCTTCCAACTGGATGCTTGCATTGATCCACAGACATGTAAATGCTCGTTCTCTGGGCATGCATGTTGATCTTGGGCATCATTCTGTTAAGGAACCCAGGTTTGAAAGTGATACATTATAATATAATTTGCTTGAACCATGTTAATATCATAATGCACACACTTAGTGCTGCTACTCAGATGTTCTTCATCAGCTTTCCAGGAGTCCCACCCTGAGGTCCTCCCTCCGTAACTACTCAGACAAAACACCAATGGATTCCCATTGCTTGAATAATGATATTGGGCTTTGGTCCAAAAAATTTTTATGATAGCACTAATTGTCATGCCTATAGTTAAGGCTGCCTGATCTTTTCCATTATAAGACCCTGCTTTCAGTTTCTTATAACTTTGTCAACTTCAGCTGCTCAGACTGAAATTTTCCATGCCTCAGGCTCAATTTTTAATTTTTATCTATTTATTTTTTTAAAGCTTCAGCTAAAAGAGTATAGTCACTTCTGAGAACGAGGTGAGGGACAAATACACTGTTTGGCCAGGTTGAAAAAGTTCTTACAACTGTTTCCTTGAACAGCTGTAACACCTTCATGCTTTGGTACAATTTTTGGTACTTTTCTGGAAAGTTGGTAGGGGCATGTTGCTCCTGGTAGGGGCATGTTGCTCTCAGTGATGTCTCTTTTGTTATTTCTGTGGAAAAAATGCTCCATTTGGCCAAGTTATGAGCATTTGACAAATCTGAGTTTGCACATGCTCAGTAGAGACTCGCTAAAGTTTGCAGCCAAGCTCTCTGAAGATTCCAGCTGTACTGGTTACACTCCGTCTCCTCACAGCTCCTATGTACATCATCTCCACAGAGCAACTGAGCATGCTCCATTCCATGGCTGCTGAGGCAGATCAGGTCTTTCCCTGTGAGTGCGCCTCCCATCTGCCAGGGATGTCTTTTAGTACCAGGTGCTGTAACCGAGAGGAGGAGATAAGACTTTTTTATCCTGTGTTCTCAAAGCATCCTTGTTGGTGCACAGACCGCGTAGAGAAAGCGCTCAGTATTAAAGGACTGTTCTGTGGATCTGAAGATTTTAGCTGGTTGGAAGAACTTCAGTAGCACCATATTCCATCCGAATCTAAATGTTTTGTGAAATTGGATCGATTTTGCTGGAACATCCTGTTTCAACGTTTGGGATTAAGTGTTTTGATTTTTCATTTTGAGATGACTTTTTGTTTCAGTTTTTTAGTGCTGGCTAAAAACAATTAGTTGAAATAGTTTTCCATTGGAAAATGCTATTTTGGTAAAACAGATTTCTTTTTGGTGTGAAATTGTATAGATTTTGATAACATTTTGTTTTTTAAAAAAATGGAAAAAACATTTTAAAAAATGTCAGTGTCTCTCTCCATAATTTTGGAATGAAAGCTTTGATATTTTTGGTTTTAATCAACTTTAAAAATATATTATTTTATATTTTAAAAATTAAAAATAGATGACATCTATACAAAAAGTTTAGAATTGATCAAAACGCGTCATTCTGATTGATCTGAATTAATTTATTTTTAATTTTTTAACATTTTGGCTCTTTGGGACAATTTTTTTTCAAAATCTTAATTTTTCCTAGGATGGAAAGTCCATTTTCCAATGAGTTCTAATTATGATATAATATAAAATAAGAAAGTCAAAATCAAAAACAATGTTTGTTTTGTCTAAGCAAAATGTTTCAATCAACCCAAAATGAATTTTTTCCCCCAGAACTTTCCTTCAGGGAGAATTTTGAAATTGTTGGTTTTGCTTTGATTTAGAATGAAGCCAAATTTCAAAATCTTGAAATCCTTTGCAAAACAGAGCATCCACTCTCAACCCAAGTCTAGCGATCCCATCTTTGATGACAAACCATGTGGAAATCAATATGGTTCCATGTGGTGGAAATTTTGCTTTTTTCTTTTTTTTTATTAAAAATGTAGCGTATTACATACAATCTCCCCACCATCACCACATAGTTCAAAAATTGCAAATTTAAACACTCAAAAGTCAGGAAATGTCAATATCTGAGTGGTCATGCAACCTTAATTTGTTCCCCTTGTGCATGTGCATTAGGAGGTGAATTAATCACTTGACTTAAATATTCTTTAACTATAGGATTTTAAATTTAGAAGTAAAATGAATGCTAACCAGCATTTCAGCTGGGCTATGGTTTGTGTAGGTGCTCACACATATTCAGTCTGATTTCTCTGAAAGGATCAATGGTTTGTAGTCAGTAATCTGGGAATTTAAAAGGGACTGGATGAACATCATAGATAATATAACTTGGCAGTTCTCACAGCACTTTAAATATTTGAGATGTTTTTAATTGCACTACGCTCTATCTTTCTGGTACCTTTTTAATCTAGCTTTCTGTAGAAATCTGAAATACACATCCAGGCATCTTCAGTGAGCATTGAGTGAAAAGATAGTGGGCTAGATGGATGGTTTCTTACTCAGACACATTTCTGATTCCCTTACCAGAAGTGGGAGTTCAAGGATCCCTGTGCTTTGCAGACCCGAATGATGTCTCACACCCCTTGGATAATTAAATATTACTATCCCCCTTCACAAGGGAATGAACTGAGCTGAGGCGCAGACTTGCCCAGGTTTCACACAGTGGTTCATGACAGCCGGGAATGGAATGCTGGAGTCTCCCAGGGTCTATCTCCACAGCAATTAAAAACCCACGGCTGGCCCAGGCCAGCTGGATCAGGCTGAGGGGCTGTTTAATTGCATTGTAGATGTTCAGGTTTCAGAGTAGCAGCCCTGTTAGTCTGTATCCGCAAAAAGAACAGGAGGACTTGTGGCACCTTAGAGACTAACCAATTTGTTTGAGCATAAGATTTCGTGAGCTACAGCTCACTTCAGCATCCGATGAAGTGAGCTGTAGCTCACGAAAGCTTATGCTCAAATAAATTGGTTAGTCTCTAAGGTGCCACAAGTCCTCCTTTTCTTTTTGTAGATGTTCAGACTCAGGCTGGAGCCCAGGCTCTAGGACCCTGCGAAGTTTCTCTGAAATGTGGGACTGATGGATTCTGAAGGGAGGTTCATCTACTCCTCTGAGGCTGATGGCCCCCCTGTCTGAATCCACAAGAGATGAGCTGAAACATCAACACAGCCTTAGGGCTCCATGAGAGAGACAGAGGAACATCATTTTCCCATCCCAGGGGCACATACATGTTAGATGTAGATTAACCTTTGATATAGTCTTATCCTAACAAGTGTCCAGTCAATTACAAAGCGGTGCAGTATTTGGATACGGGGGACGTTACTCTTTGTTCAGCAGCCAGCGATGCTGTCACTGTGGAAGTGCTGCTAATCAGTCGTGTACCTCTCCACCCTGATCAGAAAGCCTTCAAGCTGTCAGCTGATGTTATTTATGCTTGTATATTTTGTTTGAAATGAGATGTAAGCAAAGCCCATGTGTGCCTCCAATCTGCTTTGTAGCAGAAGAAAGGAAAGAGCGAAGAATATGTTTGCAGTCATGTCTGGCCCTTGATTTGCAGCTTTGCACGGTGTTGATTTGGGGTCTGGAGTGCACTTTCCTCTGTAGTAAAGCAGAAGCTGAGCTGTTTCTGTATGCACAGAGATGTCATGTTAGAGTTAAACCCTTTTACCTTTTATTTAACATTCATGGAGGCTTGACAGGTAATCTCAGGAGTTAGATCATTATGGCAGCTAGTGCTAACCTGTAGCAAATGATGCTTTGTAAATCCCCTGGCAAAAGTAATAGGCTTTTTTCTGCCTCTCTTTTCTTTTTGCAATTAGTGCTACAGACCCATGGGTGGTAACCTTTGAATCTCGCCTCCCTCAGCCTGCAGCTGCATTGAGATTTGGTTTCCATGACCCGCGGTAGAAGGAATACTGAGATTTACACAAACAATTAGAGACTGCTAGTGTCTTTGACAGGGAGTGAGAGCAGAGAGCTGCTGCTCATGGTGTCTCCTGATTTTAAAGACCAATGATGAAGCCGTAGCACCATCCTTGCCACTAGAGCGATTAGGGATTGAAGCCCAATGCATGACCTATCTCAAAGCGGTACACTATAGTATGGAATATCCTCTAGATTCTTTGCTCCATCCAGTGATTTAGAAGAGAGACTGTTCTCTATATAGGAGCAAAACAAACCCAAAACATTAGCCTCTTTTGCAGTCCATGCAGAGAAATTTTCTTGGTTTCATCCTTGTTTATTCAATAGCATCGCCAGTGTCAAAGCTGTCAAGAAAGACTGTTTAAGGGGCAGACCCTTTTCCCAGAGCTGGAATGACACTGATGAAAATTCTGTGCAATGCTCATTGAGGCTCAATGGTTTTGCTTCACAGGGGTTCAAGCAAATGTTTTCCTTTGTTTTAATCTCTGTGAGGTTAGTATTGAGTTTGGGGTTTGAAATCCAAATTTTGCATTGAATCCGTGCAGAATTGTGAACATGGCTTTGTCGTGAAACCAAAAACTAACCCTTTGCTCTTCTGTAGCATTCTCCCTCTTACTCGTCTACAAGTATTAATTGGGCTGTGTGCTTATCTATGCTGGGAAATGACAGAGGTATAATGCATGCTAACACGTCCCCATTTCAAAGATGGGGAAACTGAGGCACAGCAGGGTTAGCTGGCTTGCCCAACGCCCCACAGAAAGTCAGTGATGCCTTGGGAAGAGAATCCAGGCTGACACCAAGGCTCATGTTCTAACTGCTAGACCATGCTTCCCTTCAAAACAGATTGCAGGTTTGCTCTTAACTGGGCCCAGGTTGACTTGCAAAGTCTGCAAATTTTAACAAAGTTTCTGAGGAAATTGAGGGAAAGTGTTGAATTACTAACTAAATCCCACACAGAGCGGTTCTACCTGACATTGTGTCCCATTGTGACTAAGAGTTTTTCAGAGATGCTGACAAATAAGGAGGTAAACCCAAAAAGTTCCAGTGAGGTTAACATCTCATTTCAGCCATTTTAACCACTGTTTACTGATGGCGCTGAGGGTTTTACATAAACCCCTGCTGTGATGGAGACATAGATCACAAATATCTTCAATGGGGTGGTAAGTAAATAAACGGAAGTCCTTGACCATTGCCTTTTTTTTTTTTCTGTTTGGGATTCGGATCCATACCCGCTATTTTAGAAGTTGCCACATGATTCTGCCAGTTGACCTTCAATCGGAGAGAAAAGCAAGAGCTAAATTCTCATAGGCTTGTGAATTTCATTTGTTTTTCCGAAGTCCGATTTGAGTTTGTTCTGCTGGATCAGAAGGAGAGAAAGATGCAGAAAACATTTAGCGTGGCCAAAGTCTCTCATCAACTCGGAGTCCTGTTGACCTCTGTGGCAGTTTGGCCTATATAAGGCCTTCAGAATTTGATCTAATTTAGCTAATAGCCAGTTATTGGAATGGTGGGAGCATTTTCCGGTCTGTATTTCTTGCTCAGCCGTTGCTGGGTGTGTGGATGTGTGGTGGGGAGGGGTTAGATAACTAATTGAGTGGAATCGATGGAGCTGGAATAATTATCAGTGGAGTTGCTCTGATGACTGCATTTCTAAATATTGCTCAGGGCGCCTACAGCTGTAGAGAGGAGCTCTTTGATCTTGTATAAACTGAACAAAATAAACATGTTACCTTCTCCTCCTGTCCTCATCCCAGATTCCTTGGGATTCTGTTTGAAATTACCCAGGTACTTGACTCTGTGCATCTCGAAAGGTGTAGGAGATTGATGACCTAGTAAGGCTGTTGAGTTAATGGCCTGTTTCTCCAGCCACGCAGCAGCCGTCTCGCTCTGCTCCCACAGCGTAATCTGACCTCAAAGCCATTTTAACCAGCCCAGGGAGGATTAGCAAGTGCAAGAGCGAACCTCAGCCAGTGCAGAGCTGATCTAGGAGCACTGATGCTAATCCCCTCCTTGCTGCAGAGAACGAGGGGAAGGGGACATGGGCATGGCTGGGGTACCCCGGAGCTGTGCTGATCATCAGTTACCCTTTTCCCCTGTGGCAGCCTGACACGAGTTACAACCGCCCTTTGGCTGTTCTAACTTGACCCGGGGGGGATCTGCCAGCACACAGCCGTGCTAGGTTCAGAGCACGCAAAGGGGAGATTTAAGAAGTCATTGCACATGTACACCCTGACTTCTAGTCTGTGCCCTATACGATTGGTCCCAAAGGGTGCTGATTAAAATCTGTAGATAAAAGTGTTCCTACTCGTTCCTGCTGGATGAGTGTAGCTCATGTTCTACAGAGATCTGCTAAAACTGAAATTCCTGTCACCCGTTTCTATGCAGCAGTAACAGGGTGCCCCACTAACCACAGGTAACTGGTTTGCCTAGTACCTGTAAAAATGTTGTTAGTAACCTAACCCGTCTTTATAGGGAGTGACCTAACCTTCTGCATTAGGTATCCACTTTCCTGCTGCTGTGCCCATGAAATGAATTAATCATCAGGGGAAAAATTGCCTAGTTGAGTTAAGTTCTAGTACCACCCACTGTCAGAGGGGTGATCTTCCCTGGGGTCCGCTTTTGTGACTCCCACTCGGGTTCTGCAGATGGAGGTTTCATGTCAGGGACTGAGCCATCAGTCTTGGAAATGTCAAAAGAGGCTGCCTTCAGACATTTTGTTTTTCCCTTAATGAAACCCTACTGGCCTCAGAAAAATGTGGGTAGCTGAGAGGCTAGGTATTAAACCGTCCTATCTACTGGCACGTTAGCCATGCCCCTGTGTTCAGAGGTATCAGAATTTCTCTTAAATCATTCAGTGGTTCTCTAATGTATTCACAATGTGGACTACAGAACAAGATCTGAAACACTCTTTTTCCGGTAAGACTATTAACTGGTGACACTTTGACATCAGCAAGAAGTATACGAGATTAAAAAGTAAGAACTGTATAGAAATCTAAGTGCCTTCACGTACTGTTAGAATAAAAATTGCTGTTAGAAGCATTAAAATAGCATACCTGTCAGGAGCGACAAATTCAGGAGCCATTCCTGCTGATTTCTATGGCATCCATTCATGCGATTTCCCTGTTAGATAAATTAAGGAACATTTTAGAGGATGTACAGGATGAAATCTGAGCCCAAGAGAATTAATCTTTAAGCTAAGGGGTGGCTGTATAGAACTGAGGAGGCTGTGATGGTGACTGTATCTGTGCATAACAAAGCATCTGGTATGAAAAAGGAGAAGAGAACATCCCTTACAATAATGGGGCGCGGTGCCTTTCTGAAGGTGAGCTCTGTACAGACACTGAATTGACAGCCCACTGGACACCACTGCGTCTGGCTCACCTGACAGGCATAGAAGAGGTTTTCCCAAGGCAGATTCCTTATTCACACCTACTCCTCCAGAGGATGTCTTTTTTCCTAGGACTGCAACTAGGTGCACCCATATTGGGCTCACAGAGTCTTTGAGGCGAATAATTTTCATGCCCTGGTTAGAATGGCACCGTTCTGACTTCAGGCAGCCCCTGCCCCAGGGTTTCGGTGGCAAGTTGGGAGAACATGAACAGCAGCTGCTGCTGCGTCGTTCGGTGAGGGAGAAATAGGCACTTTGCTCCAATTACCTCGCCCTGGGGCGAATAGGGCAAAGTTCACCCACAAGGCCAGTGCACCTCGAAGTCTAGGCTTGGATTTCATAGGATCACTTCCTGAATAGCACAACTGTATGAGAGCGAGCGTCCGTGTTGGGTGCCTGCATGTACAGGCCATGACACAAGCACAAGGCTCTCTCACCCTGTCTCTTACAGCTCTTTAGAGAGTGCCCGTCCCTCACTAGAAGCTCAAAGTGCTCATGGCTGATTCTTCAGATACCCAATATTTTGGCTTTGCTTTTCCCTCTGCTCCTCCCTGATTGATACCCCTCCAGAGGTTGGCAAATGTTACTGCAGGGAAAGGGATGGAGACCTGCGGCTATGCAGAAGAGTTGGGGACCAGGGAGCTGAGTTCTGTTCCTGGCTCTGTGACCTTGGGCAAGCCACTAGTTAGAGGATTCTTGGGATCCTACGGAGGCTGTTTCATCTGTGTGTGACATTTGAAATCCCTTGCAGGCAGCTGGTGGATGAAAGCAGGAGACGAAGGAGCTGGCTTTCCTTGGCATGTTTAATCATTTATTAGCTAATCATGAGCGCTGTGGGGAGATGAGCAGTGCAAAGCCCATTTCTAATGGGAACAAGGGAGCGGATGTGCGTTTCATTTCATGTGCTGTTTTAGTTATTAAAACTAGTGTGGTTGTGGCTTGGAAAGGTCTCACAGGCCCTCATGGTGAGGGTACATATACCACTGGCTACATGAAGGACATACGGAAAGCCAGCTTTTTTTCACAATTCTCCAAACAACCCCCGTTCTATTCAAGGGATCCTGATTTGCCAGCTAATTCAAAAGGGCGCTGTTTAAATGACCAACACATTGGCATCACTGCTGGCAGTCAGGTATGTGCCAGCCTGGGTCGGCCCTGGCTTCACTATGGTACCATTTTGCCCACCAGGATTGGAGCTGGCAGTGTAGGAGTTTGCAGGGGGAGAAAGGTCTCTCTGTAAATCCTGCCGAAGAAAAGATATGGCACAAGCCAAGGCAGATCTGCAGCTGGTGATGCCATTGAGCTCTGCCCAAGGTGACGTTGCTGTTCGTAGGCTGGCAGGCCTGTGGAGGTAAATGAAAATGTGCTCTGGAGCGTGACGGGCAACAGGAAAGGTGTGCACAGAGTATATCCTAGTGTGTGTAAGAGAGGTTAATGCAAAGCATGCGCACGCGCTCCGACATTCCTGCCAGGAGGGGATCTTGCCTTCTGGTCTCTGACCTGCATGACAATGAAAGGCCAAGCGATAGAGGTGTGCGGATAATTACCCATTTGCAACAATCTCCAGGAAAACTGGGTCTCTGGTTGATACTGACACGGGAAATGAAGGGACTGGGAAGATCATGTTCTTCACTAATTCTGAAGGCCAAGCCTTGGGGTCGGGAAATGGGGACTTCAGGGTGGGGTTCAGAGTTTTGTTTTGCAATTATTTGCTACTGTGTCAGCATCCTCTTGGGCCCTCTGAAGAAAAGCTGCCCTGGCATAAATGGAAGAGATGAAACAAAGGCGCCATCATCGTTGTTAGGGGACGCTCGCTGCCCCCTGAGATCATCTCATCAAAGGAGACCCAGCCAGTCAGAGACAGAGAAGCAGAAACAAAGAGCTAAAGGATGAAGACCGATCCAATCGGGGAAATGATCAGCTACAGTTGGGCATTACATTGAGCCTTGTGTGCAGGCAGCCAGTCAGATAATCGCCTCCCTCTGGGAGCCTCTCCTATTTCTCTGAACTCACCCCTTTCAGCCAGAAGGGGAAGAAATAACAGAGGTTACCCGAGACTAGGACAAACAATGGGAACAGGCTCCCTTTGGCTCCCTAGACACTGCCGGTGGGCTTTAGATACACAGCAATAATAACAACATCAGTACCTATTGCTTTATATAGTCCTTGTCACCAGTAGATCTCAAAGAGCTTTACAAAGGAAGTCATTTGATAAATGGGTAAACTGAAGCACAGAAAGGTGATGTGCCCAAGGTCACACAGCAAGCCAATGGCTGAGGTGGGAACAGAACCCAGATCTCTTGAGCCCTAGTTCAGGGCCCTATCCACTAGACCCCACTGCTTTGCATAGAAACTTACCAGGTTCACCTCTTGCTAAACGCAAGCTGCGGTCATTGTCACGGCACCTCTTGGCTCCAGTTTGTTTGCGATGTGGGCGGAAGGAAGGGGCACAACGAATCAAGGGCCTAGGATTTGGCCTTGTGGCTTAGGCCTTTTGGCTAAAGGCTAGGGGTCCAACCCGACAAACTTGGCTGCACTTGATTCTTGGGGCCCTTGTGCCAAGTTAGCCACAAAATTATACCCTGCTCACCCGGCCGAGCTGGACAACCATGGCTGCAGGGAGTGGAGATGCCACCTGAGAAGAAGAATGTTGCCTGGCTCCCTAAGAGGACAGTGCAGGTCAACATGCCCTTGCCCAGGCAGGAGTTTAGGTCAGAGGCTGCTGTGACCTGGCTAGGGCAGGTACCAGCCATGCTGCTCACCTCCTCCAAAGGAGGGCTGCTTTAAACGCCACCTGGGGCTCTGTGAACCGTGCCATTGCCCGGGGGCCCAGACTGCTCGCTCTCCTGCGTAGCTCCCAGTTAGAGGGGTTGCGCCCCCCTCCCCCCCGCAGC
Source organism: Lepidochelys kempii (assembly GCF_965140285.1). Taxonomy (NCBI): domain Eukaryota; kingdom Metazoa; phylum Chordata; order Testudines; family Cheloniidae; genus Lepidochelys; species Lepidochelys kempii. Next base: position 82,813,101 of record NC_136389.1, on the reverse strand, counting down.
CAGGTAGACATTGTGTAGCTTGGGGCTGCACGCTGAGCTCCTGTGGCTTCCCCCAGCAGAGCCCACACAGGGAGCCGAGCCCTTCGCACATCCTTCAGACCGGGCAGGTTTAAGACTGAAACAATCTCTGCGCTGTTAAAGCCACACTTCTCTGTGCTGGAGAAACTTCTTGTCATTCTCAGTCCGGCCGCTGCCCTGGCTTATCACTTGGGCGAGTGGAGCAGCCATCGAACCAAAGAACGAGCCTGGATTAAACACAAGTTAGTGGCTTTACAAAGCGTCAAAGTATCCTTATGGGGATACAATTTGGAAACCAGCCTCTATTAGGGCCACCGCTCTGTTGCCAGCTCTCACTGGGAGTCTCATAATATTTAATGCCCCTAGCTCCTGGAGTCCTGTTGTTATGTGAGAATATCCACTTTCATTAAAATACACTGACTTTTGTGGCTGTGGAGAAAAGCTTGGGAAAAGCAGAGTTCCCCAAAGCTGCAGGCACATGCAAAAGAATCCAAATTACATTTGAAAATCTCAGGATCTTTTGGGGCCTCACCATGGGCACAACCAGAATTTTCCTGGGGGAGGGGGCAGAGCTCTCTGTACCCCTGCTGCCTTGGCACCCATACCCTCACTCTTCCCTCCACATTGGGCTGCACCAAGACCTGTGGTCTCCCTGCTCCATACCCAGCACCACCCACACCCCACCGCTTGCTCTTCCATCCCCTGCCCACCTCATTGTCCCATGGTCTCCCTAGCCCCCCCCCTGCCCCGCCAGCCCCAAGCTCTTGTCTAGAGAAGCAGTCATACTGAAGAACTCCATCCCCACCAGGAGTCCAGCAGTTCTTGGAGCCCCAGACCCCATCCTCCTCCTTGGTCTCCACTTTCCCAGGAAGCACCAAAACTCTAGATCCACCCCTCCTGAGCACTGGGGGTTCCTGATGCCTCCTGCTCCACTTCTCCCTCGGGGTTGTGGGTGCCCTTGGGTGCTGGAAGGACTGCACAGGTGGGGGGCCAAACAGGTGCACAGGGTTGTAATGCCACTCAAATTTGACCTGGCTGCCCCCTGTCATGGCAGAGAATCATCCAGGCCAAATTTCAAACTCCGGTCAGGGTCTGAGTTGGGGGCAGGGCTGTTGTGCTCCTGGGCCTGACTGGTGATTTTTGAATGCTTGGAGTCAGGAGCAGTGCAATCAGTTTTGCTGCTCCTTTGGCTGATTGCTTTGAGAGAGGTTTTAATTCTACTATAAATACTTCATGATCTCTGTGTGTATATAAAGTCTGCTGCAGTTTCCACGGTATGCATCCGATGAAGTGAGCTGTAGCTCACGAAAGCTCATGCTCAAATAAATTGGTTAGTCTCTAAGGTGCCACAAGTCCTCCTTTTCTTTTTGCGAATACAGACTAACACAGCTGTTACTCTGAAACCTATAAATACTTCAGTTCCGCAACGGCAATCGCAGTAAACTCTGCAATAATACCAAGGTCTGCATTTCAGGAGAGGCGTCAAAAGTACATCAAATCTCCTCAGTGTAGCTAATCAGAGATCAACTCTGATCTCTGTTTCTTAGCCCAGGTCAGTCTGAGTCAAATCTTCTGGCAGACCCAACTGTTAGCAGTGCTTTGTCCTGCACCCCTGAACCAGACTGCCTTCCCCGGGACAAAGGCCAAGGTGGGGTATATTAGTGGCACTCCTTTTCAGTGACATTTGTCTACAGCTCACTGCAGTGTAGATGCTCGGGCTTGGGCTATGGCCTCCCACATTGCAGGGTCCTAGAGCCCAGGCTCCAGCCTGAGCCTGGACATCTACACTGCAATTAACCAGCTGCTTAGCCCAAGCCTCGCAAGCCCAAGTCAGCCAGCAGGGGCCAGCTGTGGGCATCTGTCTGCAGTGTTTGACAGTTCCTGAGAGACATTGTAGTTGAGGCTTTCTGTTCAGGTACAGTCTGACTGTAAGGGGGCCGCAGTGACTTTGTGCAGAGATTCCTGAACAAAGTGGTGGATTTCCGTTTAGTATAATTGCATTGGGGCAACATCTGTGCTGTTTTTTTAACAATAAATATATTTCAAAGCAGATAGAAACTGGGCATTTCTCTTCCAACCAAATTGTTGCCATAGTAGAATGAAATGAAGTGACATCAAACATCTCCATGCAATAAAGGTTATGATGTTCCAAAAGCAGTCTGGCCCCATGGGAAGAAGGTCAGAGTACAGTTAGGTTGCTGTCTCCTGGCCCATCAGCCCTGAAGCCCAAACAAAAGTGAAATCCGTTCTCCTTACTCTATGCGAGCCATGTGCGTGCATCCACCCAGCCTACCCGTTAAGCTTTACAGTCCCTGATCTTGTACCAATTCAGTCAGTGAGAATTTTGCCATTGACTTAAGCAGGAACAAAAGCTGGGCCACATAGAGCATCAGGTTTAAGGAAATTAGGTGGGACTGTCACTGTCCTTTTTGGGGAGAAACCCAGAGGACAGGGAAGAACCAAGGAAAATCGGCATTGAATTCTTTCCTCTCCATGCTCAGGGCATGGTAATTTTTCATCACCAGATGATTCTTTAAATTGGGCCTTTTTCCTAGTTTGAAACGTTTTCTGTTGCTGCTGTTTCCCTATATTATTTATAGCCGAATAAGCATCAGAGACTCACAGGCATTGAGATCAAGCATACTTATCTACCCAGCAGTATTCTTGTCTGAAACAATATAGTTTCACTGTTGCTATCGATTTCAGAAGATTGTGCTCTGGTATGAATTCCTCTGAGCCAACGGGTATATTAAGCAATCATTTCTATAGCAGATGACATAACTCCCCCGGCATCAGTGTGTCCTAATGGGTCTGGTATTACTCATGTGCTAATTGATTGGGAATGGAGAGGAGAAAAGCTACATTCGTTTGCGAGGTGATTTTTATGGCCAGGCTCCTAACGGAGGTAATTTGCTGAGAATGTTCAGGCCCTCTCCAGTTCTGGAATATAATCTGCGTTCTTGTGCGTTCTCGCTACGCTGCGTTTCCATCAGCAACCCTTGCTCTGTTTGTGGAGTTCAAGGTAAAAATCCCCAAGGAATTGTCATTACAGAATCTTTCTTTCTTCTCTGGGTTGTGCCAAAGAATACATGAACATGGAGCTGTGCGCAGAGGTCTATTGCTCTGTCTCCTTTGGGAGCCTTGACGATTAGGGGCTGTGTGCTCAAATTTCTAGCCTCCGGGTAGCTTTCGGAATATCTCTGGTTCGCCTGTTAAAACACTCTGTGTCTAGGGGCAAAATGTTTATTTCTGTATCAGTCCATCTAATGCCACAGAGCTTTTCGTTTTTTAGTATTCAAAAGGAGCAGTCTCCCAGCAGAAGCAGGACCTTCACTTGCATCTGTGCTGACAGGCAGGCGGGACTTTAAAAGAAAAGAGCCTCACCGTAAAACCAGTCATAAAATCATATTAATATGCACGTGAGATGAGCTGTGCACTTCCCGGCTCAGTGTATAACGTTTTCATTTTATTCCTGTTTGTCTGAGCACTGGGCAGGTTTGACTGTGCTCCATTAGAACATGCTTAAGGATAATGGATTTGATGCAGTGCTAATGACATCTGGGTTTTCCGGTATCTGGTGCTCAGCATACAGAGCCTCACTCTCTTACATCATCAGCCTGATGCGTAGTCCTGGTCCCATACACCAGCTGTCAGCCAAGACGTGTACACAGTTTTCATTGCTCATGAAAAGTGTTGGATTGGATGCTCCGGAGACCGAAGTTTAATTAGTGCTTTTTGTGATGGTCGTTTGCTGGGTCGAGTTTTATTTAAGACCATGTCTAGGGGACTGAGACCCGCAGTTCATTGCATGAAGGCCACCAAGCAATCATCCGTGAGTAACAATTGACAGTCAGTATTAATCTATGAAGTTACCATCAGCTGACATATTCTAATGGATAAGTGTGAATCGCTTGGTCTGTCTAGCAAGATCTTTGAGATGGGGGCCCTATCTTCATTGTGCCTTGCCACTTGCTGTAAATAGCCAGCAAAGCCAGCAGCCTGGAGGTGAAACGCGCTCTCTCTGATGATTATTATTACTACTGAGCCATGCAGTCCCGGCCATGTGGATTTGCTTTACCAAACGTTGCCTAAAATAACATGGTGATCATTTTGAAGAGTTGTAGAACAGCAAAAAGCAAACCAGACTATGGTGGTAAGGATTATATACATATAGCCTGCCTGCTGGCCTCGCTGATAATTCCAATTCCAGTAATGAATACCCAACTGGGAGAAGAGAGATAACAACACTTATTGTATCTATCATGCCTTCATCCTAAGAGACACACGTGTGCACGCTATGTGTAAAGACAATACTTATTTACCAGTACTATGTATCTTAAAATGCTTATCCAGGCATGCAGACTAAACCATCTCGAAGCACTCAGAGGAATATTGACTGACAAACAGGCTACACACAGGGGTTATTTTGGCCAGCACTTAAATTCAGTGTTTTAGGGCGAAACATGTCAACTGTTTGACAGCACACAGCAGTTTGTCACAGCCCTTTAACACCGGGAATGACCCATACCACAGCCAGTTGAAAATAGAGGGGGAATTTTAGGTGGGAAGAAGGTGGCAACCCAAGTTGGAATAAGTCTGGGAAATCAGGACTAACGCTCCTAATCGTCCAGAAAGAGCCCTGGGAATTTTAACCACTACAAGTGTCAAAACCTTGATTTTACATCTCATCTCAAAGACAGCATCTTGAACGCCACAGCTCCCTCCTGGTGCTCCTGACGCACTGGTACAGTACTGACTCAGGACAACAGGTGCTGGAGCACAAAGGGGTTTCTTTGGAAGCTTTTTGTCCACTCACTTGGCCCATCCAGGCCTCATTAAGCTTGTGAGGTCCAGCAGGCCCCCAGGACAGGGTCAAATGCCTTCAGGCTTTTCAAGTAATATCCTAAATGATGAGCACCTGTGCCTTTCAGACATTCAACCTACCTGACGGAGCACAATTAGAAGTGACAGTGGCTCCAGATCTTAGGAAGAAATGATGCCACAGGATGCACCTCACCAGCTCGCCAAAGCTGACAAGAAGAGCCTCCCAAATGAGTTTCCAGTCTGTGTATCAGGACAAAGACTACCATGTCTGGCCTGAGTGCTGGAGAGTTGTCTGGGCTGGGAGAAAGTCAGTCAGTGTTTTACTTGCAAACATTTCAGGCAAAAGAACCTCAAACGCTGATATTTTGGAGGCTGTCAAACCATACCATTGAACCAGCAGTGCAAAATTATGGTCACAGCGCTGATTGTGGCTAGGATTGTTCCTGACACTGTGAGGAGAACACTGTACGGTAGTCATCAATAATGTCATCTGGGCAGTGGTTGGCTAAATGGAAACACCCTTCACTGAGTAATTTGTATGCAGTTACTGTGCAAGATCTTCCATAGACTTCTGGGGCTGGCCCTTGTCCTATTTCAGCACCAGACAGGAAAAGGTTGGCTCTATGGCATGTCGAGAGAGTTGCCTCTGTGCAGCCAGCTTATTTCACTGATCCTAACACTCTGTCCGTGCTGGCCTCCTATTCCCTACTGCTACTGGGCATTCTCCAGTGAAGGGATGAAAATGCATCTGTCATCACATGCCTGGCTGAGGAAAGCCAACCTCAGCTGACACAAACACAGAGTGATTGACGCAGGGGCCACTAAGTACACCTGGTTTATCTTTTGGATGGGAAGTCTGGAGAGGACACTTGACAAAATGCCATGAGCAGAAATGAGAGCTGGGATATTCCAGCAGCAGCCAGAGAGTGCATCGAAAGGAGATGAGACCAGCAGAGGAAAACAGAGTGAGATTTCCTTGCTGTTGGTAGCAACCAGCTGGTGTGTTTTGTAAAACAAGGAAAGGAACCAGAACAAAAAGACAGAGATGACACAAGAACCTGACAGACTGTGGGTCACTGATGATCTCGGTCAGCCATGGGTTTGCCACAAGGATCTTCCAAGGGCAAGTACTGACAAATGTGAACTAAAAGTCCTTTTAGACAGGACTTCTATAACTTCAAAAACTTGACAATTCAGAAAAGATTTGGTAACACGAGCTTGTGTTTGAATCATAGAATATCAGGGTTGGAAGGGACCTCAAGAGGTCATCTAGTCCAACCCCCTGCTCAAAGCAGGACCAGTCTCCAACTAAATCATCCCAGCCAGGGCTTTGTCAAGCCTGGCCTTAAAAACCTCTAAGGAAGGAGATTCCACCACCTCCCTAGGGAACCCACTGAATTGCAATAGGGATCCTAATTTTGTCCTCAGTAGAGGAAAAATCAGTCAAATTTCACACGAACGTGTGCGCGCCTTTCAGTCTCTGTCATTCTTTTGCATATCTACTGCAGAGATGGGTCTGGGGATTTCCCAGTACGACAGTCATGGGGATTTCCTTGTGAAATGGGCATATTTTTGTCCTCGCCAAGTGTCCTTGGAGCCCTTCTGGGGGAGCAGGTGACTTATTTTTTTACTCCCACTGTAGAAATTCGCATCACACTGATCCGCATGGGACTGAGTCAGGCTGGATGCAGCTTCCATTCTAGCCCATCCCCGGTGTTCTCCAGTGAGGAGGAGGCCAGCGCTAGGCAGCCATGAAGACAGCTTGCACAGCAGGGTTGCTGCTCGTTTGCATAAAATGACAGATTGACACGTCAGACCGGCTCGGGCAGCTGATTTTCCTGAGTTAAGCATCCCATCCTGCCATCTCCTGATCTGCTAATAATGGTGATCATCATTTACACTGTGCAAGGTTTTACATGCACAATGCCCCCGATAAGCAGTAACTAATTAAACTAAATGAGCTGAGGTGAAGTGACTTGCCCAAAGTCCATCAGCAAATCAGTGGCAAAGCTTGGACTAGAAATCAGGAGTTTCTGGACTCTGGTCCTGAGCATAGTCTACTAAATCATGGTTCTCTTCTAAGATCTACTGTAGTTTGTTCTCCAGTCCTTGTTAGAAATGTAGCCTCCAGACGAGTAGGTCGGTAGCTTACATGGTACATTTCTAGAGAATGAGCCAAAACACACTATGCTTGTGCCTCAATATTTTTCCATGTTTCATTGGTGCTTGAAAAGGTCAAAGGAGTCCCCTATTCAAGCCCTGTACTAACACAGTGTATTTCAGTGCCGGATGCAGCATCAGAGCATAGCCACATGGTGGTAGAAGATTCCCTTTCCATGTGCTATAATCAGAACAATTGCATGATAATCCTATCTAACCAAAATATTTTGCTGACTGTACAAGTCATGTCTTGACTACCAACCCTTTCCGATAGGATCGGAGGTAAGTAATAAGAATACCAACACGAATGAAGATTTTTGCCATCTACTTAATTACTCTGTAATTCTTCAACAGATTTGTGCTTAATTAGCTTGGAATTAAGAATTCCAGTACAAGCCATACCTCATGAAAGAGCAGTGGTGCATTCTGTGTTTCCTGCTTGTATGTAGAGATAGGGTGCATGTGATCCTGAAATACGTTCTGTGTTTAATTCTTTATATTTGATTGTCAGGATTCTGATTGGCCAGGGTGATGTCCAGCCACCATACGTTTCCCTGTAGCTCATCTTTCTGCCTTGCACAGAGTAAATATGCAAATCAAGATAATGGTTCTAGGAATCCTTCCTCCTCTCTTCCCCCTTCAGCCTCACCACTGACTTGAACTAGGACAGCTGCAGTTGGAGGATCAAAGTTGTTGCAGATTGCATTTCTGATCCCTTGGTTTGGCTGCCTTTTATTGCCGGAGACGGCGGAGAGGGTCTCTCTCAACACAGCAGCCTCTGTATAAATAGGCATTTGTTCAATTGATATATTTACATCCTGTTCTGGCTGCACTATAAGGATCTCTAGTCATTAGGGAACTGTTTGCTTTGGTATGACCTTTAGATCTGTAGAAGAGTCTATGGACAAGGTCAGCTTTAATAATAACACAGTCTTCCTGTGATCAATATAAGTTCTTTTCACAGCAGGATTCCCTTTTGCACTGTCTATATTTTCTGGTCATTTCACAAGACAACTTCATTTGAAAAAAACAATGTTTGAGACATACTATGCCTGAGACCCCAGTGCTACAGATGGACGGGAGGTTTTATAGCTTACAAATTAAGCGATTGGGCTTACTTGTCAATAGGTTCACAACATATCTGTTTTTAAAACTGGCCATGCCGTTCTGCTTGTGACTCATTAATGAAGTATTTAATGGATCAATGCCGCAATGGCCAAGCCCTTCACAGAACCATGAATGAGAATGAACCAATAGTTGTGGTTAACCCAGCTACAATTATGTGGTTGTGATGTTCTCAGGCATTGATTACTAGAGGTTGTTTGGAGCCTTCAGTGATTATACGGCTGACTCTTATTAATGCATCCAAAATATTTTAGAGAAAGCCACCAGAAAGAAAGGAAAAGGGATGTGCTATTGTGTTTTTAGCCAGAATAGTGTAGATACAGTGGTTGGCATTAAAAGACAACATTTATCAATAGTTATCATTAGAGCTACCTGCAGGATGGAAGCTCGATTTCATGAGGCATTTTCAGAGTTTGAAATTTGGCCTTGTTTGGAATCAGAATGAAAACAGAAAATTTCAAAATTCTCTGTGAGGGAAAATTCTGAAAAAAATATGTTTTGGGTCAATCGAAATGGTTTGTTTCGATAAAATCATTACTTTTTTATTTTATTTTTTTAAATGTTGTATTATAATAATAAAAAATAAAAAATTGAAACAAAAACTAATTTCACAATGAAAAATAGGAACCTTTGTTTTGAAAATGTCAAAACGGGATGTTTCAACATTGTCCGTAATTGTTTATTTCCAAAACAAAATTCTGTCAAAATTGACCTGATTTTCTGAAGCATTTTGATTTTGATGGACCCTGCATATTCCAACAGGATATGGTTCCATCAAAATGACCCTGATTAACTCATGTTATTGTAATATTGCAGTTATTTCCTGTTCTTAGTGCAAAGAAACAATGCAGCCTCTGATGTCATGGCAGTCTCATTGGGAAATGATCGTCAATGTTGGTAAATGCCGACTTTAGGATGCTAACCCTTTTACTGGATTTACCGTGAAAGTTATGTTTGCTAAGCTTTGTTTCCATTAAGCCTGTATGAATATGTTTGTAGAGAGAAAAAGGAGTTATATAATTCTAACTCTTTCAGGCCTCACTGCGCATTCATTGACCACCCAAATCTCCAAAAACCACGGAAGTTTAACAAATCAGCAAACTTTGTGACTGTTCTTGTGAACACTCCCATTTGGAATCTTTCTTTGTGCCAGTGATACATAGTATGGCAATTGTAGGGTGAGTCACTCTGAGAAGGAGGGATCATTTTTCATGTAAAACACAAAGCAAAAGAGCAACGTTTTGATTTGTTTGCACGGAAAGTCACCATGTACAAGGTACATCAAAGTGATCCGAGTCTGACTTCAAATGTAAAATTAATGCCCATCTGTTCAAAGTGTGAATGCAGATACCCGGTTCAACTTGCTCTCATTAATGTTTCTCAAATACTGCAGTGTTCCGGGCCACATAAGCGCTTCGACGTTCAGTTGAACTTTTGCTATTGACTTCATTTGGAACATGATCAAGGCTGCCCTATTAAATCAGGATCCACCTTCTGTTACACCATCTTCCTAAACTACTGTATTTCTTAATCTGATAAAAATACTCCTATATCTAAAAAGCACATTTCCAACCCCAAAAGATGACCGGAAACTCAGTTCACTGGCTATGGCATGTCAGTCTATTTTCTGTAAAGTTTTTGTTCCCTATTTGCAGAGTGCTCGTAAAAAAAATATATATAGCATTTACGCCTTGGGTTGTGTTCAGTTTGAACAAAGGCAAAACCTCCAGCGGTGATAAGCAAAGCTCATCAGCATGCAATGATTAACACTTTCATGATATTTCTGGTGCTGAATAGTAATTTTATCATGCTTATAAATGATCTGGTATTTCTGGGAGTGCTGGCAAGTCCATCTGTTAAATTGCTTTCTTCTGCAGTTACTGGTCCCATACTTTCCTGCCTCTTAGACGGATTTTCTTCATTCATATTACATTTCTGCGTGGCATTCCTCTGACACCAGTTACAAAGCAGATCCATAAGGAGACAAGGAACTTGTTGTTTGGTCTTGTAAAGCAGAGTGATATTTTGACAAAGCTCATTTGTGGCAAATGAGGAAAGAAGATGAGGACCCCTTGCACTTCTGGCTCTCAGCCACTGATAGTTGAAATTAGATGGCACCATTTCCCACCTACATGTGAATGTATTTGTGAGAGGAATGGATATGTTTCCACATGAGTATAAAAACGTGGGGGCAGGCATGGTGTCTGTTGTTATGGTTGTGACTTTAAACGGCTGGAGCCCATAAATAATTATTTTATTCAATTACTGCCTAAAAATGATGCACTGTGAAAGGAACCTCTCCAACAAGGTCTGACAAATGCATCGTCAAATTGATTCCTTCCAGGTCTTCTCCCCGCCATCCCACACCTCCTTTGTCACATTTGCAGCCAGAGACGTTTTTGGAAGTGTTTAAGCAGCTGTTTAGCCACTTTTCTTTCCCAAAGTTCAGCTAGGAAGATCTGTCTGCAATGTCCTGCCCAGAACTATTACAAACATGTTAATTTCATCAACGACAGACACAAAAGAGCAGCCAACAGGCAGTGCTTACACAGAAAGTGGAGCTGAGCAAGCAAAGACCCTAGCACTTCCCGGTTCGTACTCTTGTGATAGTTGGGCCGACAGATTCAGCCTAATTGTGAGCTTAGCAGCTGTGTAAAGTGAATGAAAGTTTATAAAGTGGCTCAATAACCTATAACAACACATGGTGATGGGAAAAATGCAACAGGGAGACAGACTGAATTAATAAAAACAAAAAGCCCCCTGACCAGTAAATTTAAAAAAAGGGGGGGGGGGGGACTGGAAAGCAGGGAACTAGAATTGGTGTGTTGGAAAATAAGCCTAATTAGTGAATAAAATAATGAAGGGAAGGGCTATTCCACACATCACTCTCTTTTGGGGTCCTAAGGGAAGACTTGGGGGTGGGGGTCAAGAAGAAGAAGTGAATACAGCTGCTGACTGAAAGATGGGAGAACAGGAAGGACCAAGCCTCACACTCATGGCTGCCACTCCTGGGACCCTGGGATCCACTGAAACACCATTGGGCTTTCATTGTCCTAATCCCTAGACATGTCCTGATCAGACTAGGCCAAAGAGAGGAACCTAGATGACATCACCGGCTCCAGCTAAATCCAGAACACTATTGGGAATGTGAGACTTTTTAGTGTCCTTTTCCTTCCCCACCACTGCTTCTTTTTTGTATCCCTCTCCTTTTGCCTTCTGTCTAATAACAGTCTGCCCAAGGCTGTATGTTTTGCAACGCTGCTGTAAGCTTGTGGTCAAAGAGGCAACTAAAAGCAATGCCCTAAACAGCCTGACACTGGTACAAGTTTGTCAGGTTTCGGCCTGGTGGAGAGGGTTATGTGGTTTGCCTGTCTTTCTCCAGCACTGAGGCTGCAAGTGAGAGTCAGCACCAAAGACAGATGCTGCATTTTCTGCCTTTGCTGTTCTTTTCTCTCCCCTCTTGTGTGTGTTTCTCTTGTTTTAGCAGGATTGGACTTTAACAACACAGTGATCACGGCCTCTCCAGTTACTCTCAATTAACCTTTTCTCTTTCCCCCGCAAAAAAGTCGTTTGGAGGGTAATAACTGTCCTGACAAACAAAGTTTTTTTTCCCCATTTAACGCTCTCCACCACTAAGGGGAAAGGGAACAAGGAATGTTGTGACAATGAAAGCCTTAACACTTTACATTTTAAATGCTTTAACTGTTTCCTTCTTTTCTGTATCTTTAATAAAGGGCTTAAAAGGTTTTTAACGGTGTGTTTCCTGTGGTACTAAGCAGACTGAGATTTCCGTACACCAAACCCTGAACGTTGTTTAATGCTGTTTAATGTTGGACAGTAACAGGGGCATGTTAACGTCTTTGGCTTTTGGGGCCAATGGATTCCATCTAAAAGAATACAGCACTAGCCCCTAACTTTTATGTTCTGATCTGTCACTCAGTAACACATGTTTCAGTCCCAGCAAATAGGCATTCCTAACAGGGAAGCTGCTGTTCCAGAGGTGTAGGGATGAAAGTTGCTTTCAGGACTGGGTGCTTTGAAAAAATAGCCAGCTCTGGAGTGATGAAAGAAGCTAACACCGAAACCTCAAATCAGATCCCTGACAATTTGGGGCTGGGTTCAGATTTGGATGCCTGGATCCAAATTTGCTCCTATAATTTTGGATAAGGCTCAGTTCCAAAGCAAGCTTTTTCTTTTTCTTTTTTTCCATTTTGGATTCATCCTGAGACATCAGAAATCCCATACAGTCATCTGACCTGCTAGTGGCTGAAACCTAATGAGATTGGTTTAAACGGTTTCATTGCTATGTACTCCAAACTTGACCCTGGTTCACTCTTGAACTTGAACCTAGGTTGAGCCTAATCTAGATGTGGGTCAGAACACTCCATTCTTGCTCCATCTATAACTGCCACCGTGAGCAAGAATCTTGTGAGTTATTTGAAAATGTAGTGTATGCTGCGGAATGATTCTTTCCAACTATTTTCAGTTAGAAAGTGTTTTCCCTCCCCTTTAGCACCAGCTGGGCAGTTGGCTTGTTTGTTTGTCCAGAAATGTTTCCCAGAGTATTTGGTGTTCTTAATTACTTTCTGGGGGTTAGTAATAAATTTGCCATCCCTCTGCAGAAAACGTCTTGCTTTAGTTAGGAGCTCCCTGGATCAATGTCCTAGCTGAGATCAGCTTGTTTTTGTGCACATGATGTTCCACAAACACATTCTAGGAGGGCTTACCACGGCCAGGTTGTTGCTTAGCTGCAAAATTCAACAGGAAACACAGAATTTGGACAACTACTAATACAAGAAAAACCTGCAGTAAGAGTCTTCTCTGCTTCTTGGCACCATCGTTATGATGTGTGATCTCTGACTCAAGAGGCCTCTGCAAAATGCCATTTGTGACAATAGCCAAGAATGTTTGTCTCTCCATGTCAAACACTGATCAACTGCTGTTCCTTTTGCAGCGGGGGAGGAGAGGGGGAGGTATCCAGTGTAGAGCCAGATAAGACCTCTCTGTTATCCCCTGTCGACATATATTGCCCAGACATTCTAGAAGTGTGTCCATACTGACCAAAGATAGCATCTACAGAATGCCTCAGTGTTCTTTGATTTGCAAGCTCCAGCATATCTGTGTGGAATCTGACCAAAGCAATACTGTCGAAAGCATTTCCATTTCTTTTCTGACTTGCAGCCCTGAAGATGCTGTAATGATGTGACCAGCCTGCCCTGGTACTTTAGCCTGAACCTAGTGAAGTGGCCTTGCCTTTGCATTGGCTTCGCCTTAGAGCACAGCATGCATAGAGAGCTCTGAGCGAAGTAATGTGGAGACTGGCTAGTTCGGGGAATGGATCATGGGATTTTGGGCTTTCACCTCTAGGCCGCTGGTTCAAATCCAGCCTATGTATACTATGGAGTCATTCAGAGTCACTATCAACTGGTGCTTTTTGGGGTATCTCCGTGAAACGCATTGTTGATCTTATCTGTCCCCATCACTAAAGCCCCTGCCACTCTCTGGTGCCTTCGGGACAGCCTAAGCGGAGAGGGCAGACGTTGGCTGAGTTCGGAATTTCCTTCTCCTCCCTGAAGGATGGCCTCTGGAGGCAGCGCTGAAGTAGCAATGGATGCTGAGGGCCCAAGCTTAGCTTTCACAGAGGGGCCATTGCAGCAGCAGGGAATGTGCCGAGTGCAGCAGAGGACACTGACTCCGGGAAGAGCATGCAGCAGAGTACAGATGCCTGTGGCAGGGCAGGGGGCTTCTGCTCCCTTCCAACTGCTCCTCCCCCACCCCCACCCTGCAGGCTGCCCCAGGAACAGGAAGAGGGGGCTGGCACAGGAGTGGCTCTGTGGAGTCCCCATGCCTCCAGAATGGGGCTGCAGCACTTGAGTGGGAGAGCGGCTGGGAGGGTGCCCGGGCCGCACCTGCCCTGGAACGAAGCAGGAATTTGGTCTCTGGGGTTGTCATCGTTAATCTGTTTCCTTTCACTGACACCAGAATTCCAGGGATGATCTCATTCCCCCACTGAAGTCAACGGGAGCTTTGCCATTGACATCCCGGCGGCCAGGATTTCACCCTGATCTTCCTTCCCCAGCACCACCATGCTGGCAAGGATAGGACTCCTCCCCCTGGCTTCACACATGCAGATTCTAGACCGGGACAGGCGGACGTGGCTAGTAACAGTGAAACAGCTGTCAAGGCAGGTGCTGGGAGCTGCCTGCAGAACAGAGATGCTCGCTCAGAGCTCCCAGAGTCAGAGAGTTTAAGGCCTGAAGGGACCACCAAGATCATCTGGTCTGACTTCCTGTTTTTCATGGGCCACCAGCTCCCGCAGCACCCGCACGCTGAACCCAACAACTGAGATGAGACCAAAGTAAATGAGACCCACAGGAGAATAGACTGTGATATGTCACAGGCAGAGAACAGGAGGGACCAATGTGCATCAGTGTCCGAGGCCCTTGCAGTGTCAGGGAAATTATTCAGATAATCCTGGCAAGTGACCCACATGCTACAGAGGAGGATGAAAATCCCCCAGGATCATTGCTAGTCTGATCCGGGGGGAAATCCCTTCCCAACCCCACATGTGGCAATCAGTAGACCCTGAGCTTGTGAGCAAGAACTGGCCAGCCAAACTCCTGAAAAGAGAATGCTTGCTGCCACCTCAAAGCCCTGGCCCTCTCCACCCCTATCCAACGTCCCATTTCCAGCTGTGGCCATCCCAGATGTCCAGAGGGAGGAGATTAAAAAAACAAAACAAAAAACCCTCCCAAGAGAATCCCTACCTGACCGCTCTTGGTGTCTAGCGGAAACCCTGAAGCATGAGCTTTGAGAACATAAGACATAAACCATAAGTGAGCCCCAGGGCTGTTGAGCCCTGCCCCCACCATCACAAGCAGCCTCATCACAGAATCACTCTCATAAATTTGTCCAGCTCGCTCTTAAAACCAATTAAATGGTTTGCCCTACACAACTCCTTTTGGGAGGCTGTTCCAGCGTCTCGCCAGTCTTTGGGTTAGAAAACTTCTACTATCGAGCCTGAATTGGTTTGTGGCCAGTTTATATCCATTGGCTCTTGTGCTAACATTGTCCTTTAGCTTCTATAGCTCTTCGCCCGCCCTGGTATGTCCCTCGCTAATGTATTTATAGAGATCAATCATCCTCGCTCTGCCTTCTTTTTGTGAACTTAACAAGCCACACTCTCCCAGTCTCTGCTCATAAGACATTTCCCTGATCATCCTGGTAGCTCTTCTCTGCACCTGCTCCAGTTTGAATTCATCTCTCTTGAACATGGTTGACCAGATTTGTACACAGTATTGCAAATGCAGTCTGACCAGTGCCTTCCACAATGGCATTAATACAGCTCTGTCTCTACTGGTAGTGCCTTGCCTAATATACCCTAATCTCACATTTGCCCTTTATTTTACAGCCATCTCACAGTGGTGGTTCACAGCCATCTTATGATCGACCCACATACCCGGCTCTTTCTCCTCCTCTGTCGCTTCAAGCTGATGAGCCCGCAGCTTGTAGGAGAAATTCTTATTAGACCCTAAGTGCAGGATCAGGCGAGATTTTAGCTATTCCCATAATACAGACTACACTGGAAATGTGGATCAGTGCTGGCCTTGACTGAAAGAAGTTGTGGCACTGGAATAATAAATCAGTAATAAAAATAACCTGGGAGATCAATTGAACATGGACCGGAGCTGACAGCATTCTGGGTCCTCCAGCCACCTCTGATGCCAACTCACTACCTCTTGGACTGCGTTCCCTGCACTAATGACTAAGGACCCGTAAGCTGATTTACTGGTCCCATGATACTAGAAGATGGACAAGACTCAGACCTTTAACAAGTAACCCCAGACTGTTTGTTGCAGTTATCTGCATGTGCCAACCAGTGATTTTCCCATCTTTGCTTAGTGCCAGAGCCTCCCTGTTTGTGTATTAAGTTTTCTCCTTTCTTGGGCAATGTCTTTCACTGTGGGCAAGCTGGTGAAAGTATTGGAGTCTGTACTCCACCTCTGAGCAGCAGGCACTTAAGTCAAATCCAGAGGAAACAATTACTGCCAGACGCTGTGTCTCTTTAATTCAGAAATAAAGTTAAGTCTAAACATTTTGTGGGGCTTTTGCTAGCCCCTTATACAGAGCATACAGTGCTCGTTATCTGTGTTTGAACAGAGGGGTGCTAACAAATGGTAGGAGTGGAGCGATGTTAGATTTAATCCAAACAGGGCACTGCATGCGTAATTAAACATGTCACAGGAAAGCTAGAGGTAACTTTTTTTCCCTTCCAGTCCAAGAGTTGAAGACACATTTGTCATTGGGTCTTTTCATAAGCATCTGGTATGTGATGCAAACTTAGTATCCAGCTAGTTAAATTGCTGGTGGGACACCAAGACCTTTATGAAAAAAGAAAAGGAGTACTTGTGGCACCTTAGAGACTAACCAATTTATTTGAGCATAAGCTTTCGTGAGCTACAGCTTTATGTGATTCAGGCTGAATAACCACAAATGGTTTGCACTTGTGACTGGCTCTGATCTCTAGCCAAGCAGGCTTCCAGCAGGCTATATTCACAGCAAAGGTGTTAAGTGCCTCTGGAGGTTATCATTGGGTAGAGTTTTATGTTTAGAAATGCTTCCCAATTCTTCTTAGGAAAGCCCTGCCTGGATCCAGGGAAGACTGGTAAAGGTAGAAGAAGGTAGCTGGATCCAGTCAAAACAGCCAGATAAGCCATCGTTAGAGAAACATTGCAAGTGCTCTTTACTCCAGCATGGCTTTCCTGACCTAGATTTCTTTCACAAATGAGCACTCCCTGTTCAAGAGATTTTCTTGACATGAAAAATTTACTTTTTAATGGCCCCAAATGCTACATTCTCTAAGCTAGGTCCAAAATAGTCTCTTAGTACATCACACTAAAGGGATCTCCAGCTGTTGTCAGGAAAACTGAAACACAGATTGAACAAAAATTCCAGTTAAAAGCCATTCGCTCCTGTCTGCTTGGGTTTGTACAGTTGTTCTGAAGCTCTGTTGCATGCTCCTGAAAATGGAAAATATAATGTTATAACCAAATCTGTTTAAGCCTTTGCTTCATGTTAGATCAGGTTAAAAAAGCAACAATCTATTTAAAGGTCCGTGTCCTCCCCCCCATCCCCGCCAAGATGCAACTGAAAAAGAAATGTCAACAGCCCTGGGGGGGGGGGGGGAACTGGCTGATGTAACAGGATTTTCAAAACTGAGCTGGGCCATGTGCAGAACTAAACAGGACAACAAAAAAGGAAGAGTTCACGCAGGGGATGATGGAAAGCCTCGATGGTGAGCAGAAGGATTTATGCCTCTGGAGAAGTCATAGATGAAGTCCAGAGGATTACCAGGTTTCTACTTTTGCCAGCATGCCCCAAACAGATTTGTGCCCATCTGAGATACAAGACTTCTCTTGTCTTTCCCTGACAGATTTTCAGCTGGTGCAGTTCCTTTTACTTCAATGGAGCTGTGCCAACTTACACCAACTGAGAATGTGGCTTAGACATCTGTGCAGAAGGTCGTGACCGGCTGACAGGAGCAAGAAGGATGCTGGTGGCATCTGATATAACAATCAGGCTTTGCTGTTTTAAAATTATTTGAAGAGATTTACATAGAGATGTGTGCCTCATTTCCTGAGCGGACTGCTTAAATTCAACCCAGTGAAATTAATGGACATGGAAGATCCCGCTTTAAATGGAGCAGATCCTGTGCTATTTTCTGGAACTGAGAATGACAAGGAACCTCTTAAGATTTAGAGTTTGAGCCTTTTTGTTTGTTTGTTTGTTTGTTTGTTTGTTTAATCACAGTCTTTAGGAAAAGCTTGAAATACAGTGCCTGTCCTGACTTCAACTCCAACGTATCTGGGCCTCTAAACAACTCTGTGTCATGCCTTCTCTCCAGCGAGGAGAGACAGGCAGGAGGCTGGAGATGGCTTTCCTAGCTACAAGCTATAGGAATACAATTTGCAGCAAAGTTAGAACAACCAGGACATGGGTAGCGGGTATAATAGGCCAGGGAAGGCAGAGCTGCCGCGGGACACTGGGCTGGGCCTGCTCCAGCCCCGGGCCCGCCGGTGCAGCTGAGGCTGCTGGGGCCAGCCTGGGGCTTCTCTGGCCATGGGGGATGGGAGAGCTCAGGGCTCTGGCCATGGGGGGCAGGACCGCAGGGCTAGCGTCCCTGAAGGGGGGAGGTCCACCTCTTGCCCATGCATCAGGACCTGTCTGGCAATGGGAAAGGAGCAGGTAAGAAAAGGCTAAAGGCCCTGATTCACAAAAATCCTTAAGCAGGTGCCTAACTTTAAGCTTTGGGACTTACCCTAACCAGGTCTCCAGCTGGGCCTGTGACCAGGCCAGCTGCCTCCTGTATGCCCCCTCGCGGCCTAGGGTCACACTACAAGCAGCTTTTCTCAGTTTCCCCTCTTGGGCTCTTCAAATAAAATATCACACAGGCTTTATGTGGTCAGAAATACCCCTCCCTGGGGACTGGGTGTATCCATATAAAATAAACGCCAAATAAAACTCACAGTCCCAACACAAGGTCCGTCCATTGGCAAGTCTACACAAAACAGAGGTTTTCTTTCTCTTCCTCCTCCCAGTCCTTTGTGCCTAGGGCCTGTCCTGCTTTGGCTGGCATCTCACTCCTAACTCTCTGCTGGACCCTGCCCGCTCTAGCGACTCTGATCCCTGAGCACCGGAACCCCCCCGCTGCTCCTTGTAGGGCTATCACCTGCTCTCTCCCAGGTGTGGCTGCTGGGTACTCGGTTGGCTGGCCCCAGGCTAGCCACCCTGATGCAGGGCCTCGCAGCTTTACGTTAGGCTCATGCTTGGCTGTTGTGCTGCATGGGGGCCAGAATGACAGGTGCATTTGCTCAGCATGTGAACGTGAGCCATAAGGTTCAGTCCTGAGAGATACTGCTCATGCCTTGGGGGGCTGAGTACCCCTGGGTCCTGCTGAAGTCCGCAGGAGCTGAGGGCACTGAGCACCTAGCACTATCAAGCATTGCTGGGCTGCCACTAAGAACGTACAGGCGGCAAGCCAGCTTCGGCTGAACAGATTGTTTTCAATCCCCCATGTGGTGCATTACAAACCTTTCTCTAAGCAGTTTATAGCCACCGCGTTGTCTGGCCCGTACAGTAGCTACAGAGCCGTTCCCCATATATAAAATATAGTCAGGAGTGGAAAAACATCACTAACAGAACCGTGCATAAATATGAGCACACATCATCACTTGCTTCCATGTGGCTCTTTTTCTCTTGCCAGCACGTACAGTGACCTCAGGCTAATATCCTAGAGCCTGCTGAGAGAAACCAGTGAGAACACATTAACTCCCCCTCTGGAATTGAAGCGGGCAGTGGAAGAATCCATAAATACAGGGTCCTTTAAACCTAAAAAGCAGATCAAATATGAAGTAGTTCAGAAGGAGATGGCTCAAGGTGAGGACCTGGCACCACTGGATAGGAAACATGGTACAGACGGCGAAGATGCCCTCAACAATACGGAAGTTACTTGGGGCCAAACTGTATTCTGAGTCATACCAGTGTAAACCCTGAGTAACTCCACCAACTCCAGTTGGCCTCATGGGACCTATAGTGAGGTTACAAAGAGCAGCCTTTGGGCAAGTGTCCACAGACTGTATCCATAAAGAGAGGAAACGGCTTTAGGGTTCTGTCAGGAGAGAGCTGGAGTTTTCTGACCTGCTGCCAATCAACTAAGCCAAATCTGGAGGTTGCAGTTGATCTGAAGGGGAGTTTTGTCTGAGTATGCCTGGGGGATTCGACCCTTTATTAGGTTATTCTGTTAACTGTACAAGTCTCATACTTCTTTACTTACTATGTGCAATCCATTGCCCTAAGACACTGTGGGATGCATTTTAAGGTGGCGGCCATGTCTGTAGAGTGTTCTCTGCTGTCTGGGAGAGGCAATGTGATGACTCTTCCAGGCGGTCACTCCTGGAATGAGGAAAAACACAAGCTAGAGGAGTCTGCCAAAAGCTGCTTGCGTTCCCAAATACCTGCCCGAGCTACTGCCCGGCCGCTGAGCACTCCTAGTTTCAGAGCTGCTGGCATTTTATTAAAGTGCCTCAGCTCATCCTTAATCTCCATCTTTTGTTTCATGCTTTTAATTGTGAAATATTCAATGTGCTTTTTGTACTCATCGTTATGGGGCAAAAATATGGTGATAAAATAGTTTAAATTAATAAGATTATTAAGTAACCTCTGCTGCTGGTTATTCACTATAACAGGCGTACAGTTCACTGTAATTAGTTTTCTGCTTCACTGGAGCACACTTAAAGGAGCTGGGTGTTTTCAGGAAAAAAATAAACTGTCGTGCCCAACTCGTTACAATGTATTTTTGATATACGTAAGAAGACTTTCAAACTATTTTATCATTTTTTTTGCCCCGTATTCATGATAAGTCCCAAGGGCAGGACATAGTTTAGCTCAGGGGTCCTCAAACGTTTTTTGCTTTTAAAATATTTCAGGCAGTGACACCCTCCCACTCTTGGTACCGGATATTGCTTTTGCGGCACCAGTGCAGATCCCTACAGCTAAGTAACCACACCAGGCCACCCTCCCTTCTGCGCAGCTGCTGCTGGCGGTGGCTCTGCCTTCAGAGCTGGGCGCCTGGCCAGCAGCTGCTGCTCTCTGGCTGCCCAGCTCTGAAGGCAAGGAAAAATCACGGACATTTATTTGTATTTCAAAAATCTGCCCGGACGGAGATGGGAGGACAAAAACGAGGTCATGTCCGGGAAAACCTGGACATATGGTAACCCTATTTTTTGTGATCTCATGACCCCCCCCCCCCCACTATAGACTTGTGATCCCCTGTTGGGTTAGGACCTCCCAGTTTGGGAAACAGACTAGCTCATAAATCCACTGGATGGGGGAGGAGGGGGCTGGCACATGGGAAACAGAACAAAACATTGATATACAAATTATACAGCAGAGCTACCCGAACACTATATTCTCTTTAACAACCGGACAGTGTACAGGAACTGATATGTACCACAGGCAAGTTGCCTCAACTTTGTGCTAAGTGTCCAGACCTATTTTTTTGAGCCTCCCTTCCAAAGCTTTGGACGAGCATTCACATCTGGGGTTTTGGTTTGTGCTGGCAACTGAGAACTGCTGGTGCTGGTGGATGGCAGCCTCTCTGCCTTGTACTGTCATCTTGCCAGAGCTCATCGGTGAAGTAAAATATTGTGTGTGCAGCAGATTGTGCCTGCAAAAATTGGTAGGCCCCCATTTTGCACAGGCAAACAGCTATATGCATACCTAAACCACGGAGCTGAGTACCCATCTCCCAACCTATGTGTAAATGTGAGGTCAGCGTGTGCAGAAGCAAGGTGTGCCCACTTCTGGGGGCCAATCAGTTGTGTGTACAACAGTAGCCTCATCTATCCACAGGTAGCTGCAAATTGCACCATAGTTTATGGGCCTTATACCAGAAGGTGACTCCTGAAAGGTGCTCTGGGCCCTCAGCTCCCACAGGAGTCAGCAGGGTTGCACCCTTCAGGCTTGGACTAGGTGGTACATGCAACTGTTCCCAGGCAAAGTAGGCAGGAGCCTTCTGTCTATTTTTTCGGACACTCATTCTGCATTTTGAAGGGGGGCGGCTCATGCCCTTCCTGACATTGTAGCAAATCTCCATCCAAGGCTCAGTGCAGTGCCACACGCAGCTCGGCAATGGCTGGAAATAAAACGAGCTGCTAATTTTGCAGTGTCAGTCGTTCAGCAGTTGGTTTTGGTTAGCTGAAGGCAAACATCTGTGACTCTAATGCAGAAAGCCTTCTTATTACCTGTGTCAACAATTTTATTTTTAAAACAGTGCACTGAGCGAGAGGTACCTCCCTTATCTGGCGCGCGGCCGCCGCACATGTAGCACCATCATATAATTAACAGTCAAGATCATTTACATTGTCGCTTAGCTAATTTTCATAATGTTTTCTTTATTATCAGAGGAAGAAATTAACCCAAGAATTTATTTACATACTAGTCTCAAACAGTAACAGCTTGCTAATTGCCTGTTAGGTGATTAATAAGCTTACAGCAGATGCTAATGAATCGAGGGCTCACTGTTTCAAAGGTGCTCTTGCAGCATGCTTGTGTTTTGGCAGCTTAATTAGTGCAATAATTATGTACTTGTTGCTCCTTCTTTCAAGCAAATACTGTCAAATGCTTAAAAGATTAAAGTGAATTATATCGCTAAGAACTAGCTGTGCTTAAGTAGTCTGCTTTTGCTAACTTCCCCGGGATTCCAAATGTAGAATGGGATAAATGCAAATGTGGTTAGCTGCACTTTTTTATTGTGGGGGAATGGAGTGACGTGAGCCTTTCCCTGCTGTTCAGGCAAAACTCGTACCAGCCCTGGTGGGGGCAGTTTCCAAACAATTTTGAGAATTCACAGAAGATACAGGTTAGCATCTAAGCCGGGGTCGGCAGCCTTTCAGAAGTGGTGTGCCGAGTCTTCATTTAGTCACTCTAATTTAAGGTTTCGCCAGTCATACATTCTAACGTTTTTAGAAGGTCTCTTTCTATAAGTCTATAACATATAACTAAAGAATTGTTGTATGTAAAGTAAATAAGGGTTTTAAAATGTTTAAGAAGCTTCATTTAAAATGAAATTAATATGCAGAGCCCCCCGGACCGGTGGCCAGGACCTGGGCAGTGTGAGTGCCACTGGAAATCAGCTCGCGTGCCGCCATTGGTATGCATGCCAGAGGCTGCCTACCCCGATCTAAGCCTTTGGAAAAATCCTTTGAGCCAAACTTCTGAATCTGTTGAGGTGGCTTCTTATAATTGATTATCACCCTCATGTTGCAACAGGGGCATGGAAGTGTTTCCCCCTCACAAGTAATTGGGTTGAATAAGGGTGAAATTTTCTGGCCTGCGTTATACTGCTCAGATGAGATGATCACAATGACTCCTTGTGGCCTTAAACTCTACATGAAACGTGTCCAGTTGCAATAATACAAGAAGAGAAAGATAGTGGGATTTCTACATGTGCATCTTCTCTGTGTGAATGATGTTCACTAAGCCAAATAACGAATGCCACTTGGCTCTACTATCCGGCTGGTCACAAGCCTTTCGTAAAAGGTCTGGACTACTGGCTGATATTTGGGTAGAATAGTTATTTTGCTTTACCTTAGAAATATGTGGGTCATTTATGACTGTGTAATGGGAGGAGGGTCTTTGGTGGCCAGTGGGGAAATGAAATAGTGTGTGGAATTGCCAACCCCACATATTCACAAATAATGAGTCAGGAACTGAGAAACTAAGAGATACTGAAGAAAAAAAATGGTTTTGGATTCTTTTTGTTTGCTTTCTGGCATGTGACTCTGGGAGTTGATGCTTTAAGAAAGGCACCAAATATTGCAAGGCTTGCCATGAAGTCATAAGAGTTGGCAACATTCAGGGTGGTCTGAGGGGCCTCTGATGAAGGGTGAGAAGAGCATAGCTTGGTCATGGGCAACCAGTCTGAAGTTCAGGGAAGGAGCCAAGGAGACTGAATGGTTTTGCTGGGTGACATTTTCACGGGTGAAGAGTTGGAGAGAAACAGGTGCTAGATGAGATCTGTAAACACAATGTTGATTGTTCTAGCTAGTGACACTAACCTTGGTTTGGTATTTGAGATTTCCTCTGTGACACAGAGACCCCTTGGCAAAGGGTCCCCTCTTTGGAAACAGTTCTCCCCTTAGACCTGACAAACTCACTACACCAAGCATGTTTTGTAGGCCGGGTATTGAGCCAGAAGGGATATCATGTGAGGTATCTACAGAAAGCTTGTAACTCGTCAAGGTTCATAAGCATTGTGAGAGATAGGTAAGTGTAATGTTTAAGAAATAATGTATTTATATTGAAAGTGTGCTTTATGGATGTGGAGTAGAAATTAGTCACTGGGGTAATGTGTCTTGGTGCTGACTCATTCAAACAAGAGGGAGTCATCACCCCTCCCTAGTCAGCCAGCAGGTAATGCTAGGTTCTATGGTCTACCCTTGCCAAACCCAGAACAGTCAATGGAAAACCATCACAGACAATGGCAAACGATTGAAACATGTGAAAAGGACCTTTCTAGCAGGCAGGAGATTGCCCTGGTGGTGAATAAAGACCAAAGCCTGTTTCAGTGTAACAGAGTGCAGGGAAAGGCCCTCTGGATCCAGTCACTGAGGAAACCCCTTGCGCAGAAGGGTGCTTTCATGGACATTTGTCTCCTGCTTCTTGGGAAACCAGACAGCTTTACAACAGGCTGAGCTTTGGGGGAACCTACTTTATTAGATAGGAAAGGCACTTATTAATAAGTGTGGACCCAGATTTACGTTTTATTATTTGGTTTTGTGTTGTGACCAGTGATTTCCATCACTTTTTCTCATTTCTAGTTACATATTTATTCTCACCTAAATAAACCTAATTCTGTTTTATTGCTAGTGCTCCCAAGTGCTGTGTGGTTTACAGGAGTGGGGGTTTATGTAGAACTGGTAAGCTGGACTACCCTGCACCTCTGGTTTGCCTGGTGCACATGCCCAAGGGTGTGTTGCCCAAGGTACGTTGGGAGGGAAAGGGGCCATCTGCTAAAAGGCCTCTTTTAAAAGCAAGGGATCTGCGACTTCTCTCCCCAAATCATGCTGCAGAAAAGCTGGCTTCAAGTCACTGTGGGCTCAGGGAGAGATGCTAGGGTTGGTTACACATGGTGATCCAGATGCAAGGATTTAACTTTAAATTTAGTGACCTCCCCCGACAATCATATGTGTGTAAATGTATCGGCGGCAAGTGGGGCTGTTGGTTGTGACTCTGAAGTCTCTTCAGTGAAGGCGGCTTTGGCACTTTGTTACCACCCCCATTAACAAGGGCACAGTATCTGGCTCTCAAAGGCCATGTATCGGAGAGATGTGAAGTGTCACTAGCATGTCCAAGCACGTTCCCAAAAAGGAAAAGCAGGGAGGCTTGTTTGGGGAAGCTCTAGCAATGACTTGGTCCATTGCTAATCCTCAGGAAGTCTCTCTACTCCATGAGAGCTTGGGATTAGCTAATGAAGAATTGGCCCAACGCTTTTGGCAGAGCAGACCATTGGGAAGATCAGCCTCTCTGGAAACACTCAGAATGTTTCCATTTCATATGTTGTTTAAAACTCCCTGGTTATTCTGAACCTGAGAGAGTTCACAATGCCAGCAACCTCTGGTGCTTCTTGGCTTTGTAAATCCAGACTTCCGGCCTAGACAATGCAGCTGGGATGAAGTCACAGCTACGGACAGGATTCTTCTACTTGCTAAATTTCCTCTTTCAGTAGCTGTTGCCGCCTTGCTTAATCCCTGTATTATCTGATTGTCACAGTACATTTTTCCACGTTCGGCAGTAAGCCAAGAAGTTACTTAACCTATAATTGCACTTTAATATAACCTATTTTAAAAACTATATTTTCAGAGTGAATCTTATAAATACACAATAGGATCCAATCGCAAAATATCCCATTCTTTGTTACCATGTTCTTACTACTATTTGGCATCCGTTGAGTTCGTTTTAGTTACTATCGCTTTGTCGTGGGCTGACATGCTGCACACAGTTAAAGGCCATGGCCGTTCGGAGTTTGTAATATTTTAAAAATGGCTCCTTCCCGGGGATGAGGATTTATTATGACTGTGGAAGTTGCTGCTGATTTGTTGACTTGAACTTTTGGAAACCTAAGAAACTTCTAGCTTCAGATAAAATAATGTTATCGTGGGAAATGTGGCGCTTGTTGGTCTATGCAATGAACACAGGAAGTCCTCATCTTGACCAATAGTAATAATAATGTTCACCAGCATTAATCTCTCTGCCAACAACTGCTGGTTCATATACTTTTTAATAACTCCACAAACGTTCTGCTGATCATATGTTTTCATTTTCCTCGCAGTGTCAGGGATTGTGGGTGGGGAGGCATTCGGTCTCCATCTCCACTCATTCGTTTGAAAACGTTGGCCACTCTTTGCAAAGTGTTCAGCATACAAATATTAATGTTGACAAATCTTTGAGGAATAGAATGAAACAAAAGAAATCAATTATGGAAACAGTCTGCAGTTATATTTCATCACCTAAATTGTACTCAGTCTCGCTGTCATAGTTACCAGCAAAATCTAGTGCCAAATAGACATCTCTGGAGAAGAAGCTGAAGGGTTCATAAAAGAATTCCACGTTTATTTTAAATTACATAAAACTGTGACAACCATCAATCTCCTGTCTGTCTCTCTTTTGACAGGCTGATGGACAGTGTGTTGAGCATGATTCACAGCCCACTGAAGTTAATAGGAAGGCTCCCATTAATGTCAATGGGTTTTGCATCAGGTGCTTTCAGGAGCTCTCTTGATATAAACCAGGCTGCTCTGTCACGTGCGAATAGGCTTCAGGATGTCTCTGCAGAGCAGGGGTGCAGCACTGTCTGAGGGAGCGTGAGATTCCCCACATTACACCACCCATGTGATCCTCACGCCTCAGTGTGGCCCTCCTCAAAGGACCAGAGCAGAGGAAATCCAGCACCAGGCTTGAAGGAAGCAGCATGCAATGATACCTGGGGCAGGTCCCCTCTGAGGCCTTGCCCACACCTATCAAGGAGCCTACTAAGGTCCACATCATTGGATTTTTAGTTTTGTTTCAGGTCCACTTGTAGATGAAATAAGAAATTGCCCCCTTCTCCTGCTGTAAATCCCAATTCTAACCATACATCTCTAAGGTGCAAAAACTTTCAACTAACTTTTTCCTCATTATTATTCCAGTGTCATGCATGTCCTCATTCCTGAGTTCTGGCCCAGAACAAACACCGGAGTGCCAAAATTTTCCAAGACAGCTTTGTTTAATAGATGCAAGAGGCTTGGATAATACACATAATCCCCCCCTTGTGACAGAATGCACCTCTGTATTCACGCCCTACACACTAGTGTAATAATCTTTGTGCAAAGGTATGCCTTGTAAAGTATCATTGGAAAACTCATAATTTGCTGGTCATTATTGTCCTGATAAAATGTGTGTGGCAACACTGTATGTGAGGTTAGAAGATTTCTCTCTATGATGTTATCAATGCATGTTCTAAACCACACAGCCCTGCCCAAACTGCAGTTGGCAAACAGGTGTGTCTCAAACAAAGGAGTGTGTGCTCTGCTTCATTTGCATTTAAGCAGTAAACAGAGTCATCAAGCAGGAAGGGAAGAAAAGGAAACGCCAAGAGGTGAGGAAAAAGCAGCAGGGAACATCCTTCCACATAGACTTTTTTGTGTCCTGGTACCCAACTGGAAATGTTTTTTTCAAGGCGGGGACTGGAACTATAAAAAGGATGGACAAACACCCCAACGGGCCCCACTTTTTCTCCCTGCCTGTTGATTCACTGAACTTGAAGGGACAAAGGAAGCAACTGTTGTACTGGGGGAGGGCTTCTGACCTAAGAAGCTTGGTCAGTAAGACTGCTGAAAGCATGTACTAAGAAAACTTCTCTTTGAATTTAACATTGTTTAAGTTAGGTACCGGTAGTGTTTTACTTTTATTTTTCTTGTAACCATTTCTGGTTTTTCTGCCTTATTATTTGTACTCCCT
Organism: Lepidochelys kempii; assembly: GCF_965140285.1. NCBI lineage: Eukaryota > Metazoa > Chordata > Testudines > Cheloniidae > Lepidochelys > Lepidochelys kempii. The sequence continues at coordinate 82,785,417 of NC_136389.1, read as the reverse complement.
TAAAATCTAGTTCTTTGGAGTTAACAAACTAGTTTTATTGTTTTAGCTAATCCAGTGTGTTTAAACTGAAAAGTCCGAATAACTATTTGAATAATAAGTTGGCATATTATTCCTTTTAAAGAAATAATGGATCTAATATAGCTTGTATTGTCCAGGAGAGGGCTGGGCAGGAAAGGACATAAATTTCTGGGAGGAAATCCAGGACTGGGGGTGTGTTGGGTTCACCCTGCCAAGGCTGAGGAGAGCCTGAATGTAACCCAGGTATGGCTGGCATCCTGCAGTTACGTACAGGCACTCAGGGTGTGGCTTGCATGCTAGAAGGCTGTGTGCGAGCAGCCCGGGTGGGAGCTACTTCAGGAAGTCATGGTAAGGCACCCCAGGTTGCAGGCAGGGGTGACACAGCTGCTCATTAGTCTGGATTGTACCCTGGTACGTCACATGCACATTTTCATGGGCTTTTCTCTGTTGAACTTGACTATTTTGAGACTCATCCTTCACTAGTTTTGACCGTAACACAGCAGTGAAAAAGGGAATTATTGAACAAAACCTCCAGTATGGGCAGGAGTTACCATTCTGAGCCCCATTCAAGTCATGGGGCTTAAAATGCAGAGGCCTGGCTTTGCACCTGGCTGTCACTGACTTGCTCTGTGACTTTGGGCAAGTCGCTGCGGGTATGTCTCTACACTACAATGTAAGCCATGCTTGAGCCCGGGCTCAAGCCTAATCCAACTTGTGTCTATACTGCAATTGTACTAACCCGAGGCTCAGACCCAGGGCTGGAGGGTCCGATCTCGAGTTAAGCCAGGATCCAGAGTCCGAACCCTTTTGCTTTGCAGTGTAGTCGCAGCCCTGCTTGACTCTGGTCCTGGGAGTCAGCTGAAAGTATCCCACAATTCCATGGGACAGCTTCCTTAGCTCTCTCTGTCCCAACAATCTGCAATCCACTCTATTGAATAAATGGAAGCCAGCCCGACCCCCTGGCAAATGGCAGTAGCTCAGGTCAGCGGTAACCCACTCTCTTCTGATCACTGATCTGCAAGCACAATATGAGAGAAGCCTCCTGGGGTTGCAGTGAAGAGCGAATCCATCAAGCCTTTTGCAAAGTGAGCTGCTTCCTGCTAACGTGCAGGGCAGGCAGTAAAGTTTTCCTATAGTGCACCGCGGTCTTAGGGCTAGAGCAGCCACCTTTGGGGCTGTGTGGGGTGGGGGGTGCTAGGGACACTAAGATATGGTTACTTTGACTCAGCTCTGTACACTGCAGTGGGGACACCAGAGCCCGAGGTTTGAATACGGGTTAAAATACAATGTAGACGCTCAACCCCTGGGTTCCCTAACACAAGGCAGCTGATCAGAGCCCCACTAACCCTGGGCTTACATTGCAGTGTAGACAAACCCTTACAGCAAAGTTTCCAAACGTGGGTGCCTAAAATTAGGTACCTAAATCCATCCTTAGTCAGTGTCATAGGCCTGGTCAAGCTCCCCCGGCTGGACACTCACCAGGCAGTTGGGTTTGGACCCACACGCTGGACCCGTGTGCTGTAAGCTGCCCTTGGTTGCTGGCTAGGCTCCTACCACTGTGTTTCTTGGCCTCTGTGGCATGGTTCTTGGGTGCACGCTTTCTGTCTGGTACTCCTGGAAGCGGAACCCAGCTGGCCTAGGTCCCCAGGACCATTGCTGACCCCCATGGCACCCGAGTACTTTCAGCACACCCTTTCCCACAGCTCCACCCTGGTGGGCACTCTTGTTTATAGTTAACCCCTTCAGGGATCCGTGATAGTTGAAGCCTATGGACACAGGCTTTGCAGGATTTCTAAAACACCGTGGAGAGAGGTAAATAGCACGTTTTCCCAAGGATTTGTACTGAGACCTGTACTGTTCCGCATATCCTAATGATCTGGAGAAAGGGGTAAACAGTGAGGTGGCAAAATTTGCAGATGTTACACAATTACTCAGGATAGTTAAGTCCAAAGCAGACTGTGAAGAGTTACAAAGGGATCTCACAAAACGGGGTGATTGGGCAACAAAATGGTAGATGAAATTCAGTGTGGTTAAATGCAAAGTAATGCACATTGGAAAACATCATCCCAATGATACATATGAAATGATGGGGTCTAAATTAGCTGTTACCACTCAAGAAAGAGATCTTGGAGTTCTTGTGGATAGTTCTCTGAAAACATCCACTCAATGTGCCGCGGCAGGCAAAAAAGGGAACAGAATGTGGGGAATCATTAGGAAAGGGACAGATAATAAAACAGAAAATATCATATTGCCTCTCGATAAATCCTCTCACCTTGAATACTGTGTGCAGTTCTGGTCGCCCCATCTCAAAAAAGATATATTGGAATTGGAAAAGGTACAGGGAAGGGCAACAAAAATGATTAAAGGTATGGAACAGCTTCCATATGAGGAGAGATTTAAAAGACTGGGTCTGTTCAGTTTAGAAAAGAGAGTACTGAGTGGAATGTGACAGAGGTCTATAAAATCATGACTGGTGTGGAGAAAGTGAATAAGGAAGTGTTATCTGCCCCTTCACAAAACACCCAATGAAATTAATTGATGGCAGGTTTAAAAGCAACATAAGGAAGTACTTCTTCACACAACACACAGTCAACCTGTGGAACTCATTGCCAGGGGATGTTGTGAAGGCCAAAACTATAACAGCATTCAAAAAAGAATTAGATAAGTTCCTGGAGGACAGGTCCATCAATAGCTATTAGCCAAGATTGTCAGGGATGTAACCCCATGCTTCGGGTGTCCCTAAACCTCTGACTGCTAGAAGCTGGGACTGGTCAACAGGGGATGGATCACTTGAAATAGCCCTGGTCTGTTCTCGCCCTCTGAAGCATCTGACAGCAGCCACTGTCGGAAGACAGGATACTGGATTAAATGGACCATTGGCCTGACCCAGTATGGCCGTTCTTATGAGTAGGTATGTGAATTCTGAGTCAGCCATTTGGTAGGCTGCTGCTGGAGAAGGGGCTACGTTGGATAAATAGCAGGTGCACAGGGAAAGTATTCCCATTGATTTACTAATAGCAAACAGTGCAATAGCTGCAGCCTCTGCAGTACAAAACTATGCCACTCAACACATTTGTTTTCCTTTGTAATTACTGTATTTGGGAAGCAATCACATGAATATTCATGTAGCCAGTGTGTGGCGTGGGAGAGTGCTAATGAAGAGCAGTTAATTTTGATTGGAATAAGAGGTCAGGCTCTCCCTTCACTATGACCCATTGTCACGGCACCTCTGACTAAGTCCTTGTTTAGCTGAGGGATAATATTCCTCTGCTACCAGTGAGTCACTTCTGATTAGGCTTGGAGCATAAATTAATTCAGAAATCTGTGTGATCATATCAGTGTTATCTTAGGCCTTTTAGTTTAAGGCTTCCGTGGCCTTCAGAATAAATAACTGTTTTCTTAGGATGACACATGACCCCAGAAGAGAAGGGTAAGTTGTCTCAGCCATTTCTGGCCTAACAGCTGAACGGGTTTCCCTTTTGGCTTTTTACCACCAGTTGATCTAAAAGGGCTAATACTGTACTACATGCAGTAATGCCGGGAAGGAGAGGTTTAAAACCCATCCCCAAATGAGTGTTTGGCTACAAATAGAATCTGACCTTTCCCAGAAGTGTGATTGTCCAAAGCAGCATTCCTGGAGAGAGACGCTAAGGGAAACGCTTTTGGAGCTTTCTGGGGCACATTTCTGTGTGTCTGTGCAAACACGCAGCATGCAGGAAGGGTAACATATTACCTAACGGTGGCCCCATGTCCCATCTTCCCTCCTCCCCAATGAGAACTGAACGTGTGACACGGACATACGCTGTCCAACCTCCAGTTCAACAACATTTTTTGTGTTGGAATCATGATAGGAAGTGTAACTAGGGAAGGAAGATACTGTGTGTACGTATTTATTTATTTATCTGGGACACATGAAGAAAGAACCACCAAAGAATCTCTCCTGGCATTTATTTGACTATATTATTATTTTGTAGTAATGTATTATTATTTTAATTATCATATTTATTTTGCTTCCTGTTGCATCCTGTCACTTATCTGAGAAACTCCACTCTGGTTTTGAGTAGCTGTTTAGTTTTCATGGTGATGCTAAACTTAATCAGGTGCTCAGATCAGCTTGAAATTCATCATATTGACAGCAGTGACTTGGGTCCAGAGCACGGATCCCCTTCAGGACTGTGTTTAATTTTAGTTGATGTAAAAATTAGTCTGAGTCTGGTGCCCAGCTCGCAGGTACCATGGTGCTAACTGGGCTCCTCGATGGTAGTGATAACAGAAAGGCCAAGGATTAAATGCAGCTAATAAGGGGCAGATCAAAAATTCTCAATATTCACATGTTCCGTTAACTTTGCCATTGAAATTTCCACCCAAAAAAATCTCAATTTTTCCCTAAAATGTCTTCCCATTTTTGGAACAGCTGGAGAGCTGGGAAAGAGAATGTCAACCTTTCCATTACATTTTTCATCTGAATTGGATGAAAGGGCCCTGGTTTCTGTTCTGCCACAGGACTGACCCCCAAGGGCAGGCCCTTTCCAATGGAAGGATGGGATGGGAGAACTTGCATACTGCCAATGCTTGTTCTGTGGCCAGCGGCGTTTGGCCAGACGGGCACTTTCCACCAGCACCAAATGTAGACCAGAGAGGGACCTCGCTTTGCGTTGCAATCGGCATTTTTCCAGTAGGGATGGATGCGCTGTGGCAGCTCATGGCTGATCAGAAGGGTGCAAAGCAAAGCCAAATCCTGGCCTCTGCAAGGCCGGCAGAAGCCATTCCTTCCATCCGCCTGGGAATGATTTCACTGAATTGGAGACATTTGTTGGTCTTTAATAGAAAACTTCAAAACCCTCTGAGAAGGCGTCTCCTGCTCGGCTGCTTGGCCTTGCTCTTCCAGTGACTTCCAGTGAGTTAAATAACGATTTGTAAAAGCAGCTGTATAAAGAGGGTGACCTGGCAGCTTTTTTTATTGCCTTAGCTCATGGGGTCTGAATCTCTGGCCCTCCACTTGGTAGAAATTTGGATGAGGGGGTTGAATGGTAACTTTGAGTTTGCATTTGCTCAGACCCTGGGAGTGCTGGGCACGAGGAAGAACAACCTGGTGGCTTCTCTATCTTTGGCCCATTACTGCTGCTGGGAACCGTGCACTAACCCCCCACCCCCAGCCTTTCCCTGGCCACGCCCCATGAGGATTCCCACAGGCAGATGGAATTCCCGAGGGACCATGTCCTCCAGCTTTAGGTCCGCTTTGTGCTACCACGTGGCAGGGACGATTCAGGGCCACGTGTTTGAACGTGGATTGGGCTTGTGTGTAAAATGCAAAACGTGTTAGCCATTTGCAAAGCCCTGGGCTGGAGCTTGCAACACTTGCTAGCAGGTGTGACGCTTGCTCTTGGGAGGAATCTCACTAATGCACTGGGTAAAAGGCACCACCCCTGCTTAGAGGTGTTTGCAAACCAGGCCTCAGTTGTTGTTTTCCTCTTTTGGCTTGAGTTGCCAGTAAATATAATGTTGAGGTCTCATTTTGGCCTGGCAACATGGCCAGATCCTGACCCCTGCTGGTTACAGTCCATTGCTATTTGCTGGATGTCGGGGGGAGGGGTGTCACTTCATATAGTTATAAGATGAGCTACTAGGATTTTCTATGCCAGTTTCTCTCCCTTATTTGCTTATTGGGCCTTGCTCATCCTGAGAACATTTCCGTCCTTTAACCCATTGTGTACCGTGTCCTTGGCACGCACAGGGCTGCACCCACGAAGGGCTTCCCCATTTTTCCTTCCATGCATCACCTGTACCTAGCGCCATACCTGTGACCTTCAGCTAAGTGTCCCTGCATGTCTGGGAACACACAAGATGTCACACTGCATTAATGAGACTGATGTGATAAAAGCTGCCAGTGGCGCGTGAGCCTATTTGACTTCTCCGGCATGCCCTGAAGTCTGATGTGAGGTTGCATGTAAGTAGCCAGAAGAGTTTGTAACATGAATGCGTTGTTCATGGGCAGGGGAATTCAACCTAGGTATATGCTTAACTAAAGAGTGAAGACTCACAGATTCACAGAGGAGTCCTGCTAAATCTGCCATAGGGTCCCAGAGACCTTGAAGATGCATTATGGTAAAAATCAACATGACCTTCTGACAGAACTACATGGAGTGTATATCTGTATTACTAACCGTGGAGAAATGCTTGGCTTTCCCATTGTTTGCATTCTGGCTCCATGATAGAAAGGGAAGAGGAGTAATCAAATTAGAATTGAAAAACCACGAGACAAGCAATCTCCTTAGACTCTGGTTTACTAATATGATACATACTATCATGCACATGCACTCCCATACCATTGTCATGGTTAAACTTTTTTTTGCTTTTGATTGGCTTTGAGACAGACGAATGTGGGGGCTCTGCTGCAAGCTGTGTCTTCTTTTGGAATGAATAACTCTTGTGGTAAGCTGATGTGAAGCAGAAATTTGTTAACTTACATAAACATTATTGCGACCCATAAAATTCAATGAATCGTCATCGCCTGTTTACTCATGGCTGGCTTTGCTGTTTGCACAGTGTAATTGAACGTGTCAATTTGCTCTCAAATAAAAAACATCTGGCCTTTTGACATGCCAAAAAAACTGAAGAGATGATCTGAAAAAAGAAGTTGAAGGGCTCAGTCTTTACATAGCATTTAGCAAAAAGTGCAACGCGCTCTTAAAGGGAAGCCAATATCATTCAGCTCAATTGCTGGCCTCTTGGCAAACCTCCATTTGTAAGCCAGTAAGATTAGTAAATTTTATCCTAATTAAAATTAAGAAAGCCAAGGAAGATGCACAGTCTATTTAACTGGCATACATAGAAATTAAAATTCCTGCCAATATTGACATCCATTCTATTGGATTGTTTAACAATCTTATTCTTTTGCAATCATGAATAACCAGAAGAAAATTATATTTTTATAGAGGATTTTCTTTTGGGATGAAGTACACAGGGCCAGTAAATTAATTCACTTCCCTAAGCCCCTCAATTCTAGATTCTTCCTGAAAAAATCATAGACTTGTGTATTTGGAAAAACACACATGCACAAAGTAAATCTCGGTCGAATCCCTAATAAACAATCGTACCTATTGCTCCTCCAGACAGAGGCAATAGTTTGGCAGACTGTTTACATGCAGAAGATGCTGACCTAAATAAAATTTAGTAGCCATGTTTAGCTTAAAGCCGGGTTGCCCCATGTGAGGGTGTTCTATGTACGCAGCCTTAATATTTGAGGAGCTGTTACCACTGTTTGATTGAGACCTTTATGATTTGCATAGGAGACAGTTCATGTAATTACAGATTAGTGAAAAAAGCCAATTGGTTGCAAAGATTCAGGAGGTCATCTCCCATGAGATCTGGAAGAGAACCATGCATATTTCTTCCTTGTTTTCATCTTTACAGTCAAAAGACAAATGGTGGTCAGTCAGAATCCTAGAATTCTAATCTCACAAGAGGAAACTCTGCCTCAGGAAGTGGGAAATACAGTAAAAGGACCAGCCCTGCACCAGGCCAGACATCAGCTTGTGGGGTAATTATGAGCCCTCTGGAAAAATCAGAGCAGATTCTCACTATAAAATCAAGAGGTTAAAGCAAGTTCAGGCCTTGTTTTAATTAAGGGAGAGACATATTTTCCTTAAGGGAACATGGCAATCACGTTACAGCTGATCAGAGAGATTTCCCATAGTGTCAGCTATGATTAGCCACATTTGTGTGTAAATAAATGGTGATTTCTTTTCACCCTCTAGGATAACACATACTGTTCTCTTCTGAAGTGTATGGGGCTGGCAGTGATTTTACTCTAATCAAGTTCTTGGCATTGCATAGGGGCTTATAATGGGACTCAAGCAATTGCACATTTTTCTCAATGATGAATGACCTGAATGTAGAAGTTTGAAGAAAGTTGCCTGCCACCCTGCAGAAAACGGAATGTCACTGCGGTTTCGTGGGGTTTGAAGCTGTGACACAAATATTTATGAACTGGTGGTTAAAGGGCTAGATGCTGGTGGAGCAATACTATACTGTATATACCTCAAGTGGGAGTGAAACAGACTTCTAATGGAAAGAATTACTGCAGTCCAGGAATCCCAGCCGTGTGTAATACGCAAAGCTGCTGCAAGGATGATCCGATAGAGATAGTACAGTGATAACACATGGCAAAGGGGACTTCTGCTAAATTACATTTTATGTTTTTGGACGGTAGATTAAAAAAAAAAAGCCAGAGTGTGTTTTCTACAGAGTAGCTATTGTAAGAGGATTTTTCCTCTCTCCCTTTATCCTGTAAGCTCTCTGATGATTCTGTATCTTGCTGCCATCTATGCGTTTTTTAATTAAAGAAGAGTATTCGCTGTGAATGCTTGAAACATATGGTACAAAGCACTTGCTTTGGAAGCTGTTTAAACAAAGGCACCGCGATCGGTTTGTAAAATTCGCCTGCTGACAGGAGGCTGGTAAAACTGACACTGCATGCTCTGACTTAGGATCTAGAGATGTTTTCAGCTTGCATGGCCTTTGCGGCACTTTGTGGAAAGATCGGCCAGGTCTCCGCATACACACGGTCTACAGCCATGCCGGGGTGCTCCTCTGTGGGTGGGACAGCTCACATGGAGCAAGAGGCTCCAAAAGACTCAGGCAAGGGTTTAAATTAATGATTGGGGGAGTGAGGAGTCAGTCCGCTCCTGTCTCCTTCTGGCTGGCCAATAGGAAGCAGAGAGTTTACAGGGCAGGAGGGGCCACCTTCGCATACCTCTGGCATGCACTCCCTCCTCCCTCTTTTTCCTTCTGTGGCAGCCCACTCCGCAGTGGTCCAGTCAGGTTTTCCACCCGTTGAACCAGGTGGGTGGCTTTGATGGGCGAGAAGTGTTCCTCTCACCTTCCGACATGTCCTCAGTATTTAGCCAAGTTCCTTGGTTTGGCAACCGGATAGAGGGCCTGTGCCTAAGGAGATATGGCAAGCTTGCAGTTAGCACAGTTAACCATGTGTCTGTGTATGTGAAACTTCACCCTAAGAGCTGAGAGGTTGGTAGGAGTGAAGTAAGGATTCTGTAAATGAAGGATTCTGGAAGGGTGCTAATACAGGCTGAGCAACGAGTGCATTGCACAGTTCGGCCGGTTGCCTCGTTGGTAATGTCAGCACCTTCTGGGGCAATGCAGTGGTGGAGTGGAAATCCCAGTAGACTCACTAAGAATCCTTCAACTGGTCCCTACTGGTTTCTCTTGCTTTGTCCTGGAGGACCAATAACCCCAGGGGCCATTAGACTAGTAGTCCCACAGCCCTGTTCCAAAATCTGCTTCCCAGCTGGAGCCTGTAGGAAGCAGTTGTGTGTTTTCAGTGAGGTCTGATGCAGGAGCGACTCTCAGGCTGTTGCTGTTACTAAGTGTTTGGTGCTGGCAGCGTGGTTGGAAGATATGGGGTCTGCACTGGGGGGCTTTCCATGTAGATAACTGAAGGGGACTGGACATGCAATGTGCTTGGGAGACCCTGGTGATGGTGCTTTCAGCACCATTCAGTGATAACGGGAGTGGCCTCATTTCACAGACATGGGTTCATGTTTATGGGCCTCGCTGTGGGGGCAGATGGGTACAGGAGAGGCAGGCTGAAGTGAGGCAGGATTCATTGGAGGGGGAAGGGACGGTCAGATGTTAAAAGGGTTGTGGGTCAGGTTGGTTGTATATTGTTAGTGGGCATTTTATTATCAGTACCAACAAAGTGCTGCACAGATCTCCTTCCTCGCAGCCGCCCTGTGGGGCAGGTCAGTATCCTCCTCATTCCCATTCCATATATGGGGAAACTGAGGCAGAGAGGAGATGGGATTTACCCAGACCGCCTAGCGGGTCACTCTCAACAGAGCTGTGATTAGCACGCAGCAGCTGCTGGCTCCCAGTCCTGTGCTCGTTCCAGTAGCCCCCAGAGCACCTTCAGTGTGCAGAATTTGGAGACCTGCTCCTGATAGCATCACTTGTCAGAGCAAAAGCAAGAGCCTCCTCAGAAAGACCAGGAACTCAGGAGCTAGCTCTCACTGGGAGTTACCCAGCGCCCCCCACGCATGGGAGAATAGGCTCTACATTCAAATCCTGTTCCCCAGCTTGAACTCCCTCGTGTGCAGAGCGTGGTGCTTTCCTGTAGTCTGTCGCAACACGGGAGATTGCGGCATTACTGTGCAGCGTGTACGCTGTGGGTGGAGATGAGCCTGCAGTGCAGCAGACTCTGAAGTGGGAGGGTCTCGGCCTCTGCTGGCCCTAGGACATTTGGGGCAGGCAGGCCAGACAACAAGAAAGCGAATTGACAGGGGGATCAAGGGTTTTTTTTTACCATTTCAATCATGCTTCTTAAAAGGGAGGCTTCAGCTGAACTCCTAAATTGACTAGTATCCATGAAGTGTGACTTCCAGACTACTGGATCCTCAAAAGAGCCAAGGAGGTCTCCAGGGAAAGCCCTGCCCTTTAAAGAGAAAGCAGAGAAGAAAGACCAAGCACAGTATGAATGGGGGGAACCAGGCAGGGAGACAGTCTCTTCCCCTCAGAAAGAGCCCGGCAGGTATATTTGGAACTGCTAATTGCACAGGTCTGGTGGCAGGAGAGGACGGAAGCTCACTGGTAAAATTGGCAGAAGCTGGGAACCCACGGTACAGGCCTGGGGATGAGGAGGGAAGCTGGAACACAGCGACAGAGAGCTCAAGAAGGCACTTGGGTCATTGGGAGCTGTTGCCAGAACTACTCAGAAATGACATGGTCCGTTTTGCCTGGCAGTATGTCTCTCCATAGCTGCCACTTCCTGGGCTTGCTGAGGTCAGTGCATGTGGCAAGTAGAAAGGCGTTACGGTGGCTCAAGTGACGTGAACGAGGCTGTCCGCCAGTGGCCAGGAAAGACCAGCATGGGGCTGTGGGCCAGTATCCCATGGCTGAGCCCAGATATCTCATGCTCTTAGAATGTATTGTCCAGCGTTCAATGCAACAAGTCTAGCATCAGCCCTGCAGTGGTCAGCCTCTGAAGTCAAGTAGAAGAAAGTGGCTTTTTGATGCTTTCTGGGGGAGCTAAGTGAGAGTGAGTGCTAGAGAGAGAAAGGGGGCCCTGTTCCCTTTGGAAAGGGAGGAGATGGAGGCAGCCGTTGTGGGGCGCGAGGAGAGGGATGTAAGGTACGAAGGATGACGATTCCTCGCCACTGCATGAGGGGGGCAGAGTCTGGAGAATGAACGAACCAAAGCAGTCGCAGGTCCTTGTTGCTTTTCATGGGGTCGTGGAAGCTGGGGTCTGCTGGGCCTTCGGTACAAAGACATTCTTTATGAAGATGTGAGTAGCTTGGCTGCCTGGGGGTCCCAGTCCTGTCCCCGTTGCAGTCGATGACAAAGCTCTCATTGACTCCTGTGGCAACAGGCTCAAGCCAGAGGCAAGGCCGTGACTATATCCAGGCTGCTTCGGTATCTGCTGAACACACTGGCTGGAATTTTCACAACGTCTCCACACCTGCAGTCAAGCAGAAGTGCTAGGCTGGCTGCAGGAGACCCTAGGGAGGGTCTCTGGCCTGCGCCATGCTGGAGGTCAGATTAGATCAACTCAGCAGTCCCTCGTGGCTTGCAAATCTAGGAACTCGGGCTACATTTGCCAAAGAGCTCAGCCCCCACATATGCCCCAAAGGAAGCGGCCAGATTTTCAGAAGGCACGTGGGGTGCCTGTTGGATGCTGAGCGCTTTGGATAGTCTGGTCTTTGCTTCCCAATAGCCACTGATCTCTCTCAAACATCTGCTGCCACTTGCGGGTGCTGAGCCCTGGGAAATCTGGCCCTGAGCTCTTTAGAAACCCGCTGGCGTCTTGTGCCAACAAAGGTTTTGGGTGCTCTGCTGCAGGAGGAACATGAGTGGGAACCGGAGGAGAGGGCGGGTGTATTTGGGAGCACACCTGGCATCTCCTTGACGAGGTGCTAGGATGGCATGGAGTGCTACTCTTCACCACAACTAACCTTCTGCCCCAACTCTCTCTGCAAACATTCAGGAGGAAGATAATTCCTGGGGTTTCCAAGCTCAGCACAGAGGCTGCCATTTCCCCTCCTTTATAGAGGTTTCATGAAATTAAGGGGTTTTCCCATTAATACAATTACGTAATTTAGATCACTAAAATTCTAGGAAGCTCTTATATTTTAACTGAGAACTTGGGATGTTATTTCTCCCCTTCCCGGTCTATGTGATGTTCAGATAAGATGCTGGGGATTTATGAGGAATGCTGTGAGCCATTGACTCTACTGTGTTCTACAATCTGGAGAAGAGCACGTGGGTGCTGGCCCGAGGGAAGCAGAAGAGACAGGGCCCCAGTCTCCTCCTACTGAAATCATACACGTTTCCATACACCATACAGTGCAGGAACACTGTAACGGGCAGCTATCAAGGGGCGGAGACTGCTGTAATAGGATGTGAAGCTCTGAGACCCTGCACAGGGAAGCAGCGCCGTTCTGCTGACTCATCCCAGTGCCACATTCTGGAACTCTGCATGGAGAGGCAGAGCTGTCCTGCTGACTCTTGTTGGCAGCCAGACCAAGTGGATCCCATTAACTACAACCCTGCGTACAAAAGAGTGTGCTAATGTCTGTCTGAGGCAAACAGGAACTAGGTACAGAGCGATTCTGCAGGGCGTAACCGTAGCAGCAATCAAACTCAGGAACATGTTTTGGAGGGAAGTTTATGTTTGTTGCCTCGTATTTAGGTTAACAGTAAAGATAAACCCCCAGAGGGGGTAGGGAGGAGGGAATTTGGACCCTCTGCTGCATACTTGCTTGCACTGTTACAGGAACAGAGTCAAAACACCACCCAAACTAATGTGACTGACCGATCCACCTCTTCTTCTACCTCTGTTGGGGGGTTTGTACAGTCTTCTTCTACCTCTGTTGGGGGGTTTGTACAGTCTCAAACTCTGCAAGGTTTGCCCTGCCCTAGGATTGTCGTTGCTCTTTGGTCTCCTGGAGCCTTAACGGAGCAAGGTTCGCCTGATTGCCTCTAGTGCGGAAGGACCGACGTTTGGCTGGAGTTGCTAGACGCCACTGTACAAGGAGTTCAGTGTTTCAGTTTTAGTTTGATTTGTTTGACTGAGCTACAGGCTCAGGGAGTAAACAGCAGTTTGCCACCAGCCTGCCACTGCTGCTGCTAGAATTGCCCTTCCCTCCTCCGCAATGCTCAGCCTGTCACTGCCTCGTCACTGTCCTGTCACACCACAGCCACGGGCAGCCTCCTCGCAGCCCAGCAAGCAGCTCGGCCAGGAAAAGATTCAAAAACACTCATCCTAATTTTAACCTGTTTACAGTTCGATCCGTATTAATATTGATGCCACTCTCAAAAAGGGTGTTTCACCCCACCCACCCCCCGTCTGATGGCTTATTTAAAGCCATTTAAAGTACAGCTACTGAAAGTGGCCTGGGATGGATGGGGGTGGGAATTGGAAGAATGTGAATCCCTGAAGGAAAAATATATGGGCCACCTAATCCTATGGCACTAGCCCAATGTGCTGCTATAAGAATCCTGGAGGGCTTCGATGTGATCTCGGAGTCAACTTACACCACACTTGGTGCAGAGAGCTCAGCGGGGGTGGAAGTGCAAACCACGACACTTGGTAATGCAGGCCTCGGAGAGGAACAGACTGTGCTCTTTACAGAAAGCACCCTTTCCCTGAAAGACAAGAGCAGGCCCAGTTACTACACTTGGTTCCATACACAGCGCTGTCGGCTCAACAGGGACTCCTCTTGGGGTTTTCATGGTGTCAGCATAGTGGTTTGAATGGGGAAGCCCGTGGGTTCTGTTCCTGGCTCACTATTTGACCTTGGCCAAGACAACACCCCCTCTGTGCTCCAGTTCAAAATGGGGCTAACTATCTGTAGAAGAACCATCCTGCTTGCGTATACAGTTCTCTGGGAACACACAGCTGGTGATGGCATCCCCAGTACAAAATGCCATAGTGTGTTTCAATTCACCTTGGCTCTTTTTAGCTGCCCGCACTATGGAATTTATAGATTCCAAGGCCAGAAGGTACCATTGTGAACATCTAGTCTGACCTCCTGTATAGCACAGGCCAGAGACCTGCCCCACACTAATTCCTAGAGCAGAGCGTTTAGAAAAGCATTTTGATTTTAACATTGTCAGTGATGGAAAATCTACCGTGGCCCTTGGTAACTTGTTCCAATGGTTAATTACTCTCACTGCTAAAAATTTATGCCTTATTTCCAGTCTGAATTTGTCTAGCTTCAACTTCCAATCATTGGATCTTGTTAGATCTTCTGCTAGGATTGAAGAGCACATTACTAAATATTCGTTCCCCATGTAGATACTTATAGACTGAAATCAAATCACCCCTTAACCTTCTTTTTGTTAAGCTAACTAGATTGAGTTCTTTGAGTCTATCACTATAAGGCAGGTTTTCTAATCCTTTAATCATTCTCGTGGCTCTTCTCTGAACCCTCTCCAATTTATCAACATCCTTCTTGAACTGTGGGCACTAGAAATGCACGCTGTATTCCAGCAGCGGTCATGCCAAAAACCGAGGTAAAATCACCTCTCGGCTCCTACTTGAGATTCCCCTGTTTGTGTATCCCAGGATTGCAGTTGCTCTTTTGGCCACAGCATCACTCTGGGAGCTGACATTTAGCTGATTATCCACCAAGACCCCCAAATGATTTTCAAAAAAAGAAAAGGAGTACTTGTGGCACCTTAGAGACTAACAAATTTATTTGATCATAAGCTTTCGTGAGCTACAGCATGAAGTGAGCTGTAGCTCACAAAAGCTTATGCTCAAATAAATTTGTTTGTCTCTAAGGTGCAACAAGTACTCCTTTTTCTTTTGCGACTACAGACTAACACGACTGCTACTCTGAAACAAATGATTTTCAGAGTCTCTGCTTCTCAGCTAGAGTCCCCATCCTGTAAGTATGGCCAACAGTCTTTGTTCCTAGATATACATGGTTACATTTAGCCATATTAAAATGCATATCGTTTGACTCCGCCAGCATACCAAGTGGTCCAGATTGCTCTATATCAATGACCTGTCCTCTTCGTTATTTATCACGCTCTCTATTTTTGTGTCATCTGCAAAAGTGTTAAATAGCGTAGGGCCAAGAACTGATCCCTGCCACCCGTCACTGCTCTATCTATCACACACTCCATTACAATAACATTGAGCCTGGCTTAAACCCACAAGCACCAGTAAAGAAGTCTTCAAGGCTGACACTCTGTTCCTAACCCAGCCAGTCCTATGTAGCTCAAAGGTATGTGAGATAACCCACCTCTCAGAGGCCTCCTTAAAGAGAATATCATCAGTGGGAGCACGTTGGCTGGGAGGGAGGCAGGGAGAAATCCTGGCTGCTGTAGGTTTAAATGGGATCCAGTGTTGTTTTAATGTGGGTTTGGGTAATTCCTTTAAAACAAATCATTTGATGAAAACGAGAGCACAGGGAACATTTAAAATACATCTACCAGGTCAAACATGTTCCATAAAAACTTTTGTTGATGGAAAATTGGGTTTCTGACAAAATTAACGTGGCTGCTTTCCTCATTTTTAAAATATTTGTTCATACCGTCCCTCCCCCGAACTCCAGCTTTTTTCAGCCAAAAATAAAATGTGGGGGCTTTCCCGTTTTTTGACAAAGTCCAAATTTTCCATTGAAATTTTTGATGAAAACTTAAATTTGTTCTCATCAAAAATGTTCCGGGGTGGGGGTGGAAATCTCCCAGCTTCCAACTGACTGTGATACCACCCCAATCAATTGTGACACTTCTTCCGCTGTTACAGTCCACCACGGAACGACGTACTTGGGGCTTTCTATACCGTTCATCTTCTAACTCCACAGAAGGGGGCAGGGCGAGGAAGGCTGGTCTGGTGGTTTAAAACACTGGGCTGGGACTTAGGGAACTGGGTTTCTCTGTTCTGCTGCAGGCTTCCTGCGTTACCTTGACCAAGTCACTTCAGTTCCTGCTCTGTAACACGGCGATAATAATAATTCTTTCCTCCCACCCTTTGTGTTGTTTATGTTGCCTGTAAACTCTGAGGCAGAACTGGCTCTTGCTATGAATACGTCCAGCGCCTAGTCTCCACTGGGACCTTGACGTGCTGGTGTACTACAGACAATACATTGGATTACACACACACAAAGTCCACGTGCTAAAATCGCTTTCAGCCATGCTTTTCACAAGTGGCCAGTGATTTGGGGACCTCAACGCAAGGTGCTAGTTAGTGGCCGCTCTTGAAAATCTGGGCCTGAGCACAATGTGATGGGAAAGCTTCAGTGGCTAGCTGTAGTAAAGCCTGTGTTTGTTTCTCTTTTCCAAACCACCCTGATTCCATCAAATCTACCTCGGTGTTAGTTCCTCTGGAAGGTGATTCACCTCATCGGCCTCCCATACCCTGGTCCCACTAACAACTTAAAAATGGCCAACCAGTTTTCTTCTTCTTTCTGATGTCTTTGAGGCAAAGCAACATGCCCTTTCACTGAGGCTTTCCATGTCCAATTTTATCCCACACCAAACTTCGGCAACTCTGAAAGTAGAGGCATCACGGAGATGTGCTTGGCAGGTGCTTAACATTAAAGGCACAAACGGTGCTGATATACTGCACATGATGAGCTGGGGGGATTCAAAAAAATCCCAGGCCTCCTGCTTTCCATTCCTCTGATAATCATCCATCTTGTGACTTGTCATACTTTGCATTCCGCATCTTGCGGGCATGTGTGGGGTGATGTAATTAACTGGAACAGGCTGGGTTTGGACCACCCAGACTGGCACCAAGAGGACAAAGAGAGCTGGTTCCAGGGGACAGCAAAACTGGATTAGAACGTTGGAGAAGGGTGGATAGGATACCTTTGCTGACAGGGAAGCCTGAAACAGAACCTCTGTAGATTTTTTTTTTCCTAATCACACCCTGTCCAGATGTACCAGAAAACCTTTACAGCCTGAGCAGAGCTTTGTGGGCAGCCCAGAGGTTGCTCAAGATTACACAGCCCTGCCCATATCATTTTCCCTTTCCAGGAAAAAACCCCAGTTGGCTCACAGGGGAGAGTGAAAGAGTTTAGCAGCATCTCCAACTTGCAGGTCAGGTCGTCTGCTTCTTACACCAGGAGTTGTTTCAGGGCTGACGACGTGACCAGGCCCGTGCTGGAGCAGGGAGAGAGCCGGACAGGAGTGGACAGGAACAGCCGCTGGTATGCCACAGCGTGCTGCATGCAGCCATTTCCTTCCTGAGAGATGGACCTGCTCAGCGCTTGCTCTACGCCACAGTGGCAGACTCCGGCCGTGGGGTCCTCACTGTTCAAAGGGAAGCAGCGGGTCTCTGCACGATGAAGTTTGGGGGTTTTTAACTGTGAACACTGAGTATTATTTCTGCTGCCTTTAGAAACAGAGGGCCTGAGCCCGAAGCCCATTGGTGTCCAGCGGAGTCTTTCCACTGACTTCAGTAGACTTTGGATGAGGCCCATTGTGCCCACACCATCTTATGGCATAAGGCCACACCCTTAACCAAGCACCCAGGCCAAGCAGTGGACAGATGCCTGTGGAACGGGGGCCCAGCTGTCCGACTTCTCCCTGTACTCCAGGCTGTGCAGCAAAGCTCTGAAGGATCTACTCAAGCCACAATGGGGGAAGCAGTCTCCATTCCCCTCCCAGCACGCTTCCCTCCTGCTTTCGGGAGATTTGAGAGTCACCCCAGTGATGCTGGGTGATATTATTGCCACTGGTTTCTTAGCGAAGCTCCAACTCCCTGCGCAGCGGGGAAGGGCTAGATCAGAGGAGGGAAATTACATGTAAGTCCTGCTACATCAGGGTTGGCAAAACCAAATATCTGAAGAACTGGGATTATAATCAGCTCAGCCTTGGTCTCGAATCAGGACTTCGAAGATGAATTCCTTACTCTATTATTATTAATTTATTCATACATTCCCTTCCCTGTTTCCTGAATAACGCCCCTCATACCCAGAAAAAACCCACACATTTCTAATTCCAAAAATCCTATAGCTTTTTTCTGTTCAGTACAAGCTTTACAAAAATGGCTCTAAATTCCTATTAATGGCCCAGATCCTTCAAAGACTTAATCACGTGTGTAATTTTATGCAATGTGTGTAAATATTGACATCAATGGGGTTACTCATGTGCACAAAATTATGCGCATGCTGAAGTCTTAGCAAGATAGGGCCTAAAAGAGGGGTTTCACTTATTTCAATTGCTTTCATCATGCCTACCCTCCCCCACAACCCAGCTCAGGTGTTAACAATTCCACATTAGAAGCTGCTGCATTCTCTGGAGAAACAGATCTGTGAACGAGGCGTTGTAAGGGGAGGTTATCTTAAGTCAGGAGAAGATAAATGTGTGGGGTATTGTGTTGCAAAAGAAACAAAGAATGTAAATGATCAGGAGAGGCTGTTCATTATTAAAGGAAAGATTGATAGTTCAGCTATTCAGTGTGGGAAAAATGAGTCCCTATTAAATGTAATTATCTGCAGTTCAAATAGAAGCCAGCAGACCTCTGAAGTTTTGAGGGTCAAGCTTCCCGCTGCTTTATTTTGGCTTGTGACCATTAATAAGCTGCGATTGGAAGAACTGGCGGATGAGTTCAGTGGGTGCCTATCATAGCCAGCACTCACTAACTGCTGGTCCGGGACAAAGATGGAGTCCGCCATTGTTGTTATTAAACTAAACGTTCAGGGCAGGCTGCTCCACTGCAGTCTCTGCTTCAGAGAAGAATGTTGAAATGCTCTTTGTGTGCACAGATGCAGGAATGTTTTGATGGGGGTCAGTGGAGGGGTCAGGCAGAAGGCCTCCAAATCGGAGCTTGGACTCTGGCTTCACTGATGCTTGATAGGCCCAAAGCACTGAGAGGGGACATAAGCCAACACGCCAACCTAGGAGAAGGAGAAAGCTTCACCCTCCCGCCAGAACTGGCTCTTCACATTTTTCTCTCCGTGGCAAGGAACAGCTGGAGGAACCGGGAAGGTGACCTGCCAAGGAAACAACAATTGTCCCCTTTTATTTTGCCTCTTTGTGCTGAAGAAAGAGGGCCAGAAAGTTTAAAAAATGACCTGGTTGGTTTTTGTCTCAGGTCCTGTCTGCCCTAGGCAACTCTATGATGACTGGAGATCTGATGGAATAATGATCTCATGGAGTCAAGAGGGAACGCTGAGCAGCAGAGACGGGAAGGAATTTTTTTTTTTTCCTCAAATCAAACTCAGTGATTTTTGTTAACACCTGATCTCCTTCAATAACTAGTTAATGTTCTGGATAAAGGATATCTTTGTGAACCATTCAACTCCCCTCCTCTTCAGAGGAGATCTGAGAGGTGTGCTTGTCTATGTGTGTAGCAAAACAAGCAGAAATAAAGACTTTTTGAGGAAAACAACCCATAAACCTTTCCATGCCCTTCAAAAGGAAGCAAAGGAGGTTAAGATCTCCATGTTTAAGAAAATCCTTTGCAGGCCCCTTGTAAGTGATGCTCTCAGACTGCTCTTTCAAGGCTTCTCCACACAGACGAAGGGTATCATCTCCATGGCAGCTGAAACACCCCATTCAGGGAGCAGAAATCTCAAGTCACCCAGTGCAGCTTAAACCAGTGCATTTCAAGTGCAGAGGCACTTGAATCGGGAACAAACCTCACTTTCCTGCTGAATTCTTCTCATTTGGAAGCTGTGGGTAAAATTTTAAAAGCAGGGGACCAAGTTAGGCACTGAACTCCATATTTATGTACCAAAACAAGTGATTCTCAAAGGCATGGGGCATCTGCCATTGCTATTGACTTCACTGTGAGTTGTCATTGCCCAGTAGGCTGCCTTCTGTCTGGTTACAGATGCTCTGATAAAGCTTAGGTGGCTGTATCATGGCCGCTAACCAATGATCCAAGCAGTGATGGGCATGAAATCCTTTGAAGCCAAACTACGAACTCTCAAGCAGCTCTGCTCCTTGAACCTTAGATTCCCTCTGCTGAAATGGCAAGGCTGAATCTGCTGGGAGAACGAATAATTCCGTCTTGGGTCACCTTGTCCAACAGGTCGTCTCCCATATGTTCCAGGCTGTGAAAAATTAAGCCCTGGGCATTTTTGAGACAGTCAGAAAGAGAAAAGATTAATTTCATTGCTGACATGGACTCCGATTCAGACTTTCACAGCAGACCAAACTTGCCCAAGAATGGGTCCACTGGGTCATCATCAGCTCGACTTTGCCATCCCCTGGCAGCATGAGTGGAATGCGGATTCCTTGTGCTTTCAAGATCAAGGTCAAACATTGCCTTATGCAAGATGCTGCAACCAAACAGAGCATCCCATTCTATGTTGGACGTGCTGTTGGTAAGGAACTCTGTGTGCCGTGCCACGACACTGGACAGCTAGAAGATCAGCTTCTTTGGCTCCTGGGCACAATGGAAAATGCAATTCTGGCTGGTGGTGTGAAAGGTGAACCCCTTTGCCATCTCATCATGTGAGTATGCAGAGGAGAATCGGAGGCAAAGCCTCCTCTCAGGCTTCTGGTGTTGGAAATATTGCAAGCAGCATCTGTGTTGTGCAGCCGCGGCAACACTGCAAACTCACACAAATAAACAGCTTGTTTGCTTTCAACTCGAGCCTCATTTTGCCCTGGCCACACTGCTTCACCCGTCAGACTAACTGGCAGCCTGGCGGACGCTAAGCAGCAGCTACCGTCCAGAGTTCAGGAAATGGGGCAGCAACATAATGGAAGGAGAACAGCCAGCACCACTTCTCAGTCACCATGGCAAGACTCAGCATCTGGCAAGCAGGTGGGAGCGGGAAGAGAGCTCAGCCATTCTTGTGAACAGGGTAGAGCTGGCCTGACTGGCCCAGAGCGCCTCAGTTCCGACACCTGGGATGACTGGGAGTTTGCCATCCTATTGCTGTTTGTTTAGCTCAGTATTATGATAAACCAGCTAATGCTGGTAACTTATCTTGCAGAGCCAAAGCGGAGGCAATCGAATGATCCAGTCATCTTTTGGCTAAGCAGAGAGGTCTGCTCTGGCTAAGGTACCCTCTGGATTCCCTTCCACTTCAGTTTAGTCAGCACATTCTCAGCTGGTGCCACTCACTCCCAAGCAGAGACGAGCCAGAGGCACAAAGTTCAGATCTGGATCCAAACGTCATCGACAGTCTGGGTCCGTCTCTGCTAATGAGATTGAACCTGCCACAGGCTGGCCTCGCCTTGACTTTGATCCCAGCGCTAGCAGCCACTCGCTAGAACCAGCCTCTCTGGGAAGCTGGTGAAGCTTACACATCCCCTCGGTCTTTGGAGTGGTGGCGGTAGCCAGCATCCCAAAAAGAGGTCCTCCTTGTGGAGGTCACGGTGCAATGACAACCCCCAGACTTATTTTTGGCCTGATCTGTCTCCCCGTAAAGTCAACAGAAAGGTGTCATTTGACTTCTGTGGACCTGGAATTGGGCTCCTCCTTCCTAAGAGCCCCAGCTGGCATCTGTAGCCACACATGTGCCAGAATCCCCCTGTCTTTCTAAGCATGAATCTTTCTCTGGTGGTGCTGTCATGATGAACACTCTGGTTCTGGGTAGCATGGTGAGCCACCCAGTATATTGCTTGCATTCCTGTTAATGGAGGCAGTGATGATGGTTAGTGATGGCACAAGGAGCAGGGGGTTGTGAATGAGGGCTCCTTGGTTCTATTCCCTGGCCTGCTACTGGCTCGCTGTATGATCTTGGGCAAGATATATAAATTATTTGTTTCAGAGTAACAGCCGTGTTAGTCTGTATTCTCAAAAAGAAAAGGAGTACTTGTGGCACCTTAGAGACTAACCAATTTATTTGAGCATGAGCTTTCGTGAGCTACAGCTCACTTCATCGGATGCATACTGTGGAAACTGCAGAAGACATTATATATACACAGAGACCATGAAACAATACCTCCTCCCACCCCACTCTCCTGCCTGTAATAGCTTATCTAAAGTGATCATCAAGTTGGGCCATTTCCAGCACAAATCCAGATTTTCTCACCCTCCGTCCCCCCCCGCCCCCCAACTCACTCTCCTGCTGGTAATAGCCCATCCAAAGCGACCACTCTCTTTAAAATGTGCATGATAATCAAGGTGGGCCATTTCCAGCACAAATCCAGATTTTCCCACCCTCCGCCCCCCCCCCCCCAACTCACTCTCCTGCTGGTAATAGCTCATCCAAACCGACCACTCTCCCTACAATGTGCATGATAATCAAGGTGGGCCATTTCCAGCCATCATGTGCCAGCAATGCCCCTCTGCCATGTACATTGGTCAAACTGGAAATCTCTACGTAAAAGAATAAATGGACACAAATCAGATGTCAAGAATTATAACATTCATAAACCAGTCGGAGAACACTTCAATCTCTCTGGTCACGCAATCACAGACATGAAGGTCGCTATCTTACAACAAAAAAACTTCAAACCCAGACTCCAGCGAGAAACTGCTGAATTGGAATTCATTTGCAAATTGGATACTATTAATTTAGGCTTAAATAGAGACTGGGAGTGGCTAAGTCATTATGCAAAGTAGCCTATCTCCCCTTGTTTTTTTCTACTCACTCCCCCCCCCTCCCCCCGACGTTCTGGTTAAACTTGGATTTATGCTGGAAATGGCCCACCTTGATTATCATGCCAAGCTCTGCGATACAACCGCATTTGCTCCAACCCCTCAGACAGAGACAAACACCTACAAGATCTCTGTCAAGCTTTCTTACAACTACAATACCCACCTGCAGAAGTAAAGAAACAGATTGATAGAACCAGAAGAGTTCCCAGAAGTTACCTACTACAGGACAGGCCTAACAAAGAAAATAACAGAACGCCACTAGCCGTCACCTTCAGCCCCCAACTAAAACCCCTCCAACGCATTATTAAGGATCTACAACCTATCCTAAAGGATGACCCAACACTCTCACAAATCTTGGGAGACAGGCCAGTCCTTGCCTACAGACAGCCCCGCAACCTGAAGCAAATACTCACCAACAACCACATACCACACAACAGAACCACTAACCCAGGAACTTATCCTTGCAATAAAGCCTGTTGCCAATTGTGCCCACATATCTATTCAGGGGACACCATCACAGGGCCTAATAACATCAGCCACACTATCAGAGGCTCGTTCACCTGCACATCCACCAATGTGATATATGCCATCATGTGCCAGCAATGCCCCTCTGCCATGTACATTGGTCAAACTGGACAGTCTCTACGTAAAAGAATAAATGGACACAAATCAGATGTCAAGAATTATAACATTCATAAACCAGTCGGAGAACACTTCAGTCTCTCTGGTCACGCAATCACAGACATGAAGGTCGCTATCTTAAAACAAAAAAACTTCAAATCCAGACTCCAGCGAGAAACTGCTGAATTGGAATTCATTTGCAAATTGGATACTATTAATTTAGGCTTAAATAGAGACTGGGAGTGGCTAAGTCATTATGCAAGGTAGCCTGTTTCCTCTTGTTTTTTCCTACCCCCCCCCCCAGATGTTCTGGTTTAACTTGGATTTAAACTTGAAGAGTGGTCAGTTTGGATGAGCTATTACCAGCAGGAGAGTGAGTTTGTGTGTGTATGGGGGTGGGGGGGATGTGAGAAAACCTGAATTTGTGCAGGAAATAGCCCAACTTGATTGTCATGCACATTGTGTAAAGAGTTGTCACTTTGGATGGGCTATCACCAGCAGGAGAGTGAATTTGTGTGCGGGGGTGGAGGGTGAGAAAACCTGGATTTGTGCTGGAAATGGCCCACCTGATGATCACTTTAGATAAGCTATTACCAACAGGACAGTGGGGTGGGAGGAAGTATTGTTTCATATTCTCTGTGTATATATAAAGTCTGCTGCAGTTTCCACGATATGCATCTGATGAAGTGAGCTGTAGCTCACGAAAGCTTATGCTCTAATAAATTGGTTAGTCTCTAAGGTGCCACAAGTACTCCTTTTCTTATTGTAAGGAGAGTGGTCAGTTTGGATGAGCTATTGCCAGCAGGAGAGTGAGTTTGTGTGTGTGGTTTTTGGAGGGGGGTGGGGGGGGTGAGAAAACCTGGATTTGTGCTGGAAATGGCCCACCTTGATTATCATACACATTTTAAAGAGAGTGGTCACTTTGGATGGGCTATTACCAGCAGGAGAGTGAGTTTGTGTGGGGGGGGCGGGCAGAGGGTGAGAAAACCTGGATTTGTGCTGGAAATGGCCCACCTTGATTATCATACACATTTTAAAGGGAGTGGTCACTTTGGATGGGCTATTACCAGCAGGAGAGTGAGTTTGTGTGTGTGTGTGGGGGGGCGGAGGGTGAGAAAACCTGGATTTGTGCTGGAAATGGCCCAACTTGATGATCACTTTAGATAAGCTATTACCAGCAGGAGAGTGGGGTGGGAGGAGGTATTGTTTCATGGTCTCTGTGTATATATAATGTCTTCTGCAGTTTCCACAGTATGCATCCGATGAAGTGAGCTGTAGCTCACGAAAGCTCATGCTCAAATAAATTGGTTAGTCTCTAAGGTGCCACAAGAACTCCTTTTCTTTTTATAAATTATTTGCACCCTCTCACCCACTGGCAAAATAACAGGTGTTATAATAACATTTACCTGCCTTGTAGGGATTTGTAAACTGTCGTGGGGCCATTGGAGAAAGGTGTTGTATACAGCTCAGTAAGAGCAGGGTTTGCCATAATTAATCACTGTGTGACTGGCCAGGTTGTGGGTTCTGCAGATTATTCACCTGAGACGTTCAGGTCTGTTGGTGTCATGGGGGAATAGATCACCGGAGTAGGATGCCATTGGCAACCTGCACATGTTTCTGAGGTTGCTTTTATCTGCTGGAATGAAGTTCGCTAAAATGGTCCCGATTTCAACTCTGTTGCAGTTACGAACTGAGCTGAAGCCAAACTCCCTCAGCTGAACTCCAGCGTGGGCCAGCTTGCTCCTGCCCAGGACAGAGTCTTACTTTCCGTACAATCCTTGTCCAGCATGTGCGCTTGTAAGGTGCTCTCCAAACCGAGACGCCTGTGACACGTGCCCAGGTATTGCATGTGGTCAGCTCTGTGATGGCAGGGAGTGGCACACACACCTATGTGCAGAACTGAGGGCCAAATCAGGCTTGTTTATTCATATTGCACAGCTGCAGTTGTAATTGCACGTAGCAATTTCTGGGCATTAATTGAGGAGACTTTTCGCACATTGTTCCTTGCTCA
Organism: Lepidochelys kempii; assembly: GCF_965140285.1. NCBI lineage: Eukaryota > Metazoa > Chordata > Testudines > Cheloniidae > Lepidochelys > Lepidochelys kempii. The sequence goes on along the minus strand of NC_136389.1, from coordinate 82,760,233 downwards.
TGACAACTTATTTCCCCAAATTGTTGCCCTCCCTCACCAACTGGAGACCATCACTTCTGCCCTTCCTCTCCTGAGTGGAGGAGGATCTAAATGTAATATCCACCTTTTTGTGAGACCTTTTCCCCACGAACAGTGACCACACACCATCAAACAATACAGACATCAATCAATTCACACACCCTGCAAACGGTGGAACAGAGAGAGAGAAACCATCATTATTTTGTCCACCGTGTCATCATTTTATTTGGTGCTTAGATACTAAGGGTATAAAGGCCTTGGATTTGCTATAGATGGAGGAAGAGGAAACTGTTGTTGAGATACTGCTCCCCCATGTTGCAAACTTCCAGCCCAATTTCATAAGCCTTGGCTTGTACAGCTGGCAGGGAGCATATAGATCTGATTAACCAGGCCTTATAATGCTTCTAAAAACTGGTCCTTTTGGCATTTTCACCCCTTGCTGATCAGGACGGCAAGCGGATTTTCTGAGCTTTAATTTACTACAAACTGCTAGACAGATTCCTGCACAGGACCAGTTCCTCTGTCCCCCAGCTAGTGAGAGCACCATGCTGCTCATATTGCCTTTCTGATCACTGTTCTTGCTGCAAGTACTGAGGTTTCTGTGGGGGAATTCACACAGCGAAGCCTTCAACCTCTCTGCTCCTTCATATTGCAAGATTACTCTTTCCCTTATAGAAGATACTCATCAGCTCCACAAAAAGCAATAAAGCCTTTCAACATTGTTGGCTTTGACATTTAAGACATGAACTGACCATGAGTTCAGGGAGACGAATGCACAGACTCAACCTACACCTCCTCAATGTAGGTCAAAAGAAAAGTAGATCTGGCTCTTCCTTGGATTTCAGACTCTCATCATGTTCCTAGTGCAGTGTGCTTGTGAGAAGTGTGCAATGCTGTCCCCTAGGGGCTGGCCCACAGAAATGATCGAGAACCTACTGCTACTACTTTTGTCTATAGGGAATGTCTCCTTTACCTCAAGTGGTAGAGGCCTGTGGTTTTGAAGCTGAAAGTCCAGGATTCTTGTCCCTTCGCCCAGTTGTGAGTGATTTTTTTTTTTACTGGGCCTGTTTTCAGCAGCTCAAGGATTCATTAAATGAAGTCCTCAGTGTCCTGAAACAACTGTGCCCCCAATGGCCGGGGGATGAGACTGTCTACCCCATGTCCTGCCCCTTCTCTGACGCTGCCATCCATCCTGGCTGTTAACATCAGCCAGTCTCTGGCGGCCGTTGTCCAAGTCTGAACGTTCTGGGGTGGAGAACAGGTCTTTGTCACTGAGTGGGCCCCATCTTTGGGCTTCTCTCTTGTTCATATGCTAGTCAGAGCCTGAAACTGGTGACTCACAAGGTGGGAGGTGAGCATTACTAGCATTTAATATAAAGAAAAGGAGGACTTGTGGCACCTTAGAAACTAACCAATTTATTTGAGCATGAGCTTTCGTGAGCTACAGCTCACTTCATCGGATGCATACTGTGGAAACGCATCCGATAAAGTGAACTGTAGCTCACGAAAGCTCATGCTCAAATAAATTGGTTAGTTTCTAAGGTGCCACAAGGCCTCCTTTTCTTTTTGTGAATACAGACTAACACGGCTGTTACTCTGAAACCAGCATTTAATATGACATTGTATTTTACTCCATGTCCATTGCAACAGCAGTCAGAGCCCTTGGTTAGCCTGGGCTCCACCGGCTGCCAAGAGCGGTGCAGAGACAGGAGAAGATTTGGCTCCTGCCCCAAAGAGCTTGCTCTTAGTCTTTGTTTTAGCAACATAGCTCTCACTAAGGCCCATGTTCTGCATGACTCATGCTGAGCAGTGCCTGGTCTCTACAGTTTGTCCCATTGACTCCTCCAGCCTGATGCACTGCAAAGGGACTGCTCAGTATGAGTCAGCGTGGCAGAATCAGGCCCTTAATTAATACATCTGATTTGTGGCGGCATGATTTAAAATCCGACACAGCGGAGTGCGATAGAGACGATACGTGCCAGTACCTGAGAGCATGCTGCTCAGACAGGATGCCCCCCCCAGGTACATGCAGATGCCTCGGAGAGATCAGATTGCTGTCCCCGCACGCAGTACACTCACATTAATTACTTCATGATGCAGACTCCTTTCAGAGGAGCTGGACTTTCCTTTGCACAAATCACCTGCCAGGCTCTTTGCAGGGATTACGGCGGAAAGGTATTAGCTTACTGTATGTCTTACTGAACTCTGCCTAGCCAGCTGGGCAGGGTGGGGAAGTCATTTGTTTCCCAGGTGGCTGCCATGAACTTCAGCTTGTTTTGAGTTTTCCTTCCTCATGCATCTGATGAAGTGAGCTGTAGCTCACGAAAGCTTATGCTCAAATAAATTGGTTAGTCTCTAAAGTGCCACAAGTCCTCCTTTTCTTTTTGCCTTCCTCAATCCATAACTGGGAATGGCTTTTTCACACCTAGGCAAAGTGTTTAACCTATGCAGACTGCAGCTCTCCTGCATCATCTGTAATGGGTTAGTTTTATTAGCCCGTGATTGGAAATGCTAAATGTTGTCTACAAGCCCCCAGAGGATTTCAGCTCAAGTAGGAACAGCGTACCGAGCATCCTGGCTGATGCTTTCCTGGCTATAAAGCGTTATGTTTCTGAATGGGTAATTACTGCATTGAGATTTATGCAGTGCTGCCTTTCTGTGGTTGTGTGGGCCACAATTCCTCGACGAATTTAAAAAAAACCTCCCAAAAGGAGCCGAATCCCATTTTGTTATTGAGGCAGGGCAGAAATGAGATGGGCTCGCTCTGCCCTTACCTGACAATAATGGGAAACTGCTCTGCAATTGAGCTGTTTCATTCTTTTGCCCTGAGCTATGAGAAGTAGATTGGATGAAAATTATCAAGCTCCCTGTCTAGAATAAACATGCTCGAAATGGAGCAAGTCATAAACAAGCAAGCAGCAATATTGTGGGTTATGAAGATATAATTTCTGTCTTTAATAGCTGAGGAGGCCCCAGGGATCGTCTGGAAATGGCCCATCTGGCTCTGATACTGATGTAAAAACAAACATCAAACAAACAATCTTTTTCCTTCTTTAACCCTAGATTTATCAATTCTTCGGGGAAATAATGAGCAGTTGGAGCTGAAAGATGAAGTCACCCTTCCTCCAGAACGCAGATAGAAACAGGGTTCGGAGCACGCTTATTTCACTCACGCAGCATTGGATTTCCGCTGGCGCACCAAGAAGGATCTCACCTTTCCCAATGGATGTGATCAGCTGACTATCTGAGGAGATGACAGCACATTCCAGGCTAGGAGTTCTTTTGCCTGTTTACACTACAGCCTGATCCAATGGAAGGACTCTTTTAGTGGTCTTTGGATCAGGCCCAGTTTACAAGAACATCACCTGTCTGGATGCCTCACACACTGCATGGAAGCATGGGCGCCAGGTTTGTATAATTTCGTTGGTGCCCAGAACGGGTCCAAGCAGAGCTGTCCCATCCATAGGATGGATCGGGGCAACCACCCCGGGCCCCGTACTTTGGGGGGCCCGCACTTGAGGGGGACGCAGGGTCCAGGGCGGTGTAGGGGCTTAGTGGGGGGCCTGGCGCCAGCAGCAGCGAGCGACCTGGCTCCAGCCCGCCCCTGCTCTGGGCAGAGCCTTCTGCTGGCATAAAACCCCAGTGGCAATGGCTTGCAGGATCCGGGCCTGGGATATTAGCATCTGCATAGAAGTGCTGGGAGGTATTCAGTCTGAACTGCCCAAAATAAACAGCAGAGACTCTATGCCAGAAGCAAAGTGACTCCTTTAACAAAATGGGTTTTGAAATGCAAACAGCCCACTGCTTGTAAATCACCCAGGATGCTAATAATTAATAAGAGTCGCCTGGACGGAGCTCCAATTTTGATGGGATTAGTCTTAGTGGTTTTATTTTTAAAAGCCGTTTAATTACTAATCAGCTCTTCCTCGCATGCTACTGTGTGATAGCTCCCTTTAAAGCTGGCTGCTCGGGGGCTGTATTGGCGGGCAGCTAGGACGGGTCTGTCGTGCTTGGGAAAACGCCCACTCTTTCCATGTGACTTGTGTGGTGCTGTCTGTGAGCACGGGGGTGTTTGTGTATGGGGAGTCTGCTTACAGCTACCCACGACGGTCTCAGGTTGCATCGCTATGCGGTGGCAGGGTGGAATTTTGCAAGTGGGGCACTTACCAAAGCAATGTGACACTGTGTAACGAGGTTTTGACAAGCATCGTTCTTTTCCTCTTGCCACCTACTGGTGTATACTAAACGTTTGGAAATGTAGTGAAAACCAAAGGTGTTTGGGGAGGGGAGAGGACAAGGGGCAGAGTTAGGGTGGATCTGGGTCTTTTCTCTGTACTCCAGAGCTGGATTCTTTGTTCCAAGGCAGTTTGTGTATTTGAAATCTGGTGCTACTGGCACTAAACCATCCCCTTAGCCTGCAATGAGTCCATTAATTTAGAACAGAACAGAACAGAACACATTCCGTAATCTTTTAATGATATATAGCAGCCTGGGTGAAATAACTCCATTCATTTCTGGCTCGCAGCTGTGATGAGAACTAAGGGCTACTGCTTTTTGTGCTGTGCATTTCTAGTAATTCCAGGGTTATATCATGTTTGACTGAAAAACCCACATGATAGAATGCCGCGAGTTTATCAGATAGATCCCAGTGAGGGGACACTGTGCCATTTATTAAATTATATGTTTTTTTTTAAATGACATGCTGATCTGTCTCATACCAGCAAATATGTGATTTACATTTAATTCTGAGTAACCTTTCCATGATCACTGAGGTGTGAAGGAATTTAATGACACAAAACTACATTTATGAAGAGACCATTCATATTCATTAGGCTCACCCATTAGCAATCCTGCAAGTGACATCTCTCTAACACATGCTTTAGGACTGCTGTTTATGGCAGGCTAACGTACAGCTAGCTGCAACATACATAACGCTATGGGAAATATTGTTAAGAAAAACGAAAGTCGGGTTTGGCCTGGGAATGTTAATGATGGGGATTGGGGGCTCATGCTGTTGATCTAGGGATATTTTAGATGGCAAAGGGCTGTGTTGATCTAGTTTTTACATCTGTCCTAACAGGGAATATTTTCATTATCTTTGTACTATTCAGCCGCAAATAAATTTAGAGGGAGCAAAAATCATGCAATGGGTCCTCTTTAAAATGAGAAAGATACAGCTCTCCGGCATAAGGGTCATTTGCTTAAGGATCACAACTCTGCCATTATGCAAGATAATCATGTGGCCTGGCAAGAGGAACTTTAAAGATTTAAACCTGGAATCTTGGAATAACTAGTAGTTAGAGCAGAAAACGGAGAATCGAGACTCAGAGAGTGAAATCCTATCCCTGGCTTTGGTCAAGCCGCTTAACTTATCTGTACCTCAATCTACCTTTCTGTACTATTACAATACTTACCCCCTTCTCAGTGATCCTCTGATTAAATGAGCCACGTTACCTGGTATCGTTGTTGTTTTGTGGATCACTGGCACACATACTTCAGCAGGTTGAGTTAAGGATGGAAATTTCATATAGTCCCTGAGTCTCCTGGCTTTTGAGGTTTCAAGGGAGACTTCTGCCATCATTTTTGCCCAGCTTTTCTCTTTCTCAGGCATGATGCTTTTGGACATTTATTTTCTCTCAAACACAATTTTGCACTTGAACTAGCTCCCTCCTGTTTAGAACCAATTGGCTGCAAAGACCTGACCCTGGAGGCTTGCTAAGGGCCCCCTGCTGCCGCTCTGGGGTTTTGTGAAAGGGGGTTTCGCACACAGAGATACTATAGAGTAGCGCCCTAGTGAGCAGATCATCACATAGTAGCTACCTCTTGGGAGACAGATTACGGTGCAGCCTGTGGGGTCCCAACTGGGGAGCTTTAATACACAAGTCATTGGCCTGGAAGAGTGTAATAGACAATCATGTCACAATCTGCATTGGGACACCTTCAGTTATGGGTCATTAATATAATACAGAGCAGGAGATGGGAAGGCTCATTTTGTCAGTACTGCCCACCTGCATGTCCTCAGTCAAAGCCCTCAGGGTAGGTGAGATGAAAAGCAAACAGCCAAAGCAAGTAAGTGCCGATCCTACCCCATTGTAATTAATGGGAGTTTTGCCATAGGACCTGTTGTCTAGCGGTTACATCATTGCAGCTGGGTTCTATTCCCAGATCCCCCAGGGAATTCCTGCAAAGTCACTTACTCTACCTACTCCCTTCCCCACCTGTGACAGGAGGATAACACCGAGCAACTGGAGAGCAGGGTTGTGAGGATAAGATCAATGTTTGCGGGGTGCTCAGAGAGCCATCTATGTCCCTAGAGAGAGAGTGGGAGTAACTGAACTTGAGCAGGCCAGCCAAGAGGAAGTGCTTTGCCATTTCATTCGAAGAACATGAAGCTGTTTAAAGCTACCAGGCCAGCAAGTTCTGCTTTGTTTAGCCATCCGGTTGGCTAAAGATGACAACTGTGAAGTTACAAAATCAAATCAAATCATCATCCTGGAACAAGTTTCAGCTGGAGCAGATTCCTACCAATTATAATAATCGACTGACACTGGGGTTTATCATGGAAACATTGATTTCCTTTCACTTTAGTGGTATGAGTAGGCATTAATGTGAGATTTCAATTTTGCCTGGAGCTCCTATTCCCCATGAAGAGAGAGAGAAATCCTGGCTTTGATGAAGAAACAGAGAAAGCCCCAAGTGAAACTAAAGCTTGAAGGACTTTAAAGAGTCAAACCTGGAGTCTTGGACTAACTGAGTACACAACTGTATGTTTCAGAAACTTTCCATGGCTATAGCACTGAGTGTGTGTGTGTAAAGTTCATCACCTGTATTAGCTCTGCATCACCACAGAAGCTTTAATGTGCCACAACGGTACATTAAAAGCACCATTTTCACTACAGTGTAATAGAGCTCTCAAGAAAACTGAAATAAACCATTTTTCCTTTTGCATACATTGCGAAAGTGAAAAATCCTGGACTAAATGAGACCAGCTGTGCCATTTTACTATATTATTTAGCTCTGCTGGAAATGAAAGATGAAGGTGATAATGGGTTTATTTTAGCAGGCAGGAACTATTAACTGCACTGTGATACACTAAGGAAAGATCTCAGCACCAGATTCCAATTTTCCATTCCAGCCACGTGCTCCAAAAATTGCAAATGGAGATTTGTTACATTTCATTTGCTCCCATCCCTGGGAAGCCATTTGTGATGAGTTCATGTCTCCCAGGAGGCTGTATTCCAATCAAAGTGAAAAGAGAAGGGGGTGGGGGGAGGAAAGTCACGCTACGACGAATGACAATGATATCTTAGTGCTGATCGCAGAGTACTGATTGACACTACACGTTTTAATAACAGCCAGCCCTTGTGCAGCCCCAACGCAAAGACATAACTTCCATTATGCTGTCTATGATGACATTTTGCATGACAGATGTTGATAGACCTGGTTTTAATCTATGCTTATCTTACCATATTAGCTTTAACTATGCAAAGGTTATTAGAGGACTGAGATCAGAGTATCAATTGATTAGGGATCTAAGGACTGCTTTGTCTCTTCCTTCTCTATCAGTAATACCCTTGAGTTAGATGCAAATAAAATGAGATCGTTAGTAACCTCTAGGATGACAGATTGCACATCTGGTTCAAGTTAGGCAATTTTACTTTTATATTGGCCTGTGCTTTACAAACCATTAACCAAGTGCGATCAGTTAAAGAAACTGAAAGCACACATCTCTGGGTTTTTCAAAATTATTATTATTGTTTTCACTTTACAGCAGTTTTGTGGGCTGTGGTCTACTGTTATTGATTAGTGCATGTTATTCACAAGCAGGAAGCTGTCTGACATGCTGCTAAATTGAAATCCCCTAATCTTTTCAATCCTTTTAAGCACTGGCAAATGAAAAAACAGCAGCACATTGCAGACAATCTCTGCTCAAGGGGAAACCAGGGAAGGACTACCAGAGTGAGAGCAGGTCAAAGGGGAGCCCGCTGCTTCCTCAAAGAAACTTGTTCCTGCTACTTCATTGGTAAACCAGTGAGTGGGATGCACGCTTATTGCAATTCACACACTTCAAACAATATAGGCGAATGCTTTCTTGTGTAGTAGCTGGAGGTGTAAAATCAGGAGTATCCAGCAGCCATTTCTGCAGTGTGTTAACGCTCCATTATTCATTAGAGCACTACTGAAAAGACGCTGTCTGGACCAACAGTGGCTGGCTGAGGAGGGCAAGTGGCAAGGAGCTATGTTGCTGCGCCTCTGGCTGGGCTGCTGTTTGACTTCCTAAGCTAGGTAGCATTGGAGTTGCTCAGTACCTGGAAGGGAGAACTTGGGGGGAACTAGGGTGACCAAAGAGCAACTGTCGAAAATCGGGACAGGGGCTGGGGGTGGCAATAGACACCTATATAAGACAAAGCCCCAAATATCGGGACTGTCCCTATAAAATCGGGACATCTGGTCCCGCTGCAGCAGGCTTTGGTGGTGGTGGTGCAGTAGGATCGGAAAACTGACCTCTGATGAGATGTACAATGTAATCCCTGACTCACTCTGCTCTCTAGAGCTCCCAGGATGATTTCTGTGTGAGACGCTGAGTTAACTCTGGATTTGTGGCCATCTGCAAAGTTGGGTAATTAATAATCATGTTCTGCCTACCACACCAACAAACAAATACCAAGCTCTTCTTCGGTTCCCCTCCTAACAACGTGCTTGTGACACTGTTGGTATCAAACTGGCTCCTGTCTTCTGCCCTATGGGGCGTAAGGCCTTTGTGGCCAATCTGTTAAAGGCTTTGGGATCCTTCTCAGTCCACTTTATTTTAACAACGTTTTTGGTTAGGAATGGCCTTATTTTATATTAAACCTAAACAGAATTATGTCACTGTAATTCAAAGGTTTCAGAGTAACAGCCGTGTTAGTCTGTATTCACAAAAAGAAAAGGAGTACTTGTGGCACCTTAGAGACTAACCAATTTATTTGAGCATGAGCTTTCATGAGCTACAGCTCACTTCATCGGATGCATACTGTGTAGAAAGTGTAGAAGATCTTTTTATACACACAAAGCACTAGAAGATCTTTTTATACACGGGGTGGGGGCAGGAGAAAACCTGGATTTTTGCTGGAAATGGCCCACCTTGATTACCGTACACATTGTAAGGAGAGTGATCACTTTAGATAAGCTATTACCAGCAGGAGAGTGGGGTGGGGGGAGGTATTTTTTCATGCTTTGTGTGTATAAAAAGATCTTCTACACTTTCCACAGTATGCATCCGATGAAGTGAGCTGTAGCTCACGAAAGCTCATGCTCAAATAAATTGGTTAGTCTCTAAGGTGCCACAAGTCCTCCTTATAATTCAAAGATGGCTGGCCAAATGTTCTTTGTTGAAGCCTTTACAACTTCTCATCACTTTGGTGCTGGTGTGTTTTGTCTCATTTTAAATGTCAGCGACCTTTCTCCACCTGTGAAACTTTTTAAATTAATTTTCAACACTTCTCTGAATCAAAAATAACTCCCCATCCCCACCTAGAAAAGTATTGTTTAAGCAAAAGCATTTCACTTACACAAAAATGCCTACTTTAAGGAAGAACCTTTTAGTCACCGATATGATGCCTTAGAAAAGGACTAAACAGTCCAATGCTAAATTTAAAAAAGCGGTAAAGGATTAATGAGGCTCTCCTTCAATTCCAGACACCCACTGTGTGGCTTTATGAGGCCAGGACCAGGGCTGCAATAGCCCTAAACCATGTTTTGTGTAATTAGATCCTCTAAACAGCTCCCCCTTCTCTATCACGGCTGTCTTTCTCCATTCACTATCATTGTGTGGCTGGAACATGCTCTTTTTTTAATATGACTTTTTTTTTTGGTCCTAGTAAAATGTTTTTGATCAGGTAAATCAGTGCCCTAAGGTATATAGGAGCACTGTACCTTCCTGATGAATACAAGACACTAGCATAGGCGGCGAGTTATATGGGTCCACGGTGCCCATGCTCCACCAATATTTAGGAAAGTGGCCTGGCTCCACCAATGTTTGGGCTTACCGTGCTTTGGGGGGCCCCATGCTTCAGGGCGATGCGGGGTCCAGAGCGTCCTGGGGAGGTAGTGGGGGGCCTGACACTGGCAGCAATGAGCAACCTGGCCACAGCCCGCCCCTGCTCCCCCCCCCAATCCCATCCCTTCCCCGAAGGCTCCGCCCCCGCCTTTTTCCGGCTTCCGCCCCCTCCCCCTAGTGACACCGGGAGCCTGCAGAGTGGGGTGGGCTGGGGCCAGGTCACTTGTTGCTGCTGGCACCAGGCCCCCCCACTATCCCCCAGGCCGCCCTGAACCCTGCATTCCCCTGAATTGTGGGGGCCCCCAAAGCGTGGGGCCGGGGTGGTTGCCCCAGTCCATCTTCTGGACGGGTCGGCTCTACTTGGACCCCACATCCCCCTGAAGCGCGGGGCCCCCCAAAGCACTGTCCCGGGGTGGTTGCCCCGGTCTGTACTATGGACGGGACGGCTCTGCTTGGACCCATTTTGGGCACCACCAAAAATTATACAAACCTGGTGCCCCTGGACTCTGGGGGGGTGGGGGAGTCGTAGCCAGTGATGTTGACACCACAGCTGTGCAGAATGGTTTGGGTCACAAAGAGCAGACGTGACATGCAAGTTAAGGAAGTATGGGCTGGATGAATGCACTATAAGGTGGGTAGAAAGCTGGCTAGATTGTCGGGCTCAACGGGTAGTGATCAATGGCTCCATGTCTAGTTGGCAGCCGGTATCAAGTGGAGTGCCCCAAGGGTCGGTCCTGGGGCCGGTTTTGTTCAATATCTTCATAAATGATCTGGAGGATGGTGTGGATTGCACTCTCAGCAAATTTGTGGATGATACTAAACTGGGAGGAGTGGTAGATACGCTGGAGGGGAGGGATAGGATACAGAAGGACCTAGACAAATTGGAGGATTGGGCCAAAAGAAATCTGATGAGGTTCAATAAGGATAAGTGCAGGGTCCTGCACTTAGGATGGAAGAACCCAATGCACCGCTACAGACTAGGGACCGAATGGCTAGGCAGCAGTTCTGCGGAAAAGGACCTAGGGGTGACAGTGGACGAGAAGCTGGATATGAGTCAGCAGTGTGCCCTTGTTGCCAAGAAGGCCAATGGCATTTTGGGATGTATAAGTAGGGGCATAGCGAGCAGATCGAGGGACGTAATCGTTCCCCTCTATTCGACATTGGTGAGGCCTCATCTGGAGTACTGTGTCCAGTTTTGGGCCCCACACTACAAGAAGGATGTGGATAAATTGGAGAGAGTCCAGCGAAGGGCAACAAAAATGATTAGGGGTCTGGAACACATGACTTATGAGGAGAGGCTGAGGGAGCTGGGATTGTTTAGCCTGCGGAAGAGAAGAATGAGGGGGGATTTGATAGCTGCTTTCAACTACCTGAAAGGGGGTTCCAAAGAGGATGGCTCTAGACTGTTCTCAATGGTAGCAGATGACAGAACGAGGAGTAATGGTCTCAAGTTGCAGTGGGGGAGGTTTAGATTGGATATTAGGAAAAACTTTTTCACTAAGAGGGTGGTGAAACACTGGAATGCGTTACCTAGGGAGGTGGTAGAATCTCCTTCCTTAGAGGTTTTTAAGGTCAGGCTTGACAAAGCCCTGGCTGGGATGATTTAACTGGGAATTGGTCCTGCTTCAAGCAGGGGGTTGGACTAGATGACCTTCTGGGGTCCCTTCCAACCCTGATATTCTATGATTCTATGACATATCCCGCTGCCTTTTCCTGCTTCTTCTCTACTTCTACATCTGAAGCATCAGAGGTTTTCCCTGCCGATACCAGACCTCGGGAGATCCGCTCTCACTGCACTTTCGTTAAAGCTGTTGGGTGATTTCCTAAGTAATAACACCCGATGTTGCTTAATTACCAGACACATTGTCTTGCAGACGAATGACAGTAAAGTTGGGGAAAATCTCCAGTTCATCACCTTAGAGCTGACCTACTTTCTGCCATGAGTCCTAAATCAAATGTCATCTCGGAGGAGAGACCGTGAGCTTGACAGATGTCCCTCGCTCTCTTCACCCTCCTTGAGACAGTGGTGGTTGTCCACTAAGCCCTGGTCTACACTAGGAGTTGAGGTCGAATTTAGCAGTGTTAAATCGATTTAACCCTGCACCCGTCCACACGACAAAGCCCTTTTTTTCGACTTAACGGGCTCTTAAAATCGATTTCCTTACTGCACCCCGACAAGGGGATTAGCACTGAAATCGGCCTTGCTGGGTCGAATTTGGGGTACTGTGGACACAATTAGACGGTATTGGCCTCCGGGAGCTATCCCAGAGTGCTCCATTGTGACCGCTGTGGACAGCACTCTCAACTCAGATGCACTGGCCAGGTAGACAGGGAAAGAACCGCGAACTTTTTAATCTCATTTCCTGTTTGGCCAGCGTGGCAAGCTGCAGGTGACCATGCAGAGCTCATCAGCAGAGGTGACCATGATGGAGTCCCAGAGTCGCAAAAGAGCTCCAGCATGGACCGAATGGGAGGTACGGGATCTGATCGCTGTATGGGAAGAAGAATCCGTGCTATCAGAACTACGTTCCAGTTTTCGAAATGCCAAAACATTTGTCAAAATCTCCCAGGACATGAAGGACAGAGGCCATAACAGGGACCTGAAGCAGTGCTGTGTGAAACTTAAGTCGCTGAGGCAAGCCTACCAGAAAACCAGAGAGGCAAACAGCCGCTCCGGGTCACAGCCCAAAACATGCCGCTTCTATGGTGAGCTGCATGCATTTTAGGGGGTTCAGCCACCACTACCCGAGCTATATTGTTTGACTCCTTCAATGGAGATGGAGGCAATACAGAAGCAGGTTTTGGGGACGAGGAAGATGATGATGATGAGGTTGTGGATAGCTCACAGCAAGCAAGCGGAGAAACTGGTTTTCCCAACAGCCAGGAACTGTTTCTCACCCTGGACCTGGAGCCAGTACCCCCCGAACCCACCCAAGGCTGCCTCCCGGACCCGCCAGGCGGAGAAGGGACCTCTGATGAGTGTACCTTTTAAAATACTATACATGGTTTAAAAGCAAGCATGTTTAATGATTAATTTGCCCTGGCATTTGTGGCTCTCCTGGATGTACTCCCAAAGCCTTTGCAAAAGGTTTCTGGGGAGGGCAGCCTTATTCTGTCCACCATGGTAGGATACTTTACCACTCCAGGCCAGTAGCTCGTACTCGGAAATCACTGTAGAACAAAGCATTGCAGTGTATATTTGCTGGCATTCAAACAACATCCGTTCTTTATCTCTCTGTGTTATCCTCAGGAGAGTGAGATATAATTCATGGTCACCTGGTTGAAATAGAGTGCTTTTCTTAAGGGGACATTCAGAGGTGTCCGTTCCTGCTGGGCTGTTTGCCTGTGGCTAAACAGAAATGTTCCCGCTGTTAGCCACAGGGAGGGGGGAGGGTGAGGGGCTAGCCACGTAGTGGGGGGAGGCAAAATGTGACCTTGGAACGAAAGCACATGTGCTATGTATGTAATGTTAACAGCAAGGTTTACCGTGAAAGAGTGTACCCATTGTTCTATAAAATGTGTCTTTTTAAATACCACTGTCCCTTTTTTTTCTCCACCAGCTGCATGTGTTTCAAGGATCACAGAATCTTCTCCTTCCCAGAGGCTAGTGAAGATTAGAAGGCGAAAAAAATGCACTCGTGATGAAATGTTCTCTGAGCTCATGCTGTCCTCCCACACTGACAGAGCACAGACGAATGCGTGGAGGCAGACAATGTCAGAGGGCAGAAAAGTACAAAATGACCGGGAGGAGAGGTGGCGGGCTGAAGAGAGTAAGTGGCAAAGAGAGGGCTGAAGCTGAAAGGTGGCGGCAGCGTGATGAGAGGAGGCAGGATTCAATGCTGAGGCTGCTATAGGATCAAACTAATATGCTCCAGCATATGGTTGAGCTGCAGGAAAGGCAGCCGGAGCACAGACTGCCGCTACAGCCCCTGTGTAACCAACCGCCCTCCTCCCCAAGTTCCATAGTCTCCTCACCCAGACGCCCAAGAACGCGGTGGGGGCCTCCGGCCACCCAGCCTCTCCACCCCAGAGGATTGCCCAAGCAACAGAAGGCTGGCATTCAATAAGTTTTAAAGTTTTAAACTTTTAAAGTGCTGTGTGGCCTTGTTCTTCCCTCCTCCACCACCCCTCCTGGGCTACCTTGGTAGTTATCCCCCTATTTGTGTGATGAATTAATAAAGAATGCATGAATATGAAGCAACAATGACTTTACTGACTTTATTTATCCAACCCCTCAGACAGAGACAAACACCTACAAGATCTCTATCAAGCATTCTTACAACTCAATACCCACCTGCGGAAGTGAAGAAACAGATTGATAGAGCCAGAAGAGTTCCCAGAAGTCACCTACTACAGGACAGGCCTAACAAAGAAAATAACAGAACGCCACTAGCCATCACCTTCAGCCCCCAACTAAAACCCCTCCAACGCATTATTAAGGATCTACAACCTATCCTGAAGGATGACCCAACACTCTCACAAATCTTGGGAGACAGGCCAGTCCTTGCCTACAGACAGCCCCCCAACCTGAAGCAAATACTGACCAACAACCACATACCACACAACAGAACCACTAACCCAGGAACCTATCCTTGCAACAAAGCCCGTTGCCAACTGTGCCCACATATCTATTCAGGGGACACCATCACAGGGCCTAATAACATCAGCCACACTATCAGAGGCTCGTTCACCTGCACATCCACCAATGTGATATATGCCATCATGTGCCAGCAATGCCCCTCTGCCATGTACATTGGTCAAACTGGACAGTCTCTACGTAAAAGAATAAATGGACACAAATCAGATGTCAAGAATTATAACATTCATAAACCAGTCGGAGAACACTTCAATCTCTCTGGTCACGCAATTACAGACATGAAGGTCTCTATCTTACAACAAAAAAACTTCAAATCCAGACTCCAGCGAGAAACTGCTGAATTGGAATTCATTTGCAAATTGGATACTATTAATTTAGGCTTGAATAGAGACTGGGAGTGGCTAAGTCATTATGCAAGGTAGCCTATTTCCCCTTGTTTTTTCCTACCCCACCCCCCAGACGTTCTGGTTAAACTTGGATTTATGCTGGAAATGGCCCACCTTGATTATCATACACATTGTAAGGAGAGTGGTCAGTTTGAATGAGCTATTACCAGCAGGAGAGTGAGTTTGTGTGTGTGTGTGGGGGGCGGGGGGTGAGAAGACCTGGATTTGTGCTGGAAATGGCCCACCTTGATTATCATGCACATTGTGGGGAGAGTGGTCGCTTTGGATGGGCTGTTACCAGCAGGAGAGTGAGTTTGTGTGTGTATGGGGGTGGGGGGGTGAGAAAACCTGGATTTGTGCTGGAAATGGCCCACCTTGATTATCATGCACATTGTAGGGAGAGTGGTCACTTTGGATAAGCTATTACCAGCAGGAGAGTGAGTTTGTGTGTGTGTGTTTTTGTGGGGTGGGGGGTGAGAAAACCTGGATTTGTGCTGGAAATGGCCCACCTTGATTTTCATACACATTGTAAGGAGAGTGGTCACTTTGGATAAGCTATTACCAGCAGGAGAGTGAGTTTGTGTGTGTGGTTTTTCGAAAGGGGTGTGTGTGAGAAAACCTGGATTTGCGCTGGAAATCGCCCACCTTGATTATCATACACATTGTAAAGAGAGTGGTCACTTTGGATGGGCTATTACCAGCAGGAGTGTGAGTTTTGTGGGGGGAGGGCGGAGGGTGAGAAAACCTGGATTTGTGCTGGAAATGGCCCATCTTGATTATCATACACATTGTAAGGAGAGTGATCACTTTAGATAAGCTATTACTAGCAGGAGAGTGGGGTGGGAGGAGGTATTGTTTCATGGTCTCTGTGTATATAATGTCTGCTGCAGTATGCATCTGATGAAGTGAACTGTAGCTCACGAAAGCTTATGCTCAAATAAATTGGTTAGTCTCTAAGGTGCCACAAGTACTCCTTTTCTTTTTATTGCCTCTGCAAGCAGTGATCAAAGGGAGGAGGGGAGGTGGTTAGCTTACGGGGAAGTAGAGTGAACCAAGGCGCGGGGGGTTTCATCAAGGAGAAACAAACAGAACTTTCACACCGTAGCCTGGCCAGTCATGAAACTGGTTTTCAAAGCTTCTCTGATGCGTACCGCGCCCTCCTGTGCTCTTCTAACCGCCCTGGTGTCTGGCTGTGCATAACCAGCAGCCAGGCGATTTGCCTCAACTTCCCACCCCGCCATAAACGTCTCCCCCTTACCCTCACAGATATTGTGGAGAGCACAGCAAGCAGTAATAACAGTGGGAATATTGGTTTCGCTGAGGTCTAAGCGAGTCAGTAAACTGCGCCAGTGCACTTTTAAACGTCCAAATGCACATTCTACCACCATTCTGCACTTGCTCAGCCTGTAGTTGAACAGCTCCTGACTACTGTCCAGGCTGCCTATGTACGGCTTCATAAGCCATGGCATTAAGGGGGTCTCCAAGGATAACTATAGGCATTTCAACATCCGCAACGGTTATTTTCTGGTCTGGGAATAAAGTCCCTTCCTGCAGCTTTTGAAACAGACCAGAGTTCCTGAATATGCGACCGTCCCACGTTGATGTTGATGAAATGTCCCTTGTAATCCACCAGTGCTTGCAGCCATATTGAAAAGTACCCCTTGCGGTTTATGTACTCGGCGGCTTGGTGCTCCGGTGCCAAGATAGGGATATGGGTTCCGTCTATGGCCCCACCACAGTTAGGGAATCCCATTGCAGCAAAGCCATCCACTGTGACCTGCACATTTCCCAGGGTCACTACCCTTGATAGCAGCAGATCTTTGATTGCGTTGGCTACTTGCATCACAGCAGCCCCCACAGTAGATTTGCCCACTCCAAATTGATTCCTGACTGACCAGTAGCTGTCTGGCATTGCGAGCTTCCACAGGGCTACTGCCACTCACTTCTCAATTGTGAGGGCTGCTCTCATCTTGGTATTCTTGCGCCTCAGGGCAGGGGAAAGCCAGTCACAAAGTTCCATGAAAGTGCCCTTACGCATGCAAAATTTTCACAGCCACTGGGAATCATCCCAGATCTGCAACACTATGCGGTCCCACCAGTCTATGCTTGTTTTCCGAGCCCAGAATCGGCGTTCCACTGCATGAACCTGGCTCATTAGCACCATGATGCCCGCATTGCCAGGGCCCGTGCTTTGAGAGAAGTCTGTGTCCATGTCCTCATCACTCACGTTACCGCGCTGACGTCGCCTACTCGCCCGGTATCGCTTTGCCAGGTTCCGGTGCTGCATATACTGCTGGATAATGCGCGTGGTGTTTAATGTGCTCCTAATTGCCAAAGTGATCTGAGCAGGCTCCATGCTTGCCGTGGTATGGCGCCTGCACAGAAAAAAGGTGCAGAACAATTGTCTGCCGTTGCCCTGACGGAGGGAGGGGCGACTGACGACATGGCTTACAGGGTTGGCTTACAGGGAATTAAAATCAACAAAGAGGGTGGTTTTGCGAGAAACTGAATAACCTCCTCAAGGATAGAACTCAAAACTGGGTTTAGAAGGCTGTTGATTTCACGGAGGGAGGGAGGAAAAAATGAATACAAAACAAATCTGGTCTATTTCTTGTTTTGATCCACTTCATCTATCTTTATACATCTTGTTGGCAGCAGACTGTGGAGTACGACCGCTAGCCATCGTCATCTCCTGGGTGCTCAGCAGCAGACTGTGGAGTACGACCGCTAGCCATCGTCCTCTCCTGGGTGCTCAGCAGAAGACGGTGCAGTATGACTGCTGGCCATCGTCTTCTGCTGGCTGCAGATTAAAAGACAGCGCACTGCCAGTAGGACTGAATTGCCATGAGACGAAACTTAAAAGGGAAATGACCTGGGTGAGTCACTCCCATGTTTGCCCAGGCGCCCCGACCTCATCGAGGTCGGTTAAAAGAGCACCCTGGACTACGTCGACGATGGCCACCAGTCATACTGCACTGTCTGCTGCCAAAAGGCGATAAACTGCTGCTGTGTAGCAATGCAGTACCGTGTCTGCCAGCACCCAGGAGACATACGGTGACGGTGAGCTGAGCGGGCTCCATGCTTGCCGTGGTATGGAGTCTGCACAGGTAACTCAAGAAAAAAGGTGCAAAACGATTGTCTGCCTTTGCTTTCATGGAGGGGAGGAGGGAGGGAAGGGGGGCCTGATTAAATGTACCCAGAACCACCCGCGACAATGTTTTAGCTCCATCAGGCATTGGGATTTCTACCCAGAATTCAAATGGGCGGCAGAGACTGCGGGAACTGTGGGATAGCTACCCACAGTGCAATGCTCCGGAAGTCGACGGTTGCCTCGGTCCTGTGGACACACTCCGCCGACTACATGCACTTAGAGCATTTGTGTGGGGATACACACAGTCAACTGTATAAAAACACTTTCTACAAAACCGACTTCTATAAATTCGACCTAATTTTGTAGTGTAGACACACCCTAAGTCTGATGTTGGGGAAGGCTCTGATTCATCCCGAACTGGAGGGAGGGGGAGTTACAGAACCAGAATGGAAATGCCAATGCAATAGTTAGGGACTATTTAGAAAAGCTGGACGTGCACAAGTCCATGGGGCCGGACGAGTTGCATCCGAGAGTGCTGAAGGAATTGGCGGCTGTGATTGCAGAGCCACTGGCCATTATCTTTGAAAACTCGTGGCGAACCGGGGAAGTCCCGGATGACTGGAAAAAGGCTAATGTAGTGCCAATCTTTAAAAAAGGGAAGAAGGAAGATCCTGGGAACTACAGGCCAGTCAGCCTCACCTCAGTCCCTGGAAAAATCATGGAGCAGGTCCTCAAAGAATCAATCCTGAAGCACTTGCATGAGAGGAAAGTGATCAGGAACAGCCAGCATGGATTCACCAAGGGAAGGTCATGCCTGACTAATCTAATCGCCTTTTATGATGAGATTACTGGTTCTGTGGATGAAGGGAAAGCAGTGGATGTATTGTTTCTTGACTTTAGCAAAGCTTTTGACACGGTCTCCCATAGTATTCTTGTCAGCAAGTTAAGGAAGTATGGGCTGGATGAATGCACTATAAGGTGGGTAGAAAGCTGGCTAAATTGTCGGGCTCAACGGGTAGTGATCAATGGCTCCATGTCTAGTTGGCAGCCGGTATCAAGTGGAGTGCCCCAAGGGTCGGTCCTGGGGCCGGTTTTATTCAATATCTTCATAAATGATCTGGAGGATGGTGTGGATTGCACTCTCAGCAAATTTGCGGATGATACTAAACTGGGAGGAGTGGTAGATACGCTGGAGGGGAGGGATAGGATACAGAAGGACCTAGACCAATTGGAAGATTGGGCCAAAAGGAATCTGATGAGGTTCAATAAGGATAAGTGCAGGGTCCTGCACTTAGGACGGAAGAACCCAATGCACAGCTACAGACTAGGGACCGAATGGCTAGGCAGCAGTTCTGCAGAAAAGGACCTAGGGGTGACAGTGGACGAGAAGCTGGATATGAGTCAGCAGTGTGCCCTTGTTGCCAAGAAGGCCAATGGCATTTTGGGATGTATAAGTAGGGGCATAGCGAGCAGATCGAGGGACGTGATCGTTCCCCTCTATTCGACATTGGTGAGGCCTCATCTGGAGTACTGTGTCCAGTTTTGGGCCCCACACTTCAAGAAGGATGTGGATAAATTGGAGAGAGTCCAGCGAAGGGCAACAAAAATGATTAGGGGACTGGAACACATGAGTTATGAGGAGAGGCTGAGGGAGCTGGGATTGTTTAGCCTGCAGAAGAGAAGAATGAGGGGGGATTTGATAGCTGCTTTCAACTACCTGAAAGGGGGTTCCAAAGAGGATGGCTCTAGACTGTTCTCAATGGTAGCAGATGACAGAACGAGGAGTAATGGTCTCAAGTTGCAGTGGGGGAGGTTTAGATTGGATATTAGGAAAAACTTTTTCACTAAGAGGGTGGTGAAACACTGGAATGCGTTACCTAGGGAGGTGGTAGAATCTCCTTCCTTAGAGGTTTTTAAGGTCAGGCTTGACAAAGCCCTGGCTGGGATGATTTAACTGGGAATTGGTCCTGCTTTGAGCAGGGGGTTGGACTAGATGACCTTCTGGGGTCCCTTCCAACCCTGATATTCTATGATTCTATGATTCTATGATTCTATGCCTGGGCCTGATTCACAAGGGAGTGTGACTCGTCCGCCTCTTATTTTTAGAGCTATTGTGTTAGAAAAGGGAGCCAGTGCTCATTAACCTGCAGTGCCAGGAATAAGAACTGCCTTCAGGTTGGGCCTCATGAATAAGTCACACTGTCTGATTTAGTTATTTATATCCTCCCTGCTGGTAAATTAATTATGTTTTATTTGCAGCACAGCTAAACCACAGGCGTGCTTTTCAGCGCTCCACACAAAAGTGGAAACATCACCAATGGTGTCATCCTCTTAAGAGATTTGATTAATACCGATAAAGCAGGGCCAGCATATGTACACAAAGGCCATGTACCCATGGGTTACTCAAGGCCAGATTCTGTAACGTGCCTTCGCCTAACCTAGATCTGTAAGCTCTGTGGGGCAGGGACTGGGGGTTTTATATAGTACATAGTGCAGTCCTGCTTTAATGCGGCTATTAAATAATAAAGAGCTAGCTAATGAAGTGCACCTTTGAAATGGCTGGGGGATGGTCTCCAAAGAGTTGTCCCCTAGTGGACTGTTCACCGTAGAGATGGCGGGGTTTGCATTCGCCTTCTGGGAGATGAAAATGCTCCACTGCATGAAGCTAGTGGAAGGTAAATATTTTCATTTTGCCATGTGTCCCAAACGTGGAACTACCAGTGCCCAAGGGCACTCTTGCCACTACACTCTGTCACCATTCCAGGACAGTACTTCACCTGGGACAGAGACACTGGCTGCAGGGACTCTGTATTGTAAGGAGAGAGAGCACAGTAAGGGGCCATGAACATGCCGCATGGCCTGACATCTGTGGAGAGAGTGACAGAGTGGATTGTGGTGGCAAAGTTGACTTCTTAGGTAAGAGGGACAGAAGTCTATAAATGGCTTAAAGGAAATGATATAAATTAAAGGAAACACTTATCTTGCCACAGGATAGCAGCTCAGACTGAACACTGGGGGAGGAAAAGAGTGGGCTGGACAACAGGAAAGATCGTTTTAATAGTTAGAGTGATTGGGCATTGGAAGGCTTTCTGTTGACTTCAGTAGGCTTTGGATCAGAGACTTAAAGGAATTAGATAAACTTTTACTAATGGGAAGAATTTAGGACTAAGTCCTGTGACATTCAGGGCCTATGCAATCTGATACAAATGGCGCTGTGGGCTGGTCTACACGACTGCTTACGTCAATGTAACTTACGTTGCTCAAGGTTTTGAAAAAGAGCCCCCCGAGTGACGTGATTTACAGTGAGCTAAGCGCTGCCCACACCAGTGGGAAACGCTCTCCTGCTGACAGAACTTCCGCCTCTCGCAGAGATGGAGTAATTATGGCGACTGACGAGTGTGCTCCTGTCGGCATAGGGCATGTTCACCAGACACCGCCCAAAGCCCAGGAAGGTTCCCAGGACATCCTGCTTTACAGGAACTAGAACAGGAGAAAGTAGACCTTGGAAATCCCTGTTGATGGTAGGCTGAGAAGCACTGGAATGAAATACCTGGGTGCCTATACCCTGAGGTACGCTCCGCTCCCGAAACCAGGCAATA
Organism: Lepidochelys kempii; assembly: GCF_965140285.1. Taxonomy (NCBI): domain Eukaryota; kingdom Metazoa; phylum Chordata; order Testudines; family Cheloniidae; genus Lepidochelys; species Lepidochelys kempii. The sequence continues at coordinate 82,738,503 of NC_136389.1, read as the reverse complement.
GTTTGATGTCTTCCTGTATTAGTCATGGTGCTGTTTGGTTGTGATGAATGTGTGTGCTCATTAGTAGTGTCTTTGCCCCCCTTTCAGTGTTACGCCGCTGATACAATTGAATCCCTCTGTTGGCAGTAGGGGAATGGTGTGTGTATGTGCCCCGTAGGGCAGCACTCTGTATTACAAGGAAATATAAATTAACACACCTGACACTGATGTCGCAGGGATCCTGGGAAAGCTGGATATGAAACTGGAGCAGTGATCTCGGATTAGGGTGACCAGGCGTCCTACTTTGCCTGGGACAGGGCCTTTTTTTAAGCCCTGTCCCGGCCGTCCTGACCTTTTTGGCAAAAGTGGGCATTTGTCCCGGTTGCTCTTGCTGATTTGATCAGGTGGCCAGAGCAAACAGGACAGATGCCCACTTTTGACAAAAATGTGGGGTGCAGTGCACTCAGAGGAATGGGGGGGCCAAGCGGAGATGCCAGCCCCACGCAGGGGGAGAGGCAGGTCTGGGGTGGGGCAGGCAGGATTTGAGCAACCAGTGACAGCCTGGCGTGGGGGGCCGGCAGGGTTTGGGCGAGCAGCTGGGGCCAGCTTTATGTGGGGGAGGTTGTGGGCAGTGGGGCCAGCCCCATGGAGGGAGAAGGCTCCGGGCAAGTGGCTGGTGGGGCAGGGGAGCGCTCCTCGGGCCAGCCCTGCATGGTGTCCCATTTTCCCTCTGGGAAATATGGTTACCCTATCTCTGATCCCAAGGTCTCTCTTTGGTAAACAGCTGATGTGCTTTCTGCACCCAAGGCAGTATGAACAAACTGCTGATTTGGATCCAAACGCTATTTGCATTTCAAAGAGGTGGCGGACATGTGGCAGTGCATTGTGGGCAGCCAGGGTAGGGAGCGATGAGTAATTGTGGCTGGTTTGGTATTTTCATTCGCACTAATGAGGATTAAAGGAGTCACAGCAGCCTGCTTCTCTCCGCTGACTTACTGCTTGTTCTTGAAAGGCATTATTTACGTGCCACGCAAGGTACTGGGGGACCAAGCCACCCTATGGGCCCAGCCTCTGCTGACATGGGTTAGAAACAGCTTGGCACCCAGCGACGCCCAGGGAGCTCACTGGGTAGGAGGGGGATTCACCATTGCTCTCAATGCTGAGCACTCTTGCCACTTAGGTAGCTCCCTTAATGGGTGCTGAGTTCTGCCGGAAAATCTGGGCCCAGCTGTGGCTTCAGAGCCCTTCTGAAAGCCCTGCTCTTCATGCTTCACGCTGGTCAGTAGCCTCTGTGAAGTGAACTGGCCCCACTCCCATTCTTCCAAGGCTGGGGTCCACATCACAAAAGCCCCCGTCTTGTGCCCTGGCCGGTGGGAGAGGCCTGGCTGGGCCAGGAGGAGAAGTGGACAGGCCAAGAGTGGGGCATCACACTGCTTCCAGCCCCATGCTGGGGCTGTATTTTTAACACAAAGTTGGTTCTGCTGCTGCTCAATGGTATCTGATCATCACAATCCTCTCTCCAACGATTGTCCCAGCTTTGGCTGGCAAGAGACCACTTGTAGGGCTGGGTGGATAGCTCCTTCTCCAGGTCCAATCTAACCAGTGAACAGAGCTGGGGGAACTCTTTCCCCTGTGTTTGGGTGCTTTGTTTATGACATTCTGATATGCCCAATTATTTTGTAATGCAGACAGCTGTGGTTCATTTGCTTTGCCATCAAGCGATGGGTTGGAAATGACATTCTAAGGCTGTACAAATTGCAGTGAGAATCGTGCATCTTACGTCTGACTAAGAAGAGATGAGCTGGAATTGAAATTCCTGATCCCGTTGGACCATCAGCCCACCTAAAGAGGAAAGAGGGGTCTGGAACTTGGGGAATCTGTGTTCTCTTCTCCAATGTGCTTTTGGATTTCCAGTGTGACCTTGGGTAGGGTACTGGGGGCCAGACATGTCCTGCATTGTGTTTTGCATTAATGACATCCATGCCGACTTCAGTTCCCCTGCAGTCAAAGCACTGAGTGAAGTCTGCAAGACTCGGCCCCATGCTTACTTGTTCAAGCTTCACACTGTTTTACAACCAGTCCACCCATGGGTGGGATGGAACCGTTCCTGGGTGGTATCTGAACCCAGCGTCACCCTAGCCCCCATGGCAGTTCTTGCAGAATGACCTTTTATTTTAATTCTACCCCTTTTTGTGGCTGCCAGGAAAACCTTCTGAATGTGACCTGATGGACTGTGGTAGAAAGGCAGACGCAAACTACAGCTCCATCCAGCTCAGCCTGGTTAACTCTGAAATCTAATGGTGGTTGTTTCTCAAAGGGTCTCAGCTTGGCCTCCTTTAGCTTCAGTAAGCGATGAGGGTGCTTAGAAGCTTGCAGGATCAGTCCCAAAGGGAGACGTGCATGCTCAGCACCTCTCAGGCTTTGGCCTATTGACTCCAGTAAGAGGTTTGCCTTGTTAAGGACTTTAAAACTTGGCCCTTCGTGATTGAATTCTTCAGCACAGGCCTCCCGGCCTGTCGTGTGACTCAGGTGTTAATGGCCTGCAGGGAATTCTGAGTACAGTTCCCCTTGCTAAAAAAAATATACCTCCCCTGTTCTTTAAAACTCAGGGGATTGCCAAAGGCCCACAAATGTTTTCCTTTCCTGTGAACTAAGACACCTTCTGAAATGTATCATTGTCTCTCTGCTCCTGCCTTCAGTTTCCTCCTGGTCTCTCTGCCAGCGGGTACTTTTCTGTCATCGCTATCTATCAATGCCACCATCCTGGCATCGCTCCCCTTTGCCGTCTATTGAAACTGAGATCTGGTTAACCGTCTTTGCCTGTGCCTTCTTGGGGAAGAGTTGCAGGGAGAAGGCAGGGCAAGAGACTGTGTAAAGATGTCTGTGTTCCTCAAGAGGCACAAACTACAGTATGTAACTATTATCTCAAGCTGACAGTTGTGGGCTAAACGGAAAGAATACAGACGCTGCCAGAGCAGCAGAGAGAGATCAGCTGGAAGCCACAAAACCAAAACCACACGGTATTTCTGCATTAACTGAGCCTCTGCTCAGATCTTTCTGAACTCTGACAGTTCATTAGAAGTGATGCTGTAATACTTTACCAGCTCCACTCTCATGAATTTGCTCATTATTCTTGTTTAAATGCATGTGGCAATCAAAACATTTGGCCATCTGGCTAAGAGGGCTCCGCCAAATCTGTGGGTTTTGAGAGTGCTGTTCTAGCTTTTCCTTCCTTTCCTCTTCAAAGCCGACAGGGGATAAAAATACGCCGGCTGCTTTGGAAGTGCAGTGCGTTAAAGGCATGCTTCCCTTGCTCTTTCCAGATGACTGTGCACCCCAGATTAAATCAACCCAGGAAAGCCTAGAGCTGCGAAGTAACCCTGCCCGGCATAAACAAGGAGGAGTCCTTGTGGCACCTGAGAGACGAATACATTGATTTGGGCAGAAGCTTTCGTGGGCTAGACCCACTTCATGGGATGTGTGTGCCGCTTTTAGCGGGACACCAGAACTCTGCTGTGGCTGCTCTAAAAGGGCTCCCTGTAACCCGCCTGGGTTGGAAATATCACAGGGAGGCGTTCAGTACTTCCTGGTGCCCCCCAGGCTGGGAGCAGCCTGCGAACTGAGCAGCCCTTCTGGGGAGCTCTTGTTGCCTTCTCTTCTGGGCCCCGCTGAAACCAGAACGAAAGGCCAGCAAGCAGGTGCAAAGCAGCCTTTCAGATCTCACAACAGCTTCCTTTTAAGCTGGGCGGGGGCAGATTTGGGTCACGTTCCTTTTTTCCACGCACAGAGCTTTGTGCGCCCGGAGTCCTGGCAGCTTCCGCGCACTGACTGTGGAATGAGGGTGCAGTCTGAAGGGACTAGCTGCCCACTGGGGGTCCGTCCAACGCAGATAGTTACAGGGGAATCCTCTCTTTCTCTCCCTCTTCTGTTCCCGTAGAGGTGGCCTGCTGAGGGTTTGTTATTAAAGTCTTATTGTAGGAGGTAGGGGGCCTCAGTCCTGGATCGGGCCCCCGTGTGTTAGGTGCTGTTCAAACACATGACTATGGGATAGATAGATCATATTTTGCTTCTGTATATTGTGGAAAACTGAAAGGCTTTTTAAATGATTATTTATTCTAGAAATATCCAGACTGCTGTGCCTGGCCTTTGTACTGGAAGAACAACGGGGCTGTCTGGGAGTGAGTTTACTGTCTCCTCTTACCCCTGAATTGAAAGGATGAGTGTGCCGATGGCCTTTCGAGCCAAAATGTTAGCTCGCCCTTGATATTATAGGGATGTAAACAAAATTCAGAGTTTAAAAGAGTCTGATAAAAACCTCTTCCCCCTCTCCGCTGCTCAGCTTCCACCCTGCTGGCTTTTTTGTGAACTTGTCACGTCAATAATTCTCCAGCCACCATAGTGTCTTCCACAGAGGAGTAAACTAGCAGGGGGCAGAGGAAGGGGAAAATCCTTTTAAAAAACCAAGGGCCCCGAAGTCTTTCATGTCTTGTCTTCATCATAAGAAGTAAAAAAGGGCACAATTCCAGCTTGTTTGTTTCTCCTTTGTGGGGCACCTTGTTTTTAAGCTAAAAAGCCATCTGTCCTGACAGCATTGTTTCTTCTCTGTGAATAAACACGATCCAAGGGACAAACCAGTTACGGTTATTGATTCCCACGACCGTGTCTGGTGCTGTGCAAGACCCTGGATGCTGAGCTGCACTGAGCCCTCAGCCACTTCCCCATGGGCATCCACGGGGGTGGCAGGCACCGCCTCCGTGCACTAAAGCCTGCACAGGGGCCATAAAGGAACCACCATGGATGATTTCCTGGAAGCAGAAGCACCATAGGACTGAGATAAGCAGCCCTGTGCGGCCCCCAGCCCCTGGCAGGTCCCAGCAGAGGGACATGCTGTAGATAGGAGAGGGTGTGCCTAGAACTCTCAGCAGGGATCCTGGTTGCATGCAGCCCCAGACAGCCTAGGAAAGGCTGCTCGAAATTAGAGGGGACACCCCAGAGCTGCTCCAGTTTATGCTGGGGACTGTTTTGGTCTGAATCTGGGTAGCTCAAAAGTGGCATAAGGTCACCTTTTTCCCCCTTGAGTCCAATTCTGTGCTGCAGCTCCTCCCTCCAGCTGGAGCTCTCCAAGAGGTCGAATCTGCCTCTGAAATAGCGCCCACAAGCATGGCATGTGCAAAGAGCCATGTCAATTGGGAAGACCTTGAACTACTGCATCTGTGCATGCATCCGCAAAGTGCATGCCAACGAAGGCGCAGCCTGTGGGAATGTGCTTGTACACAACCAGGGAGGTGCAAACGTAGAGGGTTGTGTTGTGTTATTTTGTGAGGTTGGCTTAAAATTTGTCTCTATTAGCAAAGCAAAAACAAAAAAAAAACCCATACACTGTGGCTGTAAACATTGTTTTTGCTGCTTAGGATTCACCCTGTATAACTCAAGTTGGTATCTGAAGAAGCTGAGCCACTGAAAATGGTCTCTGTTGCAGAAGGTGTTAAGCCAACTCCCAACCAGGGCCACTGCTCTCTCATGTTGGGCCTGAATGATGTGGCTCAGGACCATCGCTAGTCCCTGTACAGTATGGAGCAAGGGGAGTTTTGAACCCAAGGATGGGACAGAAGGCTATTGTTTCATTCAGGCAGGCTAACATAATCCCTCTGATACTTGCCAGGCAAAATCATGTCAGCCTGTCAAAATGCTGAAGGTAGGACCTCTGACTGTCTCGTTGCTGAAACACGATTCTGAAGAGCGCAGAGTAAATTGTCCACCAGCAGGTGCTGGGAACAACATTTTCGGTAATTGTGTGGAAAAGCTGCTTGCACGTTGTCACAAAGAGAGACAGTCTATGGGAGTTAGCAGGTTTCTAATTTAGGGTGACCAGATGTCTTGATATTATCGGGACTGTTGCAATATTAGGGACTTTGTCTTAGAAATGCAACTATCCCTCCCTCCCCCCCAAAAAATACAAAACCCAAAGTGTCCTGATTTTTCACACTTGCTCTCTGGTCAGCCTATTCTAACCAGAAATGAGTGACCAGTGAAGTTTGCAAGATGGTGCTAAATATTGCAGTGATTAGACTTTATTGTGGAACATCTGAGTCTTGAGCACCTTCCTGGCTGGAAAAGTATGTCCTTTCCTTTTCAACTCTATGGTTATGCGAGATTGGTTGCCGTCACATCCTGGGGCATATTTTATTTCCTATTGATGAATTAAGGTTGATGTATGGCAATGGGGGCGGGGGAGGGTGCTATGGAGGTTTGGAAGAATTCACCACCAGAGGTAATGCAAGAGAACAGGAAAGGGAGATTATTAGCTATTCTAAGCAACATTTTCTTAAGCAAAGTAGATTCAGAAACTGATATCATGTCAGAAAGTTTCTGATTTACTGAGAACAGGGGAAAAACACCAAAGTGTACCTGAAAGATGCAATTGTCTGAGGAAGTAATTTGGAACAATTGAGCACATCTTTTCCTTGTACCACACTGTAGTTTTCAAGTAAGGGAGATGGCATGTCTTGCATTCAGCATCTTTTTCTTTTTCTTTTTTTTAAGTGGAAATATGAGTGCTGCTTTTCCAGCACTGATGGTGTGAGATAAATAAGAGTTGATAAAAGCATGAGCTGGAAAGAGAACAGAAATTGAGATATGGTTGTTTAAGGGCCTGGCCTTCTGTGGGTTGTGGGTTAAAAAAAAATAATTTCATTTTTTCCCCCTGCCCGCCAGAGAAACGTTGTTTAAGTTGCAGTAAACAGGGTTTTTTGTTTGTTTTTGGTTTTTTTTTTTTTGTCTTAGGTCCAATTTTCAGCCCTCAGACCCTTCCTACATCCACCTCCTGCGTGAAACAGGTCATCTGTATTTTTTGTGTGAAAATTAGGTGGCTGGCTGATGGACAACTAGATTTGGACAAACAGTCAGGCCAAATAGGTGTGTCCTTGCTGTGTCTGGTCACACCAGTAAAAGTGGGAGTGCTAAAGTTGAGGCTGTCTGAAAATGTAGCGACCTGGCTCTGCAGTGTGCTACGGTCCCCACAGTCCTTCCTGGGAGTGGACGGTGCTCTACACACAACAGGATCTGGGCATTAGCCCCTGGAGCAAAGTTTTCCATGATGAGAGAGAATTTTAGCTAAGCAACCGATGAATGAAGCTTCTGATAATTAGACACAGATGAATCTCCGCTGGTTCAGATGGTGTTAAGGGAGCTGTTTTTCCAGCACTAATAATCCAGCCTACCACAATGGCTGAGGCTGATATTGTTTGTTGTTGCTGATGACATCTTTATCTGGAGCACTTTCGAGGATGCTGTTAGTTGCTAGCACTGTGTAAATGCATATTATATACATGGGGGGTGTCGCAACTGATCTGCTCCTTCTTGGGTAGGGTATGTGCAACTGTAATTACCGATTACTTTCCTTGCCACCCCATTCGGGGCATTGGTTTTGTGGTAGTCTTGATGGCTGGAAGTGTCACTCGTGCAGCAGCGGGAAGAAATACTTTTTCAGGCCAATGAGTCACCTTGTAGCATTGTTGTCCGTTTGCATCACAGCTTTATAACAAGGTCGGTGTGATGCAGACAGCGCTGGGGGCCAGCCTGTTGGCTTTGCCCTCGTCACCAGTCGGAGTGGCATCTCTGTCATTTCCTGCCTCCTTGTTCTGTTTGCAGCAGCAGGAAAAATGGGGAAATGCTCCAGGAGCAGAAGCAGGCTTTTGAAGGGTGCCTCTTGTCGCTGCATGCAGCAAAGAGGAGCAGACCCACAAGTATGAGGACAGCACCAGATGTGGCAGCAGCTAAAATTAGATGCAGAATAGGTGCTATGCCTGGCTTTATCTTTGTCCTTCCCAACCAACCAACTCTTCTGCCCCGCTGCCCTAGATGCACCTCGCTTTCCAGTCTCTGAAGGTGTCCTTGTCATTTGGATGAGCTTTGCATAAAACTCTGCTTAACCTTCTGAATATCTGCCACTAGTCAGGCCGGGGCTGGAATATTCAGGCAAGGGTCATGAGAAGAACATGAGCAAAATGGAACTGGCTTTTGAATCTGAATGAATGTTCAAGGGCAATTGTCCCTGTTCCCAGTCGCCACTGTAGCTTGGCCGTTCACCAGCATTATCATAGGAGGGTGTACAACAGGAGATGTCAAGAGTAACAAGAAGGGTTTCTTCAGGTATGTTGGCAACAAGAAGAAAGCCAAGGAAAGTGTGGGCCCCTTACTGAATGAAGGAGGCAACCTAGTGACAGAGGATGTGGAAAAAGCTAATGTACTCAATGCTTTTTTTGCCTCTGTTTTCACTAACAAGGTCAGCTCCCAGACTGCTGCGCTGGGCATCACAAAATGGGGAAGAGATGGCCAGCCCTCTGTGGAGATAGAGGTGGTTAGGGACTATTTAGAAAAGCTGGACGTGCACAAGTCCATGGGGCCGGACGAGTTGCATCCGAGAGTGCTGAAGGAATTGGCGGCTGTGATTGCAGAGCCATTGGCCATTATCTTTGAAAACTCGTGGCGAACCGGGGAAGTCCCGAATGACTGGAAAAAGGCTAATGTAGTGCCAATCTTTAAAAAAGGGAAGAAGGAGGATCCTGGGAACTACAGGCCAGTCAGCCTCACCTCAGTCCCTGGAAAAATCATGGAGCAGGTCCTCAAAGAATCAATCCTGATGCACTTGCATGAGAAGAAAGTGATCAGGAACAGCCAGCATGGATTCACCAAGGGAAGGTCATGCCAGACTAATCTAATTGCCTTTTATGATGAGATTACTGGTTCTGTGGATGAAGGGAAAGCAGTGGATGTATTGTTTCTTGACTTTAGCAAAGCTTTTGACACGGTCTCCCACAGTATTCTTGTCAGCAAGTTAAGGAAGTATGGGCTGGATGAATGCACTATAAGGTGGGTAGAAAGCTGGCTAGATTGTCGGGCTCAACGGGTAGTGATCAATGGCTCCATGTCTAGTTGGCAGCCGGTATCAAGTGGAGTGCCCCAAGGGTCGGTCCTGGGGCCGGTTTTGTTCAATATCTTCATAAATGATCTGGAGGATGGTGTGGATTGCACTCTCAGCAAATTTGTGGATGATACTAAACTGGGAGGAGTGGTAGATACGCTGGAGGGGAGGGATAGGATACAGAAGGACCTAGACCAATTGGAGGATTGGGCCAAAAGAAATCTGATGAGGTTCAATAAGGATAAGTGCAGGGTCCTGCACTTAGGATGGAAGAACCCAATGCACCGCTACAGACTAGGGACCGAATGGCTAGGCAGCAGTTCTGCGGAAAAGGACCTAGGGGTGACAGTGGACGAGAAGCTGGATAGGAGTCAGCAGTGTGCCCTTGTTGCCAAGAAGGCCAATGGCATTTTGGGATGTATAAGTAGGGGCATAGCGAGCAGATCGAGGGACGTGATCGTTCCCCTCTATTCGACATTGGTGAGGCCTCATCTGGAGTACTGTGTCCAGTTTTGGGCCCCACACTACAAGAAGGATGTGGATAAATTGGAGAGAGTCCAGCGAAGGGCAACAAAAATGATTAGGGGTCTGGAACACATGACTTATGAGGAGAGGCTGAGGGAGCTGGGATTGTTTAGCCTGCAGAAGAGAAGAATGAGGGGGGATTTGATAGCTGCTTTCAACTACCTGAAAGGGGGTTCCAAAGAGGATGGCTCTAGACTGTTCTCAATGGTAGCAGATGACAGAACGAGGAGTAATGGTCTCAAGTTGCAGTGGGGGAGGTTTAGATTGGATATTAGGAAAAACTTTTTCACTAAGAGGGTGGTGAAACACTGGAATGCGTTACCTAGGGAGGTGGTAGAATCTCCTTCCTTAGAGGTTTTTAAGGTCAGGCTTGACAAAGCCCTGGCTGGGATGATTTAACTGGGAATTGGTCCTGCTTCAAGCAGGGGGTTGGACTAGATGACCTTCTGGGGTCCCTTCCAACCCTGATATTCTATGATTCTATGAAATGCAGCTTCCCTGCGCTGCAGGGCTGACATCCTAAGGACACACGGCGATCAAGGACAAACCATCCCACGGAAATGGAGTAGGTGCAGAGCCATTGTCATTGGTTCCTCTGGCCCTGGGTGAAACCCTGAGAAGCAGTTAGGCCATAGCCTTCCGGTTGCTTTCCTATGCTGTGCTTGGCTTGGCATTACCCTTTGACAAGGACGCATCTGAATTCTGGCCTTTAAAAATGCTTCATATTAAGTTTCTTAAAAACCACCAGGCTCCTTGCATTGGATAAGCAAAAGTTATCCCAACCCTCTTTCATCTCGCCTTTACGGAGGTCAGGCACCGTGTGTGCGGTGCGTGGAGCCTAACCCGGCGGGGCCCAATCCCTGCAGTGAGGGGCTACCATAGTACAAATAATAAATCATGATTTTGCTTTTACTCTTGCCTTGGGCCCTGTTTCTTCAGTCAAATCCATTCTGGTGCGGGTGGGGCCAGCTGCAGAACTGGGTCCTTAACCATGTAAAAGTTGCATGATGCTCCTATCACTTTATTCCCTGTCTGTAGATTTGCTGCAGTGAGTTTGGCTTTTCTGTGCCTGTATCTCAAAGAGCTGGCGGAGAAGCTCTCCAGTCTGCTGATGTTCATTTTCAATAAATCTTGGCATGCTGGGGAAATTCCAGGTGCCTGGAACAGTGCTAATGTTGGCCCAATATTCAAACAGGGCAAGTGGGCTGACCTGGGTAACTATAGGCCGGTTAGCCTGACACCAATCCTGGGCAACATAACGGAGAAGCTGATATGGGATTCACTTAATAAAGAATGTAAAGGAGAGAAATATAATTAATGCCAGTCAGCTCAGTTGTATGGCAAATAGCCTTTGAGGAGATTACAAGCTTGGTTGGTAAAGGAAACTGCGTAGATGTAATAGACTTTTGTAAGGTGTTTGACTTAGTACCGCATGGCTTTCTGATTTAAAAGCACTATACAATACTGACAAAGCACGTGTTAAATGGATTAAGAACTGACTAACAGACAGATCTCAAAAATAGTCAATGGGAAATCACCATCACATATGGGTGTTTCTGGGGTGGGGTGGGGGGTTGCTGCAGGGATCAGTACTAGGTCTGATGCTATTCAACCTTTTTCTCAATGATCTGGAAGTAAATATAAAATCACTGCTGGTCAAATTTACAGATGAGACAAAGATTGGTGGGATGGTAACAAATGATGAGGACAGGGCAATCGTACCGAATAATCTGGATGGCTTGGTAAACTGGGCCCATTCAAACAAAATGTGTCATCTTGCATTTGGCTGTATTAAAACGCATCTAGGAACAAGGAATGAAGGTGATGGGGGATTGTATCCTGGCAAGCAATGGTTTTGGAAAGGATTTAGGGGTCATAGTGGACAAGCAATTCAACATGAGCTCCCAGAGTGACACAAAGAGCTAATGTGATCCTTGGATGTATAAACAGGGGCAGAGGAGTTGGGACGTGACTTGTAACTCTGTATATGGCTATGCTGAGACTGGAACAGGGCATTCAGTTCTGGTGTCCACGTTTTTTAAAAGATGTTGAAAAATTGGAAAGGGAGCAGAAAAGAGCCACAAAAATGATCAGAGGGATTGAAAAAATGCCTGACCGTGAGAGACTTAAAAAGCTCAGTCTCTTAAGCTTACAGAAAAGAAGACTGAGTGGGCACTTGATTAGTGTAAAAAGACCTTCCCGGGGAGAAAATACCAGATATTGAAGGGTCCTTTCATCTAGTGGAGGCAGGCAGAACAAGAAACAATGGCTGACGTTAAAGCCAGACCAATTCAAACAGGAAATAAGGCACAAGTCTGAACAGTGCAGGTGATTTCACCCTTGGAACAAACTCCCAAGGGAAGTGACAGATTCTTTAGCTCTTGGTGTCTTCAGATGAACCCTGGAGGCCTTTCTGGAAGATGCTTTAGGCAAACACAAATTATTGGGCTCACTGACTGGGTGGGTGGTGGCTGAAAGGTCTGTGATATACAGGGCAGGGGGTCAGACATGACGCTTGCTCCCTCCCCTAGAGTTCAAAATGAGACTAACTTTCAGGCTGCTGTCCTTAAGGGACACTGACAGTTCTCTTTCCACAGCCGCATGAAAATTACAGGCCTCTTTTTAATGGAAAAATATCCCTCTTAAGCAGGCAAGTTCAATTTAGAAGCCATATTTTAGAAGGCTCTATACCGTAGTGTGTAATTTATACCAGAAACCAGACACCACCAAAAACCCAGAACGCAAAACCTGAAGACTTTCAAGCCTAAAATAAAGTGGCTAGTTTATAAGTAGGCTTGCACCTTTCTTTGGACAGGGCCCTCCCTGGCATAATTATAAAATCGCCTGCTACATTTTCTGGGTGTGTGAGTGCATTGCTGGTGTTGCATGTTCCCTGAGGAATTCAAACGTACAAAAACCCTCTCTGGTTTGAAAGGTCTGTTGGTGACGTGTCAAGTTGCACATGTGCCTGAGTGCTTAAAAAAACAAAAGAAAATAAAAAACCAACAACCCACAAACAAAACAAGACCTACCACCTGATGTGCATTCAAATGACTGTCTGTCTGATCATTAGCAGTATGGAAAGAGGGCTGCCTTTATTTTTAGCAACTGGCCATTTCAAAGGAGGAGCAAAGTGGCCCCGTTAGCTTAACCCCCTGTCCTGCCTTTCAACACCGTTCTATTGAACTGAGTAGGTTCTGTGTTAGCTAGTTCCTTTTTATCACAATAACTGCACTGACATTCAGGCTAAGGTGCAAGGGAGCTTTTCAAAGTCCTGTTTGAGTTGGTCAGATGCTGCTAACCACACACAGGTCATGTGACCACATAATCTGAGACAACTCAATGGAACTAGGACTTCCTGCTTTCCGGGCCAGGGCCCCATCCTCCACGACCACAGTGGTGCACCTCTGGTAGATGGAGAAAACCACATGCAGCCTTGGTTTTGGTTCACACGCGACTGTGAAGCAGAAGCTGCGCGGAGGGAAAGACGGCTTGGGCTAGGCTGCGAGAAAACATAACAGCTATGCAAATGCAATGGAAAAAATGACTCTGTGCCGGAAGGCCAGTTCAGTTCAGCCATGTTGCAGCAGGCCAGCTTCTAACACGACTCTTTGCAAAGGCTTTGAGTCTGCCATCAATGCCATTTTGTGAGATCTCTGCAGAGCAAAATTTCTTGAACTGGAGGTCGCTCAGTGGCAGTGAAGTGTTGAGAAACATGCCTGTAATTCTGAGGGGTGTTTTTGTTTTGTGTTTTTAGTAAATGACAGGCCAGGTGACTTTTCTCCAACCCTTTTGGGTCCCTATAATTCCAAATGCAACACTGCTTTCTCAAGAGCTTTAACAAGCAAGCAGTTGTAGGGTTATGTGAGAGCTTCAAACAAAATGCTGAAGTAAAAACCAACTTTTTAATACCAAAGGAAAGAAACCATGTTACTCTGAAACTGGCATTCTTGTCTTTGATTACATGCTGGAGTAAGACACTCCTTGCCACTACCCCTACTGATTTCAAAGATGTGATCCATGTGTCTGCTCTCAGACACAATAATGCCCATTTAGAATTTCCTTTCGAATGTTCTCCAAAACAGGAGAACAAAGCTAGGAAAGGTAAAGGTCTATTTGTTTTCATGCCCAGGAAGCAATTTTTAGAGGGGCAGGGGAAGGTGCACAGGCTTTTGGTACCTAGCACTGGAGTGGATATTGAATCGTGGGATTGAAAGGGACCTGGAGAGGTCTTCTAGCCCAGTCCCCTGCACTCATGGCAGGCATCAGGCACCTCATGCTATTCTGGATTCCTATAAACAATTGTTAAGGAGCTGAATAGAGTGGAGTAGATATTTGATATCTCCAGGAATCACATAAACCATGACTCAGGAAAGCAGTTAAACATGGGATTAAATCCATCCCTGTGCAGGAAAGAAAAGTATGTAATTAACATGAAGTATGTGCTTAAGTGCTCTCTGGAGTAGGGGCTCTTTGCAGAATGGGCCATAATTCTTGAGACACTGCCATATTTACTTCCTTAAGTCCTCAGAGGAGTCACTTTCTTATTTGGAGCATTGTGGTCTCAGTCTTGGATGCACTGTGCCACCGTCGGAAGGTGGTGCAACCCAGACTGAGAGCCCCACAAAGCCGGTGTCCTGAGATATTCAGCTCTCCGTGTATCTTGTCTGAAAGCCGCCAGGCTTTCCCACAGATCAGCAGCCGGTAGCACTGAAGTGCCAGCTTCCTCCAGCAAAACTTTCAGGGACTCCAGCAACTGAGGATTGTCTGTAAAACTCTAGGAAGCCAGGGGCCTCTCTGGGATCCAAAGATCCTGAATCCTCTCTCTCAAAACTGTAAACAATAATGAAACCTTTGTGTAAGGTTGGGGTTGGGCCGGTGGCGGGTAAGTGACTGCATTAGGCCCCAGTGGTTTGCCGCCTGCCCCTTCCCAGCAACACCCTGGTCCTGTCCCCTCTGATTTTCAGCCCACTGTGATCCTCTGATGCGTGCAAGATTAATTCAGGGCCCCAGTCCTCCCGTCCCCGCAGGAGGCAGTGCCGTGACCCAGCTGCTCCCTGCCCTCTCAGTGACAAGCTCCCTGCCAGCCGCTGACACCGTCCTTGCCTCCCCTTGAGTGACAACCACTCTGACCACACCCACCTCAGCTACTAAATAGCAAATGCCCCCAGCCCAACCAGCTGCTAAATCAGTGCTACAGAGGAGCTGGAACTGCTCGTGTGATGGTTTGGAAAGGCTCACAAGGCCCAAGAGTTGGTGCTTTCCAGACTCCTAGCCCAGCCCACCTATTTGCTCCGACTCCTGCAGAATCTGTTTCCTGGACAGTGGTGACAAGCCACCTCTCAACGCTGCTGCTGCCTGGCAGCTGTGGGCATCGGTGCATGAACTTTCCCAGGAGAACTCTGCAGAGAAACTCGCACTGCAGCAGAGGGCGGGCAGGAAACACAGTACAAGGCATGGGGCAATGTATTTATAGCAGGGACTCTGGTGTCACAGAACGCAGGAGGGCGAACGAAAGCCAGCAAGGCTGCAAGACAGCAGGAAATGAAACTGAAGAGAAGCTCACAAAAGCAGAATAGGCAGCTGTGAGCATGGCAGCCTTTGCCTTCAGATTGCAGCAGCAGTGTCCGACGGGGGTCAGAACACTCCAGCTCCCGGTCCGGCAGCGCCCGGGGGTTACTCAACTAAGATTTTCCCTCCTCACTTGTCGCTGTCACATGCTGATGGGAGGGGAGGTTTGAGGTTTTGAAAAAACAAATATAGCCTTCGTTTGCAAACCACATTGGCTTCGAGGAGCAATGCGCCCAGCGCAGTGGGGTGACAGGCACAGCTCTCTCTTGCCAGCTGCCTCTATGGTGTGCCTCTGCCATGCCTCATTTCCCTTTTGAAGCACCTCCTCTCTCGTAGAAGATCTGTCTCTTTATTTTCAGGCCTTTTTCTAGTCCTCCACTTCCTCTCCAAACCTAGGCACCCCGTCAAGGGAACACAATATGCTGAGCAGAATGGATGGATGCTTCCCCTGTAACTTGACTATCTCCCTACAAGCATCACCATTGCTTCTCAGACTCTTCTCCATTTGCCAGCCACTGCTCTGCCCCTCAGTGATGGAGAAAGCGGCATGAACTATATATCAGGAATAACTTATGAGGCTAACTTGGCCCTTTTTTTCTGCTTGAGAATTACTGATTTTAATTTTGTTTGTTTTGAAATTGTCTAGACAGTTTACAAAACCCTATTTCAGCTTCTGGGGCGAACTGGTCCCACTGCCACTAATTAATGCACAATATTCTTGATGTGCAATTTGTCACCCAGGTCATATGGTATTGCTTCTGCTCCTTGATTGGATGGCTGAAATGTTTATAAGTAGGAGGAGGGAAATCCGAGTCCCAGGCATTGCCTCATGGATGCTTCCAGGGAAACCTGTATGGACCATGTGCTCCGGAATATTCACATGAGTGTTTGCTGGTAAGAATCTTTATCTGCAAACACACGCACGGGTATGACTGTTCCCAGACAATGAAAGACCAAGAATGCCATCTAAGCGAATTCATGGCTTTTATCTGAACAAATATGGTTAGTACTTTATTGTCCGCTTCCAGGAATGCCCCTCAAGCATCCCTGCACAATCTTGTAAAGGCACAGAATTCCCAACAGCACCTGCCCCTCAAAGCAATAATCCATGGCTGCTTCCACAGCTTGGAAATCCTCTGACATGTTACTCCAGCACCCTTAGTCCTCATGAAACTGGAATTGTGTAGTGCACTCATCTGTCTCCAACCAAAGGTACTAGAATTCTAAGGCAACGTAGTCCACACCTGATAATACAATGTCTTAGACCTGTGTTACGACCTAACTCTGTAAGCGTCTACACTTAAATGTAGCTCCCACGATATAACTCACCCACTGCACTGACTTAATAACTCCACCTCCATGAGAGACGTAGCACTTAAGTCAACGTAGTGTCAGTATAAGCAACACCATGTCTACATGGCCCATTGCTGCCTTTCAGAAAGCGTCCCACAATGCCCCACACTGATAGGTAAAGCGGTGGAAGCTGTGCTGGTGAGGACACACACCACTGACACAAGGAGAGTCGTGTGGATGTGTAAAGCTGATTCAATTGCTGTGGTGTCTGTATGTTGATGTAACTTAGGTTGACTTAAGTTTGTAGTGTAGACTTGCCTTTGTTGTGATATTTTCTTTTTTCTTTTTTAACTGAGGGACCTTTTCATTTCCCCACTATTGTTAGCTTCCTCCCCTGTAGGGCAAGGGATAGAAAAGCTGAGCCTGTCCAAGGGCAGGCCATTGGGAAGGTCAGTGAAGTACCCTGCAGGTAGGAACTGTGGCACTTCAGAGTACAGTGCAAACCTTACAATCCTGACACTTCAGCCTGCATGTAAAGATGGTAAAATGAACACGCTGCAAATCTGTTTTAATTGAAGGGGAAATGAGCCATTGAACTTCACCCAGATTGCCATCCAGACAAAGAAACCAATCTTGAAATTACCATTGGACCACTAAACTAGCAGCCGGAGGGCTGGTGATCCTGGAGGTAAGTTATAGATTGGCTTCTCCGTAATCTTCTCAAGCAGATGAACAGACACCATCCTGCCACTGATTTCCTTTATTACTGGCAAGCATATTACATGTGAAGCATCCCTACTTTAACCAGATGATATCCTGGTTACCCTACAGCTAGCCCAGGACAGGTTCAATGTGGGTCCTCTAACGCTTGTGTTCTGAGGGGGACTCTTCTGGAGCTTATTAACTGGTCTCCTGTCTTACTGAACTGTGCCTAGAGGAGTCCAGAACTCTGCTAACTGAAGATGGAAATGCTACAGAGGCCCAGCTGACTCCTTTACCCTTTGAAGTTAATTTGAGTGTTGGTGGAAGCTGTCAGTTGACATTGCCGGAGTTTGCCAGGCAGCGTAGGCACTGGAAATTGGAACTTCCCCCATGGGGCTCTGCAGCCGAAGATGCAGTTTTGATGATTAATTCCTCAGTGAACTTTAACCATAATAGCACATGAATAACCAGGGCCTGGGGCATAACAAGGGCTTGTTCCTACAAAGTGCCAGGCACTCTGCTCCAATCCGTCTAAACCCACCATTTTGAACGTATGTGTAATTTTAAGCCTGTGTTCATTCCTGCTCACTCAGCATCTTGCTTGTTTGAGCCTCCTGTGTCTAGAAATCTTACGTCAGTTTTAAAATGCCATTGGAGAGAAATTCCATACGTTTCTCTTTTTTTTTTAATGTTCCGCCATTTCATCATTTCTGGTATTTTTCTGATGTAATCTAACACTAAGTTAATGCAGCTTAGTGTTAGAATAAAACAGGAGGAGAATGCAGGAATGCTGTAAAGAGTGATTCTGCTCTATTTTGGAATGGCCAATGGAAATATTGAAAGTTTCCGTAATTAACGAAGGTCTCTGTTTAGCAAAGGCCTGAAGCACGTGCTGAAGCCCCATTGACTTCAGGATCAGTACTCTGCTGAATCAAGAAATTCATGCACCACAGGGCTACAGCTCTATGCCACCAAGGGATGCTGCTGGTAGAAACTCAAGCTGACGCCTTCCTTAGACTGGAGGAGCATTTTGCTTTGACTTTTTGTTTCATCTGCCTACCATCCAACAACATGAACAGCGCCCTCAGCAGAGGAGCCCACTGACCTGGGCAGGAAGACCTGCATGATGCCTAGCTTTGAAAAGTTTGAGAAGAAGGTTTAAAAATTATTCCAAATAGAAAATGCCCCAGCTTCTCTGAGAATCTCTCAAGGATGTACACCTATGGAGGTAGCATACCTCGTGTCTGGTGTGTGGCCTGCAGACAGTCTGGAAAGAAGGCATGAAATCCCCCAAAAATCTCAAGGATGTAGCATGCTAGCCATGCTCAGCTCTGTTTCTCATTGGACCTGGGCTGTGGGGTTTTCCTGCTCTGCCAGCGTTTAACTAATAGAGAGGCTGGAATGAGAGCCAGTTATGTGATGGTTGCTGCACAGACCCTCCAGAGGAGATAGCTGAGGTGACATCTGCTTCCTTGACTGAGCTGTGTCTGATAGGAAAAATTGAATGTATACTAGAAAAACTACCTGATGGTGACAATGGGTGGCAACAACATGTTCCACACTCATTCAGATACTCATGGTTTAGAGGCAGGTGATGCTGTGTTCAGCATAATTTCAGAAAAACATAGTTAAGACTCCAAGCAAGTGCCCCTCCTGGGGCAGTAGAGATCTGTCCCAGACATGATTCTGGGATGTGGATGTAAATGGGACACTCTAGACCAAAGTGTGCATGTACAGACAATAGCACATGGTGTTTGTGGTCCTGTTAAAGGCCCTTGGATGGTACCACCATACAAAGAATTCATACTATAGGCTTAAAACGAGCCTGTCGACCTCCCAGCAAGCAGCACTTGGCAAAGCCTGACTAACACCTGGCTGGCATCAGCAGTGTCTAAGTGAATATGGTTCCAGATGTGTCTGCTCTTGAAGTTTTGTTAAGCAGAGCTCTCTCCAACCAAGAAATTTGCTCACTGTATTCAAAGGCATGTTCTGCATACCGCCAATTGCAACTCTAAGCCTGGAACCAGCACCCCGCCAACAGAGGCCAAAGCCCACGTCTGACATAGGGTAATGATTTCCACCTACCTTTATGGTTGTGAAACAGAAACAAGTTATTGCTAGCACATCAAAGTGCTGGAAAAATGTAGTCAACGGCACCTTTGAGCCATTAAGCATATCAAGTGGCAAGATAAAATCGTGAATAATGAGGTTCTGCAAAGTGGTTGCATAAACAACTCTGGAGCAATGCCTACAAAATCTCAGCTTCACTGGACCCGGCATGGCCTCTGCCTGCCACACACCGTGGGCCCAAAGAGAGTGAGAACTAGGTAACTGCCAGCGAGAAGCAGCCAGGGGAAGAGCTGCGGCAAGGACATCCCCCACTGAGTGTCCCAGCAGCGCACTAAGTTAGCTTGGCAGGTCAACCGGCACAGCCGGGGAAGAACAGACTGAGGCTGGAAGAGTTGGTCACCTAGCTGAACTCAAGCCAAAGCTGATTTCTGGATGCCTTGGAGGCTGGATGCAGAATTTTTGCACACCTCCTAATAACCACTAAGGCCCAGACCCTCTAAAGGAATTCAGGCATCTAACGCCTGTTAAAGTAAGTGGGAGCTAGCCACCTTTTGAGGATGTCAGTCCAGATCTCTTATAAACAGACTAATAAAGATCTGTGACCTTGAGTGAGTATTGACTGCAAACCAGCTTTTTCATGCATCTGATTGGCTTCCTTCACATTTAAGGGGGTTTCCCTTATTGTTGGCATGGGAAAGGTCAAGTAGGCCCTCCTCTCTACGTTTTCTGTGCCATTCATTATTTTATAGACCCATCACTTCCCCTGCTGTCCATCTCCCTTTGAAATTCTCCAAATAGATTTGAAATGTTGGTCTTTCTACGCCTTTTATTGTCCTTCTATTTCTGCTATTTCCTTCCGAAAGTGGGGAAGAGAATTAAACCCTGTGTTTAAGGCAGGGATGTAGCATGCGTTGATGTAATACTATAGTTTCAGTATTCGTTCGCTAGCTGAACCCCGGGCTGGTTTTAAAATCACTGTACTCTACAGAGAAGAGCGAGCCAACGTTCCCCTTTTATAGCGCTCCAGGCTCGGGCGGGCTATGACATCCGTCTGCTAGCTGGAGAAATATAGCTATAAGAATCTCCCATGCTGGGCCTCTGAGTATGTCAGTCTGCAGCAGCGAGCCTCGGAGTCTGGGTCTACAGCCACGGATGTGCACCACAGCTCTACAAATAGCCGTGGGGGCATCCGGGCTCGGGCTGGAGCTCAGGCTCTGAAGCCTCAGGCTGGGCATGGGATTCACAGCCTGAGGCGCAACTCCAAAGCACCATCTGGGCAGCTATTTTTAGCGCCAGCGCGTGAGCCTGCGGGTGCCAACCTGGGCTCGGCGGTTCGCTGCCTCTGGCCGTGTCGCCAGGCACTTGCTCTCGTGTGGTTCTCCAGAAGACTTTTCAAACCGTTGCGGCCCTCAGGGCCTATGCTAGCGATTGGGAGGGCGGGGAGGGACTGAGTCACAGAGAAATGGTGGCATGCCCAAGACCACGCAGCAAGTCAGTAGCAGAAGTGGAAGGAGACCCTAGGAGTCCTGACTCCGAGCCCTCTTCCTGTAAGCATTACACGGCCTGTCATGACCCATGTTCCCCTTTTACTGCATGCACACACTGAAACCCAGGGCCTTGGTTTTGGGGAGTATTTTTGGTGCGTCTCAACACTCCTCATGATGAGCAGCTCAGACATTAGATGCAGACTGTGATATCTTTGGTTTATCAGCCCGGGTGACTGTACATTGTACCCTGGGTGTACAATTTCGCGTGCTCTTTTATCTGCTTACTAAGGCATTTCCAAGAGTCTTGGTAATTACGACATTAAGAAAGAAATAAACTTGACTGGCAAATAGTGTTTGGGCAATGGGCGGGTCCCATCCTAGCCACGCACCAGCTTGCCACGCCAGGTTGGCCTGACCCATTCGCGGCTGTACATTGAGTGCTAATGCCAGAGGGCTACCAGGAACAGGCCAATGCTAAACAAATGGTTTCACTTTAAAACTTATAGCCCAATCATTACTGATTCCTTTTGTATTTCTGGCACTACACTAGTCATGTACACTCCTTTCAAATCACTGTGGCATACTCCAATAGGATTATCACAGAGCTCACCTCGAATGGGCTGGGCCATTATTTTAGGGTTATAAAAATACACTCAAAGCAAATAAAGTTGCTAAAGTTTCTGGAGAGCCCCTTAACTAAAAGTGTTTGAGGAGGGAGGACCTGTGGGGAGTGAGAGAGAAATCCTTCAGGACAGACCTTGAGAACACATCATTTAACTCCAGTACTGCCAAAGAACTGCCTGGAATGTGAGCAGTCAGGGGAATCTCCGATCTCTGCTCGGGAGGGGCAGCGTACTGAGGTGGCCAATGCAGCCTTTGTCCCTTGCAGATGGCTGTCATGGACATTTTTCTCTGGTGCCATCTGGTGTGTCCCTGAGCTTCACTCTGAGTTTTGGAGCGAGAGGGTATTGGGCAGGAGAATGGGATTTGGTAAATGGACTGTTATCCTAGCGTTCAGGGGTGTCTGGAGCTAGGCTTTGGTCTGGTGCTTGATAAAGAGAGGGGACATAGCAAATGCTGATTCCAGGCCACATTCTGATTTCAAACCCACCAGTGTCCCAGAAGCTTTTTGGAGCTGTGCTATTGGGTTACACCAATCTCTAATTAAAGGTTAGAATGGACTCTAAATCCTCAAAGCAAAGCTCAAATAACACTGCTGAATTTCTCCTGAAAAACCCGGAAAATGTTGTTTTATTTAATGGACAAAACTTGGCTCAGGTTTGTTCTGGAAGCTTTGAGCGTCAATTAATTAAACTTCCGTAGAGCATGATCAGACTGAGTCAGCAATAAAACCTCCAGGAGTTTCACGTGGGGGGGGTTTAATGTAATTATTGTAAAAACTTTGGCGGTAGGTGCAGAGGAGGCAATGTGGCCTAAGGAAGAGAGCAGTGGTCTGCAACTCAGGAGCCCTCTGTTCTCTTCCTAGCATTGCTTTTATCATGCCCGGTGATCTTAGGCAACCAACTGCCCCTCCCTGTGCCTCAGTTTCCCCATCCACAAAGCCAGTAAGAATCCGTGTCCCCATTGTGCAAAGAGCTTTGAGATCAAAGATGAAAAGTGCTATATAAGAACGAGGTATTACTGTTATCGATGGGCCCCTTAGCACAGCACTTATCGCTGCTTATTTTCCTGTCCAATGAAGAATAACCTCCCTGTTTTCTTCCTGAGCTTCCACAGTGACAGACGAGGGCTGCTTGGAATTTCATCCCTCTCTTGAGGTTCTCCCTAATTGCTGGCCTGTTTATTCCTCCCTCCGGTCTGGCTAGCCACTCGAGTTTGGTCTGGTGTCTCTGAGTTTGGGTGGAGAGCAGCTCCAGCTTGTGGCCACTGGCACCCCTCCAGCCATTTACCACCTTTCTCTCTTTGGCCCGCCTGAACGCGTCCATTTCTCCCAGAGGGTGGCCAGGGCTGTTCTCGCCAAGAGCAGAAGGCTCAGTGACCCTCACAGCTGGATAGCGTGCGACGCGCTCGCTAATCGCAGGTGACAGGAACCACGAGAGGCGAGAGCACTCCAGGCTATCTGATAGAACCAGTCTCTCCAGCCTGGCCGCTGAGGCTGGGGAAGGCAGAGGCCTGTCGCAGCTTTCGGAGTCAATCCCTGTGTGCTGCCTCTGGGCGAGGCTCTGAGATTTTCTGCTTTGCTCTGTGCCAGCTGGGAGAGCACTCAAAGTTATTTCAAAGGGCCCAGAGACAGACAGTGTGGGCTAGTGCAGGGGTCCTCAACCTTTTTATTTCTGACCCCCCCAAGGCCCCCCGGGCCACAGTAGCTGGTTCTCTGCGTATAGAAGCCAGGGCCGGCGTTCGGGGGTAGCGAGCCGGGCAATGGCCTGGGGCCCCGCGCCACAGGGGCCTCATGAAATTAAGCTGCTCAGGCTCCAGCTTCAGCTCCGGGTGGTGGGTCTCAGGCCCTGGGCTTCAGCCCCATGCAGCGGGGCTTCGCCTTTCTGCCCTGGGCTGCAGCAAGTCTAACCCTGGCCCTGCTTGGAGGACCCCCTGAAACCTGCTCGCAGCCCCCCCAGGGGGCCACAGATCCCTGGTTGAGAACCACTTGTTTAGCGGGTAGGGCACTGTATGAGGCATTGGAAAACCTGGATTCTGTTTCCAGATCTCCTGTTGATTTCCCTTATATGCCTCAGTTTCCCCACCCACCCTCTGTCTGTTTAGGGTATAAGCTCTTTGGGGCAGGGACTCTCTTACTGTGTGTTTGTATAGCAGCTAGCACAATGAGGCCATGATCTTATTTGGGGCCTCTATATATGACAGTCTTGTAGTACAGAGAAATCTCTGCTATAAGGATTCCAACCTCACTAAGTCGCCCTGTATAATTAGAAACAGTAAAAACTCTGGGCAGGGAGTGTCCTTTTGTTATGTGTGCGTACAGCAGCTACCCCGGTGGGATCCAGTCCCTGATTAAGGTCTCTGGATGCTACCAGAATACAAGTGGTAACAAGCCCTAAAAAGACACTTTAAAAAGGGCAGGGCTGGGAGAACTGGGAGAAGTTGCTGTTCAGAAAATGGCCACATGAGTTGGTCTGGCCACGATCTTCATGCCCTGTGTGGCTGCTGTGGAATTGGAAGGTCTAAGGTATGGTTAGAATGCGCCCCTCATTCTATGTCTCCCTCTCCCCCCAAATTGCAGCATTTAAGATCAACTGGAGACTCTTCCCTGGGGGGCCCCGGCCTTTGGAAATGGCTCCCTGACTCTCATGCGCTGCTGGGTGTGAATTGGATGCTTCTCTTACCTGTATTCGGGTTGGTCTTTTCCCTTTTCTTGACAGCCTGGCAGCTCTGGTAGTGATAATTACTGCTGGCCACTGAGCAGAGATGTGCGTGATTGACTCTGCTTGTTGGCTGTCCTGGCCCTAGGCGGCTGCTAGTCACTATATAAATAATCGGAGTCAGAACACCCCGGTCTGTTAACCTTTTCTTTTTTTCTAATTAGGAAGAGAGTGGGGGCCATAGGGCAAGCTGCCTGTGATTAGCGGTTTAATTTGCTGTAGGATATACAATAACTTAGAAAGAAACCCACCCCACACTGCCCTCTGTAATCAGTTCCTGCCACATTTTATGGCAATTGCACTGGGCTGCACCTACAAGGCAACGTTAAGGGGTTAGAAAGACTGAGCAGACCACCCAGCAAGCCTGGCCTTACACCCCCCTCTCCCCCCACAGCCTTAAGTGCTCTACACATAATCACATTTGGTACCATTTTTATCTACACTTCCCAATAACCACATAAGAGGCTGGTTTACGTCTGTGAGACATGCAATCTTTGTCTTGAGCTCAGGAGTTTACTTAACTGGAGCATCTGCTTTGACGTTGTCTGTTACTGTACAGTCGTAAAAGTATGTTATTCTCCTTGGTGGTGTGAGGGGAGGGCTGGCGGTTGCATCTGCTTAGTTTCACCTTCCCATCTCTTTACTGGGTCACACTTTCAACATGAAGAGCAAGCAAGGGGAGGCAGGAGGCGTGTACCTGAAATAAATCAGCGAACGGTAAAAAGCATGCTGGCTGATAGGACTTCCGGGGGCTCTTTGTCTCTGTGGTTGGGGTAGCTGTTGTGAAGAATGCAAAGTCAAGTCACAGGACACAATCAGAGGGAGACAGCTAGGTGAGAAGCTTATTGTTGTGGTAAGGTGTCTTGGATTGCAAAGTGTCCCCCAGTCATGGTGTCTTTCCTGCTGGATCCACTGGAATTCCATTGCTGAGAAAGGTCAGGTAGCAGATGTCTGTATTTGTCTAGAATTTCTACCAAATTATGGTTGGAAAAATAAACAGGATTCAAATCAAACAGTCCTTTAAAGTTTTCTTTAGAGGTGGAGACCTTTCCACCAAAATGAGTGTGTTTAATGATTTGTTGTCTTTTCTTTCATTTCTCAATGTTATGATAAGTGAATCTGCAATTATTTCCACTTGGAACTACCTCCTGAACCCAGTCAGAGTTTGGTGTCTCAACATCCGGTGGGCATGCAGAAGGTTTAATCCTCCCTCTCTCACCCATCCATTTATTTTCATTGCCTAATGTATTTGTTGTGCCTTCTGTCTCCCTCCTCACCCACCCATGCACACCTAGCAAACAAAAACTCTTCCTACTCATTGCTCTCTGCAGTCAAGGCACTAAGCAGAATATGGGTCTGAATTGCTAACCAGGCCAACAGCGGAGGACTTTTTGCAGGTAACATCCTTATTTATTTAATTATAGAGCAGCCTTCATGGCACAGCAACAAAATAAATATAAGACATAAAAATGCAGATTAAACAATACATTAAAAGTAAATTAAATCAAGATTAAAATGCAATTAAAAGCAATCAGTACAATTAAGTCTTACTTTTTTTTTTTACTGTGAACCTATGAGCAGAAAGCCAGATTGTTCTCTTAATTAAAGCAGGATAAATGCAGAGTAACTTAGTTGGAAGTCTGTGGAGTTATTCCAGATTTACAACGGTCATTGAGAGCCCAGTCTGAATCAATTGCTCCTCCTGGGTTCGGCCTGGAAGAAGGGTCTCGGTGGGTCTCAGCTCACAAATGGCAAAGGTGAAAGGATTCAGTCGGTCATGAATGGAGTGGAGAGTGCTCACCATGGGGTGCTCGTCTGGATGAGCTACCTGCACATACAGGGAACTGGAACAATTTAGGGGAAAGTCAAAGCCCCCAATCCTGAACCAGCCGCCTTTTTCCTAACCCCGCCCCCCCATACCCCTCTGGCCCTGCCCTATCTCACAAGCCAGTGAGAGACTGCTCTCTAGTTGGAATGTCTTTCCCACAAGTGAGAAAGCAGCAGGATGATGGGGACTACACATAATGAGAACAAAACATTCAATGGCCCCATAACTGTGCGTCCATTCAGAAGGACATTATGCAGCACACTTACCAAGCCGCTACAGTAAGTTAACACACTGATGGGAAGAATCTATGTATCCTTTGAAACCTTGTATCTAGGCAGCCTTGGAACACAAATACACAAATGTGGGACATCTCTTAGGCAATACCAATAACTTGGGGCTGTTTACATGTATCCAGGCCACTTCGGAATAAACCACCTCATAGGAGCGCCGGCACCATTGGTTCACTGTCAGTTTAAATGCCTCCGTGTTTGCCATATACACCACCGAGAGCGCCATTTTAATGGGATGGAGTCGTTTCTTTTGGCAAATTGCTGCCATCTCACATCACAACCCATGGTAGTGTATCGAGTGCCAGTGTGTTAGGCCTCCAGGTCTCAGGTTCTGTGACTTTGGTTATACCGTGGGGGTTTGGTAGAAGGTAGTGGGGACCCTGAGGCGTGCAGACCAGAAAGTCAACTCTTCCATGTGCGTTCTGGGATCTCTCTTTGAATGAAAGAATCATCATTGTTGTCGTCATCCTCAGGTAGAAAACTTTGGAAGCTGTTCTGTTGCGAGTGAATACTGCTGGTGGTATATATTTCTTTGCTTTTCTTATTTTTAGGGACCTTTGCATGGTAACAATTTCTGTGTTCTTTAGAAGGTTGTCTGTTCCTCCCACTTATTTCCTATCTGAGCTCCTAATTTAGAAACAACCCGAAACCAGAACTCTGATTCAGAATTCCTTCTAATCCCACGTGGGTGAAAGGGGCTGGACTCGAATCCACTGATCCAAGCCAGCTTGTACATCTTCAGTTCTGCCTTGGATACGCAGTCCCCAGGGGCCTATTTTCTAGTTGTGTTCTGGACACAGCCAAAGCTCTAGATCCTCAGCTGTGACGAAGAAGGAGGTGTAAAGGGGCTGGCTGCACTGCCATTAAACTTGTACTGGCCTGAAGGTTGCACTAACTTATGGCAGCTGCCAGCAGCCAGAGGGGCCAACAGAGCAGCAGGAGGTCAGCTAGGTATAAACGGACCCTGGCCATGTACACAACTAAGGAGGTGGCACCGGATCTGTTACACTGCCTTTACATCCACAGAGGATCCCCCTATCTGGGGGGAATTTTACCAGGGCTGTAAGGCCATGCTGGGGGTCAGTGCAAAGTGGGCGCTCAGCAGTGCAAAACTGAGGCCCGAATCTCAGGAAGGGATTCAGTATCATGGTAGCCATGGTTTGGCTTTGCTCCCCAATCACGGTGGCCTAGATTTATTCTGGCTCTAAATGCCGATTTCCATTGTTACCACTGTATTTGATGTCACGGTTGTCCCTTGTGACATCCCAGCTGGCAGTTGTGATGTCATATATGGGAGGGATTGTAACTGGAATGACTAAGCAGCAGACTAAGGAGCAGACGAATTTGTCAGGGTATGAGTCCAGTGTTACCATGCGGCCTGTTTGGAGCACAGAGCTTGTCCTTCTGCAAACATTACAAAGTGCCTCCTCCACTGTATGGTGCTATGTGTAAGTGGGGGAATAATCCCGCTCTTGTGGGGAACTTTCCTGGCTTCTGCATGTCCCCGGTGAAGTGGGCTAGCGAAAGGATCTGAGTCCTCGCTCCCACTTCCTTTAGCCTATGGCCTCCCTGCCCTTGAGGACTCCCCTTCTACTCTCCTGTCTGGCAGAGTCCTCGTAACCCCAACAAGGCTGGCCCAGGACTCCTGGGGGGCTCGACCCCGAACCCTGCTGTGGTCACCTAGGACAGGGGCTAGGGTGTCCCCACTCCGGGGTACTCTCTCTGCCCTGGGCACTTCTCTGACCCACTGACCATTACATACAAGTTAAAGCAAATGCAAGTTATTTAATCAACAATTAATTTTAAATAGGATAAGGAAAAATGGGAAAGGTTAAAGGAAACACATCACCCCGCTCTGTGGCAGGGAACATCACAAACAGTCTCTCTGGAACATCAGGGCGGTTCACAGTCTGTTCCTTGTAAGTCCCAGGCCTTCTTCTCAGGGCCCGGCTGTGCTGCGGGGATGCTGTGGGTTGAACACTCGCTCTGGTGGTGGCCACACGCTCTCAGGCTCTAGGTGTTAGGACCCTTCTTTCCAGTGTCGCCCCCGCCCTGTCAGGGTTACGATCCAAGCCTGGCCTGCAGAGCCTCTTGGCGGAGACGTCTCCCTGTGCTGGGCCCACTGCCCAGGGTCCCCCTCGCTCTCCCCAGCTGCTCTCCAGCCCCAGCTGCACCACTCTTCTCAGCACGGCTGCTGCTGCTGCTCTGCCTCCAGTTCCCAGGGCTGCTTCTCTGGCCCCTCTGGCTCTGGTTGCTGCAGCTCTGCTCCCAGGACAGGTCTGCTCTGCCGGCTGCTTCTGTGACTCGGCTCCCAGCACTGACCTGCTCCCTGGGCTGCTTCTTTGGCCCCTCTGGCTCTGGTTGCTGCAGCTCCGCTCCCAGGGCAAGTCTGCTCTCTCTGGCCTGTGCCTCTGGCTCTGGGGCTGCAGCTCTGCTCCCAGGACAGGGTCTGCTCTCTCTGGGCTGCTTTTCCGGTCCCTCTGGATCTGGCCCAGCTCTGCTCCCCAGCTCAGCTCGGGCCCCTGCTTTCTCCTTAGCTCAGCCCCACTCTGTCTGCCCCAGGCAATTCCAGCTCACACGGAGGACAGGACCTCCCTGGCCTCCTGACTCCCTGGTTAGCCTGCCTGCCCTGTCATTCAGGCTGACCTGGAGCATTGGCCTCTCCCCATTGTTCCTGGGGACTGTCCATCTCAGGGTCCTGATTCCCCATCGACCCTTCCCCCTTTTTAGTACTGGGAGCTAGCAACTAAACCTCCCCCCCCCCCGAATGTTAGTAAGGGGGCAACAGTCCCCTTACACAAGGAACACAGCTCCCGTCATATAAAAGAGGGAGAAGAATAAAGACGCTGACAGCTAGAGTTCAGTGAGTTGCGCCCACTCACACCTGGGCTGAATTTAACTCCATCTTTAAGTTTGCCAGGAAGCAGTAGCAGCAGGTCTGTGTGATGGTTATTCAGTTCCGTCAGCTGGCCCGAGCATCGCTCTTTTTCTCCTTCTGCAGCGACCTGCTATGGTGATTATCTTGTCTCGTGACGCCCACGTGCTCAGCAGCAACTGCATGCCAGCTCCACTGGAAATGTGGGTCACACACCTGCCACTACAGGGTGTCACCACGATGCATTTCCTCACCCTGTTCGCTCTGGCTACCAGTGCCACCAAGTGTCTGGCCAGGATCTCTTCCGCCAGCCTGTGGATAGCGGCTGCTTGTCTTCTGCCCAGTGGCATGTCCAGGTGATTCAAACACACAACGCTTCACTCGCTCCTTGCATCTGTAAGGAAACCCTGGGTAATTCTATCTACAACGAGAACCTGCTCACTCACTGCTTCAGGGAGCATGGAACTAGGCCTCAGGTGTTCTTTAGAGACGAGGAGTTAACGTTCCTTTTAATGGTGTCCCTTTCTTTCTCTTAACAGGAGAAAAAGATAAATACGCTCGCAGCTGAGGCTGCATTCGGCCTTTCTCTCTCCCCTGGACTCAGTCGGATTACACGCCACCTGATGGGTGGGAGTAAATAAAATGGATTAGAAGGGAAATGAACTCTTAATAGAGATCTTGTGTTCTGCAGCATTTTGGAGGGATTGCGCTGTGAATGCAGCCTGTCCAGACAGTGATTTGCGGTGCCTTCTGATATTTCTCTGCTCTCCTTGCTGCAGCGAGGGTAGTGCTTGGACGGAAGAGCCCGGCTTTCCGTTAATTTAGAGGTGCCAGTGACTAACGGCTCTGATCTCAAAGGGCCTACAAAGAAGCATTTGGTTTCAGAGACAAAGTGCCATGTTTAAAGTTTGGAGTCTGATTCTAATCTCATGTATGCCAGCGTAGCTCTGTTGATTTCACGGGCGTCACTCCTGATTTACACTGATGGACACTGGTGCTGGAAGTAGGGGTGCCGCACGCCCTGGCTTGAAGTAGTTTCCATCGTATACAGAGTTTACAGTTTGGTTCAATGGCTCTCAGCACCCTCACTATACAAATGGCTCCAGCCCCCCTGCTGATGGAGATCAGAATCGGCCCAAGGTAGATGAAGAAAGAGAGAGAAAGGTTAGCTGCAGCCCCCTACGAAACGGAGGAGAAAATAAGACACTATGCTCCTCTAGTGTCCTCCCACATAGAAAGGGGCTGGCAAGGTGTAGCTAGCAGTGTTCTCGCTTCCCCTGCTCAGAGCCTGGAAAGCAGAGTCACCCAAAGAGGAGGGGTGGTGTGTGAATGCACCTCCCGCCCTGTGGAGGAGTGAGCCGTACTGAGCGTGGTTGCCGACAGAAAGAGGTACAAGAGAAGCGTGAAGAGAACAAAAGCACATCTTTCCAAACCCCTCATGACTTGCCATTACTTGTGCGGGAAAACGAAAGAACACACCGCCAGCAAAGTCGGGTCATAGGAACAGTCAGAGTGGGTCAGACCCAGGGACCTCTCTAGCACAGCCAGACCTTGTCTCTCTCAGTGGCCAGAGGAAACAAAACAAAAAACCATCAACCCAGAATGGACAGTTTTGGAATAAGCTGCTTGTAGATGAAGTTTCTGCCTAACCCCAGACAGCCAGAGGTTGGCTTATACCCTGACACATGAGAGTTTATAGATCTTCTTGAGGCTATGTGGGTGTTGTGGTTCAAAAAAACCAGGGCACTTTCTTTCTCAGTTTTAACTGCAGAGTTTTGTGTTGCATTTCCCCTTGCTCTTGTAATGAGAGTGAAAGGGTGAGTAAACATGCCCTGTTGACCTTGTCTGTACCATCCATTATTTCCTATACCTCTTCCTTGTCCCAACTTATTGCCCGCTGTCTAAAACAGTCCCAGCTTTAGCAGACCTGTCTCCAAGTGATAATTTTTCTATTCATCTGATCGCTTTCATCTCCTGTCTCCTGGTTCTGTTCTATACAGGGCCCTACCAAATTCACGGCCATGAAGAATGTGTCACGGACCATGAAATCTGGTCTTCTCTGTGCTTTTACCCTACACCGGGGTGGCCAAACTGTGGCTCGTGAGACATGTGTGGCTCTTTTACAGTTAAAGTGCTGCTCATGGAACGCCTTCCCCCCGCATTCTCCATCTACCAGACTGGGCCGGGGGGAGCTCAGGACCTCTGCCTTGCAGCGGGGTGGTGGGGTAGGGGCTTCTGCCCAGTGAGGGGCGGGTCTCGGGGGCTTCAGCAGGAGTGGAGCCGAAGCCATGAGCCCCGGCAGGCACGCGCAGGCTCTCGGACTTCTGAAGCTTGTCGTATGCGGCTCGGAGGGTCAGTATAGTAACTTCTTCACCCAGCCCGCTGCCGAGGCACCCTCATGCCTTCTCTGCGTTCTGACTGCGGCGGCGGTCCCACTGCAATGCCTTCCTCGCAGTGCCTGAGAGACTCCCTGTTGGATCGAGCTTACAATGTACCTTTCAGTCCGCAACCCTGCCTGGAGCAGGAAACTAGAACAAGCCTTTGAGCTTTCCCGGCAGTGTGTATTTTGATTTTCACTCTCTGATAAAGGTGTCTGGCTGCCTGGGTTTCTGCCCCAAGGACTTTATCAAGGTGAACAAACCAAATAAAGGGAGGGGTGGGAAGTGGAGGGGCAGGGAGGATCCCATCCATTACTAATCGTCTCTCAGTGGAAATGAGCAGAGTAGTGATGAGTGCAGGGCAGGAGGGAGGGAGACCAGAGAGATTAACGCAGGCAAACCAGCCTCGGTTGGCGGGGATGGCCAGGCCTAGCCTTCCTGAGTTGTGCTGCAACCTGTCGCTTGGCCCCCCCGCTACACACACACTTCTACCACCGTCCACCCCAAAGCTGGCCTGGCCCCTCAAAGCTCGTGACGTGGGGGCCCAGAAGCATTTGTCTGCCTGGGGCCCAGCAAAGGAGGCTTGCTAACAAAGGATTCAGGCCTTGAGCAGCTGGGTAGCACTGGACACCCCACCCACCAAAATGAAGTGAAAAGCCCTGCAGCTCCCACCTCCAGCTCTAGGGGAAATCAATGAGCTGATACAACTAGGAGAGAAAAGCCCCCAAGCTGCTTTGGGGCAGTCCTTTCTGTTTGTACAGCGCCTAGCGCTGGGAGGTCCTAGTGCATGACTAGGGCTCCTGTAATGGTACTGCTGTTAATAACAGTCCTGGTCTCAGCTCTGTGAGCGTCGCGAGGCTCAGCGGTACCTAGCATCTACCTACTCTGTCTGGTCCATCTCTATTGCAAAATGGCTGCACCCTGGGATGCCACCACTCACCAGCCAGCCCACCAGCCTGATCCAACAGTCAGCGGAAAGACTGCAAATGGCTCCACTGCGGTTTGGCTCAGGCACCTTCCGCCAGTTTCATGCCACAGCGAAGTTATGCCCAGGCTGAGCAAGAGCAAGGTCCGCACCTGGTAGATGCCTCCATGTCCCAGGAACAGAGCGGCCAGGGAGGCCAAAATAATTTGTCAGCGCTAGAGGCTGTGCTGGAAACACTTCGAGATAAGGAGCAGATATAAAAATAAACCTGATCTTGGGAAGTTTAATGAAGCATAATCTGAACGGACTCATTTGTTTACACACTATTCCGTCCCTTCGCTGCCTGCACGGTACAGCCCCCTGGGATCTGTAGTTTGTGTTGATCAGACGCCAGAGCAGAGTGAGACAGGTCATCTCTGTGTGTCTATATTTCAGGCAGCACTGCACATGCTCTGTTAATAACTGCCCACAAACAATATTCTGGAAGAAAGGCAAGTTTTAAAAAAAAAAATTGGGGCAAGGAGGAACATTTCATTTGAAGAATTGTCGATCAGTTGCCCAGGTCCCCTTCCTGGTGGAACAGCCACTCATTTGGGGAAAGGAAGGTCTTGCCAAATCCAGCCACTAAACTTGTGATTCCCCTCGGCGGAGGATGTTGGACGGGGCAGAGGGGTATGTCTTGAAGGCCCTTAGAGTGGGGGAATCAGGAGAGTGAGAGGATTGTAAAAATGAACATGCGCTTTGGGGCTAATTGGAGAGCTGTGGGGAGTGAGGTAGCCAGGGGGCTATTGGTGGATTGAAGGATTGGGGATAGATTAATACCCTAGAGAAAAGGTTTAGGAGAGGGGGAAGCAATGGAAACCGGTGGGAGAGTTGTGGGGTGGGAGGGAGCCAGTATTAGCCATAATTCATGATGGGGGGGCCTCCGGGGATGAGGGCGAGAAAAGAGGCATGTGGGTGGGGGGCTGTTTCTGGGAGCTGTGTGAAAGGTCAGGCTGGCGGTGGTTTTCTCTCCGTCAGGTTGTCTGTCCTTAGTCCCTAACTGTCTATGTGGAAGCAGGTGTGGCTCCCAGCCAAACTATATAAATTAAGCCCCGATTAGAACTTGTGTGTGTCTTAAACAACATGGAAAGGAGGGGAGATCCCAGTCATTAACAGAATGAGTCTTACTGGGTAACGTGGCCTTGGGAACAAGTGGTAACTTAACAACATGGGCGACACGCACTGGCAAAGCATGCAGGAGGAATGGCATGCAATATTTGATTGCATGCTCTAGGCATGTTGGCTCTGCATGTGTAAAAACAATAATTAAATGTACTATGTGGGCGGATTATTAAAGGTTTGATGGCAAATGATCCTCTTCAAAACCTTTCTGTAGGCTGAAATCTAGGTGTAGACCAATAAAAATGCAAACTGCGCCCAGACAAATGCAGTGTGCCATATTTTCCCTACCCTGTGTAGCACAGGAGGTGGTTGTGTTTCAGCAACCTCCAAGTCGCTAGCCAGCTAGATGTCGGTGTTACGCAGGCTCAAAATGGGCTCAAGCTGTGGACTGGTGTCTGGTGTCTGGCTGAGGATGTATCTTCCAGAGATTAGCCATTAGCAGTTGGATCCTGACCGCTCAAACCAATGAGAGATGCAACCACTGATGTCAATGGGAGCAGGATAAAGCCCAAAGTGTACAGCTGGGTCCCAAAATGTTGAGGGGGTTCAAAGCTGTCACAGTTCCGGTCCCTTTTTAGCATATTCACTACGGCCCAGTTTCCGCTCGCAGCCCCACCAGTGAACATCCAAGCTGAGTGCAGTGGAATTAGGCCAGAGTTGCATGGATGTAAATGAGAGCGTGGCCCTGCATGTCTTTACACCAGAGGTGTTAATTTCCTTTTCCATTTCATTTTAAAGATCTGCATTTGCAATACGGCAGTGCTCTGCCTGGAGTGGGACTGAGTCATAACCAGGGTGCTCCCTGCTCCTGGTAATGGGAGTTTGTCGAGAGACAGAACAGCTTCGAAGCAACGAGACTTTTCAAAATGGCTTATCTCCATTAAATTAGTCACTGGTGTTTCTCTCCGAAGCCTGGTAAGCGCCGGCAGTTGGTCACACCCACGTGATTCTCTCTTCTCTCTGAGAGGCCCCACAGTCAAAGCAGCCAGGCTAGTAAAAATGCTGAAATCAGACTTTCCTTTCTCTTTGCTTCCTGTTTTGTTTTTCAGTCACATAACACAGGGCCAGCATGGGCAGGGAAAGGCAGAACAAGCCCTTAGCCCAGAGTGCGTTTCTGACATTCTTCTGTGCGCATCATGGTCCTAATCTCAGCTGCAATCGTAAATGTGGTGAGTCGGTAAGGCAGGTTTGTTTAACAAGGAACTTGCAGAGAGATTAAAAGAGAGGCGGCTTTACAGTGTGATGAAGTGGATGATCCAAGAGGGCTGGGAAGTTTGTCCCAAAGTAGGGAGAGCACCACAAGCCTGGGAAAAGCATTTAATATTTATGAAGCACTTTCCCATCTTCAAAGCCCAATCCAAACATTAAAGGCCTTCCCCGAACACCCGAGGCATCAGTGGTGTTGTCCCCATGGGAGAGACTGAGCCAGAGAAGGTAGAGGTATAAATTTTCAAAGAGACCTATTAAGTTTGGGTGGCTCTGTTTTCCAGGGGCACAACTTCAGAGGCCTCTGCCTGGCTTCTGAGAGGGGCAGAGCACCCGCAGCTCCAGCTGAAGCCGGTGGGGGCCAAGCACATTTGAAAATCAAGCTGGGCACCCAATCTGAGTGGGCTCTTTGACATACAGAGGTCAAAATGAAATGCCCGAGGCCCAGAGCAAGTCGGGGGTAGGGCCAGAAATGAAGCCCCAGAGAGCCTGTCTAGGTCCCTCTGTGCCCTGGGACGGTGGCCTAGCGTTCTTCTCCAAGTACACACCCAGGTCCCTCTCAGAAGTGGGTCCCAACAACAGGTTTGTGTCCCGGTCGTGCTGTGTAAGACACCAGCCTTCCTCACCTGGACGCCCAGTTGGCCTGCTGCCCCTCCTCGCAGCCCCCCGTGGAGCGCTGCCCGGTCAGAGCCGTCCTGCTGTTTGGGAGATTGGCCTTTGCCGTGAGCCCGGCAGCCTGCTGGCATAGCGTGCTCTCCAGTGAATAGGAGCATGGTGGGCACCAGCAGCTCTGGGGTATGTCCAGCAAACCTGCTCCAGCTCCCGCCAATCAACCCCTAATTAGTCAGAGATCAGCAGAAGAGGCAACAAAATTCAGGGGAGAGAGAGACGCCCTAACTTCCCAAAGGTCTCTCACCCCCCATGTGTACATGTTGGGGGGCTTCCCACTTCCACACCAACCCCAAACTGTAGCACTAGAATCATAGAATCATAGAATATCAGGGTTGGAAGGGACCCCAGAAGGTCATCTAGTCCAACCACCTGCTCGAAGCAGGACCAATTCCCAGTTAAATCATCCCAGCCAGGGCTTTGTCAAGCCTGACCTTAAAAACCTCTAAGGAAGGAGATTCTACCACCTCCCTAGGTAACGCATTCCAGTGTTTCACCACCCTCTTAGTGAAAAAGTTTTTCCTAATATCCAATCTAAACCTCCCCCACTGCAACTTGAGACCATTACTCCTCGTTCTGTCATCTGCTACCATTGAGAACAGTCTAGAGCCATCCTCTTTGGAACCCCCTTTCAGGTAGTTGAAAGCAGCTATCAAATCCCCCCTCATTCTTCTCTTCTGCAGGCTAAACAATCCCAGCTCCCTCAGCCTCTCCTCATAACTCATGTGTTCCAGTCCCCTAATCATTTTTGTTGCCCTTCGCTGGACTCTCTCCAATTTATCCACATCCTTCTTGTAGTGTGGGGCCCAAAACTGGACACAGTACTCCAGATGAGGCCTCACCAATGTCGAATAGAGGGGAACGATCACGTCCCTCGATCTGCTCGCTATGCCCCTACTTATACATCCCAAAATGCCATTGGCCTTCTTGGCAACAAGGGTACACTGCTGACTCATATCCAGCTTCTCGTCCACTGTCACCCCTAGGTCCTTTTCCGCAGAACTGCTGCCTAGCCATTTGGTCCCTAGTCTGTAGCTGTGCATTGGGTTCTTCCATCCTAAGTGCAGGACCCTGCACTTATCCTTATTGAACCTCATCAGATTTCTTTTGGCCCAATCCTCCAATTTGTCTAGGTCCTTCTGTATCCTATCCCTCCCCTCCAGCGTTGGCATGGCCCCGCTTGGGCACCATTATGGCACCTTACGTGGTGCAGAAAGCGCCCCTGAAAAACACCTGCACTGCGAGGGATCTCTCCTCTGTCCAGCTTTCCCTAGCAGCCTCTGAACTGCTCTAACTCCCACTGTGGGGATGGGCAGCCTCGGAATATCAGTTGGCATAATGGAACTGAGACTTAAGGCTGCTTTGTCCCCCCGGGTGGGCGTGCATGGTGCTTTGCTAGAGGCCGTTTCAGGCGTTCATCCTCACCTGCACAGAACATCACTGCCGGTGGGGATGAGCACTACACACAGATGCCTACATGCACTGGGAACCAGGACCGCGCACCTCTGAATCGCCTTGGAGGTTTTGTAGCTGCCGCTGTCATCCACGCCCATGGTGATCGGATTATTATCAGCATGGGAGATCCTCTGGACAGCGAGATGCATCAGTGATTCCTGGGCTTCAACGCTTGCTTTGCATCTCCATTCTTCCTGGCCATCTTTGCTGCGGTCTTCAGAATTAGAGGTGGCAAAATTTAAAATCCGCTGTTGCTTCCTTTTTAAACGCCCTAATACATGCACTGGGGAGAGAGAAGCAGAACAACAAAGGAAGGTGGCCAGGTAAAAGCAGCAGCGCCGAGAATAAACCTGCTCCCCTGCCCAGAACCCACCGTTTTGCCTGTTACAATCAGATTACAGGCCGGCGTGGCTTTGCTGGAGCATCTCGCTGCACGGGTGGAAGTGTGAGCCTGAGGGTCATTGAGCAGTGCGAATGTTCCCAATGTATCACCATTGTAGCAACACCTGTGCTAAATAAACTTGTGCTGAGCCACGGGAAAAACGTGCCGTGTTCAATAGCCCTCGACGTTTCTCATTTCTCATCTGCTGTGCGATGGTCCAGTAGCTGAACCCTGAGCTGCAGGAGCCATCAGCGAAGGAGCAGGGACACTGGTTCCAAAACCTCGTTCAGGGCATAGTTTTGGACACTGCCTGCAGGCCGGAGGTTCAGCTCCTCCATCCCTCCCCGAGCCGGGGTCCTTGCACTGTGCAGCGTTGCTGACTGAACCATGTGGTCTCCGGGAAGCGAGGTCATAGAGAAGCTGTGTTTATGGTAACAACATGAGTCCCTTCCCATGCTGCTGTTGGCTGATGGTTCCCATGTGTTGGGGGAGAATTGTTCTGTGCTCTGGTGGTGTCTGGGTGGGGTTTGCAATGAGTGCGGTGTGGCTTTAGCATGTAACGCGGTACAGCTCTTCGTATGTATATGCGAGGCAGAGGGACGTGACTACCTAGCACTCCCTCAGCTCCTTCTGGCCAAGGGTCACACCGAGGCTTTGCAGCAGCCCTTTACAAACATTAACACAGGCTATGCTGCACCCCGCTCAGGATTTTGATCCCTGTTTTATACATGGGGATACGGACGGTGCAGTGGGTAGGGTGCCTGCCGCGGATGCAGGAGATCCAGGGTAAACTCCCTGCTCTGCCATTGACTTCCTGTGTGATCTGGAGCACGTCACTTGGTCTCTCTCTGCCCTGGTTCCCCCTCTGTTTAATGGAGCTAATGGCACTGCCCTGCTCTGGGGCGGGTGTGAGGATATAAACACAGCAGAGGCGGTGCGGGTCCCAGAGGCTGTGGTGACAGGGCCTATAAATGCCTAAGACAGACAAGTGAATAGTACCACGGCTGGTAGCAACCCAGCTCTCCTCACCCCCCGTCCGGCACTTTAACCACATGCTTCCTCCCTTGCTGGCCTTCATAATGAGGCCATCTAGGTATTAAAGGAAAATGCTGCCGTTGTATCTTGCTGCAGGAAGAATGGGAGGAAAAAGTCCCCCGGGGAGCAAAGATAATGGCCCATGCTGGGAAGTTCCTAATAACCTACCCACTATGAGCTATGAGATCAGGGATACATGTCCCACCCACAAGAGAAGCTGACCGTAGGTGTGGAAAGTCTGGGGTGGCCTCTCCGGCCATAACTCATTCCTTCCCAGATGTGCCCAGCTGCTCAGCAGAGGGGTGCTGGTGCTGTTCTTTTTGAGGTTACCTGACTGGGTGAGCCCCTGCACCTGGAAAGGCCCACATGCTAAATTCACCCCTGGTACAATAAGACAGACTCAACGGGGGTGACCCCACACCAAGGGGAGCTACAGCATGATGCAATCTAACACAGCTGGGAGCTGATTGCTGCTCTTCCGTGGCGGGGGATGGAAGAAGGTGAGCACGTACGTGTGCCCTGAACATACGGCAGGAAATGCATCCTAGGACTATTTGTTCTAATTTGAAAGCAAATTTGTATTGACTCCCCTGTCCGAGTTGCCAGGGAGCGTCCTCAAACTCGAGCCCTGTTAGCGAGAATACTCAAGAAAACAGAGTCCTGCGTTCAGATGCTCGCATCACGCACCTTTTGAGATTGTATACGCAGTTTGAACGGCATGGCACCAGATCCCACACTCAGCTCACCTGGGTTAGTTCCGTATGGCATGTGTCTGGTTTCTGTTCCCTGATTGGATGATTCATATCACTAAGCAATTCAGGATGAAGTGCATGTGACTGGAGAGTTGGACACTTGTGCTACCCTGTGATGGTAGATTAAGTTAATACATTTAAACTACAAAAGCTAGTTACATAGATTATGGTATATTGTGAATTGCATAGTGTATTTTAATCCTAGTCCAAACTATCTGTAGATCAAGAATTATCGACTGCAGAAACTGACAGATAATTCAGAATAAATTTGAGATGTTCACAATCAGGTTGCGGGCAATTTCTGAATAAGAGGAGGAAAAGGAGAAAATCCTCACAAACAATTAGTTGCAAGTATTCACTTCAATTAGCTGAATTATTCACTCAGCTTCTTTATACAGTGTCTGTGTGGGTCTCTTCTCTCTGGCCCTTCTCATCTGAGAGGAAGGTTTGGTGAAAGACACAAAATGGCAAACTCCCACCATGAAACACTGAGATTAATTAGTGATGATGGAGCAATGATTCATCACTGGGATGAGCCCTGAAAAGTGCGTGCGCTTCTCCGAATCACTGGCTGGCCAGCCTGGTTTGGATAAAGTAAGACCCGAACTAGAGTCATCCACCCCTTAGATCTGAAACGCTATTGAAGGTCTGCAAAAGCCCAGGACTCCTCCAAACAGGATTGTTAGTCTCCAGTAGTGGGTCCCTTCTGCAGGCGGTAGCAGGCGTTGTCCTCCCGTCTGTTTGTTTGTAATGCTCATAAGGAGGCTCCTAACCCAGAGGGAGCTGGCATGTCACTCAGCTGCTCCCTGCAGAGTCGATCCACCATTTGGGGTAGTGGGGGAGGCAAGTACCAAACCCACTCAAGATGAGATCCACCAGATGAAGCCCCACAGAAGGGTGTGGCTTAATGGCAGGGACTGGATGGCAGGAAGATTGTGGTGTGGGATCTGGGGCTAGGCGGGGATGCTTTAGCATGCACACGCTTCACATGAGCCAGCCTCAGAGAATGCAGAATGGTCGTAGTGGGTGAGACCATCTAGCCCAGTATCCTGTCTTCCGACAGGGGCCACTACTCCATTTAGTGCGGCATGCACACTGATTACTCAAATATCCAGATCTCTTCTCTGTTTTCTCTCCGCTGTCTAGCGGGGTCAGGTGCAATATGGCAGAGAGTATTTACTGACAGACACTGAGGTCTGACTTTTGATCATTTTTTTTCCTCCCAGGCAAAGCAAACGCACAAAAATTGCTATGGATTGATTCTGGACATCAAGCTTAGCTAGGTCGTATTTGCCGAGTTTTTAATGCCTGGCGTCTATAGCTTGCACTTCCATCATTCCATTATATGGATGACAGGCAGGCCAGCACCACAGCAAAGGAACAAATTACCTAATAAATCAAGCACCTAGGATATAAAGTGAACAGTGGTATTAGGCTGCTACAGAGAACTGATAGTAACAGATAAGTATAGATCCATGCTAAAATGGGGAGGAGATGGAATCATTAGTTCATTTCTTTATAAACAATTACAGAAAACTGATACACATCTGAAATGGAACGTGCTATGTTATTAACTAAACTGTGTGTTTGTGCGGGGGCACATGGACATGCATCATTTAGATAACATTTGTTTCATAAAAAGTACAGTCTGAAGTGAATTCCTCTAGCGCAGATATTTGGAGGGAGTTAACAGAGCTGAGATATTTTTATTGGGCTCTTTAAATCCTTGGTTCAGGTTCTCATTACTTTAACAGGAAATTCTATGGCGTTAGGAATAAGCCAGCTACAAACCATCCGGACTTTGTGGCCTTCATTGCAAAGCATTGATTTCATTGTGGGATTATAATTATCAGCTACAATCCCATAATTACGCACCACTTAACTTCTTGGCTTTAATATCCGTGCAAGCCAACATTAAAACAAGAGAGCAGGATTTCAGTTCATGACTACAAGGGAAATATACTAGAAAAAGCCATTTTGAAAAGGGGGTGGTTATTTCTGCAGTGTTAAGCCTTCCATCCTCCAAACAAATTGCTATTGTTTTCCATGAGAACCAAACAGCAGTGCCCTTAGCCTTTGGTACAGTCAGAGCAATAAAGACAGAAGAACAAAAGAAGGGAATCGGAAGGAAGTGCTTCATAACCTTCTAAAGAATCAGTCTCAGAATAAGAGCTTCTGATTTTATCACTTTTGTTCTTTCAAGTAACCTACCCTTAACCTTTGTGTTTCCTTTTCTGGGACAGCAAGATAGCACTGTTAGTGCTTATAATTCTTGACTCCATGGGTCTCCTTCAGTGAGTTAATGGGGAAGCATTGGATTTCATTTTCTGAGTTATTTGCTTTGCATATCAACTGATAGTTCACCCATAACAGAATTGCTTTCATCTAGGCTTTAGCAGCTCCAGAGGCCTTGCTCAGCTATGGATTCTTGCCCTGCTTTCCGCTGTCCCACTCCAAGGGACGTTGTTACGTACTAGGCCTGACAGATTGCTACTCTGCGCCGGGCCTCTTGGAGATGCGGTCCGAGGAGAGTGCGTGCCGGGGGGCAGGGTGGGTATACCATCTCTGCCTCTCTGGGCTGCTTCTGGAGCAGCACAGCCCCTGGCAAAAGTAAGAACAGCCGCAGGGGTTGCTCTGATGTCCACCGTGGTGTGTGCCCCCAGCAGGGATAGAGATAAATGAGGTCACAATGCAGCCCGCAAGGCAGTAGCCGCGGAGACCAGGCTGCCATGTGGCTCATGCAGTGTGCTGGTCTCATTTACCTCTGTCCTTGCTGTGCCAGAGCTCCCAGCTTTTCAGGCTGAAATAGGCTCTGAGCTTGCCCGGAATTTCAAATGTCCCGTCTCACCTTTGTGCCACTTAACTAGTCGCAAACTGCCCTACCGTTCGTTATTCCTGCTGAACTGACTGGCTTGTAATTGATAAATGATGCAAAAGTGTCTGCCAATTCTGAAATGTTGCGCTGATATCAGCCCACGTAGGGGGGCCTCGGTCTCGTTTTATCTGCCCCTCGCATTGTGCCTGGTCTCCTTTCTGGAAGTTGTATTGATTTAACCAGGCTCCTGGGAATTGGTTGATTTTTCTAATTTTATCCTCCAGATGACAGGAATCTGATAGTCGTCTAATGACTCTATCGTCTGCCCCTGCTAGCATTGCAAGGGGGAAAGACGGGTCCTTTGTTTTTTCTGATGTCAATCTAAAGCATTTTGAGGGCAAACCCAGCCCTCCTTGTGCGTGTCGGGCTCCTCTCACAGGGCTGGGGAGTCTGATTCAGACTAGCTGAGGGGCTGGCCCACCTTGCGGTTCTGCTGCGTGGATTGTGATGAAAGGGTGGGGTTCGGGAGGGCCGTCGCCTTGCGAAGGGGCAGCCGATTGCCTGGTTGGCGCTCAGCCCTGTGTGCAGCTCACTGTTTCCTCTCCTGCAGAGGGTTTGGTGGAGCAGCAGTGGCCACGCGCTGGGGCGGGCAGAGGGTCAGTCACTACGTGGATGTCACGGAGCCTGTTCCCGTGGAAGTTCCTGGGGCTCTGCTGAGCCCCTTGGGATGGGTGCAGCTGGGCGGAGGGTTTGGCGCCGGAAGCCTGGATCTGCACTATCGTGGAACCACGTAGTCAACTGGGCAAAGCAGGAGGGCAGCTCTGCTAGTCCCCATGGGCTCAGTGGGACAACGTGTGGAGTAAGGTAACTACTTCATGGGAGTAAAGGGGGCAGAATTGGGCCCTGGGCATTTATTTGCCCAAAGGGTTCCTATTGCTGGACTAAAGGCTGCCCCAGTGATCCTTGCCCTTTTACCAGTCTAACAGCAGAGATGATAGGTGACATCACGGTCAGTGATCATTTGCTGGGGCTACCGACTGAAGACGTGTTGCTGGTTTGGGGTCTGTTTTCTGGACACTGCGCACAAGGCTGCTGAGCGCACGACCCGCTCAACCCACATGTGAATGCTGCTAATAAGCTTTGCTTGTCTTTTCTGGACTCCGTATCATGGCCCATTCCATAATTATGCTGTGTTGTGCTGGCCCATCACACTGGGTTAGTAAAACCTCCCAGCAAGGCACTTATCCTGCACTCTTCACGTGGGTAAAACTCTCTTTGACTTGAATGGAAGCTTTTGCCAGAATACAGAATGCAAGATTGGGCCTCCAAATAGTTATTTCTCATCTACTAGAGAGAGAGAGAGAGAGAGAGAGAGAAAGATGCTTAAGTTGATCTGATGAGCCAAAGATGAAATTGGCATTAACATAAATGTTAGCACAAAAAAAGAAGCTTATAAAAAGATTACGGCTGTACTTTTTTTTACGCTTGTTCAGTTCTGCATGAGGATATTCTATCGACAGTATAATGGAAGAACTTGATTTGTGCAGCAGGTAGATTTTAATAATCTTAGAACTAGACATCTTTCATTGCAGCAAATCAAACGGTGTTACTCCCCCTCCCACCAACGCACACCTCAGGCCTTCAAATACATGAATTGTGGGAGAATTTGAAAGGTTATTACATTCGAGTAGAAGGGGAATCTGAAAAGCGACACACTAATGCTCACCAATTAACGTCTGTGGTCCCACCTAACTGATCGTAGGGGAGGGGTGTGTCTACATTGTCAAAAAATAGTCACTGGATCACCGCTTGCCTGGGAGAGAATAACTGTGTTTAGCCCTGTGGCTTCTGATGTGTGGAATTCTAAGGGCTGGGTTGAGCCCACCTTGACTGGCATACAAATGGAGCGGTTAGAGAGGAAGGCTACCCCCATTGGCACTAGTCTAGGGCTGGGTTCCATTCCCTGCTCTGCCACATACTTCCTCTGTGGCCATGGGCAAGTCACTTAGGCACAAATTTTTAAAGGCATTTAGGCACCTAGTGGGATTTTCAAAGCACCTGAGCATTGGAATCAGTAGGAGTTAAGTGCCTAGGTGCCATACGAGTACCTACAATAGAGCTGCATAGATGCCTTGCTCCTAGAGCAGCCTTTGTTTGCCAGAGAGGATGTGACTAGCTGACTGGCCCATTTTGATGCCGGGGCATGGTAAATCCATAGTGGGAATCCTTACCCACTCCCTGCCCTTCTGCAGCCCCCTGGAGCCTGTCACCTTCCCGTGCATCCAGGGTTTGTCTCCTGACCAAGCCTGCATGCATCCCCAACACCAATGGACGACCTTGCCCCGGGGGAATACCGCAGCTTACTCCCAAAGGTTTGTCTGCCTCTGAAAACCGAACTGAGAGGTAAGGATAGTAATAGAGGGTGTTTCTAATTTAGCACTGATACCTGCTAATTCCTTTCGGAGCCCAGCCAGATCCCATGTTTCAACAAAACAATGAAAGCTAGTTTCAGCTAAGGCCGAACCCAGTGGCTGGCGATGGGACACAGCATCTCTCCGCTGCAGGGTCAGATATTACTCACCCGCCTGACAAAAGCTCAGTGCCCATAACCAGTTCCTGAGTGCCCGTATTGAACAAAAGCACCATTCCCATTGGCACTAATGGGTGCCTGCTTGCTAGCCCTTTTAGCAGCAAGGCCATGGACTGAAGAAGATGGGCACGGTGCTATGGCACCATCTTGACCTCCGTATGGAAGTCAATGGGAGTATTTCCACTGATCTCAGAGAGACCTGGGTCAGGCATGGAATCGCCAGCAGAGAAGATTGGTGCCCAATGGGGACCGTGTAATGCCACCATTTTCTGTTCATTGTATCATAGGGGTCGCTCCCTGAGGGGTGCTGGGAGGCTGCAGTATTCTCTGGAAGGTTCTCGGCGATTGTTAGATGAACGCCTTCTGTTCCCGTGCAAACGTTGTTCATTATTAACTCCAGCAGCGCCATGGTGCAATGCTTTGCCTTTTTCATTTCATGGGCCTTGCGTGTTGCAGCAGAGGTAGAGTTGCAGAAGACATTGTCCGTGAGCCCTGGGTCAAGAATTAGGCACAAAGAAGGTAGAGAAGGATCCTTTATTTCATCTCCGCATTTCACTGTTTCTGGGCCCG
Organism: Lepidochelys kempii; assembly: GCF_965140285.1. Lineage (NCBI taxonomy): Eukaryota > Metazoa > Chordata > Testudines > Cheloniidae > Lepidochelys > Lepidochelys kempii. The sequence continues at coordinate 82,693,681 of NC_136389.1, read as the reverse complement.
AGGTTTTAAGCTTAGACCAGCCAGCAGGACAGATGGGCTATGGCAGGTGTCCCTCAGAACACTGTCTGGATGGTGCTCCCAGAAGAGGAAACACTTTATCAGCCATGAGACAGGACTCTCAGCCTCCAGCCAGGCTTTGGACCCATCCTGGGAGGGAAACGTAGCAGCAAGCAATGTCCTCTTCCTGTGATTTCCTCATCAAATGGATTGGGCTGAGCTAATGCATGAGGCCAGCCTAGGACAGCCATGCTGGCAGGAGGGAAGGGGCCAGTCTAACAGAACTCTCGGTGCTATGAGAAACCCGGATGAACCGGCAAGCACATTTTCATGTGAGAATTCTGCATAACTTGTCAGCGCATTAGGTAGAGCTACCCTGAGGCTAGCTCAGCTATTGTTTTTTCTCCTGTTTTAAATGAATGTGCATATTTTACTACTTAGAACTGGAATCCCCAGAACCCTGAGGGGTTGTAACTCGACAGGTGTCCATGTGTTAGTCCTGTTACATTGAAATATGCTAACTTTAACCATGCAGGTTTCTGGAGCGTGGGGCAGTGGTACTCCAGACGGATGGAGTGAATTGGGAGTTTTCCTGCTTGGGCATCGAAATCCAGCAAAGGGCTCTTTATGGAGGGCTGAGTCAGGAATGGGGAAAGGCCTCATTCTCCTTTTCCCTGGAGGTGTAGCCAGTCTGACTTTCTGCAGGGTGAAGCTGACTCCTGAGCAGAGGGCCAGCAATGGGCGCATGCCCCACGGTAAGTCTCACATACGCCCTGTTTTGAATTGCAATCCATGTATGCTGCACACAGGGCGGATCAGTTTTCTGAACTGGATGGTCTCTCTGGCAGGGGCTGTGTCCGATACAAGTCTCTTTCCTTTTGGTCAGGACTCCACTAAAGAGCACATTGATCATTCCTTCCCACTCAGATCCTGTTATGATCTGAAAATTGCTACACTCCCAAGAGCAGGCTGAGAATGAGAATTTGTGGGGTTCAATAAATATGTTTAGAAAACCGAGTGCTAATTATTGTCTGCATTCCAGGGCCTGCAATTTGGGCCTGGCGATGAAAGTTCTCGTGTTGCTAATTGTCAGGGCGATGTTATTATGAGCACAGGGTTCCCTATCCAAAGTAAAAGACCAGGTGTCTATTTAAGAAAGCACCTGTTTTTTTGATGACATATTAGGACCGTTTGTCTGGTGTGCTCGGCTGGGCTGGCTTGCAAGGGAAGATGTAAAAGGGCATAAATAAATAAAATAAAACCAACACCTTCTGTGGCAATTCACCCCCGCCCCCTCCACAAGACCCTTTCTCTTCCAGACAGATCACAGAGACCAATGTCATGCTCGGTGGTGCCTCAAAGGCAGGTCCTGCGCTGGAGGAGGTTTGGAGGCAGGTGGTCTCAGCAGCGGAGCTGGGAGTCATTAGCGGGCTTGTGTCTAGAGGTTCCCAGCTGAACCGATGGCCCTGGGGCCTAGACCCTGTCCCCACACACACCATGGTAAGAGCAAAGCTCTGCTCCAATGAGCTTGTGAACTAAATGGACAAAGGAGGGGAAGAGAAATCGAGGTGTACAGTGACTCGCCCAGGTCAACAGTCGTGCCAGGAATAGACCCTCCATCTACCAGTACATCGCACTGCCTCTCCGAGCACCTCTTCCTGCTCCCACTGACTTAATTGCCTCCCTGAGTTTCCAGGGGACCAGTTGTTGCCTCATCTTTGAAGAGGGCACAGGATGCGTTCATCTCTGATGTCCGCTGCAGAGGAGTGGCCCTGTTTCTACCCAGCCACCCTCAGTGTGGCTAATGCCATGGGAGCCAGAGCTAGCCACAGTCCTTATTCTCAAGAGACCACAATGACATGGCTTGTGGCTGAGCCCTGCACAGGGATGCAAGGAGTGGGAGAAGCTTCCCATATGCTCCCCTTTCCTTGCACAGCTGCAAGAAGCTGAACACGGTCTGTCAATCAAGGGCACCAAAAACTCTCTTGTTTTTCTTGGTAAATAACTTCCTTGTGACTCCAGCTTGGAATGTGTCTGGGAGAAACTGCAGGGCTATATAGGGGAAAAACCAATCCATGATTTATTTCCTGCTCGGTATAAAAGATACTGCGCTGGGTCTACTGAGCTTTTGAGTGTTTGTGTAAATCTGTCTCCTCAAACCATCTCAAAGAATTGACTGATGGCCCATACAATTTAGAAGAAGGCTAAAAATTTGAATCTTACAACCTCCTGAGAGAGAGAAAATGCAATACCATTTGTGCCGTGATCAGCACTACCCTGCAGGAAGCAGATGTCAGAACTATACTTTGGAAGGTGAACAAAATACAGTAGATTTTTGCTCATTCTTTCATAATTCTGCAAATTAAGTGACCCTCACCCTAATACTAACGTTCAGGTTTTTCCACAGGACTCCTGCCTCACTCAGTGCATAGGATGGACGGTGCTCAGTTAATGAGCAGCTTTTCAATATTTTTTTCCTCCTCATTATTCAATGTGTGGCCCCAGGCCTTAATTACTGCATGCTATTCAAACCTTGCTCTGAAGGCAAAATTGTAAATTTCCTCCTGGGCTTTTCAGTGGCACTCATCAGTAGAGCAGCTGAGTGCTTCACAACCATTAATAAATGTGAGATATATTATTAACACCCCTGTTTTACAGCTGGGGAACTGGGGCACAGAGAGATTAAGGTCAAGTGTCCACTAATTTGGGGTGCCCAATTTGAGACACCTAGGACAAGAGGTTTTCAGAGTACTTACAATTATACAGCACTCAACTGCCATTGACTTCATTTGCCGCTGTCAGTTCTCGGCACTTATGTAGATCAGACCCAGGGTCTGAGGTTGGGTACCTGGAAAATGAGGAATGCACAGTTAGTGACCGCCTGTGAAAAGTCTGGTTTAAGTGGCTTTCCCAGCATCAGACAAGGCCTCTGTGGCATAGGCAGAGATAGAAACAAGTTCCTTGACAGCAGTCAACTGTCTTAACCAGGAACCCATCCTTTCTCTTCCTGCAATCCCCTGTCTCATTCACTATGAATCTTCCAACTTCTGTCTGTAGGAACCCTACCTCTTTTGTTACAAACTGTCTCCTTCACTACACAGCTCCGAGTCATCCCTGGGGCAGGGTGCTGACTGAGGCAGAGGTCCTGAGAAAAAGCACTGTGTGATCATGCAATCAAAGAGTGTATCACAATGCATACACACAAGGGGGCCGAATTAAGGTTTTGTGAGTAACTTAAATTCTGGCATCGCCTAACTTTGAAGTGCTTGACTGTGCAATCTTAATAATGTCCTTTTAATGTAGCTTTTTGTGTGTCATTTCCTAGGTTTTTTTATAGTGCAAATAGAAAAATAAATTCCATTTTGTGGCCTCATATAGGCACTTACAAGAGTCACCAGCAGGGTTGGAACCTTTAGATCCACCATACAGACTTCTGCCACTTCAGCTAAGGGGGTAATTGGTAGCAGTAGTAGGTTATCATCCTCTATGTTGTCTAGCACTAGAGGGGGCTGGGACTATTTTTTTTGTCCAGTGGGTTTCATAGATATTTGCTGGCAGCAAAGGAATGGTGAGACTCGGGAATCTTGGGTTCTGTTGCAGGGTTTGGCAGGGAATGTACTCTAGCGGGTATCAACTCTTCCGCTCATCTCCTCCCAAGCCTGACCCTGCTGCCCCATCTCTTCGAACATGTCTCTTCCTCACCCCGGCTCCTCATCCTAGTCCCATTCTCCTCACCTAGCCAGTCCCCACTCCTCCAGCTTCTCATCCCCATCTCCATCCCAGTCTCCTTGCCCAGCTTCCAGTTCCACACACTCTCCCCCTTTCCAAAGCCCCTGTCTCAATCTATTCCTCCTGTCCCCCCGCACATCTATCTCTTGTTTCAAGTGCCCGAGTCTGGACACTGTATGGCTCACAGGCAGCTATGGGCTGGAGCATGCTCAGTACAGAAGAATCTTCAGAGTTTTTTGTTGCAACACTGTAGAAAGTCTCTACTGAGCATGTGCAAACTGCTTTTTTCAGAGGCTCATACCTTTGCCATGCCTGAGTGGATTTTCATGGGGATAGCAAAAGGCACATCCCAGCCTCGTAGGCCATCCCCCTGCCAAATTGCAAGTCCCTGCTTCAAAGCACGGAGAATGGTAGAGCTTTCCAAAGAAAAAAATACCAGAATTTTTAACATAGGCAACATAATGCACTTTCCCTGGCCTTATTACTGGAAATGGCTGAATACTTTTGTGTTCAAATTTTCCAAAAACAGTTCAGCCTGAGGCAGACGCATGGCATGGAAAATTTCAGCCCAAATAGTTAAAATTTAGCAAAGTTATAAGTAACTGAAAATGGGGTCTTATAATGGGAAGTGTCGGGTGACCTAAATTCCTACGGGCATGTAGGAATGTTATCAGGAGGGCCAAATCGCACCTGGAGCTGCAGCTAGCCAGAGATGTCAAGAGTAACAAGAAGGGTTTCTTCAGGTATGTTGGCAACAAGAAGAAAGCCAAGGAATGTGTGGGCCCCTTACTGAATGAGGGAGGCAACCTAGTGACAGAGGATGTGGAAAAAGCTAATGTACTCAATGCTTTTTTTGCCTCTGTTTTCACGAACAAGGTCAGCTCCCAGACTGCTGCGCTGGGCATCACAAAATGCGGAAGAGATGGCCAGCCCTCTGTGGAGATAGAGGCGGTTAGGGACTATTTAGAAAAGCTGGACGTGCACAAGTCCATGGGGCCGGACGAGTTGCATCCGAGAGTGCTGAAGGAATTGGCGGCTGTGATTGCAGAGCCACTGGCCGTTATCTTTGAAAACTCGTGGCGAACCGGGGAAGTCCCGGATGACTGGAAAAAGGCTAATGTAGTGCCAATCTTTAAAAAAGGGAAGAAGGAAGATCCTGGGAACTACAGGCCAGTCAGCCTCACCTCAGTCCCTGGAAAAATCATGGAGCAGGTCCTCAAAGAATCAATCCTGAAGCACTTGCATGAGAGGAAAGTGATCAGGAACAGCCAGCATGGATTCACCAAAAGAAGGTCATGCCTGACTAATCTAATCGCCTTTTATGATGAGATTACTGGTTCTGTGGATGAAGGGAAAGCAGTGGATGTATTGTTTCTTGACTTTAGCAAAGCTTTTGACACGGTCTCCCATAGTATTCTTGTCAGCAAGTTAAGGAAGTATGGGCTGGATGAATGCACTATAAGGTGGGTAGAAAGCTGGCTAAATTGTCGGGCTCAACGGGTAGTGATCAATGGCTCCATGTCTAGTTGGCAGCCGGTATCAAGTGGAGTGCCCCAAGGGTCGGTCCTGGGGCCGGTTTTATTCAATATCTTCATAAATGATCTGGAGGATGGTGTGGATTGCACTCTCAGCAAATTTGCGGATGATACTAAACTGGGAGGAGTGGTAGATACGCTGGAGGGGAGGGATAGGATACAGAAGGACCTAGACCAATTGGAAGATTGGGCCAAAAGGAATCTGATGAGGTTCAATAAGGATAAGTGCAGGGTCCTGCACTTAGGACGGAAGAACCCAATGCACAGCTACAGACTAGGGACCGAATGGCTAGGCAGCAGTTCTGCAGAAAAGGACCTAGGGGTGACAGTGGACGAGAAGCTGGATATGAGTCAGCAGTGTGCCCTTGTTGCCAAGAAGGCCAATGGCATTTTGGGATGTATAAGTAGGGGCATAGCGAGCAGATCGAGGGACGTGATCGTTCCCCTCTATTCGACATTGGTGAGGCCTCATCTGGAGTACTGTGTCCAGTTTTGGGCCCCACACTACAAGAAGGATGTGGATAAATTGGAGAGAGTCCAGCGAAGGGCAACAAAAATGATTAGGGGACTGGAACACATGAGTTATGAGGAGAGGCTGAGGGAGCTGGGATTGTTTAGCCTGCAGAAGAGAAGAATGAGGGGGGATTTGATAGCTGCTTTCAACTACCTGAAAGGGGGTTCCAAAGAGGATGGCTCTAGACTGTTCTCAATGGTAGCAGATGACAGAACGAGGAGTAATGGTCTCAAGTTGCAGTGGGGGAGGTTTAGATTGGATATTAGGAAAAACTTTTTCACTAAGAGGGTGGTGAAACACTGGAATGCGTTACCTAGGGAGGTGGTAGAATCTCCTTCCTTAAAGGTTTTTAAGGTCAGGCTTGACAAAGCCCTGGCTGGGATGATTTAACTGGGAATTGGTCCTGCTTTGAGCAGGGGGTTGGACTAGATGACCTTCTGGGGTCCCTTCCAACCCTGATATTCTATGATTCTATGATTCTATGGGTGACCTTAATAACAGTTAATAATAATAATAAACGACCTGTTACGCTATAAGCTTGCACAGACCTGAATTGCTTTTAAAAAAACTTTCATTTTAATTTGTCTGCTTTTGCTAGCCCATATGTTTGCCTTGAGATGGCAAGATTCCCCCCCCTATAAATAGACATTTCAGAACAACTTTTTGCTGCCAGTTATCCATCCACACAACATTAGCATAATTATCACTGTGAATCTCTAATCTCTGCCATAACATATTCAGGTTTAAAATGTGGATTGGGTTTCATAAATTGTATAATTTGGATCTGTCCTGAACTAACAAATCTACAGGCAAATCACACTGGAAAGTTATGAACTTTATATAGTTTTAAGCTATAATTGCTTGAGATTTGTATAATGACAAGTGAGAAGGGAACTATGAATAATGTCTGCCACATATCCCGGAGGCAGAAACATATCACAGCCTAACTGATGGCTGTCAGGATAACTGTGCATTAATCTTTCATCTTCCTTATTTTGTTTGCAAATGTCTCTGAAGGACTGTGCTGTAATTGAGCTGGTGACAGTGGCAGAATTGTCAGAGGAATTTCTCTGACAACTTCTCTGAGTTGTTCCTCTGACAACTTTCTCTGAGACTTCGGCCCTCCTGTTTCGAGCCCAGCACAAATTGTTTCTGATGTTCTCCAGGGACCCATCTAAGGTAGGGGCCTATTGTTTTGCATTTATAGGCTGCTTCTGCACGTTGTTATCCGTGTTCATGGTCTCTGCTGCCACTGATAGCACCAGGAGATGTCTCTTGGCCCTTCAAGAGCCAGTGATGGTCTTTGCTGTGGGGTATAATTGTCTTTCCACAGCAAGGCTTGGCTATCTAGCCACTTCCTTGCATTAAAATTCCACTAAGAGATTGCTGATTTGAGCCCCCTTCACGCCCCGTCTCTCCACCCTTGGTCATCCCCTGTCAGGGAGCTCAGTCTTCCTGTGTTCAAGCTCATTATCTTGGAACTTTAGAGGCTTCCTTCAGGGCCTCATAAAGACAGTGACACTGCCCGTGCTTATCTGAGGGTTGTGTCCCAGCTGAACCTCCTGCTCTCTTAACAGGATAGAGTCTTTCTTTCCCAGGTTTCGCTGTGGGTTTACACCGAACGCTGTATGTTTTACTCCAGAGGCAATGAGGGTTATTTATCTCACAGTGCAGGTGAATGGGCTCACCTGGATTCCATGTGGACTGCTGCTGGTGGCGAGAAGTTTCTGGGAACAGATAAAGAGAATAACGAATGTTAAAGCTTTCCAAAGCTCTGTTATCTACCTACCTGGGGGAAAGGCCTACGTAAACTAAGCCTCCTGAGTTAATTTTCTCCATGTGAAAACAACCCAGCTGTTATCCAGAATTGGGTTTTGAGCCATCATGTTTGAGAGTGAGAGGAATTGCCTGTCAGAGCGGTCGGTTTCTGGCAGACACAGTTTTGCTGAAGGATTGAAAGGCTGCACGTGTGCAGGCTTTAAATGGGCAGTGAAGAAAAATACATGAAGCCATAAATGCATGTGTGTTCCCTGCCCAGCCTCTGAGTGATACAGGGCTTGGAACGATGGTTTTGGTGGTTAGGTGACTCACAACCTCCTCATCTTGTGGCAACATTTCTGTAGCACTCAGACTACAAATGAAGGGCTGGATCCTGCAGTCACTGCTCTGGCAAAGCTCCCATTAACTTCAGATAGAGCAGCCAGTTTGTTTTTTCTGAAGATTTTGACTTCAGTGGGAGTTTTGTCTGAGTAAGGACTACACAGGAATGGGCCGAAGAGATGAAATCATGTTCCTTTCCCGGCCAAAGGTCTGGAAATGCACGGGTGTAAAGCAGGAGTACTTCAGTTGAATTCAGTGGCCTTATGCTGATCTAAAACTGTGATATGGCAGAATCAGGCTCCCTTGAGAGCACTGGAATGAGAGGGAGGTCTCTTTAGCTCTTTCTATTTAATTAGGGGGTTATTCTGTCCCCGCTGTGCATTTGCACAGCTCTCGTTAGCATTAATGGGACTGGGGGGGTGTGCGTGCACATGCAATGGGAGAAGAATGCATATTCCTACCTGGAGATCCCCCCAGCTCTGCTGCCCCAAATCACGGTTCTTGTAACTTGAACAGTGTTTGCGGCGCATTGCCCAGGACTGAAGTGTATTGGCGGAAAGAAACCTTCTCATATCATCAGTATTTTAACCCCCATCGAAAGATAAGGACCAACTGGGCTAAATGCTTCTCTTCTGATCTTCCCCTCCCACAAGAAAAATCAGTACCCATCTGCATTTTTGCAGCGTTGATGCAGTGAAAATATGGAAGTGGGAGGGCCAGGTACAAAACCCCTCCACATCCCAAACTCTCGGTGTGCGTTGGAATGTTTTCTGCCGTGCGAGGAGGGAAGAACGTAATAAATTGGTTCTAGCAATGTTCATGTTCAGCTGGAACATGAGCAAATGTTTATATTCAGGGTTCCAAGAGCCCGAGACTAGCCGGGTAGTACACAGCAGAAGATATGACTGTTCTCTGGAGCACAGATAAGAGACCAGGGGCTTTCCTGTATTCCAGGCCTTGTCTGATTGTGTGAGCTGAAGGAAGCGCTGACATGGCCAGCCAAACCCGTGGGATAGCCCAGAATGCGTAACTTGATTGCAATGTACCGGCACAGCGCCCCCAGTGTTATGTCTGCCCTTCAAGGGCTTTGATCAGGAAACCTCCGGCTAATTTTAGAAAGGCTGCAAATAACCCTAGAGAGGAGCCAGCTGCAGCTTGCACAGACGTGATGGCGTGAGAATGTGGCACCCCATGGTGTGCCGTCCGATGGGGGATCGCTGGGCCGTCGGTATAGGCTGACATTGGTGCAAGCAGGAGTTTATCCCCTCCCCCTCTAGGATTCATCTCCCCCCCGACCTTTCTTCATCTCCAACCCTTCCACCTGACCTGCTGACCGCATGCCCTCGTGGTGGCTGGATACCCTTCCCAGACTCTCCCATTCTTCTCCCTCTCCTTCCCCTCACAATACAAGCATGGTCTAGCCTCTCTCTGCCCTGGGAGTATGGCTACAATGCATGGCCCTGGCCAGCTGACATGGGCGCTCGGGCTGTGGGGCTAAAAACAGCAGTGAAGCCTGGCTCTGAGATCCCACAAGGGAGGAGTGGGTCTCGGAGCTGGCTCTAGCCTGAGCCCAAATGTCTACACTGCTGCTCTTAACCCCGCAAGCCCGAGTCAGCTGATCCGGGCTCTGAGACTTGGTGCCACGGGATTTTTTATCACAGTGTAGACAGAAAGCCAGTCCTTGACCCCATCTCCCTCTCCAGTTTCCTTCCCACCTCTGCTCTTCCTCCGAGCTCATCCAGCAAGCTCTGGTCTTGCATTTCTCTCCTGCAGTGCCATCCTGGAGCCCCTCTGATCCAGCTTCTGGCCTCCCCACACCAACGGAGCTCCTCTGGCCACGGGCGTGACCGCTTGCTGGCCACATCTCCGGGCTTATGGTCCATACTCAATCCCCCTTAAACCCCAAGTTGTTTCTGCTGGGGTGATTTGTTCGCCCCTCTCTTGGCTTTGTCCTCTTCTGCTTCCACCCTTCTGGCTGCTCCTTCCAAATCTACCTTGGTGGGTCCTTGTCCTCTGCTCCCTTTAGGCCCTTTCCCTGGGTGATCTCCTTTTCGCAGGAAGTTTCAGCTGCCATTTCCTCACTGGTGACCCCCAGACCTAGCTCTCCACACCTCAGCCTGCATCTCTGATGCCTCCTCCATAACTGAAATTCTGGCATTTCCTCCGCCCCCAAGCCCATAGCATGACGGTCGTCTTTGACTCCCTCTCTCCTTTGCACCCCACGGTCAGGCTCAGTCTGAATCCTACCCAGCGTTTCTAAGATCTGACCATTTACTTCTATCCTCGCATCTTAAGCTCTTGTCCAGGCCCTCGTCACCTCTGGTTGTTGCTACTGCGACCTCCACCGACCCCAGCCATTCTGTGGCCAGAACCCACAGTCAGGGCTGGTATGCGTGAGAAGGGAGTTTTGGAAGCTGCTGCTACAGAAGTGATCTTTAAGTGGCCAAGGGAGATCCCGAGCAGAATCAGCAGGACAGCAATGTGCTGTTCGATCATGTCTTTCCAGTCATCCTGCTTCTTAATGATTACATCCACAATGCAATAATTAGTGAGACAAACATTTTTCCAAGTGGCTGGTTAAACACAGGGTGTGTGAGGATGATGACTAAGGACATTAAAGAAATAAAGATCCTGGAACTTGAATTGGGAAACTCTAAGTTGGTGGGTGAAATGGAAGCCAGCCTTAGCATTAGCTGATTTTCTTTCTGCCTGCCTGCCTGCCTGTAAATGACAATGACCCCCGACTCCCCAACCACCCCCTCTCCCCTTGCAGAAGATGTCTTCCATTTTGGAGTACCTGGGCTCTGCACCAAGCAAACTCGTTCTCACTTGATTAGGAAACGTGACATACCCTACTGCAGCCAGTTCCATTCTGCGAGTCTTACAAACTGAACTGGAAGTAAAAGGAAAACGAACAACTTCATTCAAATCTCCCTGTGTATCCCAAAAGAGCATCTCCATAGATTAAAAAACCATTTGAAAGGTGTGTCTCCACCTCCCTGCTGCCAAGATACTGTGTTGAATCATGACAAATTAGTCCTGTAAATCCCAAGGGAATTGATACCTTGCAATCCACTGAGACTCAAGCAGGTATGGCGCAAGAGAACCCAGGTCTTTCACAGGCATTACCTGCCTTTCCTAAACATGACGCTTACACCGCTTTGCTGATCTTAAATTTCCCCGGAGACTGCCCCAACCTCACGGAAGCAGTTAATTACGAAGTGGCTCACACGAACAGGCAGGGCAGCGATGCCAGGAGCTGGCGTGGCGTTCCTGACAGCTGTCAATATCTAGCAATGACGACAATGTGGCAAAAAGGGGTGTGATGGGTTTTTATTTTTCTCCTTAGGGCTTGTGTGGCCTCTCTGGCACCTCTGACAACACCCTCTTCTGTCTGGTGCTATCATTCTCGCGGTAAGCGGTAAATCTTCCCTTGATGTTATGTAGCTCCCAAATCTCTCGCCTCACCGGAGCAGCCAGCGTTAAGAAATGGAGGGCTGAACATATTGTGAGCACTAATTTTGGGAAGCTACTGTCTTAGCTAGGGAAGTCACAGTCCGTAATTCTGTTGGTGGAGCCCCTAAAGCCCGTGCAATGTCTTCTTTTCCCTTCAAACCCGGCTCAAGTAGCTTGATGTGCTTGTGATACTGGCGTCGTCTTTCTTTCTTTCTTTCTTTCTCCTCTGGCGAAGTCATCCAGCGGGAGCGGGAGAGAACACCGCAAACGAAGGAACGCTGCAAAACATTTGAAAAGTTGCTGGTTTGATATTTTTGTTGTAATTTTGCTGACCCATATCCACCCTTGTTCACGGGGGCTCCCAGTCCGGTCACTTTCACACCTGCTGCCATTTAATTCTCTACATCCCAACTGGCTCTGCCGGTTTCGGTTTGTCAGTTTCATCTGCTCTGAATGTTCCACTCACCCCACCCCGGCTCTGTAAGGCCTTTAATCTTTGGGAATTTTTTCCCCCCTGACATCTCTGAGTCTCTTGTGAAATGCAAATTAATTAGATTCTAATTACTCGCTGTGTGCTGTTTCTGTTTCACTCTCTTGTTAGGTTAGTCTAACATCTTTGTTGTCAGCTGTATGTTGTATGTATTCAGTCCGTTAAAAGTGAGCCTCGTTCAGCGGGAGACAGGCAGAGCAAAGAGACAGTTTCTTCCCCTCCTGCTGGGATTTTGTCAGGAGCAGCTTTGTCAGCAGTTCCACGCAGCAGCTTAAAGGCAAACCTGGGCTCTTTTTTTTTATTGTTCATTTTTCTCCCCATTTTTTTATAACCTTGTGAGTTAAACAGTTTCCACATAACGTTTAGTGAGCATCAGTTGACACTACAAAGTCACCAGGCACAATTCAACGCAGTATTTTTCCCAAGCTGGCCTTTGTTTATTTATGCAGAGGGGACTTTTTTTCCTTCAGCTGGAAACCATGATACTTCTGTGCTGGGAGCCCTGCTAGGGCAGCCTGGTGGAGAGCCTTCAGCTTTAAGCATCCCAAAGCACTTTTAATTCTGTGTGTGTGCACGGCCGCTGGAGTGCAGCCACACTCGCAGTTGGGGAAGGCAGCCGACGGGTACCCAGCCTGCAAGCAGCTGTGGCATCACCCGCTCTCGCTGCAGAACGGTCATTGGATCCTGAATGCTCATGCAGACGTTGGTTCAGAAGGTTCCAGCCAGAAGAGCCTGACCTAGTAGTAAACTAGACGCTCCTTGGTTTCTCTAGTGTTGCCAAGTCTGTATTGCAGTTACTCAGCCTGGTCCGTCTACCTAGCCCGGTACAGCCGTTGTTCTGTATATTTGTCATTTGTGGTAGTCTCTGACACCCGGGCATGGACCAGGACCCCGCTGTGCTAGGCGTTGTACAGACAAAAGAACAAAAAGCTTGTCCCTGCCCCAAAGAACAGTTGATGCTCTCATAAGATGCAGGCGAGGTTCTAGGTAGTCTAGTTACTACTCACCAGGGACCAGACTCGGACCCTGCTGAGCTGCGAGGTCAGAGCCAGGCCCCAGCCCAGGGGGGCTCCATGCTGGTGAGAGATCTCTGGCTGAAGCTGATCTATATCCAGCTGGGCCCAGGTCCTCCAAGGTATTTAGGTGCCCAGTTTCCACTGAATTCCATGAAAGTGAGGTGCCTAAAGCACTTCTGAGAATCTGGGCCCTAGCTCTATCCCACCCACAGTGACAAACACAACCAAAGGACTGGAAGCCCGTTAGCGGAAGTCCCTTCCCCTCACCATGGCTCCGTGCCCATTCTCTGGACTCTTGGGATGTCAGTGTTGCACTCATCCTCCTGTCCTCAGTCTGCCAGCTGAGAGGGACCTGAATTTCTAGAGCATAAAAGTCCAACAATCCCTCTCCCCTAGGCTCCCACGCCCACACCCTCTTTATACATTCAAGAGTGCGAGGTGCTTTGATACTAGGCGATGGGCACCAGAGATGTCCCAGAGATGGCCAGATCAATACGTCATAAAGAAACAATGAAGGGCACAAGCCCAATTTATTTTCCTTTGCAAGTGGCCCTCAGTCCCCCACTTCAAGCCCAACTATCAGGCTCTCTTACTAAGCTAACTGGACTCTTGGCAGGTGGGGGCCTGTGGGATTTTCAGCGCACGGCCTGCTACATCGTTCTCATGATGCCATGTGTCCAGTCATGGTCCTCCCAGCCATCAGTACAAACCGAACAAGAAATCACAGAGACCCAGAGTCTGGAATTAAAGCAGAAAATGATCAGAACTAATCCAGACTGCTCTATATATGCTAGGCAGAGAAGCAGGAGAATGCAAGACCTTGTTAAGGCTGGCTAAGATACATAACGATGGAGACTGCCAGTTGGTCTTTATCCAGAGCTCAGGAAATTGGGGCAGAGGAATATTTAAGAAATGTGCTAGGAATGGAGGATAGTCAAACGGATTTGTTACATCCAGACATAGCAGGTACATCTAGTTGCACTGAACAAGTGGAGAGAGTACAGCCATCAGCTGTGAAGTGAATAGCAAAGCTGGCATGTCCGTGATCATAATTCGCCTGGAACATTCACACCCGCTTCAGATCAATGGGTGTGAACGTTCGCACCTCTTGAAGAGCTTATTATTTCAATCTGCCTGGCTGCAAATGATTGGTTTAAAAATTGTGGGCTGAATACCTGCTACCTGACTATTTAGTCTCATTATGTCCTTTAGCTTTGGCATGTTTCTCATTATGACACTTAAAGTTACTAAACGGGAAGGACTAGCCTAAATTGTAGTTTGGTTCCCTACATTTTTGACCCTCATAAAAGATGTGGACAATTAAATGAGTGTTTATCTCTGATAGCGTTTTCTTTTTAAAATGGAGTACTGAGACATTTCTGTTTCTCTGTATTTATAAATTGTACATGTTTCCTACAGGCAAAACTGTTGACACCAGATTAAACGAAAACCCAGGAATACTAATAAATGGCTTTCCTAGTTGCATCTGTGATCTGTATGGCCCACGGTTATGGGGAGATATTTGCCATCATTTGTATCATGGTAGAGCTGAGATCAGAGCCTCACTGAGCTAGACACTGTGTAAACTCCTAGTAAGAGACAGCCCATGCACTGACGATACATAGATTATAAAACCAGAACAGATCACTGTGATTATCTAGTCTACCTGTTGTATAACACTGGCCATAGGACTTCCCTGAATGAATTCCTGTTTGAACTAGAGCCGATCTCTTAGAAATACACGTTTAATCAACTTTAAATGTTGATTTAAAAAATTGCTGGTGATGGAGAATCCACCACGACCCTTGGTAAGTTGTTCCAAGAGCAGACAGACCCAGGCTGGGAGAAAAGGCATGCTAATATGCCCATTTTACAGATGAGAAATAGAGGCACAGAGAAAATCAAGGGTGAAATCCTGGCCCCAGTGAAGTCAATAGAAGTTTTGCCCTTGACTTCAGTGGGGCCAGGATTTCACGCTAAGCAACTAACCCACTGTCAAAGAGGCAGCCCTAGGAGGTGACCCCAGATCGGTCTAGTGCAGTGGTTCTCAGCCTGCAGCCAATCAGCACACAGCTGCAGCCCGCGTGACATCCTCCTTATGGGTAGTGTATGTATTGTGTGGATGCAGTCCGCACAGAACAAGACTGGCAATGTTTAGTCAACTGGAATATTGGTACAACAGCCTGTCCTATTGTCCCATTGTTCCCCTGTGCTCTCTGTCTGCAGCCACCTGTTTTGTCTTGTCTTTTAAGTTTGACTGTACGCTTTTTGGGGGGAGGGACCGTCTTTTGGTGCAGTGTCTGTGCACTGGGGCCCTGTCTGTGGGTGGGGCCCCCGGTGCTACAGTAACCCCAATAAATAATAGCAATCCCGACAGAGCAATGGCTTGAACACGCCCTGTTAGTGATGTGAGGTTTCCGGCAGGGCAAGAGGGAGAGAGGCTGGGGCATTGGTATTTTTAACTTTGGGGGGGGGGGGGGTTAGGGTAGGAAGGGATTAGCTAAGTGGAAAGACTGGCCAGGAGAGAGAGCACTAATGGGACACGGATGGGGGGGGAAGGAGGGGTGCGTGGAGCGCACGTGGACTGAGGCTAGGGGAAGGGAGGGAGAGGAGGGGAATGCAGCACATTTAAAAAACCAGAAGGATGGTTCTTCGGTTCAACGTGTGATGTTTGTTTGGTTCTGAGAAGCATTCCAAGCCCGCTGGCAGTGAGTAACAGGCAACAGCTGCCGGCCTGGGGACGCACAATCCCTTCCTTGTTGTGGCATCAACGGAAAAGCAGATAGTGCAGTTCTGTCCACGCGACCACATGTGCAAACTGCCCCTTGGCAGACACCTGCACTGCAGACACAACCAGCCAGCTCACGTCGAAGTCAAAAGGCCACAAAAATGAGAGCAGATTGTTCTGGGAACTGGAGCTGGCATGTTTCTCACCACCGCAAGGTAAAGTGTTTGCTCAGGTCGGAGCCGCTGTATCGAGCTGTGCTGCCCGGTGATCTCCCAGACGCATCCTACTGTGGAGTCCCTGGCGCAGCTTGGTCCAGCTGGTTTCAATGGGGGATCCTGATTCACCACCAGCTAAGAACGGTGGGGCAGGGACTGTCTGTCTCCTGTGTTTGTGCTTAGCACAGTGGGGCCCTGGTGCAGGGGTGGGGTTTCTATGTTCTACCGCAATACAGATAATAAAGAGCAACAACTACTTACACTGCACTTGGACAGATTTTGTCCAAACACTAATTTGGGAGAAGTGGCTTGCAGAAAATAAGCACTCTGGTCCACTAATTACAGGCCAGTGGTTGAGTCAAATTCTCCTCTCTGATCTCTTATCCACTCTGTGGATTTCTGTCGCATACTGTGTGCCTCAGACTTCCCACTGGCACAAAGTGTAGGCTTTTCAGCATGTACGCTCGGGAGTTGGTGGAGGAGAGATTAGTGAGGCAAGACGGGCTGACTGTGAGCTAAATGGTGGTGGTTAGTTAGTAAATAAAATGAAAAGTGAATGGGAGGTATTTTTTCCCCAAGGCCTGAAGGCAAGGTCTCCCATCTCCAGCAGTGATGCGGTGGGGCAGACCGGAAGTCGTTTGATATCGGTATCTGATGGAACTGATCTGATATTGACCTCTCACGGGGCAGCCAACGTCTAGGATCCAACGCACTTGCAGTGATGTGTACTGGGAGCTGAAACCAGCCAACCCTGAGGTGGTACGTCCTTTATTCTAACTATTTATTAGAATAGCTGGGCTTCGATTGCAGAGCACAAGAAGAAGTGCAGTGAGAAAGATACCCTGAGTCAAAACTTAGGCTTTAGTTTTGCTACTAGGCAAGAGCAACTTGGACCCAGATCCTCAAAGAGCTTCAATGGGAGTTAGGTGCTGAAATATCTTTGCAGATCTGGGCCTTGATGCCTGTCCCGGAGAGCCCTAAGTACCGCAATATAGGCTCTTCTCTGCTCCCTGCCCAGCCACGTTCACCTTTTGCTTAGGCATACGACACTGCACACCTGTGCAGAAACCTCCAGTCCCTGGTTTTCAGGAAGGTGCAATGTCTGTGATCTCGATTCCTGACCGGCCTGCTGAGTGGGTACCGGCAGTGGAGCACGCCCAAGGAGCTTACACTTCCTTCCGAGCCCAAAGCGACGGCATGCCGACAAGACGTTGGATGCTGGCGTGGGGCTGTGTTCTGCCGGGATTGCGGGGGGGGTGGGGGTGGGGGTGGGGGTGGGGGTGGTTGCGATTATTCATGTGCTCAGAAAAAGGAGACTAAATCATTATTCAGGCTTGTTGTTTGTCCTGCACTGAAGGACATCCATTGCCAAAGTCTCTCCCCCAGTTTCTGCTGAGGTTTCCCTCCCCCCATCCCCAGGGAGGGCTCTTGTTATGATCACTCCTGCCAGCAACTCCAGCGTGGGGTCAGATGATCAGAAGGAGACAGCAGCTCAAGCCAGTGGATGCTGTTCCGTTACCATCCCAGAGAGAGAGGTGTGGGCTGGGGATCTGAACCCAGGCCCAGGTACCAGCGACTCCTGAGCTCTAGTCCTGCCCCGGCAGCAACCCCTCGTTGGCCTCCAGCCTCCCCGTCTCAGCGCCTGGTCCGCAGTGATCGCACAGGGGGCTGTAAGGAGTTTGGAAGATGAAAAAGTCCTGACAAGTCCTGCCCGTTGCGCTGCCAACTTGCAGGATAACTGACGGGTTTTCTTGTGAAAGCCGAACAACGCGGTGACAGAGACATCTCTGATGTTGCTAGCGCTGCCAGGATGGCCAGCCGGTGCCACTCAGGCCGACACAGCCACAAGGTACTCCTGGGCCAGAAAGACTACAAGGGAAATGATGCTTAGTCCCTGGGCGTGAACTACAATGTCTGTGCAGCAAAACAGATCAAAGTTTTGCAAAGGTTTTTCCTCTGAATATTTTACAGCCCGTAAATAATGTTAAAACCCAACCTGCATCTTCTCTCGCCCTGATATTTTTCTCCTGGAGAAAGCATGGATACATCCTTCTATCCTGAGTTTGTTGCCCTAGGAGACACACTGACAAGCATCACAAGCTTTGAAAGTCAATTGCTCGCTGGAGTTGAAAATGTGTTTTCAGGTATCTGGCTGATAGATCCTCCATGAGGAGTATGTGGCTTGAATGTTAAGTGAAGTAACGTTGAGGGCAGCCCCTGGGGCGGCGAGAAGGGGAGATTGCTGGGCTGTGATTTTCAGTGATAAAATACTCCCGTTCCAAATGACCATAATCTCTGAATTTGAAGTCCTTGCTCAGTCACTTGATAAAGAAGGCACAATTTATATTTAAAAGCACTATAAACTTTCTGCCATTGCAGAAATTATTTCAACTGAAAATGAATGAAGATTAAAAGTTTCCATCCCCCCAGGGAAATGGTTGTGACTTTGGGTTTTACATTTACTGCTGCACACAGGTTGCAAAGCTTCCCAACGTCCGCTCCATAAACTGCAAAATTGCCAGCTAATGATCCAGGGGTTAATTCACCAAGAATTTCACTTTCGGGCCCTGTGGCTTCTGTAAGGTGCCAGGCTGAGAGCTCTGATGTCCTCTAGCCAGTGGTGAGCTGGAGCCGGTTCGCTAGAACCGGCTGTTAAATTTAGAAGCCCTTTTAGAACCGGTTGTCCCGCGAGGGACAACCGGTTCTAAAAGGGCTTCTAAATTTAACCGGCCAAAAGTGGCGCCTTAGGGGCCGACCCCATGGGTGCTCCAGCCCTGGAGCATCCCAAGGAGTCGGCGCCTAAGGCGCCACTTTTGATGTGATCAGTGCGGGGAGCAGCCACTCCCCCTGTTCCCCCCCAGCTACGCTCCCCTGCCCCTAGGAGCCAGAGGGACTTGCCGGATGCTTCCTGGGAGCTGCCCCAGGTAAGCACCTCCGGGACTCCCCACCTCGCCCCCCGGCAGGTGCCTCTGGCTCTTAGGGGTGGGGTGGGCACCCACTACGGTGGCCCACGAGATCCTCCTGCCAGGTTCTGGGGGCAGTCAGAGGACAGGGAAGGGGGGTGGATGGGGCTAGGGGGAGGCGTCAAGGAATGCGGGGGGGTTGGATGGGGCAGGAGTCCCGGGGGGTGGGGGTGGGCAATGACCCCCTCGTGGGGTGAGGAGGGAACCCGTTGTTAAGATTTTGGCAGCTCATCACTGCCTCTAGCTACCAGACAGGTGCTGCATATCCACCCCCGAGAATGGAGGTTTCCCCAGTAATGTGACTCAAGCCTTTTTGGCAGGATTAAGGAGATAATGTCTCCAGGGCCATCACTCCTTGGTGCCTCTGCTGAGGCTGCCAGTTTGGTTGAGAGTGTTGTGATTTCAGGCACCTGTCCACTAAAACCTGAACTGTAATTATCAAACTTATTTCACATGAGTCATGAAACACCTGTCAGACCCAAACAACTTAGGAGGGCTTCTGACCTGAGCTGGATTTGAACTGGTGGTCACCAAGGCTATGTCTACACTGCACGCCCCCCACTCCCAGCCACACATATAAATAGCAGTGTAGACAGTGACGCACTGCTTAGGTGAGCAGGACACAGACCCAGCAGAGCCTTCGGGTATGTACCCACATGGGCTTTCTACACACCCACGCTGTGCCTAGTGGAACAGTCCACTCTTCACTGCAGCATATAGCTACAGGTACCCTGCACGCCAGTGTAGACAAGGTGCAAGAAGCGATGGTCGCTGCCTTGCCTCAACTCCCATCTCTTTCCCATTTCAGCCATCTTGGTAGTTGAGGATTTGCTGTAGAGCCCCTGGTTAGAGTATTTGAACACGGAGGGAGAGATTTTCAAGTGCTTAAAGATGAAGATAGGTTCCTGCTGGAGTTTACAGAAGTGGCTGTCCCTGGGTGTTGGGCAGCTCATCTTCTTGGGTTTTTTTGCCAGTCCCACTAGCTGCCCATCTGCATTTGTAGGCCCTGGGATCCGCAATTCCTCCAGTCCTTCCATATTTCTGTACAGTCACGGAATGTACCCCAAGACCTCCGCTTACCATTATTCCCAACAGTATTTTAGTTTGTGGGGAGAATAGAATAAAGGCTGGATTTATTCACATGCAGGGATGCACCATTTAATTAGGTCTATGGCTAATGCATCAAATCTAAAGCTGTGTACCAGAGTACTCGTGTCGGTGGGAATGAAAATGCAAACAAACCAGCAATGCATGTTTGATGTGGTTTAAATTAATCTCGATTGCTGTCTAATATTTTAAAAAGACACTTTTTATAACATGCAAGAATAATGTAGGAGAACTAATGTTCCCGTGTGAAACACCTTTCAGAATAATGATAAAGGTGCTCTTTAATCTACTGTGAGAAGTCTTTGTTATGAGAGCCTGTCACAGGAACAGGTGGCATCATGGAATAAATACAACAATTAATGAGGGGTAAATTTGCATCTCCTGACTTTTGCACGCCTGTTCTTAGTACAAACGGTTTGGTTTGGTTTTCTGAGTGAGTCAAGAGAATTACAGGGGACTCGGGCTTTGTCCGTTGTTTATTTATACTTCCAAAGACGATGAAGTGTCAGAGACGTGCTGCACGTGAACGAAATGCTCCATTAAATTTTCCCTCTGAAATTAACCATGTTCGTCTAAAATAAGAGCTACAGCCTAATGATGGACTGATGCAAATTTCAATTTGCATAAATGAGCTAAAGCACTCATTCTTACTGCGCACTACAGGCCCAACGGGCAGGGAAATATTAACAGGGAATGCCTGGACTTTCATTAACGTACGCATCAGAGAGGGGAGACTGGAGGGAGTCGACTGAATTCTTAATTGTTCCTTGAACAAATATGGGCTCCGAACATGACAGAGAGAGAAAGCGTTCCTTTCGGAGCCAGGGAGAACATTTACAATGATGTTCTGATACCGTGGAGGAGGCCTGTATTCCGAAAACGTGCTGCATTTCAGATGAAGGTCTCCAGGGCCTGGCATGCTGATTCAAACGGCATGATGGCTAGTAGATGTGACAATGAGACCTTAGGCTCTGCTTGCACTTTCCTTCAGTTCCCCCCCTCCCCCAACCAAGAAATTCATGGGGCGGTGAGAGACACCTGAGTTTCTTGAGTTTCTTTAAAGGCATGCCAGGAGTGAGCACCCTTTCTGGAGCTGGCATAATTAATCAAGGGCCCAATCATGGCCCAACCCCTCCGTGCAAAGCCCCAGGAACTTTGATGGTATTAGAAGGATTGAAATGGACCCCTGAGACTATTTTCGCTGGCTGATGAGGAGCTGGCATAAGGGTTCTATACCAGCCCTTCTCCCATCGCCTGATGTATGGGGCAGGCCAGGAGTGGGAACAGTGGAGCAAGTTGTGGCTGAAGCACAGTGGGGTCTAGCCACTCCCTGCTTCCTAGGGCCCATGCAGAGCCAGGGGAAGCAAAATGTTAGAGCAGCTCTGAACACTGGGAGGGCAATGGTGGCTGAAAGCCACTTCTGCCTTCCACCTTTTGAGCACAGTAATGGCATAACACACGAAAATCTGTGTGCTGGGAATACTGCAGCAATAACAACAATACCTAGCTCTTGTATGGTGCTTTTGAATGGCAGAGGAGGTCAGTATGATTATCTCCATTTTATATATGGAGAAACTGAGGCACAGAGCAGAGACTTGACTTGCCCAAAGCTGTCCAACAAGTCAGGGGCAAAGCCAGATCTCCTGAGTCCCAGTCAAGTGCTTGTCCAGTTGGCAACACTGTTTCTGCAGTTAATAGGTGGGAATCCATGCACTGGGTAAATATCTTGGCTTTTTTCTTTTAGGATTGTGACAAGGTCGGGCCAGATGGCTACAGGAGAGTAATAGAAGGCAGCTATATTAGCCCCAGGTTAAGTAGGTCCCTTTTCCCCGGGTAAGGTAACAGGGAAGGTTCCAGAACAATCAGGAACCTTCTGGGAGACAATTAAGACAGACAGGCTGATTCGAACACCTGCAGCCAATCAAGAAGCTGTTAGAATCAATTAAGGAAGGCTAATCAGGGCACCTGGGTTTTAAAAAAGAGCTCATTTCCGTTTGTGGTGTGCGTATGAGGAGCTGGGAGCAAGAGGCATTAGGAGCTGAGAGTGAGAAGGTGGACTGCTGGAGAACTGAGGAGTACAAGGATTATCAGACACCAGGAGGAAGGTCCTATGGTGAGGATAAAGAAGGTGTTGGGAGGAGGCCATGGGGAAGTAGCCCAGGGATTGTAGCTGTCACACAGCTGTTCCAGGAGGCAGTCTAGACAGCTGCATTCCACAGGGCCCTGGGCTGGAACCCGGAGCAGAGGGCGGGCCTGGGTTCCCCCCAACCTCCCAACTCCTGGTCAGACACAGGAGGAGTCGACCTGGACTGTGGGTTCAGAAAAACGGCCAAACTGAGGGCTGCTATGAAGCTCCAAGGCGAGCAAATCTGCCAATAAGTGCAAGATCCACCAAGGTAGAGGAGGAACTTTGTCACAGGATGTATAGCACTTTTGTGTTTGTGATGTGGGTTGGCACCCAGAATTTGCTTGGTTTATGATAAGAAAAAAGATTGAAAATTTGTAATTAGTGAATTTCAGCAGTGGGCTCAGACAGCTCCACTTGGCCACTAAGAACACTATTGCTTGGCTCAGCAAATATGCAAACGCTAAATAAATGACTAATAATAATATGAAAGTAATGGCATAACAGAGAATCAGAGATGTATGGCAAGATAGGCTGCTACTGAAAGACAAAGGCTGGATCTAGCCTTCAATAGGAAAGGGAGCAGTGCTCAAGTGTGCATTTTCTCTCCCTCTCTGGAAACAGCCACTGGTGTAAAGAATCTGCCTCACGCCCTGGGTGCTGTCAGGACTAAAGGAGGCACTGACTTGCTGGTGGTCCGATGCTACAGCTCCCTCGAAAGAGCCGGGGAGTTCTGTGTCTCTGCGTGCATGAGCTGTAGGCTGGTGTACAGATAGGGGCGTTGTGATTACCGCTGTGTGTGCTTTTCTCCACCATTTTTGCCTACACAAACGCAGCTGCTGGCGGCTGTTGGGAACTCCAAGCAGGGGATTAAGCAGAAAGTGCAGGCGGCATGTTATCTTGGTACCTGCCATGTCTCTCTTATACTTTCATCACCCTCACCACAAAGTCTAAACCCTCCCAACTAGCACATAAACCTAAGGCAACACAGCAAGGGCTGTGGTTTTGGGTTGGGACTCTCAGAGCTGCTCCCTGGGCCTCGATATTATTGCTACAACTGGACAGCAAATTTTCAGTGAAATATATTTTTATCGGAAAATGCCAGCTCATCCAAGCCAAAACCTGTTGTTGAAAAAGGTCTGTTTCAACTGGAAAGAACAGTCAGATCGTCCGAATGTTTCCTTTCAACCCTTTGGAAATGGAAAGTTCTGGCTGGCCAAGACTTTTTGTTTAGAGATGTGAGCTCACGGTCACACAAAATGACCAAAATTGAAACCTTTCAAAATGATCAAAATTAAGCATTTTGAATAACACAAACTGATTTTTTTCCCCCCCAGATTTTCAGTCGGTGAAAATTTTGGGGATTTTGACTTTTTGTCCCAATTTGGAACAGGAAAAATGTTCAAATTCTCCAAAATTTCCACAGGACAGAAAAACAGTTTCCCAGCCAGCTCTGATTATTTCCTGATTTGAAGGGTACCTTTGCAAAGTACATGGGACCTAGGAGTTGGCAAACTGGCTGAGCCCCATCGCCCATCCAGCCCTGTCTCCTGCAATAGCCAGCAGCAGATGCTTCTGAGGAATATAATGACATATCCACACTACCTCCTGACTTGGAACTGTGGGAGCCTAAATGTTTGGGAAAGCTCTTCCCCTCCCTTCAACGCCAGAAGTGTGTGTTTTGGAAACTGCTCTGCCAGGCTGTGGAACTCCTTGTTTTCTCTCTTGTGTTTTGCTAACACCAGCATTAACTTGGTGCAAAGAACCATGTCGTGCATTAGCACAGAAATGCTTCTTTCACCATTATAATGCATCCGATGAAGTGAGCTGTAGCTCACGAAAGCTTCTGCTCAAATAAATGCGTTAGTCTCTAAGGTGCCACAAGTCCTCCTTTTCTTTTTGTGAATACAGACTAACACGGCTGCTACTCTGAAACTCATCATAAGCTTGCAACATATAAGTTAGCAAAGCACAAAAGGCTACCAGTGGTTCTTGCTAGCTGATATTTGACCAGCATATGGGGGCAGAACTAGGCAGTGGACTATTCTAGTAATTGATCGGTCCTATGGGTTGTTCTGTACCTCTCAGCAACATCCAGTACGTCCAACATTGTCACAAGTGACCAGTGACTTTGGGTGCCTTCAATTTTCAGTGCCCAGGTTGAGACACATGAAAAGGGATCTAGATTTCACAGGGTATTGAATACCCTACCTCTGAAAATCCAGGGCACTGGCTTTGGTGAGACCAGAACTGCCATTAGTGTGCTCTCAGAGTGAGAGTCATCCCTGTTCAGTGGGAAGAGAGACTTGGAAAGCAATGTGGTCTAGTGGGTGCAGCACTGGACTGGGAATCAGGACAGTGCGGTTCTTTTCCTGGCTTGACCACTGGGTGACCTTGCACAAGTCACGTACCCCCTCTGTGCCTCAGTTTCCCCATCTGTGAAATGGGGATAAGGATACTGACCTCCTTTGTTAAGCGCTTTTGAGATGTACTCATGAGAAGAGTTAGCTAAGGGGCAGCGATTAGTGTTAAATGGAGAATAGGCCCTCGTGCAAGCTGTCTGCTCAGGGGTGAATCGCACCTGCAATCAGCGAGAGCTAACTTTCTTGGTTTTACAGAACTGTTCTGCTCTGGACAATACTCCCAGAGGAGAGGGTGTACCTCTCCTCTCCGAGCAACACTCCACCGTACAGAAGCCACAAAGCTATCTTCATCCTGTTCTGACAGGAGATTCCACAGTTCTTAATTATCTCATTAGCTTTCAGTGAGCAGGGGGAGGATTTGTGTTAGGAATGCACTTTATTCATCATTATTAATGCTGACAATCGTGACACGCTTTTCATTGCCTTGATAACACCTTCAAGAGTAAATATAAATGCTCATCTATTATTTAAAAAAAAAAAAAAGCAAAAGGTGGCTCTAGAACAAAAGGTGGCTCTGCAAACTGTCACCTAAATATGAGCGATGAATCCAACGGTGATGCACAGGCAGGAGAACACGGTTACACTCGAAGGCCTGAGATAGCTGCCACACCACCTGAGTCAGCGCTTGCTCACAGCAGACCTGGGCTGCTGGGCTCTGGCCCGGCCTGCCTGAGTGCAGTGTTTGCCACCCCGCTTGTTTACACACCTACATAAATGTGTAAACCCGGGAGGGGGAGGGGGGGGCTGAGAATTTGGAAGGGAGCTTTGCAAAATCTCTTAGGAGACTTATGTTCTGGCGTGTGCAGCTACCACGAAGTGCAAGTGGAAGGCGGCTAAGATGAGGAGGCCAATACACTGAAACCAAACTAAAGCACCTCGTGGACCTCTTGATTCCAGATTCCTGTGCCTGTAAGTGCCACCCATCCCAACTTGGGCAGAACAGCCCTGAAATGAACATTTCCAGTCCCATTCCCGGGCTGAATGACTCCGGGGCAGCATTCACCCAGGATGCCCTGCAACGCCGCTCTGAGCCTGCCCGAGGCTCAGGGTGGGTGTGGGGGTCTGAGGTGGACCTTAGCCCCTGCTCTTCCCCAAGGCCCCACTCCTGACCAGGCCAGAAGCCAGAGCAGGGCAGTAGTAAGGACCAGAAGACAGGGCCACTGTGGGGAGTCCCAGACCCTCCACCTGCCCTGGGCGGCGCATCCCAGGGACCCTCGCCCTCCACCTGCCCTGGGCTGCAGGGCTCCCCACAGCGGCCCGGGCTCCCTGAACAGCTCGTACCACTGCCCAGCTCCCGCTTCCGGCCCGGCGGGGCAGGGCCCCAGGAGGAGAGGAGGAGCAGGGGGTGGGGCCATGTGTCCCATTTTTGCCTTTTGAAAAAGGTGGTCACCCTCAGCATTCATGTATGTAAACGTAGGGCCTCATGCCCTCCGGGGCTGAGCATCCGTACCCCCCATTCTCACTGATTAGACTTGAGACCTGAGGGGACTCATCACTTCCAAGGACTGCTCTTGCTGGCTCAGGCATCAGGTAACCAGCTGAATGTCAACCCTAGGTGAGCTGTGACCCAAAGTCACCATTACCATCTGAAGGTCGTTCACTGGCCTGTATGACATGCGGCGCTCTCAACCCAATCCCTGAAAGCGCCTGCCTCACTAAAAGCCTGGATGGGCACAGAGGTTAGACTACCCTCTGGCCCCTAGCGGCTGTCCCTCGTGTTCAAGGCTCAGAAATAAGGGCCAAAGGAAAACAGAAGGCCTGGGGAGATTGCATTCTGGCAGCCTGTGTTGTTCCCATTGCTACAAGCTTCATGTCTCCAGCAGGGAAGGATTAGCTTCATGCAGGGCGAGGCTTTTCTTTTCTTCAGATCCGGAAGGCTTGCATGTATAGGGTGAGTTTGCAAAGGTCATCAGCTTTAGACACTCTTTAAAATAAATGTGTTTTGGTGTTTTTAGCTAGAAGGAAGCTGTGCTCTCTATAAGGAGCAGAAATATCCCCAACGGGGAGGCTGGCACAGCTGGCTGGGCAGCATGAATTTGATCTGCTCTTTGCATTTTTCCAATTGGAATTTTTTTTTTTTTTTTTGCAGTCTCTCCATACCTGGTCCCCAGTCCACCTGTTCTCTTTGCCATTTCTGACCTTGTTTTTATTGGCTGTTTTCCTCTGCATCCCTTCCTCGTGCTCCCCTTCGTGTCCGAGTTCTAATCCAACCGTCAAACTCATCATGTCTGAGCAATTTAAGCATTTTTTTTTAAAGGCGTCCATGGGCAGACCCAGAATTAGTGCTGGGCACAGATGTTACCAAGAAGAGATCTAAGACCCTGATTTGCAGGCACAGGCTCCAACTCCCGCTGAAGTCAGTAGGAAAACTCCCATCGACTACAAGGGGAGCTGGAGCAGACCCAGATGTCTAAACTGTAGCTTTGGCCGCCACTAAAATGGAAACTACTTATCAAAATCAGGCCCGGTGCATTTTCTCAGCTCTAGTCTCCAGGGCTACCAGCTGCTTCAGGAGCACTTAGAAGGCACATTTTCAGCTAGCTTGCTGAACAGCCTCCCTGACTGTGGGTGTAATTTTCTCCTGCAAAAAAAAAAAAAAAAGGCCTTCATTTATTTTTATCTTAAAATGAATTGCAAGTGCAAATCTTAGTAGTTACCCATCTAACTACCTGACTAAGGGTGGAAATTAAATGTTAGATATTTAAGATCAGTGACTGCAGTTCAATTGTATGTAGGGTGACCAGACAGCAAATGTGAAAAATCGGGACGGGGGTGGGAGGTAATAGGAGCCTAAATAAGAAAAAGACCCAAAAATCGGGACTGTCTCTATAAAATCGGGACATCTCATCACCCCGATTGTATGTCCAATAATGCAGGTGCATTTTTCCCCCACGGCATTGATAAAGGGGAAGCCAGGTGACTAAAAATGTATCCAAAAAGATGGAGGGGGAAAAATGGTTCTTCTGGAATGTCTTAGCGAGAAATGTTGGGGTCTTTGTAGATGTCACGTATTAGTCTCGGTGTTCTGATTTCTTGGTTCTGTTTCAACACCCTGCTTTGCCTTCTAGCTTGCAATTCTAAAGAGCAAATGTATAATTATGGAAATTCTCCGTGTTCATAGTACGTATTTTGCAAATAGAAAAGTGTAGCACTGTTCATTTCTCGTGCTGACTCAGACCTGCTTGTCCGAGACAATGCCAATGGCCACATTAAAGATGCCCCCTGAGAAGACAGTGCATGACAAAGAACTCAGGGGAAGAACGGCCATTCCATCCCACCACCACTGGCCCCAGCTGGCTTCACAGATCCCTTTGCATCAAAAATCCATCTCTTAGACCTTACAGGGCTGGCACTGAGTTAGCATGTGCTGCTGTTTGAGGCTGTATATGTATCTTTTGTTAACCCTGGTTCAGCTCTACTGTTGATTGCAGCAGAAGTAGCTCTAGTGTAGACAAAGCTCCTGCAGACAGTGGTGTTTACACCTTCTCTGAGCAGGTCTTCTTAACATCGTGTAAATGCCAGTGGCCTCTGACACCTTCACTACTGCTCCTGCCTCTGCCATTGGAGCAGCACTGGGGTTAGCAATAGCGGGGCAAAGTTCAGAAGGCGGCAAGGCCTGCGGTGCTGCCCGATCCGTCGTGAAAGGGACGCCCCACTGGGTGCCAAGTTGCAAAGACCACATGTTCTCCACATGCATGAGTGTTCGGAGCAGACAGGTCAGAGTGGTGCTTTGGCTCAGAGCTGGCCGTGATTGCCTCCCAGCTGGTTTTCTAGGTGAGATGCTTTTACCCAGAAACGTGAGCAGACTGAATCCAAAGTTTCCTTTGGCAGGAAAAAGGTCTCCCTTTCCCGCTCTGTATGGCCCACATCCTGTCTTAAGTTGGCCCCGACACTTTCTTCCTTTGGTCAGTGAATGGTTGATGTGCCACTGCATTGACATTCCATATTCACACCCACCTACAAACAGTCCTGGGGAGAAGGCTGAGGTGGTAGGGTGGAGCTCCACTCCAGGCACTAACCATTCTTTATTAGTTGGACTGTGTTGTGGTGGTGGTGGCCTGCGATGCGAAGAGGTCAGAGTAGGTAGACGGGTGGTTCCTTCTGGCCTTAAACTCTCTGGTTGGATGATTCTGGAATTATCGCCAATGAAGTACTGTCCGGGCTAGGAAACTTATGCATAAGGCACTTCTTAAAGGAGGAATTGCAGACTCTGTTTAACGTTGGCCTTCATAGCACTCATAATAGTGCCTTACACTCCCATCGCACTCTGCAAACATTAATTCTCACAACACCCCTAGGAGGTGGGGGCATAACTGTTAGTCTGGGTGTATAGACAGGGAAACTGAAACCAAGAAGTTGCCCATGGCCGGAGTGAGTCATTGGAGGAGTCCCGGTTAGAACTCTGATTGACCCGTCGCTGTTCTCAGGCAAGCAGGCTGTGCTCCCCGGCTCTGATGAGCTCTGCAGTCAGATATCTTAGGCAAGAATCCTGTTCAGTGCGTTAAGGCAGAGATGCAATTGACCTTGAGACTGCTGATCCATGATGATGCTTTCTGAGTCTTTCAAGGCTGTTAGCCCTTGTATACAGACTGACTCATACACACAGAGGATAAGGAGAACCTAAGGCTCCAGTCAACTCCTGTCATGAACTAAATGAGGAATTTTTCAGGGACCATAAGCCATTTGAGTCCACAGATGACCTCAACTATTTTCATTGCAAATCAGCAGTTCTACGTAGTTCAGTCTAGGCTGTATTTGGTTTTCAAGGCTATGATGTCAGAGGGTATCAGCTGTCTGCTTGCCTTCTGTTGGGATCTGAGGTTACACTCTGAAAATGGATCAGAATTCTCATTTATGGAATGTTATGTGAGAACCTTCATCATTTTGTGTCCCCCTCTCCTCCCCATCCCCCGTCTCCACTCCAAATTTTGCTTTAGGCAAATAGCTATTTTCACATCGAAACCATGAACTTGAGTTCCAAAATGGGTCCTTCTCAGTCAGATGGGTCTGTTTTCCCACCAATAAATGGCAAGCCTTAAAATAAATAGCAAACAAACAGCAGAAATCAGAAAGCTTATTTTTATTACAGGTGTAAAGAAATTCATGGCAGGTAAAGAAAATAAATACAGCTAAGGAATTGAATTGATAGCCCTCCTCCTGCTCCCTGGGAGCCACTCAGATGGGGTCTCCTGTCCTCCCATCACTGCTTAACAATACAGGAGGTATTCGAGCAGCTCTGGTGATTAGTAACAAATAAGCTCTTGTTGCAGCACCTTTCGTCTGAAGAGTGCAAAGTGCTTTAAAAACAGTTTGGGCCGCATTCTGCTCCATTCAAGTCAATGAGACTTTGACTTCAGGGGGATCAGGATGAGACCTTTATTTTTCACAATATCCCTCTGAGGCCCAGAACACCTCACTTTGCTGATGGGTAAACCGAGTCACGGGACAGGTGACAGACTGGTTCCAGGTTACACTGAGTATGTCTATACTGCATTGTAAATGTAGGGCTGTGGGATCTGATCCTGTGGGCGAGCTGTTTCCAAGCCCATGCTTGAGTGACCACACTGCATTGCTGGACCCGGGTCTCGCAGCCCCTTACTGCACAGCGCAGACCTTCTGACTCAGGTCTGAGGCTTGAGCTGCATCCATACAGCCAATGATAGGGCTTGGATCTGAGTCATTGTGGGACTCTGGCTTGTGGGTCCAAGTCTTGGGTCCGAGCACTTGCCAGAGTCAAACAGATTTGTGTGTGGATGGTAGGGGGGTTGGGGCTCAAACCTGAGTTTACAGTGGGCTGACAATGCAGTGTAGACACACCCACTGAGTCAGTGACTAGGCTGGGAATAGAGCCCTGGAGACATGAATCCCTACCTACCTGCCTGTGTACCTCAAGCATTTGGTAGCACTCATCTCCACAGTACCTAAACGCCAGATTTTCAAACGTATTTAGACCCATTATGCAGAAAGGCACCAAGGGGGATTTCAAAAGCACCGGGTACCCAACACCCATTGATTTAAATGTATTTAGGCTCCTAATGTCCTGTGAAATCAGCATTCCTGGGCCTAGGTGCTTACCCACATCTTTAGACTCTTAAATACCTTTGAAAATCCAGCCCTAAGTCGTTTTCAGTTAAATGAGATCCACAGAGTCGACTTCATGGAGTCGTCTGTTCTTCCCTGGTTATACGAGGGTTTGCCTCTGGGAATGTTTAATAACTGATACCCACAGCCCCAGTTCAGTTTCAGTAGTCAGTCAGTAACAGCAATTGTCCCCCTTAGTTTGCTCTTTACATTTGCAATGCCCTGGACAAACCAGAATTAAACGATCAATTAACCAATTTATCCATTAATCGCGATCGGCATTTGAAGAACTGGAGACTGTCGCCATGTAACAAGAATACCGTCCCCACATTTTGTGACAAATGCTTTCATCTAGTAAATTACCAGTTATAATTTGCATGAGGGCTAAAATGCTATTTTCGGCATACATGTGTTTCCAAGTGATTATAAAAAGCAGACATTAATGTGTTCCACTTAGACATTCTGTGACTGGTTCTTAAAAAACCTTTCTTATTTTTGTAAATGGCATTAGTATCTTCATTAGGTATTTAAAGCTTTTTAAAAAGTAACTGATTTCCTTGAAGTCATTAAAGTCTAACCTTTAAACTCCAGGAGTCTAATGGTTCAAGCCAAGCATAATGTTGAGGCACATCTGTGATAAATCTGCTTTTAATCTCCACAAAGTGCTTTTCATAGATTCCAACTTTAACGTATTAGGTGTTGGATGAACACACTGAGTGCTAGTAAAATACACTCGATTGTAATCTATTGCCTTTTACACAAAGCGGCATTTGGTTTTATTAACTACTGAAATATACTGAAAACTGTTTAAAAAGCACCATGTAAATCTTTAAGATTCATGCTGGTTAATTTTATAGAAGTGTAATTCCTTGCAAAAGTAACAGGCGAGTAGTTCTGATGGTGATTTAATACATTGTACTCGATTAACCAAAATCTTGTGTCTAATTTCAGGGAAGCTTTGATTAATACAACTTCTTTCCTCCTCGAAGGAAGGCCCCAGATGCCTAATGCAGGAAAGGAAAATTCCTTTCGGTGTTTAGTAAAGAGCCTCAAGCTGACAGAAAGAGGTGCCGCAGCCGGCGTGAACAGCACTGGCTGCCTGCTTCGTATGGCTTGCGCCATCGCAGGGGAAGGATGCTCTGCTCGGGATCCCTTAGGCTCCAGTTCAGCAAAGCTCTTAAGCAGGTGAGTGACTTTAGGCACACACGTAAATCTCATTGAGTTCAAAGGGATGCTGATGACTCTGCTGAGCTGAGGGCCTAAATGGGCACCTCCTGAAACTCCAGTCTTCCCAGAAAGGAAGGAGGCACTGGGACAGCTCTGGTCTCCGTAAGCGCATGGGAAAGCCAGTCGGCTAGACGCAGAGCCGGAGTCGCTCTTGAATTTGTCCTCTTACTGACAGCAGGATCCGCCCTTCTAGGTGCATATCTTATAATGAATGCCTGAGACTCAATCCCACCCCACCTGCTAGGCGTCACTCAGGGGACACATCAGAAGTGCATCCAGCACCAGCACCATCCTGCTGGTGCATGGTAGGGTGACTCAGGGCAGGTGGCGGTGACCCTAGGATGAGCAGTGAGGGTCCCAGCCACACTATGGCACGGGCGCTGGGATCCCAGGGGCCTGGCCGTGCCCCAGGAAAGCAGAGAGCGCCCCCATGGGGCCAGTCTTCCAACCTGGTGAGTGCTAGGTTGCCCTCTGGGTCTGCAGCACGGCCCCTGCTTCTGCACTCTCACAGCTCAGGGTTAGGGCTAGGGCTAACAGCCTGCACATGGGGGGAGGTCTTTGGGGGCCCTTCCAATACAGAAGAGGCCAGGGTGTTATTGAAGGGAAGACCTGCACCGTGAAGGGGAAAGCCTGCCTAAGTCCCTTGGGCCTTAGGCTGTCGTAGGGGGAGCCCTGAAAGGGCCCAGCTGTCTCCCAGCCCCATCCACTCCTGCAGAGTTGGCAGCCCACAGAGCCCAGTGTGATGTGGGACAGGGGCTCTGTGGGGTGAAGGGACGTAGAGCTTGTCAAAAAATGCCCATTTTTTTCCTCACAGAAAAAATTGTTTGTAATTCTTCCCCCCTCCCAAAACCTCCTGTGGACATTTGGGGGTGGGGGGGAGGTTGTTTAAAACAAGAATGAAAACACTCCAAAATTTTAATTTTTTCATCAGAAAGTTCAAAGGAAATCAACATTTTCCTTGAAAAACCGTTGTTTCCTTCAAAAAGCCGTTGTTCATCCAAAAAACAAACAAACAAAAAAAACCCCACCAGCAAACAAGCCGTTATTTCCCCAGCCTGTTCTAAACTCACAGAGCTTGTGACTCCCTCTGCCCGTGGGGAGATTCAGGCTCCAGATGAGAACAGGTCTTGCAGGAGATGAGAAAATGTCTCTGCTTCCCAGCACTCCTTGTTTATTTTCAGCTCTAAAATAATGGGCTCACCTGAAGCGAATATTTCCCGTGGCGATGTCGCCCAGAAGCCCCCGTGACAAACTGCAGGACCCTCGTGCTGTTATTTCCCTGGCTGTGCTGGGATCCGATAAGCGTCAGAGGAAGGTTCAGGTGGGGGAGCAGGGTCGGCTGTCAAAGCCTCAGAAGCCCCAACGCTCGCCTTTCATCAAGGAGACTAAACGAAAAATGGTCTCGAGCTGAGCGTTAAAGGGCTTTTTCTCAACCTGGCTAGTCTGTGACAAAGACACCTTGTGGCTGTAAAATCCACTGAGATCTCGGCTCGCCTTTCAAGAAACCGACGTGGTCAATTCGGAGCCTGCGGCGTTTCTTGTTCCCGCAGAAATGGGGCGGGGGAAAGAGAGCTCTGTGCAATACCTGTGACCCTTCTCCACTGCGCGCTGTGCCGGGAATACCGTCCGGTTCCTGTCACGGACAGCACGGGGCGTTCTTCTGACGCTAGGACATGGGTGATGCCGTAGTGGACACGTGCTGCACCAGTTTGCGCTAAAAGCACTCAAAGGGGCTGATGCCCAGCGTTGTCACCTCTCGCCTAGCCTGTCACTCTTCTGCGGGTCTCTCAGCCCTGACACATCTTTCAGTTGCTTGCAGCTTGTATGGGCAGCACTTGGCTGCCTGATTTCTCATCCAGGCTAGAAATTCCAGTCGCTATCTCGGCTCACGTTCAGCTGTGGCCCGGGACCTGCCGTCCTCTAGCTTCCACAACACACTGGGCTAGATCCACTTCCAAAGGGCCAGTTTTAGTCAGCGCCTCAGCGCCTGTCTGGGAGAAGGACATTGTTCTGTGTGCACTGTGTGGGCAGAATGGTCGTCCTTCTTGGGTTGGGTCCCTTCAGTCTTTGGTTTAATGTAAAGGGCCTGATTTTTAGCCTGGCCTCTAAAGTTGTACCTCCCGTGGAGATTTCACAAGGGTCTGCAGCCATGTGCCTATGGAGCTTCTGAACCTGAGAGTGGCCAGATTTATGGGGGCAAACACAGGTCTTAGCTTGGGTGCAAAATTACTGGTGCAACTCTAAAAGAGGCCACAAAGTTGGAAAATTTGGTCCTAGGTGTATTTGGATCAGTATCAGGCCTCCAGCAAAAATCAGTTTGCTCCCACAGGTGAGGTAACCCCTGAACTGTGTAGGGCTGAGTTACTGAAAGGCTAGAAACGCGATCCATTTGGGTTAAATTTAGGACTGCTGAAAAGCCAAAGAATGTGGCCAAAAATCCATGTCTGAGTTCCCTTCTTAGTCAGTGTCCAAGTGATGCCAGTCCAGAAGGGCTTGTGTAGTGGGGGAGCTTTAAAATAGATCAGACGAGAGCAGTGAAAACCAGCGCAGGAATGGTAATTGGATTGAGGCTAATTGCCCAAATTGCCCAAATGCTTTGTGCTTAAGCCAGGGCTTCTGCACAGCCCATCATCTTTCCTGGCAGTGTGTCAATTGACTGTACAGCCACGTTCCTGATCACTGGTGAACACAGCGAGTGCCAAAACTCCCCGTGACGTCGATATGATACAGGGCTGTGTATGAACTTCAGGACGAACCCTCTGGGAGGAAAAGCAGAAGAGGAGCTGGGAGCTAAGGCGCTCGCATCCAGGCACAGATACCTTTGGGAATAGCGAAGGGAACACAGGCAAAGGAGTCTGCGAGGGGCTGGATTAGACTCCCTGTGGGAGAGTTCAGTTATTGCTATTTCAGTGCCAGCAGGTGTCCCTGCTAAGTGACTTCACATGCCAGTCCCTGCTGAGTGACTCAGGGCACAAATGCCTCTGTCTGGACTCCGCGAGCACGGCCCCTGCGTCACACGTCAGCGCGGCGTGCCCAACGCCAGCCGCAGGGTGAGTGTCCATGCCCGCGCGGCAGCCTGCCCTCTCCGGAGAACCAGCCAAGGGTGACATAGTACTTGCAACGTAACAAGATGATTTGTGGGGAAGGAGCCCCAGGTGAACCCGTCTGGGCCGGTGTCTCCTCAGCAGCCATTCCTGCTTTCTCTGCAGCTGAGCAGCACTCTCTTGGTACAGCAGTTGTGTTTTGAGTAACACTGAGCAAGAGACAAGTGTTAAATTAGAAGACAACAGTGTGGGAGACCACGCCACTGGGCTCATCTGCTGATTGCTCTGACATGAATCCAAGTCCCTAAAGCAGGACAGATGGCCTGGGGATCGAATCGCAGCCCTGGGAGCCAGCAGAAAGGGATCTGTTCCTGACCATGGGCAATCATTTAAGCCACACTTTTCAAAATTGGGGGCCAAAAGTTAGGCCC
This sequence comes from Lepidochelys kempii, assembly GCF_965140285.1. Taxonomy (NCBI): domain Eukaryota; kingdom Metazoa; phylum Chordata; order Testudines; family Cheloniidae; genus Lepidochelys; species Lepidochelys kempii. The sequence goes on along the minus strand of NC_136389.1, from coordinate 82,658,500 downwards.
TTGGTCCATCGTGAGGCACTGAGATGAGGGGCCTGATTTATTTCCGAGCTGTGGAGCTCCGTGTTTGAGTTCAGGGGGCGCTCCACAGCTCTGCCAAATCAGGCCACTCTTCGCAGGGTGCCTAAATGAGGATTCTAACTCTAGATGCCCGGCTGGAAAATGTTGGCTTGAGCCTTTCTGTGCCTTGGTTTTCTCTTTGGTGGCAGGGGGACAATATTTTCCTAGCCCCCAGGACTGTTGTAAGGAGTTAATGAAACAAAGTTTGCAAGATGCTTTGAGTGGACGGAGCGATGGAGGTGAATGGTTTGCTGCAGAACATCAGAATAGAAAATAACCCCCTTACACGCCATTTGCCAAAGACAAAGTAACCCTGCGGCTAAGCTTTTATCTAAAGTGGTTTCTCAGCTTCATTTGAACCAAGCTATATATCTACCAGCGTTCTCCCCTGAGCAGCAGCCAAGCCCAGATGTGCGGTGCCTTCACATGCTGGATGTCAGGCCACCTGTGGCTGTTTGCCTGGGTAGGACTAACCCTTTCCACTCTTCATCTCATCTGCATGTTTCGGATGTGGACAGAACGAAGGGGCGAGTGGCCTCTTCACAGACGATCTCCAGGTGGGTAACTTCCCGCGTCGTGACGGCGTACGAGGTAGCTCAGACTGCGCCTCTTCAAAGGGCGCCAACTCATTCCCCGAGGGCTCTGACAACGCCGAGGTCGGTGCTAAGTGACGGGCCTACACTGGACATTTGCGGTCCTGCCTCTTGGTCCTCTGGACGGACGTTCACAACCCACTGTGCCATTGCGACTGCATCCAGCTCAGAGGAGAACTTTGGGATGGCAAGCCCGCCGTCCCCGTTTTCACAGCCGCTGAGCCCCACTCCTGCTCCTGCTGCTTGGGAGGCACCCACGCGGCGGCAGCCACTCGACGAAGGAAAAACGGTTCCTTCTCCATGCTGTAGCTGTTCTTTGAGCTGTGATGCAGAGGTGTATTCCACAGCCCACCCTCCATCCCCTCTCCAGCGGAGGCTGTACTCCTGCGTTCGGGGTGACGGGAACGGAGGGGGCCGGGGCAGCATCACCCTTATATAGCCAGGGGAAGGCGTAGGGCCACAGGGTGCAAGTGCCGCCCCCTACAGGCACTGCTAGGCTTAAGTTCTCCAGGTACACCCCCCCCTATGTGGAATACACCTCAAAGAACAACAGTTACTGGACAGAGAAGTCACCGTTTCTTCTTACTGCACCTCCTGGCACCAGGCGAGCCCTTTGAAAAATCTGCAGGTCCCTGAAGCATCACAGCTCAAACATTCGCCCCCTACCCCAAAACCAACCAGACAACACACGTCCAAACACTTGTCTCTGCAGATATGGGAGGGGACTCGCCCAACGTAGAGGTGACTGTTCTAAGGCAGAAGGGGCCACTGTGATCATCTGATCTGAACTCCTGTATGGCCCGGACTCAAGGATTTCACCCAGTGATTCCCGCATCAAGCCCAATCAGGGTCATGGGTGAACTTAACGGTTTTCCAGACTGTGCTTGTAGCATGTGTTAATCAAAAGCAGACACCCCCAGAATACCTGAAATAGGTGGAACAACCCAAAAAGGAAAATAAGGGTTGAAAAGCTGACCCAAGACTCTTGGCTGTAAGTGGAATTCTGCGCTCTTATTAAAAGCCTTGGAGATGATGCAAGCACACGATGCAGGGACATGCAGCCATGTGGTGTTCTGGACATGACACGGGCGTTAGGGCATTGTTTACTGCTGCTCTGCGAATGGCAATTTATATCTGCCTTTCAGCAAAAGGGTCTTCTAAGGTCAGGATAACCAAAATACCCAGCTATGTTTACTATTGATGAAACGGCTTTTGTGCTACTTTGTGAAAGCTGCAAGTTCAGTCCCTTCCAATCAAGGTAGAATCTGAGCCGTCAACCTAGAAGTAAAAGACCTTTTACAGATAGAATCATTAGTCCCCGAGCCATCAGCTCTGCTTTCTGACTTTCTAAGCCATGTATTTAGGGACTTTCCAGCCTGTGAAATGTGGTGTCATCCTGGGCATTATACAGGATGTATAATGAGTCAATAAGAAAAACTGAATGATTGTGCTAACAATAAACTGCTTGGGGACAGAACTTGAGCCAATTTAAGACAAGACTAGGGATGCCCCTTTTTTCTTTTTAACCAGATAAAATGGGCCTTGCATGGTTGAAATGGAAGAAAATACAAGAGAATTACAAGAGTGTCGACCAAGAGCATCCAAAATGACTAGCTGATATTAGGAATCAAATATGATTTTATCAAGGAGCTGGCAGCACAATGAGTTTTGGAGAAAGATCGGCATGACAGGTGAGCACCCGTGTTTACACGACGGTCACTCTCGGCCATTTGAAACAACCATTGTTCCAGAGCAGGCCAACCCAGACTGACATCCAAATGCACAAAGCCTGTGGAGTTGCTGGCCGTACAGTGAGATGTGCACAGTGATAGGGATAGTAATGCCTAGCTCTTAGCTCTTTTCATCAGTGTATCTTAAAGCACGACCAAGGCTGAAACAGAACAAACTGAACATGCATCACATGGGAAAGCTAATGGCAGGGGACAGTTATCACCAAGAGGCAATCTGCAGCAGCCCACCTGGTTTGATAGCTCTGCGGCATAATACACACATGATGCCGACACCAGCAGACCCCCTTTCTCAGTGTGACCAACTCTCACGCTTTGATCATGCTATTTGGATGATTTTCTGCTCGCCTCTACTCCAGGAGTCATGTGAATAAACGAGACTCTCAACATTCATTTTAAAAACCCCAGTAAGTTTCTAGCCTTCATAATTACGGAGAGAAGCTTGAAAACCCAACCCATGTGTGTCCCAGAGGCTCAGGAACCAAAAGACAAATGAACCCAACATTAACTATTGTTAAAACTCATGATTTGAAGCCCCTTCATGGTTCTTTGAGGCCTGTCGCATGATCTTTGAATGCTTGGGGTTAGCAGTGCTTTATCCCACCGACTTGGGCCTTTCCAGAGGAAGGGTATGAGACAGTTGTTCCCACCCCAGTTTGACCATATATAACCCTTTTTTCTAAGGCCTCTGCTCAGGCAGCAAGTCAGGGCACTGGGAGACGCAGGAGATGCCGATATAGCCCACATCCTTGGCCTGCAGCATCGGCATAGTCTAGGTGTTTGACACTACTTAAATGATTTCCATTGTGGGCAAGCAGCCTGCAGGACACACCTAGTCACTCTGGGACCTGAAAGGGAGGAAGAGGAGTTTATAAACAGAAGGAGTAGGTGCCAGACTGAAGAACTCCATGGTGGAGCAGCAACGGGCTCAGAAAAGTCTGCTTAAGGGTTGTGTTCCAGGGACTTTGCCTGTTCTGTTGGATCTAGACTGCAGGCTCCTTCACCTCACTGGAGAAGAAGACTACACTTTCTGCAAGCTGAGCAAATTGCAGATTGTTGTTGCAAAGACTTAAGGGGAGTTTGAAGGAGACAGTGGCATTATCCCTTGTTTTTCACCTTTAAGCTCTAGGGGATTGTACATATGTGTGCACGCATAATTATATCTTGCACTGAACTTGTGACAGTAAGAAGTACTAATGCTTGGGGAGAGCACCCGGAAAGTGCGATCTTCGGAGAGTTACATTGACAATACTTGCAATTGTTTTGTGGGTTTTAAGTACACTGTCATGTATTTATATACATATCGCTACACAGAGAGCGAGTTAGTAGATATTTTTCCTTTAGCGACTTTGTGTCACTGGGTCTCTCAGACTGCACTCTGTATAAGAGAGAGCTAGATCAAAGCCCTGAAAAGATTAAACTCTGTTCTGTACCCCAGCAGAGAGGAAAGCTGAGGGACAGGAAAGAAGAAACTGATATTGGCCTACTGTATTTCCCAAGCCCGTAACACAGTCATGTCGCTCTTGTTCATAAGCTTAATTACAATCTTGCCAAGTTTTTTTTCATGGATCCTACTTCAGTGCATGAAAAGGGCAGCATGATGGGGTTCGGAAACTGGGCGCCCAGCAACTGGGTGTGGGCTAAACCTGAGTCTAGTCAGAAGGCCTTATTTTATACACACACACCCCATATTCCCTCCCCTTCTCACTGTGTACAGATCCCTTCGCACCCCACTCCGGACACCAGGGTTGTCTTTCTGCTCCCTTCAGAGCTCCATTAACAAGGCTCTTACTCAAACACGCAGCATCCCTGTTGTTGCCAAGGGACTCGCAACTTGCTGGCTCTTCCCTTGTCTCCACGGCACTTCCTGCCACTGATGGCCAAGGCAAGGCTTGAAGCCGGGTCTCCTGTTTGGTAGCACCAACATGGTAACAGCGCTGACCAAGGCCATTTCAACAGCAGTCCCAGCACCGAGGGGTGACTGTCTTCTAGAGACCACTGAGCCCTGAGGGAAGGTGTTCCCAATTACGTGTCATTGACAGACAGCACTGAATGAGTTACCAAGCACTGGCTTTCTGCTTTCCCTAGTCAGCGTTTTACAGAGGAGTCTGCCTCTGGCAAGTGTGTGAATCTGGAGAAGGAGGAACGTCTCTGCTCATAATGGTGTCCATCTCCACGGTAGTGGTGTCCATGGGGACTGGCCTCAGGACCTCTGATCAGAAAGCACAGGCTTCTGCCGAATGAGCTGAAGGACCAGGTCCTTGAGTGTGGTGGCAGTTAGCAGCCTTGAGATGTAGTCTCACCGTTAGAGAGGGACAGAGAGACTGACTGTGGTTGTGTGGGTTATGCTTTTATATGCAGCAATGGCTGACAGAAAGACAACCTGCCCGCCCTCCCCTCCCCCCCCCCCCACAATCTGCCCGTCCCAACTCCACGCTGAGATGGGTAAAATGAAGGGGAACACTCCCAGCTCCACCAGGAAGAATGACCAAAGCGGTGCTGGAGCCCAGTGGGCCTTCGCCATGAGGCTGTGTCCGGAGCCAAATCGGGGCAGGCGGAGAGAGGCGGCGTGTTTCCAACAGGCGCCCGAGCGAAGGAGCGTCAGGGGAGGCGGGAGTCCCTAAACGGGCGCAGGGCGGGGCTGGGCGTGCCCCAGACCTTGGCAGAAGGGAGCATGTGGAGAAATACTCTGAATGTAGTGGGGTGGGGGCGCGCGTGTGTGAAGTGCTGGATTGGGCACTGAAGGACTCGTATCTCCCCGCTGGACAGGCCCAGCGTGGCCGTGACAACGCGAGCCTCTGTCCCCTTGCCTGCGCGAGAGGGTAGCTAATTCCCCATGGCCCATTCAAACCTCAGTGCCATAAAAGGTGCCAGTCTGAGGCCCCCAAATTCATTAGGCCCCCTCCTGCTCTTATTTATGCTTCTGTAAATCAAGGTAATGCCACTGACTTTATCTGAGTTCTTCCGGGCTTACACTGAGCTAACGGAGAGCAAAGTCTTGCCCATTGCATGTCTCTTCATGAAGGGTCTACTCATGTGATCAACGCTGGGTGCATGCTGTGCTGGACGGGGGCCTTGGCTCTCTCTATCTAAGAGGAGCTCAAGTGCCAGAGTTCAAGTCTGGACATGGACTTGGGTCAGAACTTCCCCTGGGTTCTGGGATAAGGGAGTGCGGGGAGGGGGACATTTGGCTATTGGGTTTTGGTTTGGGCTCCAGCTATCAGACTGCAGCTCTACAACCAATAGGGAAACACATATTTAAGAAGAAGGCCTCCGAAATCTGGAAGAAAGTGTTTTTGTTGCCGGGAATGTAAGCACGAACTCGAAAAGCTTGGTACATTCTCCCAGGCCCACAATGTTCCATGAGAGTTGGGGAACCTCCAAATTCACATGCTGGAGCTGTGTATGGTTTTCCTGGGACAGAATTATATTTCCTGAAAATTAAAATGGAAAGCCATTGTTCAAAAGACTGTTCTAGGGGGGAATAACCTCATTTCAGAGTTTATGAAGCCGTGCTGGCTTTGCAAGGACTGACAATATTCCTTTTTCGCTCCTTCTTCCTTGTGTGATTATTCATTTCACCACCAGAGCTGGGCCCAAACCAAAACCCCAGAGCCAAAAACCTTCAAATGTTAAGAAAATCCACATTTTCTTGTGGATCCTGATCTGGATCTCGATCTACATTTTGCAAGTCTGTGTCACAGCATAACACGAGGGCAGAGCACACTCTGCTCCTCCATGCTCCAGTAACAATTAGCCAAGAACACTCTCCTCCTCATGAGAATGCCATTAATCAAGGAACCAACCAGCATGTGGCCAAGCCAACAGCATCGGCCCTTGCACCAGCAGAAACAGATGGCTCAGCACTTGACAAACTGGCCAAGAAGGACATGTTGTTTTTCAGCTCCTGCAAGGGGGTCTGAAGCAATGGAGGTGAACAGAAGGAGCAGGGGAGCCAGTGCCCTTTCCCTCTAATCCGTTGTTTCACGCTTCCATCGCCTCCTTTCTTTCCCCGTGCCCCACTTCTCAGCCAAATACTTTTCATCTGACAGAGACTGTAAACAAGACCCATCCCTCTCTTTCTGGAGTCTGACCGGAGAGAACTTTTAGCCTCTCAGCTGAGCAGTACAAGGTGTTCCAGTGATTATTACCTTTAAATAATGTGGCTTAACAATTAACAGCTTGTTTGAAGAACATTTGCATTTTCCCTGCTGCTAAACAAGAGAGACTTTAATCTCCACACAGCAGCTCTTGTTGAAACCAGCTACCGAAACCCTGGGCCGCACAGGTGAATGCAGTATGGTTTGCATACCTCATTGATCTTGCTTTGTAGGTTTAATCATCAGTGAGCATGGCATCACCAAGAACTACTTTAATGCGCTCCGGGTACATCTGTATTTACATATTCCCCTTCAGAAAAGCGAAAGTCTTCTTTGTAAAAGAGAAGAGCCAAGCTCCCTCCAGGCCTGCAGGACCCGTACCCATGCAATCCGCTCTTGGCACAGATGGGAATGGTGGGACAGTGCTGTTCAGTTTCTGCGCTCATTGATTGCTTGGCCTCCTTTGAACACACACACACACACACACACACAAAGAGTCAATTATCTTTAATGACATGGGGTATCTTATGAGCCAGAATACTTTGAACCTAAAAGAGAGTTGGTGCCATTTCAAGGTGAGTAGCAGTGAGCCAACTAAAGCCCATTAAAAGTTTATACACCTCGACCCCAATATAACGTGGTCCTCGGGAGCCAAAAAATCTTAACGTGGTATAGATGAAACCGTGTTATATCGAACTTGCTTTGATCCACTGGAGCACGCAGACCCGCCCCCCCCGGAGCGCTGCTTTACCGCGTTATATCCGAATTCGTGTTATATCGGGTCATGTTATATCGGGGTCGAGGTGTATTCTGAAACTATTAAAGAAATGCCTTTTAACAGTTTAATAAAATAGTCAGTGCAGAAATGAGTTCTCTCAGATGTCAAAAATCCAATCCAATCCATTATTGGTCTGACAACCAATTTCCGCAGATGTGTCATCAGAGAATGATTTTCTGAGACGTGAAGAATAATGGAGCCAAAAGAGACCTCACTGTGGGTCATTATTGCTTTTACCTGTGGCAAGGAAGGAACTGAGCCGCGCTCTGTGCTGTCTGAGGCCTGGGATATAGCTAAGGCAGCATTTTGATCTCCTGCTTTCTCCTATTTAGTAATTCTGTTTGATGGGGCCTTGTAACTTTCCTGCTTTCAGCACCTTTCTCTCTAGTCTTGAAGAGACATGGGAACTGGTGTTTCAGCAGACGCTGGAGGCTGCAGCATATTTAGAGGCATAATGCTAGGGTAATCGTCCTATTTATTTCAAGGACACTCATGACCTTTTACAGATAACGTAGATAAATGCTAGACCCAAGCTGCAGCATCCTCGCTTAAACCAAGAAATAGAAGCATTCATCATCTGACCAGTCATTTATCATGGTTTGGGAGCATTAATTTGATGGTATGTCATTTTCCATTTGGTTTGTGTGTTGTGGAGGTTGCATTCCAAGCACTGTCAATTAAACGTAACTAATGATTCGGAGCTATTTTTAGGAATGATGAGCCCTTTAAAAAAAAAAAAAGAAGACACTAACATACATAAAAGGTTACAGTAATTGACGTGATTGTTAAAATACTCCCCTCTGCCACCTATTTAAACTAGACTCCACTAGGAGAGAGGGCTGGCAAGATATCTGCTGTGACGTAGCCAGCCTGAATGCCCAGGCACTGTTGCTTGGGTTAAAAAGACATTTTTAAGGCCTGCACAAGTGATCTGCTGTTTCCAAAAATGGATTGTGGGAAAACTCATTCCAGGCTCTCAGTAAGTCAAGGATTTCCTGGGGGAGAGGATGGCAGAAGGTCCCGGCCAAGATCCAAAAAGTAAATAAATCTCCCAAGGCCCAGGAACCGTTTAAGAGGTTCAGCCCTATGAACTGAAGTGGGACTTAAGTGGTTCCTGGCCCTTGTACCAGACCAGCTGTGTGAGGGTGAATTTCTGCCCAATGACATACAGGGAACAGCAAGAAAGTCTGGTCTAGCCAGTCTATATGTGGGAGTTTAGGTACAGAACAGAAAATTAATGGGCCACTTTACCTTGAATGGTCCCTTAGATAAAATATGGGTTAACTACTTAGGCTAAACTGTCTCTTCCCCCTTGTATTTATCTGTGATGCTCTGAGTACCTTTCCCAGACCTGCACAAGAGCCTCCGTGTAGCTCGAAAGCTTGTCTCTCTCCCCAACAAAAGTTAGCCCAATAACAGATATTAGCTCGCCCACCTTGTCTCTCCAGAGCAGACAGTTGGCATTCAGACCAAAAATCTTCCGCACTCCTAACCACCGGTTTTGAGGCTCATTGAGGTGCAAACACAGCTATTGCTTTTTGAGGCATAGGCTGTCCCGGCTTACCTGGTGCAGAGAGGGTAGAAGCATGGGTCAAAGTTGGGGGCCAAAGCACCTGAAGAGAAGAGCAATGGCCTTCTCCCCAAATGCTGCCCCACAGGGGTGGGGCTCCGTAGTCAAGGAGACGGTGATGGGGTGGATAAGAAAGGGAGACGAGGTGCACCTGCTCTCTGCAGCTGGAGGCTCGGCAGGTCTCTCGGTTGCTTAGTTCTTGCACCAATACTGGAACATATTAGGTTCCACGGGTTATTTGAAGAAGACCAGTCCAGTGGTTAGAGTTCCACTTGGGAGACCCCGGTTCTATTCCCTGCTACACCACAGACTCTTTGCAAGTCACTTAGTGTCTCTGTGCCTCTGTTTCCTCCTCTGGGGATGATAAACACTGCCCTAACTCACAGGGGTGTTGTGAGGCTAAATGCATTAAAGACTGTGAGGTGCCCAGTGTGATGCTCTGTACCTCGTGGGAACACCCTACACCCCCAAATTCATCTTTATAAAATGGTTGTGTGGTATCCAATGCAAAGTTTGTCATGTTGGGTGTCTTCGGAAGGCTCAGAATGCACTGAACATGGTTGTTATAGTGATGTTAATATAATTATTACAGTAATGTTATATCTCAGAGTAGCAGCCGTGTTAGTCTGTATTCGCAGAAAGAAAAGGAGGACTTGTGGCACCTTAGAGACTAACCAATTTATTTGAGCATAAGCTTTCGTGAGCTACAGCTCACTTTATCAGATGCATTCAGTTGAAGTGAGCTGTAGCTCACGAAAGCTTATGCTCAAATAAATTGGTTAGTCTCTAAGGTGCCACTAGTACTCCTTTTCTTTTTAGTAATGTTATAGTGAGGTTATAGGTTGTAATTTCATGTATATAGTTATGAGGCTGAAAATGTGTCCTCATGGCTTAAAGCAAGCCCATGCAAAAACTCTCCAAGAACAGAGAGGCAGTTCACACCTCGTCAGGGCATGGATGGGACAAACCCAGCCCAACCTCACAGGAACAATGGACACTGGCTCAGGCAGCAACAAAAGAATCTGTTAGACCCTGGAGGGAGTCACCCCCTTCCTTTGGGCAGTCTGGGACTGCGATGAGGTAATGCTCACCTGACTCTGAAGTGGGGGGAGTGGTGCAAAGCCAAGAGGAAAGAAAGGACATGATAAAAGGGAGAGACATTTTGCCATGCGCTCTCTCTTCCACCTACATTTACAGACACCACCAAGTGACTGAAACGCTGATCAAAGGGGAGAGCCTGGCTGAAAAATAACCAGCCACCCTGCGGTGAGAAGCATCTAAGTTTATAAGGACATTGAAAGTATTAAGATCAGCTTAAAATGCGTTTTGCTTTTATTTCATTTGACCAAATCTGACTTGTCATGCTTTGACTTATAATCACTTAAAATCTATCATTATAGTTAATAAATCTGTTTGTTTATTCTATCTGAAGCAGTGCGTTTGGTTTGAAGTGTGTCAGAGACTCCCTTTGGGATAACAAGCCTGGTACGTATCAATTTCTTTGTTAAACTGACGAACTTATATAAGCTTGGAGCGTCCAGCGGGCGTAACTGGACACTGCAAGACGGAAGTTCCTAGGGTTGTGTCTGGGACCAGAGATATTGCCTAGTGTCATTCGCTTGCAGGGAGCTAGAAGCAGCTTACATGCCAGAGGCTGTGCGTGACCAGCCCAGGAGTGGGGGTTCTCACAGCAGAGCAGGGTCAGGCTCGCTCCCAGGGTGGAGGATTGGAGAGGCCTAGCAGACCACCGGTCCAGATAACACCAGAGGGGAACGTCACACCCAGATACTGTGGTGATGTGGCCACGTGCCTGAGGCTGGGTCCACACTACAGACCGCACAGCTGTACCGCTATCGCTGTGCGCTGTCAGGTCACCTGCGCAGCTGCTCTTTGCTGGCGGCAGAGCCTCTCCTGCCAACATAGCTCTGTCCACACCAGCACTTTTGTTGGTGAAACTGACGTTGGTCTGGGAGGGGTGTTTTTTTTCACACCCCTGACCATCAAAAGTTTTACCGACAAAAGTGCTGGTGTAGATATAGCCTTAGGCAGAGGAATCCCAGATTGACTCTTCTTTTTCAAACATGTCAGTGTACACACAGCTGCACCTCATGGGCTAGTGATTAGGATGGAAATGGAGGTTCTGCACCTTGCCCAATTGACTTGCCAAGCTCTGTCAAGAGCTCTTACGTTGCTGAATAAAAACGCACTCCAAGGACTAGCTCTTATTAATGACTGCTGGGGAGCAATAGCACCATCAGGCAGACTGGAGAGCAACACCTTGACATTGCATGTCACAGACAGCCTGCAACAGCCTTATCTTCCCCAGCCTGGGACTGCTGCTGAGTAGAGACGGCCCACTGGGTCCCACTACACAGTGATGCAGGCAAGCATTCGTTAGGCAACTGGGTGGAGATGACCAAACCCGTAGTCAGTGGTGACCTGGACCACAGCAAAGCTAAGGCTGGATATCAACTTGAACTATCAGCATCAATGGGAATAGCCTCCCTGCTGTGGGCTTAAGTCAAAGGTTTGCCATCATCTGAGCAGGGAAAAGGGAGCGCCCTCCTGTGGAAGTGGAGGTAAGTTACATTCATGTCTCCTTGCTGTGCTCTGAAACATCCAGAGTGCTCACTGGAGAGGCCTGTTGGAACTGGTCCAAGCTAGTGACAGGAGATGCAACCACAGGCATTTCAGAGCGGGAGATGATTTCATGAGGATTCAGATAGTGCTGTGTTAGTGATTTGGTCAGGGCCATCTCACAGGCTCCTTGCCAGGCTCTTCATTTCTTGTTGGCCCCAAACTCCGTGGGGGCCCTAAGCACTAAGACGTTCAGGTTGGCCTCTACTTGTCTGTGGCCTAAGTGAAATTTTTAACCAACATTTTCTGGTTTTAAACCCTTTCCTAGAGACGACAAAAGGGAAGTATGCTCTGGGGACCTGGCTAATCATTAGGTGCTGACCCCAAAGCACTGGCTAATGTACAGGATTTGGGAGTGGGAGGAGGCTGCTGGAAAGAGGACAAGTGGGTGCTACTGGTTGGACTGAGTTCTACGTTGCCTTGCCCCTGCTCAGAACCACCCTCCTGCCCTGGCTGTCTCACGGATTAAATCTACCTGCTGCCAGCTCCTCCTGAGGGCTCCCTTAGGCTGGCGTGAAGGGAGAAAGAGGCAGGTTGCATCAGGACAGATCCAGTGAAGTGGAAAGAAACCCACGTTGAGCCCCGAGTTGCTCGTGTAGGGGTGTAGGAATGGTGGCTGAGATGAGTGGGCAAGGGAAGCAACCTGCTGGCCTGCTTTGGCAGTCTGCAGAGGGGGAGGAGATGGAGGTCATGGACCCCTCAGGCAAGCGAGGAGGAGTGAGCATTAGTGAAAGTCATTAGACTCATCCAGCCTGTTCTAAGGGCTTGTCTATGTGGGATAACTGGCCGGAATAGCTATTGAGAAATAAGCTATTCCACAATAGCTATTCCGGTTCATTTCCCTGTGTAGATGAGCCCACAGCCTTAATTCACATTGTGGGCTGATGTGGTGGTAGTGGTGTTTGTTTGTTTTTTAAACAAAGCAACTTTGGATTAAACGAACAGCACACACTCACACGTCTCGCACACCCGCTTCTGGCTTGTGCTCAGTAAACGTGGGTGACTTGATTTAACTAGACGGAAAGAGAGAAACTCACTCTTCTGTTGGGACATTGTATGCCACGTCTGGCCCACTGCAGTTGTGTGTGACTGACCCAAAATTCCCTGTGAACTGGGACTTGTCATGGGAACCCTGAACGGGAGCCACCCTACGTTAATGCTGGTTTATCTTCAAAAGTAGGTGAAGAGTGTGGGCCAAGCCTCTGAATTTGTTCAGAGAAGGAAGAAATGGTTGTTTCCTGACTGCAAGAACCAGTCGTCATAGGGCTATACACCTGTTCAAAGACATCCTTCAGTCTCTGCAGTGGGCAGTGTCTTACACTGGTAGAGGTTAGGTGTCCGTTTGCATGCTGAGCTTTACATGGCATTTCCTGCAGGTGCCAGAATTAGCAGCAGGATGTTGACAAGCTAGCTCAGATGCATCTGCGACTGGATGTGTCAGAATGCGTCAGGACTCAACTCGGAACGAGGCCTCAGTTCTCCTCATTAGCCTGCGTTTCTGCTTGTGGGCTTTCTTCATTTTAATCATGTTCACGTAGCTCCAGCGTCTTCATTCAGAAACTTGTGTGGCGCCATGAAACCCTCCTTCCAGAGGGATTTGTGACAGGTGGTTGAGAGCGGCCCTTTAAGACACTTGCACCAAATGCTGATGATTTTCTTAGGCTCCTGGCAAAGGAAACACCAGCCAGACTGGATCACGGGATGATTCCCTGCTCTGTTCATTCCCTCTGCGGCACCTGGGATTGGCCACTGTCGGAAGACAGGACACTGGGCTAGAGGGACCTTTGGTCTGACCCAGTCTGGCCGCTCGTATGTTCAGACCTAAACCTGCCCATCTCTGATGGTCACTAGTTTGCTTGGGCACAGGTTGATCAGGTACGTTCCGCAGCACTGACTGTTCAAATCCCATGTTCGGGCGCCTTCCTGGTCGTGTATTGTAAAGACTTCAGCTGGTTCAAAATTCCACAATAACGCTGCTGCTGTTCACAAAACCACAATGTCATATCTCACCCCTGCTCCGGGCAATGGATTGGCTCCCTATAAAGGGTTAAATTGATTTTAAAACTTCCCGGTGAACATATAAAGCCATTCATGATCCAGTGACCCCAAGTATTTGCTTGATCTTTTGTTGCCACACATTCTTCCGAGCACAAACACCTAAACACACATGCATCATTCTTCTCAGGAAAGCTTGCTTGTTGTCTTCAGTTATAAACTAAAGTTGACAAGTGTCAGACCTCTTGCCAAATTTACAGGGAGACTGTGGCATTCTCTCACGAGTGGTGGTCAAACAGTCAAGTCTATTCATTTTTTTAAAAGCAAACTGACAACATTCTCCTTGTCTCAGGCTTAAATTAAGTCCCTGCATGCTTGATATGAAAGCATTTCATAGAGTTTGCTGGGCTGTAGAGCATCAACCGGTTCTTTATTTGGAACCCTTTACATCAGCGAGTCCATTGAAGTCTGGGCAGGGTATTAAATGCAAAAGGCGAAAGGACAATGGGTTCCCTCTGGTTAAAAATGTTCACAGATCCAAGTTGATTAATGTTGGCAAAGTCCTTTGAGATTCTTATTTGAATTGCTCATGAATTAGGCCCCTGTGAAGCAGATGAATGTGATGATCATAAGACTGGCCAGTGGACCCTCTAGCCCAGTATCCTGTCTTTGACAGTGACCAGTACCAGAGCTTCCAAGGGAGGGTACGGAACAGGGATATTTTGGAGAGATCCATCCCGTCTTCCCCTCCTGGCGTCTGGCAGTCAGAGGATTAGGGTCACCCCAAGCGTGAGGTTACATCCCTGACCACCCTGGCTAATAGCTATTGAGGGACCTATCGTCCAGGAAGGTATCTAATTCTTTTTCCAATCCAGTTTTACTTTGGGCCATCACAACATCCCTTGGCAATGAGTTCCATATGTTAATTGTGTGTTGTGTGAATAAGCATTTCCTCTTGTTTGTATTCAAGCTGCTGCTCATTAATTTTGTGGGGTGACCCTCCTGGGTTTTTGTATTGTGGGAAGAGGTAAATAACCTTTCCCTAGTCACTTTCCCCACACCAGTCATGATTTTATAGCCCTCTATCATATCCCCCCTTAATCGTCTCTTTTTTAAACTGACCAGCTCTAATCTTTTTAGTCTCTCCTGGTACGGAAGTTGTTCCAGTCCCTTGAGCATCTTTGTTGCCCTTCTCTGAACCTCTTCCAGTTCCACTATATCCTTTTTGAGATGGGGCGACCCGAACTGCCAGCAGTACACAAGCTGTGGGCGCACCCTGGATGCATATAGTGGAATTATGAAATTTTCTGTCTTATTTTCTCTCTCTTTCCTAAGAGCGCCTAACATTCCATCTTGAACCAACACAGAAACGGAGGCAGGGATGACTAGGTAACATTCTCACGGTCACATAGGTTCAGCCTAGAACTCAGTTCTTGGACCATAACTGCTAGGCATGTATCCTCTCCTTCACCCTAAGGAAGGAATTGAACCTTCCAACTGACAAGTTCTCACTAAACAGACACTAGACTCCTCACACCGACACATTGATGCTTCTCCTTTCATTTAGCAAATGAAGCCAGGCAGGTGCTTTGATCTCTCCGACCACAGACATTTTAGGGAGGGTTGCGGCTCCATCTGTTTATTGTCACAAATTATGTATGGTTTGCTTGAATCTTCATAAATGGCTTTGCTGACAGCAGACAACAGGAATCGATACTTCCTGCTGGAGATTGATGTGTTGCGCGCCCTTTACATTTGATTCAAGGCTTTTGAAGAGTGAACTGCTTCGACTTCAAAACCAGCAACAGACTGAGCAACAGAAGCCCGCAAACATCTTTTGTACTGTGTATCCTTCCTGAGGTTTTAAGATGTGCCAGGAAGAGGGCACAAGTCGATGGAAAGTTCTCTTTTCACCTGGCAGCTTTAGCGAGCAGCTTGAGTTTAGCTTTCAGCTGAGATAAATTACGACTCTGGAGGCCAGACTGCCAGTCCCGCGGCTCTTGGAGCACTAGAGGTTGGGTTTGCTTTCTTTCCTCGGAGGTTGAATAGTAACTGTGGTAGGTGCAGGAAGACCCCATCAGCTTACCTGGCAAGCGGGAGATCTTCCTAAAGTGGCTATTGGGAGCACAGGTGCCAGAAGTGAAGTGGCTTGCTGCCCTGTCACTTGAGGAACCCACTAAATAAGAGCTAACACAGGCAGCTTGGCCCCTGGCCCTGTGTACCTGGAAAGGAGAACAAGGAATTGATACCTAGAAACCCCGGGGGTAGGGGGTCACTGGCCCAGGAATAACTGAATTCCATCAGCAGACCCCAGCAAAGGGCAGCACCCCTGGGAGCCCTCGGGGTATTTCTGAGTGCCAATGGATACAGCAGAGGTGTTTCAGAAGCAGGGGTTCTCTGCGGGAACATTTTGACTTTTCATTTAAAAAAACCCAAACCCTGAACATTTTCCTCCGCCAGCTCTTCTCTGATGAAATGTCTCAGTTTTTCACTGAAAGCAGTCTCTGGTCATGAAACACGTCATTTTGTTGAGAACCCAGTTTTCTGAGGAAAAACATTCCCCAGGAATGGCTCTCGTATAAGGTTTGCTCGATGTAGCAAAGTGGGAACACTGCTCTCAGGCCTGGGCCTGGCTTGGGTTCTGTCTTGCCCCTCACCTGGGACAATGGGGCTGTATCTCTCCAGAGGGACATTCTCCCACCATGAGGGGATCACTGGGTGTCAGGCAGCTGCTGAAACTGTCTCCAACCATCCCCTTCTCAAATCCTCGGACCAGGGGGTGCTCCTGGGTGACAGATGGCATGACCAGAGCACTGCTGGTCCACCACTGGCCAGAGGGTCCCAGGACTGGAGAGCGGCACATGGCTTCTTTGTAGGTTACACTCTGTTGTACCTGGCAGATGCTGGGCACATCTGAAAAGTGAGCCCAGTATCTCTTATTTCAGCCAGTTGGCCCTTCAGCTCTTCAGAGAGCTTTCTGGTAAATGTTAATGACCCCTCCAGTTCCCCTGTGTGGGAAGGTAGGTACTAGCCCCAAAACAAAGGCAGAGTATTGAAGTCAGTTGACCAGTGTCCCAGAGACGATGGACCTCAGGAGCTCCCTGCCCCGTTCTGTACTCAGCTCATGCCTCTCTTCCTCCTCCCTGTAAGAAGCCCCAGGGTTTGCTGTGGCAAGTGCAGTGAGAGGGGGAAAACTATCAGAAAATTAACATTTTTTTAAATTAGTTTTTTTTTTAAATAAGTTTGACTGTGTCCCTTCCACCTGTGCCCAAGCAATCCCTGCTTAATGCTGGAGGTGGGAAGAGAATGTATGTTAATGGTTTGTTTGCACATTGAATTCGTTAGTCCCCAAACTTTAGACTGGGCAAGGCAATTACAAATCCCCAACTAAACCCCTCTGTATAAATGTCAGCTGTCTGGTGGATGTCTGGCCTGACTAATTGGAGATCCTTTGCAGACATTGCTCAGGGTTGCTTTAGCATGGAGGAGAGAGAGAGTGGATCTCTTTGGCAAGTGAGGTTAGAGCCATTGGAAGAAGGTACAGCTGATCTGTAAACACAGATTGAGGCCCCATGCAGGTGGATCTCTGCCCTTAGGAATAGCTACGCTGATTTCAGTTCCACCATATGACCAGTTACAGGATTGAAGCCTTTAAATGTTTTTTCCTGCATAAGGAGGGAAGGATGAGAAACTAACCAGCAACTGACTGTTAGTTCATACTACCTCCTCTACCCTAAGGCCTTGTCTCTACTCTACGGTTTTGCCATCCAGACTTCTCGGAGAATTCCACTCCTTTGTTTAACCTTTCTGAGCAGAGTTTCCAATAATGCTAGCTGCCTGAGAGGGGCTTTCCTAATCCTTCGAGCCAACTTGGTGCCAGCTCATTCCGGGTGCAGAATCTTCAGAGGTTTACTTTTAAAGTCACTGATTCGTGGCACAGTAAAAAATAACGCTTGAATTATTGGAGCAGTCTGTGATTCCCCCCCAAACATTTAGCAATGCCCTCTAGTGTTCAGCATCAGCAGAGAGAGAATCCACGGTTGTCTGAGAAGAGAGAGAAGCCTTGGCTGTGGAAAAGCAACGACCTCGCTGCCAGAGATTTGAATAGTCATTGTTCCTATCAAAGGAGACTGCAAAATAGTTGTTACTGGACAAATACTTGTGGAGCTGCTCCCAATACCAAAATTACTGACACCAGTTCTGCAGTCATAAACCCAGACGACTGTGTGCTGCTCGCCTGTGTCAGTGGTAACTGTCTTCCTGTTTCAAAGCTCTCCAAATCACAGAGGTAAGGTGGTTTTGACATTTGATTAGCCACAGAGAACAACTTGTGCGTGCTTGACTAAGGGAGTGGGCAAGCTCAGAAGCAATCGTGGTGCTGAATACTTGAGCCTGTTGGAGATAGGGCCCTATCAGGGGAGAGTCGTGGTGGGCATGGCTCCAAAGGGACGATAAGTGGGCTGCTGGGAGAGATGAATATGAGGAAAGGAAGTGGTGAGTGAAGTCAACTGAAAACAGTTTCTTATGCTCTCCATGACTCATACATTTCATTAACACATGGGCTTGCAAATACTGTCTGGGGGCCGGAGGTGGGGAAACAATCCAGTATTCTTTAGCCTGAGCACCAACCTTCACAACAGCAGAGCACTGCCCCACGCAGCCTGAGCCACTCCGTTGTTACTCCCATGGATTCCCAATGCAGTGCTGGCGGGGGGCCATCACACTATGCCAGATGCCAGCGGGCGATATTCTGTGAAGTGGACGCATTAACCCAGACGGTGCAGCTGCTTTGCACTGAACCATCAGCACAGTCTGGGCTTAGTGCCAGCAACAGCCAGCTTCAGGGGAGTCTTTGGTGTAAGGCAATGTCAGGGCTCTCACGTAACTCCCCCTTGTGAGGCTGACACAGCGGGGAAAGACACATGGCCTGGATGCCCCTGCATGACGGTGAGGTCTGGCTGCAATATGGGTCCCTGGGGGCTGTTTGCAGCCGCCACACGTTAGAGCAGCCCTGCAGCTGCTCTAAGTTGGTTTAGTGGAACCAGCCCTGCACACAGCTATAGCTGAACTAGAGGAGTGTAAAGACAAGCTTTTGTATGCACTCTCCCCCACCCCCGCGAAACAATGCACCCTGTGTGATTTGACTGTAGCCAAGGCCCTGTCCCATCGTCTCCCAAGTCACAGAAATCCTTTCATCTTGGCCCGAAGGCCTGTGGGCAGAGAAGGGGAGCTCAATTCTCTCTCTGTGGGATACTTGCGTGTGAGATGTTACTGCTCCGGAATCCCAGATAACCATGGCTGAGCCTCCGCCCGCTTTCCAACAGAGCCAACCCCAAAGACAGGGACCAAGGGAAGAATCAGATCATCGGTGTTTCTTTGTGCTTCCCGCTCTAAAACCCCATTTGGCTGCTGGCTTTGCTACTCTGACGTAACTCCACCAGCATAAAACCTGCTGCACTACTGGTAGTGCTGTTGTTTCGAGTGCCACCTACCCCGTGAGCCACAAAGGTTTTCAGCAACCTGGGATCCCAGTTTCAAAACTTCTGTGTTCCTGTGCAACTAATGCAGATGCCACCTGACTTTAAAACCTGCCCGGGCGGGGAATCTCGCTCGTGTGCATGGGAGTGGTGGGGCGTCAGTGCTGGCCAGGGCCAGGAAGGCTTTGCTGGGGTGGGAGGTAGCGTTGCCAGGTTGCTAACTTAGGACCTGGCGGCCCAGGGCCTCTCCTGAACAGCCAGAGCATTTGGCCACATGACAGGCCTTTCACGGGCAAGATTGAGGCCTCCACACCCTTTCCCTCTCTGCCTCGAGCCAGTCACTCGAACCTGGGTCCCATGAAGAGAAAAGCTAGTGCGGTCCCCACCCGCACTCTGCAGTCTCAACCCCCATGCTGTCAAGGGTGGATCTGAAACGGATCTGAAAGCATCTCTGAATTCAGGCAGCAAATCAGCCACCCCAGTTCATCTTTACAGAGAGCGAGAGACTGATACGGAAAGTCCCTGGTGCAACATAACCAAACACCAGCCCAGACAGTCATGAACTCTGGCTCCCCCCCACCCAACCTGAAGCCTGCTGTGTCAGGCTGGTCAGGATACTGGAGGGTTGTTTTCTTTTCTCTTGCTATCGCTGCTATCAAGTAGGAGTGAACAGCTCTTGTTTATACAATGACTATCTGGCCAAAGGCTGATTTAATACCTCCCACTTCTTTTAAGTGCAAACAGACTCTAATGTGTGTATTAGGCTACTTGAATGGCTGTTCTGGTGAAATAGTAGGTTTCCAAATAATTTACTCCCAGTTAATACTTGGGCTGGGGAATCTATATAATGTACCTAAACAGCTCTACAAATCCACAGTCTGTGCACCCTGAAGAGGAGGGACCAGCATGCTAACAGATTGTTTATTATCTTTTATCAGAATGATAAACTCACCAAGTCAGCAGTACACCATGATCCCTCCCATTAGACATGCCTCAGGCTAATGCACTGGTTTCTCTATACACCCCACTCATTATTACTTCTATTCCACAATGCCCAACCAAGAACCTGGTCCCATTACACTGGGTCACAGACAGACCTATAGTTATAATATCTAGCTCCTGTATTGTGCTTTTCATCAATACCACCTCACAAAATCCCCATTTCACAGATGGGGAAACTGAGGCACAGGCCTTGTCTACACTGCCACTTACAGCACTGAAACTTTCTTTGCTCGGCTGGTTGCTATTCCGCTCGCAGAGGTGGCTTTCTTACAGTGCTGGGAGAGCTCTCTCCCAGTGCTGGAGCCGCGACTACCCAGCTACATTAAAGCGCTGCTGCGTAGACATACCCACAGAAGGGGAAGTGACTTGCCCAAGGTCACCCAGCAGAACAGGGACAGAACCAAGAATAGAACCAGGTCTCCTAAGTCCCAGTCTAGTTTTCTATCCACTGGGCCACGCTCTCTGTTTCCTAGTAGACAAGCCTTACCCTAAAGAGCTTAAAATGGAGACAGCCAACTGGTAGAGGAAAAGGATTGTAATATAAAAGCACGGTGAATAGCGTATGACCCGAGGTTGCAATATACCTATATAATAGATATATAGCTTATGTGATGCAAATAAAATATTTTGGACATTGACGCATAAGACCAAGGAAGGTCAGCAGAAGAGCACGATCCACTAAAGTCTTCCTCTGGTGTCCCACGTGACGTACATTATTACGCACAGCTGAACAACCCTGCAATAATGCCCTGGCACGGGTAAAAACGGTGCCGGGGTGGAGAGATGCAGGTCCATCGTGTATTCGCTGCTGCCTGGTGGTGTGATTCAGTCAAAGCGTATCTTTGCGTTAAGCTTCTAAAGCCTTTTTTATTTAAAGCAGAGATTGAGGTCAATGCAGAAAAATGTTCCTGCATTAAATTGCAGAACCTTACAGGGTTCCTAGTCCCCTCGGTAAGCTTTTTCTCATGTAGGGCATGATCTGGCCCTAAATAAAGTATCTCTAATTGCCAATAAAATGCAGGCAGAAGTGACAGATTTTCACTTAACACATGTTTTAAGAGGTATAATTTCTTTGCAAGGTACTTAGTTGAATTTTATATGTAAGAATTTTTCTTTCTGTTCAATCTAAAAAGACAAAACTGGGGGGGGCAGGGGAATCCTTAGTAGAAGAGTGTAAACTCTCCTATCACTAACTTGTATGCAATTTGATGGACGATTATGGCTTCTTCAAGGTCACTTTGACCTATTATATGACTAGGAGGCTAGCATTAAAAAAAAGCAAAATCTGCTCTATGATTCATATATGATAAAGCTGGTGCCCAGTAAATATGTGTATTGAAAAGCCTGGTAATACAGGTATTATGTGTGTGCTGAACACACCTCTTAATCCTTCCATGCCTCAATCATTGTATTTAAGACATCCTATGCGTATGAAACAGCCTCCCAAACTGGAGTGTCAGAGGAAGTGGCTATGGCGTGGTTAATCAGCCCTGAGCTATTCTCAGAGTTGAAGAGGAATTTGCCATGCAATGTTTGTGGCTGGCATCGCCACAGAAGGCCCCAGTAACCCAGTCCTTTCACAAGCAAACTCCCACTGACTTCACCTTGTCTGATGTGCTGGCGTAAAGACTGCCAGGGCCCAGCCCAATGTGTCTCTCTATCAGCAAGATCCCAGCCACAACTGACTGACCTTCATGAGTGGATGTGCAACAAACCCTGCCTGAAGGGACCACTCGAGGGACCGAGGAAATAGTGGGTGCTTAGTAAAGGTGGAACAGAAGGCCCCTTTCTTTGGCAGCATCAAATGGTCATAAAACAGGTATGAATGTGATTTATTCCAGCTTTCAGGCCCCCTGGTGGTGCCGCAGTGATGTAAAGGGGCCTTAGTATAAATAAGAATCAGACCCTAGAACTTACATTCCCTCTGCGCCTGCCCTTCCCCCTCTGGTACTTCCCTAGGGGGTGAATTTTTTTTTAAAGGCAAGGAAACCGACTGTCCCCTGAAATACTAGGAGAGGGGTGATTTCGCCTCTCTTTTTAAGAGAACTTGCTCATTCCATGGTCTCCATTTTGCATGCGTGTCCATGCTAATCCCTCATCCTCTCTCTGGGTGCAGCTCTGAGTTCCACTAGGATTTTGGAAAGGAGCCAGCTCTCCTGGCTCACACGAGATTGGTTATTTGTTGCAGTGCATCCCTTTAGAGCTCTGAACCTACTGGAAGCAGCAGCTCGAGCAAGGAAAACACTGTGTTGCAGCCTGGTCACCTTTTAAATGGGAGCTTTACACTCCTCTTTAGCGAAAGCCATTGCAGGGAGGGGAGGATTCTGCTGCCCTTGCTCAGGTGGCAATCAAGAGGACAACAGCCAGAAGCACGTACTACCCAATGGGAATGAAGGTGGTGGAACCTGAGGGTCAGAATGTGAACCCTTGACTCCCATGGGTGAGCAGTTATCACATGATTAGCCCCAATGGCTTCAGCGGGAGTACTCTTATGAGCAACATTAGGATCTGGGGTGGATGCTCGCTCTGCTGATGTCAACAGGAGCTTTGCCTTTGACTTCAAGCCCAGGATTTACCCCTTGTCAAAAAGTTCACGAGGAATGTGTCTCCTCTTGCAACCAACTCTGATGACTACTGGGGGGAGCAGAGGGGTGTTTTGATTTGTTATAACACAATAGGGACAGCATCTCACTTTCTTCCTGAATGCAGTTTCTTGCTGTGTACAGTCTAATGCCATTTCCTTAAGTGTGTGGGAATTAATTCAATTTCTGCCAGAAACAAAGGAAATCTAGCTCTGTGGGCCATCAAAATTGGGAGCACCAGGGTGTTTGTAGCGCCGGCTCCTGCCAGTTTTCTTTTCTTCTTTTCTCTCCCGTTGTTTGAGGAGGTTGCAGAAGGTTCTCTCAGTTTAAGGAGTTTAGTTTTTCAGCTCAAGGGAAGTCCAGCATCTTGAAGCATAAACATGGTTGGGCTCAGGATGGCTTTAAGCCTAGCTCCTCAGAGCCCTTTGTACCCACTGCTCTTTTGAAAGCCCACCGTAGTAGCTTATTTTGCTTGAATTTAAGTCCACCAAGATACTCCTCCCTGATAAAGTCTGGACCTTACCCACCAAAGCGTCCAATCTGCCAGGGAGCATGCATGCTCCTGGGTGGAGAACGGCGTCCTTTTTTACCCTGGTGCTGCAGCCAAACTGAAAACGACGGAGCACATGACTCCAGGCTCAGAGAGGCGGGTAAAGCCAACAGGTGTGTGCACAACATTGCTAACTGACTGAAAAAATAAAGCTTGGGATCCGTGCCCTGAGAGTGGTGGAAAGGCCTGGGAATAGCAAGCACAGTGACACTGCAGAGGGCCCTCTCTGTCTCCATGGATCTTAACCTTGTTGCTGAGCCTCCACACACAGGTTCCTCACAAGGACAGCAGCTTACCTCATGTCCTGTGTACACATCGTGGGCCTTCCAGTGGATACTTCTCCCATTAAAGCCTTGCTCTTGCCAGACAACCCTGTAGGCTTACATTGGCTTGCCATGCAATGCCCCCCGAGAAGATTCAAACCCTCCACACGTCCCCACTCAATTCAGACCTTCCCTAGCCGGCTGCAGGAGAGAGGTTTGCTCTTACAAAAGTTCTCAAGGGGCTGAATTGAGTCATGTACTGACAAGATATCTCCAGACCCTGTTTAAAAACAAAACGTTAGTTTCATGCACTGTAGGAGGTGAGGGCTGGATTGTTTTTAATCAATTGCATCAAAACTATTTGTACATTTGAGAATTCTACATTGTTTTTTTAAAACAACCACCACAACAAAAACCCAGCACGTGCAAGGCCTGGGCATAGCGACCAGTTTCAAATGTGTGTATGCAGCAGCCCCTCCCCATCCACCGAACCATTGTAAATACTCCAGTTTTTCACCTGGAATGGTGCCGCCCATCTGCAGATGCCGAGGCACTGTACAACACTAACAAAGCAAGCTTCCCAGCACCGGGGGAGGCTGGGGGATTTTGTTACCCCCCCTGGAGAGAATGGGCAGGTGAGACTTCTTCTGTTGGGTGTCTCAAGCTGGGCCCTAAAGAGAAGGGGCTGCTCTTGAAAAAGTTGGGCTAAGTGACTTGTCCAAGTCTCAGGCAGAACCAGGAGTGGAATCTAGATCTCTTGACTCACCTGCTTGTGCGCTCAGCATTCGATCCCGTGCCCCTTTCTTATGCTACCCATGACATTAAACAGTGGGCCTTCCGCCGAGCGTGACAGTGCACACCGGGCACCTTCAGATCGAGAGATCTAGGCACGGTTCAAAGACACAGTGAAGGACAAATGGAATTGTGCTGAGGACGTTCAAATGGAACCTCTCGGCACTGGCAGCCGCAGTGAGAGTAGAAAACTGGGTGCCAGGATTCCTGGAGTGTGTCCCCAGCAGCTGCCACTGACTCACATGGGGATTCTGAACAAGTTATTTAACCCCTACCTCATTTTACGCATCTATGAAATGCCAGGTGTAATAATACATCCCCTCCCTCACAGCCGCCTTGTGAGGCTGAATTGTTTGGTAAGTACTTGGAAAGCCTCAGCTGAGAGGCATTACAGTACACATGTGAGTTCAAATATCATTACTACACCTCAAGTCCAAAGAGCAACGCTTCCTGGACAAAGCGTTCTCACAAATGTGTTTTGTCGTCATTGCTGCAGCTCTTGGAGTGCTGAGAAAGAGGAAAGTCTTGCTAGACTCCAAGAGGAGATCAGGTTCATTGGTGCTCATATCCTGCAAGGCTGCATCTGGAATTTGGATGCCCTAGATTTATTTTTCAGTCCCAATCAGAGCCTTCAGCATTCCCTAAAAGTAAAGAGGGAAGTTGACTGGTAAATCTCAGTGGTGTGGTACGCTGTGACTCGGATGCTGTCTGAAATTGATTTACTTCTGCTGGACTCTCAGTTGGGTCGGCTCTATATGGGACACGTGCGTTGGAGCATCGTTGTCTTGTTTTCAAACTGTTGACTGTGAAGTGTTAGATTTCGTTCACCCTTCTGGATCTCATTTATAGCTGCTGTGAACCTTCGGCCAAATGTTTGTGTGTGGTTCTGGAGTAACAATTGTTTGAGCTACATTCCATTAGCTCCTGCACAGCATGTAAACACGGCCAGACATTCAACCTGAGCGCTTCTCTAGGGACATGACTGGCTGCTCTTCGGAGGGCCAGCGATCACCTGCGGTTTGTTTCAGAGTGAATAGCTCAGCTCAGTCTTTGCTGTATGTTGTCTAATTATAGACATTATGTTGCAAATGGCTTTTGAAGCTGTTAATGGTATTACTGGTGTTATTCTTCTAGCTGTTAATTATAACAGATTTGTTTGGGATGCTTTCCCGGTTTTCAGCTGTAATTGCTCTCCTTGTTCCCTGATGTCTTGCAGTTCAGGGTAAGCCCTATAGTTTTCGTAGAGGATGTTCACCTCCCCTGCTGAAAATTATTGTATAGTGTTACTTGTGAAGAATGGCTGCCATGTTCCACCCCAGAGTTGGCTGCATTTCCATATTGGGCAAGTGCTGCAGCTCTAGAAATGGATTCAGCAAGATCCTTATGCATGGGGCTAACATTACCCAGGTAAGTCCCACTACATTTTAAGTGAGGCACATGCCTAAGTTCCTTGCTGAATCAGAGCTGTGGCCCATAAAGCAGTGTAGGATTCTTCCTGCTAAGTCAGCAATCTAAGGTATTATTACTAAAGTGCTACATAAGAGTGGGGCATTATTATTAGGTAGGAAAATGGGAAAATATGAGGTGGATTGCTTCTCTTTTATTGTCATTAAACTCTAAAGGGGTCTATTCACTCTGCACAGAAAACCCCAGATTTATACAGCAAGCTGGAGTGCTTTGGTTTTGTTTTCTTTTGTTTTGTTTCAGGCTTGTTCTTAAATTTTCAAAATACCAATAAAGCAAACACGGAAGAAAAGGCTTTTGGAAATTCTGGGCCCAGTCCTGCATGCAGAGCTTCTGCTGAGCTCTCACTGGGATTTTAGTGCAGGAAGAACTTACAGGATTGTACTTTCTCTGCTGTAAGAGGCTGTAAAGCTTTACTACCAAGAGCTGATAAAATTCAACTTCAAAACAAAGCAAAATAAACTTGCCTTGATTGATAGCTTTCTTAGCTCTCCTCCATTGTCGGTCATTAGTATGCTTTCCCCTGCCTTTCCAGCTCTGAAGTCCTTGTTTAGATAAACTTGAAAGCTAAAGGAAATTTGGCAGGCTGGGTCTTGCCCTATGGGAAGGGCAGATAGTGTCACCTTTAATGTAAATAGGTCCTATTGACTGGGGCTGGGAATTACTTGTCAACAATAAAGCTACCTTATGTGGTGGCTGTGTACACACAGTTGCATACAATGAACACGGCTTTTATGTTTGGTGAGCTAACCTATTAAAGCTGGTCAGGAAATGAGATGGGGAACAGAACTGACTCAGTAACTTGACTCAGATTAGTGTATGTGCACGCCCCCGTGCATGTGAGTGCGTTGTTTGCGGTGTTGTAGCAGTGTTTGTCCCAGGACAGTGGAGAGACAAGGTGGGTGAGGTAATATTTTTATTGGACCAACTTCTGTTGGTAAAAGAGACAAGCTCTTGAGCTCCGCAGAGAAGATATTACCTCACCCACCTTGTCTGTGTGTGTGTATAATAGATATTTGTGTATTGGGACTTCTATAGGGCTTTTAACAATGAGCGTAATTAACGATTGGAACAACTTACCAAGGGCCGTGGTGGATTCTCCATCACTGACCATTTTTAAATTAAGATGGGATGTTTCTCTAAAAGCTCTGCTCTAGGAATTAGTGTGGGGCACGTTACGTAGGAGGTCAGACTAGATGCTCACAATGGTCCCTTCTGGCCTTGGCATCTATGGATCTATTACACTGTTTCCCAGCCTCTCTTGGCTGCATCCTAACAAGCAAATCAACTTGATCTGATGGAGCTGTGGTTTGACTCTTACCTGGCTTATTTAGGGATGATGAGAAGAAACACGAATCTGAAGGCTAGTACAACTCGTGCAAAATAACAAAACTGTCAACACTATGCTTGAGTAAACCAGGAACTGGGCAATACAGCCAATGGAGTATCAGGTTTACACCAGAAGTACAGCGTCTGGGCCAGCCCCTCAGCTGGTGTAATTCAGCATGGCTCCAGCAGGGTCTGCATGGAGCTACGTTGCTATGTACGAGCTGAGGATCTGGCCTTACACTTTTGGTTCTCCATTCTTTGGTTGGAGGGCTTTCCAAACTCTCCCGCAGAAGCCTGGACCAGGGCCTTCGCTCCACACCAGGGGTGAATTTGAAATGTCCTGTTGCCATGACTCCGCCGCCTGAGGGAACGATTTCAGCAGGCCTTTGTGAAGGATCCTGAGTTGAGTAGGTGTCTTACCTACGAGGTGGTGGCTGGTGTCCCGTTTGTTAAAAGCACCTGCCTGTGCCGGAGCGGCTATTGCACTCCTGTTGCTGCAAATGTTTTCACGATGCAAAGGCCGCTTGCCAATGGGAAAAAATGCTCACGCTCTCTGTCTCAAAGGGTTATTTTGTCATGAGAACAGTGCACTGAGTGTTGCCTCGGCCCTTATTCAGTCTGCCCAGCGGCCCCTGCAAAAATCCCAAATACAAGGCTGCACATTGCTGCTCCAGAGAACAGAAGTAATAGGAGAGGATGGGGGTGCGCAGCAGCTGTGGATGGCTCTGGGTGTCAGCCCACTTGTTTGAGAGTAATCAAAGGCTTGGTCTACACTACGGACATGTGTGGGTGTATAACTATACCGCAGCTATACCGACCAAACTCCTGGTGTAGACAGTGCAGTATCAATGGGAGGGCTTCTCCCATCCACACAGCTACCGCCTCTCGGGGAGTTGGAGTTCCTACACTGATGGGAGAAGCTCTCCTGTTGGATGGAGTAGGTAGCATCTTCACTAAGTGCCGCAGTGGCGCTGTATGTGTAGACAAGACTGGTGCGGGCGCAAAGAACCCCTGGAGAGCATGATGTGTGAACTCTGCCCCCTTTGCCAGTATAGGGGCATAAATAAAAGCTCTTACCCATTGTCTGCTCCCGGCTCCTTTTCCCACGTGCCTGGAGGGGTCAGGCAGAACAGAGCTTGCTTTTCTGGGTTTAACATTAGGCCGTTGTACGACTGGAACATGCTGGCTTTTCCTTGATTGAAGTGACTCACTCCTGAAGGCTGCATGAGCGCAGGCAATTGGTTAGGTGCTTTTCTTCTGCAGTTATGCCTCTGATCCTGGCCCTCACGTTCGAACCACCATTTTTTCTGTCTTTGTTCCTCCCTGAGCTCTGTAAAGCTCTCTCTGGTGCACTGGTTGTAAGTCCAGGCTAGATGGGAGCTGAGCAAACACCCCCCCACAGCTCTCACAATGTGCTTCAATCCAAACTCGGAACACGGCTGAGCGTCAAGCACCAGACCAGCAATTATGCAAAATCACAGGCAGACTGTCACACGCCCTCTCCAGGTATGGACACAGCTCTCCAGAGACTAAAAGACACTGAGTGACCCCCCGTATCTCCATCTTCCGACACTGACATCTGCGGTGCGTGTAGGTTGTAACTGTTATGCCATTATTTTCCAAGTGCTGTGCCTTTACATTTCTACAGCATCTTTCTGGTTGCCATTTGGTGGCCGCCGTCCCATGTCGACTTCATGTTTGCTCTTCATTGTGCATTTGCAGTTTATTTAATCCAAAATAAGCCATTTGGGCTGGTTCTTCTCTGTCTGTGGAAAAGCGTAACAACCATCCCCTTGACCAGGTGGGAGTCAAACTCTGAGTCTTGGCATGCCATGGCCTTCAGCTACTTAAAGGCTGAATTTTTATCTCAGACATCTAGCCCCTGTGCCACATCCTGCCTGTTCACTCTCTCTACTGAGATCAATATCCAGCTGGAAGAGAATCGTCACCTACTTGTGCGCCCGGCAAGTCTTGCTCTTTCGTAAGCATTCTCCTTGGATACCCCTTCAACCTCCCTTTGCACTCTGCCTTGGCCTTCAGATGCCATTCTTACCTCTGTCAGTTCCCTGAGTATCTTCAGAACCTCATCCTGGCCAACATCCACTACCTCTTGCTTGACTCAACCAAAGAAAAACCTTTCCGAACCCTCCAGTAACAGTGAACTCTGCAGAGAGGTAGTTGGGGTTGTTTTATTTCTGGTTTTGTTTCTTCCTTCAGTGTCAGGAGTGCTTATACACTGTCGCAAAAGAAGGGGAACCTTTCGGATGCCTTACTCTTTTCCGGGTTCAGCCCTGTTTGTGTAGACTTAAGAACCGAAGATGCGACTTCCCATGCTCCAGTCACACTTGTGGGATAATCATGTCTGTTTCATATTGCAACCCTCAGAGCTTGACTTTGCAATAACCCAGGAGCTTTCAGGTTTAAGGGAAACAGTATGTTACTACTAAATCTGAAATGGAAGGAGTCTCATAGCCGAGAAGAAACTAGAAACAAGTTGACAGTACAATTCACATTGTCATCCTCTTATTTCCTGGGTGTAGGATTCCCTCCCAGAATCCATGTCACTTTGTTTGGCACAGGAGAGAAGGCTGGGGTGCCTTTAGGCAGAAAAAGTGAAAGTTAAAACTGTTATTTTTATTGTTATTGTTTTGAAAGCTGCCATCTGACGCACACAACACATTCAGTTAAAAATGTGAGATTTTCTTTTCATGCTAACTTTCTGTCTGGTCACATGAAAACACTACACAGAAAAAGAAAAATAATGTACAGGGAAAATGGTAGGGGGAAAGCCTGATTTCTAATGAGGATATGAAAGCACCCATTTAAATAGACTTTTAAATCCATGTGAATCAGAACACTTCCTTCCCTCTCCAATGGCTTTTTTTGAACCAGGTAAATTTTAATAACCTACAATCAAAAATCTGCTATTTCAGTATGGCCCTGGTGTGCTAAGTATCAATTAGCAACAGACATTCTTGGTCACTTTACCGCATCTCAACAGGACTGGAGCTAAGATGAAATGAGAAAGTGATGAAAATAATAATAATTTTCGGGAAATCATTAAATAGAAACCAGAATTGCTATGTAAATACCATGGAGCGGTTTGTGTAATGTGTTAAGCCAGTGATAACTAACTTTCAATGCAAAAACATCTTGTTTCCCACCCCTTCCCCCCACTTTTCCTAAAGAGACTAGCTCTTCAATCAGTGATGCTTCCCGATATCCCTAGGAGCTAGGGAAATAACATCCTTGTTTTACAGATTGGGTATTGAAGCACAGAGAGATTAAGGCCAAAACTTTCAATCCTGAGTTCCTAAAATCATCTGTCTAAATCCACATTTAGGACCCAATCCCACAAGCGGACCTTACAGCTACACTGAACCCCACTAAAGTCAACGGGTCCACTTTGCAAGATCAGGGCCTTACGCACCCATATGAAAGTGACCTGATGTCCAAGTACTATATATGATCTCCTGATGCTAGGACAGGGACACAGGGAAAGCTACTTAGCGTGTAACCTCTTTGGGGGCAGGGCCTGTCTTTTTGTTCTGTGTTTGTAGAGCACCCAGCACAATGGCGTCCTGGTCCAGGAGACAGTAATACAAATAATATTTATTATTATTGCATGTTAGGCCCTGATCCTGCAAGCACCTATCTGCTCACAGGGTTATACTGCTATATGCATAACTGTTTGTGGGATCCAGGCCTTCGTTTAGTAAGCTAGCTCTTCCTACTTCTAATACCCTTAGATTCTAGATGTTTGATTCGCAGCAAAGAGCCTGATCCTACTCCCACCAGTGTCAATAGCAAAAATCAAACTGTCTTCAGTCGAAGCAGAACCAGGCTCTGTGAAAGCACGATCACTTTACTCTATTTCACCTGTTTTCAGCAAGGTGCAGGATGCTCCCAACTCCCGTCAAAGTCAGTGGGAAGCGAGGCTGTTCAGCAAGCTCTCACTGACTCTGCTGGACCAAGCCCAAAGGGCTGAAACACGCTCAGTCCCACTGAGTTCAGCAAAACAAAGGGACCCTTCCGGAGGAGCTGCAGATACCATAAGCCTGCCTGCTGTAAGATCAATTAACCTTTCCTATTAGTGAAAAATTAACAAACATGTGCAAGCCCAAAGCAAGCACTGAGGACAAAGTGCAATTATTTGGGGATTTATCATAAATCATTACTTCCTTTGCTAGGCAGCAGGGAAGCTTCTCCAGCTTTGTGAAGCAAGCTGTTCTTGGTCAGTATCTTTTGCAGAAGTCTGGGGAATACTGAATGTGGCTAAGGGTAGTTTTTCCTCTGGGCTGATCTGAACACTTCAGGATAGCCCTCAGTACTCCTGCATTACCAATGACAAAATATGTCATTGCTGGGGGGGTGGGTTTCAACTCTTGTCATCTTTGCTTGGTAATATTCCCACCTAGCATTGATCAGACACTATTTCAAACCTAAAGGCACCTCGGTAAAAGGAGAGCGCGCTGATTTTCAGAGTTCCTGTGCAACACCGGCAAGGCAAAGTATCTTCCATGCTTCCCTCTGCTGCTTCCTCCCCTCCAGGGTAACACCCTACTACTGCTACCAGCCAGTGAAGTGGCTCCTTTTAGCTCAAGCCAGCAGGTGCTTGTGATGCTGAGGCCAGTCCCCAATACAAATCTTGCCCAGCCAAAGCCACCCAGGATGCCAGGGCAGCCAGAGCTCCTGGCTCCCCTGGGCCGGGCTTGGCGGCAGCTCCTCAGCTTGCGAGAGGCTGGAGGGACCACTGGGAGAGGAGGCGGCGGCAGGGAGACAAGCCGCAGGCAGCAGGTGGCGGCCTTGCAAGGGCTGCTGCCGCTCCGGCTCCCGGGCTCGGGGAGTCCAGCCCGGACTTTCCTTCCCGCTTTGGGGACCGGGTGGAGGGGTGGGGTGGGTTTTTGTTTTTTCTTTCCTTCTTCTGTTTGTTTGTTTAGCGTGGTGCCAGGAACTCGGCTCCCACGTGGGGCGGACTCCCAGGTGCTCCGCGGAGCGGCCAATGACAAGGCAGCGCTCCCGTAGCGACGGGCCCTGACACTTCTCGTAACATAGACAGGGGCGAGGCAGCCAATGGGAAGTGGAGGCCGAGGCGTCGGGACCTCACTGGGTTCAGGCCCCCCCCCCCGCCGCCGATGCATTCCCCCCCCACCCCCACCCCCACCCGTGTCCGGGGCCCGCGGTGTCTCTGCAATTCGGGGGCTGCTGCGAGGCGAGGGTCTGGGGGGGGGGGGGGCCGTGCTGAGCCCCAGGCGACGGGGCGGGGAGGAAGGGGGCTCGCCCGGTCCCCTGGGATTCCCTGCTCCCCGGCAGGCTGGAAGGGACGAGCCGGCTTTCCCCGGGGCAACCGGGCGCTGGGAGGCCCAAATTGACACCTGCACGCGGGGGTGCGGGGGGGGGATCTTCTACCCCCCCCCTTTCTGGGGCTGGGAAGTAGCAACCGGACCCTGTAACCGCCACAGGCCAACGGCCTCCCGCAGCGTCGGGGTCTCGCCCCCCCCCCATTTCAACCCCATCCCCCCAACCCCAGCTTTTGCAAGGGGAGACATCTGCCTGGTGGGCGTGCGGGTGCGCGCGCGACTTTCCCTTTCGTGCGTTCCCCTTTTACTATTTAAATTGATACGTTTCATTACTAGGGAGAAAAATAAAATATTCCTTTGATACACAAAATCAAATTGATATTTAGCCTCTGCTTACTTTTTTATGCATGGCTCCTTTTCCCCGCACGGTAGTGACAGATTGTTTGAGCTGGAAGGAAAAGCCATTCCAAGCTAATTAAGCAGCCATTCCAAGCACTATTTGCAAGCGGGACGCTGAGAAGCGGCGGCGTTTGTCAGCGCTCGGCCCCCGCGTGGCTTTGACTGACAAGCCCGTCGCTGGAGTGGCAGCCCGGGCGGCCTCCGCCAATGGACAGAAGGCAGCCGGCGCTGCCCCTTGCCGATTGGTCGGATGGATCTGTTTGATGGACGGCTGCTTTTTTTTTTTTTTAAAGCGCGGGGGGCGGGGGCGCGCTGCGGTCCCCACGTGGGGGGAAGGCAGGGCGGGTTGGGTCTGTGACGTGGGGCGCGAGGAGCCATTTTGTGCTAATAGCGGCTGCCCGGGCGCGGAGCCGGGGGTGTCTCTGCGGAGCCCCGAGCCCGGTGCCGGGGCGGGCCGAGCGGCGCGGGCGAGCCCTGCCAGCGGGGGCTGCTGTGAGCCCTGCCCGGCTTGCACGCCTCCCTCCCACCCCCGTCCAGGGCAGGTGCAAGACCCCCCCACGCGCGCGCTCACTCTCGCGTGGGCGGAACCTCGCCCCGCGTGTGTCTCCCTGCGGGGCCTCAGCCGAAGCCCCCTGTTCCGCGCGTGGAAAGGGCCGGGCCGGGGTGCTGCGGGCGGAGCTCCCCCGGGGGGATGCCCCGCAATAGCCGCGGGGGCTGGGCCCGCAGCCTGCCCCACGGGCGAGGATTGTCCCGCGGGGGAGCCCGGGCCCCAGCAGGCCCGTGGGCCGGGCGTTTCCGAGGAGGGGCTGGGCAGCTGACCCGAGGCCGGAGCGCCTTGTTGCGGGCTTCGCACCCGCAGGCCGGGCCTCCCGACGGCCGGCCGGGCCCACGCGTGCCGGCTCCTCGTGTGTTTCCCCTGACTCAGGAGCGTTCCCATCTGCCGAGCGGACGGCATTGACCGTGTCCCTGCGGGACCTCGGAACCATCTTCCGGGAGGGGAAAACAAGGGTGGGCCCCAATCCCCGCTTCGGGCCGCCTGAGGCGCTTTCCTGCCTGCCTTTCTGGGTGTTGCACTTACTCGGCCTAGGCTCGAAAGCAGAAGTTTGCAAACACGGGGCGCGTAAAGGCGGCTGCAGATCAGCCCTCTGCCGGGGGGACCCTCTGCGGCTGGGCTCTTGTTTGATGTAAAGGCTCAACCCCTTCTCCCCCCCCCCCATTGGCCCCGCAGCAGTTACAATACACACCGCTTTGGAGGGCGTGTAAACCCCGGGATATTCCAGTCCGGTCGGGTGCGTGGGTAACTTGAACGACGTGACCCCAGTTCTTCACCACAGCGGCTCCGACTCGAGGCGCCCAGGGGAGGAAGAGGGGAAACGGGTCGTGACGGCAGAAAGGGCCGATCCCCTTTGGTAGGAGCAGCGGGCAGAAAGCATCCCAGGGGATGCGGGCCTGGCTGGTCGTTTCGGGGGGGGGGGGAAGGAAAGCCATTCTGTGAGCCCCCCGCAGGCTTTCTCGGTGGGGAAGGCTATTCCCCCCCCTCTCTCCCTCCCTCCCCTTGTTGTTCTTGCCCCATTTTATCGCTGCTAAGTCTTAAGAAGGGAAAACAGGCAAGCGGCGGGGCGCTCCTGGGCGCTTTCTAGTAGCTAATGGGCCTGCTAAGCTGCTGCCGGAGGAGGCGGGGGGACGGTGCTCGTCCGCGGGGAAGGTGCTCGTCCCCCCCCATTCCCCGCCCGGAGGGACATTCCGAATTCGAGCCGTGCACACGGGGCGGCTTTGCAGCGGCCGAGCCGCTTTCCAAGGCCAAGCCGGCCCGGCGCCGTTTCCCCGCCTCCCCACTCGTGTCCGAGGGCTCCCGCGGCAGCCGAGCGGGGCGGGGCGCTCCCCGGCCGGCCGCAGCCCCCCCCAGCGGCGGGGCAGGGCCGGGCCGGGGGCGCCTTCCCCGACACAAGATGGCATTGTGACGTTCCCGCTGCCGGCGCCCATTCGCCGGCCGAGCCGCCCCGCCCCGCCCCACGTGGGCTCCCCGCGCTGCCATTGGCCCGGCCCGGGGACGCTGGGGCGGCTTTTTGTTACACTTCACTCCCTCTCCGGAGCGCTCTCGCGCGGCGGCTCGGCCCCTCGTGCGCTGCCTCCTGCCTGCGGAGTCTGTGGGTGGCACCGCCGGGGTCCCGGGGCGCGCGGCGAGAGGGGCAGGGCAGGGCAGGGGGGATTCCAGCCGCCGCTCCCCGGGAGCATGCGTTCTCCGCCGGGCTCCGGCCCCCGGCGGCCGGGGGTCCCCGCGGCTTGACCCCGCCGGCGAGGAGCCCTCTTCGGAAGCGGACCCCGCCGCCGCCGCCGCCGGGCTGTGGAGCGATGCGGCCGGCGAGGAGCTGAACGGGCGCCCGGGAAGCGGGAGTTCGCAGCCGAGCCCGAGCGGCTGGCGGAGCCCGAGCGGCTGGCGGAGCCCGGCTCGCCCTTTGCCCGCACGCGTCGCCCGGGAAGTGGCCTGGCTTCGGCGCCCCCCCCCCCGCACCCCACCCCGACCCTTGTCTTCGGGCGGCGGCAGGATTTGGGGGTTTTCTCGGCGCCGAGCAGCGGGCGGCTGGATCGTGGAGAGCGGCGGGCGGCAGCCCCGCGGGCTGAGGAGCGGCGCAGCCTGGGTTGACTCTCCGCCTTCGGGGGCCGGAGCCCGCAGCGCCCCCGGGGGAAGGAAGGAGGGAGGGAGCGGGCAGCAGGATGCCGAGGAGCGGGCGCTGCCCCGCGCCCCCCGCCGTGTGCGCCTTTCGCCCGAGGGGAGCCCGGCTCCTGCGCCCGGGGCTGGCGAGCCTGCCCGCCTGCTAGGCGCCCCGAGCTCGCACCGCCCGGGACTCCGCTTCTTCCTTTGTTCCAGTTTTGGCCCCTCCGGGGCAGCTTCGTGGCCGAGCCGCGGCCCGGCCCGGGCTCGCCTGAGAGCAGCAGGCGCTTGGGGCCGGTGGGGGAGTGACTTGGGGGCCGGTGAACTCCTGCGATGTACCCCCAAGGCAGGCACCCGGTAAGTCCTCGCTGCCCCCGGGCGTTTCCCTTGCAACCTATTTCCCTCCCCCACCCTTGATCTTTGGGGCGGAGGGGGGGGGGCAGAGGCGATGGGTGTGTCAATCTGTCCGTGCATCGCGGTGATGCTTGTGCACCCTTGAGACCGGAGTGTGCCCCCGGGCTCCGCGTCTCCAAACAAACAAGCCGGGGAGCCTCGCGGGGAAGCAGGGGCTCTCCCGGTGCCAGGAAGCGCCCCGACGCCCCTGCCACCCAGCCTGGGAAACTTCAGGGGTAGCGAGGGGATCTCGGACCCCTGTTGGAGCCTGTTTATTTGGGGGAGGGCTGGCTCCTGGGGAAGGGACTGGAGGGCCAGGCATCTCTCCCTGGTCTGTAAACGGCTTGTTTTCTTCCTTGTCTGCCTGTGTGTACCCCTAGGCTCCCCACCAGCCTGGGCAGCCGGGCTTCAAATTCACAGTGGCTGAGTCCTGCGATAGGATTAAGGATGAATTCCAGTTTTTGCAAGCCCAATATCACAGGTAACTCTCTCTGTCTGCCTGTCTCCCTCCCTGCTTAGCAAAGGTTAAATGTTTAATGACAGATTTTAAGTGCACACTAGAGCATGTATTAAAATGTCTTTAGAAGAGCAATTTATGGCTCTGTGTTGACTAGCATCAATCGCCAGCCAAGGCTCCTTTTGTTCCTCCCTGTTTGTCATTTCGGAACTGCCCCAGTTTTTAACCCTCTGCCTCCTGGGCTTATCGGAAAAGCTCTAGTAACCCCTCCAAATCCCTGCTGGATGGAACCTTTGTTTGTCACTAGGGTCCCCTCCCCCCTTTGATCCATTCTAAGAAACACCCCCCACCCCCAGCAAGGTTCCTGTTTTGCCACGAGGAATCCCCCAGAAAAAAAAAATTACCCTCTTGTTCTGCTGAAATTTCCCATCTTTCTAGCTTGCAAGACGTCTGCTAACCTGCCATTGAGCAGAAACCTGGCAGTACTAAGGGGCTATTACAAAAACAAACAAACAAAAATCTACTGATCTGGGGTGATGTGCTTCTAAGAAGTGTTACTCAAGATGGTGTCTCTTTTTCCCCGCCCCCCCCCGCCCCCACTTGACTTGTCACTTCATCACTGCGGGTTCTTAAACATATATTTATTCTGTTTTATCCTCTTAGTCTTAAAGTGGAATATGATAAGCTTGCTAACGAAAAGACAGAAATGCAGCGCCATTATGTTATGGTAAGAGACTTTAATCAGATTTTGTATCCGACTGCACATGGCATTCGCTGATGATGGAGCAGTGAAATGGGCCAGGGGATGGTGGTGATGCGGGACCCTTAAAATGAGTATTGCCCATTCAGAACAAGTTGTCTTTATTCTGTGCCTTGCTTGGGGCCGGATGGTTCCTATCTCTAAACATTACAGCTGTCCCTTCAGTGTTATCTGCCTGGCGGGTTGTGAACCATCCTCTAAGGAGAAAAACAATACTTTTGGTGATCAGTGTTCCTGCCCTGTTTTGACAGGCATTGATCCTCTTGTGTCCTCCCTTTATATTTACCAAATATCTGACTTGTGCCTGAGGACAGCAGACTTAAAAAGATTGGAAACCTAATACAAGTCTCCTGTTAACCCTCTTCCCCTGACACTCCCAAAGAGGATTTTGAAGCATTTAGAGGCAGGAGTTCTGCTGACTCTGTATCACAAGAATCCATGTTTGTATCGTTGCCTAGTTAAAACTTCAGCCCCCTGTAAGCACGCATTTTGCAACTTGCTGACCCTGGAGTGTTTGGACTAACTTCTGATGTTAGGAGACAGGGGTCAGACTGCTCCTTGTTTTGCCTGAGGCCAGAGAAGGCCTGTTACGACATCATCTCTCCCAGTTGCTTTGAGGAAAGTGGATTCTTTTGTTGCTACAGAAATCTTTTCACTCTAGTTGCATTACAGGGGCAGTAGGTGAGGTGATTCTTTTGATTTGTATTTCTAATCAATTTAGTGTGACCAGCGTTCATTTTCGAAGTACAGGCCCATTCCCTGACTGCAAAAGAAGACATGTAGGACACAGGGCAGAAATAACTTTTAAAGGAAAAATTACAAGATGTTTGCCAAATTGCAGTATATTAACTTTTCTATTCGAACTTATACATACTGGTCGCACACAGCTCTGGGGGAAGGGTAAGCTGCTGTCTTGTTTCTTCTAACTAACTTATAGGGAATAGATGAACGAGAAAAGTAGTATCCCCTTGTTACGTGTGTGTCTCTTAAACCCTACATGCATGTGGCTATTATGATTTAAAATTTCCTTGTTTAATATGCTTTGAGCACAGTTCTGTCCAGGAGGCTTTTCTGATAATGGTCTTATGCAAAATCAATGAAAAAATACTTTTTTTTTTCCCCCCCAGTACTACGAAATGTCATATGGTTTGAATATTGAAATGCACAAACAGGTGAGTGATTCTCTTCCATATCCTGTCTCCTTTCCCTGAACCATGAAAATGAAGTCCTGGTTTTGATAAATAAAAGCTAACTGGTCAAATGGTTGGGGTTACACCTGTGTGGAGCTGTTGACCATGAGTAAATATGAAACTGAGTTGATGGAAGTCCAACACTTTTGCATATGTTAGGGAAGATTTCAGATTTTTTTAAATTGTTTACAAGGAGAGATGAAAGTAATGCTGTGAACTTTTCATACCGAGATGTGTACCCGGATTAGCACATCTTGTGTATATGATTAAACATGAAAAACACAGCTAATTAATACAGATTTGATTGTTGGTGCAACTCAGCATTCTTTAAGGTCATTCTTCTAATTAATACAGCACTGGAATGTATGACTTCAGAACAAATTGTCTTGTAGGATTTTAGCAGCCACTGCAGTGTGGCTCAATGCCATGTTTTACATCCTACATCTGGAAGGTGAAGAAATGTTTGCAACTTTTGTCTGCTCTAATGTATAATTTGCCTAAAGGGAAAACATGAAGGACTGTTGCAGAATGTGATGTGCTACCTTGATAAGATTAAAGCTAAAGAGCCTAAAGGCTGGGCACATGATGGTAAAACTTAAAGGAATGAAGTTATTATTGAGATTAGACCTGATTATTTGCGGTGCTGCTGCTTATTGGTTTTAAAAGTAGTTCTAAGAACTTCAGATAGATATAAGGTGACATCATCTTTGCAATTCATGAATCAAACCAGTTTGACTCAGTGTTTTTGTTAATAGCAATGTAAATCGTATTGACAGTCTCCTGAATAACAAGGTACTATAAGGTAACTAGGTAGTGGACTAGATTCAATACATGTTATTTAAATACACAGTGGTGCGGGCTTTATTTATCTTTTCTCCCCTTCAGTTCATACAGACTTGCTAGGTATATAGAATTATTTAAACAGTGACAAAAATAATTTACATTGGGTTTAGTCTTGCAAAATTTCTTCTGCCCATGCTGACTAGCCATACTTTTTTTTTTTGCTGCTTCCCTTCTGACAGGATCATTGCCTGGCAAAGATGCACTGTGATTTACAGACTTATTTTGATAGTTTTATATGCATTCATATAAAGAGGGAGCAGTAGATTAGCTAATATAGCTAAGTGTCCTCGTGTTTGGATAGTGACCTGTGTAGGGGGAAATGCAAAGACCTGTTCAGATGGACTTTGTGGTGCAGTGCTTTGGGGAGCCTGTAGCATTTTCTGGTTTTATGAAGCCGAAGAGACCTGTAAGGATAGAATTTCTACGTAGATCTCTTTGGGTGATGCGACCTTTTGATGCAGTTATATCCCATTGCTAATGGGAGTCTTATGTCTCTGTCAAGAGGACAACAGACCCTGAATGTTTTTATGAGAGTACATTTTGGGTCGTAGAACAAAACAAAACGTGCTGTTTTTATTACAGGATACGTTTTACCTCCACAACGTGTGCTGGAATTCTTTTCCTCTTTTTGGAAATCTGTGACGTATGCAGGGACATAAAATGAAATGTACCTTCTTTCGCAGCATTTAGTCTGGCAAACTGAATGAGGTGTTCATCCTGGCTAGTCTCTTTAAAATGCCTAGTGGCAGAGCTGTAGGGTAGAGTTAGGGTATGTTGCTAGATTGCCATTTTCTATAACATTGCGAGCTGTGTTACAGTTTGTGTTTTTGTGAGAGAGTGAAAGGCCTTCTTCCCTTTGGTGGAATTTTGCATACTGATGTTATTACAGTGCAACAATGTTAGTTATGTACAAGTGTTTACATCTTGGGGCACTGTTCAAAAACAGCGAACCCTAACAGGGAAGCCTGGGTGGATCTGGTGTTCCCTGTCTTGTGTTCCTCCATTTTAAAGGTCTAAATAAGGATATTCGTCAAATGGTTCCTGAGTGGAACCTTTCTTGGCTGCTTTCATCATCGCGGGTGGCTGTATGTCCAGTACCTTATATTAGAATTGGACAGGGTCTCTGAGGAGAAGCTGTTTTTGTTGTTTGATCACCAATGGTGTGCTTGATGCTTCAGAAAAACAGAGCCACCATCCTTGCCTTAGCAGCTGAAATGACCGTATAGTCTGTTTCCTGAATCTCAGAATTGGGTGAAATGAGCAAAGAGGACAAGGGGGAGGGAGGGAGGGCGTGAGAACTCAGGAGAGAAGAGCAAGTATAATCTAAAAGGGTTTGTCACTCTTCCTGACTGCAAGGGCTTTACAAAATAAATCCTACCACTAATTGCAGTGTGGGTCCTGGGTGCATCTGGCTGAGGGTGGCTAGTCCTGAACAAACAAGTTTATCAGCTGACCTGTTTAGCGGTTGACTTGTGTTTATCTGCACACAATCAAGTAGACTGGAGTGCTTGAATTATTCATGCAGTGTCCTGCCCTCCAGACTTGACTGCTTGTGATTACATCTGCCTGAGACAAACACTGATGGATACTTCATCTTTAAGCAAAAGGGGATTGCCTGTCTGTAGGCTTATATAACAGATTATCTCTTCTACATTGAATATTAAAAGTGTGTGTGTTTTTTCTCTTTACCAAATCACAAAGAGAAATAAGAATAAAGGTGATTTCATGAATGACTCCATAGGCTACATGCAAGGAATTATGTATGAAGTGACAACTCACTCTATTGCATATGATTCAGGGAATTACTCCTAGTGTCTGCCACAGTCTCTTGTGGTAAGTGCTATGTTACCCAAATTCAATCTCCTTAAATACAAGTTTTACCTGCGTAGGATTTAAATATATAGTTGCTGCCCGGTAAGTTTTACTGAGGGTTTTTTTCTTTCCAATGTCAATTTTGCATTGCATCCACTTTATTGGTCCAATCTTGCTTTTTATCATCTAGAAAGATTTGGATGAAATAATCTAATTGAATAATCCAGAAAAGCAACTAATCATGTGTTGGGAGACAGAACGCCTGGTGGTAAATACCACTAGTTTCTAGTCTTGATGGCTAAGAGCTCAGCACATAAACATTTCTTGTTTTTAGAGTTAAACTAAGACTTTGGCCTTGGAACACATTTAAACCATATTGACACTTTCATGAGCGAATCCTGCTTCTTCTGGAATATTCCAAGAACACGATATACTTTATCATTCTTGTTAGCAAGGCGTGCCAGATAATAACTCGCTAAACACTTAAGAAGCCAAATAACTGCTTACTCTGAAACCTGCTTATTATGATACTTTCTGACATCTTAAGGTAGAAACAAATAGTTTCCAGCTATTTTAACCCTTAGTGACAGCTGGCTCATTAATTCCCACCTTTAACTCCTGTTGTTTTCGGTATTAGTGTCAGGAATCCTGGCAGCAGATCTAAAGATACCTGTTCTGAACTTTATTCCCTAAGGTAGCCTTGTTTGCCTTCTGCTGTTGTGGATTGTAGCTTGCCCCTCCACACCCCCTCCCTGAATTTAATTCTCATCAGTGAAGCTCTCCACTTTGCTAATAATGATAGCAGCCGCAAATAGCTTTCAACATGCCATTGACAGCCTGTTTGGAGAGAGCACTTGAAATAGTGCTAGACAGCTGAAAGTACCCATAATTGTGTACCAGAGTGAGAACCACACTGCTTAAGGACCTTATTTTCATGTGCTTAAAGAGACAATATCCTGGTTTCAACAAATGCTTCTAGTGCTTCACTGGCATTATTTATTCACCCCTCCCTTTTTGATTAAGGTTTCATGGGGTGGGAGGGCACAGATAGTAACAAAAACCCCTGATTACTGACTAGCAAATGATATAAAATCAGACCAATCTGAATTGTCTGCTATGGGTAGTTGAGAATGTTTCTTAACCTAGACCTTTCCTTTCAACAAAGGTGAAAACGTGGCTTCACTTAAACCGGAGAACTTCCAAGTTTAGACGGGAGTTTGAAAGATCATTTAGGAAGACTTTTTTTCCTGTGGACATCTTTTTGTCTCCGTTTTTTCTTAGTCACTGAATAGCGTTGGTTCCACGTTACAGTGTGGCCAGCAGAGCATATCGCAAGAGACTACCCTAGTAATCCGTGGAGTTTACAGGGTTTAAACACCAGGCTGAAATCTGCTATGGAAAAAGCCAGTATTTTGGCAAAGCCTTCTTTAAATTGTGACTGGTGAAATAAAGTGGACTGAATTCTGCCCTCAGTTGTACATATGATGACGTCGCGCCCCCCCAGCCCCATTGAATTCAGTTAGGGACCTGATCCATGTGGGGATCAAAATTCTACGTGGCGTGCTCCTCCCCAGGGCAACTCCCCTGACATCAGCAGACATACTCACCCCAAGGATGAATTTGATCCAGTATTTATAGTATCCTAAATCCTATTCCTTTCCAGTCAGTTTTTGCTGTAAGATGCAAAGTGATGTCGTGTCTGTTCTGGAGGGGAGTCCGCTGTGATGTTGGAACAGTCTGGCTTGGGTGCCTTCACTGGCTGCGTGTTGCTAACCTGCTATATTCTTACAGAATATTCTGAGGCTAATTGACTTGGTGCTGTGACTGTTTCTATGCCAGGGGTACTAATTGCACTGGAATTGCTTGGGTTGTAGCCGTAGCTGGCTTTGAAGGTGTATCGGGGGGGGGGGTGCTCCGACGTTCTCTGTACTGACGCAGGCTGTGCTCCAAGATTTCAAGTGGGTATCTGTGGGTGGTCAAGCCAGTGCAAGGTTAGACCATTAGAAATGGAGCTTCACCTGCACTAAAGTGAAGACAAGGTTTGGGGAAAGGAACTGGCTGCGGACAAATGATGTCCTGGGCTGTGGAGTATTGCAATGTCTGTGCCGGCATCAATACAGTCTAAAAGGTTACCCTGTTTGTTTAATCCTCTCATTGCACTGGGTGCAGAACAATGACACTGACACAAGCAATGAGATTCCAGGTTGAGACGGTTGCTCTGCCTTGAACTTGCTGTGTAATGCAGAGTGGATCAGTGAGTACAGGACTTCGGCAGAACTGGCCGAGTTAGAAACCAAATGGCTTTTGAGTTTTTTTAGTTTGGGTGTTAAGTCGGTTTATGGGAGACCTTCAGTGTTTCAAATCCAATTCCACGTGTTTCGTATGATAAAAGGTGATTTGTGTATTTTAAACTTCACTCTGCCATGTCCATTTCTGAAGATGGAGCAATAGACGGGTGTGTCTGAAACCAAGAGAAATCACTACGGTGCAGGGTTAGTCCCTTAATGCAGTAACAGCCGATCCTGCTCTCTCCATATTGTTTGCATGAGAGCCCTCCGACTTCATTGTCTGTGCTCCAGTTGTGGCCTCTCTGTGTCCTAGAGTGTTGTGGGTTCTGGTAGCCCAGCTGGAACAGCTGTTTAGCCCATTTTCAGAGCGGGTGACTGTAACCGCCCCTGAGGCTAAAGCATACCGATCACGCGGCCAGCTGTGTGTTCTTGATGGGACAGGATTTATAACTTGTGCAAATGTTCTCTCTCCTTTCTTCGTGGCTCCAGCAACCTCCGCCCTGACTAGAACCTCAAGCCAGAGACGGGACTTGTGTAGCTGGTCACGTTCCTGGAAGGGCTGGGGAGAATTCATTGAGATTCAAGACTTGCCTGTCTCCTTGCCTTTTTTTAACAAGCTGTTTGGATTTGTCTCTGGCATTCTACAGTACAGCCCCATGTGAACATCCATATACACGTTTCCCCCTTCCTCTCCCACCCACGCTCCCAGCCCTTCCATTCTGCGGCATCTCCCTCAAGTCAGATGGGACGCTGCTGCTGGAGAGGAAGGAGCCCAGCCTCGGTGCTGTGAAGGACGGTGCTGTGAAGGACGTAGTGGCTCAGGGCCTGCTCTCCTCCTCTCTTGGGAACAGTGTATCTGCTTCAGCTTTTCCTTCCCTCTTCAGAAGCAACAGGTCGCTTCTGGGCAG
This sequence comes from Lepidochelys kempii, assembly GCF_965140285.1. Taxonomy (NCBI): domain Eukaryota; kingdom Metazoa; phylum Chordata; order Testudines; family Cheloniidae; genus Lepidochelys; species Lepidochelys kempii. The sequence continues at coordinate 82,614,560 of NC_136389.1, read as the reverse complement.
CGTGGTGCCCCCTCCCTCGAGCTTCTGGCCCTGGAAGGGGACAGAGTAGATCCTGGGCCCCAGCCTTTCTGTGCAAGGGCAGCAATGATTTGCGGTGAACCTGGAGTCTGGATTGCACACTGAAAAACTCATCTCCGAGGTAGCCGTGCCGGTGGCCTACCTCCCCCTGCTGCGGGCTCGTGGAGGATGCAATTCATGGTCAGCTGGATGGAGTTCCGTGTGGTTGCCGTGAATCTGTGTGCCAGTTCCCGGGGTGAGGCTTAAACTCACCTTTGCATTGCCCTGGTCCTTTTTGTAACTGGGCACCGTGTAAAAGCAGCCAATTACTTGCTTCACCGTAGCCCTGGCTGCAGGGTTGCAGAAGATGGCTGTAGCACAAGCATCTGACCGTGCCTCCCCCTCTCCGCCCCCCCCTCCAGTCGTCTGTCTCTCCTACACTGGCAAAGCAAAGTGCTTTGGAGCGTGGCTCAGACTTGCCACTGGCCAAAGCCGCAGTGGGGCTGTGCTTGTTTACCCCAGCAGCGACTTTGGCCCTGCACACGTAGTGATCGCTCATCTGTGGCTGAAACGCAGCTGTTGCTCCGCAGTGCTGAGCTGGTGTTCTCAGAAAAGAAGAATAACCGCGCCAGTCAAGACTGCAGAGGAAGGTGGCTTTTTATTTTTTTTTTTTATTTATTTTTTTTGGACAGAGTTTAACTACCCAAACTAGGATCTGGTCTGAATGGAAAATGCAGTGGGCTTTGGAACAACCACATGTGGTCAGGTCCTTGACTGATACCTCTCCTGGAAACTGCACAACCCACGCCACTTCGGCTGCACTGTCTGAGGTCTCCCAACCAAGATCAGATCAGACCCTCCAGAGCCTGTCTTCGCTAGTGAGACCACAGTCCAAGCTCATGTGGCTCCAGGCAAGTACTACTGTGGGTTGAAAATCAAGACCCTCTCTTTCTCTGTGAGTCCTGCTAACTTTGGTGGCACACTAGTTACCCACCCCCAACCATTTCTAACAAAAGGGCTGTATGGAAGGCCATGAAGCTGCAGTCAGGCGTGGAAGCCGGGGAGAGCTGCCCTGACAAAGTGTCTTAGACTTGCTGTGACTCAAGACTCTTTAGCAGCTGACATGTCTGTCTCTCTTTCCTCCCACACTGTCCTCCAACCACACCCACCTGCTCTGCAAAAATCCAGGTCCCTTTTTATCCAGTGTTAATTTGTGGAGCTGATCAGATTGGCAGCCCGAAAACTCAGCATAATGACTTGCCTTGGCATGGGTAATATGGTTTTACAGCCTGTTGCGGTCAAGCAAAGGCACAATTTGCATAATGTTCTGCGGGGATTAGGTTGTTGAGGTTGCCATGGCAATCTAACGGAGATGAATTGAGATTTTTCTTGGCAGGAATTGCCCGGTGGCACTCGGGGGAGGGCTCCGTTGCTTTGGAGGGGCGTTGATGAATGGGTAGTGATACTGGGAAGGTGTAATGCATGAAACCTTCCCCTGTTCTAGGCCAGCCAGTGATCCCCTTTAGAGCCCGATTCAACCTTAACGGGGACAAACAGCTTTTAATGTGCTTGGGAACTGCAAAATTAAAGTGAACAAATATTTAAAGATTATGGAATCTTATGTTAACAGGAAACCTAGCAGTCGTAAACATAACGTTTCTACAGATACTGGTTTTCTTTGTTTTCCTTTCTAAATTCCACAAGGAAAGTGTCCTTTTTTAAAAAACAGAACCTAAGTTTGGTTCCCAAATCCTTGCTGGAAGTTTAAGCAAAACTTGATTTTTAAAGTACTGGTAAAAGCAAAAACAAAACAAAGCCAAGTTCTGAAGTAGCTCTGAGTAAAAGCAAGTGTCCCCTTCTTTTTTCCTTATACAATGCCCTCTTTGAGAATTGAGTGAAACTGTGAAGGGTTCTTTATTTTGCACAGAGATGACCTTGCAGTAACAGTACAAGCTTATGACCAGAGGGGTGTCTCTTCCTGGCTGCAGTGAACAATTGGGTCCATGTCAAATGAGGACCCTGTGCTTATAGGATTTGTTAGAGCCAGGAAAAACAAAACTGAACCTGCCCCCGAGAAGTAATCACACCGAAAAGAGCAATACATTTAGTGCTCATTGCAGGAAGAGTTCAATAGGTTTCATTCGAAGGCGTAAATATTTAATGGAATTGTAGTTTATGTATAATTTGATCAATAAGCCAATGCAAAAAGGGTCTTTAAAGAGGCTTACCTATCACACAGCAATTTGTGATCTAAGCGGAAACCTTGCTGCAAGGCCCCACAGTTGTTATCCGCAGCACGACCGACGCAAAGTAAAACATTCGCTCCCTTTCTGATTGAACTCCGCGGAGTGCAAAGCAGGGCAATGGAGAGGCTGCCCAGAAGAACGTAAAATGTCAGTTGTTGATTTCACTCTTCCCCCTCCTGCGCTATACACCGCATACAGTAGCCCCTCAGCCTTACGAACACCAGAGTTACAAACTGACCACTCAACCACACACCTCCTTTGGAACCGGGAGTATGCAATCAGGCAGTAGTGGAGACCAAAAAAAAAAAAAAAATGTAAATATAGTACAGTGGTGGGTTAAACATAAACTAATAATAAAAGGGGAAAGCAGCATTTTTCTTCTGCATAGTAAAGTTTCGAAGCTGCATTAAGTCAATGTTCAGTTGTAAACTTTTGAAAGAACTTTTTGTTCAGAATTCCGAACATTTTACAGTTATGAGCAACCTCTATTCCCGAGGTCGTCATAACTCTGAGGTTGTACCGTATGTACCGTGTCGTGGCATCGCTTTTGTAACAAGAACAAAGATAACCCACAGCTAGGGAAGATGGGGCAGTTTAGTTATCTGTTGATTAGAGGAGAGTGGATGGAGACCCAAGACTTCTGAGTTCTAGTTTTAGCTCTGCCTTTGGATAAATTTGTTGCTTTGGGCTAATTGCTGACACTTCTGAGACTTCCTTTACCTTCTGTAAACTGGCCATAATCATCCCATTCCTACCCCCACCCCATTGCAGGGGTGTTGTGAGGCTTAATGTTTGCAGAGTGCTGTGGAATCTTTGGGTGAAAGGTGCAAAGTGATTTCAGATTAGTCAACTGAAATCACCGGTGCTTACAGAACCTCTTTGAGGTATGACAATGTTGGAAAATTCAGTGGGCTGACTGCTAGACAATGTGTTGTCAAGCCATTGGTAATGTACTTGTATGTACAGGTTTCAGAATGTATTCACTTCAAGAGGTTTCTGATTCAAAACAAAGAGCCAAGGAGCAGTGAAGACCTCTGAAAGAGCTAGTAAAAGCATATGGTGCAATCTGATCAGTGAGGCTTTTCAGAAATAAGAAAAGGAGTACTTGTGGCACCATAGAGACTAATAAATTTATTTGTTAGTCCCTAAGGTGCCAGAAGTACTCCTTTTCTTTTTGTGGATACAGACTAACACGGCTGCTACTCTGAAGCTTTTCAGAAATGTCACTGTGGCTTTGGAAGTATACAATGGTGATGCCAAACAAAGGTTGGCTTTTTTGAATGTGGGGGGGGGAGGAGAACAGGGTTAGTAAAATTATTTGCAGTGCTACTGTCACTGGGCGGGGGGAGGACAATGGTTCGTAAGAACTTTTCCTTGAGACAATCTCACCAGCTGTCATGGGGCATATAGTTACTTCCTGGCTCTTTGGAAAGGAAAGAGGGACCTGTGTTAAAATGATACGAATCTCTCTAAACATCTGCCTGCTGTAATAATCTTCACTGATTTTGCTCACTCTGGGTGCAGCAACATAACTAACAATAGCCTGTCCCAATGACTCCTGCAAACCATCACCTTCATCTGTAAAATTGTTGCCCAACTACTTTGTGCGTGTGGGTTGTTGTTTTTTTCCTAAGTAAATATTTTGGAAGTTGTTAAACTGAAATATCTGTGTGCAAAGTACATAAAAAATGAGGGAGCCCAGAATTCAAATATATGCCCCTTTAATGTTGTTGCGAAGCTATAAACTCTAATCACCAATCTATTAGAAGTCTTTGAGGATGCCAACAAGCATGTGGACAAGGGTGATCCAGGGGATCTAGTGTACTTAGATTTTCAGAAAGCCTTTGACAAGGTCCCTCACAAAAGGCTCTTAAGCAAAATAAGCAGTCATGGGATAAGAGGGAAGGTCCTGTCATGGACTGGGTAAAGGATAGGAAACAAAGGGTGAGAATAAATGGTCAGTTTTCACAATGGAAAGAAGTAAAGACTACTGGGACACGTGCTGTTCAACATATTCCTTAATGATCTGGAAAAGGGAATGAACAGTGAAATGGCGAAGTTTGCAGATGATACAAAATTACTCAAGATAGTTAAGTCCAAAGCTGATTGCGAAGACTTACAAAGGGATCTCACAAAACTGGGTGTCTGGGCAAGAATATGGCAGATGAAATTCAGCGTTAAGTGCAAAGTAATGCACGTTGGAAAACATCATCCCAACTATACATATATAATGATGGGGGTCTAAAGTAGCTGTTACCACTCAAGACAAAACTCTTGGTTTCATCCTGGGTAGTTCTCTGAAAACTTCAGCCCAGTGCACAGCAGCGATCAAAAAGGCTAATAAAGTGTTAGGAACTATTAGGAAAGGGGTAGAAAATAAGACAGAAAATATCATAATGTCTCTAAATAAATCTAGAGTGCACCCACACCTTGAATACTGTGTCCATTTCTGCTTGCCCAATCATAAAAAGGATATAGTGAAATTGGAAAAGGTTCAGAGAAGGGCAACAAATGAGCAAGGGTGTGGGACAGCTTCCACAGGAGGAGAGACTAAAAAGACACGGGCTGGTCAGTTTAGAAAAGAGACGATTAAGGGGCGATATGATAGAGGGCTATAAAATCATAAATGGTGTGGAGAAAGTGAAGAGAGAAGTTATTTACCCTTTCCCACAATACAAGAACCAGGGGTCACCCGATGCAATTAATAGGCAGCAAGTTTAATACAAACAAAAGGAAGTACGTACGCACACAGTGCACAACTAACCTGTGGAACTCATTGCCTTGGGATGTTATGATGGCACAAAGTATAACTGGGTTAAAAAGAGCTAGATAAGTTCCTGGAGGCTAGGTCCATCAATGGCTGTTAGCCAAGATGGTCAGGGATGTAACCCCATGCTTGGGATGACTGTCAGGAGCCGGAAGGGGAAAACTGGTGCTTCTCTCCAAAATTGCCCTGTTCCATGTACTCCTCCAGAAGCTCTGGTACTGGGCACTGTTGGAGACCAGATGCTGGGGCTAGATGGACTATTGGCCTGATCCACTCTCAACAGTTTTTATCTTCTTAAACTGCTATTTTAAGTGCTTAGATACCAGGTGGCTGAGTGCTCTAGAAAAGCCTTCGCTAGATGGAAGGTACATGAGCTGAGTCTGTGCAGTTTCAGGGGAGATGGTGAGTTTTCTGGAAAACCTGGGGGAAAGGTCCAGCGAGTCTAGAACATGCCTGTTTGCCTTCATATTGCTGTCTAACAGTGGAGGTATTTTCTGGCCATCTTGTTGCTAACGGAGCAGCTTCCTGAGGAGAGGGTGGTGGGGAGGGGGAGATGCAAGTTGACCTAATTAATCATTTCTGTTTTATTGATAACAAGCGGCTCTGAATTATCAAAAGGAATTTTTAAATGTTTGATCGTGTTCCAGTGTGTACTTTCGACCTGCAGTATTGTTGAAGCAGTATTTCTTGAATTCTTCCTGATGGTCAGGCTGTGTTTAAGTTGGATCAAAAGCTGTTTTAACAGCTGTCTTAATGGGCAAGGCTGCTGATATTAACCCTTGGAACACAGGGCTTGCCCCCCCCCCTCTGGGGGGGGGATGTGAGAACCTGGATTTGTGCTGGAAATGGCCCACCTTGATTATCATGCACATTGTAGGGAGAGTGATCACTTTGGATGAGCTATTACCAGCAGGATAGTGAGTCTGTGTGTGTGGTTTTTGGGAGGGGGGTGAGAGAACCTGGATTTGTGCAGGAAATGGCCCAACTTGATTATCATGCACATTGTGTAAAGAGTTGTCACTTTGGATGGGCTATCACCAGCAGGAGAGTGAATTTGTGGGGGGGGGGGGGGGGGGGAGGAGGGTGAGAGAACCTGGATTTGTGCTGGAAATGGCCCACCTGATGATCACTTTAGATAAGCTATTACCAGCAGGACAGTGGGGTGGGAGGAGGTATTTTTTCATATTCTCTGTGTATAAATAAAGTCTGCTGCAGTTTCCACGGCATGCATCTGATGAAGTGAGCTGTAGCTCATGAAAGCTTCTGCTCAAATAAATTGGTTAGTCTCTAAGGTGCCACAAGTCCTCCTTTTCTTTTTGCGAATACAGACTAACACGGCTGTTACTCTGAAACCAATCTTAAAAAGAGCAGTTGTTTGGAGACCTCTCATGCCCCCTTTAGATTTGAATGCTAATGTGTTTTGGCATAGTGATGCAATCGTATAATAGGTGACTGACTGACAGCCATTTGCATTACTGTAAGCTTTCTTGGTCAGCAGGAGCTGGGCTTGCTGCAGGGGTAGGCAGCCGGAGCAGGGAAAGCTGTCTCATGTCCATGCCCCTCCTGTGAATGGAATCCCATCCAGTCAACAGAAAGGATGGTGCCTTCAAGTGGAGGCCTTCAGCGGTGGGTGGACCAGGGAAAGGAGACCATGACGCTTCCTCAGGGCTTCGCTGTGGCTGGGGCAGAGCACTGGCTCTTCCCCGCTGTTTCAGAACAGGCCACGTGCCTGATGGGCGGGTCTGATGCCGATGTGTTTTCAGTGCCTAAATACTTGGGGGATCCTCTGTCTTGGCATTTATACTGTTCTCCTTCTCTTAGCATGTGAGCGCTTGACTGGCACTTCACAAATCCCTATGACTGGAAAGTTGCTCCTGAGTACAGTTTTCAAAAAGGACCAAGTCCCATTGGTTTTTCACTAAGAGCGAGGATCCCAAGGGTCTGAGTCGCTGTTGAAAATGGAAGTTAGACCTTTTTGAAAATTTTACCTGTAGCTTTTTCCCCTGGATTGGAGGTGTTGTGGCAAAACCCACTTTCTTGAAACATCTTCAATGTGACGCTGCAACTATTTCGATATAGGGGTTTGGCATCTCTTCCGTGCCGCCTTATGATCACACAAGGTCTGGTGGTAGTTAAATAGTCTATCGTTTCCCCCACACACCAGGGCCCTAAGCGTAGCTTTGCTTGGAATAGGCACATAACTGCAGAAAGCTAATGCAACATTTGGTTTACTTTCTTTTCCAGAACTCCTTTGCTTGGTGTTGAACTGCCCTATAGCTAGGATTTCTCCTTTCTGGAGAGCTAAAAGTCTGTTATCTGTGTCTTAAACTGAGTCTATGGCCTACTTTTCAGCTGTTCTAAGACCCAGTGCTTAAGGCCCCTTACACTGCCACATATGGATGTGTTACATTAACTCTCCCTTTAAGTTCTTCTTTCAATGGCAGAGTGGTGTATAGGGATCTCAGTGAAGAGTCAGTTCTATAATATTTAAGTTTAAAATATGAACTGCTGACTCATATGAAATCTAGGTTTTCACTTATCCTAAAACATTTTACTCAACAGAGATGTTGCAAAAACCACAATTTGACAGTGGAGAACATTTATTAAACTTCTGAGTTATGTGGTCAGCTGACGGGTGCAAATGGGTTTGGGTTAAAGTTCTTGAATGTAATGTAAGTGCTGCAGAATTAACTAGAATGACTTAAAAAAAAATTGCAGAGGAAAGTCGAGATCAGAGTAAGATGTTGGTTGTTCACAGCACTGCCTAAGATTCGCCAGGGACTAACCACCTGCACAGGGCTTGTATGTGAAGCTTTTCTTTCTGAAAGAAAGCCCTTAACTCTTGGAAATAAGTAGCGTGAATGCAGTATGATCTCAACAAGCTGTCACACGGAGATCTGAGCTGAGACTGCAGAATTCATTTTACATTTGAAAGAAATGAACTGTCGTAAGCAAATTTCTTCAAAAACAGCAGAAATGTTTAGATAAAGCTTCAGAATTATGTTAATCAGCATAGCTCAAAGCCACCTCCACTTTGGAATTGTATATAAGCTATCTGAACGCCACGGTGATCTTTTAAAGTTCCCTTTCAAATAAAGTAATAACCTAAAGTGAACTGATGAGTGGAGAACGTCGATTTATGAGTTGAGAAATGCTATGGTGATTAGATGTTCTGTTAGATGCCTAGAAAAATGGACAAGGATCACAACTCCATGCTGGGATGAGGATTAATTGCTAAAGTGTGAATAAAACCAAGCTGGTCTTTGTGCTGCTTTACAGTCTAGCTTATTTAAGTGTCTGTGTGACTGGGTTCCATAAACCTGTGGATGTTGCTTTGGCTTAAGTGATCTGCTAGAGTAACCACAGTGTCCTTGCAACAGCTGCAGGGAGATTGATATGAAACTGACACATTAGGCTAATACATTTTTTCACATGCTCCCTTGCTGATTTGGATAACATCAATATTTTAACCATTTAGATTATTTTTTTCTTGAGACCATCATGGTAAAAAATACAGACAGACGTGAAACTGGTTCAGTTTATCCCAATCTTGTTTTGCATCATTTAGCTTTTGTCAGGAAAAGGAATTCAAAATTTGCCAGATCAATAAAACAGTTATTTCCTCCATGAACCTGGCATGAAGGATTTAGAGAAGGTATATTTGTGTGCTCTTGATGCCTCTTTAAAATTAGCTCCTTATTATGTGACATGATCAATGGAAGGAAGGGGGAAGGGGGGGGGATGGTTGGTTTGGGGGTTTTTGTTTGTTTTTTATCTTTATTCCAAGAAAAGTCTGTCTGTCTTTCTTAATGCATTAATATTTCTGACATGTCCACCACAAGGTGATTTTAGACTAAACTAAATGCGGTCTTTTCTTTTTCTTTTCTTTTGTTTTAGACCGAGATTGCTAAAAGATTGAACACAATTCTAGCTCAAATCATGCCTTTTCTGTCACAAGAGGTAAGGGAATGGATGTGAATTGTTACCGTATGACCGTCTTCCATTCACATAGTGCTGATAGTGATGAGAACAATTTGGAAAGTCATGTTGGGCCAAGGGGAGGTTGTGCTAGACGCATCCTGCTCGTGCTACAAGTCTTTAGACTCAGGTTCAAATTCGGACTCGTGGCACAATGAAAAAGGTTTCGGACTGGCTTAACAGTCAGTTTTGCAATATGCACAATCACAATGTGGGAAGACTGTCCGCCTCTGTTTAACAGAGGCCATGGGTGCAGGCACGACAGACAATGCATGTGAGTTATCAGAGTGGTAAAAGGAAACTTGCATAGTGCCCAGCTCTGTTGCGTGCTGCTCAAAGCTTTCTGGGCCAGTGCAACTCCCAGTAGAGGAGGGAGCTGAAGCTAATCCCTAGCTCCTCATTTTCATGAGCAAACTCCCCAAGCAAAGTGATGGTAGGTTGCTGAGGCCTTTGCCCCTTGACTTGGGTATCCAGGCTTTCTTTGATCTTTCTTTACTTGGAAACATTCCTTATTCTAATGTGCCTTTGAAATTTTGTTCTCTTAGCACCAACAGCAGGTTGCCCAGGCTGTTGACCGTGCCAAGCAAGTGACAATGACAGAGCTGAATGCTATCATCGGGGTACGTGGACTTCCAAATCTGCCTCTCACCGTGTGTATACCCCTTTTATTCCTATCATTTACCATGACCAGAGACAATCCTGCACTTAGTTGGCTTTGAAGAATGGCAGCTTGCAAAGATACTGACAATCAGGAACGTTTCTCTGAACCTTAGTCGCTTCCAGAGGGCTGCACTTTACTAATTGAAATTCCCAGTTTGATCGAGTAGTCTTGGAATCAGAAAACTGATTCAGGGCTGGGACCAGGTCCCTGTAGCCCAGCGCGCAGTGAGGCCCTGATCCTGAATGAGGTCTTTGAGCATTCCTGCAGTGCAAATATGAGTGTCCTCATTAGCCTCTAAGTGCTCTAACTGATTTTAGAGGTGGGTTTAAACAGCATGAGGTGCTGCCAGTGTGATGAAAACACCTTTTCTTAGCGCTTTACTTTTTACTCTTCTTTTAAAGCCTCATCAGCCATGGGGAAAGGGACTGATTTCTCCTTTTAGCAGCTGGTGATGATGATGCTGCTACAGATCAAATCACTGAGATCAATCAAAATGCAAAATTTTTGTAAAAAAAATCTGTATTTAAGCCCAATATGGGAAACTAGCTAAACCTTTCTGAGATTTGGGGCTGTTCTTGATTGGTTGTTATTCTTTTAATTGGTCTGGATGTGTTAGCCCTTCTTCTGGCCACCTGAGATCAGATGTCTCTGTTGTATTGTTTTTGTGAAATGTGCCATAAATACGATTGACTTGGTGTTCCACGCATTAAGTTACTCATGTAAATGTTCCGGGTGTTTATCACTAAGATCCCAAAAGTTGAACACTGCAATGGTTTTAATTGTTTCTAGCAGTGATAGAATTACCTTTGCCAATTGTTCTGCTTGATCGGTCCTCAAAATAGGTCTTACATTTGATGTACTACAGGTATTTACTCAAAATCCCAACAGAATGTGCAGTAATTGAGTACTACTATTCCGCTCCCATCTGCAGACCAAGCCCTTTTGTCTGTCGGAGCTAGAACCATGGGGTCAGTTAGAAGTCTGATTTTCAAAGAATAAACTCTAATGCGTTAAAGTAATTTTTCATTTAGCTCTTAAGCTAAAAGAAACTTCCCCCGAACTACTTTGTCATGTCCATTGTGCCAGCACTTGGTTCTTTCCATTGTTCTTATCGGAGCAGAGGCAAACGTGGCTCCTCTTCCCTGGTAATAGCCTCATCATTGTCATCTTATGAACTGTTGTCAACGTGGGACTCTCAATAATTGTTGTGCCCCATGAAAACGGTGGCTCTCAAAACCGAGTCTGGATTGATGGTTTGAACTGGGTATTTGGCCCCAATAACCTCTAAGGTAGATCAAAGCTTTGGCTCGGACTCCTTGACGTTGCCTTTTAACACGTTCTTGTGGAAGCCAAGTTTGAATTACATGTGCAGGGACACATGGAAACGCTTTGATAGACTCAAGAATGTGTCTTGTTTGTTTGGCATGGGTGTCTAGTTCTCAAGTGTGTTTAATGATTTGCAGTGGGTGTTTGTGCTTTGGCCTCCGATGGCACAGAGCAATGCAGGCAATTTGCCACATCGTTTGCAAACTTTCCTCATGACAGCCCCTCTTAAACTAGGGTTTTAAGATGACTTTTAAAGAGATGATCCTGCTGTGTCGTCAGCCTTGCTGCTGATTTCCCGTTCTTGGCATTTCTGGTGCCACCACGCTGGAGTTGTGCGCTCTTGCTCCTCTCTTTGGCTGGGGAGCAGGGTGATCCCGGGGCTCAATAGTGTAAGTGTGAAAATGGAGACGTTTCTTTGATTAGCTTCTTTTAAGTAGTATTTAGGAGGCTACACAGCAGGTCAAGACAGCTTGAGGCAGATATTGGAATTCAATTAAGGTAAATGAGTGGAGCCTGTGACCCCCATTTCCAAGGTAATTGCTTCCTCAGATCAGAGTGAATGCAACTGTCGTCCCATCGTTAAGCAGGCAGCCATTTAATCGTTTTGCCTGACACATTTTCACAAGGCAGGAATTATGGGCAGGCGCTCAGTGCGTTCGCTCGGGGGGCCATGCTTGACTGCACACTTGCAAAGGATAAAAGCTAATCCAGTCAAGCGTTTTTATCTTGTCAAGGAAGGAACCCAAAAGTGGCTGCTGTCAGAAAGACAGCAAGAGATCACCATGAGCTTTGATCGTGCGAGAGGAGAGAGGGTTCGGCATTAATGCAGTGCGTGGCCCACCCCCGATGGCTTAGCGGATATGCGCTGCAATGTGGCAGATCTGCTTGGTGTTGACCTCTGGTTCACTAGGCATTGCAGAGGGGGGAGGGGATCACCCCAACCTCTGAGGGGCAGACTGGTTGTGTAATTCCCGCTGCTTTTTCATGCCCATAAACAGCGAGCCACAGAGCAATACTGCTTCTTTGGAAGGAACAAGAGCATGCCTCTCTGGGGGCGCTGACCATGACACTTGGAGGACTTGGGTGGTTCTGTAGGGCAATCGGCAGTCCGAGCGTGAAAGGCTGTCTGAACAGAGCACCCTGGCCTTTGTAACATGGGGCACTGCCCAGTGCGGCAGAGCCAGCCCTTCCCTGGAGAAGTCCCTGCTCTTGATTCCCTGGGACAAGGTTCTTGAACTGCTCAGCCGTTGAAAGGAGCCAGCTAGTGTCATTTGCAGCCTCAGAGTTCCTTCAGACACATGAAGCTGAGAGATGGGATCTTCGGCGAACTTCCTGTCTCTCCATTGTGTGCACACCCCCTGCTTATTGCTGTTGGGTTGTTTGTGTGGGGCATGGTTGCTTGTGCTGACTTTTGGGGGAAAGGATGTGTGCATGTACATAAAACCCCATACCTAGACAGTGACATGGGCTGTGTCAACAGAAGCGGGAAAGGTGGAGGAGATCTCGAATTTGATGCCTGCTAAACTTGACAATGACACTTTAAGGAAATTTTTTATGGGGAAACAGGTTTGTTATAGTATGCAAGTAGGACTTTCTTTATAAACACCAGGAACGTATCTTTATAAGCTAGTGAAGGAATCCGCCTTTTAGTTCAGATGCTGCAGACAAAATTGACAAGTATGAAAATGCAGCAGATCATTAAAACCTCTTCTTCCCTCCCCGCCCCCCTTTGAGGTCAAGAACTGTTAATTTTATGCGTCTAGGCCATTGTCTTACAGTTCTCCTGCTCCAGGCTTCTGTGAAATTGAGCCCTCGATTTGGTTCTAGCTCTGGAAATGATTAGACTACTTCACTAAATGTAACGCAAGTGGTGAACTCAAGTGGTGAACCATTAAATCGGTTAACAAAGGCATGAAGTATGATGTACATAATCCAATTAAAAACAGCTACATACAAGATACTCCTTGCCAGCCTCCCTTGTAAATTGTCACCTCCTCATATCTTAACCATATTTGTTAAGACCCCGGAAGGAAAACATCTTTGTGTCTGTGCATCTCCAGCAATTCCTTTTTGTGGGGGGTTAGGATGTAAGGGAGAGAAGTAGGAGCTCCAACAGCCATGCTAAATTCCAAACTTCTGCTTTTGGAAGTTTTCAGCCTAGGTGTTAATAGTCACCAGGGATAAAATCAGTAGCTTTTCCCGAAGGCGTCTCTTCGCCCTCTCCAAAGGCCCAGTATGCAAGAGAGGCCTCTGGCTTTACCTTCCTCATTACTCTCTGCTGTCTTTACCACTGGGTTTGGAAGACCTATCTCTCGATCACACTTTCCATCAGAGATTTAATTCTGAAGGGCTTCTTTCCAATGCCCACCTCACTGCAGTGACAGTCATTCCAGCCATTCTTTTTTAACCTCCCTGGCTGGGGTACCAAGCTGCACCGGTGCAGACTTCACGGTGTAGCGAAAGCCACGGTCCCACTAGTGGGGTGTCACCATCTCAACCGCAGCCCTGCTAATGCACACCAGCGGGGCTGTGCTGTCGCTGAAGGCGAAGGTGTGATCTCTCCTGCCCAGCACTCTCCACTCGCACCTAAGGTACTAATTTCAAAGCTTGGGTAGGGCCACGGAATGGCTAACCTCAGCGTGCACACTCGGATACTCCTTGCTGCTGTGCTAGGAGGTAGACTTTAACATGGCCTCTCTCTCCAGGCTCACGCCAGCCATGTGGGCAGGGACTTAACTCTCTTCAAACTTACTTTCAAGAGCATTTTTTAAAAAGTCATTTTTTTTTCCCCAAAGCAGAAAAGCTTTGGGGACAATTTCAAATAAAACAGGAGGAAAACCCCCACATTTTATTCTCTTGTATACTACGTTTATCAGCAAGTCTTTAAAAAAAGAAAAGAGAAGAAAACCCCTTGCTAGTATAACAGAGAAACAAAACACGGTCAGATGGAGAGCTCATTAGAAATGTTTTCCCCTCTTTTGTCAGTAGTGGGCTGTGTTGGGCTTAATCTCTCTCTCTCTGAAAGGAAGTTGAGTCTTATAAATAATACAAGAAAATTTCATCTCACGAAGTGCCTAGATACTACAGAGATGGATGCTATCCAAAACCTCCAAGGCTCCAGCTTTGGAGCACCTACGGAAAACAAATTAGTACGTGCTTAGCACCCACCAGCCGCCAAGCTCCTCCTCTCCCCAGTACCTCCCCCTCCCCACCACACTGGCAGCCCCACTGATCAACTTCTCCCCACCCCGCCCAGCGCCTCCCACCCACTGCAGATAAGCTGTTCCCTGGCATGCAGGAGGCAGAGCAGGGATGGGCATGCTCCGGGGAGGGGGTGGGTAGAGGCAGGGCTGGGGTGCGGCCTTGGGAGAAGGGGTAGACTGGGAGTGGGGTCTGGGGTGGGGAGTCGAGCATCTTCCCCTCCCTCCCCCCCCCCGGCTAGAGAGGAAGTTGGTGCCTACGGATTCACTTACCTCATTCTTTAGAGGTGAGTGCTTAAAGATAACCCCCTAACCCCCAATACTCGCCACAAACAGGCCATGTTGGCCTGGCTCAAGAGGAGATGGGTTTGTGGGGAATGGAGGGCAAATGAAGGTTTGGGTTTAGAGAGCTTCATTGATTTCGGTAGCCAATTATGGTTCATCTTTGTCTGTCAGTCCCTCGTAAATCAAAACAAGGAAGTTAAATATACCCAGTGTGGCTGCGAGGGGGCCGGCCTGACGGCCTGCAGGAATCAAAGGGAGTGGATTTCTGCAAGCAGAGGAATGATTCAAGAGGGTGTAGCTAAGGATAATAGGATGATGCTAAGAACTGCTAGTTAGTGGGATAATCTGCCGAAGGAAGTGGTGGGGGTGCCATCGCTCAGCACATCTCCGACTCAATGGGACCAAACCCTGGGGAATGCCCAGCCGGGAGCCATGCTGCAGAGGCAGGAAGCTGTGCTCGGTGACGGACCACATCCCTCCTGTTTCCACAGGTGGTGATTCCGAAGGTGGCTGGTCTTTGGGTCACATTGCGATGAGTGAGTTTTGGCTAACGTCATGGGCAGCGTGAATGGTTGCAGCCACCTCATAAACTGCTGCTTGCTTTTCTCTCCTGAGAGGCAGAGTGGGAAGTTTCTTTCCTGTTTGCACAGCATGGTCCTCGTGCGTTATGCACAGACCACGGAGTCCTCTTGTCGACAATTCTGTGGTGCCAGCAACAGACGGGGCCATGGGCTATAAAATGCAGGTGTGTAGCTTCGTGGCTCTTGCAGCATAGGTTCAGGCCTGTCCCCTTTAAGACTGATGCCACTGAAGTCAGTGGAGAGTATTTCCATTGGCTTCAGTGGATGTAGGATCAAGCCACCTGAAATCCCCACACCCTTTCGCCTCCCCTCCCCACTACCAAAGCGCGGAGGGAGGCGCGAGCTTTGGGAGTGAAACTGCTTTTGAAGGAATAGGTTGGCCTCTTGCATGGCTGAGAAGTGACGTTTCTGGAATAGGCCATGCTTCAAATGTGCAGTTCACTCTGAAGCAATAAATAGTGCCAGCTTTCAAATCGCAGCCCCGTGTGGGGATTTCCCCCTTTGTGAAATGTGCCCTGCTGAGAGTGCTAGAAACCGAAAGCTTTCTGTGGAGAACCCCATCAGGCACACTGGCACAGTCATGCTTCCCCTGGCCCGCACCCTGCCCCTTCACTCTGCATCACCTCTGGGCTTCACCATTTCCACTGAGCTCTGGGCCTCTTGCAGCTGTTGAAGGACATGTCTGTCCATCAGTCCTAGCCTCCACTCCATGCTAATGCCACGCAGTGGCCTAGGCGAGCTAAGCTGCACACATTGGCAGGTCACTAGTTTTGGATATGCCTTAAAACAGATCTTCTTTATGGGAAATGACCAAGGGGACAGGGGCAGGAAGGGCACTTCCTCAGACAGGTGGGGCGAGGGGGAGAAGGTTAGTCAGTGTGGGGCTTTCCGAAGGGGTTTCCCTTGCCTCCTGCTAGCCTCAACGCCTGGTGGGATCAGGGCCTAACAATTCAACTCTCTGGGTTTCGGGGGAGTGGGGGTAGCGCAGATGCAAGCAAGACGGGGTTCGAGGAGCTTTCCCGCAGTCCCGCCCCAAGTATCTTTGTGCCCTTGTGCCCCGGCTCAGCAGAACCTCTGTCCTAGTGCTTCAGAAAGAGCAGGGGACTCTAGCCCAGATGGCAGGGTGAGGTCGTGCCTCTCAGAGCTGGGGACAGGATGGGGTGCACGTTGCACCCTGTAGAAGGCTGTAACAGGTATCTACAGCTCTGTGTGTTCCCTGAAGCCCCAAATGCAGGCAGCGTCTGGGGACAGGCTAACCCAGCATGTAACTCTGCCTTCAGTGAATTCTGGAGCCTCGAAGGAGAATACTTGCAACAGCTCAGATCCTTAGGGCTGCAAAGGGCCCTGACTCCCTTCCCTTTCAGCAGCCACTATCCCTCCACATACTTTCACTGTTGACACAACAGGCTCTAATGGCTCCTTTCAAGGAGTTACTGCCTTTGAGTAAATAACTTACTGCTTAAAATGACCCAAACAAATACGGGAGAGGGAAGCAGGCAATTCAGACTGCAGCCAAACCCCTGTAATTTCCCCTCTGTGAATGGACAATGTGGTGCAAGGATAAAACAACCCCATTGTTCCCAGGCCCCCAGCAGAGCTGAGCTCAGAACTGCACAACTAGGAGTCCCCCAGCTGTTGTTGGCCGAAACCAAATTCCTCTTGTTTTCTCATGTTCTGTAGTCCATGGTCCAGTGTAAACTCAAAGCAAGCCACTGCCTTCAGAGGAGTTTTTCCAGTTCTTTGCCTAGCCGCAGGGAGCAGAAATTGGCCCTGCAACTTCATCATTTCCAGCACTGGCCTATGGGTCCCTGGCCATGCAGCGGCCCCACAGCCATCCTCCGGAGGAAACGGTGTGTTAGGTTTTCATTCAACCGTACCTGGGATCTGTTTCTGAGAGAGGCCCAAGTCTGTGGCTGTTCTCCATACTGAAACTGGGACCTCCTGCAAGGGTAGGAGGTGGACACCCTCTCTCTGCCCCCTGTTTTCAGGTATACCTGAATATTCAGGTCCTTCTTTCATTGGGTACCTTGTGTCCAGATCCATCAGGCCTGACTGTCTCTGCTGCACTGAAATCCTTGTGTGCTCTGAGCCATTCTGGGAAGCCTTGGCTGGAACAGGCCCCAGCAGAAAGCCTGATCGATTAGACCTTGCAGTGGGTTCTGCCTCAGTTGGGTGCAGGATGTCGCAGCAGGGAATTGTGGCTTTTCTGATGTAGCAAAGGGAGGGTCAAAGGGAGGTACTTGGCTGAGGAAGTGGTAGCTTCAAAGGGATTCGGATAAACATCAAAAGCCTTGAATGCTTCTTCACAATCACCCCACCCTGTCACCAGTGCTAGTATTCACCCGCCCCTCAGGGCTTTTAACTTGGGTCGCAGGGCAAGTTTATAGGCACAGCATGGTGCTGATGCAAGGCAGCACTCTCCACAGACCCAGCAGCAGGTTCATGCTGAGGGTCCAAGCTCAGGCAGCTCGTGTCCTTGTGACAGGCACTGGCAAAAGTCTGCTTGGTGTGCTTTAAAATAAAACACCACCCACCTGGCTGGCTTTTCCTTTCTCTTCTGTACTCCTCTTATCGGGCGGGAACTGATACCTTGTCAGCAGAGCTGCTTAACAAGCTGCAGAGGTACAGCCTGCCGGGCGTTATTCCCGGGGGTGCGACGCTTCCAGTGAGAAGTAACGTGTTCTCCTTTCTATTGCTAAACAGAGTTAGAAAAAACCAGATCCGTAACCCGCCCCCAAGCCGGCTTCCCTGTGTGCTGCCACGGTGGAGGCAGCATTAGCCAGGGCGGAATTGGCCTCTTTGTTTTAGGGAATGGGTAGAGTTGCAATGAATCTGGACACTAGAAATGTTGCTGTTTTGTGGGGGCCTGGGGCGTTTAGGGGAACGGTGGCTCTTCCTTGCTAGATGCAAAGCTCGTAACAATGGTCCTGTTCCATTTGGAAGTCTGGGCGCTTGGTTAATAGGCTAGCTCAGAGATACTCAGACCTCAGGGTTTCAGGAGCCAAATTAGTAATCAGCATTACCCAAAAGAGCAGCAGATGTGGGAATTCGTTTCATTTACTATAGAACTATCTAGTCCTATTTAAACAGTATGACATGTATATAAATAAATAAAACACAGGCACCCTGATCGGTTAATATTTAAATCACGCAGTGTTTTGCAGCAGATGATACTAAAGAGCTGCAGGAGACAACATTAAAGAGCCACTTGTGGCTCGCGCCCCTCAGTCTGAGTATCACTGCGCTGGCTAGAATACTCTAGTAGAAGTGCAAATAGACTTAACCACCTGTTTTTCTTTTTACTGCCAAATACCTTAAAATTACTCCCCAGCAAACAAGCAGGAACTGCCTTCTGAGGCAGCATAAAAGGATAGCTGGACCCTTTTCCTTTCTTCCCAGATCATATCAGTTTTAACATCTGGCAAAAACAAGCCTCAGAGTTGTTGTGCTGGGTGTATTTCCCCCCCTTGTTCTGCTTACATCTCAGAAATGCCAGATTCTCTCGGTAATGTGGATTGCCGGGAATGAAATGGAACCCCCCAAGTGATGTCTTTCAAACACCTATGCTATTTATCCCTGGCTCAGAGGGCTGCAGTTATAAGCTCTGCCCTGTGTCTGTGCCTCCCTCCCTTCAGTCTGACTCTTCCTAGCATGGATTCTCCTTGCAGACAGAAGAATATGGAGTTTTAATCCAGTTTAATATTCCCCCATAATGTTCTGAGTGCGTGAAGCAGGCTCTGCCCCTTCCAGAGACTCCTCCCAATGTCACATGACCATTTAATATCTGCATAACATGCCGTTTCCCATCAATTGCTTACCGCTGATTTTATTGCAGCAGCAGCAGCTCCAGGCCCAACACCTCTCCCATGCTGCTCACGGCCCCCCGGTACAGCTGCCTCCTCACCCTTCAGGCCTTCAGCCGCCAGGAATCCCTCCCGTCACGGGGAGTAGCTCAGGACTGCTGGCTCTTGGGGCCCTTGGGAGCCAAGCCCACTTGACCGTTAAAGATGAGAAAAACCATCATGACCTGGATCACCGAGGTGAGAACAAAAGGCCTTACAGATACATATTCTTGTCTCCCTCTCTCTTCGTCTCTGCGCCTCGGGGCTCTTCAGAAACGCTCCTAAGCCTCTGACGGGCAATGCTACAGCAAAAGCATTGGTGAGCTTCTGTGACTCCTCTAACAACCAGGGACCGAACCCTGGGGCACCCTCTGCTCCTGCAGGAGGCGCCAGACCCTCCTAGCACAGAGACCGCTCATCTCACGGCACCCTCTAGAGATCTCCACAGCTTCCCACCCTAGGGGACTTGCTTGGCTTCTGCAGTGCAGCCGGTTGGTCTTTGCACTGATGGGATCCCGCTGCATAGGGGAAGCCGTGGACCGTCTCTTCTGTTCCATCTGTGCCTTGTAGTGGCGGCTCTGGCCTGGCTATCTAGGTGGTAGGGGCTGAGGGTTTGTTCATTAACCCTCTGATGTGCTTGTATGGAGCAAAGCTCCTTCCAGGTGGTCCCTGGTCCTTTCCCCCCAGGGGTTGGCCCAGCTGACTATAATGGATCTGGGCAGAAAAAATAGAACCGAGCAAGGCAGCGCTTAAAAAATGTGTTGGAGGAGAACATGCACTGGGATGCACTAATTCCTTTTCCCGACCATTGAACATTTCTGATGCAGAACTGGATCGGCAGCGTGTGCAGACTAAGGGTGAATTGCAGAGAGCGTGTCCGCTCCCCAGAGTTCAGCGGCAGGCGCTAGGCTCTCCCGGTGAGTGGGTTGGGTGGAGACGTTTAACGCCAATTAAAAATAGACTGGCATCCACAATGGGTCGTGCTGCAGATGTCAGAGCAACCACTTGCCACATAGGGAGTTTGCTACATCCCGTATGTGTATTTTAAACAAAAAACAAAACAAAAAAATCACTGCAAAGGTGTTTTATTTTTGTCTCCCTAAGGATAATGGGAAAAGAAACTACAGCACTGCAGTTATATTAAACAGGTACTTACCTGGCGAACTCAGAGTTGGCTCTAGTATAGCTTCACGGTAGCTCTGGCATCATGTACCCCGAAGTTTCGTAGCGGAGTAACAGGTTGGAAAAGTCAGTCTTTTATTTTTATTCTGACTGTATGCCTTACGCTGGAAAATAAAAGTGAGGGTAAGTTTTATATGGTGACTAATACCCCTTGGGGATAAGCCAACCCAGCCCCTGAAATTTTTGGCTGGGCCATCAGGGCTACCCCATTTGTTACACAAAGGGCCATGGGCTTGGTCCTCTGCCCTGAGCAGGAGACTCTGTTCCTGAGGTCTTGTCCCAAAGGCGCTAAGCCAGGGGGCAATAATTATGTTTTGTCAAGGTCCAGACTCCAGAGAACATTCAGAAAACAACAAAACAATAATAAGTAAATAAAAAGATTTTGGGGTCTGTTCCAAAGCATCTGGCGATCCAGATTTGGCCCATGGGCCACCTATTGACTACCCCTGCACTAAGCCAATGTCAAGTTGACTCTGTGGGGACTAGTGTTTTCAGGGAGTCTGGGTATTTCCAGTGTGAGCCCCCAAGTCAGCCTGGCTGGCTGGTGTAGAACATTCTCTGCAATTCACCTGTTGTCAATGACAATGACAGCATATTTCAGAGACCTCGATTGCTCGAAGGTGCCTTTCTCCTCTTACTAGCCAAATCCTGAGTTCATGTTTGGAGCAACTTATTTCCAATGGGGAAAAAAAAAGTTTAATTTTCTTGGGCCCTGAGGTGTTTTCTTTGCCCGTGTGTAATAGTGAGCATGGTTTGGTGACACACTTTTGTAGCAATTTGACCTTATGCTGCCTGATTTTCCCCTGCTAATAGTCTGATTTGTGTCCATAAGTTTATATGCAGGCCTATTCTTGGAGGCTTAGTTGATGCCTTTCCTAAAATCAGGGCCTCTCGCTCCATTTGTGGGACCTAGTCCTAATTGTGTAATCTATTTGAGGATCCAAAATAGCTATACTGTACACACTCAGATGCTTTGCAAGTGTCGTCCTTACGAGCTCCTTACAGGTGGCAGTGAGAACACTCCAACCAGCTTTATATCTAGATATGGACACAGCAAGAGTTATTGCTTAAAAATGGCTGCCAGGGCTTAATGAATCATATGAAACTGCACAGTCTCTCTCTAATTGCAAGAAATCTGCTTGGAAACTTGCACTCGTCTGGAAATAAACAATGCTCCCTGCCAAAGTCATTTTTTTTAATCACTAGAGATAATAAGAGAATCTTTGTAGAACAAAAAATGGTGGCATCAAGTCAATTACAAACCAGTACAGTGCTGGAGGAGTTCCACACTTCTCTGCTCTCTATTAATATATCAAGATCTCACGTCTCTTCCCCCTAGACATATCAACTTTTAGAGTAGTTATCTTGTGCTTCTACTAACCTAGGAGGTTCTATTGTCGTGGGTATTTTTTCCCTGTGAAAGCTTCAGGAAAAAATTATTGGAAGTTGTTATCAAATTACATTCATTTTTTTTCTACATGAGTTTAAATTGTCAGGCAAACTAGTGGGAGAATGGGTCTATTTATGTATAAATTAATGACTAAACCTCTGACCACATCCCGTTAAAGTGGCAACACTTATCTTTGTAATTCTACAAAGAGGATGAGTCTGGATGTTCAGTATCTTCGCCTCCTGGATTTATGACTTAACATGTGTAAATAGTTTAGTTCCTGCCATTTCTCTTTGTATTTCAATGCATTTCCCCTTAGACACTGTTTATTTTGCCATATAATTCACTTAGACAAAAAAAAAACAAACAAAAATAAACGGGGGGGTGGGGGAATATTGGGGGTGTGTGATTGAGCAAGGGAAGCTAATTTAAAATGAAAAGAGCCAGAAACGCTTTGATTGAATTAAGCCAGAAGTCGCATGTGATGAGGAACTGCAGGGTTTATTTTCTGTTAAGACTTATTTGAACTTGTTTTATTTTTCTGTCTTCTCTTTATCTTGGCTGGGACCTTACCTCTGACACGGGCCTCATTCCTAACAGAGCGAGACTCAAATGCAGTAAGTTCTGTTATGTTCTTTTTCTTTTTTCTTTTTTATCTTGGTTTCTGATCACTGTGCTCTTTTAATTTATCTATTGTTTTTAAAAGCAGACTTCCGGGGTTAGACTCTCTAGTGATCTCTGTTGGACCCAAAAAAAAAAAAAATCCTACGGGTGGAGCTAACTAAAATAGTTTTTTTTTTTTTTGACTTTGACTATGTTCCGCTTCGGTTCTGCTGAAGTAAACATTAAGCAAATGCACATTGTCTTGCCGGTACACTCCTGTATGCCAGTTATGAGATTTGGTTTAAATCTTTTTGATTGCTGCACAGCTTTAAGATTCTGTTTCAATTGAATAAGCTTTGTGAATGAGTGCAGTCAAGTCTGTAGGGATAAAACTCCTTCAGCGATTAGGAAAGCTATTTTATTCCTGATCACTGTTCTATTATCTTGGGTCATCTAATCTGTTGGGATGGCTTTGGCTATTACATTGTGTTAAGTAGGACTTGGAAGGTCAAGCAGTTAACTAACCATCTAAATAGCAATGGTTGTGGGCAATTGTTGCCTCGAGCAGCTTTTTGTTAATTCTTGTTTTGACTTGGTTGCATCTTAGAAGACAGTCTTGGTGTTTGGCAAGAAAAGGGGAGGATGATTCCAGAGAGACATTTTTGCATGGGCAGAAACTAACACAAACCTGCTGCCGCACTTAGTTATTTTTTTCTTTAATATTTTTTTTGTTAAAGAACAGTCCACCCTCCTCCTCAGCCCTCTTTAATTCTATCCCCTTCCTCACCCCCCTCCAGCCCTTGCTTTGGGCCTTATCCCAAGGTACACAATGCTTTCTGTTTAAAAGAAAAGCTGGCAGGACAAAAAACAGTTGAGTCTTCACTTTGCACTGATTTCCTGTCATCCGTGCATAGCCGACTTTCACAGTGCAGAGACCACAAATGGGCCTTTTGAGAGTCAAATGCAGATGGAAATAAAAGTGCCATTTAAGGGGGGGCTGACGGGAGGGATTGGCCATCATTAAGTTGCTTGTTAAGGTTGTAGGGAACGGTGAGGGCGGGTTTTGTACGAAATATACAAATGTTTGGGCTCCTTTTTCTTTGGAGTTGGGAAAATGTTCCCGTTGGGGGTTTAATGTGAACTATAAGCAAAACTAGATTCATTCATATTTCCTAGCCTGAGCAATAAAAAATATTTAGTTTCTTGGCTGTGCGCCAAGAAACAGCTGAATGGATCAATGCCTCTAAATGCTTGACATGATTCTCTGGTAGCTGCGAGCTTTTTCAGCATGACTGCCTGAGAAGAAAGGCCCTGGTGTTATCCAAAGCTGCTTATTGGGTACTGAGGAGAAACATGAACTGCTTTAGTTCTCCTTTTCAGACACCAAAGAAAAGGAAGCAGAGGAGCTTAAAAACATTTCTATGTAGCATGGGGTGGCAGGCACTCCTATAAGAAATGAAATGATGGTAATTTCTGCTGCAGCTTGTAGAAACTAATTGAATTGCGTCTGTCTGAGAACATCCCCAGTTTGCACTGCTGTAGTTAAAGGCCAAGTAACTGGTTTTTTTTCCATGCTAAATTCCGTTCTCAGAAGGCGGCTTCGCTCTGCCATTTTTGCTCTTAGCTAACGCTTGGCATGCAAGAGGCCTTGTTGGAGGAGCAAACGTATCGAATGATGTTTTCTGAGATCGGATGCTGTTGCTTAGAGGAAAAACAAAACAAAGCCCACCAACCTGACTACGTGACCATACTGACATCATGTCAATGTTTATTTTTAAAATCTTTTCTGCATGTCTTGTGGCTTGGCAGAGATCGGTTCCCAACGTGGTCCAGTTGCAATTGATGTAAAACAGTTCCAGTGTAGCATGTTGAGTCTTTTGCAGTTTGCCTTCTAATAAACCCAGCAGATGAAATCCTGGCTCCATTGAAGTCTATGAGAATTCTGCCACTGACTTAATGGGAACCAGAGTTTCATCCAGAATGCATAACTTCATCAGTATGACACTGCGGACCCTTTAGCAAGTCAGTAACCTTACTTGTGCACATAATTAAGGACTTCAGTGAGGCTCCTGGCCAGAGGAAAGTTATTCAGGTACTTGTGTGGTAGAGGAAATGAGTTCCCAAGAACTGGCTAGTTTTGGTGAGCTTTTTTTCAATGCACTCGAAACTCAGCAAGTTGTGCCACAAAGCTGTGGGCTGCTCTGCACCGACAGACCCCCGTGCCCCTCACAAAGCCCTGCTCATGTCCGATGGGCTCCATGCAGGCTCAGGGTCTGCCCACGTGGTGCTGTTTGCAGGATCAGGGCCCTGGTCATTGGAAGCTGAAGACAACTGTCCACAGTCCTACCCTACAGCATGTCAGGGCGCAGCTTCAGGTGTCCTTGTCTTTGTCTCTGTGTAGAGCTCAGTAGTGCAGGGTTGTCGGGGCTAGCCGGGCTGCTCACCTGCCAAAGTCTGTGTCGTGTCAGAGCCAGAGTGGGCTCCCAAGTGGAGAAAGCTGTCTTCTGACCTGGGGAGAGGAGGAGGCCAGGAGCAAGCCCCTCTGTTGGTGCCACATGGCCTGAAGAGAGGGGCACTCAAACAGGCAGGTCCCTGGCCCTGGAGGGCATGACCCCTTTAATTAGGCATTCGACATCCTTCTGTGTGATTGTAAAGAAAGCCATTGGATGGTGCCCTGAGCTCTCTTCTGGCTCCCATCATAGTTCAGCTGCTTGCATTTTGCAGGGCTATAAGAATTACATAAAAATAGCGTGTGTGTGTGTGTGTGCGTTCGTTCGTTTTGAGAGGGTCAGGGGTCTGCGTGTAAGAATCAG
Organism: Lepidochelys kempii; assembly: GCF_965140285.1. NCBI lineage: Eukaryota > Metazoa > Chordata > Testudines > Cheloniidae > Lepidochelys > Lepidochelys kempii. The sequence continues at coordinate 82,589,689 of NC_136389.1, read as the reverse complement.
CCCTGTTCAGAGACCGTTTTAGCTGCTTTAAAAGCTGCCACTTCTGAAATCACTTGAAACTGCGATAACCCACTTAATGGGGAGCTGAACACCTTCTTGGATTTTTTTTCTGTGATTCCAGAATAATTCTGTCTCACCATCAGACAGCCTGAGAGCTAGTGAGAAACACAGGAGTTCTACAGACTACAGCATCGACGCCAAAAAGCGGAAAGCAGAGGAGAAGGACAGCATGAGCCGCTATGTAAGTCACAAGAGCTTTCTTGATGTTCCCTTAGCTCTTGCGCGTGTCTGAAAACTAGGTGTTCCAGCCAGATGGTGTAACATGGGGGAACGATCTCGTAGTGCAGGATAAGAGAGCTCCTTCTGTGATGGGTTTCTTTATAGTCATCTTGGCTACAGTTTTCAAAAGCACTGAAGTCCAGTTGCCTTTGAATGAGCTCTAGGCTCCAGAATCCCATGGGTGCTTTTGAAAATGCTACCCCTGACTGCTGGATTGGCGGAGTCGGCTCTTCTCGCAGTAGGGTGACTTTCTGTTTGTTTCAGGACAGCGATGGTGACAAGAGCGATGACCTGGTGGTTGACGTCTCCAATGAGGTGAGCATGGGTGTCGTTTTTCAAGGCTGCTGCTTTCGCTCTGGTTTAATGCTGACTTGCGGGGGGAACTGAGGCACCAGACCTGGTGTGCAGGCCTTAAATCTCCATCACAAAGCACGGTCTAGTGCTAGGAGGCCTTGCCTTGCCTTTCTCCGCTTCCTTGTTCTTTCTAAGAGCGGCCATATTGAGACCCATGTACTGTGTCCCCACAGGAAAGGGATCGCTCAGGCAGTGGCAGGCCCAGTCCTGAGCTGGAGAAGGCTGTCCTGTTCCCAGGCCTGTCCTTCCCTTGGCCTCTCCTGGCTTAGCCCCGACAAGGCGTTGATCAGTGAGACTTGTCCATGCTTCTGTGGTGCGGACACAGAGTTGCTACGCGTTGTATTGAGGCCTGTCCTGCTGTAGCTCTCTTCACACAGGCCACTGCTTTGATACCGGCTTTGAACTGAAGCCCAGAAGTGAAAGGAGCTGTGTCCCCTCCCACAGCCAGTCCCTTTCCCCCCTTAGTTTAAACGTTCTCTCTTTGGGCTACCTTAAACTCAGGCCCTTCCCGCTGTATCTGAATGTGAGGACAGCATGTGAAACAAAGAATTGCGTGGTCAGCATGGCCATGACCCTCCTGCGCTTTAAAAACCCTGACAAGTGGGCACTTGAAAGCTTTCCCCCACCTCTGCCACTGGCCGGGTGCTAAATGGCGTCCTGTCTTTAGGATCCAGCTACACCCCGCGTCAGCCCAGCCCACTCGCCGCCTGAGAACGGGATAGACAAAACCCGAGGGCTGAAGAAGGATGCTCCGAACAGCCCTGCTTCGGTCGCCTCGTCCAGCAGTACGCCTTCCTCGAAGACTAAAGACCTGGGCCATGTAGGTGGATTGGCGCCAAGTACACGGCAGCCAGGCGCTGGGGGGAGGGCTGGGGCTGTCCCGACCTCTGGAAGGAGGCTGGTTCATGTGGTGTGCAGAGTTGGTGTTTAAACCTCTCAGCCACGTCTTCCCAAGGGAAAGGTGCGTTCTTAGCTCAAGCTTGCTGGCTTGAGGCGATACCCCAGTGAGGACAAGGCAGCATGTTGTCGTCCCGAGAGACCGGCTTTTAATGTGACCCTGTGAACTCAGTGACAATGACACACTGCCTTGTCCTCACGGGGATTTCACCTCCAGTCCGTGAGCTCGAGCCAGGCATGCACCTTTCCTTGAGTTGCTCCTCAGCGCTGCCGGGGCCTGAGGCAGGGCAGCAAGGCGCAGTGAAAGGAGAGGGGTCTCTTCGTGCTGATCACTAAGCCACATCTCTTCTTGGGTTTTCTTCTTTCTGGCCAGAACGACAAATCGTCAACGCCTGGGCTCAAGTCAAACACTCCTACGCCAAGGAACGAAGCCCCAACTCCCGGGACGAGTACCACTCCAGGCCTTCGGCCTATGCCGGGCAAACCAGCGGGCATGGACCCACTGGGTATGTGCTTTTGGGGGAGAGGCCTAGATTTGCTATGTGATAGCGAGCACAGTGCGGCCCTGATTCTGACCGGGGCCTCCTACGCTCTAAATGCCAGAGGGTTTGATGGTTTATGGCATTGGCCGCTGCAGAGCTGTATAACCACCTTTGTGGTGCTGGGCGCAGAGCTCTGGAGGAGTTTGCAGACCTAACGTGGCAAATTGGCCAGGGCCGCCCCAATTTCCAGCGAGCCAAAGGGAAGGACACAGCATGTGCACGCTCCTTCCTGCTGCCGCGGGGAGGAGGAGAGCTTGGACCAAATTCAGAGCTGCTACAGCTCCCCCTGAAACCAGCGACATCCGCACCCGCGTACGCCGGGGCTGAACGCCGAGAGCCGCACTGCAGTCTCCGTTGCCGTGGTGTCAGAATGGCGGCAGTGTGCTGCCATGTCACCGAAACGTGCCGGGGAGGTTGGAGGCCAGCGTGTCAGGGCCCGTCCCGGGCTTTGCTCCTCCGGCATGTGGAGCTCCCCAGCTCTTCACCCACCACACGCTGCTAGTTTGTGCCTTAACGGTCATCCCGTTAGAGCCGCCCCGTCCCTGCCCATTTCCAGGGAGACAGGAGCATGGGGCGGGGGTGGGATGCCCCAAGGAGTCAGGTATTGTGGATTTAGTTTAGCAGGCTAGAACTTTCCCAGGTTTCTGGTAAGTGAATCTAGTGGTGACCAATTTCCTCCTCTCCAGCGTCTGCCCTGAGGAACCCCCTATCCATCGCTGGCTCCTATGCGGCTCCCTTCGCCATGATGGGACACCATGAAATGAACGGCTCTCTGACGAGCCCGGGGGCCTACGCGGGGCTCCACAACATCCCGCCCCAGATGAGTGCCGCGGCCGCTTATGGCCGATCGCCAATGGTGAGCTTCGGAGCTGTACGTAGACCTTTTAGCTCCTTCTCTGGTCACGCCGGGGCCGGGCGCGTCGCGGCGGGGTGGGGGACTTCCCAGCCCAGGCAGTCTAGAGTGCAGCTGCCAGCGTGCTGAACTCTGGGCTCTCCCCCGTGGGGAGCGAACAGCCAGCTCTGGGCTCTCACCCAGTCGGCGTCTTACAAGCGGGGAGGGCGGTGGAGTGAGTCACTGCTATAAAGCCAGGTGCTTGCAGACAGCTGCTTTTGGTTCTGCTCCTCTGATGGGCTTTCGGAGAACAGCCTGGCTTCAGTGCCAACTCCTGCAGTGTAAACCCAGCAAACCTCAACGCGGGGACTGCGGGAGCCGGGAGAGCCGCCTCTGTCTGAACCGAGAGCTGCTGAGCACTGGCCTGGAGTTAGCGGAAGCTGCCATGGCACCGCGCCGCTGGGGACCAGCCCCGGCACCTGTTTGCAGGGGCGTGTAAATCCGAGCACAGGCCTTGATCTCAGCTGTTTTCGTGGGGCCATATTCTGGGGTCCCTGCCCGTTATAACCAGTCCAGACCCAGGCTCTCCTGTAGGTTTGTCGAGAGCTTGCCTGAGTATGGGCTGATTAGCACATGGAGAAAGGACCTTGGCATTGGCCATAGGGTTCCTTGCCCATCTGGAAGCAGCGGGACATTGGGGAACACCTGTTTCCACTGGATTTCCACTCCAGTCCTGCAGATCCCCAGACCCTGGGTAATCCTGGCAGTAGCTTCCCATTTCTGGGGAGATGAACAATAATAATTGCACACTGATTTGTCATCAGCTGTCCTAGGGGCATGAGGAGTGATGTGAAATGCAAAAAGCCAGGGAAAGCCCGTACTCATCTGTTCCCCCCTGCACACTCCGATGCCATGTGGGAGTTGGCTCAGTCTCGCTGCTGGTGTGTGTCAGAAGCGGGGACTTTTCATTCAGCAGCCAGCATCTGAGGCTGTTTCTGTCTGTCTTACAGGTCGGCTTTGACCCCCATCCACCCATGAGGGGCCCCGGTCTCCCCACAAGTCTTGCGTCCATACCCGGCGGGAAGCCGTAAGCCACCCTTTCTGTTCCTGTGCTGTTATGGTTAGGTGACATGGGGCGTTTGCTTCCTCCTCCTGCCACCACTTCCATGCTGCTTTACTCCTCTACGTGCCCCTTGCCCCGTTCCCGCACCCCACCTCCCAGCCCCAGCCAGAAACAGCGCAGGCAAGTGGGTGCTGCCCAGCCTTAGTGCGAAAGATACGTGGCTTCTTCCAGAATGCTCGATGCCTTGTCCCCGGGTTTGCAGACAGTCCCGCCCCTGGGAGCACAGAGTGCACAGCTGAACATTTTCAGAGCTGCAGGGACCATCAGAGATTCCCAGGCCAGAAGGGACCATTGTGATTGTCTAGTCTGGCCTCCTTAGCGTCCTCAACATCCCCATGGAAGTCAGTGACTGGCAGATGTGCTCCCTGTGAAAGGGAGCACACAGCCCAGACATCAGAGCAGTCAAGCAACTACATGATGACTGCAGGTTCTGTGCCATGTGTGTAAACCTCTCTCCTGGCCTAATTCCCCCCCTGCCTTCGTCCTCCTCCTACAGAGCCTACTCATTTCACGTAAGCGCTGATGGGCAGATGCAGCCGGTCCCGTTCCCCCACGATGCCCTTGCTGGCCCTGGCATCCCAAGGCACGCTCGGCAGATCAATACGCTGAGTCACGGGGAGGTGGTATGTGCTGTGACTATTAGCAACCCAACCAGACACGTGTACACCGGAGGAAAGGGATGTGTGAAGATCTGGGATATCAGCCAGCCGGGCAGTAAGAGTCCCATTTCACAGCTGGATTGCTTGGTAAGTTGCAGGCGGAATATGCATATGGGTGCGAGTGTCTACCGATGCTTTGCTGTGTGTGTTCTTGCTAACCTGATCCGTTCTGACTAGTTTCAGAACCATAGTGAGCTTGCTCATGCTGACCATGCAGAAAGAATGTCACTTACTTTCCCCTGTGCCTGTTACAAGACGAGTTGGACAAGAACCTCCCGGTAACTCTAGCACTGTTGCTTATTCCTGCAGAACAGAGACAACTACATCCGTTCCTGCAAACTCCTCCCTGACGGCCGCACGCTTATTGTGGGAGGGGAAGCGAGTACGCTTACAATCTGGGACCTGGCTTCCCCGACACCAAGGATCAAGGCTGAATTGACCTCCTCTGCCCCAGCATGCTATGCTCTGGCAATCAGCCCTGATGCAAAAGTCTGCTTCTCCTGTTGCAGCGACGGCAATATTGCTGTGTGGGATCTCCACAACCAGACACTGGTCAGGTGAGTCTTTAGAAATGGATGTTGCGAAGACACCAGTGTGAAGGTATGTAAGGTCGGTGTCTGGAATTGTGTGCTTTTCATACCAAAACGTTAATTTTGAACAACATTCTTGGGTTGTTCAAGACGACAAATGGCAGAAAGACTGGCAATAAGTGAAAGGAAATAGTGTTAGTTTAGGTTAGGGGTGCAATATATAAATTGTGATCAGAGCTCAAACTGGGCCAGTGTCCACTGGCATCTCTCTCAAGCTTCCTTCTTGTTCTCACGTCTCAGCTTTCATTGAGAAAGGAAAGTGAGTTTCTAGCTGCTACGAAACCTTGAAAATGGGAACTGAGTGCAAACCGGTGGAGGTGTCAGAACCTGAAATGTTAGCTCTGAGAGATGGGAGAGGTTGATTTTGTGGGAAGAGCTCAGGAAAGCACGACTACTTCTTTCCCCAGTTAAGTCCCTGCCAGTACTCGGCCTGCAGAACAGACTGGAACTGGTGCAACTTCATTTGTTGGATTGCATTGTCTCACATACAGAATTTTCTTCTATATAAACATGGCATCCAGGTTCCTTATCAGTGACTGTCTCGACCTTGGAGTGACTGTACAGATACCGATGAGCTGTTGTTGATCCCTGAATGTAACACAAATGTTGAGAGAGAGACAAATGTGTGTGTTTGAGATTTCTAAAGCCCTTCCTCTTGCGTGTTGGATTTTGGCTTCTCAGGCAATTCCAAGGCCACACAGATGGCGCAAGCTGCATAGATATCTCGCATGATGGTACAAAATTATGGACAGGTGGTCTGGACAACACAGTGCGTTCCTGGGACCTTAGGGAAGGAAGACAGCTCCAGCAACATGACTTCACTTCCCAGGTAAGCGCTGGGTTTCTCTTGCCTCTGGAGGAGGGAAGACTGCCCGATTCCGGGCTGTTGCAAATTTCATAGTCTTGTGACTTTTGACGAATGGGGTGTTTCCTTTGGCACTGAGGTGGGCTGTTCTCTCGTCAGTGGGTTTAAAGTTATCTGGTATCACCAGTAGTTGGCTGGAGTTTGTGGCTGATTCTCTTATGTGTGTTGAAATGTCATTCCAGGATCTCCATGGCAACTGGCAGGATGCGTCTTAATATTCTTAGCAATCTAAAGGGGAGAGTGCCACAACCCTGGGACTTTGGGTGTCTTACACAGGTGGGGCAGAGGGGCAGACCCGACTGCCCTGCTGGAAGGTTTGCGTCCCTAGCAGGTTATGGGTGGTAGGGGAATGATGCTTTTCCTTGTTAGTGTACGGACTTGCAATGTCTTAATTAAACACCGTGGTTGTTCCTTTGTCAAGAAGTCAGTGACATGAGCGGTGGTTGCTATTAAGAAGCCAGCATTTGTCAACAGGTGCCACACAGTTGCCATAGGTAGGAACATGAGACTGGCCACACTGGGTCAGACCAGTAGTCTATCTAGCGTGGTACCCTGTTTATGACAATGTCAGGTGCCAAATGCTTCGGGGGAATGAACAGAACCAGGCAATTTATTGAGTGATCCATTCCCTGCCATCCAGTCCCAGCTTCTGGCAGTCGGAGGTTTAGGGACACCTAGAGCATGGGGTTGTGTCCCTGACCATCTTGGCTAATAGCCGTTGATGGACCTGTCCTCCATGAACTTATCTAATTCTTTTTTGAACCCAGTTATACTTTTGGCCTTCACAACATCCCCTGGCAGTAAGTTCCACAGGTTGGCTGCGCGTTGTGTGAAGAAGCACTTCGTTTTGTTTGCCTTAAACATGCTGCCTGTTAATTTCATTGGATTACCATCTTTAGGGGTAAACTAGTATCTCAGATCTTACTGTTGGTAAATGCTGTTGTCTTAATGGTGAGCAAACCCATGCTGGATTAACCTGGTCTGCTGCTGCTGTAAGTGATACGAATTCCCAACTTCCTATGGGATTTCCAGTTTCTATTTAACTGCACACCGAGTACCCTGAGGCTTACTCCAAATACCTGAGCCTGGGCCATTGTCGCTGCGCATCCGTTTCCACAGCCCCCATATCGCTAGTTACATGTGTAAATAAGTGCCTGATAAGGGAATAGAAATGGTGCGTTTCTGACGGCTCTGCTGAACACACGGCCTGTCAGGAGTTCCCACTGTGTTGACGCTTGGCAGAGGGAATCTGGCTGGCCTGATGCCATGCAGTCAGTGCCATTGTGGCTTCCAGGCCAGGAACGGGCAGGACTTAAAGCCCAGTTAATCTTGCAGCTTTCCAGGCAGAGTTTTCCTATGCTGGGAAATGTTGGAAAGACGCATTCTGTCCATCTCTGTAAATGCTCTGGCTAGAAACTCGTCCCTGGAGGAGGCTGCATTTGAGGCTACAGTGCTGGATTCAAAAGAAGAAAATCCCTTGTATCTTGTTCATGTGGGTCCTGGTTTTGTTGGACTCAAAATGTCAGTAGTTTAGGAGATTGAAGCAGACTCCTTCCAAACTCAGCAAATCACTTTTGTTCTGAGTTGTCGATCTTGCTGTCAGTTGTGGTAGCAAGGACACCCATTTAATATCAACCCAGGGCATGTGTGCCCCCCAGGACAGGAGAGAGCAGAGGCCTTAATTTTTATTCAGTTCTACTGGAACTTGGAATAGCATAAGACTATAAATGAAGAGCAGGGAATTTTCTGCCATTCCAGGAAAACAATGCTCCTGACCCACTCCAGCTCCATCAATAGAAGGACCAGAATCTCTCTCTGAACAAATCTGTGTGTGTTTAAATAAAAAGTTCCTGTTCCATGATGTGCCTTTTGTATTGATCCTCTGCTTTCAACAGAGCTGGAGTCAGTAATGCCTGGCTGCAGAAGCCATGGAAAATGCAGCAGTGCAGAAGCTTAGTCTTGTATTTAATTGCACTGAAGCTTACATTAGGAAAAACAGGATAATCAGTGTTTAGTTCCTGGTTACTAAGATTCTGAGTGTGCATAGGAGAAAGGGCCTGCAGTTTCCGGGATAATTCTCCATTGATTTTTTTTTTTTCCCCCTTTCATTTAAGTAGATCAATTCATATGTTATGTAAACAGTTTTCTTCAGCAAGTACTGCTACTGGACTCCCTGTCACCAGGGCTTGAAGAATTTGTAGCTTTGGGTGGCGATGTAAATGTGTACTCTTCTCGGGTGGGGGAAATTCATTGTATGAAACCGGGCTTGTGTTTCGGCCAGCCCCAAAGTGTGCAGTTATTTCTGTTGCTGTTAGGTTAGGACTAGTCGTATACCGGGCAGTACTCAGTCAGGAGGAAAATACTTACACTTCAGCAACCTAGGAGAGGCATTTTTAGGGGACTGGGTAGTTCTGGCTACAGAAATCTTCGCCACTAGGTTGCTTGTTTAAATCTGGGTAAGGTCTGCAGTGACTAAAAATGGGACAGTTGATGGTGTGAGTTTGGGCCCTAGCTGATGGGTGCCCACATCACAACTGGCATCGGAGTAACTGTCTCAGCTGCTTCCTTGTTGTGGCAGTGACCCCAGCGTGGTCGCGGCCTGCTGCATGGGCAGGGTGGAGAAGCATGGCATGCACATGAGCAGACCATGGCTGCTCTCTGGGTAAAGGAGCACCCTGGTGGTCTCCAGCACAGCCTGGGGGGTCTGTTACCTTTGCTCTTTACAAAACCCAGGTCTGTAGCAAGGTGGGTTGCAGAAGGTTTGGCAAATCCAGGAAACTGATTGGCTGGCGAGGGGATGAACGACTTGAGTTTTGAGACTGTTTGAATATCCCTTTAGATCTTCTCGCTGGGTTACTGCCCCACTGGGGAGTGGCTTGCAGTGGGCATGGAGAGCAGCAACGTTGAGGTGTTGCACCACACCAAGCCGGATAAATACCAGCTTCACCTGCACGAGAGCTGCGTCCTTTCACTCAAATTTGCCTACTGTGGTAAGTTACCTCTGGGTTAGTTAAGAGCTCTGGTCCCATTGACTTTAGCAGGGCTGCTTGTGTGTTTAAAGTTGGGCATATGGGTAAGTCCGGCTGAATTGGGACCTCTCTGAACCACCATCCTGAGCGTTTCCATAAGAGATTGTATATGTTTGGTCCATGGTATATTCACATGTGTAGACGACTTCCAGTAGGATTTGTAAGGAGGATGGTTAAATTGTAGGTTCCAGTTGTAAAACAACCTCCCTGCTCAATCAAATTGAAGGTGTGAAGTGCTAAGCAATATCACTGAAAACTGTGTTAATCAAAGTCCTGCCCACACGTTAACTCGCTAACCAAAGCAGAGGGAAAATGCACTGATTGGCAGCCAAGGCTTAGGTGTGGTGAATCGTCTTACTAAAAATTTCACATTTTGAGCTACCCCAGTTTGCTGCTATCCTCAAAGCAAAGCCAGTTGCCTTCTGAAGTGACAAGGCAAGCAAATGGTGATGGTAACTTTATCAAAGCGGTTGATTAAAAGGTACTAACAATAATAAAATGGCCTTTTCTGTTCTATAATCCTACGCTGGTACATATGTAGATAGCAAATACAAGGAAACGTGGTGTCACTTGCCAGGGTTCTGCCAGACCTTTTCATTGGTAGGTATTGTTAGTATATGTGGGCTCAGCTCAGAAATGGAGAGGGGCAATGCGTGACCTTCCCTATGGTGCATGCATTGATTTCACAGTCACTAATAATCTCCTGCTTGGGAGCTGACAGAGGCTTGGCTCAGAAAAGCCCCACCGTTGGAATAATGTTCCCATTGTGAAACTAACCTACACAATAGAAGTTGCAGCTTTTGTGTCTGACCTGCCCTGGTGTGGGGGAACTGACACCGTGCTTTGTGTGTTTAGGTAAATGGTTTGTGAGCACAGGAAAGGATAATCTTCTCAATGCCTGGAGAACGCCATATGGAGCAAGCATATTCCAGGTAAGAGGCTGCTCTTGCTTGGGCCTTTCAAACATCTGTCCCTCTTGTATGCAGCAAGCAGGGTTTGAGAGTGACCTCGGGTCTCCAAGCAAGGGGCTAACACCATTGTCTGTGCAGAAACTAAAATCTGGGCTCACCTACCGCGTGAACGGGGCAGATGTAACATCCCACTCTTCTGCAGTGAGGATAGGGATGTCTGCAAGCCGTCGGGTCAGTGTCTCACAGAAAACGTGTGGAGCTGAGAGGAGAACCCACTGGCTAAAAATGACTGGTAGTAAATATAAGTGAATGTGGCTGAAAGAACTTGACAGAAAAGCGTACTTTGGTGCCTCTGAAACTTTTAATGTATCACTGTTTTTGCATGTAAATAACAGTAACTGTCTCATCACAAAGAAGCTTTTCTGCTTAGTCAAATGCAGTTGAAAGTGGAAGATCTAGAATCTGAGCTGAGTTTTTTCTTTTTTTCCCTTTTCCAGTCAAAAGAATCCTCGTCCGTCTTAAGTTGTGACATTTCAGCAGATGACAAATACATTGTAACAGGCTCTGGTGACAAGAAGGCCACAGTCTATGAGGTCATCTATTAAACAAGGATTTTAACAGGGCTGTCAACTCTGAATATTAGGCTCGAGTCTGACAAGACAATGGCAAAGTCCTTTCATTTTCCTACATCCTTCAGAAGAGCAGCCATGCATTGAGAGAGTGTTTCCTGCCAGGCTGTGTAATGTGGATCTTCATGGACTCAGAGTAATGTGCATGGACTGATGTATTTCAGCAATTTTTATTTTAAGCCGTGGCATATATGGATTTATTTGGCGGTCTGCAAATATGGCGCACAGTGAAACCCTCAACAAGTTTCATTTTGGTTTTAGGGTTTTCGTTGTTCTTTTGTCTGCGCTTTGGTGGCACTATAAAGGACTTATTTTTTATTGTGACTTTTTTTTTGCGCTCTATATAAGACTTGTGAAAAATGTAAATAACGGACTAGTAAATAGAATTGAAAGGGTGAGGTTAATCCTCCTGGTACACTAGTTGTGTATTTTTTATTTTTATTTTTTTTTTTTTTAATTTTTTTTGTCTGCTGTAATTGTATTCCACTGATGGGTTTGGTGGTGGCAATCCCTCCCCGCCCCCCCGCCCCCCCCAAAGTATCCATTTGAGATACTACTTTGACCTGCAGCTTGTAACCAGATTGAGCAGAGATGTCCACTGGTGAAAGTTGTTCCTACTGTCATACATGTGAATTGTTCAGTGTATTAGTCAAATGTTTGAACACTGTATGGACTGAAGTTCAATTGGTCAGATCTTCAGCTACTGATGTGACATCAGCAAAACAATCAAATTTTTATATGGATTTTTGTGCTCATATGTTTGAAGAAAACAGGAAGTCCATGTTCTAAGAAACTTCTGCTCAAGCCCTTCTTGATCTTCGGACATAAATGATGAGGAATAATTTCAAAGAAAGCATAGTAAAATTCAGCTCAGGGAGCCACAAAAGATAATAGCAACTTATGTGTTTTGTATTCAAATGAAAGTAAAGAATTAGAATTGATAACCTTTTAAAATACAATTCTTTTTTTAAAACAAAGTTTACTAACAAGTAGGGTTTGTGTGAGGTGGGGGCGAGGCGCTGTCTCTGGTAGGGGTCTGTGGCTTTATGGTCTTGTCACTTTTGGTATATTGGTTCCAACGGAGCAAAACCCATCCCCACACAGGCCAGTGTGTCAACATTTTGTACTAAAAGGTTAAATAAATAAATGGGAAATAAAAGTATTTGTGTAGCAGAAGTGCTCACCCTGTATTGTAGCATATGGAAGAGAATTTTTATACTACATTTTTATGGATTATTTTTTAATTTTTGATTTTAATCTGGTCAAAAGTAATTAGGGTTATGGTGAAAACTACCTGTTCGAAAGCGATAGTACAAAAGAAGAAACGGACGATGAAGTTGGAGATGTTCTTTAACATTCTGTTGGACGTACATTCAGCATCATGTCTGAATTGCAAGTCATCAGCAGTACCCTCCAGCAGTAGCTATTGGTTTGGGGTGGGGGAGAACGTAGATTTGGGGGTGAAAGTAAACTTCATAGGAATTTTTTCCCCAAAGTCTCACATTTTAAGGTTGGACTTTTTCCCCCCAGAACAAAAACAAGGGAAATTTCAAAGGCAAAAGTGTGTACCCCATGAGACTTATTAGTGGTGATGCACCTCTGATTCCAAGAAACTTGCCTGTCGTGCAAAAAGTGTGAATTTTGATTTGTTATGCACTGTCACAAAAAGCTCTTAAGTAAAAAAAAGCATCTTTTTAAAGAAAAGAGTGTTTTTGAAGTGCAGTTATGTTTAGAAAAATGACTATGTAAAGATGGCACCGTGTTCAGTGGATCTGCTTTCTATGCATAGGAGAGTCAGATCTGCTTATTTTGAATGACTGCACACTTTTACTTTTTTCTGTTCACTGTATTGTTCCTCGGTGTGATAGCAGAAGGAGATGGATTCTTTTATGGCCTGCTCATCATCCGCGGAATGATTTTAGTAAGTTCCAGTTGCAGGATCATTATTACCGGTGATAATGTGAGTGCTAATGAACCCAGCTTGTCTCTCAGACCCCCATGTGAATTAATCCATTCAGAATCAATGAACACAGAGCCAGAGAGTGCCATGTTTAGAGTCACTTTTCAGTGTACAAGCCACACTTTACAACTAACTTGGAATGAGTTGGAAAGGCTTAGAGGGTTTTGACTTTGAGTGAAAATTCCCACTTTAAACACCACAAGCTAATGTCCTAAAATGGTTATTTGCAAGTTGGTGCTTTTTAAATAATAAAAAAAAAGATAGTGGGTGTAGCTAAGTAGGCGGAGGGTTACTAAGTCATACTGTCTCTACTTTACACCAAAGGATGTAGCAGAATATGTACAGCTGTTAATAACTACAACCGGTTTTGTAAAAAAAAAAAAAGAAAGTAAAGAGAGAATAAAAACTAAATGTAATGAAGCTCAAATGAATACCAAGTGTCTATAAACCATTTGCTCTCTGAAAACCTGCACTGAGTTGTTAATAAAAACAAACAAACAAAATGGCCTTTGTTATTCTTACCGGCGGTGAGAGCCTGGCAGGTCAGCTGATGGAGGAGAAACCTAAGTTCAGGATCTCGGTTTCCTACTCACCATAGTCACGGGCTGGGCCGCTGCTGCTAAGGTCGGGCCTGATCCAGAGTCCCTTGAAGTCAATGGGAGTCTCTGCATTGATGTTGAAGAACTCTGGATCAGACCCATAGTGCTGGGGGACCCCCAGATGAATGTGCACTGTTTTTCTGTTGTGTGAAGGAGTAACTAAAACTTCCCATTTAGGTCATGAGCACAGTGGCTGGGAAGCAGGACTTGCTGGGAAAGTGAGGAAGCAGAGATCAAAGGACCAATCCCCCAGGCCAGCTCCTGCTCTTGATGCAGTATCCCTGTTGCCACCGTAGAGTAGCAGTTCAGAGCATGTGGCTCATGTTGCCTGCTCCCAAGGGGACTGGTGGGTAATGGGTGTGACTGTTCAGTATTACCAGATGTAAATGACTGCTGAAGTCAGCTGTGAAAGACAAACCAACAGCAAAATATATTAGAGCTGCTAAATGAGACTTCAAAGTACCTCTGCCAGCATTTTACTTTTTCCTTTTCCTGTGACAGATGTTTCTAAAATACATTTGGAATCAAGCACAAGTCATGAGAGCACTATAGCCAGGCCTCGAAGCTGGCTGTGTGCTCTAATCCAATAGATTTGGTGATGGGATTTCCTCCTCCACATTATTCTTTTTTTAAAAATTCAGTCTTATTTTCGAAAATATCTGTTCTGTACAGAGCTCCCACGCCCCTGGATGAAGAGACTACAGAAGTAACCTGGGAGGATGATTGCAACTGCTTCTAGTATTGGCAATACGGTGGTACCTGCTTCAAGAGACAGACGGAGAATTGGCTACCTACTAGTTTGCCTTTAATTAAAGGTTGAACAAAAATTAATACAGAAAATTTGGATACTTCAGAGTTCTTGGTGTGAGTTTCTCCTTAGAACCATCTTGCCCCAGTTCTGCACCGATCAATCCCGAGTCGATCTTGGTCTTCACAATCCTATGGATGTAGAATTAAGTTGGCAATTTAATTTTGGTTGATTGGTTCTGTGGCCTTGCACATGGGCAAACAGACACTACTCTGCCCCTTTGATACATAAATACCTGCTGCACTCCATGTGTTCTGTCCGGGTGGTGAACGAGGCGGCTGTTTCCATTGACAAATGGAGTAATGAAATGCTCAGGGCCATTTGCAGGGAGGGATCAGTCTTCGGGTTCTGTAGGCATGCAACCAAATTCTTATTTCTCAGAGGGGTGGGGATAGGTTGTTCTCCTCTGTGGAAATTATTTGATGCAAATGTCTAGTGTTCCATTGCTTTCAGAACAGGCCACCCCTGACCGAGATAAAGTACTTTTCTTGAACTAGGACATATGTAACATCCTACAGGGGTTTCCCCAGTGATGTATTGAACATGACAGAGCCTGCTGGGAGGGAGAAATAAAAAGCAGGAACAGCACTCTAACGGCTTGGGTTTCCGATAATGTACAGCAGTAAATGGTTATGAGTGCATTAAATCTGATTTTAAGCTGAATGGAATGAGGCACTTACACAGGGGGCCATTAAATGACACAAAAATCACAAGAAATTCTTTGTTGTAAACTTTGGAAGAATTTAACACACAGGCATAAAAATGTGCTTGTACTAGGCCCGCGAATGGGGTAGCTACTAAAGAACCAAGCTGCTGTTGCACTATTGATGATGTTGTATGCATATCGTGGTGTTCTCCTTTCAACAACTTCCAGCAATCTGTTGGCCTTTGTAATTAATTTAGCTTGACTGTAACCTTTCAAAAAGCACTGACTAGAGGGGATACATTTTTGAATAAGGTAATTCCGTCCTGTCTATACCAGCAAGGCCCTCTTCACAAACCGGGCTTTCTCCTGGCTTTCCAAGCTGTGTGCACACATTTATTATCTTGCATATTAATAAGGGCTTGTAAAGATGCTTTTAGTTCAGCTTTGCCCTGATGTTGCTATAAAATGCCATAGAGTAAAGGGAAGACATCACTGCTTCCCTTGGCAGCTTAGCAAGTGGTCTGACCATGTGGAAGCCCAGCATGTCCTGGACGTCAGCTACTCCAGTCTGGGCGTTGCTGGGAATACCTGAGTTTCAAAGAACAGCTTGTTTCAGGTTAGAGCCGTCCCAGGCTGCTGAATTCGACTTGCAGCACTTTTGGTCTTTGTTTTGATGAGGTGCTTCACTGGGGAGGCTTTATGCTTTGATGGCAACGGTCAGCTGTGGCACCTGCTGTTTGTTGAACACTCTCTGGTTCAAGCAGCCCCCGTGTAGGAAGCAAAGTAAATAATTGTCAGAAAAGCCTCACGTTTCCAGGGGAATGGACCTGAAAACACACGGGGGGGGGACAGCGAGGAATCTCTGTTCCTCAGGATCACTGGACTCTGCCTTTTGTTTCTATTTCAGCTCCTCTTTGCACTTTGATTTGTGCCCGAGGATTTATCAGGAGAAAGCTTGCGTCCATGGCTTCTTGACTAACGTATTAAATTGGCCTGATGGATTTAGCTGCATCCTGTTATGTTCCCTGTGTGGTGTGGTTGTGTTCCCTGGCAGGGAGGGAACTGTGCCTTCCCGCTGGAGAGATGGCATGCAGCTTGCTTTTCCACAGGTTTCCTGCACTGTTGCTTGATGAGATGCTGCAAAGTCATCTGTTCTGTCTTTCAGAAGTCCCATGCCGGCTTCTGGCTGTTAACTAAGCTAAGCAAGTGCTTGCTGGAGCAGTGGGAAAAGCCAGGCCCAATGCTACCAGGTTTAAGCACGCGCAGGCTGTGTTTGGTGAACCATAATTCTTTTCGCTATCTTCATCTGCTCTCCAGCCGTGCCATCCTCTCATGAAAGCAGCAGCAGCCGCAGCAGTGAGAGACACATGCGCAGAAGGGCTCCGCAAAGAGTAGAGAACATACGAGCGGCCAGACTGGGTCAGACCAAAGGTCCATCTAGCCCAGTGTCCTGTCTACCGACAGTGGCCAATGCCAGGTGCCCCAGAAGGAATGAACAGAACAGGGAATCATCAAGTGATCCATCCCCTGTCGCCTATTTCCCAGCTTCTGGCTAACAGAGGCTAGGGCCGCCATCCCTGCCTATCCTGGCTAATAGCCACTTATCCTCCATGAATTTATAACAGGGTTCAAAAAAGAACTAGATAGTCTTGGCCTTCCCAATATCCTCTGGCAATGAGTTCCACAGATTGATTATGCATTGTGTGAAGAAATACTTCCTTTTGTTTTAAACCTGCTGCCTGTTAATGTCATTTGGTGACCCCTAGTTCTTGTGTTATGAGACAGTCAGATGTGTGATGCTGGCAGCTTCTAGACATTAAAACTGCCATTAACCTTTTGAGCATGGTATGGATTGGCACTCGCCCATTTCCTGCAATAGCCCTGCTACAGGAAACTATTGTAGGCAGTGGGTAATGACGCATGCTGCATCAGTGAGGTTGCAGCGATTCAGAGAGCAGGTCAACGTTCATACATGGATAGGAGTAAGTGCTGTCTGCCACCCAGCCTTTGCATTCCAGCTAGCAAAGCCTGGACGTCTGTTGAAATTTGCACTCCAAATAACCAGTCATTAGCAAGCTATAGTATTTAAGTCCTGGAGCCAAGACAAAGGTCATTAGATTAGTTTAAAATAAAAACATAACCAAGGCTCAGGGTGGCTGTTTAATACTTGAGCCACGAAGATGCCCTCAAATCATTGCCCAGAAGCACAGCCTGTTTGTTTAGCGCCAGCCATTGAGGAACAAGATAGAGCCCTGGCCCTTTGGCATTTTCTGTGCAGTTTCCTGTGCCCAGTGAGGCGGGGACAGGTGGAGGAGCAGCGGCCAGGGGTCCATGGGAATTCCCAGCCCAACACTAGATTCCCTGTCTGCGGTCCAAGCTGCTTCCCCTTCCCTCCCCAAAATAGCAGCCCCTCCATGTGCTTCCACTAGGCCCTGAGTTGAGGCTCCCTTCGGTGTGGGATTGAGTGTGCGTTGGTCTGATTAACGCAGCTGATACCAGCTGCGCGTTCTAAGTGAGTTTTAGTCTGTACTGAAGGGTAGGGCATGGAGGACTGTCTTCTGGGTCTGTGTTTGTCCATGCTGGGGCTCCTAGGTGCTATGGTAATAGACTAAATAACAAAAACTTAGAACAACCGTTTCTGAGCTCCTCCCTTTCTCTTTCTGCGAACAGCTTCCAGAGGAGAACAGGCTCCTACAGCTGTTCTTGGAGACAAGATCCCACAAAAACCCGTGAAGCAAAGTTGTGTCCAAGGAGTTCCCAGCTTCAAAGCACTGGCTCACGCAACAGAGAAGAACATAACCGTGGGTTTGACTAAAATAAATCCACGTTGTATTGGTGTGCACCGGCTCAAGGAATTCAATTCCCCAGGCGCCTTGTCCCAACGTGCAGGGTGATCAGTGTAAAGTCTGAGAGAGACTTTGGGTGGCTTTGTCATAGGTAGCTCTGCCTTGTGGTCAAGACTCGGGAGGGGTTTTGCCCAGGTGGCTCCATCTCTCAAGAGCCTGGAGCCGTGAGGAAACCAGACAATAAACAGGTTCAAGTAGGTGCGGTTGAATGATTCCATCCAGCCTGCCCCTCTGCATCGTCACCGGTGGCTCTGCCAGTCTATTGCTGAGCAGGGGGGTTGATGTTACTTCAATTCTGCTTCTCCGAACTCTTTCTGTGCTCGTTCTGACACTCCTGTAGCTGCCATGGAGGCTCAGACCGGGCAGCAGGAGACCCCACTACTGTAGCTCAGCCTTGACCTCCCAGGACCTCTCGAGGCGGAAGCACCTTAGTTTCATCCTCCTGTTCACTTAGCACCAGAATCTCCTTCCTGGGGGTAGCTCATGTTGGGCAGCACCTTATCCGGCGCATTAGCACCAAGCCAGGGTGCCCCTGAATGTCAGGAATAGGGCTGGCTTCTGGGCCCAGCTGCTGAACCCGGGGTGGGCGTCTGTCTGGCAGGGATTGGATGGAGACCTTCCCCCAATTCATTTTTCATCAGCTACCCAATGGGCATCAGCCAGTGACGGCTCTGTCTGCGCTGGGCTGGATTCAAGCTGGCATCCCGCAGGAAAGTTCCCGCTCCGATTGCCCTGCCGCCCCTCTCTTCAGGCGTGGTGGCGTATTCAGCGAGCAGGATGCAACCTTTGTGGAATCCAGCAAGTCCTCGCTTAGAATGCAAGCAGCCGCGCGGGCAGAACGCCGGGCAGGCCAGGTATCGCTGCAGTCTGGTCGAATGTTTGCTTATGGTCTCCAATCCGGCTGTTGCCATGTCTCGGAAGTTATGAAAGCCCTTTTTATCCACCGTACGCTCAGTTGCTGTGGCACCTAATGCCAGTCTCTCATCCCGGGCTCTCGGAACAGATGGCATGAGGACGCGCTGGGACGCCATCAGCTGCTGTTATCGCTAGCTGATGACACGGAGCGTAAATTTTGTTGGCACTACTCCCTTCATCTGTTCTGCCGCTGCATCCCACCCGTTTTAATGACTGTAATTGAGTTATAATGAATGATCGTGCATTACCATTGTCTGGGCTGGGGCGGGGAGTAGTCTGTTCGTTAGACACTCCATTTAACAACATGCCCCTCCTCGTTGCTTTGTTTATTTGGTTGAAGGGTGTCATCACTTCAAATGGCAGAGATAAAACAGTACTCCCAGTGGCTGCAGTTCGATGTTTATCGTCTTTCTGTTCCCAAGAGCTAGTGCTTCACTGAATCCCGGTGGAAGATTGCAGTACTAGATAATTAATTTGGCTTAATCCCTCCAAAAACCTGCAGCTTGCTTTGCCTGCTGAAACCTATTAGCAGCAATTGATAAATGTAAATGTATGTGTGTTTTTATACGAGCTCACACACACACACTCTCTCTTTCTTTCTCTCTCTCTGTCTTGTTTGACTCTTCTATAGCAGGTGTGTCGCCCATCCCAAAGCAACAGAATAAACAACTGACTGCAAGTACATTTTAGCAGCATCACCCCTAAATCATCCCTGGGACAGTATTCAACTTATGCACGGCTAGGCCTGGCAGATTTTTGGCCTTTTAACAGGTGAGACTGACTAATGCACATGGATACCTCCTAAATATCAAGTAGGGGCTCATTGCAGGCCCTCTGCCCAAATGCTGCATGCTGAAGATGAATTTTTAATGGCATTTAGGGGTATTTCTGCTTTTCTCATATCACTGCAGCCCTCTGCAAGTGCTTCAGAGGGACTTTCCTCTGGGTGGAAAAAATAAAAGCTGTGGCCAGGGCTTAAATTACTGGGGGCATGGGGGGGAATTGGTGGTACTCACCCAAGTTCCAGCCCCAAGCTAAATTCCATGAATTTGCAATGCAAAAACGAGCTGCCACGCTCAGCGGATTGTGTGGCTGGGCTGGCTGTTTGGAAAACATGGAAGCCCTGAGCTCAGGAATGGCTTCCCCTCAGGGGGACATAGGAGCTCTGCTGGCATTGGCTTCCCTTTCATGGGCCTCAGCTGGTTCCCATGCTCTGTTCCTCCCATCTGGCCTTTTGGCTACATGGTTCTGATGGGAGAAGGGCCTAAAAATCATCCACCACAATGACTGCTACTCACGCTAGCTTGTGCAATCAGTGATCCTCCCTCCCCTTTCACACTGGTCAGCTATGAAATAATTTAAACTTCCACATTTTAAACCATCATCAATGGTGTCTGAGTTAAGCTTCCTGGAGACAAATGGGGCAGTTCACCTTTCCAGAGCTATCGTGTCAGGCTCTCTGCAAATGCAGGCAGGCAAGGCTGCATCAGTTTACGCTCATTTCACATTGTCAAGGTTCTCTCTGTGAACTATAAAGTACAGACTTTGCCTTGTGTTTTTAATGAAAGCTCAGATTCTGGAGACCTTCAAAACTAAGTCCCAAGTACATGTAGTTGGCCCAGTCCAAGCCCTGACCAGGGCTGAGGTTTTTCAAAAGTGATTAGTGCTTTTAGCATGCCTCAATTTTAGGTGCCAACTAGATGCATTTTAAAGGCTCTGATTCTGAGAGAGTGCTAAGCACCCACCCTCTGAAAATTGGGCCTTTAACAATGTCTCCAACTGGACACCTCAAATCACTAGTTTATTTTTGAAGCTCTTGGTATTACTAAGGTGTTCATGTCTTTTGGAAAGTAAATATTCAAATAAATTGGTTAGTCTCTAAGGTGCCACAAGTACTCCTTTTCTTTTTGCGAATACAGACTAACACGGCTGTTCCTCTGAAACCTGTCAATAAAAAGAGAGAGGACCTTCTGAGCCCACCCTTCCCATGGGACAGTATCTGATTGGCTCTCAAATATCTCTGTGTTTTGGGCAATTCTGCCACACCAGACATTCCTCATACTTAGCTTCATTGCTGCATGGCAAAATTGTGTGTGCGTGTGTGTGGATGCACTTGTTTATTTTAATCTCCTCCCATTCTTGGTTTCATTCCAACTATCCTCTCATTTGGCTTGGGTTGACACAATCGATCCAGTTTCGGGTTTTACAAACTGACATTGTTGGGCTGTGGTCTTCAGGTTATAGTATTCTTTTTTTCCAAGTTAGTTTATAATCTGTCTTGATTTCAAGTTTAATGACCATGTGTTCGTGCTGAAATCTCCTTGTTAGTGAATGCTGCATTGGCTCTAGTATTCAAGTTGCTTCTATTGGCTACACGTTTTCACTGAATTGTCTCATGGTACAAGAGAACACATTGCATCGCATCACACAGTATAACCACATGCTATAATGCCCCACATTAAAAGCGTTTCTCTTTTTCTTGGCTACATGTAGTGAGTACAGTAGCTGGCAAGGAGTCGCCTGCCAATTCTGAGCTAGAAAACTATGTTCTTTCAATTCACAAGCCGTTCAGTTCACTGATTACCCAAGCCACCTCCAGTACCTGCTGAACTGTTTATAATTCAGCCAAGAACAAATAAAGGCGATCTGCAACCTGGGAGTTATAGGTCACGGTGGTTTCCTACAAGTGCCAGCATGTACTGTACCTGCTTCTATTAAAAACACCACTGAGTATTGAAAGGATCTGTGCTTGCTCAAGCAGAACATGTGAGCTTGGTGCAGGAATCACGGGGTGAGGTTCTGTGGCCTATGTTCTGCAGCAGATCAAACTAGGTGGACATAAAATGTACGCCCTACATCTTTTGAGTTGCACGGTGCTGAGGAGGCATAAACACCTCATGGCTAGAGCGCAGCTGAGTTGGGGAAGTTTGTCTTGTCCAGCATCCGTGTGAAGGTCCAAAAAAACTCTGCTCCAGCTGTCAGAGACACCAGCTCATACCAATACAGTTCTAGCTCGGAGCTGGTCAATGGTAAGACGTTCGCCATCAGTGGTGATGGGCCTCAGCGTCAAAGCCCGTGAAAAACTCTGTGTAGAGACGTGGTTGAATTAATTATGTTGTAGCCTTAATGGCCCATGTTTCCCATTCTCTGACCCTCCTTGCAGGTGGTGAGGGAGCAATCAAAACTAACCGCATAACGTGCAGGATGGCTGCTGAACCAGCGGCCAGTCTGAGCTGCGGGATGGTGGTTCTGCGGATACGAACGCCCAGCTGAAGTCGATCACTAGCAGCCTAGGGCAGCATTCTGGAGGAAGTTTAGAAAGGAAGGTGGATGGTGAGGCAGGGTCTTCCCCTGCAGCTCTCCTGGGTGCAGTCCCCACTGACAACTCACTAAGAGTCATAGACGCCATCCGAGTGCAGGCTCAGAACGCACCACCCAAGTCCTATGAAGTGATGGCGCATTTTCTTGTTTAGGGCACTAAGCTCAGTGACTCCTAAGGGCTTATCTACACTAGGGAGATTTTTAATAATGTCTCTACTGTTGTGTCAGCATGCGCAATGCTGAATGCCCGAGCACAGGCAAGGCTCCTGCAGCTGCTTGCTCAGAGCAAGTCTAGTCACGATGATGTTAAAAATGGCTGCGGGAGCCTTGGCTACATTAGGGCTTTCCGGATGGCTACCACTGGTACCGCAGTGGGAAATCTGAGTGCCAGTGTGACTACTGATGTGGATGAGGCCTGCTAATATAAGGAAAGGGGCTTCTTCAAGTGATAGTCCCTGCTGTAGTCCACTGAGGAGTTGCACCCGCACACCATGTGGCCAGAGCTGGAGGATTTGAAAGGAGTCGTGTCTGTTGGTCTGCACACGTGCCCTCGCCTCACCTCACAGTTTTGTCCGAGGAGCTAAAGGGCAGAGAAGACGGACCGCTTCTCCAGTTCCTTCTCACCGCTGCATGGTCCGAGTCGGAGTGGCTAGTGTCCTCGTCTCTGACACACTTTTAAAAGAAAAAAGTTTTAGAAATTGTATAGAGTTTGTTTTTATTCTACTGGTTCTTATGTAGTTTCGTTTTTAGTAGGAATTTTTGTAGGATTTGGACTTTGGGGGAATCTGCCCCCTCCTCCTAACCCCACCAGCCACACACAATTTCTGGATTATGCTGAAGACACCAGGATTCTAGCTCTGTGCTGCCTGCCCACGTGACAGATAAGTAACCCCCTCTTTGCAGGGCGGGGCCCCATTTGCTGCCTTCTATTGGCTATTAGAATTTGGGGTCTACCATTAATATGCTTGCCTTGATTTCTTTGCATTTTCCCAAGATTTGCTAGTTTGCAGTTTCCTAGCTCAGGTCCTGGTTTTGCCACACATATGGATGCCTTCAGAAGGCATCCCCCCACTGAAACAGAGTTAGGGATCTGTGCCTCCTCGAAGAAGTCATAGAATCATAGAATATCAGGGTTGGAAGGGACCTCAGGAGGTCATCTAGTCCAACGCCCTGCTCACAAAGCAGGACCAATCCCCAACTAAATCATCCCAGCCAGGGCTTTGTCAAGCCTGACCGTAACAATTTCTAAGGAAGGAGATTCCACCACCTCCCTAGGTAACGCATTCCAGTGCTTCACCACCCTCCTAGTGAAAAAGTTTTTCCTAATATCCAATCTAAACCTCCCCCACTGCAACTTGAGACCATTACTCCTCGTTCTGTCATCTGCTACCACTGAGAACAGTCTAGAGCCATCCTCTTTGGAACCCCCTTTCAGGTAGTTGAAAGCAGTTATCAAATCCCCCCTCATTCTTCTCTTCCGCAGACTAAACAATCCCAGTTCCCTCAGCCTCTCCTGATAAGTCATGTGTTCCAGACCCCTAATCATTTTTGTTGCCCTCCGCTGGACTCTCTCCAATTTTTCCACATCCTTCTTGTAGTGTGGGGCCCAAAACTGGACACAGTACTCCAGATGAGGCCTTACCAATGTCAAATAGAGGGGAATGATCATGTCCCTCGATCTGCTGGCAATGCTCCTACGTATACATCCCAAAATGCCATTGGCCTTCTTGGCAACAAGGGCACACTGTTGACTCATATGCAGCTTCTCGTCCACTGTAACCCCTAGGTCCTTTTCCGCAGTCCTAAGTGATTGGCCTTCTGTCTCCTGGGAGGGTCTGTAATCTCTGTTGTTCTTCCCAGGACAAGCACTCCGAGGGCAGACAGTTTCCTTAAGAACGAGCATCAAGGACCATGCCTCACTGAGAGTGAAATCCCACCTTTTACTAATGGGCCGACAGGCAACAAGTAATGACCCTGCCAGGCTTATCTCTTCGGTATTTATTAATTTCATACCAGAGCTATTTCTGGGTGTTTTCATTTCGCTTTCCACACGAGTCCCGCCGCGAGTGATGGTTTGCGTGTTGTTGGAAAACCCATCAGAAAAGAAGAAATTTGGCAGAGCTGTTGGCGGTGGACGTAACTAGACCTCGGCACCAGATTCACAAATCGACCGGGCGTGGCAAGGGCAGAGTTAAGGACAGCAGCGGCTTCAGAGATCCTGCGTCTGCTCGCTGTCTGCAGGGGAGCCAGATGGAAGGCCAGGGCAGAGCATAGCGCGCCCATGGCGGGGGAGCTGCTGGGTGCAGCGGGGATCAGTTGCATCCTGCTGGAGCCACGTGAAGGGCTGGGAGGTCTGCAAAGTTTGCATGCTAGGCAGGGGGCCACCCAGGCTGGGCAACAGGAGGTGCGTGCTGACCCCGGCCCCTCTCTGAGTCAGGCGCCTCCTTCTGGTTGGGATTCACGGCTGAAAACCCTCTCTTGGCATTCGGCACCTAGGCTGTTTTAGATGAACTCGAGTGGGAGGGGTGGAAGGCGGTGGAGCTCCCTCCTAATTTCTAGCCCAGTGGTTTCGGGACTCCCCTGGGATGGGGAGAGCCCTGGTTCAAATCCCTCCCCCTCCGCCTGCGGAAGAGAAGGGATTGGAACGGTGCTCCAACCACTGGGCTATGGGATATTCTGCAAGGGCTGCCTCAGTCTCCCCCGTTGAAGCTGTTCCACCATGGAGCAATAAGGAGAGAGAGCGCTCACAAGCTGCAGGCTGGTCATTCGAACACTCAGCTGGGTGGGGGAGACCCAGGATACAGTCCCCCTGCTCCAATGACTTTTATTTGTTTACTATCCACAGTGGAACGGCTTCAGCTGGCAAGGCCAAGGCAGCTACTGTAGCATTTGCCACAGCCCAGCGGCTTGGGCCCTCACCTGAGGGAGGTCCCCCTTCCTTCCCGCTACCTTTTAGTGCCAGCTCCCCTGTCTGGGGCCCAAGCTGGCAGGCGAGGTCTGAGCGTGGTGACTGGTGCGGGCCCTGTAGGCGAGGTTGGCGGAGGAGCACCTATCTTCCCCTAGTTCGCGAATCGCTCCCGGCCTAGGGCGTCTGGCTGCCCGGCGCAGGGCAGCACTGCAGACGGGCACAGGAAGAAATGTACGTGCCTTGGGAACTTCACTGCAAAAACGTAGGCACTGAGAGAGTTTAGGCGCAATCAGGGTTCAGTGGCAGCTGAGCAGGACTTTTGTGAACCCCACTGGGGCCTGACTCTGGGATTCAGGCACCTGACGTGGCCATTAGCCACTGAAGTCTTGGTCTGACTCTGGGCCTTAGTACGCGGTGCGCAACCCCCTTACAAGTGCATGAACCAGAACCCCACTGGCGGATGGATGAGCTCTGAAACCAGCACTACTGGTGCTATGGGGCTCCCCCCAGCTACCCCTAACTTCCCGGCGCGTGCTGCTAATGCCCGTACCATGTGGCAGGGGGTTCTCTGGTGAAAGAGAGCCCCTCGCTGGCCAGCGAGCCTGTCAAGGTTCCTCCCCCACTCTGAACTCTAGGGTACAGATGTGGGGACCTGCATGAAAAACCTCCTAAGCTTATCTTTACCAGCTTAGGTCAAAACTTCCCCAAGGTACAAAATATTCCACCCTTTGTCCTTGGACTGGCCGCTACCACCACCAAACTAATACTGGTTACTGGGGAAGAGCTGTTTGGACGCGTCCTTCCCCCACAAAATACTTCCCAAAATCTTGCACCCCACCTTCCTGGACAAGGTTTGGTAAAAAGCCTCACCAATTTGCCTAGGTGACTACAGACCCAGACCCTTGGATCTTAAGAACAATGAACAGTCCTCCCAACACTTGTACCCGCCCTTTCCTGGGAAATGTTGGATAAAAAGCCTCACCAATGTGCATAGGTGACCACAAACCCAAACCCTTGGATCTGAGAACAATGAAAAAGCATTCAGTTTTCTTACAAGAAGACTTTTAATTAAAAATAGAAGTAAATAGAAATGAAGAAATCCCCCCTGTAAAATCAGGATGGTAGATATCTTACAGGGTAATTAGATTCAAAAACATAGAGAACCCCTCTAGGCAAAACCTTAAGTTACAAAAAAGATACACAGACAGAAATAGTTATTCTATTCAGCACAATTCTTTTCTCAGCCATTTAAAGAAATCATAATCTAACACATACCTAGCTAGATTACTTACTAAAAGTTCTAAGACTCCATTCCTGGTCTATCCCCGGTAAAGACCAGCATATAGACAGACCCACAGACCCTTTGTTTCTCTCCCTCCTCTCAGCTTTTGAAAGTATCTTGTCTCCTCATTGGTCATTTTGGTCAGGTGCCAGCGAGGTTACCTTTAGCTTCTTAACCCTTTACAGGTGAGAGGAGCTTTCCCCTGGCCAGGAGGGATTTCAAAGGGGTTTACCCTTCCCTTTATATTTATGACAGAGCCTTTCAATAATGATTTCCCTCAAAACCCAGCCATTTAGAGTCCCTGCCCTGTGCTCTCACCAGGGGCCAGGGCTGCTGTTGCTAACTATGAACGATAACTGGTGATCCACGCAGCAGCGTTTGAGAGGACACGAGATAAACGAGCACGTTCGCTACACACGCTCAGAGGGGGATTTTCATTTTTGGGGCAGAGGCTGCGATTGTATTCATTTTGGTTTTAAGCTAGATCTCTAGCCCTGTGCTCTGAAAGCATCCATCACTCTTCTGGGCTTTTAGAAGAGAATAATGTGCTTGTGTGCACCTAATATTTCTTTTAGGCTGTGGTTGGCTTAGAAAAAAAGTGTGTGAGCTTTTTTTTTTTTGATGAACGATTTGGCTCTATCTGTGCCCTGTCAGTAAATGGATGAACTAACGAGCGTGTTGTAATGAATGGTGCCATTTGGATGTTTCTCCCCTTCCCCTGCCTTTATTATTTTTTTTTAAAGGTAAATTCCAGCGGGCTCAACACGACACAGGAATTGCCCCAGAGGAAGTTGGCCGGTCACCAATTCGTCTTGTAAAAAACAGAGTCATTATTGCTCTTGAACTGAGATGAAACAACCCTTCAGAATTCAAGTGTCTAATTTTGACCAGCCAACATTCTGCTACAATGCAAGTTTTTATTGTTGCACATAAAAGTCAAAATGCAAAACCCTCCACGCCCTGGGTTCGTGATGGGCGAGCTGATAACACGACTCACTCACGCTCGCACACAACTGAAACTGAAAATGGTCGAACACTTGCCAACCTAAACACGGTTAAAAATAGCTCCTGTGAGAGAAGCGGTTTAGGAGAACACCCAGAAGCTGTTGATTGTTTCGCTGACTTAACTAATCAAAACCTAAGGATCCACTAGCACTGTGATTATATGTACAAGAAAAAGGCCATATGGAGCATCAAGCCCACAGTAAGCTCTTTATCAGTTATGTAAGGCCCAGAGGCGTGCCAAAAAGTGCAATGCGGGGGGTGTATGAGGAGGCTAGGTGCACAGCTGGCCACTTTTCACTTTCTTCTGCAGCCACAGCTCTTGGCCATGGTCTAGAGCAGAATATTGGGCTTGATGGGCTGGTCCATAGAGTGGCTGGTCTGGGCCATGGAAAATCCCAATTCTCTTTGTAAAGCCAAGGTAAGCAATGTAATGAAAAAGGCAGTGTTGTCTCAGGGATGGGGAACTGGGCGGGTGGGCAGGTGACTTGAGTTCCACACCCCAGCTGCTATGGCTGGCTACACTTGGTGCTAACATTAAATTAAGCCGCAAAACTATCCCTGTAAATAAGTCCCCTTTCCCTGTGGCTCACCTCCCCTTCCTTCCCTGCCTACAATGCTCGCCTTGTCTCCTGTCACACATGGAGAAGTTGCTCATCTGCTCTCCTGCTCTGTCCCCTCCACCTGCCTCAGTGACCCCATCCCGTTCTATCTCCTGGTCTGCCCCATGACCACTCGCATCCTTTCCCTTGCTCTTCTCCTTAACCGCTCACTCCTCTGGCTCGTCTCCCTCCCCGCACAAGGGTGCTCTAATCTCTCCCATCTTAAAAGCCCACCCCTCACCACCTTGCCTCACCAGCTACCGCCCCATCTCCCTGTCGTCTCTAAGCTCACTGAACACGCTGTCTACAATCACTGTCTGGGGTTCCTCTGCTCCCATTCCATCCTGGACCGTCTCCAATCCAGCTTCTGCCCCTCGCACACCTCTGAACCTGCTCTCCCCGAGGTCATTAATGCCCTCTTCCTAGCCAAAGCTCAGAACCAGCACTGCACCCTCAGCCACCTTGACCCCTCAGCCACTTTTGATTGACCATGCTCTTCCGGAAATCTTCTCCTCCCTGAGTGCCTGTGCCTCTCCCCTCCTGGTTTGCCCCCTACCGCTGATCATTCCTTCGGCGTGCCCGCTGGAGGCTTTTTCTCCAGACCCTGTCTGTGGAGTTCCACAGGGCTCTGCCGTTGGTACCCTTCTTTTCTTCCTCCACATCTTATCGCTGGATAAGCTTATCTGCCAACACACGTTCAGCTCCCATTGCTATGCTGCCAACTCGCAGCGCTACCTCTGCACCAGACCCGCCTCATTCTGACCAAACTAAAACCTCGGCCCGCTCAAGTTCAACATGGTTAAACTCCCCCGACCCCTGCTGATACCTCCTTTCTCAATTAACGTGGGCAACACCATCATCCTGCTTGTCCCCCCGCCACAACCTGGGCATCGTCTCGGACCGCTCTCTAGGGCCTCACCTCCATGCTATGGCTAAATCTTATAACCTCGCCATGATACGGTCTTTCCTGACCAGCCACACAACCAAAACTCATCCAAGTTTTCATCATCTTGCATCACAATTACTGCAACATCCTGTTCTCTGGCCTTGATAAATGCCATCTTGCCCCTACTCATACCCAGTCAAGCCCTTGAAATCCCAGGGCACATTGTTTATTCATTCAATGGGCTTTGTTCTCTTCCACCACTACTTGACCCCTCGCTGGTGTGCTCTGGTGAAAGGTCCCATCCTAGCTGGTCACATGCCTGAGTTTACAGGGACAAATTTCAAAAGTGCCTAAAGATGCGTCTACACAGTGCCAGCTGACTTGGGCTTGTGGCCTGGTGCTCCGGTTCCCACCTCACAGGGTCCTAGAGCCCAGGTTCCAGCCAGAGCCTGGAAGTCTACCCAGCAATGCAACAGCCCCGCAGCCCGAGTCAGCTGGCATGGGCCAGCCGCGGGTGTCTAGTTCCTGTGGTGACATACCCAAAGAGCTCATTCCCCTTGACAGTCCCATTAGGTGGGTGTGAAATCCCACTCCTCCTCAATCATGTTGGGCAGCAAAGGAGAATGGTCAAATTATCAAAATGCTGCTCACCTTCTGGAGTAAACTGGAAGCTGAAAAGCCAGAGGAGCGGAGAGCATGAATCTCATAGTTACTTCTTTCTAGCAGGAACTCAGACATTTCACCCATCACCTGACAGCAGCCCCCTCTGATGTGGAATACAACAGCTTAAATGCATCACAGGTGAATTTAATTCCCCATGTTGGAATTGGAAGACACCAAGAGTAACCCTCTTGTGATGTGTAATCTAGCATTTTTGTGCCCAAGCAGTCAGGCTCTGTGGTTTACATCTCTCCTACAAATTGCCCCTTGGCCAC
Source organism: Lepidochelys kempii (assembly GCF_965140285.1). Lineage (NCBI taxonomy): Eukaryota > Metazoa > Chordata > Testudines > Cheloniidae > Lepidochelys > Lepidochelys kempii. The sequence continues at coordinate 82,560,269 of NC_136389.1, read as the reverse complement.
TCTCTGCCCAGCACAGGCCCCTCTACCATCACACTGGTTCAGTACTCACTCAGGCAACGGCTGCACTTAAAACACTACAATGGCACAACTGTGCCACGGTAGCGCTTCAGTGTAGACACTACACATGCCAAGGGGAGGGGTTCTCCCACCAGTGTAGGTCCTCCACATCCCCAAGAGACGGGAGCTAGGCTGCCAGAAGAATTCTTCTGTTGACGTAGCACTGTCTACACCAGGGGTTAGTTTGGCTTAACTATGTCTTGGGGTGGGGGGTGGGGGGAGGACTGAATTTTTCTCTGAAGCAAGCGTCTACTGGGAAGTGCTGCAGTCCTTGTTCCATGAGTAGCCATTTCACGGCTGTGTTGTTTAATCTGTTTCAGAGCATTCAGCGCAGGATTGCCCAAGTTTTCATCCTTGGTGATGCGTGGAGTGTGCTCGCTTTGTTGACTGTTAGAGCCTGTTCTGCCGGTGTTTGCTTTGACTAAGTTTGCAAGTCACAGTGTGTTTGGTTTGTGGGAACTTGGATTGTGTTTTCATGGAGCTGAAGGTGGGAGGGTGTTTGTTTGCATAGGGTTTCACTGACTGGAGTTCACCTAAGCTGGATTTAGTTTGCATTTCTTGTTGCGCAAAAGTCCATTTTTGTGTTGTTCCTATGGCTGAAGTGGTGCATAGGTGTAACTTTCCAGCCCACGTTTCTGCACATACAAAACTACACATGACATACATGCATCCAAGTTTTGCAAGTGCAAACACCTGTCCATCCCCTTGGACATTTCCATCACTTTTGCATGCACGAATGTTAGAATTTGTACCTGTAAAACCCCCGGGCAGATGTCAGAATAAAAGTTGCGTAGCATATAGACCCATTCCTGAGTGAAGGATGAGCAGAGACCCCTCCGAGAAAGTGGCCTCTAACCCATTGTGAACAATTCCTCACGTGTTTTGGGCACCAGTGAGCTGCCATCAATCTCAGGCATGTGTCCTTGTGCCATGTTGTCTTTTCTTGAACAAATTTAAGCCTAGTGGCCAATGCAGAGGAAATCCCTCTCCGCGTTTCTTTCTTACGGAGTTCCCTTTCGTAATTTTCTATTGCACTAAGGTAGAATAGTGTGGGAGTGCCTGGTCAGGGTGCTTTGATGCTGCCACCACGCTCTGAGGAACCATGGTTAGGACCATTCCACCAAGAGCAGCTGGGTTCCCAGCACAGGTCCTAGCAGGTGGCTGCACTCACCACTGCGTGATCACTCCTGGAGCTGATCAACCAATGTCCATTCTTTCTTTCAATTACAAAAAAACCCCAAGAAAAAAGTGGGGACTCTCCTCCCCCACTTTTGCCACTGGTCCCTTCCCCTGTTTCCCAACTGTCCCAGAACCATGGTAGAGACAGCAATCGGGCAAGCTGCTGCAACCAGCTAACAAAGTGTGTTAACTAAATTGTGTGGGGAAGCCTGCATTGTGTTGACACACACAAAACCTAAGTCACACACAGGGCTGGCTGGCTCTTGTTTTAAGAGGGTTCAGAATTGTACACTAAGATCGCGTGAATAAAACCCTTTTGGCCCCTCCAGTGTCACCCAGCTCTCGCCAGTGGAATCAACACAAGCCGGAGAGTGGTTTTCAGGGTTGGCTGATAGTGCTGGTTAACTTCCCAGGAACATAACACTCTCTCCATCAAAGCTGAGTGGAAGCTAGACTGTGCTGCTGTAAATGGAGTCCACACGTCTCTCTGTACCTGACTGAGTTTTGAGAATCAAGTAGTTTGGCACAGAAGGAATGCACAACACTTCCACAGTCACACACGCCTGAGTCATTCTGCACAATGGCCCCACGTTGTTTAATCCAAGATTGTTCGGCCTAGGTTGACTTGCAAAGTCTCTGGCACAAGAATGTCATGGTTCTCGCTCACGTACAACCCCTATGTCTTTTTAAATCTATTTAATTATCCAGGTAATGTATTAACTACCTGCATCTATCATGGGAAGCATGAATAGGAGACATACAACTCTAGCTCGTTAGCGTGTGTTTGTCAGGGAAATAGGTTAACTTAATTACTCTGGAGGAGAGCCCCAGCTGTCCACGGCTTCTCATGCACACCCTCTCTCCCGTGTTAAAGGTAATGCGGTCAAGAGTATTGAAAATGGAGTGGGTCTGACTGAGAGGGGTTCTGGGTACTAGAGACATCTCGGAGACCTGATGAGCCATAGTGAAGGCAGATCTGCCAGGGAAGAGATGCTGAAGGCTCTTAAGAGGTGAGAGAAAGTGTGGGGGGCTTCAGACCCCCAAGTGGTAGGGATGGTGCATAGATGTTTGAAGGAGAAGAGCAAAGATGTTAACAATCCCTGAGGATTTTCCCTATTGACTTTGGTAGGAATGTCCCGCTTCTTTGCTGCTGTACGGCTGAGACCAGCCATAACGATACTGTAAGATCCCTTTAAGAGGCTCAGTAAGGCAGCATGCTAATAAAGAGCCACCTTGGCTGATCATTGGTATTTCATGCATGTAAATTTGACAGCTTCTGCTGAGAGGTTAATTATCAGTGCATTAATCCGATGCAAGTACGTGGAAGGGCTTGTGCACCGAGGCCGGGGCTACGCAGCAAGTGGGCTCAGCCTAGCTCCATCTCTTGGGGCTGGGGAAAACGTTGTGTCCCCGAACGCCAGAGTTAAGTTGACCTGACCCAAGCCTTAGCTGCGGTGACATGGATGGCAGAACTCCTCTGGCAAGCTGGCGACTGTCTCTCAGCGAGCTGGAAACCCCCTCGGCCATGGCAGGGGCAGCGCCGAAGTGCAGCAGGCGCGCCGGCCTGGTGTAGCCAAACCCGGCACGCTCACGGGGGCAGGTGGAGTGGGTTCATTGCACGCGCGCCCCCGTGTGGGCCGGAGCCACCTGCTAGACCTGGTCCGGAACATACACGGCTTGGACCTGAGCCGAGCAATGAGCGAATCGCGTGTCTTACCGCGATGCGCTGCACCCCGAGCCGTGCCCGAAGGCTGCAATGCAGGCGAACTGGCCTGACGGCCTTTCCTCCACAGCAGACCATGAGCCACACGTGGCTTTGGTCAGATGACAGGCAGGCAGATGACAGTTCCTCTCTTTCCCTCGCTCTCGCTCGCTTTCCCCCTGGACACGGTAATTGACATCTCCCCCAGCTCACTGGGAAGCCTGGAAGGTCAATTAGCCATGGTCACACCTTTGCTTATGATGTCTGGAACCAAGCTCTGTAACATAGCGCAGACCCAATCTTGACAGCCCCCAGACAGGAGCACCGCCCAGAAATTTTCTCCATGGTACACACGGTCTAGCCCTGGGGAGCCTTCCCGTTGCAGCTGCTGGCCCCACTGGTTCAACAGGGCTCCCGTAGCCAAGCGTTTCTCTGCACCCACCCCAGCTGAAAACTGACCTTGTGTAACGAGGTGCTCCCTGGCCTGCAGGTGCTGCTGCTTTATGGCACCCCCCAAGCCACATGCTAAGAGCACGCGACACAGGGGACCCGCTGACCCCCGCCCCACACACACACGCACGCTGCTGAATAAGAGCAGTTCTTTAGCTGTGCTATGCCGTTGGGTGTGGCCCTCACCCTGTGCCCAGCCCCATGCCCTTCACACCCCATCACAGGAGCAGAACAGCTTAAAGGCCCCCTAAAAGCCCTGATCGGGGCTGGGGAGGCTCCCTCTGTCTCAGGCACCGCTGCCCTCTGAGGAGCCCCCTCAAGCTGCAGTGGATGTGTGGGGGCAGGGTTAGGGCTGCCCGGGGCGGGAGGGAAGTGTAGTGGGGCCCTGAACTCAGGACTGCCCCAAAGGCTGTTATTTCTGTGCATTTAAAGTGAACTGGGAGCAGGGGGAGGGCTCCCGCCAACATGATGGGCCGGGGCCCCAAACGTCGTTCACTGGGCCTGGGCACTCGTGCCGCATGGCTGGATGTTAGTTAGGAATGGGGCCACAGCATGCAGCACTGGCCAGCTGCTGGCGCGTAGCGGGCGGGTCCTTTCCAACCCCAGAGCAGCTGGGAGCAAAGGTGGCTTCACGCGGCCAGTGCCTGGGCTCTGGATAAATGTAGGGCTTGAGCCCCACACTGGGCTGCATTGCGCCGCGGCTACAAGGCGGGCCGGGTACGTCAGCAATGAGTTTGGACGTCTGTTTAGACCCGGCAACGCGTCGCATCTAATTTGTTAGCTGAGAAGGTCACCCTCCCAGCCCACCAGACACTGCAGTGTCTAAGCCACAGCACCCCCGCCAACGGCCCAGCGAGTTTAAGATGCTTTATGGCCGCACACAGCAGCTGTGCCGCGCTCAAGGCATATGGAAGTGGTTTAATTACAGTTTGACACTAAGAGCTGTTTTATTATCCCAATTTTTGCAGTATAAATAGAACAGGCAGTGACTTGCAGTGGTGTCATCCATTAATGCTCACTTGGACTTATGGCCTTACCCCTCACTTGTAGCTAAATATATTATTCCGCTGCATAGCCTAGCGACAAGAGCCAGCGAGCTGGCGACGTGCGGCTGGAGGTTATTTATGAACGCTCATTACCGCAAGCAAACAATGGTCAACACACTGTGCGTTTAAGTGGCTGGTACATTTAAGTGACTGTGGAACTCGGTGCATTTAAGTGGCCGAGGGCTTGTCCTAAGACGATATTGCAGAGCAAACCAGAACACATTTTCCTACGGCTGAGGGTATGTGTCAGTCCCGGCTCTTTGGCAGGGGCACCCGCAAGGTAAAGCACAACAGTAGCACAGGGGAAATCAAGGCGCAGCTGTGAGGGGTGTGTTTATTACAGGTTAGATATGTGATGAGCTGGGGAGTCGGCTTAATTCTGTATTTTGTGATCTTTGCCTCCACCTTCCTCCCCTCCCCCCACCCCCCGTGCACACATGCTGTTTGTTGTCTGTTGTGTCTTGTGTGACACCTAGCTTGTGAGCGCTCTGGGACCAAGTCCATCCTGTTGGTTATTTCTATGTGCAGCACCTGACACAACTGGGCCCTGATCGTTGCATGGGGCCATTACAACTTCTTCCAGTGCTGTTACATGCCCATATTCTGGCTTAGAAAAAAGACAGGTGGTGTACTTCCTCAGCAGGGGAGGGGGGGAGAGTGAAAATTTATAGGTTTGCTGGCACTTTAGCAGGGTTTCTGCAGCATATTTAGGCCTAAGAACGGGCCCCTCTGTTTTGCTCACTTCTGAGCACTAAGGCACTTTGAAACCAAGACGCAGAACCAAAGGTCTACAGATTTACCTGTTCCCAGGCCAGCTGCAGACTCTTGAGGGGCACCCACTGCTCACAAGCTGCATAAGAGCAGGGGCAACTGCCCCCAGAGCACCCAAGGAACATCACAGAGGGAATTAGTGCCAAGATGCCAGACCTGCAAAAGCTACCATGGGGCTCAGCCGCTCATTGCAAGCCCTGCTGTGGGGACGCCAGGGTCCTTGTGCTTGTGCCTTCAGACATGAAAGCTTGCAAGACATTGCTAAATCACTCCGATTCTCGCTAGGAACCAGAGCCGTGAGATTTCGGGCTGAACCTGCCCCACGTTTGGAGGGGTGAGGCTGGGTTTGAATCCAGGGTCTGGGGCTGAGCCCTTCTCTCCCCTCTCTGGGCCAGATGCTGATGACCCTGTTTACTTTTACTCACACCTTCCAGCCTCTGACCAAGCTCCCATTGGAGTCAGTAGCCAGAGTACAGGTAAGGAGTTAGGCCCTGACTCAGCAAGGCATGTATGCATGTGCTTAATTTTAACCGTCGTCAGGGCTTAGTCCCATCGACTTCAGTGGGAGTTAAGCAAAGCTCTCCTGAAATGGGGCTTTAGGAGGAAATACAGGTGGGTGTGGCCCTATGTACACTCAGCTTGAGTGAAGCAACGGCAGAGCCTGACGGCCTTTCCTCCACAGCAGACCATGAGCCACACGTGGGGACTGATCTTGTGTGGGTCAGGTCGGTAGCAGGTGCCCTGCAGGCCCTGGTATAATGTGCTGGGTGAGGAGCCGAGTGGGAATTCGGTTCCACTGGTAACTAAACACAACCAGTGCCGGGATGAGAGACCACGGCTCACCCCCACCAGCTTGTTAGCAGCTCCGCGGCCAGGCTCCACGGGGGCCTGGCCCAAGTGCGCGGCCTCTGGGGAGACTGCAAGGCGCTGCCCCTCTTTGCACAGCCCATGGACAGGCCAGGGAGAATTGCTGCCCCGGCCTTTGGGCAGCTGGAGCCTGCGCCAGCCTTATGCCCCTGGGGGCACCAGCGATGGGATTCACAAAGGGGTTTAGGAGCCTAACTCCCATTGAACTCTGTGAGAGTTAGGCACCTTAACAGCTTTGTGAATCCCCCGCAAAGAGATGGGAGGAGATGGGGACCCTGGCTGCCCCCGCACCCACAAGCCTGCAGCAGGGCTGACCGGGTAGGCACAGGGAAGGAAGCTGAGCCCCACGCCCGGGGGGCAGTAGTGAGTATACAGCTCCTGGAGGCCTCGCACAGAAAACCTCTCAGCAGGCCATCACCATGGGCAATGGCTACACGACACTGTCTAGCCCCGAGCCACCAATGGGCTGACTGGGACCGGCAAGAACACGGAAAACCCATCCCTGCGTTACCAAGGGGGTAGCCTGTGGCCAAGCAGCATGGTCTGTGGATAACACACGGCCGTGGGGCTTGGCAGGTCGGGGATCTCTTGCTGTCTTTGCCCCAGTGGGCAAGTCGCTGCTCCCCTATGCTGCTGTTTCTCCTCCTTCTGTTTTGTCTGCTCACCTCTTTGGGGCAAGGACTGTGTCTCACTATGAGTATGTACAGAGCCTAGCACGCTGGGGCCGTTTTCAGCTGTGGCCTGTTGGTGCTATTGTAACGCAAATAATACATTGCAACATGGAACCAAAAAGGTGTGTCTCAGCAATGCGTCTCCTCAGGCTGATTTCCCCTCAACGGACTCCATTGTCTAGCGACACTTCCCCAGCTAGCCACGATCAATCTGCTTCTCTCATCGGTTATGCGAGCGCAAGAAGAGGCATGGCTGCACAGCCCTGGCTGCACACATCTACTTGTCCGCAAATGCTATTTAAATTCATACAGCTAATAGCTCCCTGATAGTGCAGATATTAAAAATAGATGAAAAGGTATCAACGTTCAAAGGACTGGTGAGTCCAGCTTCTCTTAGGGTAGAAGGAAAGGGGGGATGGCTGTAAGTGAACATGATGGCTGTCCATCAAGCACAGTGAAAGCCAGCCGCTAAGCCTCTGTCTTCACCTTGTAAGGCCAGCCTGCCACAGCACACTTGGATTATTTATGCCCTCCTATTACCTTTGAATAAACTGTGAAGGCACTGACTGCTTTCAACTTGGGCTAAGAAATTTAAAAAGTCAATAGGTTGCTAAAAAAACACAGAGTTTCAAAGAAAGATAAAGATCAAAGCTTGAAAGGTCAAAGCATAAAATGTAATATCACAACCAAGATAAAAGCCTGAGTGGCGCAGAGCCCCTGAACTGCTCCTTCTCCTGAGATAGCTTGCAAAGGCGAAGGCTGCAGCAGTGGGCAACCTGAAGCGCTGCTGAATGCGGGGGGTTGTGGGAGCAGAACAGCGAGATCTGGGAGCAGGGGATGATCGAGGAGCCTTTAGACGTGAGAATACCGTGGTGCCGTGGGAACTGGGAATTTGCTCAGCGTACACGGAGCAGGTTTTGCAACTGCCAGGGCTGAAGGCGTCCAGCTCCCTGATCTAACATTCCGCTCAGAGCTGCTGCTTTCCATGCAATGCTCTTCATAAGAAAAACTTTTCTGAAGACTGCAGCAGTGATTTTAATCAGCACGGATGTCAGTCATTTCCCCAGTGCAAGTGTGTGTGGTGTGCTGAGCATGGCAGCACGTCTTTCTGGGTGTGCCCGTTGCGTTTCCTTGTACGCGCTGTTGCACAGAGCCCACCAAAAGCTGGGTAAGGCTTAGGGCCAACGTTTTCCAAAGTCCTGCGTTTGCCTTGACCAGGAGGAAAATGGGTATCAAGGCACAGGAGCACTGGGTCTGCACATGCCAGCGTGGACTTTCACATTTACAAACAGCTGTGACGGCAGAAGTCAAGAGCATTTTTATCTGCCACAGGAAACCACCAACGCTGGGGCAATATGCTCCCTGTCCGCCCAGTTTCATTGCCGCAAGCCATGGGCCGATGGCTGTACGTCTCCATTGTCGGCACTGTTCAGATGAGCCACACAATCGCCAGTTCAGCAGGGGTCGCAAGCACTTACCCAACTGATAGCATGTGAGGGTATCCCAAAGAAGAGTGATTTCGGCCTATGAGCAACACTGCAATTAGGCCCAGATCTTCAGCCTACTGACGTCAGTGGGAGGGTTGCCATGCGCTGACTCCCATGGGCTTTGGACTGACTCTCTCGCTGGCGGAAGATGTGCTCTCCACCCCGCTGTGCTGGAATCGGCCAGAGTTTACCCATGATGTTACCTGGATACGAGAAGTTCTGCGCAGTTTGTGGCTAATTCTGTGAGCAATTGTCTCCCTCCACATCAACGTAGGGGCTTTTTTTAACGCTTTCTGCTTAATACAGCATGTGCTACAATGAGCCCACCGCCAGAGTCAGATTTTATTAGCTGCTGGCTCCATTGTGCTGTGCAGGATACTTGTAGGACTTCTTGGTTGGATTCACTTTGCTGAACACGCTGTCTTTATGTCACTGGGCAGAATTAAAAAACCGCCCTGGCTCTTGCAGGGAAGTGGGTAATGAGTGCATACAGAGGGCCATGAAGAACAGACTCCCTTCAACTGGAAGGGGAAGAGCAAAAGGGGCAGGAGAAAAGGGATTGTTTCCATTCACACAGCTGAAACACCAGGTGAGATAGCCGTGGCATGCTTGTCTGCTGGCTCAGGGCTTAAAGATGCATCATATCTGTGTCTCTAAAGGCAATGAGACCTATGTGGGACTTGATTGCTCGACAATCTGCTGCAAATAGTGAGTGAGCATCACCTAGAAACCAGTTTGTCCCAGGAAACCAATGGTTTCAAAAGGCAATACCACCAGGGGGATGCTGTTTCCCCCCCCCCACACACACCTCCCCTCAAAGATATAGCTTTTCTAAAGGAAAAGAGGTTGACTGGGATTTTCAAAAGGGCCCAGGTGACTTAGGAGCACAAGCTTCATTGCTTACCAAAGGGAGTTGGGCTCCTAGGTCACCTGGGTGCTCTTGAAAAATCTCACCCATTTCTCTTTTAGGGTTGTTGGTTTTTCGCCCTGAGCTCCACTCACTCTCCATCTCTGACATGTCCCAGTGCGCACACACGGCTCTTGCCTTGTCCGCCTAGTGCTCTTCTTTAGATGTGCGACTCCGACCAGCCCTCTCTCACCCCCCACAGACTTTGGGGAAGACCCTGGCTTCATCCAGGTCAGCAAGGCCCTCTTGACATCTTGGATTCAATTTCCTAACCCTTTCGGAAGGTTTCTCTGTGCTGCTTTTAATCATAACAGTCTGTATATATACCGAGCACAGCACACTTCCCTTATCTGGTCCATGAAGCTGTGGTGAACTGGGAAGTAGTTGGCTTATTTGTGCTGACTATGGGGCATGCCTCTGTGTGCATGGTTATGGCGGGTCACCTGCTACAGAGCGAAAGGTGTCAAGGAACCCAGCAGGATGGGTAAAACAATGGCCTTTAGAAGGGGCATCCCAACCAGAGGCAAACACAACTGGCCGTGAAGCGGCCCCAAGGCTGGTGCCAGAGCTCTTTTGCCACGGCTGTGATGCAAACAAAGAGAACTAACTTACCAAAGGACTGCAGGGCCTAGAAAAGAGTGGGGGTAGACAGAGTTGCCAGAGGCTGCCTAGGGAGTGCCAGCAAAAGCTGCCTGGTTGGCAAGAGGACACGCAGATGGAGAGAGCGGGCTAAGGAGCAGGACACCCTGCTTCTCCCAGCCAGAGCTGAGGGTTAACTGGGCTCTGGGGAGCTTACGAAAGCTGGCCTGCAGAGAGGCAGGTGCAAGATAGACCCAGGCATAGAGGCCTGTTGGTGTTTAACCCTTTGCATTACCTGCTTGCTACCTGTTGGGGATGGAATAAATAATGCTTTGTTTGGAAGGTGCTGTGTCTTCGTCCCTTTAACCAGCTGCTGGTCACAGGTCCCCAGAGCCAAAGGGCTCACAGGTACCCCACACCTCTGGGCCTGTCATACTCACGCAGATGACACACAGGCAGCTGCAGCCCAGTGGCCCAGTCTAGGAGTGGTTGGGCCAAGCGGTTGTGCCCAGAAGGAGGTGCAGGAAGCCAGGCCTGAGAGGGAGTGAAAGGGGGTCTGAGGAGCCGTTCGCCCTTCAGCCATGACAGGAGGACACAGCCAAAAAGCCTAATGTAAGATTCCCCTGCACTGGGCGATGAGACACAAGGATTGTGTTTCTCTTCGAGCTGTGCGTGTCAGTTAACGGGAATGTCGCATGTGAGATGTGGGTGTGTTGCAAGCGAGGCTGTGGGCTAAGGAGGGCACCACTGGATCCCTGAACACAAGGCTTAACTTGCATGAAACAGATGAGGCTCTTCAAAACCTAGAGGAGACATCGAGACAGCTGCAGAAGCAACTTCTAGGCACCTCTCTGTGCCCAGTCGCTCTTTGACAGACACACACGTGCTGTTACAATGACAGCTTTGCCTGCTACTTGGAACTGGCTCTCCCTAGCTTAGCCTATACTAGAGTTCAAGATACCCTCAGGACAGCAGTGGGCCCTGCAAGACCTCCAGCCCCTTGTGCTTTATCCAAAATGGATTGGGAAGCCAGACACAAGATAGTTTTGACTCTAATCCAGCATCTCCACTACAGAGGCAGATGTGCAGCTCCTTTGCACACCCTTCTCCCTTAGAAAAGTTTGCAGTGGGGTTCGATTGGCAGTTCCACTTGAAGCTCACATCAGACTCACTCCAGCCGTATCTGAAGTGCGCCCACTTCTGGGGTAGAATGCTGTTTTGCCATGCACACCAGAAATACAAAACCCTTTTAAGACAGGTGTTTAATATACAGTGTAAACTTTGGGGGAATTGTAAGTAGGCAGGATGGAATCTGGCCGGGAAGACACCAGGGCTGACATCCCTGGTCTAGTGGAAATGACCTGGCATTCCATGAAAACCACACATGACCTTGGTTTTAAGTCTTATTCAAAAGACATATTCGCATTCACTAGCTGCTCATGCTCATTGGTTTACTCTTCCAACAACACCTAGTGAGGGTTCTCACACCAGCGTAACCCAGCGCTGTTTAGATTTCATTGTATTAGGCGCTGGGTTCGTATTGCTTTTCACTACAGTTCCCTTTATAAAAGAAAAATTACAAACAAGTGTGAGCAGAGTTGCCATTCATTTCATTATTAGCACTCAGCGTGAATGCAGAGGAGACGTGCAGACAGAGATGTAAAGGCATCACCGAATGTGTGTGTGTGTTGGGAAATATATGTAACCAACAAGACTAAGCACCTTAAGGGTAATGCATTGGGGGCATTAGAGCTGTGATTAAATGTTTGCGGCATACTGGACAGGCAGTGCCTGATCTAGTGCAGAAAATAAGGGCTGGATGCCGGAGAGCAACTTTAACTTAGCTCACTTATTAAATCGCTTCATTCAGTCAATGAATTTACTTACTGCTGCTTCTGAGCAAAATCTAAATGGATCTACACCACCAGCTGAGCCAGTCACCCTGAACGCTGCATTGCTAATGTCCAGTGCAGCGCTCTGCTAAGGGCAATTTCCTGCCTTTGCCATGTACTTGAATGAAGAACTTGTTTTGCCAAACCTAGAACACACTGGAAAATGGGGGGTGGGGGGGTCTTGATTTTAGGACAGAACACAAAGCTCTTGGGGGTTCTAATTTCCAGCAAGCTGTGAGCTCTTGGCTACGGCAGTTTTTTAGGTTATTTCCTGGAAGCGGGACAAAGTACTATCTCTCATGTCTGAGTATCAGGGACTTCCAAAGAGTGAAAAATTCATGGGAAATTCCTCCCCCCGCCAGTATAATTTCCATTCGGAAAAAATATTTTGAAACCCCTGCGTATTCTTTGCAGAGTTCTCGCAGCCTCACGAGCCCTTAACACTCCTGCCCCCACCCCCAAGCAGAGTTGCCATAATGCATCAATTTGCACTCAGCATCCATAGTTCTTCACTCAGGCTGAATGTTTTAAACAACAACTAACTTCTCCCATCGGCATCCAGTGACCGGAGGAAGGCACACCAGAAAGCGACAGGAATCATGGCTCCCCATCATTCCCAGATCCAGCACCTCACAAAGCCAGCACACAGCATGGTTTCACTCACTTTATTTCATGGTTTCAGGCATAATACGGCAGAAGGGAATTCAAGGGAATGAAAAGTGAGAGAGAGAAAAAAAAACACAGAAGAGAAAATTTACAGCAGTTTAATTTTTTTTTTTAAGCTTTATTCTTTGCAGTTGCACATACCGATTCTTACCCTTTATTTGCATGTTCCTTCCAAGTGCGTGATGGGTAACATACCTTCCAAAGGGCTGCAGCAACTGAAAAAGCAACATAATGACGCCAATGCTAAGTCTTGTGCGCCAGAGAAGTGTTAATAATAGCCAGCGCTGATCTAGCGCTTTTCATTAGGAGATCTCAAAGCACTTTACAAAGGCGGTCAGTGTCATGATCCCCCATTTGGCGGTCAGTGTCATGATCCCCCATATGGGGAAATGGAGGCACAGAGCAGGAACGTGACTTGCCCAAGCTCACCCAGTAGGCCAACGGAAGAGCCAGGACTAGAATCCGGGTCTCTCGCGTCTGTCTAGTGCACTGTCCACTAAGGAACACGGCCTGTTCCGACCTGGTAGGGGAGTGTTGAGGCATTAGCCCAACGGGCAAAACTCAGCCACAGGGGAAGCAGCTGTAACTTCACTGGTCTTGTACAGGGGCCGGGAGCTAGGCAATGACTCACCAGTGCAGCGCCACCTGCTGGTCATCCTGGGAATTAGCTCTCCAGCCAAAGGAGCGCCCTCTGCTGGCCCCCCGTGTCCCTCCTGGACCCCCAGTGCCCCTCTACCTCAGGGTTCTGCCCCCAGCAGTAACCCACAATCTGGGTCTCCCCACCCGGGGGAACCCCCAACCCTCTATCCCCACCTTGCCTCAGTGGCTACTGCCAGTCACCATCTAGCCCCCACTCACTGGGACAGACTGCAGCCTGTAAACCATTCATCATCAACAAGGGGGTAGGACCAGCTGCCTCTGCCTATTCCCAGGCTACCCCTCTGCAGCCTCAGTGCCTTTCCTGGCCTTTAGCAAGGCCTGCAGCCTGGGGGTTTTCCAGGCTGGAGCTCCCCAGCTCCTCTGGCCTTCCCCCCCAGGTACGATTTTCTCCCCAGCAGCCAGTCCTTCTCTCTCCACAGCAAGAGCAAGAGAGACTCTGTCTGAGCTCCTGGCTCACAGCCCTTTTATAGGGCCAGCTGTGGCTGCCTCCCCAGTCAGCCTACCCTATTGGCTCCCCACGGCAGCCCTTTCCCAGGGCTGCTTTAACCCCTTCAGGGCCGGAGCAGGTGACCACCCCATTACAGGGCCAAATTTGCGCAATATGTTAAACCTAATTTTGGTTGTGCCATCAGTGAAAAGGCTATTGCCTAGTTCTGCTTCTTTTTCCGAATACGGCTCCTGCTATTTCCTACTTGGCTGGAGACATACAATGCGTATGGAAGTATGGGTAGTAGTCTTTATGTTAAGGCACCCACCAGAGTGCTTGGTGAGCCACAGAAAACACACAGCTGGTAGATCCCTGACCTGTTGCCCCTTTGCCTCAGGCCTGACCCCTGTGTCGGAGACCAAGGCTGGGCATGCTATCGTGTTGCTATGCCAGCCATGCACCACTCAGCATTTCTGCCTAAACTGTGGAGCAAAGGGGCTGTAGTAGGCTTGACAACCTGCCCCCAGTTGTGCCTGTGTGACCCTGGCCTGCACCCACACAGCTGCCAAGCTAAGTGATTTTTATCTGTACAGGAACTTGAAGATTCCTCAGATCAAAACCAAAAAGAAAAGGAGTACTAGTGGCACCTTAGAGACGAACCAATTTATCTGAGCATAAGCTTTCGTGAGCTACAGCTCACTTCATCAGATGCAAATCAGATCAAAACCATTGCTCTGTATGCCAGTGGAGGCAGCTTGGGTTAACCAGCGCACCCACCCAGCACAGTGCCACTTCGCAGACACAGGGGCAGAGACAAGAAAACTGCTTTGCCTTCTGCACCGAGTTCTTACACACATGACTTGTCTCTTCTTTTCCTCACACTTAACCTTGTGTGCGTCACTCTTGGAACAGCCAGCGCTTTGGCAAACAGCTAGCCTGATGGACCACCCTCAAAAAGCAAAGGTCTTTAATTTACGGACTTACGTGCTTTAAATCATGAGGTTTTTTTCCCCTCTACAGTTTGTCCTGACTATAAATTTTTAATGACAGTTTAGCAAACATGAGCAAACCTTCCATGACATTTTTATCACCGGCCTAATATTTTAAATAGAAGGTTGCTCAGAACGGCCTTCTGGGAGCTGTACTGCCTCGATACCATCAGGCCAGCTCGCCAGTGTCCCAAATCCCAGCACACGGAAAAGGAGGAGCAACGCCTCAGTCTTGCCCGAGCTAAAGTGTAGCAGCACTGTGTGTGTGCTCAGCAGAACTGGACAGTCCCCTGAGCGGGGCCGTGTTGCGTGTTTCTAACCCGAGAGGAATAGACGGCCGTGATGGCGGGGGCACAAAGCAACATAAGAAACCACAGGCACCAAAAGTTTTCACGAGACTTGTGCCCTCCAGATTCCTTGAGTACCAGTCAGACTGATCCAGAGGGTAAAGAGCCCACATTTGAAACCCAGAACACATGTGTGGCGTTCACACCAACCTATACAAGCGTGGTAAGTACCTTGAGTTAACTGGCAAAAATTAATTGTTAAGTGACTTGCTTGGCACCAACATATTATTAGGCTGGAAGCCCAATGAACTACCAAGCACATTTACCAAGGGAATGCTGCTTCCTGGCTGGGGATTGCAGAGTCACCAAAAGCTTTGGTTATGCAATAAGATTGCCACGGCCGAATGTAGATTGAGCAGCCAAGCCAGCCCGTCTTAAGGACGGATGCAGGTGGCGTTCGATCTGCAGGAAGGCTATGGGCCTTTGGGAATTGCCTTGGTGAGGCGGAATCGTTAATTGGCCATTACAAAAGTGCAGTGAAGACAAGCCCATCATAAAATGATCCCTCAGCTCATTTGCTCACTGCAGTCCTGTTGGTTGCAATAAAACGGTGTGAGTCAGCAGCGTGTGGCACAGAGACAATGCACAGGAGTGACCCAAGCTTCAAGCTGTAGCCCATCAGCTTGGCCATGATGCCTGGCTCCTGGGGCAGCAGTCACTATGGGGAAAGGGAGCAGTTGTCCTCTGACCTTGGTTTGCCCCTCCCAGAACGTTTCTGAAATGATGGCCCTGCTTGCTGCCACTGAGCAGTGTGGGTCTCACTGCTTTTCCTCCACAACCCCTTGCCCATCGCCTGTGTTTCTAGTATGGCCTCTGGGAGAGCTGTGCCAGACAATCAGATGACAGCTTTCAGCCAAGTCATGTTTTTAGAACTAAGCGCAAGAGGCCGCACTGGAAACACACTGACCGTGCACCAGCCTGGCTCTCTGCTCCTGTGCTGGGGTCAGGAGACACAGGCAAATGTCTACTAGTGAGTTCTCCTGCTGGGACTGCAGTGCCCCTCATGAGATTTGGAAGGAGAGAAGAAAAGGGGGAACTGCAGAAAAGATGCCTGGAGAAAACCAATCTGCGTGGGTGGGTTTACTGCACCGATTGGTTATTTATATAGTGCTGGGACCATATGTGGCAGTTCTCCACTGGCATAGATACAGGCAAACAGATGGTTTGTTTCTGATTTAATAGGGCTCAGAGTTAGCATTTTTCCAGTGTCATTTTCTTTGTACACTTCAGCAGAAGAAGGAGGCAAGACTTGGCACTAAATTCTGGGCATGGCAACAAGGCCCATTGAAATCAAGGGGGTGCATAACTGCATATGCATCTTAGGGCAGAGACTAGCCTTTAGTCTTTGGGCAGAGTTCAGCTTTGCATCTATGGGTCTCTGAGTAGACCCCAGGATGCCGAAGGGAAAATTCTGATGCTTTGTTTCTTCCCCATACAGTTATACTGGGACCTTGACTGGGATGTGCTATCTTACATGTGTTTGCAGTCACAGGGCAGGATACTAATGAGAACCCCCATGTGTTTACTTCTGGTATCTCTTCTGGCCACTGCTAATGAAGCTAGCTGCATTAGGTCAGTGAACCTGATTCTAAGGCACTATGGACTTGATGTTCAGAGGTGCTCAGCACCCCCACCTCCACCTGGAAATCTGGCCTCAGCCCTACAATATCGGGCTGACCCAGAGCCTAATTTGACTTTGGTGTAAATTAGGTGTGATGCCATCCCAGGAGTGGTCCATTAATGTAAAACCAGCAGAAATCTCCACCCTCCCTATTATCTCTCACGCTCTATTGAGAGACTCTGAGCTCCATTCAGCCCAGGATGTCAGCCTCCATCACCCACTTGGAAAACAAACAAGAACCCCCCTGCCGTCTCCCACACTGCCCCTCACACATGTGAGGTGCTCCTCATATTCAGTCACAAAGACACTTCACGGGCCTCTTCCAAATCCTTCTGTAAAACTCACCTTTGCCAGGATGCCTACAAAAAAACTTGAGACCAGTTAGCTGTTGTCTCTTTTCTTATACTTGCCCTGTAAAGTCTTTGGGGCAGAGACCATAATTTTGTTCCAGGTTTGTACAGCGCCTAGCACCATGGGGCTGTTATGTGCTATAGTAAGCTAAATAATAATACTTGTGATCAGAATCAAGCCCTTAGACACTTTGGGAGTCTCCAGGAATGCCAGTGGGGGCATCAAACAACTGTATTTTCAACATGACAGCAGCACTCTAAATAAAGGGTTAATGTACATTTTAAAAGCTAGTCACACTCCCAGCCCCCAAATTCACGGTAGCAATTGCTTGAACAGATTGAGATAACATTCATTTGTCTTCATTAGGTGCAGGAAATACATGGAAGGGATGGTGTTGTGGCTCAACAAGGGGCCTTTTTAAGGGTCATTGTGCATTTCTTCCATGTAATAGAGACAAATGTAAATCACACTTAATCCCGTGTAAGTAACCCTTGCTACAAATTCAGTGACTGTCTCCTTTTAAAAACTGCATGCAATTGTAACTGTAGTTCTGATTGATTGGCCTGGGTCTGCCCCTGTGATGTAGGCCAGATTTAATTGTTTACACAACATAGTTTCACTGACGCCATTTTCGGTCTCAGCGAATGGCTAGCCTTGGGACTTTCTGCTGGTGGTTCGACAGCAAGCCCTGCTTTCCCTCTTGAGCTGAGTACCCTTCGCGTCCACTGAGGTCAGGGTCTTTTGTGGAATGGCTGCACCTCACAGGATTCATAGGTTTCAAGGCCAGAAGGGACACTGGGGATCATCTAGTCCCGAGGTTCTCAAACTGAGGGGTGCCCCCGCCACCAGGCGACAATCAAATAAGTTTGAGCCTCCACTGATGTTGTCTGGCCTCCTGTGTAACACAGGCCATGGAACTTCCCCAAACTAAATCCTAGAACAGATCTTTAAAAAACAATCCAGGCTGGATTTAAAAATCGTCAGCACCAATTGGCGAGAGGGAAACATCTAGAATCCACCAGCCAACACAGAATTACACACCTCCTCACAGAAATATCCTATAGCACAGAGGAGTCTGTGGAGCCAGATGGGCACACGCTACCGGCTCTGCCTCCTGACTTCCGTCTGCTGAACTGTATTAAAAGACAGGTGCATTAAATACGGCTCTGAGGTTATTTTTCCATGTTAGCATTTGCTGTCATTGCCACAAGAATGTTGTATGATCGGTGAGGCCAGACTAATTTGTTTGGGGGGGCGCGAGGGCATGCTGCAAACCATTCCCGGGGGGGGGCGAAGCAAGGCTTTTGCACCACATACAATACTTTACAGACTGGAAATACCATAAATAACGCCAGGCGGGGTAGCAGAAGGGATAGCAGGATGCATTGGGGGTGCGGGGGGAAGAACACCCGCTTGCCGGGGCGGCCAGTTGTGGTGCCCGGGCTCCAGCAATATTCAGGGCCTGAGGGCCTGGCTCCACCAAGGTTTGGGGCCGGGTCTCTGCCCTGGCCCCGCGTGTCCCTCGGCCCCCACTTGCTGCCCCCGCACACCTCCCCCCCCCCCCCCCCCAGCATCCCTGCAGCTCCAGGATGCCGGCTCCTGGCATGAACTGCTGCCGCAGGGTCCTAGTGCCCCCACCCCATAGTCGCAGGGCAGGCTGACCCTGCCCCTGCCCTTCCACCTCGGACCCTTCCATTTTCTGGCAGGATCCTCCACCCGCACAGGGCCCCCCCCTGCCCCCCGCCCACAGTCACCGCTCCTGCCCCACGCTGGACAAGGAGCAGCCCCATCCCCCACCCCCAGCGAGGGGCAGCAGGGGAGGAGGCGCACGTGATGGCAGCCCCCCCCCACCCCAGCACCCACCGCAGGGGAGGCAAAGGGGCTTCCTGGGCCTGAGAGGGGCCCTAGGAGCACGTGCAGTGACAGTGGTGGGGGGTGAGTGTGCTGCCAGGCCGGGGGGGGGGCCCTCCCCCAGAGCTCACTGCTGCTGACGGGGAGAGGGCTGGGGGGAGTCCTCCTCTCTGGCCCCAGCCCCAGGGCGGCCTGCCTGCACCCCAAACTCCTCATCCCCAGCTCTGCCCCACCCCAGAGTCTGCAGCCCCCAGCCAGAGCCCTCACCCCCCACACCCCAACCCCATGCCCCAGCTCTGAGCCTCTCTAACACCCCAAACCCCTCACCCCCCCCCACACCCATACCCTCTGCCCTAGCCCTGAGCCCCTCCCACATCCCAAACCCCTCATCCCTGGCCCCAGCCACAGCCGTCATCGCACCCTAACCCTCTGCCCCAGCCCTGAGCCCCCTCCTGCATCAAGAACCCCCCAGCCCTCACCCCAACCCTCTGCCCTAGCCCTGAGCCCCCTCCGAAACCCCTCATCCCCAGCCACACCCCACAGCCCTCACCCCTGCACCCCCTCCAACCCCCAAACTCCCTCCCAGAGCCTGCACCCCCCACCCCCTCCTGCACCCCCACCCCCTGCCCCAGCCCGGAGCCTGCACCCAGCACCCAAATTCCCTCCCAGAGCCTGCACCCCAGACCCTCTCCCTCACCCAAACTTCCTCCCAGAGCCCAACCTCTCACCCCTTTTGCACTCAAACTCCCTCCCAGAGCCTGCACCCCTCCTGCAGCCCAATCCCCTGCCCCAGCCCAAGGCCTGCACCCCAGACCTCCTCCTCCCACCCAAACTCCCTCCCAGAGCCTTAGGCAGGTGGGGGACTGAGTTTGTGGGGGCAGGTTCTGGGCAACACCAAAATTTCTACAAACCTGCCACCCCTGCTTTTGCCACCCCTTGGTGTCATCCCTGGTGATTGTGCCTTTGCAAATCTCCCTTTCCAAACCACATCAGTGGAATTACTCTTGGCTTACACCAGTATAATACTCAGACCCACTCCCCAAATATATTTACTGGGTGTGCGTGTCTCTCTCCCTCTTGTTTGGTTTTGTTTAGGGAATCATCCTTCTCTGTCTCTGGAAGGAGCCAGAGAGGCACCAAAGAACATGTAAATCTTGTTTGGTTATCTCTGCTGAATTGTAGGATTGTATTGTTTTTGTCATTCATTTCCAGTGAACTGAAGGTCCTTTTTTTTTGCTGCTAGGTACTCATTGTTGGTATGCTCTTTAGCAGCTGTTTGCTTATGTTGTCAGGCCACTATGACACCATAAATCCTAACAAATCCAACAGAAACAATAAGGAATTGTTATTTAACATCATCAACTCCTTTTTAATCATTAGGCAATTCCCCCAACCCCCTGGCAAGGCAGTGGCTGGAGGCCTAAGCTGGAAAGCCGTGTTTATATCACAAACATGCACTGGAGGTCACCTAGTCTCCACATTGCTCTTAGGGGCGAGGCCAGATATGGCTTTCCTTAGGCTTGGTTTATTGTCTGGCTGTATATTTAACCACAGCTCCTTAGCTGAGTGCTAATAGAGTCCCACATGAGGCTATAGCTACATCAGAAAGGTTAATTGGTTTGGTCTGGCGTGTGTCTCCAGTGCGATAATATTCCAGCCTGTTCAGAACAGGCCTGAGTCAAAATGTAGGATTCAAACACCCCAGTGTGTGTTTGGCGAAGTTCCAATCTGCATTCTGTGCCTTAGGTCTACCTGTGTTATTCATTATTGAGGTAGCCATCCCTACCTTCCACCCTACGGACACTTGCCCACATGCTTAACTCTGTTTACATGGCCAAACACCGAAGTCAATGGGGGTACTTGCAGAATGAAAGGTATGCATAAGTATTTTCAGGATCTGGGTGTAAGCAGTTCCTTTGAATGTACGTATCTATTTATCTACCATCCCATACCAGTCTAGCTTTTCCTAGAGCACCCTCCTCCCAACTGTGTAATCAACAGCTATAACATCAGCCACGGTGCCTTATATTTAGGCACTTATACCTAAGCATCCTCTGGAAAGTAAACTTGTTTAGTTCATTTAATTAAAAAAATTGACTACATTTATTTAGTACAACAAACAAATTGACCACAAACAAACATATAATTGGTTTCAGAGTAGCAGCCGTGTTAGTCTGTATTCACAAAAAGAAAAGGAGTACTTGTGGCACCTTAGAGACTAACCAATTTATTTGAGCAGAAGCTTTCATGAGCTTATGTTCAAATAAATTGGTTAGTCTGTAATGTGCCAAACCTATAATTAAGGATGTATTCACTGATGAGTCTTCCTATCCCTCCCCCCCCCCGCCCAAATCACTGTTGAAATAAATTAGCCAGACAAGGTGGGTGAGGCAATATCTTCTATTGGACCAACTTCTGTTGGGGAGAGAGACAAGCTTTCGCGCTACACAGCCCTGCTCTTCAGGTCTGGGAAAGGTACTCTGACTGTCACAGCTCTAACAGATTAAATTCATAACTTAGCTAGACACTAAAAGTCATGGTTGTAATAAAGACAGCGGATTTATGGCTCATTATAACAATCCGTAACCCACTAACCCTCCTTTTTTTTTTAGGATTACAGGCCTGTTAACGGACCACTTCACCTTGAATGGCCCCTTAGAATATGTGCTAACTACTTACCCTAAACTATCTGTTAGAGCTTGTATGGAGCCGTAAAAAGAAAAGGAGTACTTGTGGCACCTTAGAGACTAACCAATTTATTTGAGCATGAGCTTTCGTGAGCTACAGCTCACTTCATCAGATGTTTACCGTGGAAACTGCAGCAGACTTTATATACACACAGAAATCATGAAACAATACCTCCTCCCACCCCACTGTCCTGCTGGTAATAGCTTATCTAAAGTGATCAACAGGTGGGCCATTTCCAGCACAAATCCAGGTTTTCTCACCCTCCACCCCCCCAGGGTGAGAAAACCTGGATTTGTGCTGGAAATGGCCCACCTGTTGATCACTTTAGATAAGCTATTACCAGCAGGACAGTGGGGTGGGAGGAGGTATTGTTTCATGATTTCTGTGTGTATATAAAGTCTGCTGCAGTTTCCACGGTAAACATCTGATGAAGTGAGCTGTAGCTCACGAAAGCTCATGCTCAAATAAATTGGTTAGTCTCTAAGGTGCCACAAGTACTCCTTTTCTTTTTGCGAATACAGACTAACACGGCTGTTCCTCTGAAACCTGTATGGAGCCGTGGCACTCGGAGTACCTTTCCCAGACATGAAGAAGAGCTCGGTGTAAGCTCGAAAGTTCATCTCTCTCCCCAACGGAAGTTGGCCCGATAAAAGCCATCACCTCACCCACCTTGTCTCTCTAATATCCTGGGACCGACATGGCTCCAACAAAACTGCGTATAACATGTTGAAATAAACAGCTGGGGTTTATTACTGTAATGAAATGCGCTTTCCCTTCCATTGGGTGGTAAACTCACTATGTCCCATCGTCGTGGTTGGTAATTGCAGTGCAGGACTCAGAACACGTAGCTGATCAGCACTGCAGAGATGTTTGTCTTTCTCTTTCATGAAACACCTCCATGCGAGAACATGAGCTTTCCTCTGATTCAGCGGGAGGAGGTATTGTTTCATGATCTCTGTGTGTATATAATGTCTGCTGCAGTTTCCACGGCATGCATCCGATGAAGTGAGCTGTAGCTCACAAAAGCTCATGCTCAAATAAATTGGTTAGTCTCTAAGGTGCCACAAGTACTCCTTTTCTTTTTGCGAATACAGACTAACACGGCTGTTACTCTGAAATCTGATTCAGCAGGCGCCCTGTCAAAAGGGAGTGTTGCTATAGCTAACGACCTCTCTGATGGGCTATTAACATCTCTTCATTTCAGCTGTGGACAGATTGCACCGTGACTGCTGGAGCAGTTTGGCGAGAAATGCAGTAGATTCTCCATCACTTGGAGTCTTTAAATAGAGGCGGGATGTCCGTCGGAAAGAGATGCTCCAGTTCAAGCTGCAGTGACCGGGTTGGATACAGGGATCACTGGGTGAAGGAGGCGTTATGACCTGTGTTATGCAGGAGGTCAGACTAGATGATCATATGGTCTCTTCTGGTGTAAAAATCTATGACTCTATGATTCTAGCTACTGATGGGGAGAACTAGGGACATGTCGCTTCTCTGGACCCAGTCTCTTGGCATACCTGGTGAACTTGGCAGGTTTGTAATTGCACTAGACATGGGAATAGCAGATATTTAAAATGGCTGCTAAGATCATGGTGGCAGCCATTTTAAGTAGGGTCAGCTTCCCTCCCCACTCACTTCTGCTGCTCTGCCTCCCAACACCCTCCCTTGGACCCAGACATTTTTCCCCCTTCTCTCTGCCTGCCCAACCTTCCTCCTGTCAGCTTCCTGTCAGTCTTTCCTGGGCCCAAATAACTCCTCCGCACTCGCTCCCGCTGCTCAGTCTGCTTCCCAGAACCCAGCTCCTAGATTCAGGCACTGCTGCTCCCCATCACCCACCTGAAAGCATCTAGACAAAATGAAGAAAGGCTCCACCCCCTGTCCCCCCCCCCCCCCCGAGTTAAAATCACAAATTAAAGTATATACTTATGTTGACAACTGTACACAGGGTCCCAAAAACATGTCAGCAACGCCCTTCCCACAAACAAGCCCTTAGAACACGAAATGTCACCATCATTATGCATATTATGGCCCCAATCATCAGAAGGGCCCTGTTGGTGCTATTCCCTGGACAGACATACTGTTCCTCAGCCTATGGTTGGATGGTCTTGTTCAGGCCTGGGACTGGCACTTAGGAGAGAGACGACGTCATTGCAAAGAAACCAGCCTGCTGTGCAGACTCCAGCAAGGTGTTTCGTATTTTAGCCAGCCCCATCTTGGAATGTCTCACCCATCAGCCGCCTGAGGGCTCCCTCCCTCAACACACTGGGTTTCCGTGTCAGGTGCAGTCATGGATGGAAATAGTAACCATTTATGTCTACCCGACTCAACAGGGTTTAATCAGAGTGGAAGGGCCTGCGTTGAGGTTGGTTAATTATCACTGTGTCTAAGCTACAAATTACTTGGGTATAATTTACATTGCTCAAGAGTGTGAATAATCCACCCCCTTTGAGAGACATAAATTATAGCGGCCTAAGCGCCAGTGTGAACAATGCAGGGTTGGTGGGAGAGTGTCTCCCGCAGACATAGCTATCTCTGCTCACAGGGACTGGAGTTATTAAGCCAACCAGAGACCTCATTCCCGTCAGTTTAGAGTCTCTGTCCCACTGTAAATGATGTAGTAGAGACACATCCTTAAAAGGGAAGGATAGCACTTTGCTAGAAGTAATTGGTATTGTGCATAATAAAACACTTCAGTTGGACTCCACCCAAATCAGGGAAAGTGTCAAATGCAGGAGCTTAGCAAACAATTGCAATCAAGTGAGATTTCTTACAATAATTGCAGCTTTTAAGGAGCCAACTAATTTCTCCTGAAATCAGATGGTAAGAGAGGACATTAACTGTACTGGCTTTTCAAGATACAAAAGGCCACAATTAGCAGCATCAGCTGAAGTGTTATCAGAAGTATGTGCATATTCTGTGTAATTTACCTCTGGTCTGGCTCCTCCAACTTCCTTTCAAAATGTTGTTGCTCCAGACATTTGAGAAAAAAGAAAAGGAGGACTTGTGGCACCTTAGAGACTAACCAATTTATTTGAGCATGAGCTTTTGTGAGCTACAGCTCACTTCATCAGATGCATCGTGAGCTGTAGCTCACGAAAGCTCATGCTCAAATAAATTGGTTAGTCTCTAAGGTGCCACAAGTCCTCCTTTTCTTTTTGCGAATACAGACTAACACGGCTGTTCCTCTGAAACCAGACATTTGAGAGTTATCTCTGCACTGATCAGAACCTTCCCATCCATATGGAAAAGTATTACAGGGTTCTGCAGCAACTGTCTAAAACAACATGCCTTATTTGCTATTTGCATGTGCAACTTCAGTGTTGGGGATGCACATCTCATACCTCCGTCGATAGCTCATGCCGAACTTTGGCCGTGAGTGCATGTCTGTTCTTCACAGGTACCCCGTAGGAGCCTGAACTGTAGCACATCCTTTGACATGAATGCGTATTTTAATTTCTCGTCTTAAAGCTGGACATTCAAGTGCCTGTGAAATCACTGGGAATAGGTGCATTCAAGATGACCCTTCATTTCTGGGTAGGACCTAAGTGACCTGGCATAAGAGCCCCTAAGGAAGAGACCTTGTTAAATCGGGAGAAATCTCGGAGAAGCCTGCTGAGGTATATTCACACACAGAAAATAAAAGATATACAACCTGATGCAGCTCAACTAAATATTGGCATGCCATAACGTGATGGTAAGTGCTCTGAGTGAATGGAAAAATGATATCTACGTGAGCTGGGTTCTCTCCCAGTGCAGGCTGCCCTTTCGGTCTCTCTTCTGACAGGCCCAGAAGAGACGGTGGCAGCGGATGTGTCCAGTGGATGTGTCCAGTGATGTGTCCGTCAGCTGCCCAGTGAGGTGCATTTGGGTCAAGGCAGAAGAATCGCGGCTCACAGGGCTGAATCACAAAATGACTTTGTAAAAGAGATTTGTATTTTAATGAGTTTTTTTCCCCCTCTTCCATGGACTTTTCATGCTCGAACCTTTGTACCTTTATAGCATTCATCAAAGATGGGCTATGTGCAATCTGAACTGAGGCAGTAAATGCGAAGGACCAGATGCCAACCTCAGGGGCAGCCTTCAGTCTGGGACCGTTCTAAAAAAGCCAGCTCATGTAAACCTGGACAAAGGTAGTAGCTGGTGCTCCTGCTGCTCCTGCCAGTTGAAGGTGAAGTCTAAGGCCAAATAACAGCTACCCAAGCTGTGTAACAGGCATAACTAACCTACCCCTGTAGGGGCAGTGTGGTAGATGATTATTGCTTTATATATTACAGCATCAGGGGCAGTGTGATGGGAGCGTGGTTTTATTTTGAATATAAATTCCAATGGACATGGAGTGCAATTAGTAGGATGATAGCAGGGCCCGCTGTCCACAGCTGGGATTAACTGAGCACTCAGCTCCCAGCATTAGGAAAAAGCTGGGG
The DNA here is from genome assembly GCF_965140285.1 of Lepidochelys kempii. Lineage (NCBI taxonomy): Eukaryota > Metazoa > Chordata > Testudines > Cheloniidae > Lepidochelys > Lepidochelys kempii. Next base: position 82,534,640 of record NC_136389.1, on the reverse strand, counting down.
ATGCTGCCAGTACTGGCAACACCCATCAGACAAAGAAACCATCCTCCAAGCAGTTAAGCTGCATCCTGCACGATTGAAGCCAATGGGACTCTTGTCATTGACTTCAATGACAGCAAGACAAACACCTTTTGGCACAAACTTTGGATGCGACTCTCGGCAGCCTGGCAGGGTTCTCAAAGCCCGTAAGTACTCCTACCAGCTGTCACTGGGATCCACACTCCAGCTAGCTGCAGGGGCAATACTGTCATGTTCTCCCCGCGATAAAGCTGTGTAGAGTGAAATGTTCTGACCTGGCTGATTTTAACGTGGTTTGAACTGTTGACATCAGTAGCCTCGCAAGCCTTGGGCATGAACACTAGTAAAAAAAATATATATATAGCAAGTGGTGACACTCTGCGGCTGATATGGCTGCATCCAAAATGTCACGGGGCAACAATACATCCAAGTGATGAGCTGGCAGATGGGGGGTAGCATTTCTATTTCTTTCTTTCTTTCTCTCTAGTGCTGTGCCCCTGCTCGCTCAACTCCCGGGAAAGGAACAAAAGTGGACAAAGAAAAGAGGAGAAAATATTTATCCTACATTGCAAGAGATCATTGTTAATAGCAAACCAGATGCAATTATTTCCTGCATTTTAGTATCGTATTTCAAACTAACTCAGTGGTGCCACTCAGCAGAACTGCATGCTCCTCATAGTGTGCGCCCCACCCCCCCCCCGGAGCAAAGCCCAAACAGTCTAAAACAAGCACTGGACTGGGACTCAGGAGGCCCAGGTTCAATTTCCAGCTCTGCCACTGCTTCATTGGATGACCTTGGGCAAGTCACTTCCCCTGTTCTGTGCCTCAGTTTTCCTATCTGTAAAATGGGGATAATGATACTGACCTCCTTTGTAAATCGCATTGAGACCTATGGATGAAAAGTGCTGTATAAAAGCAAGCTAGTCTTATCCAATCCACCTCCAAATCTCTTATGAAAATGAATTCTAGCAATATATGGCAAGAGAAAATATTACTCGAGAAAGCAGTTTGATCGCAATGATGTAATGTGGAAGCACAGAGGTGAGCTTGGCTGTGTGGATTTTGATTTAATTATTTCCTTGGGAAGCTCGTTTGTTGCCTCACCTTGGGTATTTTACTCTCTGAAGAAAGCCTGCACTGTAGGAATGTCAAATGAGGTTAAATAGTTGCCCTAGCATTACTGTTAGACAAAAGCTGACACCTTCATGCACTAAATCGCTAAGAGACAGTCAAGGACTCTTCACTGTGGCTGCAAATTGTGTGACCGAGCTGGAAAATAGTATTCTTGGCCCGCATGCACCCATAATCAGACAAACCCATAATGGAGCAGAGACAAAAGAACCTCATTTTAGACATGTTGAAATGATTGGAAAAATCCTTTGTTTTGGTCTCCTTGTCTGTTAGAAAAGGGCTTCTTGATTCTACTCCTGTTCACCCCAAGCCTGGGTGATTGCAACCTAAAGGACTCAAGAACACTTGTTTCTCGGCTTAGCTGTTTGTTTGCTGGCAAGATGTATGTATTTAATGAACTGTTTTGCATGCTTGGATTGGGCCTGAGAAAATTAACTGAAACCATTGTTACCAACTGGCCCTCTGGAGCGCTCTTCAGAAGAATTACCTGCTGCACGGCAATCTATACTCGGCCAATAGACGAAGGGTGGCTGAACTGCAGCTTTGAGCAGTCCTTTGTTGCTGCAGAAATGTTTAGGAATCAGCCATTTAATGAGAACAAAAGAAATTAATTGGTGGTTTAGGCCTAATGAGACTGCTGTGCAAATTAACAGTCCTCATCAGCAGAAACAAACAGAGTCCTTAAATGAATTGCTGTGGAGCATTACACTGACTAAGCTTTTGCTGGAATGATAAATAGCAGGTCAGAAGAGACCATCTGTGCTTTTTTTTTTTTTTTAAAGCAGACAGAGGCAGTGAGGAATGAGGCTTAGTGGGGGGAAAAATAGATCTCAATAAAGCATAAATTCTCCGTTTTATTCATCTAGGCCCAGCTTGACACCGGCATCTTACTACAGAGATAAAGAAGAAAACCACTTGCATTTGCATCTGAAAAGAACAAGACTATATGGCCTATACACTCATGAAGCCAAAGAGTTCTGATTTCAAGGGATATTTAGCCCCTATTCAAGCTTTCACAAAAGCCTAGCTTCCAGTAAACCAGGGGTAGGCCTGTCTGATTAAGGCTGTAGACAGAAGCCTTGTATATCTGTCACAGAGCTCATTTGTTCCCTCTGTTTACTTAAGACGTTCTTCAATTCCCAGTGAGGATTTGTATTTCTGGTTGGGTTTACTTATGCTCATATGCTGAAAAAAATCTGTCTGATCTTTAATAATCAAAGTAATTAGAATAATCCTTTCAGGGCTGAATGGAGGATTATTTCTTCATGTCATTTTAGTTTCATCCTCATTTGGGCTCGTAAAATGTGGAAAAAGCACTTCAAAAGCACCCCCGTAATGTGCTCAAAAATTCCCACCCACATGACTGGCAAAAACAGAATTCTCGGGGAAATTTCCAGTCCTTTGCATGTTTGTCTAAAGGAAATTTATTTATTTCAGCGGTGGTCAAATAAACACTGGGTCCACTGAGACTTGGGGATCGTTTGTTGTTTTGCTGCCTTGGTTAGATAAGGAAACCTTTGATGAAGTGAAGGGACTTTGTGGGCCTAATCTGAGCCTAGCAGCTCCACATAGCGATTGTAAAATGCTGCGGTGTCTGTAGGGAGCAGTAATTACATAGGAGGATTAAAAGGTCCTAAACCTCACCTATATTTCACTTTTGTAAACTAGTGAAGAACAAAGAATTCTTGGCTTGCCAAGAGGAAAGAATAATTGACACAATTCACAGACAGTGGATTATTATAATGTAAATAAATGAATGGGAGAGGGCAAAACTAATTTAGGCCTTAAATTTTTTCATCTGGCATTTAACAAGAGAGATTAAACACATCTTTTTAAAGGAGTGTCATGAAACTGAAACCCCAATTTTCATTTTATTACATTTGTTGCCCTCTTTGAACTAAGCTCTTGCATTTGGCAGTAGGAGACCAGGCGAGGCTAATGTTGGGATAGATTTGTAAAAACACTCTTCTAAACCAGAATGAGTTTGTTTAGTTACAGGCTGGGGGCTCTATGTATAGGCCACCTGGTGCTGACTGCAGTAGATCCAAATAGAACCTTTGCCCAAAGTAACTGATTGTTCAGATTTTAAAACTAAATTTAGGTAGGGTTTTTTCCCCATCATTTTGCTGCTTCTGCATTTTTATTTTTTTTACTGGAATCGAGCTTGTCAAGATACCGTTCTTCCTCCATCATCACTGGAAATAAGAGGTTCTGTAAATTTTGTGGGAGCCTTGTTTACATGAGATTTTCATCCTAATGTAGTTTGGACAAGCATCCAAAAGTCTGGGTGTTTATCTATACCTGCTGCCATTGGCATATCTATACACCTATGTACACAGACAAGTGCACACTGTGTGGGAGAAAAACCGGGATTCGTGTTTAGGTACAGAAGTAAATACCAGAGGATCTGTGTTCTAGCCCCAGCAGGATCTATGAGCCACCCTTGGGTAAGTCATTGATTGCCTGATTTTTAAAATTAGGCACACATAGTTATGAGTGAAAAATGTGCATATAATTACCCACCTGAGTTATGTGTTAAGTTACTATGATTGTACAAGTAAATTGGGTAATTGCAAATGCAAGTATATGGCTAGATGTGCAATTACCTGATTTGCATGAGTATGTGCAGAAATCACATTAGAAAATTAAGCACACTATTAAACTCACATTTTTGCACACATAATTGCACTTGCCTAATTCTGAAACTCAGATCCTTAACCTCACCATACTTCAGTTTCACCACTGAGACAGCGAGAATAGCAATTCCCTTCCTCACTTGAACTATGTGATGCCAAATGCTTTGAGATCCTCAGATAGAAAGCGCTATAAAAGCACAAACTACTAATTATCAGCCCTTTTGCTATTGCTGATGTAAGACCAGCAGCCACCTCTGAACAAACATGCTGTACGATTAGGCAAGAGGCGGGACAGAAAAAGATATTCAAGTGCTCTTTTGCCAGCTTGACATCTGATTTCAGCTGATGAGAGCAACTACACAAACAAACATTTGAAATCTGAGTATTCCAAAGCCAGGACATGTCTGTAGCAATCTAGGTATAAGAGATTGCTTGTCTTGTTTTCTGAACTGTAGGTTAAATTTGTTAGAGAGACAAGGTGGGTGAGGAAATATCTTTTATTGGCCTGACTTCTGTTGGTGAGAGAGACAAGCGTTCAGTCATACACAGCGCTCTTCTTCAGGTAAAATTTACAGACAGTGTTGACTGACAAACACCACTTTTGAACAGTTATTCAAATTTATTCTCCATAACTTATACTGCCAACAGCCCTGAGAAAAAACCCAAGTGTGTGCGTGCGTGTGTGTGTGAAAAACATGCTTTTTGTCTCAAATTCTGAATGATCATCAGTGGGAAAATAAGAATGAGAAAATCAAAAGAAGTTCAGTATGTTAAATTAAATGACTAACATGAATGCATTCCTATTAAACAGTCAATATCAGGCTGGAAGTTGTTATCTGTTCCTGTTCCTCATTAGACAAAGCCTTGACCTTGACCTCATTGTCCTGTTTCCCATAACAACTCGTTTGGCAAATGTATTGGCCCAGTAATCCATAAATATTGATTCATTGTTTGCAGTGTAATTTAAATGTCAGTTATAAGTCCAGGGCAGATAAAGATCTGTATCAACAATAAAAGCAGATAGAGGCTATAAATTCCTTGGGGCAATCTAAGTTAAAATGAAAATGAAATGGACATGTCCTTTCCAAAATATACCCTGTGTATGAAAAGGAAGGAAGTTATTGATTATCAGGGTAATCAGTTTGAGTTTGCAAATTAAAAATTTGTCAGCCCCCCAGTTCTAGGTTCACATATGCTGTCATGTTTAGGGCAAGCTGGTTTGGTGTGTTTTGGTGACAGATTTGACCCAGTGGAATAAACTGCAGCATGTACTGTTTGATGCACAGCAGAATAAATGACGGTAAACTTTTGTAAACACTGTTCTGGAGCTCTTTGCAGTCTGAGGAGATTAGACCAGCGTGTGTCCCTGTTATCACAGCGACAGAATAAGGGACCTTTCCTGCTACAGGATAAATAGCCTAACAACTAGACTTCATTTATCCAAGTCTGAGTCAGGCAGCAGGAAAGAAAGGCCTTACTGTGAGCAGCAGCCTTTGCTAAAGGGGTTCTTCAACAAAGTTCCCACACCGTGTTGATGTAAAGTTCTCCTCCTTCACGGCATTTGGTTTTATTAATGAAGTAATTAACTGTAGTACATCAAAGTTCAGCTCACACCTTCTCCCTAGGCTTGGTTGCTCCTAGAGTTCCTCTCTCATATTGCTCAACCCACACCCTAGATCTTCACTCCCCTAGACAGCCTCTGCTACCTCCCTTAGAGCTGGCTTGGAGAAACAGCCACCTGCCTCAATGAGTCAGCAGAACTCACTTAACCCTTTTTTCAGCAAGATCAACACCAGCCTCAAAGTTGGGGGTTTCAGGCAAACACGTCTCCTTTAAAAGTAACTGCTTTCCTTTGGTGACAGGAGGGAAGGACTGCACTTACAGCTCCTAAATGGCAATCGACAGAAGGGTGGCAGCATTTTAAATGTGCCATAATATAAGTCAGGTCCTACAGGAATGCAACATTCATTAACCCACTAAATGTGGGTCAGCAAGCTAGCAGAATTAGCTCTGTCTCTCTCACCAGGGATTGCTGTTTTAAGTAACAGGTCTGAGTCAAGAGTGGGTAGACACCACAAGTAGCACATTGGAGAAATACTGCCATCCCAAGGGAAGCTCGGAATTGCAACGGCCCTGAAATCGACACTAATTATTCTAGTCTCTTTCTGATTTGGTCTTGGCACCAACAGATGTGGTGTAATGCAGCCACAGGGGCCCAGCTCCTAAAAGCACGTCAGGCACCTCGACACCTTTTGGGATCTGGGCCATAGGACCCAATCCCTCAAATATATCTTTACATGTTATCATCAGTGCGACTCCATCTGTGAGTAAGGGCAAGTCTAGAGAGCAAGGGCTGTCCAGAGTTCATCGACGAAAACCAACATTGGAATCCTACAGGATGTCAACAGACCTAAGATACAGTCCCTTGAAGGTTGCCTTATTAAAAAGGGAGCTTGACGTAGCTTCAAGGAAAGCAGATTTTAAATTTGTTTTATTAGGATATTAAATAAGGGGAAGGGAATAGTGCTGGATTTCAATTATTTAATAGAATGTGCTGTACATGAATTACCCAGGAAATCAAGCCAAAGGGGCCAAAGGAGAAGGGTTTTTCCTTTGAATAGTTCTTTAAAAAAAAACAAAAAACAACTTTCCACCTTTGCTGAATCCTTTGTGAGTCCCAGAAATTGCTTGGCCTTTCTTGACAGATGCCCTAAATCACAATTATGTATCAGTGACAGTAGGATGCTGATTAACACAGCTCCGCTGTGCTGGGAAAGTGCTCAGGGATGGGCGAATCTCCAGAGTGTCAGAGAAGCACCCAACTTCTCCGAACTGCATCTGAACCCTTCATGTCTGCAGGCTCAGGCTGGAAATCCCTCAAGAACTGGCTGTTCTGTGAGGTTCCTGGGGCATCCCACTTGCAGCCAGGTGGCGCTTATCACAGTGAGGGTCTTTGCCTCACGCTTCTGCTTCCTGACTCGGCTGGACACACAAATCTCAAAAATTAAACTCTACAAAATGTTTGAAATTCAAAACAGGTTCAGCTCCTATAATCAGTGAATGTTCACGTTTGGGGTTGATTATTATTAACTGTAATCCAAACCAGGTCACCTGCTCCTGGCCCTCAGCCCATATGGTAGCCTAGAGTGAACAGAGTAATAAGCCTCTTCTGGCCAGTGCACCTCAGTGAGCCCAGACCCTGTGGTCTCTGCAAATCTCCTGTCTCCCCATCACTGTACTTCTGGAAGGGACAAAGTCTTTGTGCATACTCCCTGTTCCCCACACAGAACCAGCTCCCAGGAGGGTCTGGAGGCTTCCCCACAGGGTCTGGGTGATCACCACTGCTGAGGTACGGCCTTGCTAATGAAGAAATCATTAATACCTTGCCAACGTTCAGCTCAGTGTTCCCACCTGGGCTCAGCTGCTCCTAGGACTCCTCCTGCAGACTTGCTCAGCCCGCACTCTCTCCATCTCTAGAGAGCCCCTCCCACGTGCCTTGTAGCTGTGGGGTTACAAAGCAGGCCTGGAACCGGGGAGTTCTCTTCAAAGCGCCACCTACAAACCAAACACCATATACCTGAGGCAGCAAAATGAGAGGGCCACATGTTGCATTTTGCAGATGATCAAAATATGATCCTGAGGTCCCCCAAGGCAGGGCTTAGAAGGCACCTGGATGCCTGGCTGGGCTCCATTTGGCTTGGAGTCCTCTCTCTCAATTGCTCGGTCTCCTCCCCTCATTGTCCAGTCACCAGAGTGTCTTCCCAGGCACAAGAGAGCTCAACTGATAATGAAAATAACAAGAAGAAAAACACGCGTTTAATACTGTAACCAGCCCTTTCCAGGCCCCCTTTTTCCATCACTACATGGGAACGGGCACAAGGCAACTTTTCTTCCATCTACATTTTCCCTTTAGGCAGCATGCCCAATGATCCTGTCGTAGACACAACTACCGCTCCCCCAGGAGTGCCAGCTGTCCACTGTCCTGCCTTCCTCTGTTTTATCATCCCCTGTCATTTCCCCACCGCGCCACACTGACTTTGCAGGGCTGCAGGCCAGTCACATGCAGAACGGCGCCTGCGTGCCAGTGTTTCCTGGATGGGCGCAGCATGCTAATTGGGCCCTGCCCACCTACGGTGCTGCAGCTGGCTGACTGGACAGGGATGAAAGCCACTCACACCCTGCATCCTCCACCATCTCCATTGTGCACATGAACACAGACTGTAGCCGGACCAGAACCAGATCTGCAGCAGCGGATGCCGTGGTGTGTTGATGGGCGCTTACCGGAAGACACTGGACACAAGCTGTGCTGGCCCCCAGGCGTGTGGTCGTGTTATCTGTGGGTAACGTAGAGAAATGAACGCTGATCACCACTGTAGTTAAATCTGGCTGAATTCCAAGGGGTAAAGCTGGAGCGAAGAAGCAGACAGGCTTTAACCTTGCAGATGCTTATCCTTCTGTGTTGTCTCATTTCTTCTAAACATTTAATTACTCTTCCAGTTATTTCCCGTTAAGACAGGGTGCTGGGGAACTAATCGACTTCCCAGCAACACAAAGCAAATCTTATTGACAACAACGATAAGGAGCTCCAAGTGCACAGCTGGCTGACACAGCCCACAAGCTGTTCGGGATGACTCCAGGAGATTTGAGGGTTTCCCCGCTTGCCTCTGCCAAGGCCTATGGGAACTTTTGGGGAAGGGCTTGTCTCCGTTCTCCCAGGCTGAGTCCTCCCCCTGTCATCGGCACAAAGACTCAGCCAACCCATGTGGCCTCATGTTGAATAATGGAACCTAAATCTCACTGTACAGTAAGTTATATTTTGGGGAAGGAAGACATTTGTCAGTTAAAATCTGCAGATGCCCTTTGTCAGGACTTCTCAACCACCAGACTTACCATGGCTTCTGGAACAGACAGCATGTTACTGGCTACCAAACGTGAACCAGCATCTGATGTACTATATCAGGGTTGTGTACCCAGGGTAGAGGCTTTTTTCCCACCCTTGAGGAAGAAGAGATACAATCACTTAATTGCACTGAAGTTGTGGGCAAGCCCTAGAGGTATCACAGAAATCCAAGCTGACTGTGTCTAGAGTGACCTATTTTTCTGGTTCAGCTCAGTTTTCCTGCAGAACCTTGCAGGCTGCCTCCTGAGTGAATTTCAGCTAGCGTAGGTTACTGTGCGGCAGTGGTTCCATTCTGTGACCCCACGTTACAATAGGAAAATGTTTCAGGAACCGCTCCTATCCATTAGGAAAGGTAGGGTGGTCTCTTCTCCTTTGGATCTATACACACCTTCCCCGGGGGTCGCGACCCTCTGGTTGAGATCCCATACTCCATAGCGATGCAAAATGTTGCTAATGATGCTTCTCCCTAGGCACTGCAGAAAAGTGTTTTAAAACAAAATATGCCCTACACTGCAGTGTGTGCTCTCCATTGTGTTTCTTCTGGCTGGAAGAAGTCTTTTCAAAAACTGCAATGTCTTGAAGGTTCCTGGCTAGCTTAGTTTCAGGCTTAGCCAAAAGAGAGACTAGAATGGACACCGATTCAACAAAGGAACTGTAAACACCAAGGGAGAATTTCACTATTCTGCAGCCCTGGTGCAAAACCACTCCTGGGCCTACCACAGAGCTGGTAGGAGGAAGCGCACGTTTCCACTATTGTGTTCTCAGATGTGTGCATCTTCCTGATCTGTATGCAGGAATGCCCCTGTGCACTAAGTGTGGGGGTTTGCACAGGCAATGAATTTGCATGCACTGTCATGGGTTTGCCCATTGCACCAAAACCGTGTCAAATGATTGTTTTTCACTTGCTTGGGTCTGTGTGTGTGTGGCTGGGGGGAATGAGGGAAAGAACATCGCTCCGCTCCCCTCTGGAATCTGCTCAAGCATCCATGACTTTCAGCTCTGTCTCATAAAGATTCTTCCAAGGAGCTGATCTTTACTTTGCACCGGAGATTACATTTCCAGCCCTGTTCCCAGGAGGAGATACCTTCGAACAACCCCACTCCCTTCACACTCTGCCAAAGTGGTGCTTAGTGGTGTGTTTTTGTTTTGGCCATATACAAAGTCCACATTTGTTTCTGGGGTTTTAAGATTTAAGCCAGAGAGAGAAAAAATTAGTCTGTTGATGCTGCACCACATTCCATGCTGCAGAGACATGACAAAGAGGGAGTGGAAAGGGCCTTTATCCCTTTGTTGATTTCATTGGGTTTGAAGTGTGCTCAAGGGCTGGTGTTCACAGCACTGCTCACATAATACAGGCTGGGGGTGACTTATGTTTACAGGGCAGGGAGGCCATTGCGGACATGACGGACAAATAGGCCCCAAACATTGCAGCAATGGCTGCTCCTTCCACCTTCGTTGGCTTGTTCTTATCTGTACTTGTAAGGATGCCCTGCTGGGAAGCGCTGATGAGTTACAGCCAGTTGTTTTGTGCAGCCTCTGAGCTCTTACCTTCATCCTCATCTGTGCGTTCAGCGTCCCTCTTGGAGAGTCAGGTCTTTTGAATGCTGGAGAGGAAGTACAGCAGCCTTTAAAAATTACTCTGAAAGTGCTTAATACCCCCCAGTCTGGCAGTTGCCATAAGGGCAGATATCCGGAAAGGCTTTTGTTAAATCACACCACTTGCCGTTTTCTGTCTGATGCACACCTAGGAATGAACACGCACAAAGTCCAGTTCCCTCCTACTGCATGCCACAAAACATATTTTCACGTGAAGGCATTTCCTAGCAGCTGGTGTGCAAAGCCTCACCCAGGAGCGGGCAGAGGAGGCAAGCACCACAAAGCATCCCCTCCCCTCCGCCAAGTGTAACACAGGAAATCCGAACACATCTTAAATGGTACAAAGGGGATTCATCAGCAGCCTGCCTATTGTGCTCTATTAGTCCCGGGCACAGGAAGCCCTTCCTGACGCAGAGAACCTGGCCACAGAGGGAAATGGACCTCACATGGAACCAATGAAAGACGGATGAGGAAACAGCAAGAAAAGGGTTGGCACAGCAGTGGCGTCTGCCAGCTATGGAGTTAAGCAAAAGGAAGAGAGGAAGGATGGTCCAGTGGCTATGGAGCTAGCCTGGTGTTTGGGAGACCAGAGCTCAGTTCTTGCTCTGCCACAGACTCCCCTTGTGTGACCCTGAGCAAGTCACTTAGTGTCTCTGGGCCTCAGTTTCCCCTGTGTACAGTGAACATAGTAGCTCTGTGTACAGTGGACATAATAGCCATAGTGGGTTGGGGGGCTGAGAGGATAAATCCATTAAATATTGTGAGGTGGGCCAGAGAAGTACCTACGACAGGTTAAGAAACCAAAAGGTGTCTCAGCTCTCTAGCGAATATGGTTGCACACATGGGTGAGCGGCAGGGAGTCAGTCCTAATTGCAAAGTTCTCCCTGTGCAGAATGCAGCACAAGGCCTGTGTCCCATGTAGACTGAAAGGCTTTTCAGAACAGGGCTCCTCATGGCAACCACTCACTTGGGGGTTCAGGGCTTCAGAGGTGCCTGGCTTGGTGCCGGCCCGCTGCACAGAGGGGACTGTCACTCCAGTGGGTTCTGCCAGTAAGAATGGCTCCCTCCCCACTGATAATAATGCTTTGCTTTTCGGCAGCACCTTTCAGCTGAGGTTCCAAAAGTCCATTCCAAATATGAGTGAATTCTCCTCACAACCACCCTCAGAGGCAGGCCTGGCAGGGCAAGCATTCGTGCCTGTCTAGTATTAGATCAGGTCTTGCATGCTCTTGGACTTCAAGACACTGGCGCTGCTATGAAATTGTTGTGAGCATCCTGGGCGTCACGTTGGGGCTGATGTGCAGAGTTCCACACTTGATGTGGGCAAACCCTGTTCCGGTGTGTAAACGTACATGCTGGAGAGGGGAATGCACCCAGGGGTGGCAGGAGAGCGTGTTGAAGAAGGAAGAGCACTCCGTGTGTCTTTTTTGCATGCCAGTACCTTGCATATGCTTCCAGTGCTCAATGTCTGTATTTCTGAGCAGTGTTGAGGGCTGGGAGCAAACACAGAGGCTGAACACTGTGTGCGTGTGCACATGCCTCTTTGACGTACTTTCCCAGCAAATTCAAACATAAGAAAAGCAGTGATAGTATTGTGCCAAATCCACTGTCCATATAGGACTTACTGGTCAGTCTTCTGGCCACCTGAAATTTCAAAGTGTCTTTGGGGATAGAACTCAAACCTTCTGGCTCCAAAAGCACAGGCTGCCCTTTGTGTTCAAGGAGAATCTTGATTAGCATTAAGCAGTGTAGAGTCTATAGTGCACAGATGAACAGTTCTGATTTCACGCAGCAAAAAGCAGTGGATCACACACCCCATTAATATTATCGTTTCTGATATAGCACCAGGAATCTGAATGGAACTTTACTGAACACATACAAAGACAGGGTCCTGGCTCCCAAACGTTCACAGTTTCAAAGAGATAAATATGATACTTTGGACAATATTTCAGGCAAGGAGACAAGTGCAGGGACATTGTGTAAGATAAGGTCAGCTCTGAAGGGCTCTGCAAAAGACATGGGTTCCAAGGAGGCATTTGAAGGAAGAAAGGAAGGAAGCAATGGTTCTTTGCACATGGATAAGTGGAAGCTGTTCCAAACAGAGGAGGCGACATCAAAGATACAGCAACACCAGGAGAGGAAGGCGTCAAAGGGAGCCGTTAGGAAGAGTAACCGTATCAAGTTCTGTTTACTCAGGAATTATTCTCTAGCAGCATAACCACTTTCTTAGTCCTTTAGCTTTAGTTTTTAACCTTTCCAGTCCTGCTTATTCACATGAGTCTCGCCTCAGTGGATCTCTTACAGCAAGAGAAACTCTCACTACTCCAGCCGTTGCTAATGCCTGGTGTTGATCTTGATTGCAAGTGACACTCTTAATTTTCTTGAAGAGGGAATCCAGCACTATATACTTTGCTTAAAAAGACGCCTTTTGTATTTGTTATGTTTGCCTGCCTGCCTAGAGCAGGAATAGTTTAGTTTTGTCTCTTCCCTTCTGGACCATTTGGCAAGTCACAGACTGTGCATGAAAACACTTTCATAACATTTGTTTTGTCTCACAGAAATAAGACACAAATTCTTGGCTCTCTGTGTCAAATACAGCCTTCTCGCTGCAAATATATGTAAACTAGCAGCTGAAAAATATTATGCACTCAGGTATGACTAGATAACAATTTAAAATGTTTCTTCTTCCTGTAGGCAGAACTTCAGATTTTTTCCCAGGGGTATTATGTTTTGTTTGTTGGTGGTTCTGTTCTGTTTTTTGTAGTACATTGGAGTAAGCTTTTTTAATTATTTTTAAGTAGCAGCCATTTAAATTGTTTCATAGTCTAATATCTCTGTGAAGCAGTCCTAGAAACTGAGCTAATTATTTACTGAGATCTATCAATGCCTTTAAAAGAAATCTTTTATATCAGATTTGCAGCTATTACACTGCAAGCTATTTGACAGGAAGAAAAACCATAGCCCATAAATTCCTATGCTGCCTTTGAATATCGGTTAAATTAAATTTAAAAAAAATATTATTTGGGGATTAAGCCTAAGTCTTACCTTGACGGAGTGCATAGTTACCAGTGATGTAAATGGGACTGTTCACATACATGGATTGAGGAGGAATCGGAAAATTCCAGAGATGTGACTGAGATTTTCAAAAGTGACTAGTGATTTTGGGGTCCAACTTGAGATCACTTAACGGGACAACATTTTCAGAGGGTGGCTGCTCAGCACTTTCTGGTCAGGAACCTAGAAGGATATTTACCATCTTGACTACATGGTCAACTGGGGTTCATCTATGATGATCCATATTTGTAAACATGAGAAACCTGTCTTCAACCCCAAAAGCAATCAGGAAAAATGAGGTCCTTGCAGAGTGGCAAGAGAAAGCATTCAACAGTGTTGAGTGGAGGTACCTTTCATACGGGATTTGAGGATAATTTTGGAGGTTGGGTGCATACCTGGGACAGTGGCACAAAAATAATTATTTTACTGTGCCTACTTGTCCAAAGTGAGGAAATGCATCATGCAGCACTGGTACAAGGATTCTCTGCCAATGGCCCATTAACATCATAGGGTTTCATGCAGAAAGCATTTAACACCTATGCTTTAGAGTGTGCACGACCTTCCAGTGATTTTTCAGGTGAAGTTGAAAGTTTTGGTTTTGATCAGTAAATGCATGTGTGGAATCTTGAGACCGAATCTCGCTTTGTGCTTCACCCTGAGATTTGAGGTTACTTGAGGTTATAAACCCTAAATTTACTTATCTCAAGGCTATGACACTGTGTGAGCACTGGAAAGGTCAACTCTGGAAATTCCTTCAGCCTTAGGTCTGACAAGGTTGAATGTGCCAACCTGCAAAGACTCATCTAGTTACTCGAGTGATTTTTCTAAAGGGTCCAGCTGGAGGTCCTTGATGTGTTATCTTTTGACATGGTGTAAACAGAAATTATTAACAAGTGTGTTTTAAAACTGATTATGTCTGTGCCTTGGAAGATGGAGCTCAGCATCTTGTGTAAACTGGAAAAATAAAGGATACAAATAAATAAATCTTGTCAGGAGCAACTCAGCCTGTCAGCCGTCTCTGGTAGATAAGATGAGATCCATTAGAAACCTTAGTAATGAAGGACCTGTGTGGACATTAGAATGTCCTTGACCCAAATTTCCGTCTCCCTCCTCTGTTATTGATGGCCTCCACACCATAGATGGCTGCATTTTAATGGCAAAACTGCATGTATAAAGATTGTGAACCACTTTGGGATCCCACATAATGAAAAGTGCTCCGGAAAAACATTATTAGTATGAAAAACCTTGGTAGCTTCCAGGCTTAGTTATCATTTCAAGCTCAGGGCCAAGTCCTGATGTTGCTCCATGTGCAGAACTATTGTTTAAGCCAATGCCTTAGCAAAAGCAGAGTGGTGACGAACCTGGGTCCTTCCCAGGTAAATATGTCAGTGTGCAATTGTTTCTAAGAAAGAGAGTCAGCACAAGGTCACACTTAAGCCTTCAAAGTAGGGCATAAATTGTGCAGGCCTGCTTCATGGGGGAGAATTTAATCCCTAAAGAGCATTTCTTTCCCCCAACAAGTCACTACAGTGCTAGTTTGTATTCTTTAAAGCAGAATATGGTTTGCCCAGTTTCAAATAAAAAAAAGCTGTGAATAGTGAAGTAAAAAAAAGCTTGGATTCTGGTCTGAGGTGTGTCTTGTGCTTCTCCTCTGGAATTAATATAAACATCCCTTGGAAGTTTTCATTAATATCCAATTTAATATGGTGTGATTAGAAGTTCACTCAGGATGCCACCAGAATGCATTGAAGTGCATGCTGCTGAAGTATTCTGGGCAGAAAACATGACCTTTTAATGTGGTATTGAGGTATGCACATTCTAATCTTATTAGGCTTAGGGGTTTGAAGTTGAGAAGTTTAATTCAAACCCACATTATTATGACTGACCCTTTATGTTCCCTTTACGAATGATGACTAATCCCTCAAAATAAAAACAACCTCAAATTTGCAATGTAGAAAGAGGTAATAATCCATCCCCTGAAATAAATTAAAATTGGGGTTGAGAGCTGCTCCTTCCTGCTGGACCAGATCCTAAAATGCACGGAGGAATTATGTGCCTGTAACCTTTGAACTCAGGAGTCATATTTCAATCCTACAGTTGAATAATGTGACCAAAAGGTCTTTGCTGTTAAAAACCCCAACACAAACCGAAGTTAATTAGGTGGGATCGCCAAAAATATCTCCGTGTTTAATGGGGACCACTTCACAGACAATGTAGCTCTAGCTTTGCAATGTGAGACTCCAATCCTGCCCCGACTTATGCACATGCTCAACTTAATGAACGGTGCACAAGGCCATTGGTGTGACTGTGTACAAAGGTAGCACATGTGTAAAGCTGTGTGGGATTTGGTTGTAAAGGTCTGATTCAAAGTCCATTGAAGTCAGTGGAAAGACTTCATTAGGTTTGGATCAGACCCTACGTGAGGAACAACAAAGGGCTTGGTGGTACCAATGAGCCCAGGGGTATTTTTTAAAATTAGTGCTAGAAAATCATATTCTTTCTCAGCAGATTGAAGAAGGTCTGCAAAGATAAAGAGGTTCACTCCATTGTGATTCACATGGAATACGTGTAAAATAAATATGGCTTCACAAGCACTGCTGTCACCATACACTGGAATTTACACGAAGAGCAGTGGTCCCCATAACCTGGAACTCCTTGACTGGCATGCAGATCGAAGACAGAAGCTTTGAAACATTCACTGCAAGTACTGAGTATATCTGGCCATTTTTATGTAAATAGGGGTTTAGGAGTATAACGTGAGTTAACAACTATTAGGATAATTACTGCAATCTAATCTCATGCTTCAAGCCTTCAGCCAGTTTCCTGAAGGGGTCAGAAAGGATTTTTTTTCCTGATGCAAAATAGTATTTTTGTTGGTTTGTTTTTGCTGCCCTGTGAAGCAGGAGAGATCGACCAGGTCTACAGGCAGGGTACTGGTTGGGGTGGAAAAGTGCTTTGGTACTGAACATCCTCTGTTTTAGATACCTGACCGGTTCTTGCTCAGTGTCAGACTGATCACCATATTCAGGACAGGGGCCTTGGGCACCAGTGCCCCTCAGTCTCTTCTGTTTGCTCAGTTTAGTTTCCTGAGGGCTGTAACTCTTCTAATAGTTAGGCTCGGTGTGTGGGTGCAGGGTGGTGTTTCATGGCCTGTGTTATACAGGAGGTCAGACTAGATGATATAATGATGCATTCTGGCCTTAAATACTATGAAACTTTGAACATTTTGGCCTAATCCTTGACTTCAATGGAGCTCCGTCGATTTATACCAGCTGAAGATCTGGCACAGTATGTGCAAAGTACAAAATGTTTTCATGGGGACAGATCCAAAGTGGAGTGGGAATGAGGGAAAAAATATGTCTCTACACTGGAAGATTTATTTCTGAGCATGTCGGTAATGGGAAAGCATTTTCAAAATAAATAGTTCACACTCTGCCCTGGAGATTTTTCTTGGGAGGATGGAGAGAGGGTGGAGAGCAAATTAGTCTTCGGGCGAACATTTCTCCAGGTGAATGCCGATATCACTGTGGTTCCGTGACATTTGTATGTTTTAATTGTGCTTGACAAGCTCTGAATAACCATATTGGCTCTTTCCAAATTAACTTTGAATCCCCAGGCAGAATATACTGTAAACTATTTACCATACAGCTGTCTGCAGACTGTCGGGGCTTCTTAGGGTTGATTACATTTCTTTTTATGGTGGAAAAAAGGGAGAGTTCAAAAACCTGTAGAGTTTCACAAGGCATAATCTCTATTGTACAATCAGCCATCAGCTCTGCAGCGCCTGCTCACTGCAGAAAATCAACAATATCCGTGGTTCTTTGGCTCTCATTCTAGCCAGACTGTGCATCTAGCTTTCTGAAAAGAATTGACACAATTCAGAGCTCTCGGGAAGCACCTTACCAAATGGGTGAGCTACTTTGTCCTTCTCACAGGGACAAATGCAGTTCAGAGGTGTCATTTTCTGGGCATTATTTGACACTAAAGTAATTCTCCTTTGCAGCTGCCACTTCCCATGGCTTCTGCTGAAACAAATCAGATTATGCTAGAGTTGTGTGCATTGGATTGGAGGGCTTTTGGAAAGGTCAGTTTGGGAGCACCATTCCTCTTGCTTACAAAGTTCTCAAGTAACATTATTTCTTACCCTGCAGCAGCTACACCTTGGCTACAGTCTTGGTAAATCCTATTATTGGTATTTTAACTACACTGCAGAGCCAGCAACAGTGTACAAAAGCCTTCACTCTGGAGGACTGGATACGACGATTGGAAAAGCCACATGCTCTGTAATGAGGGCACAGGTAGTGGAGTGGGGTGAATGTTATATCAACAGCCAGGCACTCTGTGTTTGCTTAGACAATGACATTTTGTCATTCTCGTCTCACTGTCAAGTTTCAGTTCTATGCTGGTGAGAGCTAGAGAAAAACCTGAGCTAGGTCAGTATGTTGTCCCCAGTTGTGGGAACATATTTTTTGCTCTTCCTCTGTTAACTTCCTGTGGCTTATCTGCTAAAGAAGCACAACCTGGAATGTTAGATTGGAGCCATAGTGCGAACGTTGGCAGAAGTGCAATGCAAAGACTTAAAACCACAGCACCGAACCTGAGAACAGCCTTTCTGTAGCATCTTAATCCAGTATAATACTTATTCAGTGTCAGCCTCTCAAACACGCTCTGGAGGCTGTTGAAGGTGCACAGTTTACAGGCTTGTTCTTTCTGACAACAGCATCAAACAGGAGGCCTGCCTAAGTCACCCTAACTGGAATAGACACTGTGAATAAATGAATCTCAATGCTTCAGCTCCAGTTTGTACAGCTAAGGTCACCACAGCAATGTGACGTGTTTTTTCAAGGTAGGTAGCAGAGCAGTCTAGGGAGCTTGTCAGGGAAGGTTTCCTTCTCAATGTGCACAGCGAATGCTGACTGGGGAGACACCACCATGATCTGGAAACTAAAGGAGCATGAGGGTCATCAGGGCCCATTGAAAAGAATAGTTGTCTATCCGCCAGAAGTAGGACAGTTCCAGGCTGGTCCTCAAAGCTAGCTTTGGCTGTCTGGAGTCTGCCTTCAAAACCATTGTTCAAAGCTCTCTCAGACTGCAGAGACTCCATCTCACCAGGATCTGACCCGTATGTCCAGGGCCCAGCTCTGCGTTTTAGGGGGAGTCACTGAAATGATTCTTGGACCTCCCGACCCCAGATGTAGGGGTCTCATTTTATGCAAAAAAAGCTTCTTCCATCGCGAGAGCAGTGGAACTCATGAGCTTGTGCTGGGCTCTGGGAATAGTTACCAGCATTTTATTCATTTAGCCTGGGACAAGTCTCTGAATGAGCCAGGGGCTGGGAGTGGTGAGGCCCCCGCCCACCAGAGGGTTCGGGGTACATTCAGCTGAGTACGAGGCCATTATCTCCAGTCTTTGAACCCCAGACTCTCTCCAGTGCACTCTCCACATAGTCCCATCCAAAGCCTTTCCTCCAAACTGGCAAACATGGAGGACATCTGCCCGTCAAGGACACTAGAGAACACACACTAGTGCTGAGATAAATAAGTGGCATTCACTCTTTTATCCAGTGTCTGGCCCATTTCCCATCCCTATTCCTTTATCATCTCATTTATCTCTCCTCAGCAGTCTCTTTTCCCTCTCACGCTCTCTCCACAACCTTCTAGCTCTCTGCCATCTTTCAGTGACTCTTCTCCTTTGTTCCTTTTGCTCACTGTAGCCTTCTCTCTGCCCGCCTCCACCCCACGTAGTCCTGTCTCTCTCTGCCCTTCTCCCCCACCTCTCTAGACTAGTGATCCACACGGAAGCACCTACCTCCTAGCACAGCGCTTGATCATTCTCACCACACCCCTAGGAGAGGTGTTTACGTAGACAATAGAATTCAGGCCCGTGCTGAGGACTTCAGGTCTTGCTAGCTCTCATGCTACTGATCTGCCCCCTCCTGTTACTGGAGGCTGCATTGGCTGCCCAGAGATAAGCAGACCTAGGACCGCCAGTAGTATCCTAGGAGGCACTGCCCCACAGCCAGAAACTAGTATGGGCCCCCACTACATTACCCTGGCTTTCAGAGTCACCCTGGCTTGGACGCTGAGGAACATCCCCATCCCAGAGATCAGTTCACATTTCCAAGTTTATCTTGCAGGGAAAAGGCTAAAGATGCCCTTCCTTCCAATGAAAGATGTCCCAGAGCGGCCCAGTCCTGACAACACTGGCACATGGAGAGGATTTGCACTACCATCCTGGCTGCTCAGAAGGGGGCTTGCCCTTTGCCTTGGGTTGTGGGATGCTGGCTACAGGAGGAGTGCAGCCGCAGGCAGGAGAGCAATGTGCCTGGTGGAGAGAAGGTATTCAGAGAGGTCCAGCTGGGTCAGAGTTCCTGTGTGCCCCTCTACAACCATTTAATTACCTCTCTCTGCACTTCCCCCTCCCTGAAGCACGGCGTGCCAGATTCAGCAGCTCTGCGGGTGCAGCTCCCATTGAAGTTGGAGCCAATGGGACTGGAGCCCATGTATCTGGAGGAAGAATTTGGCCCCATATGTTTTTCCTCTCTCTGAATTTGCATTCCAGGAATGGATCAAAACCAAATAAAAACGGTGTCATGATGCCAGCTCATGCATCTGCCTTTGGAAACCCTCAGCTGTGGCCACTAACGTTGCCTAATCCCAGCCAGACAGCGTGGCTGATAAACAAGAGAAGAGCAGAGCGGTGGGTCTATGCAATGCTAATTCACCGCTCATGTCTGCTCCCATCAGTCTGTTTGCTGCAGGAAGAGATGTCTACGCACCTCCACCAAACTACCTCTTCAGGTTCCTTGGGACTGGGGTTCAAGACTTGAGAAAAATCTCCTTTCCTCATAAATTCTTCAATGAAAAGAATTACTCATATGTCCAGGGAGAAACTAAAATATGCATCAAAAATGTTGAGGAAAAACCTAAAGCAAACATGAGCTTTCCAGCTGATTTTAAACGTTGAAGGTGGAATGATGGAAGTGCGTCTCGCAGAGGGCTAGTGTCTTCAGAAAACCTTAACAGCCAGTCAACCTGGAGTTGTGTCCTTTTCCAGGGAGTTCATGGAGAGGTCACCCCTTTATTTGAATCACTACAGTGTCAGCCAACATGTTTTGCTTTGATCAACAAGCTGGAGACCCACAGCAGCCTACCGTAATAGAAACCAAATTGAACTGAACTGGAAATGTTTAAGAAGAAACACACGGCGCAGGAGCCAAAAAATGGCCCTTAGCATCACAAGAACCATTAAGTGGCATTTAATTCTCAATCTCAGCCACTCTGGGGCTCTATTTTGAGAACTCCCAGAGTTGCCCTAGTGGGGAGTGGCCTGAGATAACTCTCCAACTGGTGACAGGACAAGAGCTGGGTGAAATTTTTTCATCAAATAATCGTTTGGGCCAAAAAAAAAGTCTTTTTTTTTAAGTCAGAATGTTTTGTTTTGACATATTTGTTTTGAAATGGTATTTCAAATTTAGATGTGGCCAATTTACAACCCTCCCCCCCCACAAAAACTGAAAAAACACCCCAAAGTGGCCAAATTGAAACAAACAAGAATGTTTTGCGTCAACTGAAATATTTCTGTTGCCTTGAAAAAATTTTGATACAAAACTGCTCAAGATAGTTAAGACTCAGGCAGACTGCGAAGAGCTACAAAGGGATCTCTCAAAACTGGGTGACTGGGCAAGAAAATGGCAGATGAAATTCAATGTTGATAAATGCAAAGTAATGCACATTGGAAAACATCATCCCAACTATACATATGAAATGATGGGGTCTAAATTAGCTGTTACCACTCAAGAAAGAGCTCTTGAAGTCAGTGTGGATAGTTCTCTGAAAACATCCACTCAATGTGCAGCGGCTGTCAAAAAAAGTGAACAGAATGTTGGGAATCATTAAGAAAGGGACAGATAATAAGACAGAAAATATCATATTGCCTCTATATAAATCCATGGTACGCCCACACCTTGAATACTGCGTGCAGATGTGGTCACCCCATCTCAAAAAAGATATATTGGATTTGGAAAAGGTTCAGAAAAGGGCAACAAAAATGATTATGGGTATGGAACGGCTGCCATATGAGGAGAGATTAATAAGACTGGGACTTTTCAGCTTGGAAAAAAGACGACTAAAGGGGGATATGACAGAGGTCTATAAAATCATGACTGGTGTGGAGAAAGTAAATAAGGAAGTGTTATTTACTCCTTCTCATAACACAAGGACTAGGGGTCACCAAATGAAATTAATAGGCAGCAGGTTTAAAACAAACAAATTCACACATTGCATAGTTGACCTGTGGAACTCCTTGCCAGAGGATGTTGTGAAAGCCAAGATTAAAACAAGGTTCAAAAAAGAACTAGATAAATTCATGGAGGATTAATGGCTATTAGCTAGGATGGGCAGAAATGGTGTCCCTAGCCTCTCTTTGCCAGAAGCTGGGAATGGGCGACAGGGGATGGATCACTTGATGATTACCTGTTCTGTTCATTCCCTCTGGGAC
Source organism: Lepidochelys kempii (assembly GCF_965140285.1). Taxonomy (NCBI): domain Eukaryota; kingdom Metazoa; phylum Chordata; order Testudines; family Cheloniidae; genus Lepidochelys; species Lepidochelys kempii. Next base: position 82,512,809 of record NC_136389.1, on the reverse strand, counting down.
ACCTGGCATTGGCCACTGTTTGAAGACAGGATACTGGGCTTGATGGACCTTTGGTCTGACCCAGTCTGTCTGTTCTTATGTTTTGTTTTGTTTTTTAGTTTTTGATTCAATGAAATTAAAAAAAAAAAAAGGTTTTGGTTCAAATTGAACCAGGTTTCTTGTTTTTGTTTTGTTTTGGTCCCCCAAACTAAAAGTCCACTATTCATTCAGCTCTAGTTCTGACCAACTGGGAGCTGTTCGGCTATGCAGTGGTATGTACTCAAGACACCATGTAAATAAGGTAAAGTTAAGTTACCCCAAGTAGGCCTCTATGGAATCAGGAGCTTAGAGAATGCGTGGGGGTGGGACTGGGGCCAGGGAGCAAGACTGCCAGAGGCTCAGAGACAGGTTAAACTATTTTCCTCAGGCCCTGAACTATGAAACATTCGATGGCGCCTTAGGCCCCATGCTGGTTTTTCACTCAATGGACAGGCTGGATTTACATCTTGGGAAAATGACCTCTTGCTGTTTTCTGTTTATCCACAAATCCAGGGAGAATGTGAATTGGCACAGACTGACCAATGGGGAAAATGTTTATTGCAACCCAGCACATTTCTCTGGCCAGCATCTTTCTCCTCTTCTGCTCACAGGTGCTGTAAATACTCAGTCCACGCCCCCAGGCAGAAGACTACCTTGCCCCCTCCCAAAGTGCAGAGGGCCATCTGGCAGCAAGCTGGAGCTGTCCCATTGTGCAAAGGTTTGCAGGGGAGCAAGATTTGTGATGAGAACCCCTGAAACATGGGGTCTTTTGGGAGTGGCAGCACAGAAGGCCAATGCCAGGGGATCTCCCTCCTTTCCAGGGAGCAAGAGCGCGAATGCCCCTGATGTTGAGTGGCTTTGCTGGCACTCAGCAGCCAGGGTAGGGGAGAGGGGGGAAGGATTGTGTGAGACACTTATGGTGGGCACTGGATTTTCCCAAGTAGCAAATGGCATGGCACACAGTGCTGTGTACTGGAGGTAAAGTCTTGGTCACATACACAATAATTTATTGCAGCGAGAGGACTTGTCTGTGACTGCAGGTTTCTATACATATTCTCTGCATAGAGTCGTGAGAGCGTGTGCACACACACGCTCCTTTCCACCTTCACAGGAGGTGTGTGGGTTACAGGAGGCCAAATCCGAACAAAACAAAGCACCTAAAATTAAGCACAATAAAACGTCTGACTGTGTTGCAAAGTTGCTGGCCTGGGCAATTCTAAATGGACTTGGATCTACACACTAATGATACCTTAAAAAAAAAAAAAAACCTGTGTAAATTTCACTGAGTCGTTTGGGGGCTTTTATGGGAATGGCCCTGATTTACAGCAGAAAAGGCTGCTCTGAAAGTGCAATCGCTCTCCAAATGGCAGGAAGCCAATGGAACATGCAGTTCATGAGCAACAATCCTGGGTTTTAAAAAGAAAACAAAAAATAATGAAGCCTAATGAACATGAGAACGCCTAAAGGGGTTGATGATCGGTTAGAGCCTTGAGTTCTTCCCAGACCGCTGAAATGAAAGGCTAAATCTCAGGCTGAATAGAGGAGTACACAAAGGATGATAGCTGCAGCAACAGGCGTTTGGGAAAATCATTGGCCTCCAGTGAAAGTCCGCACAGTTCCATTTCCCCCACGGCCCCCACTCCCAAAACACAGGAGCAGCAGTGAAACTGAAAAGCAAGGTCTCATTTTATTTCTCCTTCTGCTTTTTGTCCTCTCCTCCAGCCAGCCAGGCTTACAGGCACATTTAAATGGAAGTCTATAAAGTAGCTGATTTTCTCTGGAGAATGTATATGGAAGAATCAGTCTGCCGGTGTGTGGTCAGTCTAAGATGAGGTGAACGTGTGCTGGAATACCTGGCTGCTTCGGCCCCCTGCAGTTTGTGATGCCTGGACAATGCCGTGCGCCCACACTCAACAGCTATACTAGACGTGTCATGAGTATCCGTTTTATTGCATGGTTGCAACAATTGGGTTCAGGCTCTCAGCTCAGATCTGGCTTTACCAGGGAGGTAATGATGATGATCCTTCCCCCGTGTGAAAAAATAAATCATAAGTAGTGATGTTCTCCAGTGGGTTCTCCAGATGCCGTCCCACAATGCATTGCCTCATATTTGGAAACTGGCCATGAGCCCCTTCTCCCAGTACTGGGCTGTATGGGATAAGTGCTTCAGGAATGCAGGAGAAGTGCATCAGACTCAGAATGCAATGATCCAACTACGGCTGTGAGACACACTCTTTGGGGGATACACTACAGTCCTCTCTACAGTGTTGCTCTGTAGTGCACATGCGCCAAGGGAGAGGACTCATCATTTCATGCACCCCAGGCCACCGCAAAGGTGTCTTCAGCTACTGCAGGCTCTTCCTGAGCAGCACATCGTGCAAGCGTACCTGTAAGCCAGCTGGGACGGCTTCCCCAGCTCAGGACGAGGCGTGGCTATTTGGTAACATCCACAGCCATTGTTTTGCTGCCTGAACTGCACGGCCAAATCTGCACTAGACACTTTGCTGGAATAGCTATGACGATTAGGGGGTGTGACTGTTTTTACTGGGACAGAAATGCCTCAAAAACCCTAGTGTACTTGCAATGATAGTGACATCAAAATGCTTTTGGCTGCATAGTTGATTTCAATCCAGGACTCAGGATAAGCTATACCAGCAAAGCACTGTTTTGCTGGTACAAGTTGTTATCAGTATAGCTACACCTGCAAACCTTTTCTAGTGTAGACCAGCCCACAGGGGGAAGAAGAGAAGAGCCCCAGGACAGAGGGCTCAGCTGTCGTTTTCCTCCAGGAGTGTAATCAGGAGCTCCTGTCTGTGGTGTGCTCCACGCAGCTGCTGGCCCTGAGAGTTCCCACCCTGTCAGCAATGCTGCCCCAGACAGTGAGATTCATTTTGCTCCAGTTTATGTGTTATTGGCAGAGTCTCAGACCCTGAGACAGCAGCCTCTTTCCTTGCTCAGTTACTGATTATCAGTTGCTTGCTCCTTGCTACGCCAGCTCAGCACCCCGGAGGACAATGACTCAGGAGCAAGCCATGACGTTCAGAAGTCTGGACTGACCGAAGAACAGAGCAGGGGACAGAACGAGCAGAAAGAGTCAAACGTAGTATCCAAGCACCTCACAACCATGAATGGCTTGTCTCCTCTACCCAGAAGGTGGGATTGTGCATTCATCCCCATTTTACAGCGGGGGAACCGAGGCAGAGGGAAGGAAGGGACTTGCCCAAGGTCACACAGGAAGTCTGTAGCTAAGCTGGGATTTGAACCCAAGTCTCAATTTCATCCTAGAACATTGGCTCTCAAACTTTTGTATTGGTGACCCCTTTCACACAGCAAGCCTCTGAGTGCGACCTCCCTTATAAATTAAAACAGTTTTTTTATGTTTAACACTATTATAAACGCTGGAGGCAAAGAGGATTTGGGGGTGGAGGCTGGCAACTCACAACCTGCCGCGTAATAACCTCACAACCCCCAGTTTGAGAACCCCTATCCTAGAACATCATACTAAGTCCGTCTAGGGATACTGCAGTGAGGGTCTATTGGGTAAGTCTATCTCTGAGATCTACTGAAGTGGCTCTTAACCTTTCCAAACTTCTGTACCCCTTTCAGGAGTCTGATTTGTCTTGTGTACCCCCAAGTTTTGCCTTACTTAAAAACTACTTGCTTACAAAATCAGACATAAAAATACAAAAGTGACATAGCACATTCTTACTGAAAAATTGCTGACTTTCTCATTTTTACTATATAATTATTCAAACAATCAACTTGAATATAAATATTGCACTTACATGTCAGCCTATAGTATATAGACCATTGCTATATGAGTATATAAGTCATTGTCTCTATGAAATTTGAGTTTGTACTGACTTTGCTAATGCTTTTTGTGTAGCCTGTTGTAAATCTAGGCAAATACCCAGATAAGTTGATGTACCCCCTGGAAGATCTCTGTGTACCCCCATGGTATGTGTACCACTGGTCTACTGGAATCAGAACACCTCCACTACGTATCTGAAAACCTACATTGCACTAGGCCATAGAGATTCTGCTTTAACTCCAGCCTTAGGGTCCTGTGCTTTTGAACAAGAAGAATCTGAGTTCTGTAGCTGCTACGTCCTCAGATTCCTGTGCGGTCACGGTGTGCAGCACGAACAGCTCTTCCCTGCGACACACAGCCACCGAGGGGCTACGGAACGTATGGGCTTGGGCTCCTCATCCTGCACCGTGCTGTATGTGTGGGGACTGCAGGCTCTGCTGCAATGGCACCTGGGTCTGCCCTGCTCCTGCTCGATCCTGCATGATGAAACATGCCCACCTGACTGGGCGCAGCCTGGCTTTCTTCCCCTCTGAGCAGCACCCTGCCTCAGAGCGGGGGAGCCATGCCCTGAGCTCAGGGAAGGGAGAGGCGGGATGCAGTGCGCAGCACAAGGGGGAGGAGAAGGGACAAGGAGCACAAGGTACAAGTAGGCCAAAAGGGAGAGGGGGAAGTGGGCTGAAAAGACAGAAATAAGGGGGGACAAAGGGTGAGAAAGAAGAGGGAGCAATTGTGCTGTCTGATCAGAGGCTGCCTGGCAGGTGGCTTAGGAGGCCATCCCATGCTGTCCTTCCAGCTGGTGGCATGGCACAAGCTTGCCATGGAGGTTAGCCTGATGCTCTACAATTCTACAGGGCCACCATCTACCTTAACAAGCTTCGTTTAACTGTTTCACGGCAGTCCTCTATCTCCCGGGGTACTGCCGCCTTCTAGTGACATGCTATCGAAATAGACGGAACACCAGGCTCGGTCGTCTGTCTCACTGTCTTTCTTGCTCTCTCACCCAATTTAGTGGCACGGGGACACCGGCATGCTAAAAACTAAACTTATTACAAGTTAATTTCCTTCAGTGTGTTACAAACAAATCACATTAGATTATTAAAAACCCAACGCTTCAGAAATCGAATGGACTTTTCAGCACTTGTTTACCTTTGCCATTTCTCTCAACTTGGACTATTGAAAACAAACCAGTCAGTTTTCCTTTAGTTTATAGTCAGTTTCACTGTCTGGTTCTCTGCACTAGAGAAAAGCGCTGCAGGAGAATCTTGGTTGGTTAATATATATTTTATACTGCAATTTAAAAAAAATGGACTGATTTCTCTTTATCATCCCTTAAAAACAAAACCATCAAAGGAACAAAAACTCCCAAGACAAACAACAAAGACTTAGATTTGGTGCCATATTTCTACTCTATTCGGTCTCCATTGTTATGTGTCTGACCTCACAGAGTCCCTTTACAAATATACAGGCTGTCTGGAAAGTTGCAGTTAATAACAAACCCACCTTCATTTTTATTTACTTTGTTGCACACAATTTTTGGTACATGGCGCAGATAAATTTCTCAGATCTGAGCAAATCCAATAAGACTAACTGTTTCTTGGACAGTAACTGTATTATTCAAACATCGGAACAAGTACATTATGTCACAGCAGCTGATCCCAAGTTAGTTGGCACATAAAAACACAGAGCACCTGAAAATGAGATCAGTTTGTGGTAGATTATAAAACTTGGAGCTGCAATGATTGTTAAGGCCTTCAGTTCTCAAATCCATCGCTCAATATGTTGTTGCCCAACCATGGAACAAAAGAGATTAAAAAGACAAAGTAACCAAATGCAAAATTCCTACAGGTCCTTGGACACAGTGCTCATGAAAGTTGACAGATTTACATCTCTGTCCATGCTCTTCAGCAGAATGTGTGTAAGCAGACAGTTGTCAAAGGCACTAATCTGTTAAAAGCACAAATGTCCTATTGATCTAGAGGCCAGATATAATGAAAGTTTTGAGTTGTTGCGTGCATTAAGGCTGAGTGGAAATGGGCACGCAAAGACTTTTCACTGCTGTTTTAGATTTTCTCCCAGTAAATGTCAAGAATATTAGCCAATCAGCAGGGAACAGGAATATTGGAATGCTCTGCGTAATCCCGAGGTGCAAGGGGGGCTTTTTTTTTTCATTAAAACTGTTCCTGAGAATATTAAGGCATTAGTGCTAGCTGTAGGGCTGACCTTTTGCTAATTCATTTGGAAAGGGTACCCTATAGTCAAGACAAGAAAAAAAAGTTTACTGTTTACAATTCCCCCCGCCACTAATCTCTCTCAGAAAATCTGATTTGGGATGTAATTTGCATAGCATGTCTCATGATTTCATTTAATCTGCTCAATCCTCTTACAGATCAGAACAGCATAAGTTATCACAGGCAATGTGGCTGCTTAGGGACCGTAAATCCACCCATCCATCTATCCCAGCAAACCATTAACTGTTTATTTAATCCTACTGTATAAAATGTATAGCAACAGCCAATAAATCCACCCTTCCAGTATGAGAAGCATCTAGATTTTGCTAAGACAGACTATTGTACAGTTCTGTATGGCTTCCACAAGGAAGCACCACCCAGTTGGAGTGGTATGCACTCTCCAAAGCTCTTTTCATGCATCTTCTGACCAGATGCATCTTTGTCAAATCACTAAAGAACTGCCTAGCCAGACTGTTCCTTGTGTGTCTCGGTTCACGGAGCAGAGCAGCTGTGGGGAAATGCAACACTTACTCCAGAACACCTGAGGTAGCTTAGAGAGAGTCTCATGAGAGGGAGAAGTGAGATGATGGAAAAGACTGTAACATATTGAGAGTTAGCATAAATAAGGAATCCAGCTGAGCCTCTGGGCTCCCCACCTTTTGCAGAGAAAACACAACGCTATTTAATTTCAAGAGCTGTAATAAAAAATTTTTTTTAACAAAAAATTCATCTAGTATTTTGCCATTATAATTTGACATTTCTATGAACATTTCCACCCTCATTTGGAAAACTGAAATTTTTGGACCAGCGATGATTCTCCTCTCGCTTACACTGAATAGCTTCACTGAAATCCAGAGGCTTATAGTGGTGTCAATGAAAGGAGAATCCAATTCACTGTGTTTACAAAAATGTTTTTATTACATTCTAGGTAACTTTGCGAAACACCTGGAAGATTTCTGACAAGCAGCAAAGGGTTCCACATAGCTTCTCCTGCAAAGGAGCAGGCCCTAGCCTGAGGCCAAACCAACCAGGGTGATATGTTTCCCCCCACCTCCTGAGACTCCCTGGTTCCCCATTGAATTATCGGTGGACCACACACACCAGCCAGGAGAGCGGAGGAGCATGCTTTTGAGGCTACAGAGTCATTGAGAGCCGCTCGTGCTGCTATTACCCTCCTTGCTCTGGCTCACGTGCATCACTTCATGGAGAACAAAAGCCCTTTTGTCAAGGAGGGAGGGCATTCCGCCCTCGCTGTTCCTCATGTTCTCCATCCTTCTCTGTTACTCCTCACCTGAAGCACTGAGTCACTCCCTCTCTTTCTATTTAAGCTCTGGCAGTCTCTGGGTGGACAGGAAGTGTCAAGCATGGCAGCTGCCAGGGCCAAATCAACCCTCCGGACAACATCCCACAATTGTAGTGCTTCCAATTTGGAAGCTACCCAGAAGTCCCTGCTCCACTAACAGTGCTGGGCATTGTGAGGGAGGTACTTCAGGACATGCCCCCCTCCCCCAACCCTGCCCTGCTGCTTTCCCTCCTCCCCCTTAATTTATTCTTGGTTCTCTTTGGGAAACATTCCGACAATCTCTTTCTGTCTGGGGCTAGGCTGCTGGATCACACTCGAATGTTCCCTGATCTGGCTGGGGACTTTCTGGTGCAGGAACAAGCTTCTCATTTGATTTGTGAATTGTCAGAATTAGAGCTGTGATGTTTTACTTAACCCCCGCCAGGGGTAGGTCACTGGTGGCCAGCCTCGCGGCTAGTGCCAGCATCAAACATTAGGAATTGGAGTCAATCGATCGATCCGGGGTCAGGAACCAGAAGCAGGAGACAAGCTGAGTCAGAAACCATGCATCAGTGCCAGGAGGCAAAGCCAGGTCAGGAACCAGAGGTCAGGAACAGCATGAGGAAGCAGAGTCTGTAGCAGCAGCTAGCTGGTTTTCCACCTAGCTGCACAGACAAATTTCCTATAGCTTCCCCAGGCTTAAAGAGTATGCCTGGGTAAATCGGGAGTGGGGAACGTCCTGATTGGCCCAGGCCTACTGACAGAGTGATTCTGATTCTGGCAAGAAATGGGAGAACCCTGGAAGAACTGGAGCTTCAGGTCAGATAAGCATTTAGTGGCCTGGGTTTCCTTCGACCCTCTAAAGCCATCATATTGCTCCAGAAATCTCATGAGAAAGTGCTCTCTCACTAAGTTACCCAGTATTTCTGCCTTGACTCGAAATGTTGCGTGAACGCCCTCTCTCATGACACTACCTCTTCCCACCATAGTCAGTCTCTGGAGGAGCTAGGAGGAGCAGAGGAACAAAATAGTTAATTTTCTCAAACCTCAGAAAAGTTTGATTGAAATTCTAAAGGACAATTGAGTCGGTTCTTTCCTTTGAACCAGTTTGCCTAACCCTAGATCCTAGTAGGAACATAGATACAAATGTAACCAGCCCGCTAAAAATACACATTCAGACAGATCTTATTGCAAAATTAACTTAACCCAAAATATCCTTGCACCATACAACCCATGTACGATTCTACCCAAACAGCAAAATGATCAGAATCTCGCTTTTTATTTCATACAGTGTCTAAGAAACACCATTATTCCTCATCTCTGATTTCAACATGTGGTTATAGGGGAAACCTTATGCTTTTTAGCAATCAGATACCTAACTGATGAAACAATCAGTGTCACAACCAATTTCTCTATTAACTCTTAATAGTTTCCCTTTTATTTTTTTAAAAGCAAAATACTTTTAAATGATATGTTGTGATCAAATCACTCCCCAAAATACCACAAAGTATTAAAATCCCTATTTCAATATCCTTTATCCTTTAAGGTTCTTTATAATTCAATAAACAGGATTTCAAATCCTCCCCAAACTAGAGTGGACTCGTTCTGCTTTGCTGTTCCAGGCCACTCTTCTAATGCATACTCTTATTAAGCTGTGCAAGCTTACAGCTCTTTAATCTTTTTGAACACATGTTGAGAAGAATAAAAGCAATTTTGTGTAGGAAATGGAAGGCCATGTTCAGCTGGAAATAAGCTTTTTCTATAATCTCACCTCTTGCTTTGTGAAGCTGAGTACATGGCTGTTACACTGCAAACCATGAAAGGCACTGTATCAGTCCACTCATTTTCTTTTTATCCTGGGGGGTGGGGGGAGAATTAAGAGAGAATCCTAATTTTGACTTTTCTGCTCTGAATCCGTACGATTCTATAATTTCTGCTCTCAAAATAATCTCAGATCTGGGCTCCTTTTGGATCAGAGCTAAACTGGATGTAATTCCCCTATCTCACTCAGTGCCCTTGGCAACACATAAATACAGATTAGAGGGTTACATAAATGTAATTTTCTAATTAATCATTTTAGATCCAGCTACTGCATTTTTGTATGGCAACAAACATATGGAAAGATAAAGTTTAACTATTGGTGGGGACAGGTTTTCCGGAGTTGCAGGGGTTTTGTTTTGTTTTTGTTTTTAAATCGCCTGCTGTCTGTTCGGCCTGACCTTAGCTAAACTCCCTGAAAAGTCTGAGACAACAATAACGAATCCATCTCCTTGCAGCTGGCCTGCTGTCTCCATATGTTCTCAGCAATGATCTTCGTTTAATGACACTTTACTGTTGCCCAATAGGTAAGGAGGCTAGGCAGCAGGGATGGGGATGCAAGTTCCAATTTTGCAGTGACCCAACCTTTTGAACTTGTTAGGCCTACGACATTGGTTAGTAATGCAGTCCGTTTCCGAGAGCCTAAAATCTCAGCCTGGGAAGGGCCTATCACTAACCTAACTGTAACATGTTACTGCCTGGAATTTTCCGCTTAAATCAAGAGGCCTGAGAGAACCCTACAGTTATCCAAGCCTCATGTAGACTTTGCTGGCTGAATCTTTTTGCCCGCATAGGCAAACTCCAGGCTGTATGCCTTCCTTTCTTCTTCCCTCAGTACAAACACCCTGGGAATTAACTTTCAATGTTGCTGGCCAATTGTCCCCTTTTTTCTAAGATTCAAGTTTCCACATTTAAAAGAGTCCTCGTAGAACCCAGACATGTTTCTAGGTAATCCCAAATTCCAAGGAGTTTGGATCAGGATGAAATCCCTTGATCCAATTTGGTAGCCAGGTTCAATCTCTGGGCCTGAGATGGAAACTGTGAGAGGACTGGGTCACTGGATCTACCATGTGAGAAATGAAATAATCTAGTAATTCAAGTTTTCCATGTATGAACTCACTGGCAATAGCGATGGCTGCTTTGCCTAGTTTGTTTGTGTGTCATTGGAGGGACAGTTCTTATTATGCAGCATGGATATGAAATAAGGTCCTAAAGCTGGCTGTTTCCATGAACATAAGAATGGCCATAATGGGCCAGACCAATGGTCCATCTGGCCCAGTATCCTGTCTTCTGACAGTGACCAGTGCCAGGTGCTTCAGAAGGAATGAACAGAAAAGGCAATTTATTGGGCGATCCATTTCCTTCAGTCAGAGGTTTAAGGACACCCAGAGCATGGGATTGCATCCCTGACCATCTTGGCTAATAGCCGTTGATTAACCTAATCTCCATGAATTTATCTAATTCTTTTATGAACCCAGTTATACTTTTGGCCTTCACAACATCCCCTGGCAACGAGTTTCACAGATTGACTGTGTGTTGTGTGAAGAACTACTTCCTTTTGTTTGTTTTAAACCTATCACCTATTAATTTCATTGGGTGACTCCTGGTTCTTCTGTTACATGAAGGAGTAAACAGCACTTCCTTATTCACTTTCTCTACATCATTCGTGAGTTTATGCAGCCAGGTAGTTGCTCGCTGGGGACTGGAGGCTAGCCTGGCTGCTCCGCCAGCAGTCTCTGTTCACTATGCTCCTTGGTTTAGAAACCTGTTCCCAGCCCCTCTCCTCTCCTGGAGAGGAGAACTTTCCATTTAGCCCTGTTCCTAAGTTTTCACTCCTGGCTTTCAGCCTAACCAGGCACAGATGCTCTCTGCTCTGCCTTCACCTCCTATCAGATCAACTTCTCTTCTTCCTACAATAGTTACAGCTAAATAACAGACACAGAGGCTCTTTGCACAAAATCAGCCTTGGCAGGCACCAACGGACCTTTCTTTCATTCCCCTTCCCTTCCCAACCTCCCCTCCTGGCTTTCTTTTGTCAGCTGATTTCTTTTGTAGATGGCCACAGTTAATGTGGTATTTCATATAGCGTTTGAAGCTGTGAGCCCAAAGGAGGTTTCTTCTGTTCTCTTAGGTGGCTGCTGAGCCATTTGAAGATCATTTGCAGACATCTTAGCCTCCTGCACAGCACGGAATCAAAGTCCTCTTTCAACTTTCCCTTGAAGGAGATGATTTGCTTACCTCCATACTGCAGGGGCAGGGCTTTCCCCCCCTGTGTGCAAATCAACTTTGGGGGAAAATGGGAACATCGACATGCTCAGAGAGCGGCAAAGAGTCCTGGGGCACCTTATAGACTAGCAGACGTAGTGGAGCATGAGCTTTTGTGGGTGAATACCCACTTCTTCAGATGCATCATGCTCAGAAACTGTTCTGGAAGATTTTTGTCCCACACCTCCTTTAAGTAAAAGAATCTTGTTTTCTCTGGGCATCACCAGGAAAATATCCACACTGTCACTTTAAAAATAAAATGAAGTGTTCATTAGCTGGCCTATTTTTTCAGGTGTGTTCTAATTGTGCTAATTAACTCTCAGGTAGATTTTAGCACTTCAGCCTCCCTTTCTGCCTTCAAATGCCAAAACAAATCTTGCCATAATTACCAGCAATCCTTTTCATTACCGGCTGCCTAATTATCCTATTAATAGCACATCCTAAGAGACTATATTTGCTTGGCAGGCAAATATTTGTTTTTAAATTAGCAAACACAAAGACAAACTGCTCTGTTTGCTAAAGGATTTTGAAACGTGAAATGGTTTATATTCGTGGAAAAAAATATCATCCAAGTAAAACCAAATACTTAATCCATTTCAAGCATTTGAATCTTTTTAGTGTGATCATCTAGGGGGAGGATAACTGAGCCACAAGAGATAGCCTTAAATATGTGTGTAATAATGTCTCTGTATCTACACAGGGGTTTGTGTTAGTTTTATCGCTGGGGAAAGATGATGGCTGGCAAACAACTGGAAAAATGGAACCTCACAGTAAATTATAAGTCTCAAAACCATCTCACTTTGGGAAATAATGAAAAGAAAGATTTTGACGTATCTCCCTAGCTGGTTAAATTTAAAGCAGAAACTGTGAAGCTACTTTTAAATATCACCCACAGCATATTGACAGCAACATGATTTGGGGTCTCATAAATAAATTTGATGCATATATTTTTCTTCTTCTTTTGTCACTTATTTAGCAATTTATTTGTTTTCTACAGAGCAGTCCATATCATTGGAGCTTTTTTCCAAAGTAATAAACTGAAACACATCTGCATGGTATTTTAATATACTTTTATAAAACCTTTCCTGGGATGGAATTAAAGTGTACTAAAAATGAAGCGGTTGGCAGTTTTGCACTGTGGACATATCTATGTTTGCTTAATACAGACAATGAAAAGTTTGCCAGCTGGTGCTGTGGAAACCTGGGTTCAAAATCCAGCTTAAGTTACTGTCAAGGTTCCTTCCCCACTCTGAACTCTAGGGTACAGATGTGGGGACCTGCATGAAAAACCCCCTAAGCTTATTTTTACCAGCTTAGGTTAAAACTTCCCCAAGGTACAAACTATTTTACCTTTTGCCCCTGGATTTATTGCTGCCACCACCAAGCGTCTAACAAATATATAACCGGGAAAGAGCCCGCTTGGAAACGTCTTTCCCCCCAAAATCCTCCCAAACCCTACACCCCCTTTCCTGGGGAAGGCTTGATAAAAATCCTCACCAATTTGCATAGGTGAACACAGACCCAAACCCTTGGATCTTAAGAACAATGAAAAAGCAATCAGGTTCTTAAAAGAAGAATTTTAATTGAAGAAAAAGTAAAATAATCACCTCTGTAAAATCAGTATGGTAAATACCTTACAGCGTAATCAGATTCAAAACATAGAGAACCCTCTAGGCAAAACCTTAAGTTACAAAAAGACACAAAAACAGGAATATACATTCCATTCAGCACAACTTATTTTATCAGCCATTTAAACAAAACAAAATCTAACGCATATCTAACTAGATTGCTTAGTAGCCCTTTACAGGAGTTCTGACGTGCATTCCTGCTCTGGTCCTGGCAAAAGCAACACACAGACAGAGAGAACCCTTTGTTTCCCGCCCCCCCGCAGCTTTGAAAGTATCTTGTCTCCTCATTGGTCATTTTGGTCAGGTGCCAGCAAGGTTATCTCTAGCTTCTTAACCCTTTACAGGTGAAAGGTTTTTTTCCTCTGGCCAGGAGGGATTTAAAGGTGGTTAGCCTTCCCTTTATATTTATGACAGTCACAAATAAAAATGTGATAAATAATTTCAGCTGCATCTTCATTTGCACCCAGAAGGGGCCAAAGAGATGCTCAGGCCAGGCTGGGACGTCAGGACTGGACCACACTGGCATTGAGAGAGCTGCGTCAGGAAGTTTACATAGCATTGACCTGCACTGTGGGCCTTATCCAAACCCCACTGAAATCAACTGGCGTACTTATGGGAGATTTGTGGGAAGTTTTGCTGCTCAAAAGAAGAAAATTGTAGATTTTGAAATGTGGTGCTGGTGAAGACTCTTGTGTGTTTCTTGGATGGAAAAATAGTCAAATGCCTATGTTAGAGATATTATTGGAGAGACGCAGATTCTGATGTTGGAAGTCAACAGACACAAACATATGTACTTTGGTCATATTAGGTGTAGAGATGGAAATAACCTTGAGAAAATTATTATGGAAGGAACGGTGGAGGGTCATCGTAGTAGGAGATGCCCAGGGAAGAGGTGGATGGATGGTATGTGGCTGGTCAGCTGCTGAGTGCTTGTAGTTAATGATGGATTGTGAAGGCTTCACAAAATTCTGCTATGATGTGATTGATATTCAGACATGAAAAAATGGATTTACTTACTTCATGTGTATTCCCACTGACTTCACAGGGCATTGGTCAAGCGCTATGCCTTGCTCCAGCCAGTTCTATCATTTGCTTGCTTTCACCAGCATTGAATTCACTCATGCCAATTTTTAAAAATCCAAACATCTAGGTTCTGTCTGCCATACAGTTCCCTGTTTAGATTTTATAAACGAGATAAGTGGCCTTCTGTGGATCTTGCCTCGTCACTGGCTCTGAGAGAACTCTGTTGGCCAATGGCTCTTACTTGTTCTCTAGCTGGGAGAAAAGTAGCTCAGAGCAGCTAGATCCTAGCTTGCGCCCTTTTCCCAGGATCACAGCCATCCTGTTCATAGTGTGCACCGCCCAGTGACCTAGAAAACCTGCCCTGGTTCTGTCTCCAGTATATAGCCCTGTTACAGCAAAAATGCTGCACACACAAACTTCTATAAAGATGCACTTGATAGATTAAAGTGCTTTTCTCCATAAAGAACACACCTTAAGGCCACATTCTACAGGCTCTGTCAGAATAGACCACAGGGACAGTCTATTTATTCCAGGCTTGTAAAGCATATAGCTCAGTGGGGAACTGGCCCATGACTAGGGCAACTGAGCTCTATGGAAATACAATTACTAATAAAGTCCCATAAGTTTACAGGATCACCATTTCAGTAGACAGATAATATCTGAGCACAGTAGCACCTGCAATGAATGCCACTTAAACAGTGAAGGTCAGAAAGCCCTTTATATATTCAGAGTGGTTGTCTGAACCCCTGGAGGCTGCCTATAGTAGGAATTTTCTGCTACTTTGCTACTTTCTGGTTGAGCTACATTGATGGTAGCAGTAATGGAGGTGCTAAAGTAGACAGGTCTTCAGATGTCTGCTATGTAAGCACCCCACTGTCCAGTCATAGAATGTCAACACCTAGCCGTGCTTTGTCTAGACAAGGGCTCTCACCTAGAGCTGGTAAAATAATTGATTATGTTTTGGGCTGCACCAGAAACAAAATTTAAAATATTTTTGATGAATTGAAAAGTTGAAAAAAAACTGCTTTGGGTTAAACTGAACATTTTCTTTTGATTTTGACCATTTTTAATTTAAAAATAAATAAATTTAAAGGACCTTTGAAATGAAAAATCATTTAAAACCAAAACCCTAAAATCTTTCATTTTGAAAAGGTCAAAGCCAAATGTGACGTTGGGATTTTTTCCTCGGGAAATGAACCATTTAGAAAAAAATTTATATGAATTCATGAAACACTTTGATGTTGCTAATTTGGCATTTTTCACCTTCCCCCCGGGAGCTCTTTTTCCCCCACAGCATTGCCATTGGCTCTGGTTGAAATTTTTGGAAGGCAAAATTTTTTTTCCTGACTTTTCCCACAAAAAAGGCAACATTTTTTACTTTTTTAAGATTATTTTTTAAACTAAAATTTAAAATTGAAATTTTTATCAAAATGATTTCTGGCAAACAAAAATGCCCATAACTACTTTTGTTAAAATAGTAACAACGTATTGTGAAAAAATTGTGAGAAACGCTTCCACTTTTAACAAAAACAACTTTGAAATTTCATTTTTTTTTTTTTTGCAAAAGCTTCCCTGTGATGCACACACTTTGATCAGCTCTAATTACTGCCTCTGATGAAGCATCACATTGCATGAACAAAAAGAAAAGGAGTACTTGTGGCACCTTAGAAACTAACCAATTTATTTGAGCATGAGCTTTCGTGAGCTACAGCTCACTTCATCGGATGCATCCTATTTACTTCTATGTTTATTAAAAGTCTTCTTGTAAGAAAACTGAATGCTTTTTCATTGTTCTCAGATCCAAGGGTTTGGGTCTGTGGTCACCTATGCAAATTGGTGAGGCTTTTTATCCAACATTTCCCAGGAAAGGGCGGGTACAAGTGTTGGGAGGACTGTTCATTGTTCTTAAGATCCAAGGGTCTGGGTCTGTAGTCACCTAGGCAAATTGGTGAGGCTTTTTACCAAACCTTGTCCAGGAAGTGGGGTGCAAGGTTTTGGGAAGTATTTTGGGGGGAAAGACGCGTCCAAACAGCTCTTCCCCAGTAACCAGTATTAGTTTGGTGGTGGTAGCGGCCAATCCAAGGACAAAGGGTGGAATATTTTGTACCTTGGGGAAGTTTTGACCTAAGCTGGTAAAGATAAGCTTAGGAGGTTTTTCATGCAGGTCCCCACATCTGTACCCTAGAGTTCAGAGTGGGGGAGGAACCTTGACATCGGATGCATCCGATGAAGTGAGCTGTAGCTCACGAAAGCGCATGCTCAAATAAATTGGTTAGTCTCTAAGGTGCCACAAGTACTCCTTTTCTTTTTGCGAATACAGACTAACACGGCTGTTACTCTGAAACCTGTCTTTAATCTCTAGAAGCCCTACTGGACTGCAAGAGGCAATGATACAATATGTTGGGACTGTTTTTAATATTTAAAGCGGGAAGCAGAGGTGCTCCATTACAAGGTATGCAGTGTATAAAACCTGAGAGCCATTAGTCAGAAAAGTGAATTATTCATCATATAGTTAAGGAGAAAAGTGATAAATGACTTAAACTATAAGCCTTTTAGTACACGGCTAACACTATTAAACGGCTATAGATGGGTTTGCCAATTTCTGTCCCCTAACACGGAGATGTGCTGATTCCATATGCAGAAGAAGCAGCTATATTCATCAGACCTGCTTTTCACAGGCCAACTCAAGAACTGCCCATTCGTTGAGGTCGGGCGATTTGCATAGGTCCATGGAAACCCAAGATATTTTTCTGTCTAAGAGGCGACTAATCTAATTTTTATAGGAAAAAGTAAAAGTGCACGGATGCTGTCAAACTTCATCCGTAAAAAGCAAGGTGAGGTCCTTCTAATCTAAAGCAAATCACTTGTGTTTCAATCACATGTAATTTCAATACATAACTAACAGGCTTAAAAGTGGTGACTTAAGGCTTCCAACGTTGATCCTGGATCAAATCACTACATTTATTTGCTTACGTTTTTCCACCTTTAAATGCTCAAAGTACAAACCATGGAACGGAAAGCCCTACATTTCAGTTTGGGCTGAAATTCAGCCATGAGCAGACAGCCAGCACAAGGCATCTGCACCCCATAACGTATTAACGTAATGTATCATTTAAGTCCCACTTAAACCCTATTTTTAGAATTTAAGTGGATTTTGGTGGTGGATAGGCCTTGTACTGTCTCTTTGCATGGGGCTGAATTGGTGCCATTTTTAAAAACAACAACAAAAGAGGCCAGCTGATACATTTACCTCCATATGAAGTAGCCCATACCTCCTCTGGACATAGTCTTCAGTTCCATGCTGACCTTGAAGGCACAGAAGAATGGGGTTACAGGTGTCAATGCTGTCTAGAGTAACAGGTCACTTTTCAGTTGGGTCGTAGAAAGGCAGTAACCAAAACAGCTGTAAAATATTGATGAAGAAGGGAACAAATTTGGGGTAATGGAATGCTCCCACTCTCTTTTCAGGAAGGCTGTAGGTGCTCTGGATGTGAATCATAGTGTAGGAAGCATGTCTTAGATGGGGATTCAGAACAAACAGAGAGCAATAGATTTATCTGCAGGAGAGGAGCGCCTCAGCCACGTCTATAGTGTAGTTTAGAGGCGCTGAATTATTTATGGATCGAGAGGGGTTTTCCCCCCCCCAGGCTTTGGCTGCTTCTGCCTTTACAGATACAATTACAGAATGCTGCTGCTGAAAACCAATACGTTTAAAAAAAAAAAATGAACTAGTTCTTTCCTTCACTATAACAAGAGAAATACAATCGAATCTCACCAGCCATGGAGACGAGAGAGAGAGGCACGGGCAGCGTTTTGCAGCTGTGTGGCTCTACGAGTGCAGTGGGTAAGAGTAAGCGATGTGGTTAAGAAAGCCAGCGCTCCCTGGAGTAAAGGCAGGAGGGTCACCCGCAAGGATGCAGGCCTTTTCTCTGAAGCCAGGCTCACTGAATCTCATCGTATGCTGATGCGTGCTGACCTATAACTTCTTTAAAATATACATGGGTTCCGCAGAGGTTAAAACGCCACGTGGCCTTCCCTTAAAGCAGCAAGGGTATAGCAGCCTGGGAAAATCCATGTCAGCGGAAGCGAGACACGACACTTCCCTGTGCATGGGGTGTGAGTCTCTCTGCCGCTCTCTAGGTTAGTCCCCTCTATCTAGAACAGCAGTCGAGCCCTTTGCATATAATGCTGCCAAGAAGCTTATGGGGAGTTTATTAGGGATTAGAGGGTGAAGCAATAGGGCCAATCAGCTGCTCTTGAGTTGCATAAGCCTGAGTATTAATTAATTAATGCAGAACACAGAGAATGACTTACTCTTGCAGCAGCAGAAAATTACAGAGTGCTGTGAGGAGCAAACTGTTCCGCACAACCATTGCTTTGCTCAAACCGTTTAAATAGATGGGGAACGCTGTGCAAACTCCCCACTTGTATGTCTGAGAGGGAAAGAGCTTACATAATTTATACAGGTTTCAGAGTAGCAGCCGTGTTAGTCTGCATCCTCAAAAAGAACAGGAGGACTTGTGGCACCTTAGAGACTAACCCATTTATTGGAGCATAAGCTTTGGTGAGCTACAGAGCCTCAGGTACGGGAGCCACATCCCGTCAGCATTCAACCCCACTCTGCCAGAACTGAACAAATGTAGTTACAGAAGAAAGTCTGCCAAAGGGTCGATATTCAAGTAGGGCTCAAGATGTCTTGTCACCTGCCCAGCGTGGGCTTGGCCCACTGCACCGAAAGGAGAATGTGAGTTCCAGGTGTGGAAAATATGATTCTAAGTTATATGCAAAGAGCGTTACCTTGGATTATTTGAATCACTTAGATCCAAAATACAGAGTTAGCCACACCAGCCATAGAAGTAAAAAGCCACCAATCCGTCACCCCAGAACAGAATCCTGGATGAAACCACAGTCTGAAGCAACAACAGCAAGCAAAGCATTTCCATTTCAGACAAACCCCTCCCCCGCTTCTTTTGTTCATTTTACTGTGTCAACTTCTTTTCAGATTCCAGTGCCAGGCCAGCAATTTGAATAATCACTGCTGGAGGATTAACACACAGCAAGACACCACCACTGTGGCCAACCCCAAGCACTGAAAATCATGAATCAGCCCCTCCCCGCGACGAGATTGGCTTAAAAATCATAAGATTTTAACAAATCAGTTAACATGTTGGGTTCTTTTTATTTGCCCTTTTGTTTCTGAGCCTGTGTTTCTGAGCTTTTCTCCACAACCATGAGGCCTAGAAACTGACTTGCTCTTTGAAATGAAAGCTGAGATTCTCATGTAATTACACGACTCTGGGAGCTTTGACTTTTTAAGAAAAACTCCAAATATTGTGAGACTCAGGACAAAATTTCCACACTTAGATACTTGGGCTGAAGTGGATGTAGGCCACTTTCCATCATCACCCACTATCAAATATAGTTAGGGCAGATGCCCACGCTTGTACAGAACCCATCCGAAGTCAATACCCCTATACACATGCAAGGGTTGGCTTGCTTAGATCATCTCGCAGGATCAGGGTCTTAGCTTGTGACCATGAACTTCTAAAGGTTTGTACACAGAGCTCAGAGTTGCTACTGAACACCTGGGTCCCTCGATTATTTCAGGCCGTTTTATAACAACCGAGCTATGTTGACCCTATGAGCTGGGGATGTGACATAGCCTATGAAAAAAGGGGGACCAGATTTGGGATTCACCACATCTCAGCTGATTTTTGGACCCAATTCTGACCCCACACAGGTTTCACATCACTGGTTACTCCTGATTTACACTGGTGAAGGTTTTTTTTTTATTTTTTATATCACATTAGTGCCTAGGAGTCTCAGCCAAGACCAGGGCCCCATTGTGCTAGGTACTGTACAAAGACATAGTGAAAGACATTCCCTACTCTGAAAATGCTCCAGTTTAAGACTTAGAGAAACAGGGACTTGCTCCAAGTCACACAAAAGATCAGAGGCAGGAACAGAACCCTGGTCTCGTGAGTCTTGTTGCAGAGTCCTAGCCACTGGGCCACTGTCTGGCTAAATAAAATTAGAAATGAGCCTTGCAATTTTATGCACCCTTCTGTTACGTCAAGTGGCAACACACACTATGGCCACGTTGTGAGATGTGGTAAAGCTGCCACATGAAGCGTTCAGATCAAGCAGCTGTTCTCCTCTAGCATCTTGTCTACTCTGAGAGGGGTTTTTGTGTGATCTGCCATCAGCTCAGACCCTTGGATTGCTCCCTACATACACATCCATGTCAAGTCTGAGTGAAATGTCTTAAAATAACGGCAGAGCCTTCACAGGAACTCATTTGCATGCAAGTAATTTGAATAAATAATTGACATCAGGCAGCAATGCACATGCACTCTTGACTATGGCAGTGACTGCCTACAGAGCAAAGTAGGGGTCAGTGACACCTTATTTTGGGGGGCTTTTTATTTCACCATTTTAATAAGCAGCCAAATGTGACATGCTATTGTTGGGAAAAACAAGTCATAACTTGATGTCTACACCTGAGCCATGACAAATTGTACAACAGTATGTCATGTTGACACTGACTGACAAATGCCTTTGGGAGACTGACAAAAATCACAGCTGTGCTTGTATCCTCTGATTAGTAGCAGCAAGCTGTGCATCACTGGTAAAGTTGGTTAAGGCTGCCATGGTCTTATGATTAGATCACGAACTAGGAGGAAGTTCTGAATGTGAGAGAGTCTCCAAAAGAAATTCAGAGTCTGCAAAGCAAAGGAAAATCACCAACTTCACAGCAAAAGAACGACGTAACTTAAGAGCCTTCTTCAACCCTATGCAGAGGGCCCAAACAAAGCCTTTTTATCACTTAAGTCCCAATCAAGCCTAGATTGGTAGATTTTATGGCAAGAAGGGACAATTATGATCTTCTAACCTGACCTCCTGCGTGGACACGAGAACTGTACACAGTATCACAATAATGATCTCACTATTGCCATGTATGAAGGTAACACCATCTCCTACTTCTATTTCATATTCCCCTGTTTATACATCCAAAAATCACATTCATCCTCTTCGCTACAGCATCACATGGGGAGTTCGTGTTCAGTTGGCTATCTGCCATGACCCTTCAGTCCTTTACATGACACTGCCTGTCTCTCATCTTGTCAATGTGACCTACATTCTTTGTTACTAGATGTGTGACTTTAATTTGACTGTATTCAAACACATCTTTTTCAGATGAGCCCACCTTACCAAGAGATCCAGGTTGGCCTGTATAACTGACCTGTCCTTATTGTTATTTATCACTCCACCAATTTGTGTCATCTGTAAATTTTACCAGTAATGATTTTATACCTCCAGATCACTGATCAACATCTTGAATAGCACTGGGCTGAGAACACAGCCTTATAGGACCCCCTCTAGAAATACGCCCATTGACGATGCACCATTTACAATTACTTTTTGTACTATATCAGTTAACCAGTTTTTAATCCATTTAATATGAGCTTCTTTGACAGTGCTCATGTTTTGATCAGATGCTAAAAGGTGGCTTAGCGCAGAAGGAGCTATATGTAGTTTTCTGATGACCAGTCATCAGGTTCGCTAACATTTCTCTGTGTCGGGACTAGGGGTAATAGGCCTTTTGGAAGAGGAATGTGAAAAAAGACATGGTGGAAATTGGGCCGACTAGGAGAGGCAGGGAAATTCCAGGTTTATTTAGGTCACTTAAAGTTTTTCTTCCTCCTCCTTACAGTGCAGAAGACTCCTCCCTTTATTATTCTCTACATTCTACCCTCAGTGCATCACATTTTGGCCACCAGCCCGTTCGGCCAAATAGGACTGGACAGACCTCTCTCTGGAACATGGCACTATGGAACACATTTGCAGCACAGTAGCTGAACGGCGCATCAGACTGGCTCACGTGTGTGTCGTAAGCTCGAATGCTGCTACCGCTGAAGGAGATTTTCCCTTAGCTCAGCTACCAGCAGCCCTTGTTTGCAGAGGAGAAGGATCTGAATTCTCACCCCTACGATGACCATGAAGTCCTGCCATGTCTGTTTAAGAAAAAGTACTGTGGGCGGGGAGGGGGGGGGAGAATGAGGTGGGGGCTTGTGGCTACTACTTGTTTGGTGTCCTCCTCAGAGAAACAACAGCCCATGAAGATAGAATAGAAACAATCTCACTTGCAGCAGGGAACCTACCAAAAAGGTCTCAACACACCAACAGGAAGGTCCCTAGTGACTTGCGGGCTCTCCCAAAGAGGGTGTAAGTAGTAACCAGCACAGACAGGTAGTAACATGCAGACTGGCCACCCTGTGGTTAACACGCAATCTGCAGGGAGTCCTTCAATGCCCAGCCCTTCCCCGCTCACTGCTGGGGAAGGAGGTGCAGGGCTGCATTGCTCTCCTCAAGGGCTCTGTTTTCACGGTGAATGGTTCAAGGATTCAAGACAGGAGTTAGGAGGGAGGGTGTGATGAGTCCATAGAACTTCAAAGGTTTTTTCCTCTTCCAGATGTGTTCAATTTTATATTACGTGTCTGGCACCAGCAGGCGGGCCAGGAAGGACAGGTTTTCAGCAACTGAAAAAGGACAGCGAGGATTATTTATCTGCCTTGCAGTTGCGAGGTGGGGCCTCAGTCAGGGATCGCAGCCCCAGTGTGCTGGGGGCTGCACGAACAAGAAATAAAAAGACAGTTCCTCTCCCCAAAAGGATTTTGTGAGAAAACACAACAGGTGGGTGTCACAGACCAGAGGCTGGGGAGGGCGAGGGAGCAGTGAAATGAGCAAGCGTTGCACACCAAACCAGCATTTTTAAGGCAATTTCTCCGTCTGTCTTAGAATTAAGCTCACCCTAGGCTGTTGAGCTGGGGCACATTAAAAGCCATTAGAAAGAGAAAAAGAGAAAGCTGGGTTTGCCTGCCGGCTTTTTTCAAAGCTCACTCAGCTTTGATTAGGACTGAAAATCGAGTCAACGTGACACAAGTGCGTGAATAAATGCTGCAGCCTCAACAAGTACGCACACCCACCCGCACCCGCACACCCACCATGCGACTGAAGAACTCCTTTACACAGCAAGAGTTTCCTTTGAGTTCCTTTATAGCCCCCTCCTGATTGTATTCGTTACTCAGACTAGCATTATTAGCTTTTATCAGGCTTCCGAAATTTATCCTGATTCTAGAAGAACTCAAACCCCTTTGAAGTAGAGATTTGCTCTATCTACTGAGCGGTGTCTAATTTTCCCAGTGGAACCAAGTGGATTAATAGCACTCAAGTGTATACAGTTTAATCAAGCCTTGCGTTGCCTAGGAGTCCATGTGGAGGCCACAGGGTCACCGACTAAGGAATAATCTCCTCAGGAAAGAGAAGTGCCTACCTACAGCGGCTGTCTGCTTTATCAATCCCTTTCCTGAGGCATCAGGGCTTTTGTAGTGAAACACTGGCAGCCTTTGCCGCATCAGCTCCATTTAATGACACAGAGAAAGAGATCACTTCTCTGGGAATTCTGCTCAATAAACCTTATTCTGCCCATCAGCAGCCTCCAGTCAGGTGTGTACTGACAGCAGCAAGTGTGAAGGGAGTGCAGTGGGCATGGGGAATGGAAGCAGAGAGATCATTACCATATTTGACAGGCTACATGAAGCAATTCATGAGCTTCCCAGAGTTCTCATTGCTAAGGACGTTCTGATTGTTCAATTATGATTTTCTTTCCTCCTCTCCAGCTCCCCCTCACCCCACCATGTCCCTACCTTATTTTAGGCTAAAATCACAACTATTTCACATTTAATTGTTTAAGCAATAGGAGAGGCAATTCTTATACCTCCTCCAGCATATCAATTAACGTGTACCACATTTCCTGCACATCATCTCCTGCAAGTGCTGTGCTTAAACGGTCTCTACTCAAGGGGTAAAAAACAATTAGAAATGACATTTTTTAAATGCTAGTTTCTTTTTTTTTTTTTTTGCCCTAATTTCAGGGGAGACATGTCAGGCACATATCTGGGTGGTTTGGCAGCCAACACGAACATGAATCAGGCAGCTCATAGGGTAGAGGCAGCTGTGAAGAATCAGATCTGTTACTGGAACCAAGCATATGTCCAAATATGACTAATCACGTCAACACAAACACTAAGGCCCCGATCTTGCAAATGAAAGCATGTGGGTGGGGGGATTGCTT
This sequence comes from Lepidochelys kempii, assembly GCF_965140285.1. Taxonomy (NCBI): domain Eukaryota; kingdom Metazoa; phylum Chordata; order Testudines; family Cheloniidae; genus Lepidochelys; species Lepidochelys kempii. The sequence goes on along the minus strand of NC_136389.1, from coordinate 82,488,601 downwards.
CGCCCCCATTGCCAGTCTTACTGAAATCAATGGGGCCATATGCAGGCCAAGGGGTTCACCAGCACACTGTAAATGGCAGGATCAGGGCCATAACTATAAAAGAACCAGGCTAGTAAGTGACTGACAGAGACACTTACAGCACCACTGAGATACTTGTGTACAAGGAACACCAGGCCAGATTCTCAGCTGGTCATTAGAGCTATTCTCATATACACCAGCTGAGCAACAAGGAACGAATCTAGTCTTCTGGAGCCCATGAAATCTAAATCACATGTAAATACAAAAGTAGAGCGAGATCTTGATTTAAAATATGTCCCGCACTAGCAAGGTGTGCATGTGGTGTGTATGTTTCATGAACACAACTAGACTAGACATGTATCCCACAATTCGCCGAGGTTTGTTTTCACAAACTACTCTGTGGTAAGCCAGATGGCCTGTCTAGGGATGGCTCATGCCCATGGGTACCGGTCGTTTTTGTTTTTGATGAGCTATGCACATGTGAAACCCTAACATCTGGAGCCACCATGTGGTGCTTACAGTAGGCCAGCCCATGTAACCAATCGCAAGGCCCCTTGCATCCAAAGCTTCTAAACAGCGATGAACTAAACAAGATAAATTATTCATGACTGAGTTATTTGTGGTGCAAAGGGTCCATCAGTGACTTTGATTAAAAATCCAATGAGTAATGAATATGCAAAAGCAAGTGACTGCTTGGAGGAACAGAATTGTCAAATTGTCCATACTTCATCCAGATAAAGAAAAATCTCAAGAGGTCCTGAAATTGAAAAACTTACCATCAAATCACAGCATTATCTTAATTTTTAAATCCCTCTGCCAGGCGGATACCTCACATGCATCTGAATAGGAAAATACTGGTACCCTAAATCTGAAGTAAGGACAGTGAGGAGAGAGGAACACACACAAGAGGAAATGTGATTTTAATTCACATTGTGACTCCACAGCCATTTAATTATTTTAATTAGGCTTAATTAGTGGTAAATTTACAATGATATGCTTGATACCTGGCATTAAATCTTTCATGCATAAATGTTTTGTTAAAATGAGAAAAAAAGGCAAGTGGCATTTTGCCAGCAATTAGTGCTGAATGTTCTAATGAAAGATTACTGTTCTGCCATGATTCATTATGACAGGCATTGCAGGAAAATGGTTTCTGTTATACTGGGTAGTGAATAACTCAGTCACTGTTACCTGCCTCCTTGTCATTTTAATACACGTCCATTTTTATCAAGGAGCAGCTAATTGTAGTACTGGATCTGGTGGTAAGTTTGCTCTGGGGTTCGTTCGTGTGGGATGTCACAGCACTGATGCCTGATACTGAGATTTTCTCTAGTGATGCTTTTCTCCTACCGCCTATTTCACAGACCAAGGCTCTGTGAGAGCCACAAGGGCAGGGATTTTTAATATTTATTATTTATATCATGGTAGCGCCTAGACAGACAAACCGAGATCAGGGACTCCCCATGCTAGGCACTGCACAAACTCCGAATAAGAGACAGGCTGGGCGCTAAACAGACAAAGCAGACAAGGGGTGGGACGAAGGAAGTGCTATCATCTTCTTAATTTTAGATAATGAATGAAGTTCTTTCTACCTGATTCCGCAGGAGGTTTAATCCGCTGCTGCAGGAATGCAGCAAATGTTCTGAACTCAAAGTGTTGCTCCAGCACAAAGTTAAGTTTCTCCAGTATATGGTCATGGGGGGATAAATGAGGAAGTTAGTCAGGGTCTAATCTAAACGCAGATATAAAAAGAAATGTGAATACCTGACCTCCTGGGACAAGCTTCCTACCAATGGGTAGGAAAGCTGAGAGGCCATGGGGGTCTAGTGAACAGGGCACTGCTCTGGTTCTATTCCTAGCAGTGTGACCTGGGACAAGTCATTTCTTCTTCCACCTATTGTTTTTCTGCTCTGTTTAGCTGTACATTCTCTGGGGCACGCTCCACCAGCCTCACTATCTGTTTGTGCCTTGTCTGCTTGTCTTACGCATCAGGACTTACACCTGCAACTTTAACAGCAACACTAGACCCTCTGTTTTGGCCAGCCTCCTGCCCTCCAACGGTCTTTGAAAATCTTTTTGCTGCCTTTCCATTTCAATGACCATTCCTGTGGCTGCCCAGTGTAATGCTGCCCCCCCTCCCACTGAGGTTACCCCCCTCACATGCTCATCATTGCTGAGTTCCCCACTGTCCTGTCGCAGTTTGGGGGCAAGGGGGGCACGTGGAGGGGAGAGGTTCTGTGGCTCTGGAACAAAAGAGACCAAACAGCTAGCAGCCACCTAACATTTACATCTCCCACATCTTCATGATCCTAATTAAACCAGCCACTGTGTTTACAAGACAGGTTATAAATCAATCATTTCATAACTAGCGACTGCCTCGTATTTGGTCTCTGAAGTGCCCAGCATACTGCCCACGCTGTATAAATCATAAACAACAACTAAGGAAATACCCGGACAGCTTAATCACTGGATGTGCTATAAACCGAACTGTTGCCTTCTTTCCCAAGGCCATTACTGCCTTTGTCAAGCAGTTCTCAAGTCTGTGCTCACAAACAGTCCATGGGATCTGATCCTGCTATTTTTAATCTGCCTTCCCCGCTCCCGCCCCCCGCAATGGGAGAATTCTCTGTACTGAAGTTTCAATTAATTTCTCTCTCTCTGTCACATCACAGATTTTTCTGACAACTCATTTCAAAACTGCCAGTCTTCTCACACCTTCTGCTCTCTTAGACACAATGTCTGCTCTACAAACTAAGCCTGCATACCACACTCCCTAGCTACTTATGCAGCCTTCTTCATAATCAGCACTTGACCTTCCATCAACTTGCCTCTCTAGCTACTATCAACTTGTTGTAATATCTTCATCAGAACTGCTATTGCCAGATACTAAAAACCATGAACTCAGTTTAACTATTGAACTTGATTTAGCTATTTCCTAGCCAAGATTTAATTTAATGTTCTCTAATGCAGTTTAGCATACAAATCACTGCTGTATATAGACAAATACTAGGCTTCGTTTCCTGCCTTATGCTTTCATCATCTCTAATTTTTCCTGCCCCTTTTTCCTTCACTCATTTGCACCAATCAGCTTCTTGACATTGTCTCATATTCAGTCCACTTGCCATACAACAATGGCGTTAGCACTGATCCTTAAGGTAAACCAATAATGACAGCTAAACCGCATGTCAGTCTTCAACAAGCTCTCATTTTCATTGAGATCTCTGTCCATTACAGTTACCAACTGGCTCAGTTCAGGAGAAGCTTCCTACCTGCTTATCTTCAGACCATCATAGCAACAGATGAACTTTATAAATCCCCTGGACAAGAAGAGCGGACAACTTCGGGGAATGGAAGGGGCTAGAGAGCTTTTCCTCTCTGGATTGCAGGTTCAGACCTAGACCAGCTTGGAAGCTATTGAAAGTTGTTAATGTGATGATTGTTTGGTGGCCTACATGAAATTGGATGGCAGCATTCACAGTTCAATTCAAGTGGACACGCTGCAAAAAGCACCACCACAACCGACACCCTAATCATCAGTCTCAGGAGAGACTCAGAGGCTCAAAGACCAATGGAGACAACTCTGAGCTCTCAATTCAAATATTGGTTCCTCTAGATCGAGGTTTGGGTGGAGAGCTGAGACAGGCTCTGCCATTGCTTGGGCTATAGCTATTTCACTGATGAATCCAAGACCTTTGCTTTCCTGCAGTTTCAATTTGGCACCTTTCAGAAGAAATAAATTCAACCTAAAAACAAAACCCTCTCACACAATCACCAGCTGCCCCTCTAGTTTTGTGCTGCATAAAGAACGGATTGCTTCACTTTGATACCATCTCTATTTATAGTCATGTTCTTACAACTCTTTTTAAAAAACTGATCTAAGATATTAGGGAAAGTACAACTCCACAAGGACGTTTTATGAGCACAACCTGCACTTGAAAAAAAATTAAATGAAAATGAAAAATCCTACCTTATTTAATAATAACAGAGCACTACTGATTTAGAGTGGAACTTCCAAAAAGTGCCTAAGAAATTTAGGAGCACAAGTTCCAATGAAAATCCCATCCCTGTTTTCTATCAGTGCACAAGGGTCTACACAGGAGATATCATGAGTAATCAACATATTGGTCAAATTGGAAAGAAGTGAAGAATTTATAGAATCTAATGTAGCATCATCTCCGTTTTTATGCATTCCACTGGAGGAAATTCCCCAGCTGACATGACATGCACCCGAACTGTTTATTGAATAATTGACCGTATGTGATAGACCTTAGACTAGCATCAGTCTTAATAAGGATGTTGTGTCTAGAGCTGATCAGAAAATGGAATTTCTGTCCCATGGAAATTCCAACATTTTGGGAAAAAAATTGGTTTGAATTGACATGAAAATGTGAAATCTGACAATATTTTTTTGGAAGCGTAATTCTGACGTATTTCAATTTGGAAACGCAAATCTTATCAAAATGTTCTGGTCATGTCAAAACACCATATGTCATATAAAATATTAACTATAACATAATAATACATTTTTAAACCTGAGCGGTCAAAATAAGGGCTGGTCAAAATTTTCCGCTGAAAGTGGTTTTCAATGGAAAATTAAGGTTTCAGTGACACAATTTTTGTGTATGAAAAGTGTTTGCCTTTTGTGGGAAATTTCAGTATTTTGTCAAACCCCCCCAATGCCCGCAACCTGAAATATTTTGGCTTAAAACTGATCTTTTTAAAAACGTTGGTGTTTCAGTGAAAAGTTGACATTTTTAACGGAAAAGTTCAATGGCTTTTTTTTTTCTTGATTCTTGGACCAGGTTTACCACTGTACTAGATTAAAGAAACTCTTCCCACCCCAAAAAATTGAAATGTGACTTTGTATCCCTTGATTCTTGGGATGGACTCAGATATAATATAAAAACTAGAGGAACTTTGGGAACTTCCAGAAGAAATCCTGTTGCTTTTAGGTCTGACACAGAATAAAGGCTGGTTTATACTAGACATGTGTTTGACATTCTGTCTTATCCCTATCAGCTTGGGTCATTACTGAGTAATAATGTTATGTTTATATACTAGCATACAATATTACACTAAGAGACATATTTTTAAAGGTATTTAGATGCCTAACTCCCACTGAATAAAAAGGGAATTGGGCGGTTACATACCTTTAAAATCAGGGCCTAAATGCATTATACCCAGGGGTCATTGTATGAAAAAAAAATTAAAAGCGGTAATACAGAAAGATTAAATTTCTTTTGGCAGCAAATAGCTGCTATGGATCTCAACAGAGACATCCCACTCAGAAATGTGGAAGCAGATCCGAGCAGTGTGAATACAGGCACATCAAGCTGTTTGCAAACCGTGTCAATGTGCCAGGACAGGTGACAGTTTAGGAAGATCTCCGAGAATCAGCATCAGAAGTACGCAGGTTAAAAATCTGGAAGGTTCTGCCTGTTGAAATCAAATGATTAACAGAGTTATCACCTCTCCTTACTCTCAGACCAGCAGGTGGGATTGCATGAGTTCAGAGAAGCCATTTTGCTGCCAGAAAATTTGCTGCTGACCTTTGAGAATGGGGAGATTCCCGGGCTATCGCTTTTCATCTCCATTATAATCCATGTGATCTGGAGATAGGGTAGAAGGCTGAAATACAGACAGCCCTTTGCTGAATGGCTAGATAACTCAGCAGCCTGGACATGGAACACACAGCCTTTTACCGCCAGTTGGTTGGTTTCAATCCAGCCCAGTTTGGCAGTGACCAAAAGTTATCAGCTGCTAGGTATAAATGGATGACTCCGCTCTTCAAGGCTACCAACAGTGTAAATATCAGAAATACCTGTGTCAGAATTTGCTTCCAGAAGCCAAATCTGACATTAGACATCATTTGATGTCCCTCCTTTTCAAAAATCTTCACATTAGGGTAGCTGTTAAATCTATACTGGGTGCTGACTGTAAATATGTCTTGACCCTCCTCAACTGCCATCCCCAACTCTTTTTTGTTTCCGCAGGGTCATCTTCAAAGACACATCTCCAGCCTCAAAAACTGAAAATTTCCACTAAGTGGCAAAAGTGTTTTCTGGGCATCTTTAGGCCTCTTAGTTTCCCAGTCAGTAAAAGAGGGATGATACTGCTGACCTACCTCTTGAGGAGAGGGGCAATGAGCATTTAGGCTGTAATCCAGCATTGTCAAAAGTGCCTAGAATTTTGGATCTCCAACCTAAGAGAGCAGCCTAGGAGGTGCCGCATTCAGCTGGAGCTGGGATCCTGGATGCCTCCAGCTGGGAACCTAGAATTTGAGGCAACCAATATAAATGGGCCCCCTTGAAAATGCTGGCTTTAATGCATGCAGTATTGCACTCTGAACAGACAAATACTATAGATGTAGGGCTGTGCAGAAAATACCAGGGCTTTTATTGGGGGGGAGGGGATTGGGGGGGAAGAAATGCCTTTAAAATTTTTTTTTTCAAAATTTCCCACAAAAACGTATTTATGCTTTTTTCAATTATAAAACAAAACCAAAATAAAGTAAAGCAAAATACATGTTCTGAAAATTGTTTGCATTCAAAAAAATGTGGTTCTTGGTGAAAATTTTTCAGGTTTTTCAAAAACAAAAACAAAAATATTAACCAAAAGTTTCAGTTTTGGGTTTCTGGGTTTGTTTTCTTTTTTTCTGGTCAAACCCCAGAACATTTCAACCAAACAGAATTTTTTTATATGGGTTATAAAGCTGTTTTTTTAATAGAAAAAACAACCACCATTGAGCTAAAAACATTTTGATCAGCTCCAAATAGGAGTGCTAAGTGTTGCTGCTGTAGCAGAGAGGGAGAGAATGAATCGAGTCTTAGTCTAGTCCTGACATTTAAAAAAGGAGCTGAAGGTGAGTCAGTAATAATAATGCTGCCTAGCGTTTAAACAGCACTGCTCAACAGTAGAACTAAAAGCACTCTGCGAAGGAGTTAAGTGTCATTATCCCCTTTTCACAGAGAGGGAAACTGAGGCACAGAGCAGGGGCATGATTTGCTGAAGGTCCTCCAGCAGGCCAAGGGCAGAGCTGTGACTAGAGCCCAGGTTTATTTCTTAATAGTTCCCTCCTGTAGCATTACATTCTTATTTTATGAAACATGGGGGAAACGGCCCCCCAACCTTTTGTTTCTAATAATTGGAAGAGTATCCTCAGCTGGTGTAAACCGGATTTCAATGGGCCTACAGCCATATACACTGGCTGAGGATCTGGCCCATATATGCTTTAACTGGGGAAGACCATGTTTTCTTAAGTCCATATTCTTCTTACAGCATAACAAGATGACTAACATAAAACCATTACTATAATACACACAGCTCACAGATAAACTAAGTACATGTCCCTCTCAATATACAGACATTCCAATTGTAATGGGAGTAAGTGACTTGCATCAATGGGCGAATAGCCACCTGAGAGACTGAGGTATTGCATAGACAAGGGTAAGTCTGCTCTCCCCGGAAAGATGTTTTCATTAAGGTTTGTAAAGTCCCGTGAAGACATGGGGGAAGGACAGTCTGCTGGCTAAGGCACTAGCCTAGGACTTGGGACCGGGGGCTTACCTCCCTACTCTGTCACAGAGTTCCTGTGTGAGTGCAGGCAAGTCACTTAGTCACTCTGTGCCTCAGTTTACCACCTGTAAGATGGGAATACTAGTACTGTCCTGCCTCACCAGGGTGTTGTGAGGAGAAATCCACTAGAGACAGCGAAGAGCTCAATACTACAGTAATGTGGGCATATGAATACAATAGACTGACAGGAGTGTTATTATGCACATCAAAGTGCCAACCAGACTGAATGACTGAAGGTTGCCTTAGAAATTTTATAAGTAGCTTCTGAAAATCAGGGCTTGTAACACTAGCGTGGCTGGACACACCCTTGACTACAACTGAACATGACCCCCAGTGTGACGCTGTGGCCAAAAAAGCTAACACAATCCTGGGAGGCATAAACAGGGGAATCTTGAGTAGGAGTTGAGGGGTTATTTTACCTCGGTATTTGGCGCAACCGCTGTTGGAATACTGTGTCCAGTTCTGATGCCTATAGTTCAAGAAGGTTGTTGAAAAATTGGAGAGGGTTCAGAGAAGACTCATGAGAATGATTAAAGGATTAGAAAACACCTCTAGTGACAGATTCAAAGAGCTCCATCTATTTAGCTGAACAAAGAGAAGGTTAGCAGGTGACTTGTTTAAATAAGGAACATCATTTACTAATTGGCTGTTCGACCTAGCAGGGAAAGGTAGAACACCATCCAATGGCTGGAAATTGAAGCTAGACAAATTCAGACAGGAAATAAAGTGTGAATTTTTAACAGTGAGAGTAATTAATCATTGGAACAATTTGCCAAGGGTCATGGTGGATTCTCCATCACTGACAATTTGTAAATCAAGACGGGATGTTTCTTCTAAAAGCTCTGCCCTAGGAATTACTCTGGGGAAGTTCTCTGGCCTGTGTTACACAGGTCAGCCTAGATGATCACAACAGTCCCCTCTGGCTTTGGAATCTATGAATCTGTGAATCGCAAACCCCATCTCAAGGCCAGAATGTGTGCACAAATAGATGTGCATCCCAGCTGGAAGCTGCACCTGCACACACACACACACACACACACAAAAAGCTGCAGAGCAAATGCAGACTCACTGCATCTGTGTGTGCAATTTATCTTCATGAACAACCCTTGCATTTAAATTGTAAATTTGTCCTTCGGCGTGTGTAGCCACCTAATACTAAGTGTTACCATATAAAACGAGGAGTTGACATCTTGACCAATGGATGCACAAAAGAAAGCCAAATAGCATTATAAAAGATTGTAGAAATTAGTGTAAAACCTGGCACACTCACATTGCCATAGTTACCAATGAAGTCTGTGAATGCTGACCCCCTTGAAACCCTGATCCATGACCGTGGCCAGGAACTAGATGACTCTCTTGCCAGCACTGGTGAATATCAGACTTTGATTGCATGCATAAAGTGCGATTATTAAGAAATATAGGGAAAGCAGTTTGGGGGGCAATATTTCAGAGCTGTTTTCTAATTGCCTCCCAGCATGGGCGTGTGTGCGTCTGTGGTTTATTAGGAAAATGTGATTGTGTCGTTTTAATGGTATAACAGCAAGACCTCTGAGGGAATTAAATGTGCCGCTGATCGATACACACGCCTTTCACTCAGAATGAAGCGACTGAAAATCCTTTCACTCTTAAAGCTATTAAAGGTCACAAGCTGAATGTTTCAAGAAAGTCTCTGTCTCTATCATAGGGAACCACCAGCACTTAGGACCCACGTCAATCAACATATCTGAGAAGCTGTCAAACTCACAATGTGTGGGGAAATGTATTTTTGTTGGGCTACCACAAAGGAAAGCTGAGACAAGCTGAGAGGCTGCAGAGACATTGTAATTCACTTTACCTGTATGTGGTTGCCTAGCACTACAACTACATTTGAAATTTATGATGAATGAAGTTTTTGTTTTGAAGCTGATTGCATAGTATTCCCACATTAGCCTGTAGAAATAGGATAAGTCTTGTTACTGAGCAAATGGAATGGCAAAGCTCTTTAGGAAAACAATTTGATTTGCATCTTTGCTACCAGAATAGGGTATTTTGAATCTTGAAAATGCAAATGAAACACAAAGTACCGTGTACACCTGGCATGCCAATAAAGAGCCTGTGTATTGTGCATAACAACTGATCCATCAGGAAACTGTCAACTTGTTTCTGGGGCACATAAAATTAGGGCTCAGAGGGAAACTATTTTCCCATCCTGCAAAAATTTTCAAGGTATCAATTTTTTTCCACATCCTGAATTGGGACAGAAAGGCAAAATCTTGAAAATTTACACAAACCAATAAATGAAAAAAAAAATTCAGTTCAGGTCAGTTGAAATGTTTTGTTCTGATCATTTCATTTTGTTTCAGAATTTGACTGCCTCCTTTTTTAACCTTTTTGTATAAATTAAATTAAATTTTGAAACAAAATTTGTTTCAAACTGAAAAACCACAACATTTCACTTAGAAAGTGACAAGCTGGTCATGTACCATTTAGAAACTTTTTTCCAACATTTTTCAAGTTGAAAAATTAATCAGAATCAATCCTTTCTCATGAACAGTTTGAGTTTTAACACTTTGACGTTTGTTGTTGAAAAAACATTTTGTCGAACAAATCCCTCCCAGCGCTACATAAAACGTGAGTGACTGTCTCCTGGAAGAGAAATGGTGATATCATTGTTACCTTCGGTAGGTCATCTTGGGAAAAGATTACTTAAAAATGAACCTTAAAAAGGGATGTTTTGGGAGAGATCAGCAATACCATTAGGGGTGCATGGCAAGAAAAACGAAGCGTGTTCCAGGATTAAAAGCCAGCAAGTGTCAGGAAAGTTTGACAGAAGGTTCACCTCTGCATGGATGTGTCCAGCCTTTGATCTGGTCTGCTGTCGGCGAGGAAAGGCCCGGGAACGCAAGCGTGAGCGGTGCAGAGAGCAGTCTGCGTGGTCTGCGCTGCAGTCAGAGGTGTGGCTGCAGCCCGTGTAGAGATGCCTGTGCTAACTTGGCTCCAGCTGGCGCCAACAACAAAGAGCCACAGGTGGCAGCATGGGCTAAGCGCAGGAGTCGCTGGGTAGCCGGCAGGCCGGTACAGTCCGTGCCGCTGTGGCTTCACGGTTGTTACCTGAGTTGGCTAGATCAAAGCTAGCCCAGGTGTCTACACAGTCCCACCTCTGATGGCAGTACAGTCAGACCCAATAGCTTACACACTGGCTATGTGTGTAATGGGCACACGATGTTGCCATTTGGTGGCTGGTCCATGGCGGGAGGGGATCTACTGCTGCGGCCTGTGCACGGAGAGATGTTTATGTGCCAGCCCAGGTGCTGAAATATCTCTGCTCTCTAGATAAAGCTCAGCTCGAAAAGCGGTGATGTCAGGAGGACAATTTGCATCATCCAGCTGACCCAAAGGAATGACAGTGCAAAGGGAATACTGGGAAGAGGCTTGTAATATCTTCTTGTTTAGCACGCCTGTGGAGCCTGGGAAAACTTCCTTACTATTTACTCTAGCAGTGATCCATGGCTTGCCTGGAGAAACAAGCACAAGTGGAGATACATACCAAGGCCTGGAAGCAGAGGCACAAATGACAGCGGCCGAGCCATGTGCGTTGAGTGTCTCCTTATCACCACAAAGTCTGAGAGAGCTGAGACATGTTCATATCTGGAGGCTCGGTTTGAGGGCAGGGCAGAGGCTTGAGCTGGTTCTTGATTTGCTTGAAGCGGTTTGAAAATGACATAGCCTCGGTGCAGGGCATGAGGATACCAACAGCACGTGCGTGGGCCAAACGGACACTGCTAATGCAAATCTCCAATCAAGAGTGGAGCACCTATAGGGGAACACAGCTCGCAGAACTTCAGTTACTGCACAAGGTAAGAAACCTCTGTTTATTCACAGAATCACAAGTTATATATCGAAGAACAAAGAATGTAAGTCACATTTACAGGACACAATCCTACAACCTATGAGTGTGACTAACTTTGTTTGTTCCTACTCGTATAACCTTTCATTATTATTCATTAGCACGTACACATTGTCTGAAGTAGGTTGTAACTAGGTTGGGAATAGAGAGACAGATTCTGAGATGCACTACAAATGGCCTGCAGGGAATTTCCTGCTGGAGTAGATGTCATGGAGCTAGGCCCTGCACTAGCCACACCCAACCACCTCTTTGTTGCAGGGAGCATGTTGGGGGACAAAGGGACTCCCCAATGCCCATCCCGCCCTGCATCAAGCAAGAACTAGTTATCTCAGGAGATTGCTGGTAATTCCAGCTGCCAAAGAAGCTGGAAATACTAGAGAGTAGTATTTCAGCACCTCTGCTTCAACGGGAAGCAGGAGCTGTCAAAATGTGTGAAAATAAGAAAAAATGATGGTGGTGAGGGGGGAGTTTTAGCAGAAATTTTCTGGACCTGAAGAAAAAAAGATTGAAATTTTCAGTGAAAATTCAGATCTGTTCTTATTTTTAACCACATTGAATTGTCCGTCCCTGTTTTTCTCTCCTAATTTTCATGTGGGTCAATATGTAGGCAAGCAACTAATCTCTTATTGTGTTGCTAAAATATCTATAATAAAAATTAATTCCTTAAAAAAACCCTGTAACAACAAAGCCCACGATACAGGTGTCTAATGTTTCAATTACAAACCTGCTAAAAATCACAGGAAGATGAATTTTATTATTTGCTAACTACAGTCAAGTGCACCATGAGGATATTAACTGTCTGTATGGTCTATTGATCTTTGCGTCTCCTGCTACCACTGGAAACAATTAGAGGTCAATAAGCAACATGAGATGAAATTTACAGCTGTGATAAAACCATTTAGAAATCTCTCCTTGCCCTTTCACATCAGCAGTTCTGTCAACACTGAAATCAAATATTTTTTATGGAAAAGAAACTATATTTTTTTAAAAAACAATCTGCTCTATTAGATGGGTTGGGAATACAGCATGTGAACACAGAGTTCAGATTTGGCCAATATCAAATATTAAAACAAAATCTACCTTACCAATAATAAGACTTTGTGTTTCAGTAGCGCCATCAACCTAAGGATCTCATTAATGTATTGATCTTCCCAATGAGCCTGTGAAGTAGAAATAATTCTTCTTCTTCCCATTCTACAGATGTGGAAACTGAGGCACAGTTTCTGGGCCTGATTCTCTAAATGACACCTGCACAATAAACTCAATCGTGTACGCAGTTGGGAAACTGCATTTATGAATGGGCATTTAGCTGCATGCTTGTCATTTGCCTTCACAAATACTGTAATTGATTACATACACAAACTTATGCGGGGAGTTGTATATTCATCTGCATATGTGCTGTGTAGCCAGTCAGGCCCTAAGTGAAATGAGGTCATACAATATAGCATGGATTTCTCTTTCTTCATTGGGATAGCATGGATTTCTGCATTATTTGCTAACAATGGGACTCATCTGCAGGCGCACTATGACCGTGAGTTTGCCACTCTGCAGGTGCAAGGGCCATACAGCTGACATACCAGCATACCTGTGGATTCCCCCTGCATAATTAAGATGGGTTTATGGCTTGTGTGCATGCCCAGAGCAGTGCAAAGCAAAGGAGCTGTGAATCTGGCTCTTAATCTTTAACTGGACCTGTGGTTTAGTGCTGGACAGATACACGGATAGCCCTTCTCCCCTCCAGCCCTGACCCAGTCCACTTCCTTTCCACATGCAGACACCCAGCCCTACAGAGAAATTACTGCGGGGTCTGAAGCATGTACAGAAATACTCCAGCCGTGGCAACACCCCTGGCTGCACCCCGAGGCCGGATGCCCAGGGTTAGAGCTAAGAAATGGAATCTTATTTTGCTTACTGTGAGAGATGCTCAACTTGGGGAAAGCTACAGCTCTTAAGTAAGAAAGCTCATAAAGCCTATACACACATGACAGATTTACTAAAGATGCAATTCACCACAGTGCCATCAAGCAACTGTACATACAGCTCAATTTTGCTAGGAATCATTCATGGTACATTTAGTAAGGATCCAGGATGAATGGTTTCTAGCATTCTTTTGCTATTTATCTCCTATTTTCCTCGCTTTTTAACTCCTCCTCTTCTTGCTCAGCTTCATTTCACTCCCGTCCCCTGACCCACTGAACAGGCATTGCTAAACGGTAAACGGATCTCTCTGACGAGGCACCTGATGCCCTAAGCTACTTTGGAGTCACTCAGGTCGGACTGAGGGCATTCCAGCCCAGCCAGCAAACAGGGGGAGAGAGGAGTGGGATAGTCAGCGCTATTTTTAGTACTAATGCTGATCTATTTGACCCTTTTTAGATGGCAACTATGGGAAGGCCTGGCTCCCTCCTAAAAGGAAAAGCCATTTGCAAAGGCTGAGATTCTGGAGGGTGGGCTCAGAGGAGGGCTCTTTCTTTATTCTTAGAAGAGGAGATGGAGCCCAACATCTGAAAAAGGCAAATGTTTGCTTTGTTTGGGGCATCCACTCTTGTAGATCCTTCCATGAAGAGCCGCAGAATGCACTAGCTTGCTGCAGCAGGCAGCCTGAGATGCCCACGGTAACCAGTTTCCAGGAAAAAATATTCCAGCAACTATAGCCATCTCCTTCCCCCGGTCTGCAGTCACAGCCATGCCGTCCGAGACCATCCACCCCCTCCCTGAAACTGCACCCCCTGTATTTGCATTTTCTGGAAATTTTGCTATTCGACTCCACTGGGTGCTATACTTCTGTTAGTAAAACACCATAGTCACCCTGCCGGTTTCTTTGCCTGGCAGTGTCATCTCTTTGGAAGAACCAAAATGCCTTCAGACTTTGGAACCTGGGACTGCATGTTGCCACTTGAGCTCACCTCACCTGGAACAGCTTCCCACTTCTTGTCTGCCAAACTGCCATCTGTGGCTCCATCAACCCCTCCTCAGCAACCACCCCTTCCAACACCTATCGCCTTCACTATCTTCTTATGCTGTGCTGTTTCCCATCTACTGTACCTGCTAGCTCCTCAGTCCCGATCATCAATGGACTTTTTGATCCTAATGATCCATTCTGGCCTTAACATCAGGGAATCTATGCATTTGTAATGAGCTCTGGACATTGACAATGATCCATAGTAATAAATACCAACAAACCCTCTTTCTAAATTCGTCTGCTCCTTCACCTGAAATTGCTCTTTTGGTGTGTGTTGCATCAGTGTTATTTGCTGGGGAAATTGTGTCATCATAAGAAGAGAATTATAGGACTAAGTTGAAGGCTTCATTTCTCAGAAGTAGGATCCATTTTCCACGCAAAAGCTCTCATTGATAAACAAAGGGAAGAGAACTATAGGGAATTATATTTTATATATAACTAGAACTGCATCTGAACAGAAAATGTGCCAGAATTTGAAAGACATCAGCTGGTTATTGACTAATTAAATGATCTAGCTCATTTCTCACATCCAATATTTGACAACTGGACTTTAGTATTTGGTTCACGGCTACAGTTTAAACAATGTCAGAACAAGAGAGACATATATCTTATTTCTGGAGGCCAAAATGCTCAGAAGCACATTTCTGGAAGAACAGTTTCTGTGTCACATGGCAATACTGCTTAGGGATACTGACTGCTCTCTCTCTCCACATGGCTATCTTGACACATGCTGATGGAACAAGCTAGGTGGCCCAGCCTGGGAATAAAAAGGAATGAAATGTACCTGAATTGTATATAAAACTTCATGTGTTTTCGTCTGAAAGGTTCAGTACAATCCTCAGCCTCAAAATATTGGATTTTGAAATATTTCTTACATGAAGTTATTGTTCAAAAGAATAACATCTCCATCTCCTGACCCCTCACCCTCCTCAGGGGAAATACACATCCCAGTTTATTCAAGTTGTGCTTTAATGTTTAAAAAGTGGATTTAGTGTGTATGAAAGGTGCTGGATTTACAGCTCCGGAGACTCAAATCCTTGATATCCTAGGGCCAGGTTTAGTAATGCCAGCTACCCGTCCAACCAGACCATCCCGAAGTCTAAGCTCTAGGGATGGGAAAGGAGTTTAAGCTATTTCTATTCCATCCATGGCTTCTCTGATGAACCAACCAAACAAGATGGTACTAACTGTGGTGGTTTTTGCAGTTTGGATACCTTTCCAGCAGGAACACAACTGAGGCACTCGCTCATTAAAGGTATTCTGTTTTTAAATGAATTCTGGGCATGAATCCTAGCTAAATGATATTTGTGCCTTCTGATTTCACCCTTGTAATACCCTGAATTTTGACAGAGAGGAAGAGATGCATCTGTGCATATTTAAGTTCCAGTGGGAACAATTTTGTCAATAGCACTTTAACACCCAAGTGATTCTCATCACAGCTGGTACTAGGTGCTCTGGGAACTGCTATAAAAATAGGTTTATTAAATAAATTATCTAGCATTTGCATATACTGTGCATACAAACATACACTCAGATACTGAAATCCAAACACTCCAAGGGTCCAGTGCTAGACAGACAGTAACACTGAGAATAATAAATAGTGAAAGGACCCACTATCTTTCATTTACAACAGATGGCAAAGACGAGATGGAGTGAAAATGTAGCACTTCTTAATTAGATATGATCTAACTTTGGAATCCAATCTGATATTAATTTTGTGAACAAAATACTGTGTTTCCTTGGAACATGTGGGTAAACCAGATTTCCCCAAGGAGACTAAACTCCTCTATCTTGGTAGCATATGATAAGAAAAGACTGCTCTGTTCGATCCTTAATACATAATCTCTGAGGACCATCATCTGTATACAAACCTGGGTATGGATGTGTTTACATCCACTGCGGCTAATGGAGGAGGGAGATGCAGGTGAAATACTTCTATCGTCTACTGACTGACCCAGAAAGAGTACGGTATAAATATTATTGTCTGCTGCAGGTACAGCAGTGACCATGAAAAGGTCAGCATTTGATATTCAGGATGGCCCAGGTATTTCCTGTGCTGAGAATATTCCGTACCTAGTTACTGTGGGGGGAGCACTGCGAAGGTTAGCTTGTGAATGATGGCCACACGGTTCTGAAGCATGTTGTGATGATGCGAGTAAACTTACCGAAGCATTCCTGATGTAGGCATTGCTAATAGAGCTGAAAGGTGGACTCAACAGCACACTACACATACACAAGAGAGTAGAGAACATCTTTTGCTAAAACTCTGATAAAACCCCCAGTTTATTATATCCTGGGAGAGACAACCCCAAAATAACCAAGTTCTTCATTTGGAATACAAGGAGATGTGCCAGCCTGCTATGGCTCACGAGAGAAAACCCCACATGTATAACAGGAATAAACAAAATACGAAAATTATGAGACATAGAACAGATCACAGCTCAGTGGTTCTCAAACTTTTGCATTGGTGACCCCTTTCACACAGCAAACTTCAGAGTGTGCCCCCCCCTTTATAAATTGAAAACACTTTTTTTTATGTTCAACACTATTAGAAATGCTGGAGGCGAAGCAGGGTTTGGGAGTGGAGGCTGGCAGCTCATGATGCCCCACATAATATCCTCTTGACACCCTGAGGGGTCACGAATCCCAATTTGAGAACCTCTGAGTTAGACACTGTAGGTGGGCGTAAACGTCTCTCAGACAGGCCAGAGCACAGGCAGAATGTGCAGCATTGTCCCAGATCAGCCGTTACCAGGTACTGAGCCAACACTCAGGGACGCAGAGTTGTGTGTGCAAGTTTGCTGAGCAGGCGTCTTTGATGTGACATGCGCCAGGGTTGCTCCCTGCAAAGCTAGGCGAGAGCTTTTACACAGGCAGAACAAATAAGGAGTGATTAAAACAAATCTGCTAACTCTGATGAATAAACCTTAAGAGAAAATCATCAGTCAGGTCTCAAATCTAAGCAGCACAATTCAGAAACCTCTAAATTTAGCCTCTCAGTGGTTGGGTCCCGAAGGGAAATTCTACCCTAGTTACACCTCTGCAACCCTGTTGACGTCAGCTGGATTTCATGATTTAACTGAGAGTAAAAGTTCTTTCCCTCTGTTTCGAAGGGCCCACATTTCCAGTGTCTGACTTGGTACATCGCTACACAAGAGTAAACAAACAGAAAATAGAGACACTCTTTCACGGATATTGGAAATAAACTCTCCCAGCAACATATTTACAAGGGGCGGGAGGCTTGCTGTATGGCGGAGTGCTGAGGTCAGGTAGCGCCCAGGGGTGGCAGGTTTGTAGAAATTTTGGTGGTGCCCAGAACCCGCCCCCCCCCAAACTCCACCCCCCACCGGCCTAAGGCTCTGGGAGGGAGTTTGGGTGAGGGAGAGGGACTAGGGTGCAGGCTCTGGGAGGGAGTTTGGGTGCTGGGTGCAGGCTCCGGGCTGGGGCAGGGGGTGGGGGTGCAGGAGGGGATGAGGGGTGCAGGCTCTGGGACAGAGTTTGAGTGTAGGCTCTGGGCTGGGGCAAGGGGTGGGGGTGCAGGCTCTGGGAGGGAGTTTGGGTGGGGGAGGGGGTCTGGGGTGCAGGCTCTGGGCTGGGGGTGGGGGAGGGGGGAGGGGTGCAGGCTTTGGGAGGGAGTTTGGGGGTGGGAGGGGGTGCAGGGGTGAGGGCTGTGGGGCTGAGGATGAGAGGTTTGGGGTGCGGGGGGGGCTCAGGGTTGGGATAGAGGATTAGGGTGCGGGAGGATGAGGGCTCTGTCTGGGGCTGGGGTTGAGGGGGTTGGGGCGTTGGAGAGGCTCAGGGCTAGGGCGGAAGGGCAGGGTAAAGGCAGCCTGCCCTGCCTTTAGTAAATGGGGGCACTAGGACCCTGTGGCGGCAGTTGATGCAGGGAGCCAGCAGAGCAGAGTCAGCATGAGCTGGAGGCTCCAGGGCTGGGGGAGGTGAGCGGGGGCAGCAAGTGGGGTCTGGGGGACACTTGGGGGAGGTGCAGGGGGAGGGGCGGCAGGCGGGGCCGGGGGAGAGACCCAGCCCCAAACATAGGTGGAGCTGGGCCCTCGAGCCCTGAATATTGCTGGAGCCCGGGCACCCCGAGTGTATATAACTCGCCGCTCCTGGTCGCACCAGTTTAACTATGCTACGTTACAGTGAGACAGCTGCAGCCAGAGTTAGACCAACTGGCAAGGAGAAGGCTATCCTCCAGATGGAATATAGAGGTCCAAGAATATGTAAGGCATGCCACAAACACCGAGGGATCCTCAGAGCCAAGCCACACTTGGGCATGGGGCAGGTCTTCATAGTCACAGGAAAGAAACTGGCCTCCAGCCACGAGTAAAGAGAAGCCACGAAGGGAGAGAACTTGCGGCTTTGGTCCAGAAGGATGAATTATCAAGCAGAGGAAATGCTCTAAAAAGGACAGAGCATTTACTTTCTCAGCTACAAAACACGGGGACTGCCAAGGGGGTGTTGGCCTCTGCAAGCAAGATGCAATGCATTGTGGGTTGTCATCTGCACACAAATAATGTGGATAGATAACATCGGGGTTAAACCAACAACACTGAAATATTCAGAGTCAAGGCTGAAATGCAGCTGTTATCACAGCTGACCATCCCTGTTCACCTCACCAGGAAGGTGGTTTGTCAAAGGGCTCCTGGTATTTATCAAAACACTGGGAGACTGCCAGCATCTCAGTGCAGGACTGCTCCCTAATGCTCAATAGAGCACATCCACTTCCAGTCGTGAACGATCCATGCATTGTGCAGCATGGGCAGCCCAGACCACAGATCAAGGCCAGGCTCTCTGATAGGCGTAGGCGGAGCCCCACTGACATCAGCAGAACTGTAATTTAGGTGTATTCAGTTATTCATTTAATTTACAATTTATTTAAACTGCCAGGGAAGAGACGGTCTCTGACTCTGTGTTTTCCCAGGGCTTAGTGGGTGCTATCGTAATACTAACAAATATTACATAACCATAATAAGACTTCTGTGCATAGCAGCTTGCAGGACTGGGGCCAAAATGGTCCCCATCCAATGCCTGCCTCTGGCTCAGTGCAAACTAACAATACCAGAGAAAGCTATGCAATAGTTTGGTAAGGCCTGAAACATATTTCCACCCTTTCTCGCACACAGAGCCTGGCACCCAGGGCTAGTTTACACAGCCCACGCCAGCAAGACTCAGAGCCCATGTCGACAGACGCAAGCTGGCGGGGCTCGGGCTCTGGTGCTAAAAATAGCCGTGTAGACATGCAGTTCCCGCTGCGGCCGGGGCTCTGAAGCCTAGGGAGGGGGCGGTTTCAACTCCCAAGTTCCTGCCCGAGCTGCCCTGTCTACACAGCTAGCGCCGTAACGCAAGTCCCCGTCTGTCGAGCCAGGCTCCAAGGTTCGCTGCTGCAGACAGCCATGTGCTGTGTAGACATGCCCCGAGGAAGGTCTCCCAGACAAGGCAGCGCAGGCTGCTGTGAACGGCACAGGGCTGTGGCTGAAGGACTTGAACCAGCCTGGAGCTCTGCATCCCGGAGGGAATTCACCCCGTGGAGGAACATGCCCTGCTGCTACTGCCTGCCTCACAGGCTCTCCCATTCAGAGGGAGAACTGAGCTTGTGTATCTCTAGCTGCTCCTGCCACCCCCTCTATGGCCAGCACTGCGCACTTTTTGAGCTGAACGGACCCTGGTTGCTCCCCAGGAGAGGGGATGCTGCACCAATGCTGCACCTCACTTCTGGGGGACTTTGTGCCACCGGGGGGTCATTCACCAGAAACTAATACAGGGCCCAATCCAACGCCCACCAAAGTTAATGGGAGTCTTTCCATTAGCGTCTGTAGCGCTGGCTCAGACCAAGGCTGGGAGTGATGCTGGGTTAAAGAGCAGAGAGACTGAGGGAGTGCTTTGACACCCTTTGGAAAGCCATTTACTGGGTGCTCTCTTTGCATGCCTCTGTGTGAGCATCTAAAAAAGACCATTGACGTCAGTCAGAGGAAACAGTAATGTCTGAAGTATAATACACACTGGGAATTGGGCTGTGGCTACAAAAACAGAGCATCTAGAATGAGGTTTACTTGCACTGGACAGAACAGACCCTGATTTATACCGCTTCTTCCTTTCTTGTTTAATCTAAACCATAAAATGCCAAGTGAAAATTGTCCTCATTTTAGGTCAGTAATATAATTTCTTTACAAAAATCTGTACCGGTGATCCATCGAAGTGCTAACAGCCTGTGAGTATCTCATAGATCATCTGCTTTTTTCATTATTAAAGGACTGTGTGTGTATTTTGGAAGGCTGGATAGGAGAGAGCCATAACACATCTGCTTTTACCTTAAGGCTCCGGGGTGTTTAGAGTTGCTGTACCAGACAAGATGAAAGTTAACACAAAAATATTCTCATCTGGGTGTTCTACATTGTCGAGGGTATTATTTATTTCAGATTGTCCCATTTCTCTTTCTATTCTATTCTGTGCCAGCAAAAAGAAGAGAACTGTTTAGATATTTTGGAACGCTGTCATACAACAAAATATGTAGGCTAAGCGATAACTGAATAATTATTAATAATAATTAAAAAATTATTTAAATTACCTTAGTGCCTATGAACTCCCATCAGGGACCACTGTGCTAGGTGTTGTACCAACATAGAAGAAAACAGATGGTCCCATCCTGACCAAAAGAGTTGATCATTAAAATAAATTAAAGTAATCTAAGATAACTTAGTTCTGTACTGCGGTAACGAGCTGTTATCACAAAGCAGATAAAATCATTTGAATTGTGGAGATTCAAGTTCCAATCCTGATCAGCCACCAGTGAAAATTGCCTGTTGGTATCAATCCAGACTTTCATAGAAGTTTATCAACTTAACCAAACACTGAGTCTTCGTCCAGGAAAAGGCTCAATAATTGCACACAGGGCTGTGTAAGGATGCTTGGAGACACTTTTATGGTATATGTAATATGCATTCACAAAGCTACATGGTCTTTCATTTTCTGGACATACATCCTGAGAGAGCACAAGAGTTGAGGAGAAACATTTTAAAAATATGGAACATTATAACTATTGTACACTAACGTCATCCCAGAAATTCTGTGTAGATGTTAAGCCCCTTCAGTTGGTTTTAGCCAAATGTCACCATTTCAGTGGGGGAAACCCTTATTTGAGCAATAACTTCTTGCTAAATCTTTTCAATTTTGAAAATCAACTCACTGCCAGATTTCAATATGAGACTAACAATCCCCCCAGATATAATGGATGCTAGTTTCAGATACAGAGAATTTTTTCCCAGCTTTGCAGGCTAAATATTTTATCCATATGAGACAACCTGTTGAAGACTACATGTGTTTATAAGAATTGGAAAAGGAGAACTAAATGCAGAACGTGCATTCTCAGGAACCCAGAAGGAATGCAGAACCTGGGTGCAGTAGGATTTATAACTGATTGAATGTCAAACGTTCTAAATTTGGACATCAGAAGGGGCAGAATCAAACCTGACTCCCCTGTCCCCACACCTCCACCCAGACCCAACCTAATTATTATCTAGCCACATAGTTGAGGACAAACCTGAAACACCAGGAATTTTCCATCTTTCAGAACTTCTAGGTAGACAGGATGTTATTTAAAGAAAAAGAGAAATTAGCTATCAAGAGGGAATGTCAACCTGGAGGGCCAGGCATATGAAAGACACTGATTTGTTCCCATTTCTGAACTGGACTAGAGAGTTTAAAGGCGATTTAAGATGCACCAGCTCATTACTTATATTGGGAAGCATCTGGCTTCCGATTTGACTCTCCATATTTGCCATAGCCCTAATGGACCCCGGTAAGGCAGCAGTCGTTATCTCATCGTGACCATCAAATGCTGCATGCTGTCCCTGTTGCCATTTTACTCTGCTTGGGAACGTTTGTGGTTGACTGTTTGCTATTGTTTTAGGGACTACCAGAAGCTCCAGATACCTGATGCTCAGAGTGTCCAGTTATTGCCACTATGAGTAAATGTAGCTTGCAGAGCACAGTTATAATTGGATTCCCAATTTTTTACTAAAAAGAAAAGGAGGACTTGTGGCACCTTAGAGACTAACCAATTTATTAGAGCATAAGCTTTCGTGAGCTACAGCTCACTTCTTCAGATGCATATCGTGGAAACTGCAGCAGGCTTTATATATACACAGAGAATATGAAACAATACCTATTCCCACCCCACTGTCCTGCTGGTAATAGCTTATCTTACCAGCAGGACAGTGGGGTGGGAATAGGTATTGTTTCATATTCTCTGTGTATATATAAAGCCTGCTGCAGTTTCCACGATATGCATCTGAAGAAGTGAGCTGTAGCTCACGAAAGCTTATGCTCTAATAAATTGGTTAGTCTCTAAGGTGCCACAAGTCCTCCTTTTCTTTTTGCGAATACAGACTAACACGGCTGTTACTCTGAAACCTGTCAATTTTTTACTGTTGTTATTGTTCCTGTTTGGATCCACAGTGCTTCTATTTGACTGGTATAACAGGCACTCTGCGCATACGTCTCTGGGTGGGGTGTAGCCATTACAGCACTCGGGGGGAGGGGCGGGGTATTTTTCCTCTAATGGCATCAAGGTGGTATGTTTTCACTGACAATGAGCTCTAGCTTGTGCTATTTGTTTCCACAAGGGACTGCAGGCTACCTTTGCCTGAGGGAGTTCACAGCACACTAATGCCCTCTAGGATATGTTGCATTTCTAAATGGATTGGAATTCAGACAGCCTATTTCCTAGAGTCCCATACTAATAAGTCAGAACATGCAAAGTTAGGCCCTTACCCTGCTACGGGATCCGGGAGAGCGGACCCTTGTACTCATGCCAATTTGATTGCAGTGTCAGGACTGCAGAGCGGAATCAGGAAGAACAGGCTCCCCACATTCCCAATCTCAAGGGGAGAAGGGATTGTGATTTTCCATTATGCCACTCCTCCCAGAACTGGCTGTAGGGCCCTGGCTGGGAAGTCGGTGGACAAACCCTGATTCCAGAATCCTGAAAGTGTCAAGATTAATTCCAGCTTTCATTAAAAAGCTGGTCTCTCGCCCTTTCCATTGCAGATTAGTAAAAGCTGGTCAGGACAGGACACTTGTCTCTGATTTTCTTATTCCTGAAACTCAGTGCTTTCTCCAGTTCCCCTGCTTCTGCCTGGGGCTGGTCTTCCTGGCCTGTGAAACCCATGGCTGTGCTTCCCTCAGTATGTGTGTGGGCTACCCAGGACAGAGTTAGGGTTGCTACCTGCTCCCTTCCAGCTTGCAGACAACTGCTTGCCACTGAGCTGTTTGCATGGGCCCTGATTCAGCAATACACTTAAGAATATGCATCCACTCCATAACAGAAGAGATGCCTCAACAAGGACAGCAACCCCATAGTAAACCAGCAGACTATCCCATAAACTTGATTAATAAAGACCTAAAGAAGGTCAATATAATTAACGCAAATCAACATGGGTTTATGGAAAATAGATCCTGTCAGACTAACTGGATATATTTTCTCGATGAGATTACGAGTTTGGTTGATACAGGTAAGGTTGTTGATGTAATATACTTGGACTTCAGTAAGGCGTTTGACATGATACCACATGGCCATTTTGATTAAAAAATTTGAACAATATAAAATGAACACAGCACACATTAAATGGATTAAAAACTGGTTAACAAATAGATCTCAGAATGTAGCTGTAAATGGGAAATCATGAATGGGTCTGTTTCCAGTGGGATCCCTTAGGGATCAGGTCTTGGCCCTATGCTATTTAATATTTTTATCAATGATCAGGAAGAAAACATTAAATCATTGCTGATAAAATTTGCAGATGACACACAAATTGGGGGAGTGGTAAATAATGAAGAGGACAGGTCACTGATTCAGAGTGATATGGATCACTTGGCAAACTGGGTGCAAACAATATGTGTTTTAAGATGTCTACATGTAAATGTATACATCTAGGAACAAAGAATATAGGCCATACTTACAGGATGGGGGACACTATCCTGGGAAGCAGAGACTCTGAAAAAGATTTTGGGGTTGTAGTGAATAGTCAGCTGAAAATGAGCTCCTAGTCTGATGCTGTGGCCAAAAGAGCTACTACAATCCTGGGATACCTAAACAGGGGAATCTTGAGTAGGAGTAGAGAGAATATTTCACTTCTGTATTTGGCAGTGGTGTAACTGCGGCTGGAATCCTGTGTCCAGTTCTGGTGCCCACAGTTCAAGAAGGATGTTGCTAAATTGGAGAAGAGAAGAGCCAAGAGAATGATTAAAAGGATTAGAAAACCTACACTGAGGAGCAAAATCTATGTAGTGTAACAAAGTGATGGTTAAGGGGTGACTTGATTATAGTCTATAAGTATCTACATGGAGAACGAATATTTATTAATGGGCTCTTCAATCTAGGAGGGAAAAGTATAACATGATATAATGGCTGGAAGTTGAAGTTAGACAAATTCAGACTGGAAGTAAGGCGTACATTTTTAACACTGAGAGTAATTAACCGTTGGAACAATTTATCAAGGGTTGTGGTGGATTCTCCATCACTGACAATTTTTAAGTCAAGATTGGCTGTTTCTAAAAGCTCTGCTCTAGGAATTATTGTGGGGCAGTTCTCTGGCCTGTGTTATGCAGCAGGTCAGACTAGATGATCACAAGGGTCCCTTCTGGCTTTGGAATCTATAGATCTATAAATAAAGTCTTTCCAGCTGATGGCCTTCTTAGCGCAGAGCTATGATATATCCAGTTACAGGCCCCAGCAGGAGTGGATTGACACTCCACAGGGCCCAGATCCACCATATCTCTGCACCCATTACACACTCAACATTCATTTTCCGTCCTGCTAGAAGAGTCAGTGTCACATGATTGCCCCTCCTTCCCGTGGGTCACATGGAGCTGTCATCCTTGTACGCGAATGGATGGTGCATCTTCTCTACCTTAGTGTCTGCACTGGCAGCCATCAGTTATATGCAGCATCACCTGATCGTGGCCCACTCCCGTTTCAGGCCCTGGGTCCTAAGACCCTGCCATAATCCAACCCCGCTTCCCAGTCTCCATCATTTCTATGCACTTGATTTAAAGAAAGTGGATGCTTTTCTGAAACAGGAGGGCCTCTAGCTGTAAGGACACTGCAGGGCATTCTACTCACCCACCAAGGAGCTGGGGCCTCATAGCACCCAAGGGAGAATGGAGGGAAACCAGGACTGTACAGACTATTATTGCTATTATTGGTATGGGATTTTAGCTCTAGGTAAGTTTGCTCCTGGTCCTACAGACCCTGCAAGACCTGGGCCTGGTGTATTTCCATCACCAGGCAAGAGGGGATGTGGGAGAGAGGCTCCAGTTCATATGCAGCAAAAATCCTTGATAACAAAAACTGCTTTTTGGGACCGGTGAAACCTTGAGTGATGCTCCACCCCCGGCAACTCCTCAGGAGCCGCTCATGGGGAGAAGCCAAACTCCAGCAGCTTTGCCAGGGCTGCTAAACTCTCATCCCAGCTCTGCTTACATGCCCCTACAAGGTGCTGAGCAATCCCGTGGGGGTGCTGAGCCCCCTGCCATCCTACCAATTCAACAAGAGCAGAGGGCTCACAGCACCAGGCAGGTCTGGACCCTCTGGCAGGCACAGGGTTAACAATGTCCCAGTCAAAGGCTTTTGAAAAGATTATTTACAGCTCCTTCCTCCTCAAGGGTAAATTTGCAGTCACCTCATTAAGCACAGACACAAGCCTTTAAACAGGCTCAGGCAGGGATATTTACAGCCCTGTGTTGCTGAATTTGGGGTGGAGACCTAAATTCACAACATGAAAGCAAAACCTCCAAGTGCAGTTGCAAGCTGTCCTGCTGGCGTTCTGGTGAACAGCTGTGTCCCCCAGAAGAGATTCGCCCTCCACAGACGCGAGAGGTGGAGCTGCCCTCAGCCACCACTATGCGTTTGCAATGACACTGAGACCTATTAGCAGCCTTGCTGGGAGAAGCCCATTAGTTGAAAGGGAGGCAGGGCCATAAATACGAACACGCATCCTTCCTCTATGCCAGCGCTGCAATGCTATTTCCCCTCTTGGCCCATTCTGCATCGTTCTGTTCCTCGCACTATTTCCATTATTGATCCTTTTATTAGCTTTTCTGGCTGTATAAATCATAGGTAATATTTAAAGCGCTGCACAAGCCCTGTGGAGCAGCCTGCTGATTTTAATGGGGGCCCAACGAAATTAAGCATTAATGGTGGAAGGGGGCTAGGCAGCTCCTGATTAACATGATCTTTTGGGGGATAATTCCTAACAGTAATTGATGCCCACTTACCAGATGGAATAAACTGGCACTTTCTTTAATGGGTGCCGAAAATGAATATCCTTCCAACAGGATTTTATCCCAGGCACGTTTCCCATTACACTGGGCAAACATGCCAGCATGATGTATACATAAAACCTTTTATTGGCTTCATTTGGGGGCCCAACTGGGACTGATACTGAATGGATCTAAGCAAAATGAGTCCTCATTTCTCTGGGTGGAGTCTCATTCCACAACACAAAATACCACTTGCTTGCCAAATGTGCTCTACCATGGAATGGTTACACCCTGGCTTGAGGGGCTGAGCAAAGAAGAATTCCAGTGCCCCTCTGTCACCGACAATGGATCTTGGCTGTTTTCACCTTGGTTATATAGAATAGGAAAGACCGGTTGTGCACTGCTACATTTGCCAGCTATGAAATGCTAAATGATTTGGGAAGAGCAATCAAGTATCAATATGCAGCATTCTCTATCATTGCTGATAAGACCGTCCCATCCTGAGTCTTTCCCTTGGGGAAAACAAGGGTTTCCATTCAACAGCAGCACACAGCATGGGGATAAGTTTGATTTAATTTGGACAGATCATGGAAATAGCCAGTAACGACAGAATCAGGGCCTAGGTCTCTGTTTGCCCATTAAGTCCTTGTCAGGAATACCAAAGCCTGACCTTGATAGAGCACACATCCTATGGGTTATGGATCCCTGCAGAGCGGGATCAGTGAGCCAAAGAAAAAGAGAGAGTCCCGGGGGACTCATGGAACTACTGGAAAACAGGAGAGTGACTAAGAGTCTGATTCTTCTCCCACTTTCAGTGATGGGAATGGAGCCATATCGGTGTTAAGGGCAGGAGCACCAGGCCTGACAGGGGTGAGGTCGGGAAATTAGGTACCACTGGCAGAAGTACAGAGAGTGGGGGTGAGGGTTAGAAGAGGAGCTCTTTCTGGAGTGCTAGTCGAGACTCAGGCAGAAGCCTTAGCCACAATGTCAGGGCACGGGACTGCACCTGAATGCCATGGCAGATTGTTGACTGACTGGGTGAGAAAGCTCTGTGGGTGCCATTCAAGGCAACAATGTTCTTGGACAGCCCCCTCCAAAGCCCAGCTACTTTCACATGTCTCGGGGAAGCCACAGGCATATGCAAGTGTGCAGGAGGAGGTATATGTGCCTTGCCTTCTAGAGACTGGAGGAGGCCAATGCTATTATTAGTCTAGCCCAGAATGATCTGGGCATAGTTATAGATCTGGGCATAAAGTGAAAGTTTGTAAGGCTGTAAGAACATAAGAATGGCTGTACTGCATCAGACCAGTATCTAATCTTCTGACAGTAACTGGTGTCCAATACTTTAGAGGGAATGAACAGAACAGAGCAATGTATTGGGTGATCCATCCCCTGTCGTCCAGCCCCAGCTTCTAGCAGTTGGAGGTTTAGGGACACCCAGAGCACAGGGTTGAGTCTCTGACTGTCTTGGCTAATAGCCATTGATGGACCTATCCTCCATGAACTTATCTAGTTCTTTTTTGAGGCCAGTTATACTTTTGGCCTTCACAACATCCCCTGGCAGTGCATTCCACAAGTTGACTGTGCATTGTGTGAAAAAGCACTTCCTTATGTTTGTTTTAAAGCTGCTGTCTATTAATTTCATTGGTTCTTGTTTCAGAGTAACAGCCGTGTTAGTCTGTATTCGCAAAAAGAAAAGGAGTACTTGTGGCACCTTAGAGACTAACCAATTTATTTGAGCATGAGCTTTCGTGAGCTACAGCTCACTTCATCGGATGCATACCGTGGAAACTGCAGCAGACATTATATACACACAGAGAATATGAAACAATACCTCCTCCCACCCCACTGTCCTGCTGGTAATAGCTTATCTAAAGTGATCATCAAGTTGGGCCATTTCCAGCACAAATCCAGGTTTTCTCACCCTCAGCCCCCCCAACAAACTCACTCTCCTGCTGGTAATAGCCCATCCAAAGTGACCACTCTCTTCACAATGTGCATGGTAATCAAGGTGGGCCATTTTCAGCACAAATCCAGGCTTTCTCAGCCCCCCCCCCCTTTCCCGGGAACACACACACACACACACACACACACACACTCTCAGCAGGAGAGTGAGTTTGTGTGTGTATGGGGGTGGGGGGGGGTGAGAGAACCTGGATTTGTGCAGGAAATGGCCCACCTTGATTACCATACACATTGTGAAGAGAGTTGTCACTTTGGATGGGCTATTACCAGCAGGAGAGTGAGTTTGTGTGTGGGGGGGCGGAGGGTGAGAAAACCTGGATTTGTGCTGGAAATGGCCCAACTTGATGATCACTTTAGATAAGCTATTACCAGCAGGACAGTGGGGTGGGAGGAGGTATTGTTTCATGATCTCTGTGTGTATATAATGTCTGCTGCAGTTTCCACAGTATGCATCCGATGAAGTGAGCTGTAGCTCACAAAAGCTCATGCTCAAATAAATTGGTTAGTCTCTAAGGTGCCACAAGTACTCCTTTTCTTGTTGGTTCTTGTGTTATGCAAAGAGGTAAATAACATTTCCTGATTCACTTTCTCCACACCATTCATGACTTTATAGACCCCTACCACATCCTCCCTCAGTCATCTCTTTCCCAAGATTAACAGTCCCAGTTTTAAGAACAGGAGGACTTGTGGCACCTTAGAGACTAACCAATTTATTTGAGCATGAGCTTTCGTGGGTTAAAACCCACTTCATCGGATGCATGCAGTGGAAAATAGAGTAGGAAGATCTGTGTGTATATATATATACACAGAGAACATGAAACAATGGGTGTTACCATTCACACTGTAACGAGAGTGATCAGTTAAGGTGAGCTATTACCAGCAAGAGAGAGAAAACAAAACAAAACAAAAAAACCAACCTTTTGTCGTGATTATCACTACAAAAGGTTTTCTCTCTCTCTCTCTCTCTCATGCTGGTAATAGCTCAACTTAACTGATCACTCTTGTTATAGTGTATATGGTAACACCCATTGTTTCATGTTCTCTGTAAATATATATATCTTCCTACTGTAGTTTCCACTGCATGCATCCAATGAAGTGAGCTGTAGCTCACAAAAGCTTCTGCTCAAATAAATTTGTTAGTCTCTAAGGTGCCACAAGTCCTCCTGTTCTTTTTGCGGATACAGACTAACACGGCTGCTGCTCTGAGTCCCAGGTTTATCATCGCTCCTCAGATGGAAGCTGTCCCATATTGCTAATAATTTTTGTTACCCTTCTCTGTACTTCTTCCAATGCTAATATATCTTTTTTGAGATGGGGTGACCAGAACTGCATGCAGTATTCAAGGCGTGGGTGTACCATGTATGTATAGTTGTGATTATGTTTTCCAATGTGCATTACTTTGAATTTATCAGCACTGAATTTCATCTGCCATTTTATTTGAGCATGAGCTTTCGTGAGCTACAGCTCACTTCATCGGCTAACTAACACGGCTGTTACTCTGAAATCTGCCATTTTGTTGCCAAGTCATCCCGTTTTGTGAGATCCCTTTGTAACTCTTCACAGTCTGCTTTGGACTTAACTATCTTGAGTAATTTTGTATCATATGCAAAATTTTCCTCCTTTTTCCAGATCATTTATGAATATGTTGAACAGCTCTAGTCCCAATACATATTCTTGGGGGACCCTGCTATTTATCTCTCTCCACTGTGAAAACTGACCATTTATTCCTACCCTTTGTTTCCTATCTGTTAACAAGTCACTGATCAATGGATGAGAGGACCTTCCCTCTTGTTCCATGACTGTTTAGTTTGCTTAAGGGCCTTTGGTGAGGGTTCTTCAAAGACTTTCTGAAAGTCCAAGTATACTAGATCCACTGGATCGCTCTTGTCCACGTTTGCTGCCCCCTCAAAGAATTCTAGAAGATTGGTGAGGCATGGTTTCCCTTTACAGAAGCCGTGTTGATGCTTCCCCAACATAGCGTGTTCATCTGTCTGAACACATCATTCTGTTCTTTACTATAGTTTCAACTACTTTGGCAGGTACCGAAGTCAGGCTTACAGGCCTGTAATTGCCAGGACCGCCCCTGGAGCCTTTTAAAAACATCAGTGTCACCGTAGCTCTCCTTCAGTCACCTGGTGCAGAGGTTGTAACTGGCGGTGCAGGGCATGCTGAACTCCGTGGAGGGCTGCGCTGATGTCCTCATGCCTGGGTGCCCTCTCCATTTCCCAGGAACGATGATGGCAAATCTCTAGGATGCCGGTGTGTAAATAAAAACAGTTAATGCCTTACTCATCCATCAGGAGCACTGTGAATATTCAGCTCTAGGGATGGGGCTGGTCATCGTCCCATCTCAGCATGATCAAAATAACTATGCTTTATCACTTGACTTTGGGTCTCTGGGCCAGATCCCAGCCAGTTCTTTGCCATCAGCCACTCACAGAGAGGTGTGCTGTTCACATGCCATGGGCAGGAGGGAGCATACCCACACCATGCTGTGCTCTGGCAATCCTTTGCCAAGGCCATTGCCTGTGATGCAAGTAAGAATAGCCCTCAGGTTGCTCTGAATTGTGCCAGGGGCCAAACCGACCCCCATTTAGATTCAGAACCTGGAGGAAAAGGGGTGGAAAGGTGGCACAAAACCCAGCATAACTCCACCAATGGACCTGAAAATCAAGCCCTACTTGTTGCTTTAAGATGGGCTCTCTCCTTCCACCTTTCTTTGATGCGTTCTTTTCCCTAAGGTACGTGGAATGCTAATTGTTAGTTCATTATATAAGCAGGCAAATTTGCATCTCCATGTAAAATGATGCACTTCTCGAGTTCCTCTTAATTCTTGTGTTCGACCTTCATAGTCTAATCAAGTTAGTGTGGTTCTGAGCCCGAGCAAGCCCCAGCTCCCTGCACATACAGTAATTGAATAACAGCCTGAGAAGCGAGATCCTCAGATGCTTACATTGTCATGGAATCCATGAAACAAGATTAATCAGGGCAGAAGAAAAGAAAGTGAGAAATCAGAGACTATTTAGGGATGATCAGAGAAGGTGGGGAGAGATTTTTCATAGAATGCCAATAATATGCTCATTTGGGGATCCCCAAGCATTTTAAAACACTCAGGGATAGATTTTACTTCCCTTACTTAGGCCGAGTAAAACATTAGTCCATGAGTAGCCTCATGAGGCTGCACACAGAGTAAGGGGCTACTCATGGCAGGTATGGGGATCAGAAAATGACCTAAACTGATTAACCTTTGTATTGTCCTTGTTAGATCCTATCGGTCAGAATCATTACCTTCACTTGACAGGTGGGTGGACTGAGGCTCAGAAATTACTTGCAACTTGTCCAGACTCCCACAGCTAGTCAGTGGCAAGAATGGGAATAAAACCCAGGAGTTCTGACTGTCAGTGCCCTGCTCAAATCATTAGGACACACCACCTCAATTAACTGCATTACCAGAGCGGATTAGGGAGGGGCAGGGAAGGGGGAGGTGGGAAGGGCTATAAATCTCCTGAGGGGGAAAAAAGAAAATAATGCTTGGGCTGATTTGAAATGATCAGAGTACAGTTGGGTACCAGGAGTCCATCAATCTCGTTGCATTTGAAAGACTGAGGCATGCTGCCTGCACCCAGAAAGTACTCTTCCTTTTTAGTTAATGAAGCAGCCTTGATTTGTCTGTGGTCACCTCATCTACTGCAAAGACTCTCTGCTCCCCAAATCCAAAGACCATGCTCAGTAACGAGGTCCCCCACAGGCACACACAGCAGATCCACTATCTAGAGCCCTGTATTTCCTCAGGAGAATATTCTACTCCAAGTAAGGGCTCAATGACTCAGAAAAATCCCACTTTAGTGCTCAGTGAAAACACCTCCCAGGACCCACTTCGGGTTCTGTGAGCTCTGTCTGTCACCTCGGGGGTGCAAATGGATTTACAAAGCATGCTGTGGACAGCTTCCCAAAGCTGGACTTCCAGTCCTGACCCCCGATCTGAGCCAACACCCGCAGGAATCCAGGGAAAAGCTCCTACTGACTTAAAAGGACATAGAATTAGGCCCAGGATGCTTTTCCACCATCAAAAGGGACATACTGATCTATTACCCTGAGGTCACACACTTCTTATTTTTCATATTCATTATCGGAAAAAAATGATTCCTTGTTAAAAAGATGCTGTTCTGAAACACAGGTGAAACCGTGGTAAACAATAAAAGGGACTTTTTAAAAATAAACCAAAATTGTGACGATCCCATTTAAATGTGGTCTTTATGCTGTAACTAAAAGCCAGTTCTTTTCCTCTAACTGAGTGTGACAAGGGCATTCTGTCTTGAATCAAGCAGCATACTCTTTGCATGGCTACACAGCTGACAGCTAGATGGGGGCTAGACTTTATCTTTTACTCACCTAGAAAATTAACTCAATGGGCTGGATTCATTAGAGAGCAGGGCAGGTGGATCATTTTTATTCTTTGCAGTTTGCTGACTGAATTTGCCATTCCCTAGCCATTCTTCATCTACTTTCCCACATTTTGAATGAATAGCTGTAGATGTCAGTTTTTGCTGCTGATATTTTAGACAGCAGGCTTCTTTTGGGGAAGAAACCATCACCCTGTAGCTTTGAGAAAGGACCATTTCCCCAGCATGAAGCAGAGAGTAGGACTTAACACAAGAACTGGTTGATAAAATTAAGGCAATAGGTGAAGGTGGCTGGACTAGAGAGCAATGCCCTGTGTTCCATAATATGGGAAAACCAGCTATCACTTATCCTAATTCTGGGGTCTACTTCAGCCTGGCACACAGTAGAGAAGACCCAGGACTGTTCTAACTTGTCCTGGCTGAACAGACTGAGATGGCCAGAGCACAGCATGCTGGGAGCCATGTTCCCAGCTTGCATGATGCTGAATGAGGGGGCAGGAGAGATGGCACAGAGCTGGCTGTGTTGGCTTTACACCACCTGGGGATTCCCCTATACAAAGGGACCCCCTGCTAGTGGATTTCTCACTGCCCTTGACACATCAGAGTCTAGCTTCCAGCCCCTCGTTTTCTTTTATTTCATAAGAGCATAATGGCCAGACTGGGTCAGACCAATGGTCCATTTAGCCCAGTGTCCTGTCTTCCAACAGCGGCCAAGGCCAGGTGCCCTAGAGGGAGTGAACAGAACAGGAAATCATCCAGTGATCCACCGCGTCGCCCACTCCCAGCTTCTGGCAAACAGAGGGTAGGGACACCATCCCTGCCCATCCTGGCTAATAGCCATGGATGAACCTATCCTCCATAAATTTATCTAGTTCTTTTTTGAACCCTGTTTTAATCTTGGCCTTCACAACATCCCCTGGCAATGAGTTCAACAGGTTTACTGTGCAATGTGTGAAGAAATACTTCCTTTTGTTTGTTTTAAACCTGCTGCCTATTAATTTCATTTGGTGACCCCTAGTTCTTCTGTTATGAAAAGGAGTAAATAACACTTCCTTGTTTACTTTCTCCACACCAGTCATGATTTTATAGACCTTTATCATATGCCACCTTATTTGTCTCTTTTCCGAGCTGAAAAGTCCCAGTCTTATTAATCTCTCCTCACACGGAAGCCATTCCATACCCCTAATCATTTTTGTTGCCCTTTTCTGAACCTTTTCCAATTCCAATATATCTTTTTTGAGATGGAGTAGACACATCTGCACACAGTATTCAAGATGTAGGAGTACCATGGATTTATTTAGAGGCAATATGATATTTTCTGTCTTAGTATCTATCTCTTTCTTAATGATTCTCAATATTCTGTTTGCTTTTTTGACTGCGGCTGCACGTTGAGTGAATGTTTTCAGAGAACTATCCACAAGGACTCCAAGATCTCTTTCTTGAGTGGTAACAGCTAATTTAGGCCCCATCATTTTATATGTACAGTTGGGATTATGTTTTCCAGTGTGCATTACTTTGCATTTATCAACACTGAATTTCATCTGACATTTTGTGGCCCAGTCACCCCGTTTTGTGAGATCACTTTATAGCTCTTCCCAGTCTGCTTTGGACTTAACTATCTTGAATAGTTTTGTAACATCTGCAAATTTTGCCACCTCACTGTTTACCCCTTTTCCAGATCATCTATGAATATGCTGAATAGGACTTGGCCCAGTACAGACCCCTGGGACACCACTATTTACCTCTCTCAATTCTGAAAACTGATCATTTATTCCTACCCTTTGTTTCCTATCTTTTAACCAGTTACCAATCCACGAGAGAACCTTCCCGCTTATCCCATGACAGCTTACTTTGCTTAAGAGCCTTTGGTGAGCGAACTTGTCAAAGGCTTTCTGAAAATCTAAAAAGAAAAGGAGTACTTGTGGCACCTTAGAGACTAACCAATTTATTTGAGCATGAGCTTTCGTGAGCTACAGCTCACTTCTTCGAAAGCTCATGCTCAAATAAATTGGTTAGTCTCTAAGGTGCCACAAGTACTCCTTTTCTTTTTGCAAATACAGACTAACACGGCTGTTACTCTGAAACCTGAAAATCTAAGAACATTATACTCACAGGATCCCCCTTGTCCACATAGAATCATAGGACTGGAAGGGACCTTGAGAGGTCATCTAGTCCAGACCCCTGCATTCGTGGCAGGACTAATTATCTAGATCATCCCTGACAGGTGTTTGTCTAACCTGCCTTTAAAAATCTCCAATGATGGAGACTCCATGAACTCCCTAGGCAACTTATCCCAGTGCTTAACTACCCTGACGGTGAGGAATTTTTTCCTAATGTCCAACCTAAACCTCCCTTGCTGCAATTTAAGACCACTGCTTCTTGTCCTATCCTCAGAGGTTAAGAAAAACAATTTTTCTTCCTCCTCCTTGTAACAACCTTTTACACACTTGAAAACTGTTATCATGTCCCCTCTCAGTCTTCTCTTTTCCAGACTAAACAATCTCAGTTTTTTCAATCTTCCCTCATAGGTCATGTTTTCTAGACCTTACATCATTTTTGTTGCTCTTCTCTGGACTTTCTCCAATTTGTCCACATCTTTCCTGAAATGTGGTGCCCAGAACTGGACACAATACTCCAGCTGAGGTCTAATCAGCATGGAGTACAGCAGAAGAATTATTTCTCATGTCTTGCTCACAACACTCCTGCTAATACATCCCAGAATGATGTTTGCTTTTTTTGCAACAGCATTACACTGTTAACTCATATTTAGCTTGTGGTCCACTATGACCCCCAGAGCTCTTTCCGCAGTACTCCTTCCTAGGCAGTCATTTCCCATTTTGTCTATGTGCAACAGATTGTTCTTTCCTAAGTGGAGTACTTTGCATTTGTCCTTGTTGAATTTCATCCTATTTACTTCAGACCATTTCTCCTGTTTGTCCAGCATGCTTATTGACCCCCTCAAAGAATTCTAATAGATTGGTGAGGCATGGTTTCCCTTTACAAAAACCATGTTGACTCTTCCCCGACAAATTATGTTCATCTAGGTGTCGGACAATTTTGTTCTTTACTATTGTTTCAACCAGTTTGCCCGGTACTGAAGTCAGTCTTACTGGCCAGTAATTGCTAGGATTACCTCTGGAGTCCTTTTTAAAAATTGGCATCACATTAGCTACTCTCCAGTTATTTGGTACAGAAGCTGACTTAAATGATAGGTTACTATCATTTAATCACAGTTATTAGTTCTGCAATTTCACATTTGAGTTCCTTCAGAACTCTTGGGTGAATACCATCTGGTCCTGGTGACTGATTGTTTAATTTACCAATTTGTTCCAAAATCTCCTCTAATGACAATTCAATCTGGGACAGTTCCTCAGATTTGTCACTTAAGAAGAATGGCTCAGGTTTGGGAATTTCCCTCACATCCTCAGCCATGAAGACCGATACAAATAATTCATTTAGTTTCTCTGCAATGGCCTTATCATCCTTGAGTGCTCCTTTAACATCTTGATCATCCAGTGGCCCCACTCGTTGTTTAGCAGGCTTCCTGCTTCTGATGTACTTTATTTTATTTTATTTTTTTGCTATTACTTTTTGAGTCTTTAGCTAGCTGTTCTTCAAATTCCTTTTTGGCCTTTGTGACGGGGCACCTGCCCACACTGGACTCTCGGGGGTTAATAAGCCCTAGGGAGGCTGCACAGGAGGCAGCCAGTGACAGAAGGGCTTATAGGAGCAGCCAATCAGGGCCAGCAGGCCCATATAAGAAGAGCTGCAGTACAGAGCTGCTTCAGTCATGCCCTGGAGCTTGAGGAGGGAGGGGCACTGGCTGCCTTGCAGGTGGAGGGCAGCAAGCACCCCAGACAGAGCAGTGCTGCAGACAGAGACCCGGCGAGCTAAATGCAGCTCCTGGAGGGCTGCTGGGATCTGCAGGCTGAGACCCAGAGGCAAAGGGAAAGAGGGTGCTGGGGCCATGGGGAAGTGACCCAGGGAGATCTACAGAGGAGTCGGAGGGGGCACAGCAAGTGGTGGCCATCTACAGGCTCCCTGGGACCGGACCCAGAGTAGTGGGTGGGCCTGGGTCCCCCCTGCCCCCACTTGCCACTGAGGAAATGGCTGGACAGTGGACTGTGATACCGTCCCCCGGAAGGGGGGAGCACAGAGTGCGGCACTGCCAGAGGGCTGTGTCATGAAGAGGACACCCCGGTCCTGGGAGTGGCGTGCGTCCCTGGAGCAGAAGTGATGGTGGTGAGACATCACCAGAAGAGGGCGCACTGGCGTACAGAACTAATCTCCAGGACAGCCAGCAGGAGCCGACGCACTGTTGAGTTGAACCCCAGCACAGCCTTCCTAATTATGTTTTTACACTTGATTTGGCAGTGTTTTTGCTCCTTTCTATTTTCCTCACTAGGATTTAACTTCCACTTTTTAAAGGAGGCCTTTTTGCCTCACTGCTTCTTTTACTTTGTTGTTTAGCCCCGGTGGCACTTTTTTGATTCTCTTACTATGTTTTTTAATTTGAGGTATGCATTTAAGTTGCACCTCTATTATGGTGTCTTCAAAAAGTTTCCACACAGCATGCAGGGATTTCATTTTTGTCCTGACCCAAAACACAAGACAAATCTGCAGTAGGGTGAATCCACATGAATAAGTAACAACAGCTGCTTAAGATTCATTCAAAATCCACCCTGTTAACTGGAACACCTCTACAGACCCCACACATCCAGAATGACCGGGGCTAGGGTGACCAGATGTCCCGATTTTATAGGGACAGTCCCAATTTTGGGGGCTTTTTCTTATATAGGTACCTATCCCCCCCACACACACACACACACCCTGTCCTGATTTTTCACACTTGCTCTCTGGTCACCCTAATTGGGCACACTGCTGGCACAGGGACCCATTAGCTGAAGAAGGCTGCAGAGCTCCTGCTATTCTGCCATGTTTCTCACACAGAGGTTTCCTTCCAGGCTGTTCTCTACCGGTCTTGTATTGATTCATGTATCCGTGGCCGGGGATACGGGTACTGCTGGCAGATGGGCAGAGAAGTGACTCATCCGGTTCAATTCATTGCAGTAAGGTAGTAGTGTAAACTAAATCATGTAAAATGAGGCGGGGCTGATCATTTGGAACATTGTGGGAAGTTCTGGGGAGGAGATTATGCTGCAGAAAGGACATTGAAAAGGTGCATTTAAGGGGAAACAAAATAATTCAGACCTTGAAGGGCAAACAGGGAGGAAAGCACAGACACGCTAGCCTCTGTCATTTACATTCAAATTAGTTTTCTTAATTCTTCTCTAGCTAAGATAGACAGGGTTGAAAGGACCGGACTCCATACAGCTGCCAATCAGAAACCAAAGAGGTTCCGAGAATGGAAAGAAGGAGACTGTTTAGAATGTAAACTCCTTGGGGCAGGGGCTGCATTTTAATACTGTACAGCACCCTGCATAATGGAGCCTGATCCTGAGGGTGGCCTCCGGGAGCTACTTCAATGTATATAATAAATGGCCACCTTAAAAATAATTTCTTCAGCGTGAACCAAATTCTGCTCTCACTGGAGTCTGGGAGGTTGCAACAGTGAATAAAGAGGAGAAATGGCCCTTTTTTCTTTACACAAGAGGTAACTAACAAATTAAACTGATTACCAAAGACAAACAGAAAAATAACTGTATGCCATTTAATGCCAGAGATATTCAAGAAAGGATGAAACGCAAGCTCAGAAGATAAAACCCTTATGAGGATGGGAACAATCTGTAAAATGCTTACGTAAGGCAACTTGAGGAAAAAAATCTGGTCACCCTACATAGTTGTACTCTAGTGCTACAGATGTCAGATACACCCTCTATTGGGTCAGAGGTGCACGCACAACCAGCTACACAGATTGTGTGCGCAGCTGTCACATCTGTGGAAGCAAATTACCACTGCAAAAGAACCCAAGTTTTTGTGCAGGTCCAGTTCTGAGAATCCCTTCCGAAGGATGTGTGTTATTAGTCTTTAAACACTTTATAGGGCACCAGCCGAACAGCTACTAGGACTTACAAACTGTACCAATGCAAATTATGGAACACAAGTTAATCACAGGGGATAGTATTAAATCAAAACCACTATCGTTTCCAGAGGTTAGAGATAGGACTGGCCTACAAAATCAGATACAGATTTGCACTTTCCTCAATTCAGGGGTAGACTCCGGTGTTGGTCTGGCCCATCTCATTCATATGCTACCATACACACATGTGTGCACGCATCTTTCTAAATTGAGTGTTTTGTTTTCCAGGGCAGAAAAGAAAGGAAGTATTCAGAAAACATTTTTTTTCTTAATGTTGCTCTGAATACCTTACAACAGGAATCACCCCAGAGATCGTTTAGATGTGATTAGCTGATAATTTAAGCTTATAATTAAAAAATGATTTATTGACAAAAGCTTTAGCGGAAAGAGATGTTAGAGTTTCATGAACAATCTACAAAAGTACTCATTCGATCCCTTAGACTCAAGTATTATTTATAACAAGCCTTAATACCTGCAGGGGTGGGGTAAGAATAAAATCTTTGTAGCAACTAGCATTTCCCCATGGGGATAAATGCCTTCTCAATTAGTACTGAGACAGGATGGTAGCTCAGCAATCACTTCAAGCCTAGCACTTCATCAGCTGTGCTCTTAATCGTATCTTGTCAGGATTTCCCATTCTCGCCAAAGGAGGAAAAAAACAGCACACAAATCTGAGCATCTCAGTTATCACTGTACACTGTATTTTGTATTTACCATGTCATTCAATAAGACAAGTGTTACATATTAAAAATTTCTTGTTGGCTGTAAGCAGAACAAAGACTCTTGACAAAGCCACTGGAATTTCACATGAAACGCTGTACCTAATTTAAATATATATTCCAAATAATATCAATAGGGAAAATGGAGATGCCGTGCAGTTCCCCTTTGAAATTCCCAAAGAGAACCTACCACCTGCCACCCAAGAGAATCAGGACCTCATTGTCCTGTGGGCTCTCTGGCTACCCAGAGATCCATCCAGAACCTTCTGGGAAATTCCAGCATCTTTGACTCCTTTACTGGAGCCACTTTAGCAACAGCCTCCTGAGATTTTCATTTACGTGCTACAGTGTCAACAGGCTGTCTAGATTGATTCCTGGAGACGGCCCCAGCCATGCCCTGACAGCTTCCCAACATGTGCATTTAGGGCTGGCTACCCCCAACTTGAGATCATGGAAACTTTACTGGATTTGCCACCACATAGCTTTATTTGTAAGCTAAACAATGCCATATGTGCACCATGCCCTAACATAAAAACATCTAGCAGCTCAGACTGCCTCGTCTTGGAACATGGACTTCCCTCTCTTGGAAACACGCACAACGGTGTGAACCCGATGGCACCCCATACACCTGTGTCATTAAGGTGAAGTTGGAAGCTGTGAACCACAACAGTCTAGCCCCGTGGTCAATCCTCAATACCACCTACATCTCCCGGATTGAGGAGTTTATGAAAAAAGAGCCTTGGAATCAACCTCAATCCATTTTACCTGAACCTTTCTGACCACCAAGCTGCTACATGGCCTAACTCTCACCCCACTTCTACTGAATCCTGTATGCACCTTTCTGCAGCAGTCGGTGCCTGCCTCTGGCCTGGTGATGAGGATTGTGTCCTGGGCCTGTACTTGTGCCCAGTTCAAAGGCTGTTTACTCAAATTTTCTTCAATGGGTCAGTTACTCCAAATTCACTCATTTTGCACCAACTCATAAACCGTCCGTAATTTTGTAGCTATAAATTTACCAAAGAAAAAAGAAATCTCCAAACATTGGGCCAGATCCTTAAATGTAAATCAGTATGTAAATCAGATGTAAATCAGTATGGCTCCATTGACTTCTAGAGCTCCATGTACACCAGTTGTGAACCTAGCCCCCCTGTAGGAACCTGAAGCAATCATTGTTAAGCAGGAGAATCAACACCCAGGGTTACAGACCAAATAAGCCATGCAAATTCCAAGCTGCACATTATATATATATATATTTAGTTCTTTTCTGAATAACTTGTGTGTCTGGTCCCTGTTACACTGGACACTAGTCATAAATCCTGTTTGCTGGCTGCCTACAATCCAGAATGTGATCTTTGTCTTGTCAATACTGAGACCTTTAGCCTCTGAGGCTATTGTTCTGATTAAAATTCCAGAGTAGGTCTCCAGATCTCCGTTGATTTTACATCCTCTTAGAAAGACTGGAGTGGAATAAACTATTAAGGGCAGAGATAAGATCAGCTAGTGCAAACAGTTACAAAAAGGAGTTAGGTGAGCATATGAAGGGAAATAGAATTGCGTAGCCCAACTACCAACTCATTACCTAGAAGGGCATCTTGGCCATCTCGCATATTAAAATCTCTTATACTGTGCAATGTTCATACCCATGTAGTATAATTTATTAAGAGTCATGAGGGGCTCAGTGTTCAGTAGCTGGATCCCCTGACCAATATGCAAAAAGCACATGCAATTGCACATTGATTTTTATCACACTTATCACAGTTGCTCATGGATAGGTAAATCCCCATTGCATCTGCAATGAGATAACCGTGTGTGCAAATACACCCCCATTTTTGCTTATGCATCAGGGCCAATGTAATTGTATTTTAGTGCCTCAACTGTTATTAGCACATTGTGATAATTATAAGATCCCGCATCTCACCCCAGCCAAACACACACACTTGGGCAAGGTTTGAACCTGGGATTTTCAGCATCATAGCACAGAAGGCAATCAGTTGAGCTAAAGAGATAGCTCCATTATCCACTACCAGGATTAAGCTGTGATTCTCTGGTACACCAGCCACTATAAGGTGAAACCACTTCTATAGGCTGAGTTCCCCAGCCGGACTAAATTTCCCATGATGCACTGTGGTCACAGGACTCACATGATGCACCAAGTGATTCAACCAGAGGGGAGACTGCTGTGCACCATAGGAGATGTAGTCCAGCTGGGGCACTCATTCCACAGTAGAAAATGGTGACATTAGGCACTTGAACTACAGATATCATAAGGCATTGTGGCTGCTCAGACTGACTCATTAGTATTGAACTGAATCAAAAAGAAATGGTTTTCCGTTGACAAAATATTTTGAAAGAAAATTCATGGTGAGCTCTAGACACTGTAGAGATTACAGAGACCCAGGACACCATGGTTGGGGTGAATGTAAGATTGTCTAGTTCCTGTTTACACAGACCCTTAACTCCTTGATACATGACCCCTAATGGCCATCTTAATAGTAACTCTAATTGTTCACAACACACACACACACTTTGGCCAATGTTGTGTTACAAACGCTCCATCAATGGTGATGATAATCATTCTTCCTAGACATTGTTGCACTCTCTTCAGCAGTATTGCATTGGTGGGCCAGTGAGGCCAATGACCAAGGTAAAAGTAAACAAGGGAGAACATCCAATGTCCAAGAGAGAACACAATCTTGAATAGCATTTTCCCACTTTTGCAAACTGT
This sequence comes from Lepidochelys kempii, assembly GCF_965140285.1. Lineage (NCBI taxonomy): Eukaryota > Metazoa > Chordata > Testudines > Cheloniidae > Lepidochelys > Lepidochelys kempii. Next base: position 82,446,047 of record NC_136389.1, on the reverse strand, counting down.
AACCACAAGCAGGGAAGCTGAGCCTCAGCTGGAGTGAAAAATCACACCTTAAAGTCAGGGTAAAGACTAGAATATCTTTATGCTTACAATGCAAATTGTTACAAGAATGCTCTATGTCTATATAGATGTAAATAGTTCATAGATAAGGTGCCAATAGAGGGCACTCAAGAATACATAGCGTAGTTCCTTAGGTTGTAGGACAAATACAACTTGTTGCCCAACGAGATGGCTTCCTCTGTGCATTCCTTTGCATACAGTACTCAGCCTTTACTGCTGGAGGTGGGACTGGTTGAAATGTTGGTTGCGGAAGACAAAAAGAGTTGCAAGAGATTTATATGAGATTAAAATGGTCATGAAGGCAAATGTATTTGAAAAGATGTTATTCCTTGTTCCAGAAGAAACCTTGTTTCCCCAAGAACTTAGGGCCAGATTCTGCTCTCAGTTACCGCAGTGTAAACCCAGGGGAAATCCACTGACTGCAGCCAAGGTCCCTTGGATTTACACAGGTGTTACTGGCCAAAATCTGATTCTTAATAGTTTAAATAGTCTATCTCCCAATAGTGGTGAGCTACTCCTGGAAGAAGGCATTCACTGTCCTGCTCCTACGCAGCTACCCAATACTTTGACCGACCTTTCCTCGGTACAATGCCCACACGTTCCCCAGACAGGCAATGGCATAAGGTAAAGCTAAGCATATTCCAATGACATTTTCCCAAAGCATCCTACCATGCCGCTCAGTTCTGCTAAAATGAATTAGCTTTAAAATATTTACGTTATTTTACCTTCTCTTATAACTATCATCCACACTCAAACTCCTCCAGTAAAAATGGGGCAAATACCTTAGTTTAACCGCCTCCCGTCGCGAAGACTGCAAAGTTTGAGAATGATTAATGAGCCAAACCATATTGAAAAGCTGCCATTTATAAAGAATAAGGATGGCATCTATTTTCCCTTGCTCTTTTAAAATCTGATACCCATCCATTAGAGATACACAAAACCTCTCCCTCTGCCTGGAGGAAGACTGAATGCTTTGTATGTGTGTCTATCATTGGAAAGCAGGTAAGCCCTCACCAATCATGTGATTATTAGAGCTGACAGACTACTCCAAACTGCATTAGTCACCCAGAGGTGTTACAATACTGATACACTGACAGGCAATTATCTTTGCAGATAGTGTTAAAACAAGATAATTAATTGAAAGAGCAGGTGAAAGAACAATGGACCTTGCAGCAGGAGAAGCTATTTTCAAAAGTATTCTGTGAATGCAACAATGCCCCCTCCATGGAGTCATTTTATCAGCTTTTTTCCTCTTCCTAAACGCAGCATTGACACGGAATGCGTTTAGTACATTACTAAAGTGCCGTCACTTGCCAGAGCATCCTTAGGGACAGGAAAACATCTTTCCTTTAACAAGGACGTGTCTATGGAGAGAAGGCCTTGTTCTGAATCCACTTAGGCTAGTGTAAATCCACTAACTCCTGATTTACACCACTGAGATCAGAATCAGGCCCAATGGATGGAGCAGTTGGAAGGACATTTTAGAGACTGTGTGTGTGTGGGGGGGGTACATATATTGTGTGTGCTAATAATATATGTTGGGCAAATGAAAAACAAAATCTTCAACATACAACTCCTATTGTTTTGTCTTTACAGGGCTCCTTTGCCAATGTGGTATCTAATCACCTCTCAAACATTGGTGAATTTATCCTCTCAAAACTCCTCTGAGATAGGGAAGTGTTGTTATTATTACCCCCCATTTCACAGGTTAGGAACTGAGGCACACAGACATAAAGCAACTTGCCTATGAAATTGCGTGGCTGAGTCAGGAATTGAATCCAGATTTCCTGCCTTCCAGTGCAATCCTTTAACTGCAAGACACTCCTTGGGTCTTTACCACAAGCATGTCCTTAGTAGCAGTGCTGTAAATCACGATGTTTTTTTTGGCAAATGGTGGCCCTTGCAGTCTTTTAATGCTGCCTTTCTATTACGTATAATGCAACGTGATATGTAGCTGTTCTATATTGCGTTACAGTGATGCAACTCTTGAGACTACAGATCCCATCATGCAACTCTCTATCTTGATCAGAATGGTAGCCTGCTGGTCGGGGTGTTGCATGCTGGGGCACGTAGTCTCCCCCTTTGTAAAATTGTGGGTGGCTTGTGTGTGCTGTATTTGATGCAGGTTAAGCATGGCCATTGAACTGCCAGCTTTACCCCCAGTTGATCAAAGTTTGAGGTGCCCCCCGCTCAATTATATCGATCTATAGAATCAGAAATTGAAGATAAAATTTGGACTTCTTCATTTTGTCGATCTCCTAATTGGTATCGCACAGTGATATCCGGTTGGAAATTCTGTAATCTAAGCAGCCCATAGTACTGTATTATATGACTTTAATTAGGATTTAATTTAGATTTAAGATAACTATTGCATGTTTACTAAATACCAATTAATTATTGAAAACGTATTTGTTGAGGCCTAAGGCCAATGCAATAGATACATATCTAGCCATTGTTAAACCTTAATAAAGATGTGTTTAACAAACCATTAGCCTCCAGTATACAATAACTATTCTGTTCAGATTAAATGAAATGATTAGCTGAGGATATATTGCACATGACTGCAGCGATGACTCAGTGATGTAACGGAGGGTCTAGGAAATGGAATGAGATTGAGATGAGTTTCTCTTGATGTACTTCAGCATTTCTGCTTCTGGCTCAAGCTGCATTCAGGAAGACCAGATGGGTGTGAAAGGGAGAAATAATGGGCCAAGTTATTCTAGTATCTCTGAAACTCATGAAAGGTCCCATTTGAATGAGAAGGAAAGGTTTGTGTACGTTCTTATGTTACCCAAATCTCTGTTCATCTCTAGTAAATAGCTAGAAGTGACTCAGTTTTCTTAAGACAGAAAAAGGAAATAAAGCTGTCAGCAATATGGGAGCAGATCCCGAGCTCTTTGCTCAGCCGTCATGCAGGTGAAACTCTAGTAGCTTCTACAGAAGTTTGCAGGGGTGAAAGCTGAGTCAAGGGCTTTAGCTCTGGCCCATGGATCCTACTTCCAGGGTCCTGGAAAGTGAAATCTGGAATTTCAGTTCAATCTGTCCGTACCATGGCAGAGCTGGCTTCATCCACAGCACATCATAATCCATTTATTGGGTGGTCTGAGCTGTAAGCAGTATTTGGTGTCTTTCTTAACTGAGGAACATTTATATGTCCTGTATGTTAAATTCAGCCAGCTGATAGGCAGAGTCTGAAACCAATGTTCTACCAGTGGTGTTAGAAGGAAAGTAGGATTGTCGCAAACAATGACTTTCTTTATCCTTTTGCATTTTATTCCCATGGCATGAAGGTCAGGAGAAACGCAGATTTATTAAAGCATAAACAAACTGTAAATGCTTATGGTAATTCCACTTCCGCTAAAAATATCAGTTATTTTTAAAGCTACTTTAAATTATCTCCTTTCTAATGAAAACTCACATGTAATCTGTTAGTGAGCGATGTCTGTTGAACCATGAATTATTCAAAGAAGTCTCTGTTCTGTTATCTAGCGTCTCTGGAGATTATGCCCACCATTGTCCAATGTGATGGGTCATTATGCACTCTGTGAATTTAATCTTTTAGGCTATCCAGCAGCACAGAAAAAAATGTATGAATAACAATTTTCCTGTAATAACCTTCAACTAACCTTTCAACCAGAGTGAGTAATTCCAATCCTATTTTCACATCAATAGAAGAGTCAAAGCTAGGCAATTATCTCTTATCTGTTCCATAACCCTCCCCCTTTAATTTTTAAAAAGGATGTTAAAGTACTTACTGGAGGCAAGAAGAAGAAAGATGGCTGGAATTAAGTATGGACCAATTTTGATGAACAGTGATAAAGGTGGGTTTTCGATCATTTTTTCCCCCATTCCTCTTTTCTTAGTGGCACATCAGTTGCCTCACTCAGGTCCCTAATGAAGGAAAAGGAAAAATAACCTTCAAATCACCATAGCCCTAACCCTCTTGCCTGTAATCTATTAGGAAAATTTTAACCACACTGGGGAAAGTATTTCTGCTTGGAGATATTACTGTGTGCCAGACGCTGGAAATGGGAGACAGGGGATGGATCACTTGTTGATTACCTGTTCTATTCATTCCCTCTGGGGCACCTGGTATTGACCACTGTCGGAAGACAGGATACTGGGCTAGAAGGATCTTTGGTCTGACCCATTGCCGTTCTTATGTTCAAATCAGGGGCAGCAGAGAGTAAGCCAGAAGTAAATAAGTTCCCTTTTTGACTGTGACATTTAGATTCATAGAGTATTAAAGCAGCCATTTTTGTAACTCTGTAAAGAAAAAATAAAAACACCCCAGTTGCCAGTGTGGCAAGATGGCCGATGTTAGTCTGGTGGGTCCTGTGCTTTTCTTGGCAGGGAGCTAAGATACCACCCTTTGCCCCTGCTCTTGGGTGCCACCCACTAGCCCAAGAAGGTGGTAGAAGAGGGAAGCAGGGGAGGGGTCTGGGTTAGCTCCTCACTCTGAGTCCCAGCCCCTCTCAATCTCTGCAGGTTTCTTACCCTCATCCCCCTTAGGTGGGGTTACCCTTGGTCCTTAGATGCTGGGGGGAAGGGAGTCTCCCTGTCCCTTACTCCAATTCTCAGGTCTTCCAAATCTTTCAACACACCTCCAAGCTCCAGTCCTTCCTCCTCCTCCTCTGTCTGCCTGATGCAGGGAGTTTTATTAGGTTCCTAACAGGGCCTTAATTGACTGCAGGTGCTCCAATTAACCTGCAGCCACCTTCCCTAGTCTGCAGGGAACCAAGCCTTAATTAGCCTTGAGCTTATATATCTAGCACTCTTCCACTGCTCCCTGGCCCTCCTGTATCCCACCAGTTACGGATGTCTGAGAATTGTGAGGGAGAGAAGAATTCGTCTGTCTAGAAGAGGCCTCTGGGCTGTTCAGTAACAAAGCCCTGCCCTATTATTATGTATTGCCATAGCAGCCAGGAGCCCTAATAATGGGCTCCATTGTGTGAGGTGCTGTACAAACCTGATGTTAAATAGGCCCCATCTTGGAACCATCTTTGTTCTAGTCCTGAGTCAGACACTAACTGTTACTAGACTCTGTGGGTTTAAAGACGTCCACTAGTCACCGTTCCCAAAACTGTAAAATGGGGCTTGGGAGGCTTAACTAGACAATGGACCTGGCCCTGAGCCCATTGAAGTCAGAACAAAGATCCCATTGACTTTTCTAGATCCAGGAGCAGATCCTCTGTTCATAAAATATTCTACACATGCTAATTATTTATAGGTTCATGGATTCTAAGGCCAGAAAGGACCACTGATCATCTAGGCTGACCTCCTGCGGAACACAGGCCAGAGAACTGCCCCAAACTAATCCCTAGAACAGAACTTTTAGAGAAACATCCCATCTTGATTTAAAAATGTTCAGTGATGGAGAATCCATGAAGACCCTTGTTCCAATGGTTAATTATGGTCATCATTAAAAGTATATTCCTTATTTCCAGTCTGAATTTGACTAGCAATTATTATCATTGTTACTAGTTCTGAAATGGTGGAGAACAGAATCTAATGCCTCCTTCCAGGAGCGACGGAAGTTCCCTATAAGTGGGCGGGAGTCCACCAGTGCCCAAACCGTGGCCCTACCCCTCCCACCGCCCCTTCCCCCCCAAGGCCCCACCCCGTGACTCGTCTTCCCCCCCCAGTCCCCACCCCTGCACCTCATCTTCCCCGCCAAGACCTCCGCTCCCACTCACTCTTCTCTGCCCCCTACGCCATTACTCACCTTACAGCCAATAAACAGTGATTGGGCCATCGCCCCCTGTCCTCCGCGCCCGTTCCGGTGCCCCGTCTCCGGCTACTTATTCCTAGGCCAAACATTCAATTCCTCCTTATTCCTCGGCCAAGCATTCAAATCGCTGATGCCACAGGCTCAGACCCTGTCTGAGACCCCAGCCCTTCACCCTTCTGAGATTGATGCTTTGAGTACCATACAGCTTGCTGGGTTTGGATCTTTCAGATGGTCCTTAAAAACCAAGGTCCTGATTGCTTTGTGTGGGCATTACAAATACCATGGCACAACGGTTTTAGTGAGACTTTGCTCTGTGTCCTTGGCCTGCTTTTCCCCTTTTCTCTGTATGCTGGCTGCAGTACTCTAGCACAGGGGATTGGGTACTGCCTTTGGGACATGTTCAGGATTAAACACTCTATATAAATACTTACCGGAAGGGAAGCCTGGTCTAGTGTTTAAAGCACAGGAGTCAGTGTCAGCCAATATGTCCTCCTAAGCTGTGACAGACTAGCTGTGTGTCTTTGCCCAAGTGACTTCACATCTCTGTATCTCAGTTTCCTCAAATGTAAAAGGGGATAATAAAAGTAACATCAAAGATATTGGAACATTACATTAATTAATGCTTTGAGAGTGCTGGGAGATCCTGCAACAAAAGTGCGAAGTGAGTGTGTACTATTGGTACAGAGTTCTGACAGGGTACCGATGAGAGGCATTCAGATCTTTGTTACAACCAGACTGGACTGTCTTCTTCAGGGTGGGGTGGTCAGTGAGCATCTGCCTGTGTGCTGGTTCAAACCGCCTCTACTTTCGAACAGATCCACCACTCTGCAGTATGTGTCGCGTGTCTGTGATCAAACTAAATTTCCACAGGGTAGGACCTGCATGATCAAATTCATGTGCCCCACACTATAGCTGCTATTCTGGAGGTGAAAAACTTCACATCCTACCCACCAATCTCTGGTGGGCTCCCAAAGGCCATTTCTAACACAACGTTGCTCTGCAGTAAACTCAGAATGTCTGTTGTGAAAAAGACGCCCTTTGTTTGTTCCCTGAAATGGACCCTCAAAGTCAAGGTTGAGTCACTGGCAGAGCAGTGAGAGAAAGCTGCAACAGCCCATTCCATAGCAGGCCTAGGGACAAAAGGTTGTTTTTTTCCCCACCTCCCCCCAAGTATTACTGCTTCCAACTCAGCAGCCTCCATAAATGCAAATATCCTTCCCAAGCAAGTGTATAAAATTGCCCTATTTGCACTTGCTATTTCCTTCAAGAAGAGAAATATCACTGAACTCCTCTGGCATGTTTTGCTGGAATTCTGCCGCTGAAAGGCTTACATTTGAAATTCTAATGACGAAAATATTCCTCTTAATCGGAACTATAATTTCATGGCCAAAACACCCCACTGTTTTATGAAGAATGGCTACCAGGAAACAAGACGAGTATTGCACTGAACATTAATTGTATCAGTGCTCAGGCATTTAGGAGAGTGGCAGGGACTTCTTGGAGCAAAGCAATCCAGAGTTCTGGGGACAGTCATGTTGAAGAATGCTGGAAGTAGATGAGAGCGGCTACTTGTCGCCAGCTGGCATGTTGTCGTGCACAGTATAAATGCGTGCCATTGTTCCGGCGCCTTTATGAACTGCAGCTCGGAGGTGAACCAAAAAAATAAGGATTCTCGCTACTGGCATCTGGCAGGTAACATAGTGCCCTCCTTGTCATCAACCATTAGAGGGAGACTTGCAAACATGCCACAGGCACCCACTTTCCCCACCCTTTGCCCCTGCGATTGAGCAGACTGGAGAATGCAATATACTGCATTGGCCCATCAGAAAAACAGGAGCTCAGCTGGTCCAGAAAAGTGGAATTCTGCAAAGGCTGATTAAGGGCCCTATCCTGCCAGATGCAGAGCATATCCTGAGCAGGGCTCACTGCCCTTAGGGAAGTGCTCAGCATGCTGGGAAATCAGCCCGCAAGTTTTGGGGCAAGGCAAGAAACAGAGGGTTTGCTTCGAGGGGGAAGTGCCATCCCAGCCACTGCTGTGAGCCAAAGCCCTCCTGTTGCTGGAGATGGGATTTTTCCCTCACGGAGAGCCCTCGGAAACCTCCCCATCTAACAGTACGTCTTGTGCTCTGCTCTAGAGGCCCTTGCGACACACTGCTACTAGAAGACAATCGCCACGCAGTGCAGTTGTGTTCCTGTTCTTGTGGAGGACTGACATGGCTTTCCTGAGTTAGACCAGCTGTAAACAGTTCTAGGAAGTCAAGAGATTGATGCAGATTTACAGCAGCTGAGAACCTGGCTCACTATTTGTTAGGGAAGGCTGATATTCAGGCCTGTCCTTTAGGTGAGATTCTTCTAAAACAACGCTATATACATAGCAAACATCCAGCCTTGGCCCACACGTAGCTAGAGGTAACCTCCTACCAACCCAAAGGGGAGCCATGTGCAGACTTCTCATGGTAAATGTAGCCTTTCCTGTGCCTGAAATATTTGGTGCAAGCTTTCGATGTATACATGCTACTGCTGAAAGCGCTTTGGTGCAATTTGCTTGTTTGTAATATTGGGAAAACTGTCCAGGTTCGTGCTATTTTAAACACATTTCAGATTGTCTGAGGTGGTTAAAAGCACTTCCCACATATGTTACGGCACATCTAATATACGGTAGTGGCTGTCTAGCCAGCTAGAAATGTGTCAGCCAAGTCCGAGTTCCCTATACATTGTTTGTTAGGCTGGGCTACACTACGGAGCTTGCAGCTGCTGTTAGTCCAGATGCTTTAAGCCAACGGGAGAGAGCTCTTCCATCGACTTAATTACTCCAGGCCCTAGGAGTGGGGATAACTCTGTTGGCAGGAGAAGCCCTCCCGCTGACAGAGCGCAGTCCAAACTGGCCCTTAGGTCGGCGTAACTTACGTCTCTCGGGGGGTGGTTTATTGATATCCCTGAGCGACGTAACTTGCACCAACGTAAGATGTAGTGTGTACATAGCCTGGGTCTCCCATAGCAGAGCTAGCCTTAGGACCACAATAGCCTTAGGACCACAATCTTCTGAAAAGCAATTACAAATGAACCAACAAACAGAATAGAGTGAAAAACAAGAAGTTTCCAAAACCAAAAGTTTCTCTTGTTTGTTAAGAAACAAAATGCAATTTTCTGTTGACTGGTTTGCAGATGAATTGCTGCATTTGTGAGCTAATTGACTATGACCATTCATCAGCCCTCACAGTCTATCCCCTGGGACAACACAGACCTAATTTTGGAATCAGGTTATCAGCGCACATAGGAAATTCACGTGAATGTTTCCAGACTACACCCAGGAGCATCAGCATTGTAGACGGAGGAACCCAAAAGCCCCCCGCCGCTTGGGAGCCATGAGTGTAGAAGCTGGATATCAGCTTCCGCCTGTGGGGATGATGTAGAACTATGGTGGGGGACGTTTGCTTTTTTTGTTTTTTCCATTTATTTAGCGCTCGGTAACAGTGCTGGATTCTAGTTACGAGTGCCAGAAATCCTGTATTTATCCACAGAGCAAGTATCCAGAGCCTGGATCAGCAGCAGCAGCATTCCCACACCAGCCTCCCAGCGCACCTCACTCTTATTCTAGCTGGACGAAAGCTCAGGGTGAGAATGCTGCTAAAGCTTCAGACTCAATAGGCACAGGCTCGCCGCCCAGTTATAGGCTGCGCCCAAGCCCACCAAGGTCAATGCCAAGAGGCCCGTTGACTCCAATGGGGGCTCTGGATCAGGCCCTGACTCATCACTCTCCAGACTCTCGCCTCATCATGCAATTATTGACATGGCGAAAAGTAATTCAGCCTTTTGCACAATGCATAAGAAACAATGGGAATCTTTCCATTGATTTCAATGGGATTTCAAACAGGCCCCAAAGTGATTAACTCCAGTGTCTAAAACAGAGACCCAGCGAAGGTCTGAGGAAACCTGTCTTTCCATACGCAACAGGCCTGATTTACATCTTCATGGAAAAAGTGAAACTTCTAAAAAGGGTCCCAATTGCTTGTGAAGCTCATAGGCCTCACTGGGATGGGAGGAGTACAATGGTTGTGGCAAATTCCTGCAGTATCATGGACAAATCTTAGTGAATTAAGTTTAAGTATTTTAGAAGTTCATTGGATTAAAAAGGCAAATGTTTGTGTGTTACTGTGGAACTGTGTGCCACATTTCTAGGGGGAGTCATGACTCATGTTAAGTCTGGGAAGTGTTAAGAGTTTCAAAGGACTATTTGAAATTACGTACCCCATCCCGTGTAAGAACTCAGCCTTTTGAAGCTTTGCCATGGGGAGAGAACCTTTGTCTGCTGATTACCTGTTACACGAGGACAAGATCAAAGGCCCAAAACTGTATAAAGGAGTGACTGGCAGATCCATGGAAATGCTTATTGGGAGCCAAGGCAGTTATGAACTGGTGATCATGGAAAAACTGCTTAGTGGCGTCTGAAAAACTGATCACCTGCCAGAGGCCTGGCTGGAGTTGGGGTGATCTCTGACAAGCTTGTTGGCAAGTGTGTAGGTTCTTTTATTGTTTTAATTCACTTCTCTGTAATGCTTTCACAATAAGAATAAATGTGCTTGCTTAGAAAAGCTGGTCAGTACCTTACAACCGTGGGCAGTTATGCTATTTAGAGCCTCTGAAGAGAAAAACAAGGAGGCTATCTACTTTGCTGGGGAATTCACAGTGTAGGCAGCTTGGAAATGCCCTAGTCAGGAGTGAGTGAGGTGTGTGTCTCTGCCCAAGACAGGTGACAGCTAAGGAGCCAGAAGCCTGAGGGTGGGACCACGCAGGGGGAATACAGGCACAGTTGCCCTGAACTGTGAGAGTGGTTTCCTGCTCTGAAGTTGGGAAACCAGCACATTTCAGGCACTACCCTTCTTGGAGAAATGGTACGTTTCTCCTCCAGGTGAGCTGCAGTAGTAGATGCTTCAGGGCTGCTCTAAAGATGTACTTTAATTTAGAAAACTGAATTGGGAACTGTTTTAAGGCACACACTCTACTGCTAAGCAAAGATACAATTTTAAAGCAGCTGGGCTGGAGGAAATATTGAGAAGGTGAAACCACCTTTACTACACAGGTCCAAGTTCAGTAAATCACTTTACCTGCCTAACTTCTTGCATGTGCTTAAGTCCATTTCTGTTTTGCAAAGCATGTAAAGCTTAAAGTTGGGCATGAACTAAAATGCTGTGCTGAATGGGGATGGATTTATGAACCTGCTGAAAGTTCAGCATATCCATAACTGTTCTGCTGAAGCAGGGTCCAAGCCTGTGGTTATTTTAAAAATGATTAAAAATAAAGAAGAGGTGTGTTGGCTTTTCACCCATTTAATGTTGGTGATTTTATTACTCCCATGGTTTGGTTGAGAATATCAACAAAGCTCAGTTGGCCGGAGCATGATTTTGGTCACTCTAATAAGCATTATTCCACCAATAAGATTTTTCTTCCTGTTCTGAGCTTAGCAGGCATCAGAAAAAGGACAGGACAATTTTATGAGTAATGAGAATCCCAAGAATTACTAAGGATAAAAAACAAAACCGTGAGTATTTTGAAAATGATACCCAGCCTCTTGCTTCTAATGGAAAGGGGTTAAGAAAAATGATTATTCCTAATTGTCTATTGCAGGGCTTCTGGCACTTTCCTCTGAAGCATCTGGAATTGGCCAAAGCCAGGGACAGGATTTTAGAGTAGAAAGCCCTATTAATTTGATCTGGTATCACAAATCCCACATTCTACCTGTTCAAAGAGATTTTCAAAGGGGCAGTTCGGTTCCCTACTCCCAATAAAAAGAAAAGGAGTACTAGTGGCACCTTAGAGACTAACCAATTTATTTGAGCATAAGCTTTCGTGAGCTACAGCTCACTTCATCGGATTAGAGACTAACCAATTTATTTGAGCATAAGCTTTCGTGAGCTACAGCTCACTTCATCGGATGCCATCCGATGAAGTGAGCTGTAGCTCACGAAAGCTTATGCTCAAATAAATTGGTTAGTCTCTAAGGTGCCACTAGTCCTCCTTTTCTTTTTGTGAATACAGACTAACACGGCTGCTACTCTGAAACCTACTCCCATTAAGTTGTGCATCAAACTCCCATTTGTGTCTTTGAAAATCTTCCCCTAAATGCACGGCAGTTTATCCTGAGTCAGGTCATCCAAAGGAAGCACTTAAGGCCTCAGAAATCTTGGACCTCTCTGGTTCATTCCTTTGGACACTTTAAATATGAACTTGTACAAATAATAAAGTTGGATTACAAACCAACATTTATGCTATGAAATTGTGCCCTATCAACAGCTACCTTTCCTCAAGAGGAACATATTTTATGCATTTTAATGGCTCTGTTTGGTATTAAATACGAAAACACAATTGAGCTGCCTATGGCCAAATTTCCATCCAGACATTCTTAAAATGTGCAGTTTAAGAGTGGCTGGATGCCCTTTCTCCAAGCACTCTGAAGGGACTCAAGGCTGTAGCAGCCGAGCTACTAACAAACCATATGTATTTTTTCATTAAGAAACACCAGTGCCCTACTGAGGAATGGCCAAAGACCTACCCATCTATAAAAATGGTGGTAAAGGGGAACCCAAGAATTATAGACAGTGCCCTTTCCTTCAACATCAGGAGAACCAGCTGAGAAAGCCATTGTAGATAGAATTGTCTTTTTCTACTATGTCTGTACAGGGCCTAGCATCATGGGATCCTGATCCTTGACTGGGTCTCCTAGGCAGGAGGGAATATAAAAATAATAACTCCCTGCTTCTGCAGCAAATGGCCTTCCCACAGAGGTAACGGAAGACCTGCCCAGCAGCAGGCATGGCAGCACGTTGATTCTACCCTTAAGTGCCCACAGCGCCACAATGGCATGGAAAGGCAGTGTGGTTAGGGCACCTAGGGATAGTAGAATGCAGAGATAGTAGAAGCTGTCCAGGGAATGCCCTGAATCAAGGTTGAGCTGGCATCCCCCCAGGCAGCAGCAGCGGAAATGCCTCCCCCTGCCTCAACGCTTCCCCCAGGGTCGATCTTCAGTGCATCTCTGCAAGTCCACATTGCTGTAGGGTCAGCCGAGCCCAGCCCCTATAACGTGAAAAACCCACATTGTTTGTGTAAGGCTGTCGTGCCTCCTTTATCCCGTCTGAATGGTCAGCAAAGCAGTGACTAAAGGAGAACTAGTGGCTGGGTAGATTTTCTGAAGGCATATTGATATAGAGCTGTAAGCTCGTCAGGGCAGGGATTGCATCTGTCGCTGTGTGTTTGTACAGTGCTGCACAACGGGACCCCGGTCTGGACAGGGCCATTCAGGTGCTACCAGAATACCAATAATCATTTCAACAAGAGCCTCTGAGCAGCCCTGGATTTGGAGGTGAGGTCATCTTCTTGGCTACAGGCTTCTTCAGTGACAGGACAGAAACATTAAGCGTAAATGCTAGTTCTCAATATGGAAAGAGACCCACAGGATTCATCCCAGGAGTGTTGTTGTTCAATATATTTATTAACATCCTGGAAGAAGGGATGACTAGAGAAGTGGTAATATTTCCTGACCATACATTATTTAGATCAGTCATGACTAGGGAAGATTGTGATGACGTCTGATAAAAAGGTAAGTCCATTAGGGCAAGACTGCAGATGAAATTCAAAGTGGAGGAGCAGGAAGTCATGCAGATCAGCAAGAGCAGTTTAAACAACCACAACACGCTAAAGGATTCTGAATCAGTTGTAAGCGCTCAGGAAAAAAGAAAACGAGAGCCCCTGTGTACAGCTGAATGAAGACATCAACTCAATACACAACAGTGCTCCAAAAAGCAATTTTTTTTATTGTATTACTGTATTACAGAAGGGGACAGAGAAGGCATAAGGCATCATAATGTTACCTCCTTCCCAGATCCTGTGTGGAAATCCTGGAGGAGAGCAGCACCCTATTTACTCCACCCTGTCCCCAAACCTCTGCGGATTCCCCTCTTAGAGCCCCAGAGAGTGAGGAAGATGGACCTTTCCCTCACAGCAGTTCAGAGTACTACACATGGATTTGTAGGGAACCAATTCCAGAGAGTGTTAATATTTCAAAAATTGGCGTACAGAGCTTTGCAACTGACGCTATACAATTCTGTAGTCTAGTTTCCATAAATAACTTGCAGTCTGAAAAAAAAAAGTGTGTTTCTTCTGATTCTTACCCTTGTAAAAAATTTGCTGAAAAAATTCTGCAGTTATGATCCAACCTTCTACATCCCAAAAGAATATTACTGCAGTGTTTGGGGCCAACTAAGTTCACTACTGGGGCCAGATCTTCATCCCCACCACAATTGTTCACATCGATAAAACCAGGTGAACTGGCCCCTTCAGAATCCTGCCCGACATAGGGAATCCTCAAGTGGCACAGAGCGGATTTAACAGCTTATCCTCCAGCACATGGAGTGCATCTAGTGCAAAGGGCATCCCTAAATCATGGCAAATTCTAGATTCCACAATGACCCCCAACTGGCTGAGGGTCACCAGAATAACTTAGAGCAGGCTAAGAAGTGATCTATCTTTCACTGGGGACCTGGACTGGCAGTGATTGGTCCCAGAATCTGGGACTAGCCAACAAGGTGGCTTATAGGCACCATCATCCTATGCCATCCCACCCTCCTTGTGCTCTGACTGGAGGATCTGGCCCTGTGATGTTTTTATTTATTAATATAATTACTACTACTATTATTAATAAAGGAAAATAGCAGAAAATAAACACATGCTTTTTCCAGACTGTGTATTCCTTGTCAACTCACAAAACCAATATTCGACCCAAATTCTATGTGGGTTTCCAGTAGCCAGCATTTGTGAGAGGCAGCGAATTTACCCTCTGAATGATCAGCACTACTTCTCCCCTCTTGTTTTAATTTCCAGGAGGGTTTTGATCATTTGCCTCGGTCGGTGTAGTATAAATCCTAACAAGGTAGGAAAGATAAACATTTTGTCAGCACTGACAAAGGTGAACTTTTAGTAAAACAAAGAAATTAATTGGGACGGCTTCCAACAGAAACCTTTTGATGAATGAGAGAGCACAGGGGGAAAGCAGGTGTACTTATCCACCAAATGATAACTACCTAGAATGGACTGGAAGCCGGTAATTTTAGAGACAATGATTTAGAGCAAACCAGGGAGAGGATTTCAGATACCATAGTGTCTAGTCCCCATGGTGCTCATTAAGGGTCTACAGATTGCATTTCCCATCTCCCTGCTAGCCCTCCAAAGTGCCTGTTATTAATTCATAAAAACATTGCAAGAGAGATTGAGTCCAACGATTACCGGAGCAGGCAAACACAAGAGATAGTAAAATATTCTCTCTCTCTCTCTATCAAGGCTCTCTGAGCACCAAAAAAAAAAAATATGTTGTGAAATATTAATCAGTGCTGTTTGCCCCTGGGCAGAAGATGGGAAACAGTGCAATCAGTGTAGCAAGCACTTTCCCGGTGACATCTATTTGAGAAGCTGATTACTGTGGGTAAACATAACTAAATATTCTGGATCTTTGGATTTCACCTCTAGTGTCAGTGCTAAAATCCGATTCCCTTATCATCACTCCACAGGCAAACCCCCTAGGGAATCCAGCGATGATGCTCTCGCTATATTTGGCTGAATGAAGTGCAGAGGGACAGTGCCCGATATGGATTGCTTCAATTGCATGAAAAACATTAGCTTTGGGGATAATTGTATGAAAGAAGGTTGCGGCAGCCTGGGCAGCTCAAGGAATTTATTGGCTGTTAGGATCCCTGAAAGTGTAACTAATGGATTGAGGACACATAGGGAGTGCAAACAATTAATAGAAAATTACCAGAAAGCAGCACATTAGCATCATTACAGACAGATCTATAAGTGCCGTCCCTTGAGTCCACAGCCAGCGCAAAAGTTTATTGGCAAAAAATTCTCCCCGACATGTTAATGTTGGAGGGTATGCTAAGGATGCCTATATTGCCTGTAGCAATAACACTGCGCTCCTAATGAAGCTTTCACCACTAAGGTTGCTGTTAATTAGCTGTGTAGTTTAATCTAATTGTTTCAAATATAATTGAATTTAATAGAAGCATCCATGTAGTTATTTCTCCATAACTATTGGATGAACAGGAGCTGGAGCTGCAAGTTCGGGAATAAAAAGGAATCAGCTATCAAACACGTAAATGAAGGGTTCTTTGCGTGGCAATTAGGGGCAGACTTTGAGTCCCCAGATTAGGGAGTAGGAAGCCTGGTGTCACTGGACCTGCAAGCGCACATCTCCCATTGACCTCAGGCAGGGAGGTGTTATTGGCTCCAGGTGGGGAGGGCTTGCCAGGGCAGCTCCCACCAGAGCTAATGCAATCCCATACCTACAGAGGGCGTGCATGCAGGCAGATAGCTGGATGCACTTTGCACGTGGTTGGGACATAAGCTCAAACACAGCCTAAGAGGCGGGCTGTGCCAGCAGGGCACAGGCCTGCTTTGGGGTCCACACGTGGCTGCATTGCCCCAGGTTTTGCCCAGGGAGCTATTGCCCTTTGGGTAAGGGTGGTGCTTCCTGAGGCTGCTCAGGACAGGAAGAGAGCACACGCACGGTGCCAACACAAAGCAGTTTATGCTCCTCTCCATGACTGGCCATCTCTACCGTACGGTGCAGGAGTCATTGTTCCAAGCCCCCCACGCACCTCTCGGGAGGCCTGCACTGCGGGCGGCACTCAGCCAGGAGCTCTGTCTTCACTCAAGAAAGCACGGGGACTGCAGTTTTGCCTGGGCGCCTTGCGCCATCCCTCCAACCCCAGTGCCAAGTGCAAGTGTCTGGCACACGACGGTGCCCCAGGACTCACGTCTACGCTCATTCAGCCACTTCACAACCCCTAAATCAAATCCTTCTGCAGCGTTCCTGGTGCATGTCATAGTGATCAGGAGCACATAATGCTAGGTAGATTCTAATATCTACAGAGATGGTGTCAATTGTTCCTCACCTTCACCTTCTAGATAGTCTCCTGGCAGGAATGGATTTTCAGGAGAGCTGGTTGGAAAATGATTCCCCTACCCCCATAAAAAATTTCAATGGAAACAAAAAAAAAGTCATTTTCATTGACATTTTTCGTTTATTTGTTTGGGGTTTTCATCAAAAAGGAAAACTGGTTTCTTTGTGGGTTTTGGCAACCAAAATCAGGTATTTTCAGTTTTTCAATGAAAGTTAACAATTTCCAATGAAATTAGAAGTTTTTGGGAGAAAACATCCATTTGGTCAAATATGAATTTTTTCAACCAGTTCTAGTTTTCTGGAAGCTGCTAATTGCTCACCATACACTTTCAACATTATTCCCTTTTCACACATCCAATTTCAACAGTACTTTCATGCACCCCACTCTAATTCTCAGTGTAATGCACTTCCCAAATGCCTTCAAGCAGCCAAGGAAAGTGACTCTGGGAGCATAAGGACATATCTGCCCCACATGGGCAGGCATTAAAAAAAAAACCTCAAGGTTTGAGAGGGTGATGCTGGGACCCTTTCCTGTCAAACTTTCCTGGCTTGGCGGTAATAGTGAAGGTGGTGCTAATCAGACCTGCAACAGTAACGAAGTTAAGTTGATGGCGAGGTGCAGGAGTGTGAGCCATTTTCAGGGCTGTTTCCGCCAAATATGGCATTTTTTAACCGAACTGGCTCAGACATTGAGGACTTTCCCTGAACACAGGGACAGGGGCTAAAATTTTGCCCCCCAACCCTTCCGACAAACCTACCCCTGAACTCCCCTATATTACAGTGACTCCATCTGGCAAAGACACACACACATCCCTAACACTACACACGGCGAGCAGTTCCACGGATGGGGCTACTCACAGTGGAATTCCTCAAGGCAGGTAAACATAGGCATATAAATCAGTATAAAAGGCCTTTTTTTGTTCCCATCATTCCTAGCAACACAGTGGTCGTTCTGGGAATTACTTCACACCACTGGCCACTGCCAACTGTCAAATGCTATCATCTCAAGCCAGGAAGTGTCACCTATCAGAGAACGAACCACTAGGATAAAATGTGTGACAGAGACATGTGTAAGGGCAGCTAGATATCCAGTAAAAGAGGAATTTCTGTACAGTATGTTCTTCTGTCTGGAGAGCAATACATTAAGGTGAACAGCCAGGGTGTTGTGTTTTTTTTTTTTTTAATGTCTGAGGGGTTTTTTTTTAATTGAAATGCTAAAAACCACATTTCAAAATACAGATTACAGAGACCAAACTACCTACTGCCTTCAGTCAGACAGATAGACAAGTGTGCTATTTCTGTTCTGTCTTAGAGTGAATTTAGACCCTTCCACAAAGGAAGGCTCTTGATATTGCAAATCAATATGTCTGTATGCCAAGACTTACAGTAGTTTAGGAAATTCCCCGTCCCTGCCTGGAAATATAACTTGGACTTTACATGTGAATTGTTAGGGAAATTCAGAACACACTTCTGTCTGTTAGGGAGTTCAGAATACTGCATTGATACGCACACTATAAATGCTTTGATATACAGATCGAAACACTTTATGCTAAAGTGCAGAGGAAGATTTTTCCAGGAGAGAGAGTTGCTTGTTTTTAAAATATTTGTACCATTTCAGCTGGACTGAAGGGCAAATGATTCCCTCGATGAAAAAAGTATTCTTCTTATTCAACTTAAAATTTAAAACAAACCTGCAATAAACATCAATGGGCCAGTCTCAAGATATCTGGAGGTTCAGTTCAGTTCAGCTAAGTGGCTGAATTACTTAAACCTCTGATCCCTACAGGAAACAGGAAGCATGGAGTCACATGTGAAGATAAAATATAATGGGGGGCAGGAGGGAGTCATTCAGTTTGACACTAACAGAAGGCCCTGTTCAAGTCTGCACCTGGGATGACTTGAATTTGGCCCAAGAGTTCCACCCATTCGTAGAATCCCCCCGCCCCTCCCGGCTGTATTTAATGAGCTGAAATAAACATAAAAAATGGCTAACGTTGTTATAAAATGCCAGAGGAAAACAAGCCCATTCTGATAGACACATTCATTGGCTCACCTTAAAATACACATTCTACTTCTAAAGGACACAAACCTGGGACAATTGGAGGCCCATTGTGTGAACTGCAAATGTGCTCATCAGACATCACACTTTTCTCACACACAGCACTGCCCATCTAAGCGCTCGCCAAAACATCAACTGACTAAGCCTTACAGCAGCACAGCAGGGACGGGAGGGATTATCCCCGCATCAAACTGTGAAAACCAGATCAGGTAAATACTCAGGTCCCGGTGCTGCAACAGACGCTTTTGTGCAAGGGCAGCACCCGTCCAACAGTGTCCACTGTAAAATCGGGGCAAGAAACTATAAGGTCTTCCTTAGACTTATAAGCTCAATGGGGCAGAGACCATCTTTATTATGTGTGTGTACAACACCTTGCACAACGAGGCCTTGATCCCTAATTGGAGCCTCTTGGCACTACTGCAATAATAAATAAGTGACTTAGCCAAGGTCCCGCAATGCATTAGTGGGAGAGTCAGGAATAGAACCTGACACGTGGCAGACCCATTGTTTAAGTGCAAGGCCTCCTTCCTCCCATCACCCGCCCCAGTAAACTGCCTCTTCTCATCCATTAGCTCATTCCTCCTTGCACTTCCCTCACAAGATCCCTTTGAATTCTGAACTCTATACCATGGGAACTCTATACTCCAGGATTACCCTAGAGTAGCCTTAAGTCCACATATGCAAATCAGCTCATTTGAATAGCTGTGCTGATTCACATGCAGCTCCAAAATTATACATTCAAATGATCTTTTCCTCTCTCTTTCAAGCGTAGCAGGACACATTGGGAATCCACTTCTAGCTCCCTTCGGGGG
Organism: Lepidochelys kempii; assembly: GCF_965140285.1. Classification (NCBI taxonomy): domain Eukaryota; kingdom Metazoa; phylum Chordata; order Testudines; family Cheloniidae; genus Lepidochelys; species Lepidochelys kempii. The sequence continues at coordinate 82,426,437 of NC_136389.1, read as the reverse complement.
CTCCCTGTCTTTAAAGCACAGAAAGGCAGAGGGAACAATTACACAGGATTTTAGACTTGTTTGAGCCGTGTATGGCCTTTGTAGATTTTTGACCAACTATGTCTTTTTTGTCCAAAGAAAAAATTGGTATGTGCTTTTTAATAGGAGCAGAACAATCACTTATCTACCTAGACCCCCACAAGCAGCAATAGTCATACTCAAGGAATGTTATGATTTGGTGGAAGCTGCTTCATAAGCCTTCAGTCCTACACTGGCCCTTCAGAGAACCTATCAGCAAAAATATCGCCAATACTGTACTTAGGGGGAATGATTTCATGTGTCCCACAGTGATCAGCACATACCCTGGAGCACAGCACTTTGGTTACTCTCATCTTTTGATACTGTCTCACATGACCTTCTCATAAACAAACAAAGAGAAATGCAACCTAGATGGAGCTACTATAAGGTGGGTGCATAATTGGTTGGAAAATCGTTCCCAGAGAGTGCTTATAAGTGATTCAGTCATGCTGGAAGGGCATAATGAGTGGGGTCCTGCAGCGATCAGTTCTGGGTCCGGTTCTATTCAAAATCTTCATCAGTGATTTAGATAATGGCATACAGAGTACACTTATAAAGTTTGCGGATGATACCAAGCTGCGAGGGGTTGCAAGTGCTTTTGAGGATAGGATTAAAATTCAAAATGATCTGGACAAACTGGAGAAATGGTCTGAAGTAAATAGGATGAAATTCAATAAGGACAAATGCAAGGTACTCCACTTAGGAAAGAACAATCAGTTGCACATAGACAAAATGGGAAATGACTGCCTAGGAAGGAGTACTGCGGAAAGGGATCTGGGGGTCATAGTAGACCACAAGCTAAATATGAGTCAACAGTGTCACGCTGTTGCAAAAAAAGCAAACATCATTCTGGGATATATTAGCAGGAGTGTTGTAAACAAGACACAAGTAGTAATTCTTCTGCTCTACTCCACACTGATTAGGCCACAACTGGAGTATTGTGTCCAGTTCTGGGCACCACATTTCAGGAAGGATGTGGACAAATTGTAGAGAGTCCAGAGAAGAGCAACAAAAATGATTAAAGGTCTAGAAAACATGACCTATGAGGGAAGATTGAAAAAATTGGGTTTGTTTAGTCTGGAAAAGAGAAGACTGAGAGGGGACATGATAACAGTTTTCAAGTATGTAAAAGGTTGTTACAAGGAGGAGGAAGAAAAATTGTTCCTTTTAACCTTTGAGGATAGGACAAAAAGCAATGGGCTTAAATTGCAGCAAGGGAGGCTTAAGTTGGACATTAGGAAAAACTTCCTAACTGTCAGGGTGGTTAAGCACTGGAATAAATTGACTAGGAAGATTGTGGAATCTCCATCTTCGGAGATTTTTAAGAGCAGGTTAGACAAATACCTGTCAATAATGATCTAGATAATTAGTCCTGCCACGAGTGCAGGGGACTGGACTAGATGATCTCTTGAGGTCCCTTCCAGTTCTATGATTCTATGATCTTACCAGGCATAGCTATAAATACTGGGCCTGACCCTGGAGACCTCACTCTGGTAAATCAGTGGGAGTTCTGCCAAAGGAAGGCTTACAAAGGAGGGACCCCACTATAAAATTATTCAGCCCTTCTTAAACCTCAGAAGCCCCCATTTAACTTCAGGGCTTCCGGCAGCAGCTGCAACAGGCCTTATTCTTCTGTCTTCCCGTATGGTCCAGGATGTGGGATCCAAGATACTGGCCTAGGTGCACTCTTAATTCATTCCAGTGTGGCCCAGAGGAATGGGCAAGGGATGGTACTGCAGGTGAGGGAGAGTGGCTTCAGTTTCCATTGTATCCTCACCCAAGCTATGCTCCTTCCCCAGGCAGTGCCAACTACTGTATGGACAGTGTTGACCATGCGCAGGTCCACAGAAGAGGGGCAGTTTTGACCAGAAACTCTCCTCCCCAAGGTGGACTCTTGTCCAATGGGAACCTTGCTCTCTTGGGTTCCACTGACAGAAACTGATGTACAGGAACTCAGGGCTGAATACAGATCTCTGTTTTCATCAGCCAACTCTCTGAAAATTATCACACGGTTTGGGAATTCAGCAGACTAGGTGGCATGAGCAATCAGCGCTCAGGATAAATTCTGCAGTTCATTGTCTACTGCCCACTCAGCAGGCTGGCGTCAGGAAGCCTCTCTTAGCAAGCATTTGTGTTCAAAGAATGACTTGTATAAATATATTTCCTAAACAAACAAGGCCAACTGTGAGGTATTCCCCAAAGAAACTTTGGAAATCAGAATCTTGTTTGTATTAAAGAACATGGTATGCAAATGCAGCAGCTGTCTGAAGCTGTAAATAGCAATAGAGATGCATTTAATATCTACGCGTGCTGATCAAATGCAGTCTAGACAAAAACGCTTAAATCAGTAAGCGCCTGTTTTTTTAAGAACTGTGTCTGAGATGGCTATTATTGCCACTAATAAAAAATCAGCTCCATTAACACAGATCTTAGAAGGGTTTTCATGATGCTCACGTAGTTGCAGAAATGACAAGACTGAAAATGCAGAAGAAAAAGCTAATATTAAAATGCTCTAGGAGAAGGGTACTATATGAAACAAACTGCCTTGTTAGTGAGACTAAATGATCATCCAGTAAAATGACATTTGGCTTTTTAATGAATTCCACTTAAACAAATTCCTTTTCTGGGTGACAGATTTGTTTCTCTTAGGTACTTTCTTTCCTGTTCAGTCACCAAATCTAATCTCATTGACAAATCTAAAAAAAATTAGTCTAGAATTTTAGACTCATATTCAGAGTCAGCCAAACAACACAAAGTGATTCATAAATATTTCCATGAATAAAACCATGCTGGGTTTTTCCTGCAGTTGTTTGTGGGCCCATTGTACTAATTATTCTCAAATATTCAGGTGACCACTGATTTCTTTGTTCATTGTTGGTGAATCCCCAAAGCTTCACTACATTTATCATGAATGGATATTCATTGGAAAACTCATACCAGGGAACCCACTAGAAGTTATTCATCATTTTTGCTGTTTAAAATCTTTCAATCATCTGATCAGTGAGCAAAACAACACCATGGCACTGCAGTGACCATTCAAACATGACAAATAATGAATTTCGAACAGCGGAAGCAAACAGTTTTCAGCCTATGGGAATGTTTCCAATTTGTGGAAATTAGTGGGCAAAATCTTATAAATTATGAATACGTTTGTAGGAAGTGCAACCAATTCACAAATTATTTTCAAAACAAACAAAAGGCTAAATTAATTGGATTTTTGTCTCTGATTAACAATCTGACCAGTTCCAGATACAATGGAATAAGATTAAATGAGAGAAAAAAAGAGTTAAAATACTCTTTACTCTTGTTTATTAAAATCCTGTAGAAGGATGTGATTAATAAATTAAATGTCACTATTGAAGCTAATAGAATAAAGAGAAAGAAACTCACCGTTAGCTAGAACTAGGCAGAAACTAGATTTTTCATTGGGTGGGAAATTCTTCAGTTTGAAATTCTCTCTTTTCTGAAACAGAACATAATTTTTTAAAAAAATCAAAATTTTACATAAAACAAAATTTTTAAAAAATCATTTTCGGTCAAGCAAAACATGTCATTCTGATTTTGACTTTAAAAAATATATAATATAAAAGAAAACAAACTTCAAAATGAAGTAATTTTGAAACAAAAAATTGAAACGTCCAATTCCAAAAATGGATAACCAGGAAGTTTCAGTTTATCAAATGACTTCCCCCGCCCCATTTTTATCCTGAAAGAAAGCTGTATCAAAATTAATATGCCTCCATGAAGCATTATATTTTCAATGAATTCACATATACAGCTGGAATTTTCTTAGCAGCCCTACTTTTAGCTTTGACTTGTGTATTTTTCAGGAAAGTGTAGATAAGGAAGCACTGAAAATATCACTGCAATCTACTCATGAAATAAAACCTACCTACGTCTTACTTTCACTGTCATTGTTACCAATTATGATTAATTTTACATTTTATAGGAAGTTCTAATCTTGTTGAGACACCATAATAAAGAACTCAATGCTGCAAGGTGCAAAGTACCCTCAGTGCTTACTGGGTTCTGAGGGAGTGGACAGCCTTCAGCACCTCAAACAAGTGTTCAGCATTGCTCAAGATCAAGCCGAAAATTTACACTGAGCCACCAACCCTAGATTTTTGAACTACATGCAGCTTTAAAATTCTATTCACACAACCAGCATCACCTTCTTTTGCCTTCTTTACATTTGGAGCTTGATGACGGGAAATCTTGCTATACATTTCATTCACTCAAAAAAAAAAAATTGCCAGCAGGCACATGGAGGCTACAAAGTGCTTGAAGAGAACAAGCACAGGCAGCCACAATGGAATTTGTTCAGCCATCAATTGCACATCCCTGGCAATCGCAATAAAGTGGCCTCAGGCAGCAGCATATCATAATTCTGCCAAGGATTCTGCACAGCAGATGATGGGGAATCTGGCACGTTCGGGAGGCATTGTTCTGAAATTGATGTACCACCAGATTCCACAACAAATCATTGGCCTATTAAGGTCTTACATTTGATGCTAATCGTGCACTCGCTGCCAATTCAAACTCATATCTTCCTTGGAACAAATTAACTCTCTTGTTGTCTAACCTCCAGATGACTGAAATGAAACTTAAAATAAAAGCATATGTGAAAGGGATAAGCGAGAAGAGGCCAGAAGAATGGCACAGCAACAGCTTAAGGAAAACAGCAAAGGAAATGACAACCGACGTCCTACCAAGGAATAACATGTTTCACCCATGTGTCCAGCAAAAGATCCGATTTGTGTGGTAATTTGGCCCTCTGTTTCCATTAAACATCTGAAAGGAGTTGGTAGAGTAGTGAGGTGGGATGGCTACCACCGTGCTGAGCGGTACTTCAGCCTTCTGGAATCTGCTCGCCCCTTCCTCGGCTTTAGATAAATAAACATAGTGCTTAAGACAAGATGCCAGAAACTGAAGTCGGAGCAGGTGCAGCAAATAATTTCTCTGCGCTCTCCTGCCAATGGAGCTGGTCAGGTAAAATGAAATGAATAATTTATTTCAACACATCACGCTACTTTTCGAAGTAACATATTCCACCCATCCCTTTTTATTAAAGCTAGTCAAAAACGTTAATTTGATGAAAACCAGCATTTTTCAAACCAAAACCTTCTGTGAAAAGTTGTGCTTTGTTAAAAAAAATTCCCATTTTTTGTCAAGAAAGGAATTATTGGAGGTTTTTTTTCCTCCCTCCCTCCATTATTTTTTTTAATGCAATAAAATGAATTGTGTCTGGGTTTGGGTTTTCTCACGTCTTCATTCTTCCTTCCAGCTGCTCACCTTCATTTTTGCCTTGATCCGCTCTGTAAATTTTCCAAACCCTCCATTTCGGGACACTGAGAGCAGCAAAAGGGGAAAGGAAACTCCGTGCCGCTCTGAACCTTGTGAAAAGCTGAGGAAGCTTGGAAAAGACCCAGAGCAGATAAAGGCAAAAGAGGCGGGGTGAGGGGGAGACCCTGGACATTTTTCACTTTATGACTTACATGGGGAGAAAAACCTGGGGTTAGAAGAGGGGGAAACTGTACATTTGAAATTAAAACATTCTTTGTAAAAAATATTTTGTAAAAAAAAAAATTGAAAAAAAGAATTGTTCCCTTTCAAACCGTGCAAGACAAAACCGATGATGTTTCTCAACCGGCTCTACCTTTTACTTTTCAAAATAGAATTACGGGAGTAAATCCATACAATTTAAGTAACCCAGTTTTTTAAAGGTAATTATTCAATTCATATCCTTGATATTATTTACCTGTCCCGCCTGCCCATTGTTTTGCAGCCCTGTCCTGAATGGAGTTAAACAGAGGTTTAGTCTCCAGGCCAGTGGCCCCTCACTGTCTCTCTTCTGAGAAGACATTTCTACTCGCCCAAGGAGTTTGGAGGAGTCACCATCTTCCCTGATGTCTCCTCCTGACCCCTATGCCTGTCAGTGAGGGGGCAGAGTCACAGACTTCCCTTCCTCAAGGAGGGGCTGGGCTCTGTATATACGCTCATGGCAGAGGCATCCATCTACGATGTGTTTACTACTTCTGAGACCTGGAGTCTAGCGTGGCCGTGAGAGAGTGGAGCAGCGGGGTCAGGACTCAGCCCACTAAAGGCCCACTGACCATATATACATGTTGAATACACATAGTGCCTTTAACTAGAGCTGGCTGACAGTTTGCCCTCATTTTTTTATATAAAAAATGCCTTTTTGAACAAAATGAAGATTGCTGTGAAAAAAAAGAGCTCATTTTAGTTTAGATTTTCATTTTTTGATGACATTTTTTGTTTAGTTTCAGCACTCTCCATTTTTTTTATTTTCCCCCTTCTCTTTTTTCAGTGGGCTTGGGGGTGGGAGTGGGGGGCAGAGAGAGAAATGAGATGTTTTCCCATCAAAACTAAATGAAATTTTATGATAATTTTTATTTTAGAACGTTTTGTCAAGAAAAAGAAAAAAAGAAACATTTTGAACACGGAAATTGTTTTTACTTCTTTCCAACACTGCCCGGCCTACCGCTGAGTAGTTACTCTCCTCAGTGCTCTCACCCAAGTCAATGGAACTATTCAGTGTGACCCAGTGGCTACAGCACTGGACTGGGACTCAGGCGACCTGGCTGTGACTCCCAGCTGTGCCACTGAGCTGGTGGCTGACCTTGGACCTTTGCAGAGCGCTTTGAGATCTACAGGTGAGAAGCACGAGGTAACAGCTAGTAGGTGTTTGTGCAAGTATTGGCCCACCAATGGAAGAGGGGGGTTCTCAATCTGGCCCTACACGTGAAGTCAAAGATGGGCAAAACCATGGGAGGGCTGTGTCTGATCACAGCCTGGTTTTACTAAACACAGACCAGGGTATATTCAAATTCAAGTCCCATTTTATCCAAGTTTATCTAAAGCTTGGGTTTTATTCAGATAAATGGTTCCAGTTGGGGGGTCCCCATAAAGAGATACGTTTCTAAGATTTTATAAAATATTTTCAAACTTACTCTTCTCTCATGCCTGTCTCCCTCGTTAAAGAGACTTTCCGATTGTACAGGGGAGATAGGCAGAGAGGAGTTTTCAGTTGGAAAGCCCTTGACAAATATTAGTCACTGATTTGATTTGTGCTGAATAAAATGGCTTACTCTCCTTTCAGTAATCACCAGGCACTGCCATAGGGGCTAGGGAAAATTTCAAGGGACAGCAATAATAAGAACTAATTAACCTCATGAAATTCATTTGTTACTGCTGGCCCAGGTGTTCCTTGACCAAATTCTATCTGAGGCAGAGTATTTGCTTGATCTCCCTTGTCCTTGTCCCCTGCACAAGTGGCTGCAGATAAGGGAGTGGGAGTAGCTCCAGTACTTAAAGGAAATGTGGGGACACGCAGGGGATAAGACAGACAAAGCACTTCCCATGGTCCGCTACACCTTTAATATACAGAAAGTAATTAAAATGGGAGACAAATTCATCATCAGTCAGTTTAGTTCAAAGTGCAGCTAGACTGTTTCTTCCTTATGCATGGATAACATGATGTGCATATCCATCATAAAACCTGCATTAAAAATTAGGCAAAGCTGTTAGTACATCACAGCAGACCAGATGGTTTATGCTCTGAAGTGTTTCAGGAACCTCATTTTATTATACATGAATGCCTCATGTTGTAGGCCTGAGCTGATATTTTCATTAAACACACTCCACAAAGCATTACAGTTCTGTTGTCATTTCATTCAGCACCAATGATTTCTTACACACAGGCTTTATGGTCACAGACCTGCATGGCTGCCCTTCCAAGCAGCACCAGACTCTAATCTCACAGACTGCTGTGGGCACACTATCTGTGTGTTACCTTGGCCATAGGCTGCATTAGCAACCTGCCCACCAACCAGCTTAGGATTTTTTTTAACAGTCTGGTTCCCTGATACCCTAGTGTCCCTGACCTTCACTTGTCAGCTAAAACTCCTAGCACAGCACAGTACTTCAAAAGTTTTACACCTCATGGGAGATATGTGAGGTGTTTCAGAGCTCTTTACATCATCCATCATGTTGCACAGAGGCTTTCGTGGCTTATCTCCTCGTTTTCATTGCATGCAGTGCATGCAAGTAGAAATCTAGGGTACAAAACCACTATCAACTACACCAGGACCAGTCAATTATTTTTTGTCAAGGTCCAAATTTCTTGGTCAAGGAATAGTCAAGGTCCAAACTCCAGACAAAATGATAACAAAAAATAACAATAATGATAATAATTAATAAATAAAAAGATTTCACAATCTGTTCAAAAGCATCTGGCGGTGTAGAATTGGCCTGTGGCCCGCCTATTGACTACCCTGTACTACACCAAGTGGCAGGGCTGTTTTCCCCATCCACAGGTGTCGGATAACAACAAATACTCTCAAAATAGCAGCTCTTTGGAAGATTTTGCTTTAGATTTTCCCTGACTGAAGCCACTCCAACTATGTTAACAGGATAACAAGATCAGCTCACCAAAAGCTGCTGGGATCAAATTCATCCCCAGAGTAACTCTGCGCACATCAGTTAATTTTGGTTTGTAAGTTGAACTAGATGAAATTTTTAGAAAAACTTTTGCGGGGGGGGGGGACGACAAAATGCAGGTTCAGCATTTTGCAAATTCCTGTTGATTTCGCCAAATTGCTTTGGATAAAAAAAAAAACAAAACACAACCCTGTTTCCCCCCCCGAAATGACTTTTCCTATAGACATTTCCCTTAATTTTATTTTTAAAATTAAACAAAATACTGCTCAAAATTGAAACAAGACGGATTTTCCTTTCATTTTTTGTCATTGCCAGCAAATCAAACAATCCATAATTCACGCAGCTCTCCTAAGAAGTGTATCTATGGAGGACATAAGGGGAGACAATAGAACTCTTTATAAAATCTTAAGAATTTAAAATGTGATGTTTGGAATTTCATCATCTAAACCGTTGATGGCTGCAAAACCATTTGCTGCAATCATTCTGACTCCCATTGGAATCAGTGTAGCATTTCCCTTCCAGGAAAGCAGGTGTCGGGGTTCAAAGCCCATCCAAGGGAGTGGGTTGGATTCTAGCAGCTGAGCCAGCAGTTCATGTTCTCCATTAGGGAGAATGCAAGGGTATTACATGCTGTGTCTTATGAAGAGAGGCTGAAGTGCTTAGGGAGTTTGTGTTTGTTGCTAATGTCATCATGTCCCTCTGGGTCTGTGGAACACTCTCCAAAGAGCATCCTATCATAGAAGAGGACAACTTATCTTCATGTCCCATCTCCTTTCCTCCTCCCTCCTGGACCGCTCTAAGTGATACCAAATAAGCAGAACACTACAGATTGACACTAAGTGAACTCCAGCTAAACCCATAACTACAAATATTATTGCGAATGCTTAAGAACTTGGGTCCTGATTCTGATCACCCTTCCACTAGCTTCACAGAGGAGGGACTCCAGATGTACAATGGTGTAACTCAGAAGATAATCACATCCTTTATATGTTTCCTTATCAAGGAAGCCCCATATGGGAACCATGTTTATTCAGTAAGGGACAAATCCAGGGCTTAGCAAATGAGCTCCACATGAACTAAAAGTCATCCCAAACCTCTCTTACTTCTACTCTAAGCACAAGGTGCATTTCTTTGACCTTTCTTCTCTAACATGTACAAATGCGTATATTACATATTTTAAAACATTTCAAAACAAAACGTTTCCCCGCACACACATTTCCCCTTGGGGAGAGGATGAGAGAACAAATGTGACAGATGTTACTCTGATTGCTTAATGCACGGCTGGAAGGTGCTTAGATACGACCGTGATGAGAGCCGTCTATCTGAGTTGGATTAGACTAGAAAGTGCATATTCTGAGTAGCAAGGTTTAGGATTGGCGATGTGCAAGGAGTAAAAAGGAGAAATTCTCCCCATCAGGCAAAGGGGAAAACTGCTTTGCTGAATCAAGGCCTCAGTGTGTGCTGAAATCCATTCCTATTCAGCCAAGCGTGTAAGCTGATAGGTTAGTCCCATTGAAGTCAATGCTGACACTTCTTCAGGTTTTGACAACCGAAAACTCATTTGGGGTGGGAAGGGGAGATTCCTATAACCAAAAAAAAAAAGTCTGTTTTTGATTTTTTTGATGAAAAAAACCCTACGAAAACAGAAATTTCCATTTAATCAAAAAAACATTTCTTGGTCGAAAACGTTTGGATGAGAAATTTCCAATCAGCTCTAATCACCACTGCTTTATTGAGCAACAAATACATCGCTCTGCTCGTTCGGAAGTGGAGCCGGTGGAGAGAGACAGTGCACAGCATGGAATTGTGCCACGTGCTCAGTACTGTGGCCTGCCGTCTTTTCCCTGGGCCTGGCCACACCTGTACATGAGCAGCATTTTTCACGTCCCTGCTCAGGTCTTCCTTCCTTTTAAATGGCCTGTGAGTGGTAGCATGTGCGAGAGTGGTAGGCTGAATTTCACAGAGCTTAGCCCCTGCTCCGGGAATGTATTCGGACATGTTGCCTTGTTTGGGTTAATTGTGTTTTTATTCCTTTTTCACAAAGGCACCCAAGATGCCTTTGGGGTCTGGCAGCCTCGGTATCCCCAGTTATTACTGACGGTTTATTAGCAGAGAACCACACACGCTGGCTGCCACAGAGTGCAGACTCCACCACAGCACCGTCCTTCTAGACAACGAGCTGCAGGATGCGTCCCCCTCCTCCTGAGCTCGCGTAGACAGGTTTGCCTTCTGGTCTTTCTCCCTGCTCTCCCATGGAGTGATGGCTTGCGCTCCTGCACATCACAATGCACAACAGCGTTATTTAGCACCCCAAGCCCTCAGGCCCCTGAACAAGGAACTAAAATGCCACCCTCTTAAAATAGCAATAGGTGAGCCATGCCAAAGGTGTACAATGCAAACCCTGGTGAGTGCTTGGCATTCACTTTTTCTGTAATTTCTTCAGCTACCCCCTGATTCTCCCACAAGCAGAGTGCAGAGGAGGAAAGGCTGGACCGTGGCTTTTTCCCTAGTGGGAGAGCTCTGTGTGAAAAACAGGAGCTCTAGCTCCTTTCCTGTGAAGTGCTCAAGTATGTACAAAGGCTACGTTCCTGCCCTGAGGTGGGAGTCAGGTGATCCTCAGCTGGAGCACCGGTGTCAGAACCTGGCCCTGAGGGGCATGGTTAAGTGTGACTGCTTTGGAAGACAGCCACAGTTTTGCTGCCCTACGTCTGTCCCTCTTTGCCAGCCAGAATAGGGCTGCCTAGTGGGGTACAGTCTGGTGCCAGTGTTTTGAGTGTCTGTGGGGTCTTTCAGGATCAGCTAGAACCTGGCCTTAAATTAAAAATCTTAGCTGACAGGCAAGCTCCAGAAACAAATCAAAGGACTCTGTCTCATGAGTAGCAGGTGAGAACGTGTCTTGCCACTTAGCCCTAAATCAAGGAAAAAACATTCTTCATTCTTTGGTTGAATCTCATTTTAATACTAAGAAGTATATATATTTCATGTTCTTTTGGTTTCAAAGTTTATAAAGGCATTTCTTAAAAATGCAAGTGACCTTTCCAGCCAAATTAAAGGGCCAGGCTAATAAAACCACATTTCAAAGGCTAAGAAAACCAACAACTAAATACTTTGCATTGCCCTAGCAGGTTCCAGCTAGAGATTCTCAAGCATTTCACAGATACTAAAGCCAGTTTTCTCAGACGTAGACCCTGATTTTGAGTGATTCTGTTGTTGGGTGCACAACCTGAGACACATGGGGTCTGATTCGCAGAGGAGCCGAGCACCCCACAGACTTCAGATGGAGTTGGGGCTGCCCACCAGGGCCTCTGCACATCAGACTCCAGGTGATTTGTGTTGGATACCCTAAGACACCGAGACACCCAAAAGCAATGCCTACTTCTGAAAATGTGAGTGAGCCTCACAACTCTCCGGAGAGGTGGGGAAATATTAGGCTCATGTTATAGATGGAGAAAGAGCCACAGACAGGCTAAGTGACTTGCCTAAAGTGATGTAGGAAATTAATGCTAGAGTCAGGAGTCCCACAGGCCTGCTTTAGCCTCAGAAATCTCTCTTCAGCTTGGCCCCAATCCTACAAACAGAGATGGCTGTACAAACGTCTATGGGATGCTGTCTGTTTGCAGGATTGGGGCTTTATTGTTTATGGACGGTCTCAAAGTAAATTAACCTGGGCCTCTGTAATTTAATGATAGCCTACATACAAATGGGCTTAAAAAAAAAGGAAGAAATCACACTGATTTCTCTGTTGCAGCTGGTGTTTTTAATGTCACCTTAAAGGAAGGCCATAAACAGTTACATTCAATATGCGGTCCCCAACAAATCTGTTTAAACAAACCTGGCCTACACCAACTGCCCCCTTTCAACATTCAATTTACTAGGCCATGCTCTGTACTTCACTTGTTCACTACACTGTGATGTTTTCTTTAAATAAGAACCATGCATGTGTTCTTTCAGCCATTTAGTGTAACAGCTATTCGGCATTTTAGATTAAGTTTAAATTGGCTCAGGTCATGTGTGTTATAATTTAAAATTTGTTTTCTGAGCTCAGTAGTCCATTAAAAATACCTCACTGCTGAGAACAATTCAGAATGATCACATTTGCTAAAACGAGCCCCAGGATTGAAGAAGGAGGAACAAAAGAACATTTTATACCTAAGAAATAGTGATCCCTTCAGGTCAAAGTTAAGACGCGTTGGCAGCAAGCTATGCCATGTAGCTGCAAAGTCCGTGTTATGGCTGAAGATAATACAGTAGAGGATAATAAACAGTGCAATGAATTCCAGAACAATTATTTGATTTCCCCCCCGCCCACCCCCAATTTTCTTTCAGCAGCTAAAATAAACAATTTACATTGCATTGTTTACCTCCCTGACCCCAGTTTGTGCTACCTCAAACTTTACAAGTTCCCTGGCAGAAACAAAAACAAACAAACAGCTTTTTCTTTCTTTTTTGGTTGGGGGGGGGAAGTAATGTATAAGGGATTGAGTCACTTTCGATTCCTAGAGCAATTATCCCTTGTGAGTAACTCAGATGAAGACAGGAGTACAGTCTGCACTTTGTTATTCAAGCAAAGAAAACCACAGAGAGATAGAGTGAGAAAACCGGGAGGCAATTACTGGGGACACATGCAAGTTCTATGGACAAGCTTTAGCGAGACAACGCTAAACGTACAGCAATGGTTTTCAGAGCGGAGGCACTATCGATGTAGACCAGTGATGTGAGAGCTCTTGCTGCCTGGTTACAGCAGATAGAATGGGAATCTCAGCCCACTGGACTGCTGTGGGATTGGATATGAGCATGCCTTACAAAAAAGAAGCTTACAAGAAGTGGAAGATTGGACAAATGACCAGGGAAGAGTACAAAAATATTGCTCAGGCATGCAGGAGTGAAATCAGGAAGGCCAAATCACACCTGGAGTTGCAGCTAACGAGAGATGTTAAGAGTAGCAAGAAGGGTTTCTTCGGGTATGTTAGCAACAAGAAGAAAGTCGAGGAAAGTGTGGGCCCCTTACTGAACGAGGGAGGCAACCTAGTGACAGAGGATGTGGAAAAAGCTAATGTACTCAGTGCTTTTTTTGCCTCTGTCTTCACGAACAAGGTCAGCTCCCAGACTACTGTACTGGGCAGCACAGCATGGGCAGGAGGTGACCAGCCCTCTGTAGAGAAAGAAGTGGTTCGGGACTATTTAGAAAAGCTGGACGACCACAAGTCCATGGGGCCAGATGCACTGCATCCGAGAGTGCTAAAGGAGTTGGTGGATGTGATTGCAGAGCCATTGGCCATTATCTTTGAAAACTCGTGGCGAATGGGGGAAGTCCCAGATGACTGGAAAAAGGCTAATGTAGTGCCAATCTTTAAAAAAGGGAAGAAGGAGGATCCTGGGAACTACAGGCCAGTCAGCCTCACCTCAGTCCCCGGAAAAATCATGGAACAGGTCTTCAAGGAATCAATCCTGAAGCACTTACATGAGAGGAAAGTAATCAGGAACAGTCAGCATGGATTCACCAAGGGAAGGTCATGCCTGACTAATCTAATCGCCTTCTATGATGAGATTACTGGTTCTGTGGATGAAGGGAAAGCAGTGGATGTATTGTTTCTTGACTTTAGCAAAGCTTTTGACACGATCTCCCACAGTATTCTTGTCAGCAAGTTAAAGAAGTATGGGCTGGATGAATGCACTATAAGGTGGGTAGAAAGTTGGCTAGATTGTCGGGCTCAACGGGTAGTGATCAATGGCTCCATGTCTAGTTGGCAGCCGGTGTCAAGTGGAGTGCCCCAGGGGTCGGTCCTGGGGCCGGTTTTGTTCAATATCTTCATAAATGATCTGGAGGATGGTGTGGATTGCACTCTCAGCAAATTTGCGGATGATACTAAACTGGTAGGAGTGGTAGATACGTTGGAGGGCAGGGATAGGATATAGAGGGACCTAGACAAATTGGAGGATTGGGCCAAAAGAAATCTGATGGAGGTTCAATAAGGATAAGTGCAGGGTCCTGCACTTAGGACGGAAGAACCCAATGCACAGCTACAGACTAGGGACTGAATGGCTAGGCAGCAGTTCTGCGGAAAAGGACCTAGGGGTGACACTGGACGAGAAGCTGGATATGAGTCAGCAGTGTGCCCTTGTTGCCAAGAAGGCCAATGGCATTTTGGGATGTATAAGTAGGGGCATAGCGAGCAGATCGAGGGACGTGATCGTTCCCCTCTATTCGACATTGGTGAGGCCTCATCTGGAGTACTGTGTCCAGTTTTGGGCCCCACACTACAAGAGGGATGTGGATAAATTGGAGAGAGTCCAGCGAAGGGCAACAAAAATGATTAGGGGACTGGAACACATGACTTATGAGGAGAGGCTGAGGGAACTGGGATTGTTTAGTCTGCAGAAGAGAAGAATGAGGGGGGATTTGATAGCTGCTTTCAACTACCTGAGAGGTGGTTCCAGAGAGGATGGTTCTAGACTATTCTCAGTGGTAGAAGAGGACAGGACAAGGAGTAATGGTCTCAAGTTGCAGTGGGGGAGGTTTCGGTTGGATATTAGGAAAAACTTTTTCACTAGGAGGGTGGTGAAACACTGGAATGCGTTACCTAAGGAGGTGGTAGAATCTCCTTCCTTAGAAGTTTTTAAGGTCAGGCTTGACAAAGCCCTGGCTGGGATGATTTAATTGGGGATCGGTCCTGCTTTGAGCAGGGGGTTGGACTAGATGACCTCCTGAGGTCCCTTCTAATCCTGATATTCTATGATTCTATGATTCTTTGGCGAGGACTGACTGCAAGACATCCGCTTCAGATCAACTCTGGGGATACGGACTATAACTGTCAAACTCGCATGCCTGATGGTAGGCACATAAATAGGTATAAGTGGCCGGATTGTCAGAGGCCCTGAGCACTCAGAAGCTCCACAGAACGTCAGACTATTTGTTCAGGGCCCAAGTTTGAGAATTTCGCCTTTTGTTTTCAAAGAGGGGGCCTCTTTCTCCAGCAATCCCTCCCTTCTCCGCTTGTGCTTCAACCACGTGCCCAGGTCACGCATTGCAAAGTCTTTCCCTCTGGACGGGAAGCCTGGTGTTAGCTTCCTGCAGAGGCCAGATGGCGTGGGGAGCACGAGAGGCCATTACAGAATATTGCAAGGTTCTCTTCTCCACCAGCCCCCAAGGGTGCATGGTCCCATCCTACATGTTTGTTTGCAGCCTTTCCACAGGACACATACAAAGGGGGCTGTTTCCTCCCACAGTACTCACACATCCTGGCAAGGAGACCATTCTCTACCCTTCCAATGGACACATGAATATACTGATCATTTGCCAAGTTCCTAGCTTCAGAGATCAGCATCTGCAAATGTATGCATGTCACCCTTTGCCTGCCTAGGTAGTGAGAGCTTCAGGGCAGGGGCTGCACCTCCCTATGTGTTTGGAAATCTCCAGCACATAAAGCAACAGTTTGTCACCAGCATAGTGAAGTGACAAACAAATCAAGCAAAATTTCTGAAGAGAAGGCGTGTTCCCGTCCGCAGATCCACCCAGCCGTGCTTGGCTTTCCTAACATAATTACAGTCCTGTTTACTTTGCAGCAATACTGAACAAGGGCTGGAGCATAGGTATATGGGGGAATGAATAGATATTGTGTACAGCTACAGACATTCACTCCCCTACGTCGTGACTACTTTCATATGAGTCGTTCATCATGCACTTTGCCCCACCTCACCTACACTTTGCCCATCTCAATCCATCTCTGGTAGGGCCACTTCTAACATCCTGCCCATCTGGGAAGCTTTCAAAGAGCCACCATATTTTATAAAAATAACCTGCCACCAAAATATTTCCTCTTTGCTCCTCAGATGTGGGTTTTCACCCCAAAATGCCAATGGGCTGAGATCCAGGAGAGGCAATGTTCAGGCCTAGTCCACTAGCAGGTTTAAGGTCTCATGCCCATCAGCTCCAGAGGGGTAGAAATGAGGTCTTCATACCACTGGAGAGCCGAGAATCTCCATTTCCAGGAGGATATCCAGCACTTGTTCCTAGTCCTGACAGACCACAAGAGACCTGGCCTTAAAAGTATGGGGGGGAAATCTATTATAGAGGCCTGTGAAGTTATTTGTAAAAGATTTCTCCCCCTGTGAGGACTGTACAGTAGGGTTCGTGGCAGCTGGAGTTACAGCAGGCGGAATAGGAAAAAAACACATCTAAAATAGATTTGTTCTGCAGTCGGAGTGACCTGATAGTCTGGTATAAAGATGTGAGATGACCCAAACAGATGGCCCAGTCAGTGGGGCTGCTCACATAAGCACATGTAGCAGGATGCCATGATGTTGGGAACCACTGGCCCAGATCTTCAGCTTATGTAAATCAACATCACTTCAAGAAGTGAACTGAGCTACACTGATTTATACCCGCTGAAGACCTGGGCTATATCCTCTTGTCTCAATGCACTGCCATTTCCCTCTCTTCTGCTCAGTTGGTGACTCCAGACTCGGAGGCCCATTTCCTGCTTTCCCCAAGCACGGCTCCATTCTTTCTCCCAAAACATGGAGCCTCTCTCCCTGAACTGATCTCTAACACCTCTACCCCTCCTCCTTCATATACCATCCTCTCCAACCCTGCTTCTGCTGTGATATCTACACAAAAGCTGCCAGGCAGAGGAGCAGTCAAAGGAAGGGGCATTTATAGACCCAATTATAAAGCCGTCAAGCTGATGGGAAGCCACTAAGTTTTGCACATTGTCGGGCTGAAACTGTACCCTTCCCCTCCATCCCCCTTTCTCTGTGGGGCAGGGTCTGTTTCTTCCTACGTGGTTATACCATGCCCAGCACAATGGGGCACTGACCCATACTGAGAATGCTGTTGCAGACAGAGACAAGACGCAGGGAGCTCCTGGGGAAAAGACACTGGGCCGGCCCTCAGGAGAGCTAGGTTCTTCCCAGCTTTTCTGCAAATGCCCAGCACGACAGCAAGTCACTTCATCTCCCTGTGCCTCCGCTGCCGAATGAGGATCAGGACACCTCCCTACCTCACTCAGGTGTGCAAGGATAAACACATTAGCAACCATAAGGTGCTCTGATAGAGATAGAGGCTAGATAGGATAGAGAAGCTGTGGCCAGATCTTTCCTCTGCAGGTCTTAATAACTGCCAGAAGTACCAGTCCTGAAAAGGAGACAGAGCAGAGAGCAACACCCGTGATGGCCAGTTCTCCTCGGACCGGCCGCCTCTGGAAACTTTAACGCCAATACTTTCGGAAGTTGATTCAGAGATAGGTCAGGGACCAGTATTATCCAAATTCCCTGGGCAGCTCCAAGCTCTGTGACATTCAGAGATAGGTTAGGGACCAGGATTATCCAAATTCCCTGGGGAGCTCCAAGCTCTGTGACATTCAGAGATAGGTTAGGGACCAGATTATCCAAATTCCCTGGGCAGTTCCAAGCTCTGTGACATTCAGAGATAGGTTAGGGACCAGGATTATCCAAATTCCCTGGGGAGCTCCAAGCTCTGTGACATTCAGAGATAGAATCATAGAATCATAGAATATCAGGGTTGGAAGGGACCCCTGAAGGTCATCTAGTCCAACCCCCTGCTCGAAGCAGGACCAATTCCCAGTTAAATCATCCCAGCCAGGGCTTTGTCAAGCCTGACCTTAAAAACCTCTAAGGAAGGAGATTCTACCACCTCCCTAGGTAACGCATTCCAGTGTTTCACCACCCTCTTAGTGAAAAAGTTTTTCCTAATATCCAATCTAAACCTCCCCCACTGCAACTTGAGACCATTACTCCTCGTTCTGTCATCTGCTACCATTGAGAACAGTCTAAAGCCATCCTCTTTGGAACCCCTTTCAGGTAGTTGAAAGCAGCTATCAAATCCCCCCTCATTCTTCTCTTCTGCAGGCTAAACAATCCCAGCTCCCTCAGCCTCTCCTCATAACTCATGTGTTCTAGACCCCTAATCATTTTTGTTGCCCTTCGCTGGACTCTCTCCAATTTATCCACATCCCTCTTGTAGTGTGGGGCCCAAAACTGGACACAGTACTCCAGATGAGGCCTCACCAATGTCGAATAGAGGGGAACGATCACGTCCCTCGATCTGCTCGCTATGCCCCTACTTATACATCCCAAAATGCCATTGGCCTTCTTGGCAACATAGGTTAGGGACCAGGATTATCCAAATTCCCTGGGCAGCTCCAAGCTCTGTGACATTCAGAGATGGTTAGGGACCAGTATTATCCAAATTCCCTGGGCAGCTCCAAGCTCTGTGACATTCAGAGATAGGTTAGGGACCAGTATTATCCAAATTCCCTGGGGAGCTCCAAGCTCTGTGACATTCAGAAGTACTTAGCCTGAATTCAGAGTCCTCCTCTAATAACTCCATTATCAAGTTTCAGAGTAGGAGCCGTGTTAGTCTGTATTCGCAAAAAGAAAAGGAGTACTAGTGGCACCTTAGAGACTAACCAATTTATTTGAGCATAAGCTTTCGTGAGCTACAGCTCACTTCATCGAGGTAACTGAGGTATCTTAGTTTAGGATTTCAAAGTTTAGAATAAAGTGAACAATTCATTTAGAGAAAAAGAGACAAACATTTCTACTTTGCAATCAGTACATCCTGCCATTAATTAGGGAAATGTAACAGATGTGCTGTGATCCTAGACAACACTGTGGAACAGTAGCACAAGCAGCCACACACACAAGCTTTCTTCAATATTATCCATTGAAATCAGGCAAATTCTGTGATGCCACAGCCCCTCACACTGATCTGGTACTAAAACGATCTACTTTCCTTCTGGTGTGGGGATAAGGAGCCCATCACTGCCTGTGAACCCAAAACAATGTCCAGGAAAGTCTGTGGTAATATACAGATAATAGTAACACAACAAATTTGACTTTTAAAATTCTCCAACCAGTGCCACGTCTGCCATTTCAGTCCGTGATCCCTGGTACTCTTCCAAGTTAGCAATGACTGATTTTGTTTGTTTGCTCTGTGTATATACTTAGCACATGGCGGATGCAGAATAATTCAACTCAGAGATGGAAGACACCTATAAATTCTTCTAGTCCTTCCTGCCAATACAGGGTTCTCTTCTGTCATATACTTACTAGAGTTTCATCAAGTCTAGATTTCAATATCCATTATGGTGGGTCTTTATATCCTTCTCATGAGGGACTTCCACAGTCGAAGATAGCAATGAAGAGGTCATCTGTTAGGTCATCTAATCAGTCTCCTTGTCAGAGAGACATGGATATACCAACATACTGCCAGCCTTAGAATAACAGAAGTGAAAAGAAGGGGAACACAGATAAGGCTATCTTTGGATCCAGGACTCTCACCCTGGCCAATGTGCCATATGTGTAGATAGAAGCATGGCAGATGTGCCTTCATAACACATGTAGCTGAAGATTCCCTAGGGTGACATTTATTTAAAAAGCTTCTTCTGTAGTAGATTTAGAGATATTAAAACTTCAAAGGCCCAAAGATGGATAAGTTTAGGAAGAGGCCATGGAGTGACATAAGGATGAATCCACTGCAAAGTACAAGTCATGGGCCTTGCAAGAGGCACTGTGATTAACTGTAAGGCCTTCAGAAGAGATCTTACATCCTCTCCCAGATCCCACATGGCATTGCCTGTCTCACAGCCGGACATGGATTGAAATAGCTTCTGGCAATCTCTGAGTCTGCTGCCACATGGCTAACAAGTGTATTATTGTTAGCCAATGGTTTACAACATGCATCCTAGCTTTCATAACATCAGCGCTGACATCTAAATTATTATGTGTTGACTTGGTCCTCAGATGTCGCTAAGGTGATATGTGACCTCTGGAGGGCTGAACGTTATTATTACAAGGTTAGAAAGACATTACGCAACACCATTATTTTTGATAAGGGTCTGGGATTAGATACCCACCATCTTCTGATGACACACTCTTCCAAGACAGAAGTGACTATTATATTCACACAAACACACACACAGCGCTCAGGTAACCAAGGTTCCACCAAATAATAATGATAATCAAGGTTCTACCGCATAATGATATTTGCAACAAACTGTGTAGGTCAGTTTGCACCTGTGCCCAATACGTGTTGTATGCTGGTCACGGGAAAGGAGTCACAAAGGAGTTAGTTGTGGTTTCCGGAGCCTGGGGTCAATTCTACCCCGGCCAGCTGTGGTCCAAGGACATCACTATAGCTCAGCAGCATTGTAGCCAGGCTTCCTACCTGCCCCCTATGCTGTGGGTTGAGGGGCCATTGGAGCAGATGTAGGGGCCAGCTAAACCAAATCTACGCTCCCCAAGAAAATCTCCCATGGACTGGGTTGTCTCTAGAGCTAGTTGGAACATTTTTTGATGAAACTCTTTTTTGTTGAACTATGTTGTTTTGCCAAAGCCAAAAGGTTTTGCAGGGATGTATTGACTGGGATAGAGTTTTCAACATGAAGGGTTTCTGAGGCCCAGGGCTCTCTAGTCACTCCTGACCACAGAGAGAGAGAGAGAGAGAGAGAGAGAGAGAGAGAGAGAAACTGAAACTTGACCTTTTCCATCCAGAAATGGAGGTTTCAACACTATTCTGTTTCATGTAAATGTTTGGGAGGTTTTGATTTTGTTCTAAATAGATTCTGAAACCTCAAAAGCTGTCATAAAACGGAGTTCGCAAAAAGAAAAGGAGGACTTGTGGCACCTTAGAGACTAACCAATTTATTTGAGCATGAGCTTTCGTGAGCTACAGCTCACTTCATCAGATGTTTACCGTGGAAACTGCAGCAGACTTTATATACACACAGAAATCATGAAACAATACCTCCTCCCACCCCACTGTCCTGCTGGTAATAGCTTATCTAAAGTGATCAACAGGTGGGCCATTTCCAGCACAAATCCAGGTTTTCTCACCCTCCACCCCCCCACACAAATTGGGGGGTGGAGGGTGAGAAAACCTGGATTTGTGCTGGAAATGGCCCACCTGTTGATCACTTTAGATAAGCTATTACCAGCAGGACAGTGGGGTGGGAGGAGGTATTGTTTCATGATTTCTGTGTGTATATAAAGTCTGCTGCAGTTTCCACGGTAAACATCTGATGAAGTGAGCTGTAGCTCACGAAAGCTCATGCTCAAATAAATTGGTTAGTCTCTAAGGTGCCACAAGTCCTCCTTTTCTTTTTGCGAATACAGACTAACACGGCTGTTCCTCTGAAACCTGTCATAAAACGGAGTTGTCGTCCTGCTGCCAGCTCCAGCTGTCTCTCGCTTCCAGCCTGTATGTGCCACCCGCACAGAGCAAAGGGGCCGGGGCAAGGCAGAGAGGCTGGCCTTTGTGCTTGAAAAGGATTTTTGTTAAATACCATTTACGAAGTATTTCACCCACCAGAGGACAAATACTTTGGAGAGTTTGCATGTGCACACTGCCTAGCGCTATCTGTGCACACAGGACCAGCTCCCATGGCCTGTACTCATACATCACTTGCTCAGGCAGAAGTTGCACCCTTCAAGGTTTGGCCCATATTCCTGAACAGCAGCATGAATTAAGGAGGCAAAAGCAGCGATAACCTTATGTCCCTGGCACCTCAATGCTTCATGTGTGGCTCCTTTGCAGCACTTCGATAATAGTGATTGAAATGCATTCTTTACCTGCAAGCAGGCGTGGTTTAGCTCAAGTCTCAGGCCAAATTCTGTGGCTCTCTCTCATGGCCATATACTAAGGCTCATACTCAGCCATTATTCAAGCAAACTCTCATTAAATGAAGGGGAGCTTTGCCTGAGTGAGAACTTCAGGGTTCGTCCCCTCTGGTTTTATCAATACAGGAAGCCCTTTAGAATCTCAGCCTGCCACTCTAACTCTTACAAATAGTCCTTACTCACACAAGCAATCCCATTGGGCCTACCCATGTCACTAAGGTCTATTCGTTGCGTAAGAGTTGCAAGAGTAAACTCTAAACAATTGCAATTGCCTTTTACAGAGATGTTTGGGAGCATCAGCTCGCCACTTCCATCCTGGGTCTGCTCATGACTATAGCCAAACCCTGCAGTCCTTGCTCAGACAAAACCCTCAGTGACTTCAGTAGGAGCATTTCCCATGCATGAAGGCGAGAGGAATTTGCCCTAGGACGCTATGAATATGAACGAGGCTCAGTGTACAACAAAAATGCACTGGTAGGAAATCCCAGTGAGAGAGTTGCATCCTCCCTAACAAATTTGCTACTAACAGTTTTAAAAATAAATTCCATATAACTAATACACACATATAAACACTCAACAGCAGGGTGATGAATCGTTGACCATAAGTCCTCATTCAAACTGCATACATGTTGATACCACAGTGGCAGTTTTTGTTTCCTTATTTCCCTAAAGCTTCTAGTGATCTTTAAAAGAAACCTCATGTGATTCTCTGCTGTTTCCCCTCTTTTCCTTTTATCTCAGTGACTGTTTACTGTTACATATCTGCCTCTGGACAAAAGAAGGTCTAATTAGCCACAAGCCCCTATTTATCATCAACCAAATTTATTCTCTGTTGCAAAATACTTTGCTTTTTTTTTTTCCAGCAGGATCTTCAACTTCTGCCAACAGCATTAACAATCTGTAAAGTAATGAGGTGCTGTTGATAGTCTTAGACAGGTCTAGACAAAAACATAATTACCTTCTGTGCTGTTATAGTTCATTAAGGCAAACATGCTGTAGACCAAACCTCTACAACACAAAGTGAGGCTCAGTCCAAAATACTAACAGCATAAGAAAGAATAGACCCCTGACCTTTCATGATGTCCTGTGGATAGAACCAGAATGTTTAATAGGGTAGTTTCATGGGTTTCTTTCTGAGCAGTTGCCACAGAAAATCAGAGCTATTATCCAACACTTCTGGCCAGTGTTTTCTCTGTATCACTGCAAGTCAACATGTTGGGCTATGCAATAAGACCTTATAAGATTTCACCATATTGTACGTATAAGATTTCTCTCAACACCATTACAGAAGATGAAATACACCCAGCTTACCCCATGTGTCTAAGACACCAATTCCTCCTGTCCCAAATATGGAGTGCATTGTCTGTACCACAACTGTCAATTATTTCTCTCCCCTCTTCTACAGGGAGCCTCTAAATAGGTGCTGTAGCATCTGCTCAGATGATATGTATTTTAATACCCTTCCATATTTCTGAGAAATTCTTTGCCATGAAACAATGGGTGTGGATCTGCTTTCATTGACTCCAGCTTAGCTTAAGTGTAACCGTCTGGAAGCCAGATGGATTGCTCCATTTCTACATCAGTGAGAGAGCAGAATCAAGGCTCAGCATGTTCAGATTTCTATGTAGAAACGGGCCAATTTGGAACTTTTTTGAGTGCTGTGAGTGTTCAACTCAAACGCCGGATTGGATCCAGTCACCAAAAAAGGCAAACGTCCATTTCCAGGCTTCAGAAGCAAAAATTAGACTGCACAAGACACTCACAAGTCTACTGCAGGGAATAATCCCACACTTGCAGGGAGTTGGACCCTGTGACCTAAGCTTTATTTTTTCATCACAATTTTCTCTCCAGCCCAATCCTGCAGTCTTTACTCAGGCAAAACTCCCACTGACTTCACTGGAAGCTTTTTCTCTCCCAGAGGGCTGCAGGAGTTTATAATTATGAATGAGGCTGGAAGGATAATAAAAATGTTAATAACAACGGGGTGTGTTTTTAAATTGGAAATTAGCCCTTCCATTTCAGATTTGTAAGAGTTCTAAGCACGGTCTTACACCTTCTCCCCTTCAGCAGCTGTATCGTATTCATGGCTGGTTAACTCACAGGCACGCATCAACAAACACGGCTGCCATTCCCCATCCCTCAGAAAGGATTTCATTTGGCCAGCGTTCGTCCAAAAAGTAATTGCAGCCTCCGAAAAATGCAATTGTGTCGGGGGGGGGGGAGGGGAAATGTCTACGAAAGCTCCCCAACTCTGGCAAACAATTCTTCCTGATTATTAGAGGAGAGAGAGAGAGATTGCTCATGGAAAATGGGAAAACTAATGAAGAAATTTCTATCTAATTAGCCCAGGCTAGAGTTTTAATCAGACAGAGCTTGCTCAGTGAAACCTGTTTACATGTTTGCCGTCATTCAGGAAATGTGTTAATTAGGCAAACACTATTAATGATCCTCTCCATGTCAGGAAATTTAAACAAAAATGGGGAAAATGACAGTCTGGATTGATTTCGTTTGACTGTTCCTCAGTCTCCAAGCTCACTTGGGATGTATGGGCAAAACTTCCCAACTGAGGGAGACTGCGAAGACTGGGACTGTTTGCTTTAGAGAGCAGACAAATAAGAAGGGACATGATGAAGGTAAGTAAAGTGCTGAATGGTAGAGGGAAGGCAGATCAGGTGCCTCCATCCATCCTTTCACACAAGATGGGAACAAGGGCATGTTCAGTGACATTTAAAGGAAGCAAATTTAAAGGAAATGCTTTTTCATACAACACAGTCAGCCCACAGAACTCACTGCCACATGATATAGTTCAAGCCAAGAGTTTAGCAGGCTCTGAAAAAGGGCTGGTACTTGTATGGATAGCTAGATTACCTGGCGGGGGGGGGGCGTGTAATAAGGATTTTAAAAACAAAAGGCAAGAGTTTTGGAAAAGATACAACCCTTCACACATGAGGGAAGGAGACAGCCTCTAATGGGGCTGAGGAAGAAGCAGCTGCCTACTGCACAGTCTCTAGCCTCTCTCTCTGAAGCAGCTGGTACATTGTTGGAAACAGGAAACTGAACTAGTTGGACCCCGGGTCTGATCCAATCTGGCAATTCCTATGTTACTAAATTCCAGATTAGTCAGGAAGGAAGTACGGGGATCCAGGGGATGAAGGAAACTGTATCTTTGATGACTGTAACCCTCTCTTATATCACTGATCGTCTCCCGCTGTAAGCACCTTAGGGCAGGGAGTTGGTGTCTGATTGTGATTGCACCGCACCTATCACAATGGGGCCACTTCCCGAATAGAGCCTTTCCGAGTTGTGGTGGTGGAGCCATTGTGAACTGAACCGGGGTCACACAGTGCTCTTCATGCAAGTCAACACTGCAGCCCTTCGGGAACAGCTTTTCATCTCTACCCGCCTGGGCTGGATTTCAACTGACAATGAGCAGGAGACAGGCTCTGTATTCTGTTACCAGTCTCCTGAGCCAGTCAGTCCCCCTGAGATCTCTAGGGTGAACCAACAGAATAAAATGCCACCTTGCAATATGCTCTCACAGAGGCTATTTCCATATTAGTATATAGTTCATTAAGTAGAGTAGGATTTGATGGCCTCTCACTGTTTTCTGGCCTAATCCACTTTGGAACAAGACAGAAGGGTATATGTGCCTCTTACACGGGATCCTTTATTATTCCGAATGAAGAACCTGGCAGAATTCAGACCAGGCAGTGATCCTCCAGGGGTGCAGCGCTGAGCTGCAGCTGCGGGGGCATTGGGGCTAATGTTCTTGTCAAGATTCTGTTGGTCTGACAAAAGCTTTCTACTAATAAGCATAATAAATTACTTTCATACCTTCTATGGGCTAGCATTCCATGCAAATTCATTTGAGCACTCCATCATTATCTTCATGTTCTAATTAGGTTTCATAGCACTGAGATCTGGACAGTACCCTTACAAGGCCATTTGTTATTCCTTAATGATGTCCTCTCTTCACAATTACAGCTAGGAGGAATGGCTGGGTCTACAGACATAAAGGAGAACTTATTTTGTTAAACACAACCCTTGATCTTTCCTTTTGCAGCAAAGAAAATCTAGGACTTGCATCACACTCAGGAATCATTCTTATCGTGACGTGTCTCAAAAAGGCTCATGGTACCAGCTGCTTAACAAGACGTTTAATCTCCCCCTGTATAGCTCACTAGAACATGGGCAGTCTCACACCTCATTCAATAACACAACCCCATAACTTCGAAAAGGGAACATCACATTATCTCTCTGTGATCTCAACGGTGGAAAAACACATTTTGATGTGATCAAACGCATTATACATTCCTTGGCGCTGGATTTTTGTTTACATCAGCCTGGCAGAGCCCTTTGCTAAAAGCTTTTCCAGGATGTGCATTTATTTATTTAATATATTAAAAATTAATGATGTATGTAGTGTATACAATTGGTCTTTTTAAATTTTTTTTTGTCCTTTTTCAAGTTCAGGGCAACATCCTTGCACTAAAATGATCAATGGGATAACATATTATGTTGGTGGGTTTTTCTAACCGATTATTGGACTTGCCATTTTTGATGGATCTAACCACATTAACCCAAGTTAATTATGTTTCATGCTAACCTTACATTTGTTCTCTCCTTAAGTTGTCATTCATGTCTCAAACCCTTGAAATGCCACTGAAAAGAATAAATCAAAACTAAACAATATGGATACAAACAAGAAACTGTTTCTTCATATTGTGCAAAATGATGTCCTGACTAGAGGTAAAGGTAAATTAAGACATATTTTCTTCCCCCAGCAAGAGGCTTAAAATGTGATTGAGAGAAGAGATAAATAAGGTGGCATTTATTCCAGAATGCACATATAGTTACAATGTACTTTCTACTATGGACTCACTGTATTTCTAAAGGTCAATTATAAGAGTAGTAAGCAAGCACCGTGAAACAAATGGGTGCTGTCCATGGTATCTCTCAAGCATTCATTTTGTAATTTGGCTCTGGAGCTGTAGTGCAATAAGAATAAATAAAACTTCAGAGCAATATTTTAAGTGAAAAAGCATAAATGATGCATATGCAAATTCTTTTAGTAATTAATGTTACCAGTTATATGTCTGGAAAAGTTATGCTTCAGCTCTGCAAGATGTTCTGATAATTACACGCCTATTTTGTGATGAGAAGCACAGTGCGTAAAATGTTTCACATGATCCAGTTTGATTTCTTATGACCCTGGGGCTCCAGGAAGTGAGTAGATGGATGGTTCTGTACCATGCAATGCTTATTAAATGTTAATCCAATGTGCCTTTCCATTCCTACATTTTTGAAGGCTACTAATCATTTTCCTAATTATTGCAGAAAGCATCTAGTCCCTTGTGAAAAACATCTTTATTGAAATTAATAGACAAAGAATATTATAGAGTTGCATGCCGTGGGACTTCCATTTTACATAGGCCCTAATCTTTCAAACACTATGCATTTGAGCACTTCCACTGACTATTTTGCAGGATCATACATGAAAGGAACAGTCTATTATACCAAACCAAGGACGTTATTTGTTTTAAAAAGTCTTATTCTTTAGTGCAAAAGAGAGTTTTTTATGGGTGCCAAACAGAAATTTCTGAAAACTGTGAATGTACTGATGGGACTCAAAATAATTATGTAGCTGGCTATTCTGTTTATATTATTCCTTTAAAGTAAGTGAGGTCTCGGCTTGCAAAGCCTACACATTACTTTAGAAAGCACCCCCTGGAACCTTAGAAATTGGAAAGAGACAGCTTGAATGTAGCCAACATTTAATATGTTGTGCTGTTGCTAAGAGATTATAATGAATGGTGATGTTAGATAATTTTTCCTAATAATTACACTGGCAAAATAGAATTTGCAGATGAGATATCTAAAGGCCCAAATGTTTAAAAGTATGTGTCCCCAAATTGTTCATGCCAGGGTTATAGGAGCACACAATTCACTGGTTTCAGCATGCACAGCCAGTGTTTTGCTTGTGCAAAAGTGTTCGTACTTTTAAAGTTTTGCACCTAAGCAGTTTTAGGTTCAAGGCCAGAAGGGCCCACCAGATCATACACTCTGACATCCTGTACATCACAGGCCGCCAACCCTACCCAGCACCTGCACATTGAACCCAACAACTGGAAGGAGACCAAAGTAAATGAGACCCACAGAACACTAGACTATTACGAACCACAGGCAAAGAATAGGAGGGACCAAAGTGCACCAATGCCAGAAATCTCTGCAGCGTCAGGGAAATGATGAGGTGAGAGATACCCAATAATCCCAGCATGTGATCTGCACCCACATGCTTCAGAGGAAGGTGACACCCGCCCTCCACTCCTGTCACTGCCAATCTGACCTGATCCGTTAGACATGAACATGTGAGCAAGAACCAGCCAACACTACCTCAGAGCCCCAGCTCACCCTATCTAATGTCCCAACTCCAGCCATGACTTTCTCTGATGCTTCAGAGGAAGGAGATCACAAAAAACCCACAACTTATCAGTATGCTGTATTGTCAAGGCTCTGTAAGAATACAGCTAGACTCTTGATCCAAACGCAGTGGGCTTGATGCTCCTCTCACATACACCAGTGTAAATCCAGCGCAACTCCATTTATTTCAGTGGAGTCATTCCTGATTTCTACTGGTGGGAGAGAGAAGAAGTTTGGGCTCTAATTGTCTCCTCTTCATTTCCCCTTTATAAACAACCTCATACTACATCATCATCATCTTCTTACATTTATGAAACATCTTTCATCCCAAAGGATCCCAGTAATTTAAGTAATTTAAGGCCTGATCTTACTGAAGAGGCTCCAGGAGCTGAGTGCCTACTGGACGTGGCAGAGTGCAGCCAAAGGAAATTGTGTGTACCCAGCAACACATGGGATAGGGCCCTTAAAGTATACCAGAGACCATTTCACTCACCACTGAAATGCAGCCACCTCTGATTTGAAACAAACAGCTCACAGTTACAACCCACAATAGTATGGGACAAAAAGTGGCATCTGCTTAAAACTGCTGGGGGAATTAAGTGGGCAGAGCGTAGGAGTAGAAGGATGGTCCAGGAGTCAGGGCGCTAGCGTAGGATGTGAGAGGCCTGGCTCTGACCACAGACTTCCTGTGACCTTGGGCAAGTCTCTCTGACCCAGATTTTTAAAGGTGCGTAGGCACTGCTGCACTTAGCGAGGCAGAGCCTAACTGATTTAGGATCCTAAATGTCATTTTAAAAGGGGATTTAGGACTTAGGAGCCAAAATCCTATTGACTGTCAATGTGGCTCAATCCCTCTAGAAAATGACATGTAGGCTCCTAAATCAGCTAGGCATTGTGGTGCTAAGTGCAGCTATGCCTAGATCTGGGCCTCGGTTCTTCATCTGTCCAATAGGGCTGATAATACTGCCCTGCCTCCCAGGAGCGACGTGAGGCTAAATCCATGAAAGTTGGCAATGCTCTCAGATACTCTGGGAGCAGGGGGAGTTGGGGGGGCAGATGAAATTTGACTAGGAACGTAGCCTAACATCCTCGTGAGAAGAGCTGCTGGGCTCTTTAAGGCCCTGAACTGGTCAGGGCAAGTTTCACATCATACAAAAAAGGCATCTCCAGCAACACAGCGCTGGGGCATTGGTTTAGTTCTGCCCCAGAGGGAAAAGTGCAATTACTGTCTGACTCCACTCCCAGCAGCAGCTAGGATGCTCCATGATGGTCTCCCGTTCAACCCTGAGCCGACCTCGCCCTGCTTATTTAATGAGAGAACAAGATGAAAACACGGCAGGAATACAGAGCTTGGTTGATGAAGAACAGCCTGTGATAGGGAGGGTGGATTCTATCCACACAGTCACCTAAATTAATGAGAAATCCCACCTTTTACCCCGCACTGACTCTTTTACAACTTTATTGGCTCGTTCAGAGCCTGGCTCTGTTTTTCCGAGTTGCCCCAACTTGCATATTCAGAACTGAATGGCTCCAGTAATGTAAATGAGCCTTCTGCAGAAGGCAGAAACACAGAAAATACCGATGCGCTCTTTAAATGGCCATATACCCCCCAGTGAACTCACGCACATACAGCTTGCAAAAAATCTAACCACTGCCAGTCTAAAAACACACTAAAAACAGAAAATTTATGTAGCATGACCCAAATTGAATTATACTTTACAGCACTATAATTGATTTTTTAGAAGAGAGATTAAATTTATTTTATGCCTCACTAACTAACGGCTAGATTTACCTAATTGCTTAGAGTGCAGAGTTAGTATGATTCATTAAACCCCATACATGCTTGGGTACATTACACTGTGACTAAAGCTTCCCCGCTTAGAGCAATTAAAGTGGAGAAACTCTAGGCCTCATAAGTAATTGAATATAACAATATAGCTTGGAGTTGCTGTGGGTGTCTTATTAAGTTCTTCAAGCAAAAAAAAAAAAAAAACCACAAGTTCCCTCCATTCTCCAGTGAATCGTTTTGTGAATTTTTTGATGACTGATATTGTTTTTTCCCTCGTGCCAAAAAAAAAAAAGAAAAGGTAGGATTCAAGCCTTGCTTCAGAGTTTAATTTTATCAATCACAACACTTTTTATATCAAGTCAATCTCTGACAGACTTGAGTAGAAGTCAGCGCTATTACAAGGAGAGAGACTTTGGGTAGAATCTAGTAACATTTGGTAATTATATACACATTGCAAAAATAAAGGTAGCAATTTAGTAAAACAGGAGTGGGGAAAATTATCATTTTGGCTGGCAGGAGTAAATTAGAATCCTTCTGCACAGTTTATTTAATAAAATTACATACACACAAGAAGAACATTACCCAGATTGCACAGTCAAGCCACAAATTCCACCAAGGCTTCTGGAGACCACTTGTAGTTGGAATTTGCCATGCCCATTGTGATCAGGAATGACTGATGCTGGGTTCAAGGAAACATATCAAGCACTTTACACTCTATGACCATGACAGGGTATTGTCCAGTGGCAGAAAAGGCAAGGTCAGGACTAAAACCAGAGGTCCATCTTTTGCTATGGAAAGTAGGTGGCTGCTTAAGATCATGTAGAAGCTGCAGATCGATCATCGATGCCCACTCCTCTAGCCTTACTCCATCCACATCAGGGTATCGCCAGGGAGAGAGGGGTGAATTAAAATTGTTGCAGTAAAGGACCTGAGGAGATGGGAAAGACAGGAGTTGGCCAGTTGGCAGATGGAGGTTTGTACACATTGATAAGAGTCAGGCCTTCACTTTCATAGCCTGCCATTTGATAACATCATTTGGACCATGAATATCTTCCTTGATGTAGGACGCTATCCCACATTACCCGTGATGGAGGCGAGACACAACAGCAAAGCCCAGGAACTGATAGTTGAGTGTCAGGAGTAGAGTATGTTTCCTGAAGCGGGATGACATGTGCTTTGTATTCTATGACAGAGACTACAGACCTCAAGATTAACGTGATTTACCAAAACCACCTCCTGTTTAACGGTTCTAGGTTTTACTAATGCAACTGGAGACATGTGTACCAAGGGCCATGAGCTACTTTCCTTTGTGCACCACGGAAAGAAGTGATGGTGTCCACTTAGTAGGAAAAGTGGAAGTCCACAGGTAGCAAAAGTGCTCCTGGTGGGAATGGGCGACAGGGGATGGGTCACTTGATGATTCCCTGTTCTATTCACTCCCTCTGGGGCACCTGGCATTGGCCACTGTCAGAAGACAGGACACTGGGCTAGATGGATCTTTGGTCTGGCCCAGTCTGGCCGTTCTTATGATGCCGTGCATTATAGCAGTAACAGATATGGTAAGCAGGATTCCTGAAGCAAACGGGTGTGCTCATCACGGCTGATGGGTGCAGGATAAGAATCATGGCTTGGGAGCAACAGTGACATACACCGCAAAGCCGAGTGGCTATAGCAAAGGGATCTAAGCACAGAAGCCCTGTCGGTGACTCACTGAAACCTCCAAAGAGTTGCTACCCATTGCGTTGGGAGGTATGGCAAGGTAAGGCGTACAGCAGGGGACTCTCTTCCAAAGCTTTTGCTATACATGAGTACTATAGACAGCTACATATCTCTGTAACACACACAACACTTCCTGGGCACTTCAACTGCCTGGTACAACAATGAACCTGGCGTGCAGGTGTAAGGCATGTTGTATTTTTACATGGAAGAGCAACAAATAGCCCTGCAGATGCCATGGCAAGAGAGAGACAGAATCCCGTAGGAGAATATATGTTTTAAATACAATATTTTCAGAGGAAAGGCGCATTGGGCGTTGTGACATCTGACGGAAGAGGTGAAACTGATGAGCTTCAGAGGAAAGAGGAGCTCAGAGTCACTTGTCAATGGTGGGTAAAATTCAGTGTATGTGGCTTTAAACAGGAGGGCCGAGGCCAAGTCCAGTCTATTTACCCATAGGAACTGCTAGTGAAAATGAGTGTGTGCCTATAAAAGAGTAGCTATGCACACCTCCAGGATTACCTGTATGGTATGTATGTGAACGATATATGTGACACACACACCCCACAGCGTACGTCAAGTAAATTAGCTTACTGATTGATTTCCACGTTCAATAGGAAATCTAAACTGCAGAAACATTATGAAAGAAAAACGGAATGGAGACTTTACTATATAAAATCAAAAGAGTTCACAGCATATTATTGTCTCTGGCATAAAGATTAGTTGGCAGTCCAGAATATTTGATTCGCCACTGAATGGAGAAACTGGAAGCCTACATTCCACGTCTACTGCTCACAGTGCTCAACATAATTGAAACCTATTTTGCGATTGGAATGTAGATAAGCAATGCACTGAAGCAACATTTGAAAATTCTCGGGATCACTTTATTTTGCCCTTCAAACAGTGAGTGGAGCCCCAGCAATAAAGATATATAAATTGCCCCAATTTATCTCTTTCTAAAGACAGCTTTTTTATTTTGCAGACACTCTGGTAAAATAAGTAATAGTCCCAGTAGAAAGCCGGGGTAAGCAGATTCTGATGAATGCACGGAGGAAGTTAGGCCTGGCTCTTGATAGGTAGGCAAGCCTGAGTACAGACATAGCTGAGACTTCAAGAGGGTTTTATTGAATGCTTACTAATGAATGCATTTAATGTGAAAACAGAGTGGGATGTCAAAACAAGGGAATTATCATTTCATCTATTTGGATAGATTTCCATGGGTTTCTGTCAATAGAAAGAGACATACGTACAGCCTTACTCATGGCGTTTGTTAACTCCGAGTCTGTTCTGAAACGTAATAAGAGCAGCAAATTGCATTAAGGAAAAAAACAACAATACCCGTGCAGTTGGAATGAACGATTTGCATCAAAATCTCACGTCAGTGTGGCATGTAGGCTGTCAGAGACGGGGAGGTGAGGGACACATTCTGCCTGGACACACGAGTTTTCCTTCTGCCCTGACTGAACCCAGCTCCCACTGAAGCCAATGCAAGCCTGCTCCAGTAAGCAAGAGTGCCAAGCCCGGGCAACTCTCGGGGTTTGTACAGGTGGGTGTCAACACTGGGCTCCAACATGCACTGTTCCAACGAGCTGCAGAAAAACGTCGAACTCAGGGTGCTGTTTCGCAGGGTGAGGGTTAGGACGAGACTCTCCTTTAATCAGCGCACTGATAACCCTAGACCCTCTGGAGAAGGCAGCCCTATCCATGGTGTTTCTGCCTAACCGTCTGTGGGCTGGCAATGCAGAAAACACCAGCGTTTTACCTAACGTGACCTTTCAGACCCTGTCACTGCCCACCAATCACTCACAGCTCTCAAGCCCTGGGACTCGGGCAGGGACCACGGTCCTTGAAGGGAGGTGTGGGCTGCAGGGAAGCGGTGCAGCAAGGTCGGGTCAAGCAAATCTGGGGCCTCCTCTGAACACATTTGCTGGAGCCCCCCTGCGCGCGAGGCCTAGAACTCTACATGCAGCTGCCTCTCCTCCCTTCCCACCTGCCCCTACCTCCTGAGCCATGCCAGCTGTGTGAGGGGAGACAACAGCAACGGACTTGGGGCCCAACTCGGAGCTCGTTGACAGCAGGGTAAATCTCCAGGCAGCCCACAGCAGCCAGTGCTGCTGCTCAGGGTTTGCACTAGCAGAAACAAGCACAAGGCACAGCCCTTGGCATGCGTTTGGGGGTGGGGGTGGGGGAGCAGAGGGAGGTGGGGTCGAAGGCTCCTGCTAAAGAGGAGGAGGGAAGAACATGCAAAGTACCTGAGCAGGGCTGCCATGAAGGGGGAGCTGCCCTGATTCCCTGGGGGGCTCCAGTTCCTCTCACCACAGAGCTCTGTTGACACAATGGCTCATGCTTCCTCCCCCGCCAGGCCATGCTGGAACACCAGCAGTAAGCAGCACACCGGCCCTGGGACAGCCCTGTAACGGGGTTGCCACTCCCCGCTGGCATGACGCCTTGCGCCTTGGTCGGGCAAGGTTGCTCTTGCTGCATCGGGTGCCCCCTGGCTGCTCGTTGCTCGCTCTGCAATAGCCTCTGTTCTGGTAACTCAGCCCTCCAGCCAGGTCACTGTGCAGTCTACCCCCTCTGGGGTTACAAAGTCCAGCAGGACCACTGCCCAAAGGCTATTGCCAGGGGTGTTCAGCTCCTCCTTGGACTCTGTGCCACTATACCAGTGGCTGGCAGGGGAACCCAATATACTGGCTACACCGGGTTCCAGCCCAGGCTCCCCATCACCAGCAATCCAGGGGTGCTCAGAGCCCGTCCCTGTTGCTGTTTCCCTGGACGACTTCTTACCAAGCCTCTCTGTCTTCTCTTCCCTGGTTCTGGGTTTACCACAGGAGCTTACTCTTCTCCCCGGGGCTACTTCACCCCTCCTAGCCTCTTGACAAATGCCTTACTCCAGGGCAGACTCTCCCTCTCCCTTTGGACTTACTCCTCGTCCCTGACAACCTCCCTCATCCCAAGAATGACTGCACACCACATCACAGGCCCCATGACCAGGAAGCCTGCTGGGGCTTCAGGTTTGATTTTACGTGTCACAATTCAGGGTGAATGCACCTGTATTTCCCCTCAGTAATCCAAAAAGAACATCCATGCTCAGGCTTCTGGCTCCCCAGTCGTCATCCTCCTGGGTGGAGACCCGCATCTCTCTCCTTTCTGACAGCCTGTTTCCAGGCTGCATGGGTCCCTGCCTGCACTGGGTCTTCCCAGCGCAGACAAGGTGCCCAAGGCCACCTGCTGGCTTTCTCTTCAGAGACAGTTAACAGGTGCAATTGCTACAATTACAAGGTACACCACACAACACTTCCTATGTAAGCCCACTTTATTTTTCAGGTAAAAGCACTCCAGAGAAAACATACTGAAAACTATAAAAGAACCTCTCTGTATGCTAATAAGTTTACCAGAATTAATCCCAGCGCTAACCTGGATTCTGACAGGAGCAGTCCTTATCCCCGCACCCTAGGAGATTCCTTGTGGTTAGCAGGTCATCACAGTTTCCGCTCTGAACAAGCACCCAATCCCATGGGATCTCAGTAGGCCCAGTCCTTCCAACCCTACCCAAAGGATTGGGACCCTCCAGGCACTAGGGATCCTTTCCATTTGCTGGATTGGCCCAAAAGCCCTGAGCCAATTCAAAACCAAGCTACTCCTCCACATGCCCTTTCTTTGTCTTTTGATCCCTAGAGAATCCAGTTTGAACTAGCATAAGCATCTCTCTCCATGGTTGCA
Organism: Lepidochelys kempii; assembly: GCF_965140285.1. Classification (NCBI taxonomy): domain Eukaryota; kingdom Metazoa; phylum Chordata; order Testudines; family Cheloniidae; genus Lepidochelys; species Lepidochelys kempii. The sequence continues at coordinate 82,390,634 of NC_136389.1, read as the reverse complement.
GAATGGGGCTCGTGCACTGGGTTAGAGAGGTTTCTTGTGGTACTGAGCAGATGCAATAAAAGGACAATGTTCCCTATGCTACTGTATATTAAACAGTTTAGGCTGGACTCTCTCTCCCACAGTAGATGAGTAAGGCTCACTTAAATCAAAGTGAGCTGCTTGTATCCTGCAGAGGGAGTGTGAAGGGAAGAATAGGGGTCCTGAGCTTTTTCAAACACATAGTTTCTCTCTCTGGCCCCAAGTCAGCAAACCGTCCTTATTCAGCTAAGCACTGAAGCATATGCTTAAGCCTCATTGGCTTTAATGGGGCTTAAGTAGGTGCTTACGTGTTTTGCTGAATAGGGATAGATTTAAGCCCATACTTAAGTGGTTCCATGTATTGTGGTTTCAAAGAGAAAGCCAAAGACATGATAAATTAGTACAGAACTGTTCCTTAAATCTCCCCCTGACACAGCTTTATTGCGCAAGGAAACCAGTGGTAACATTTCACATACAAACAGGAAACTGCGTAATCATTTAATTAACCTCTTTTCTCAATGAGTGATGCAGGCCTCACCGTTTCTAAAGCATTTCCTCTGGTTGTATTTTTTTTTTGGTGGATTGTATCTAACCCTCTCTCCAGCTGCTTGAGCTCTTGCAAAACAAATTACCCCAGCCATTTTTATATTGTATCATATCCTAAAAGTCTCATTTTTGTATCAGATTCACAGATTTTCATGATTTGTACGTGCGCTTTAAATATCTTTCCAAAATCATCTCCCATTTCATGGTTTTTCAAACACATGCAAAAGTTCTTCAATTTCACAAGTGTATTGATTGGTCAAACACCAGCAATCCTCATTCGCCGCTTTAACAGCTGCAAGAACTTTTGTGTTTCAAGAGGAAGTTTACTCAGAAATTTCTAAAACAAAGGCTAGGAGTGATTTAAAAAAAGATGTGTTCCATGTGGAAGGCATAATGTTACACTCTGTCTGGTTTCCCTCATGAGATAAGTGTTACTTAGCACCCATTCACCAACTACAGATTTTACTATTAAGTACAATCTCCAACTGAATAAATACAGTCAAAAGAAACTATGCAACGAACAATTGCTAAGCAATTTTAACCTGTTGCCTACAGTGTCGTACACTCCTCAGCAAGCCTAGTGGAATTTATTCCATGTCTTGTGAGTTATACTTGGGGTCGGGGGAGGGAGAAACGGGGGGCCGGAGGAAGCAGAACAGCATTAACATGAAAGTTACGCTTGTGAAGCAATATTCTGACCAATTTCCCAGAGGGCAAAGCTGAACTTAGCCCTTGCTCACACAAACCAGACATGCTTTCTGGGTCCTTAAAAACCTCATTTTTCATGCAAATCAAATGAGGTCCTCACCGGGCAGCTCAGAACTCTCCAGGGTGAGAGCTTAAAATAATCACTTTTGTCACATAACCACCACTGAAATTCAGCTGCTCTCCCCACTCATACACACACAGCTGGTACAAACCTCCTCAAATGCCAATTCAGCCACAGTAAAGGAATGGCAGAGTAACATTAACACATCCATCTTTCACCCTGAGACATGATTGTCAGGAAGTGAATGCTGAGGTGCAAGCCTTGCATAGGCGTGCGCACGGGGTGTGCCGGGTGTGCCCAAGGACACACTGATGCAGAGCAGAGCTCGGGTGGGGTGGGGGGCTGCATGCTCCACAAATAAACTGGAGATATACAGGTATTTCCTTTAATTTATGCTATGGAGAAGCAGGCAGAGCATATCTTCCAGTCCATTGACTTTACTGAAGACGGTCACAAAGATAACTATGAAAGAATTCTGGCTACGTTTGACACATACTTTATACTTCAAAGGAATGTGGCTCATGAAAGAACATGCTTTCACCAGAGAACTCAAGAACAATCAACAGAGCAAATTCTACAGATGGCAGATGCAGAACATGAAGACGACGACTCAGACCCCAAGCCAACCACACCCAGTTGTTTCCACTAATGGGCAGCCAGATGACCAAGTTGTCATGCATTCGGGTTGTGTAATTAGAAAACCAGCAAAGGCCGAGACACTGAAAAGACTGATAAGTACTGAACTTGAAAGACAGTGTGATAGCGTAAATATTGTAAATGGTAGGACTGGTAGACCTGAAAGGAGAAAAAGTAATGGAACGTTAAACTGTATTACACTGTTCAGGCACTAGGTGGCACTGTGTAGAAAATACCTCCCTTAAACTAAGCAGTGCCATAGAATCATAGAATATCAGGGTTGGAAGGGACCTCAGGAGGTCATCTAGTCCAACCCCCTGCTCGAGCAGGACCGATCCCCAATTAAATCATCCCAGCCAGGGCTTTGTCAAGCCTGACCTTAAAAACTTCTAGGGAAGGAGATTCCACCACCTCCCTAGATAACCCATTCCAGTGTTTCACCACCCTCTTAGTGAAAAAGTTTTTCCTAATATCCAACCTAAACCTCCCCCACTGCAACTTGAGATCCTTACTCCATGTCCTGTCATCTGCTACCACTGAGAACAGTCTAGATCCATCCTCTTTGGAACCCCCTTTCAGGTAGTTGAAAGCAGTTATCAAATCCCCCCTCATTCTTCTCTTCCGCAGACTAAACAATCCCAGTTCCCTCAGCCTCTCCTCATAACTCATGTGTTCCAGACCCCTAATCATTTTTGTTGGCCTCCGCTGGACTCTTTCCAATTTTTCCACATCCTTCTTGTAGTGTGGGGCCCAAAACTGGACACAGTACTCCAGATGAGGCCTCACCAATGTCAAATAGAAGGGAACGATCACGTCCCTCGATCTGCTGGCAATGCCCCTACTTATACATCCCAAAATGCCATTGGCCTTCTTGGCAACAGCGGGACACTGTTGACTCATATCCAGCTTCTCGTCCAGTGTCACCGCTAGGTCCTTTTCTGCAGAACTGCTGCCAAGCCATTCGGTCCCTAGTCTGTAGCGGTGCATGGGATTCTTCTGTCCTAAGTGCAGGACTCTGCACTTGTCCTTATTGAACCTCATCAGATTTCTTTTGGCCCAATCCTCCAATTTGTCTAGGTCCCTCTGTATCCTATCCCTACCCTCCAGCGTATCTACCATTCCTCCCAGTTTAGTGTCATCTGCAAACTTGCTGAGGGTGCAATCCACACCATCTTCCAGATCATTAATGAAGATATTGAACAAAACTGGCCCCAGGACCAAACCCTGGGGCACTCCACTTGATACCAGCTGCCAACTAGACATGGAGCCATTGATCACTACCCGTTGAGCCCGACAATCTAACCAGCTTTCTATCCACCTTATAGTCCATTATAGTCCATATTTGGGGGGAAAGGATCTTATGATGAACACATCGGGTTGCCAGTTTTGGTTGGATGTATTCCTGGAGATTTCATCACATGACATAATCTTTAAAGATTAATGTTTAATTCCTGGAGACTCCAGGCCAATCCTGGAAGGTTGGCAACCCAGCATATGGTACGTATACGCAAGTTCTGTGCCCAGTCCAAATCTGGTACGGAAGTACACGACAGGCCTCCTTTTGGGCTTGTGCTTCCTGATTTTATGCATGCAAATGGAAGATTTTTTGCATACATTCATGGCCTGGAAGCAGGCCTGCAGCCGTCTATGTAAACATACAACCTTCCCCACCTCCCAATTTACACATGTACAAATGAGGGCGCTTTTAAGTAAGGTCAATAAAGAACCCTTTACTGGGTGGGAACAGGGAGAGGACAGATTTTCTTGAACCAGAAATAGGGAGAATCATTTAATAACAAAGAACTATAAGAACAGAAATAAGCAAGGTTATTATATCATCATAAATTACAAAAAGCAGAATAATAATAAAATAATAGAGAAATGGTACAAATTTAGGCCCATGTGTTCTTAGCTGGGTACCTAAAATTAGGCTCTTTAATCCATATTTAGGCCCCTAAATAAAAGTATCCTGATATTTCAAGGTGCTGAGCTCCCCTCAACTCCCTGAAAGTCAGTGGGAATTGCAGGGACTCAGCACCTTTGTAAAAGAAGCCACTTTCATTTAGGTGCTTTTCAGGAGTCTCACTTGAGGCTCCCCATTTTGAAAATATCAGCCTTAGATTTATGCCGGTGAAAAAGCTTCCTGGATCAGATATGAATTTACACACTTTAAAAGTTGGGCTAATTCTCTCTTTGTTTCATTCATCCCTGTCACTGCAGACTGATAACAGCACCATATGAAACTGCAGTCTCCCAGTTTGAAGGAATGAACACTAGGTCAAGTGAAAGCCTGGGCGGGTCAGGCAATGACTGGACTGGCCTAATGCACACAAGGAGACTCGGATGTTCCTGTGGGTCAGTAAACTGCTTATCTGTTCCTTTTAACCACAACCACCGACTTATTAAATTCCCTATAGGGGGGCCTGGGATGTACTTTCCTGCAGGGAATCCCTGACTTCCAATCCCCTTGCAATGGTTTCCATTTGATGATAAAGTTCCGAACGCTGACTAGCGTCCAGGAAGATGGAATATTGTTTGTGATCTTTAGATTTTAGAAGATAAATCCAAAGGTCTCTTCTCCCATGGAAGCAAAGGGGAGAGATGCCCCAACTCAGGCTAGCAGGGCACTGACTACGTTTCACCTAAACCTCAGTGAAAGAGTAGCCACATAAATCTCTGGTATTGGGCATGTCCACAAGGAAATGCTTAATGCTGGCCGTCAGTGAGTCTTCTCTCCTCCCGTCTCCCCAGCAGCTCAGATGTCAGTCGCACAGAAGGGTACTAGGCTGGACCCTCTGCTCACTTTCCTGGGCTCTGCATTGGTGTCATTGAATCATAGCATATCAGAGTTGGAAGTGACCTCTGGAGGTCATCTAGTCCAACCCCCTGCCCAGAGCAGGACCAATCCCAACTAAATCATCCCAGACAGGGCTTTGTCAAGCCTGACCTTAAAAACTTCTAAGGAAGGAGATTCCACCACCTCCCTAGGTAACGCATTCCAGTGTTTCAGCACACTCCTAGTGAAAAAGTTTTTCCTAATATCCAACCTAAATCTCCCCCACTGCAACTTGAGACCATTACTCCTTGTCCTGTCATCTGCTATTACTGAGAATAGTCAGGATCCATCCTCTTTGGATCCACCTTTCAGGTAGTTAAAAGCAGCTATCAAATCCCCCCTCATTCTTCTCTTCCGTAGACTAAACAATCCCAGTTCCCTCAGCCTCTCCGCATAACTCATGTGTTCCAGTCCCCTAATCATTTTTGTTGCCCTTTGCTGGACTCTCTCCAATTTCTCCACATCCTTCTTGTAGTGTGGGGCCCGGAACTGGACACAGGACTCCAGATGAGGCCTCACCAATGTCGACTAGAGGGGGACGCTCACATCCCTCGACCTGCTGGCATGCTATTGACTGGAGGGAATTACTCCTGGTTTATTCTGGTGCAAGTGAGAGGAGGCTCAGACACATGCAGTACACCTACTGCAAAAAGAATGTAATGGTCAGTAAAAATTCAGCTGACATGCTATTTATTCCAGGTCACAGACGATTAAAGTGTGCTGGGATATGGGCTGAAATGTACTTGCTGGATCTGTTTTGCTCCAACATTATCCCTGCGAGAACCATGCGGGAGATGCAAAACCTGTTCTCATTGTGTCGCACTCATTCAGTACGGTGCAAGCTTTTTAGCCTGCAGCCTCAGCCCAGCTACAGCAGTACAGGGTTTTCACTGCAACCCAAATTACCAGCGTCACTAGCTCAGTTAGTCAGAGAGCATGTTGCCTCGCTAAATGGAATAATCACAGGAATTAGGCTAGCAATATGTACGATATTCTTTCAGAATGATAGTTGCCCATTTTTCTGACATGGTAGCCTTGCCGAATATTTGCTTTCAGAGGAACCCATTACCTTCCCCACTGCTAGCAGACAGGGGAGGTTTGAGTCAGAGCTACCAGAAATAAGAAATTAGGAGTGAATTAGTACAAAATAACTGTTAAGCTCTCTCAGGTCTAAACCCAGGCAGACTTTTACCATCCTTTGATGTGACTAAATTTTAATAAGCTCTGGAAAAGTTTCATCACCACAAGGTATGTGTAAAACACACACACACACACACACACCCTTTAATTGCAAGCCCAAAACTCATAGGATGCTATATAGCATTTCTTGTCCCGCGTTCCTATTTTCACACTAGCTGCACATATGACCTTTGTGAATAGCTGCCAGCTGCTTATAATTTTGACAGATGTAAGCACATTTCTGGGAAGCTGTATCCATTCAGCGGCTACAGATCAACAGCCCACACTCAGGGCTTTTGTAAAAGTGATCGGCGCAGGAGAATCCCCTTTGCAGCACTAAGGGAGAACAGGTTTACCATGATGACGCATTAATGACTTTGCTATCGGTGATCTAAATGTGTCAACCTGTGACTCACGTCAGTATTAAAGAACACTATATTTATACAAAGCAGCAATTAGCAGACTGTAAAGTAATGCCATGCAGTTTCCAAGTAAATCTAGGCTCTTCCAAGTGGTGTAATGCTAGACTTTATTTTAATCTCGCTGGAATTTCAGGGTTACTTATTGTGCCTGGTCATTCCTCAGGATTATGCAGATTTATTTCTGCTGATATTTCAGATACCACACTCAGGTTAAGAATACCTGCTGTCAGCTCTCCCAGGGAAAGCACACCATGGAGTCAGTGGATTAGAGCCTCTGAATATTTTGTAAATGCTCTTAAAAACAGGGTAAAATTTAATCTGGACTGTAAGAGTCTAACCACGTTTCCTGGGAAATGGGTTTTGATGCACACACACCCTCGACCTGCATGCATAGCACAACTAAACCAAACATCTAGGAATGTGAGATTTAGTAACTTAATACAGGATGATATAAACCTTGGTAAAGGAGCATACATTATGGTACTAGCTCTTGTGCAAATGATGAAGCCATATTGGAATTATCCCAGTGGAATAAGAACTGGCAGTTAGAAAGCCTGTTCTTCAGCCTCCAATTAATGCATCCATTTGCACACACTCACCTGCTATTTTTCATGCAAATACATGGATGCGTGCATATGCAAAACCCCCATCGTGCATGCACAGGAAGTATGCAGCCAGACCAAGCCATGCATGCAAGCAGATTGGGGGATTTGTTTTCATCTATTAGACTAGCGAAGAACTCCGGCCCAAAATATTCTCCTCTGAGGTATTACTGTTTATTGGACATGTATTTTTATTTAACTTAGAGCTTGTGAAAACATACCAGATCAACAGACTTAGACCCACAGTCCTCTTCATCCGCAAAACTGCTGCAACAAATGTGTCTCCAACCCTGATATGAATGGTCCAGCTAAGGGGGTCAGATTCCATCTCCATGTCCATTTGCTCCTTGGCCTTTACTGCAACTGCCAACAAGCTGCCAAGAAGCACCTGTTTGCCGGGAACTAAACAGACACTGACAACTCAGCTCACAGGTCACTAGGCACCCAGCAGATGGCAATGGCTTTTGCTCACTGCTGGGCCGCTAACCTAAGTGTGAAAGATTCCACTCTCCCCTTTCCATTTCTGGAGCTGCTTTAAAACCGGTACGATCATCTGTCAGTGAGGCACCTACAGTGAAATCATCTCAACCGTCTAGGAGTCTGGCACTTGACTGGGAAGTCTGAAACATGCAGCTGGCAGATTGTTTGAGAATTTTGTGTGTGCTGTTACTGTACGCTGAAAAATTACCATTTGGGAGGCTCAGCAGAGGCTGGCAGAACTCGTTAGCGGAAAGACCAGTGATACTTAAATGTGAAAGTAACGCTCCACCTGTTGGCTACTAAAGTTATAAGAGGGCCGAGGTACATTCCCGAGGGCTCTGAGCCACACTCTTCTGTGCAGACATCTCCACAAGAGTACTTCACATTGCTTGCCGGAGAGTTCTGCCCAGGGACAGAGCTGTTGTGGAGACGCACAGATCTGAGTATACCCATAATACAAGTTTGTTAATCAGTGCAAGAAACTTCGTTGCTTCATGACATCCTGCATACCCTAGAAGAGGTTTCCCCAAGAGACCAAATAAGAAGTCCCATTTCTGGGGGCAAAGGGAAGACAGTAAAAGTCTTCTTGCTGAGATGGCATTTGCATTGCTTGTGTGTCACAGTTACTCATGCCGAAGCTGTTTGCACCACGCTGTTTGTGACAGGCTCACTGTCCTAGAGCGCCCCCTTATGGTGAGACCCGGTGTGGCCACACAAAGGCCTCCTCTCATCCTCAGGGCTCCTGTAGTTTGGTGAAATGGCTCTCTGGCCAGGTCACACTATGGTCCATCCATCAATGTCCCACACTAAGTGTCTCATATGACACTAACCATCTGTCCCTCCAGGACTCCTCTTCCATCCCTCCCTTCTTTCAGAGTAGAGGGGTTTCCAGACTTCTCCCAGGTGTCCCCCACAGCAGAACTCAAAAACCCCAAGCAGAGCCAAACACCACTTATATCACACGGCCTATCCAGGCTTAAGCTTTTCATCTTTCTGGTGCCTCCCTAGCCCATGCTGTTCTTCTGGAAGCCCAACGCACAGGGCTGCCTGTCTGCCTGCAGTCTTGCCCCTTTGTCAAGGCCCATCATAGGAACACTGTCCCCTCCTAAAGCTTTTCAGCACCTCCCCTGTCCCTGTCCCTTCTCAGGGGAGGATCCCAAGGCCTACTCTCTCCTGGTCTCCCAGGCCACTGTTCTGAGCTCCACCCTTTATGAAGGAGAGCCAGCTCCCCCACTTACAACTTGTCCTTCACACCCCCTCCAGGTGCCCCCAAGTAGGCTAACGGACCCCTCAGGCTTCCATTAACCTTTCACTGCCAGCATGGGGTTTATATACCCTATCACACTCTCCAACACCAGGATTAGCAAAGGGATCTACGGCGAAGGAAAGTCATGACCATATTCGGTACCAGACCATATACAGCACAATTAAAATTAGATGCGAGCCTGAGCCTCCACAGTTTGGCTCTTGATCCCAATTTGTTCACCATGCAGGAGTGATTGTGGTTTTACTTTGGACCCACCTCTAAAAAAAAATACTCCAAAGGATTCCACCACAAAGGGCAGCTAGAGATCTGGTTGGTAATCGGGTCATTGTAGTTTACAAGAAATGCTCAATAGCTCCCTAGTTCCTGAATCATTGCATAGGTTATTTTCAGTTTCAATTATTTTCAAGTTTGACTCCTCAATTACAAAGCAATAAAAAAGAGCCTTGCAAAACACAGACTCTACAGAAACAAACGAATGATTGATCCGAGTTACTGTGCATTGATTACCTTTCACCTGCCCTCTTTAGCACCTAAAAAAATGTGAACTTAATGAGCTGGCTAAACAACTCTCATCTGGTTCTGCTGGATGGTTAGCAAACGCTAAATAGGGGAACTGAATACAGAGGCTTTTGCAGAAGAGTAACTAAATAAGGAGCCAGTTGTCTTCCAGCCACACACTTCCTAACTGTGGCATTAGTGACTCTAACCCCCTCAAACATTCCATTAAAATGAATAGGATTGTACCACATTGCCAAAAGCTATTCAGGGATAATGTCTCCTCCAAAAGTCTGAAAAATGAGGGCTCAGTGTCCGTAATGCCTCCCGAGCAGAGAACACTTGTGCATCCTTTATATATTTAGGGAGTTTGGATTCTCATTATAAAACCAATGAAACATAGGAGAGAAAAGAAATAAAAAGCAAATCTATAGTGTCGCAGAACACATTATATAGCAAAGCACCCAAAAACTGGTACCAGCAAGAAGATTAATGGAACAAAGCTGAGAAAACAAGAGAGGAAATGAAAACCAAGTAAACAAATAAATATAACTGGTGAAGTGCTAAGGTGCCGAGTGAATAACATGCCAAGCTGCCTGCCATTGTAATACAGGAAGATTATAGATATTGGATGGGATTATCAATGGAGCCTAAAGGAATTTAGACACCCAAATCCTGTTGACTTATTTTGGTATGTAAACAGACAGCTGCCTGCCGAGCCCTTTGCAGCACACTGCTGCAGTTTCCCCTCCTTGGGGAACTCCCTAGAGTTTTTCTAGTGGTTAACCCAACCCCTGTCTGGGGCTGGTTTATTAACAGAAACAGGTCAAAACAAATGTCAAAGTCCCAAAATAAAGTCCATCACCACACCACAAAACCTCATACTCAGCTCTGGCATCTACCACCACACCTGGAGTCCTTCTGTCCCAGTGTACTCGCCACAATGCTGACACTCCCAGCCTCTCTTAGCTGGAGCTCAGCCTTCTTCAGCCTTTGGGCTCTAGCTTCCAGCCCCAAACCCTTCTCCCAGTCAGGGGTCTCCTGCCCACTGCAGCTTTTCTACAGTCTCTGCTCTAGCTTCCTCTTTAATAAGGCCCAGGTGCCTCCCCTTAAGCCCAACTGGACAGCAGATAACCAGTTACATGTGCACTGGACCCCGCTTCCTCTTAAAGGGGCCAGCCACCCTGTGACAGAGTCCATGTGAAATTATTAACCCAATTATTAGGGGCATTTTTAAAGCCCATTTCCCCTTTAAAGAAAGGAATAACATCAATATTTGAAGTAGCAGGACAAAGAACAAAGCACTTGGACCCCATGACTATGAGCGAAGCCACCCTTGCTTTACAGGGCTACTTTGACCATTTACTTAACCTGGATTTTAAAACATTAACTCGGTAACCTGGCTAACTTCACAGGCTGATGCTGGGCTGTGCCGTTCCTGTTCTGAGCTCACTGATATATGGGGTTAGCTTTTTCATTGTAATAATGAAAAATTCAGTAGAACTTCAGGAAATACATTTGTCATCTCCCAAGATTTCTTGTTCGGTTGAGATTTTTATTAGTTAAGCAGATGAATTTGGGGAGGAGGGTGTTGGAAAATATACCAGACCCATAATGAATGAAGGATGCGGCTGACAGTTCTTTCTCTAAGTACATATATCCTTACCAGGCAAAGCTGGAGTGACGATACCTTCAAACAATGGCCCAGCTGGCTTCTGATTTAAATATTGGACTTTTTTTTTTCTTTTTTAAGAGTCGGGATTGTTTGTATGGCCCGAAGGGCTCCTGGAGAAACATGACATTGCTTGGCTTTAATGATTTTTCATTCTGTACATTACTAAAACCCTCTATACACAGCCTTTATACCAAATACCATGGTAAGTCCCACACAACCATTTCTACAGAAAGGAGGAGATGGCTGCCAATGTTCCAAAGTCACCCCAAGTAGGAATTATTGATTTAATATTACAGCTCAGATGTTTCTCAAGGTCCCACTATATCAGGAAAGGGCTCCAGGTATTACGCTTGTATCTGACTGCAGGAAATATGCCAATGCACCAGCCATATACGATCCACAAAAAAAAAGTTATTCTATTTCCCCTGGGCATCTATTAGACACATTGGATTTGATGGGTAACTGCTACTGCCCTGCCAGGACAAGCAGGATTTCCTTAACACTTTTGACAAGCTGCCAGCTGACTAAATACAGTAATCATTTCAGATTTACATCAAGAGGCTACGTAAAGGGCAGAGTTCAGCACGGCACCAAAGGCATCTTATCCCAGTTGCTGCACTAATCAGCTATAGTGAGAGAATTATTGGGTGGTAGATGAACTGGTCAATCATTTTACGAAACAAAGAGAACAGTCCATTTGCCTGACAATTCTTCAAACAGCGGGCCAGAGTCTTATGTTGCTTACACTGCGGTAAATATGGAGCAACTCCAGTGACATTAATGCTGAGCAGAATCTGGGCCAAAGTCCACAAAACATTACACTTTAACAGTTAGGGGCTGACTCCCACTCCCTTACACCAGTTTCGTTCTGGTCTAATCCATCGGCTTCAGTGGAGTTATACTTGTGGAAAGCCCACCGAGTGGAGGCAAGAATCAGGCCCTTAGGAATGACAATCACATAGCATTCGGAGATAAAGCTGACATTCTGGGGTAAACTAAACACTGGGGGGCACTCATCACTTTCACACACTAACTGCTATATGATTGGTTCAATCAACAATCAGCCATTTTGCTTTTTCAAAACAGAGCAAAACAAATTTGTTCATTTCTGGTCATCATCAGCAAAATCATTAAAAAAACAACCACCCTGAAATGAAAAAGGAGTTAATACTGACTCAAAAGGAGCATCAACAGTACCAAGGCACTTTAATAAGGGGACAAAAAACAAACGTTAGGATAACTCCAGTGTCATAGCCAAAAACAAATTAAAAATATTCATGAGGGTCTAATCTCTGTGTGTGAGCTAATATGCAGTGCATAATGTCTGTCCATTGGCATCTAATATTATGATGCTATCAGTAAAGCTCTTTGAGAATCTGTGTATGGTTCTATAAATCCTAAATTCTATTTGCTTCAACTCCTGTGTCCTTTGGGAACAAGAGGAAGAATGTACTCTTGGGATCTAAAATGTGAAATCCAAAAGTTTTCCTCCCAAATTGTATGTTTTAAGAAAGACCTTTCTGCCCTAGGATATTGGACTGAACCCTTTGCTGGTACAGAGAAGATGCTATATAACCCTGCTCCAGATAGTGCAGGGGGTGCAAAGCAGCACACATTTCAGGTCATTATGTCACATCTTCACCCAAACATTGACAAACCGCACCTTCCAAAAGAGAAATTCAGACCCAGCCTTCCCCTGCAACAGCCGGCTTGCATGGGATGCCATGCTAGGCCTGACTAGGCTTCTGGAGACTAGGCAGTGTTTGCAGCATGAGCCTGCTTTCACTGTGTGGGGTTTGGCCACATGACAGCAACAGCTAAAACCCTGCCTGCTATCTGGAGGCAAGCTCATGTTAGTGACACTTGTCATCGCTAAGATCATGTACAAAGGACCTGCCTGTTCCAACATGATTTGCAGAAGGCGTCACTGCTTATATAGCCAGTGGCATGCATTGCTCTGCCTATCACCAGCACTCTGCAGAGCGGCTACAAATCTAACTGTAACTTTAGAAGAGCCAATTATCTCCCTTCAGTCTTAGCAGCCAAAGTGAATCAGATTTAAAACCTTACACAAGTGCTCTCTGCAGTTGTGATGGGTAAGTGAAGAATCCCACATGAGTAATTAAAGGCAGCGAATCCTTATGGGAAAATAACAAGAAGCGAGTCCGTTGTGAAAAGAAAGAGGGGATTTTTGCATACGTGCAGTGTATGCACTCACGGCTGTGTTTGTGTTGGCGTGATGCCTGTAGGAAGAAGTTCATCCTGAATGTTGGTGTTGCTGATTTCAGCTGTGTGTGACACAGCCAAGGGATGAGGGGATGCTGCACTGTCCTGATTTCAGAGGTGAGTTGAATACTATAGATGCTGTGTGCGCGCGTGTGTATGTGTGGAAGGAACCCCATCGGTTTTCCCTCACTGTGGGTTTTCCAAACGCTTCACACTTTCTTCTGCCTCCCCAGCACTGGGATGTTCTCAGGACCGCTCCAGGTCCCTGTCACAGCACCAGGCGGTCACCAAGAAACATGCACAGGGCTTAGAACTCAGCTTAAGGAATTGCCTGTAGGGACCCATATGTTATTAAGAAATCTTGACCTCAAAGGCATTCCAAATGGAAGGCTTAGCCATAAATCTTGTGCCGTTCTACTGGTGCTCACCATGACCTAAATGTGCGTCTGTTTCCTCCTACCGCTGACACGACTACTGGCTGAAAGAAACAGCTGCCTCATGCTGACGAGCTGCAAGATGGGAGAAACATCTGTCTTTGCTCAGCACTCCAGCCCGGATATTAAAGGGGGATGTCTGCTGCTTTTGTTTCAGCCAAGCTACAACCTTAGAACACAGAGTGCCTGGAAAGCGTCTCACCCCGCACCCCCCTTTCCAATCCTCATAACATCCCCAAAGAAAAGAAAGCAGTTATCCTCTTGCACTTTGAAATGCCCAGCCTCAGCTACGTCCCTGCTGCATTATTTGGTAAACATCACTTGCGTGTGTAACCCACGTGCCTTCTGAGTGTGGTGTTCTGTCCCATACAGTGGCTAAAGGACCACTTAGAGAGAAAGTTAAATGAGTCTGCTCTACAGTCTTAGCTAAGAGCCCAAACCCGCCCACCAATGACAGTGTTACAAGTAGGGGCTCATCCAGGATTTCAACTCTGAAGCTTGAGACACACTTCCTCAGCTAGGGAAAGTATGTAACACACACACCTTCTGCGTGTGGTGTTCTGTCCCCTCTAGTGGCACCTAGACCACTTAGAGAGAGTGTTAAAGGAGTCTGCTCTGCAGCCTTACTTAATAGCCAGCTGGCTTCTAGCTCATGCGGTAGAGGTTCATGCACTAAGCTCCAGAGGTCCCGGTTCGATCCTGCCCGCCAACGACCGGGGTTTGTCGGCATTACACATACACAGCACTACCAGCTAACACACGTAAAGGCTCAAGGGCCATGCAACAGAGCTGGGCAGTGTGACCTGGAGGAATGAGCATGGGGTCTGGGAAGAGGTGGTTATGAGTTGCAAACCGGGCTCTGCACCTGGACTGACTGGCCCCAGGTAAGTCATCTTCACCATCCGTGACAGGGGACAATCCTACCTACTTGACAGGGGTGGGGTGAGGATTAATTAGTCAATGTGTGTTATCAGATCTCGGCCACAAGTCTGGCAAAAGTCCTGTGTTGCCAGATGTGGAGAAGACAGGTATGTGGATAAATAAATAGTATTCTACACCTGTGGAGTGCCTAGCATGAGGTATGCTGTACACAACTGTATGTCACCTACTTGTCACGGCCACAGGGATCTGAGACCATGGGAAGGTTGGTTACAGAAACTTGAAAAAGTGGGAGAGGGACCCACCAGATCTAAAATACAGGGCAATGTTTTCAAAGTGGTCCCAATAAGGTTATATTTTAACAAAGGGTACAAAAATTATTTGAATGGGAAGGTGGGTTTATAGAATGTATACAGGCCCGTGGGTCACAGACCTTCACACAAAGATGCTTCCCCAAAACACAGCTCCAGCCCAATATGACATGTGTCATTTGCAGTTTACACACATTTCAACTTATTTTTTAGTGTGCGTATTCTAAAGTCAGCAAAGTCTCATCTTCAAAGCTCATTGTCCTGGCCTGACAGTCCCTATCTGTGCTTAGTGTTATTCTTAAACAATGAAAGAACACTATCCTGGAGCCCACCAGTCCTTCTCATTCACCAGACACACCTGAATTAGAGAAATACGCTACCAGGAGAAACAAGTACCCTCCACCATAAGCCCCACATTTAAATGCACATCCCTGGAGGTGTCTTTTTAGGGACGTATCCTCAAGAGGCAAAGTATGGCATGAGGCAACTAGATATGTGCCTAGCAGGAATTAAATCACTCTGCAAAGACCAAAAGAAACAATGGAATTGAAATTATTTTCAGACAATGTCACCCTTCCTGGAGAGCAGGTGCTTCCATGTAGCATGAAGTGGTGTAAATCAGGAGCGACTCCTTTGAGGACTGTGGAGTTACACACATGGAAAATCTGAATCAAGATCAAAGTTAAAAGTCTGGCAGATTTTTTTTTTTTAACGCGGATCTGGAAAATATCTGCTGAACCATCCATTACCCAAGCATAGGGCAAGTGAGGCCACTCAAAATCACTTTGGACCAACAACTGCAAGGACAGCAATAATGGAAACAGTGGGCTAGATTCTGAGCTGGGGTAAACTGACATAGCTCCATTGACTTCGATAAAGCTACCCTGATTTACATGAACTGAGAGGTTTGTCCAGTGAGCGTTGGTAAACATCAAGGCTACTTCAGACCCTGATCAGAATTCCATTGGAATCGGGGGCGGGGTGGGGGGGTCCACTGCTTTCAGTGGGCTTTGGATCTGGTTCTAAATTAGCAAACAACAAGATGAAGGAGCAAACACAACATGTAGCATTCTCAAATCTTGGAGGATCATCTAAGTTCTCTCTGTATCCATCCCACAAAACCCACATGCAGAGGAGAAAGAAAAAGTGAACTGTGAAATGGGAAAGAGAAATCTGACAGTCTTTGGAAGCAGAAGACGCGTCTGGTCCTAACTTCCTGTCCATGAACTTCTCTTGACATGAACCTTTTCCTGGAATAATAGAGAGACGTTAGGGAAACAATGAAAGCCACATTGACATCGCTGGAACTAGGGTCAGCATCAAAACCATTTCAGAGCTATAAAATAGCTGAACGTCCCAAGAGATGAATTGTTCAAGGGATACATAGTTAAAGTTTGGGGGATTTTAAGTACAGTTGTAGTAGGTTAGTTACAGTGATAGATGGAGAACGTCACTTTGCCAGGATTCCCAGCCAGACTGTGGTCTCAGTTCAGCAAAACACAGCAGTACATCCTTAATTTAACGCCCATCAACATAGGATTATGGAAAATAGATCCTGTCAAACTAACTTAGTATCTTTTGTTTTAATGAGATTACAAGTTTGGTTGATAGAAATAATAGTGTTGATGCAATAGATTTCAGTAAGACATTTGACATGGTACCACATGACAGTTTGATTAAAAAACTCTAAAGATATAAAATGGCACACATTAAATGGATTAAAAACTAGGTCTCAAAATGTAATTGTAAATGGGGAATAATCTTTGAGCAGGTGTGTTTCTGGTGAGGTCTTGCAGGGATTGGTTCTTGGCCTTACACTATATAACACTTATCAAATGACCTGGTAGAAAACATAAAACCATCACAGATCAAGTTTGCAAATGACACATAAATTGAGGGACTGGTAAATAATGAAGAGGACAGGACGTTGATCCAGAGCAATCTGGATCACTTGGCAAACTGGGTGCAAACAAACAATGTGTGTTTTAATATGTAAATGTATACATCTAGGAAAAAGAACGTAGGCCATACTTACAGGATGGGGGACACTATCCTGGGAAGCAGGGACTCTGAAAAAGATTTGGGGGTCGGGGCGGTTTCAGCTGAACATGAGCTCCCAGAGTGATCCTGTGGCCAAAAGGGCTAATGCAATCCGGGGATGCATAAACAAGGGAATCTCGAGTAAGATCTTTCACTTCGGTATTTGGCAGTGGTGTGACAGCTGCTGGGATACTGTGTCCAGATCTGGAGTCCACAATTGAAGAAAGATGCTGATAAACTGGAGAGGGTTCAGACAAGAGCAATGGGAATGATTAAAGGATTCAAAAACATGCCTTGTAGTGATAGACTCAAAGAGACCAATCTATGGAGTTTAACAGAGAGAAGGTTAAGGGGGGGACATGGTTACAGTTTTTAATCAAGTGTTTGATAGTGGGCTCTTCAATCTAGCAGAGAAAGGTAGAATGTGATCCAGTGGCTGGAAGTTGAAGCAAGACAAATTCAGACTGGAAATAAGGTGTACGTTTTTAACAGTGAGAGTATTTAATCATCAGAACAATTTATCAAGAGGTGTGGTATATTGTCCATCGCTGACAATTTTTAAGTCAAGATTGGATTTTTCTAAAAGGTATCTCTAGTTCAAAAGGAATTATTTTGGGGAAGTTCTGTGGCCTGTGTTATACAGGAGGTCGGACTAAATAATCAAAATGGTCCCTTCTGGCCTTGGAATTGAAGAATCTATGAACTTGGAGTATATGGAGTAGTCCAGATAAATTCAATCATACAATCATAGAATATCAGGGTTGAAAGGGACCTCAGGAGGTCATCTAGTCCAACCCCCAGCTCAAAGCAGGACCAATCCCCAACTAAATCATCTCAGCCAGGGCTTTGTCAAGCCTGACCTTAAAAACCTCAAAGGAAGGAGATTCCACCACCTCCGTAGGTAACGCATTCCAGTCCTTCACCACCCTCCTAGTGAAAAAGTTTTTCCTAATATCCAACCTAAACCTCCCCCACTGCAACTTGAGACCATTGCTCCTTGTTCTGTCATCTGCTACCACTGAGAACGGTCTAGATCCATCCTCTTTGGAACCCCCTTTCAGGTAGTTGAAAGCAGCTATCAAATCTCCCCTCATTCTTCTCTTCTGCAGACTAAACAATCCCAGTTCCCTCAGCCTCTCCTCATAAGTCATGTGTTCCAGTCCCCTAATCATTTTTGTTGCCCTCCGCTGGACGCTTTCCAGTTTTTTCACATCCTTCTTGTAGTGTGGGGCCCAAAACTGGACACAGTACTCCAGATGAGGCCTCACCAACGTTGAATAGAGGGGAACGATCACGTCCCTCAATCTGCTGGCAATGTCCTATTGGCCTTCTTGGCAACAAGGACACACTGTTGACTCATATCCAGCTTCTCGTCCACTGTAACCCCTAGATCCTTTTCTGCAGAACTGCTGCCGAGCCATTTCAGAGCTGCCGAGTCTGTAGCAGTGCATGGGATTCTTCCGTCCTAAGTGCAGGACTCTGCACTTGTCCTTGTTGAATCTCATCAAATTTCTTTTGGCCCAATTCTCGAATTTGTCTAGGTCCCTCTGTATCCTATCCCTACCCTCCAGTGTATCTACCTCTCCTCCCAGTTTAGTGTCATCTGCAGACTTTCTGAGGGTGCAATCCACTCCATCCTCCAGATCATTAATGAAGATATTGAACAAAACCAGCCCCAGGACCGACCCTTGGGGCACTCTGCTTGATACCGGCTGCCAACTAGACATGGAACCATTGATCACTATCCGTTGATCCCAATGATCTAGCCAGCTTTCTATCCACCTTATAGTCCATTCATCCAGCCCATACTTCTTTAACTTGCTGGCAAGAATACTGCGCGAGACTGTGTCAAGAGCTTTGCTAAAGTCAAGGAATAACACGTCCACTGCTTTTCCCTCATCCACAGAGCCAGTTATCTCGTCATAGAAGGCAATTAGATTAGTCAGGCATGACTTGCCCTTGGTGAATCCATGCTAACTGTTCCTGATCACTCTCCTCTCCTCTAAGTGCTTCAGAATTGATTTCTTGAGGACCTGCTCCATGATTTTTCCAGGGACTGAGGCGAGGCTGACTGGCCTGTAGTTTCCCGGATCCTCCGTCTTCCCTTTTTTAAAGATGGGCACTACATTAGCCTTTTTCCAGTCATCCGGGACTACCCCCGATCGCCATGAGTTTTCAAAGATAATGGCCAATGGCTCTGCAATCACATCTGCCAACTCCTTTAGCACTCTCGGATGCAGCGCATTCGGCCCCATGGACTTGTGCTCGTCCAGCTTTTCTAAATAGTCCCAAACCACTTCTTTCTCCACAGAGGGCTGGTCACCTCCTCCCCATGCTGTGCTGCCCAGTGCAGTAGGCTGGGAGATGACCTTGTTCGTGAAGAAAGAGGCAAAAAATGCATTGAGTACATTAGCTTTTTCCACATCCTCTGTCGCTAGGTTGCCTCCCTCATTCAGTAAGGGGCCCACACTTTCTGACTTTCTTCTTGTTGCTAACATACCTGAAGAAACCCTTCTTGTTACTCTTAACATCTCTTGCTAGCTGCAACTCCAGGTGTGATTTGGCCTTCCTGATTTCACTCCTGCATGCCTGAGCAATATTTTTATACTCCTCCCTGGATGTGACTACCTATGCAGTTCAAGTTAAGCATGTGCTGAAGTGCATGGCAGAATTGTGGCCAATAGAGATAAATCCCAAAAGAAAAGCACCAAAGCAATGAGACAGGAGGTTGATGCGTTATTTGATGGCCCAGTCACTAGCAACAATCATAGAATCATAGAAACTTAGGGCTGGAAGTGACCTCAAGGAGTCATCAAGTCCAGTCCCCTGTGCTGAGGCAGGACCAAGTTCTTCTAGACCAGCCCTGGCAAGTGTTTCTCCAATCTGTTCTTAAAAACCTCCATTGATGGGGATTCCACAACCTCCCTTGGAAGCCTATTCCAGTGCTTAACCATCCTTATTATCTGAATGTTTGTCCTAATATCTAACCTAAATCTCCCTTGCTGCAGCTTACTACCATCAGTGGCCATGGAGAACAAGTGATCCCCATACTCTTTGTAACAGCCCTTAACACAGTTGCAGACAGTTCTCAGGTCCTCCCTCAGTCTTCTTTTCTCAAGACTAAACATGCCCAGTTTCCTTATATGTCAGGTTTTCTAACCTTGATCATTTTGGCTGCTCCTCTGGAGTTGCTCCTATTTGTTCACATCTCTCCCAAAGATGCCTAGAATTTGCAGTTCTCCAGCTGAGGACTCACCAGTGCTGAGTAGAGCAGGACAATTCCCTCCTGTCTCTTACATACAACAACTCCTGTTAATGCACCCCAGACTGATATTAGCCTTTTTCACAAGTATTCAGTTCGTGATCCACTAGAACCACTAGATCCTTTTCAGCAGCATTGCCACCCTGCCATTTAGTTCCCGTCTTGCAGTTGGGCATTTGACTTTTGCTTCCTAAATGAAGGACTTTGCACTTGTCCTTACTGAATTTCATCTTTTTGATTTCAGACCAATTCTCCAATGTGTCAAGGATATTTTGAATTCTAATCCTGGCCTCCAAAGTGCTTACATCCCCTCCCAGCTCTGTGTTGCCCACTACTGGACCCAGGACTGATCTCTGTGGGACTCTACTAGATAATTGCCCCCTCTCCCCCAATGGTTTGACAGAGAACCATTGATAAAAAGACTGTACAGCCATTAATATGATAAATATCACCATCTCCTTTTTATTAGGTGAGTTGCCCAAGGCCACATACAAGTGCCAGGATTAGAACCCCGTACTCTATCAAGTAGGTCACATTACCACATCAGGCCAAATCCAGGAGCCACAGGAAACTGCATAAGAAAAAAAAATATCTCATGCATTTGCCAGTTATAAGAGGCCTAGAGATGCATTGCATAAGCTTCTAAAGTTTTGGATGCTTATCTTAACAGTGTCTCCAAATGTCAAGGTTCACCCACCGATTAGTATCAGTAGACCTGATTGGGAACTTTCAGAAAATGCTGATTCATCAAAATCATATATGGAAACATATCGATTTTGACAAAACTTTCGTCACGAAGGTTTCAGGATGGAATTTCCATCAAAACCAGAAAGAGAATGAGAACCAATAACCTGGTTGTTTGGGCACATCTCTGAGACCTAGGTGACACTGTAGATTCAAGGAACTGGGTTTGAATCAGGTAGAGCAGGGATTTGAGTCTGGGCATCCCACGAGTGACCGAACCTCCAGGTTAGCACCTATTCTGGGGCGACAGCCCTCTCTCTCTGTCTCATTTTTTCACAAAACATTTTGAAAGATGTCGGTTTTGTTCTGCATCAGAATGGAAAAAAATGCTGAAACCTCAAAATTTTTCATTAAATGGAAATTTTGTTTTCTGGCCAGACCTAATTATCAGTGTCTTTTGGTAGCTTGGTTGCTATTAGCTGAAATTAATAAACACCTTCTTGTCCTGTACTGTGCATTGTAAGATGCGCCGGTTAATTTACAAAACACTTGTTTTCCTAATTGTCTCTCTGCTCTGTTTTCCTATCTGAGATGTCTAAAAGCAAATAATTGCAGCCAAGTAATTGATTAATCACTCGAATTAAATTAAAATTATTAAGAAAATGATTTTGCATATTTAGATAATGCACATGCAATATAGTAGAACTGGTAATCTTTCTTCCAAATTACCACTCTGTAGGGAAGAGATTCAATTAATTGTGAGGGAAGTATTTAGTACAGCAATATAAAGTTAGTGATTCAAATTACTGTGTAAGTTGTTGATACATTATGGTACTCCCTTGCTATTTAAATTAAAACCTCAACAAAATTTAACCAGACCAGTATTGAATTAATATGGCATAAATTATTTAATACCGAGGGGTAATAGATTCTAGGGACTAACTGCTTTTAAGAACTTTAGTTATTAAGTTATTATGCCTCAATATGCTTCAGTTTCACAATCAAAGACCACCTTGGCATTTGGCAGGCTCATCTATAAGCTCTGTAGGGAGCGTGGAGTCTGCCTCACAACAAAGATAAAAATCTACCACCCTGTTGTACTTACCCCATTCCTCTATGGCTGCAAGACATGGATGCCCTATGGACACGACATCAGACAGCTGGAGAGCTTCCACATTCGCTGCCTACAGCCCATCTGCAACACCAAGTGGCAGGACAAGATCCCCAACACAGAAGTCCTTGAGAGGTACCAAATCCCTGGCATCAAGAGCATGCTCATCAGGGCTTTACTTCATTGCGTCAGACACACGGTCTGCATGGAGGTTTCCCATATACTGAAGGCGATGCTCTACAGTCAGCTTCAAGCCTCGACCCATTCTCAGATATACACACCTTGAAGGCCAACCTCAAAGCATGCAAGGTAGACATTAAAACCTGGAATCATGTTGCACTGGATGGACCCCGATGGAGAGGTCTGTGTCACGAGTCCAGGTGCACTGTTGAGGAATGGTGTGTGAGGTCTCTGCAGAAGAGAGCATGTCATAAGGCCAAATGCTTCAAAGTCTGCCCCCAACAATGACTACATTTGCAAGACATGCAACTGCATTTGCAAATCCAAGACTGGACTTTGCTTCCCAGGTGAGAAGCCAAAAAAACCAAACAAATCCAGAACTCAAGTCAATACCAGCTGAACACTCGTTCATCAAAGCGACGGGGAAATCCATCATCAGGGCAATAGATTCTAAGGACTGACTCCTTGTGAGAACTTCAGTTATTAAGAACAGGACCATCTCCCCTTGAATATTTTTCACACTCTGGGAGTTTTTCTCTAAATATCCTCAGGCACTGCCTCATATCCTTATTAAGGCCTTGATCCTGCAAGTATGATCCATCCACAGAGATCAGAAATGAAGGATTGAGGCCTACAAAAGGTCAGAGTTCAAACACTATTGGACTGAAAGCTGACCTATTAATTTAATCAGACAGGTTTTCAGGGATGCATATTTGGATGACCCTAGATGAGACTCCAAATGTGTCCAAAGACATGGCCAAAGTTTGCTGAAAATTCTAAGATGTGTGGAAAATCTATTGCGCTAAACACATAAGCATGTGTACAGATGAATGTTCATCAGCTCTTTAACTGCCAACAGCCCAGTGAGACGGCCTCACCTGAAGCCAGTGTTTAGTTGTTAGGCATCCAGGCTCACGAGCTATGCCAGCCCACCCATTTGTTCCTTAGCAACTTCAATGTCCTTGTTATGTGCCAGCATACCTACCTATCGCTCAGGTGATTCTTTTCTGTGCAGGGGAGGAATACATGGCTCTGATGGGGCATTTAGAACATGGGTATAAAAAGACACCGACAAGTATGTCAACTAACTCAGGAGCCTTCCTGAGTTCCATCTTGAGGCTGCTCTCCAGGTCTAAGCACTCTTTGACCTATCAAGCACAGGAATAAGCCTGTGAAGGTGCCACTCATTTCATCCCAGTTATAAATGGGGGCTTGAAAGCTTTACAAACATCCCATGACGTGTAATTAGCAGTGTGCCCATGAGAATGGAAAATACCAGTTGTCAAAATGGATCACAGATAGATAGATTTTATATGTTCCTTTCCTATACACTATAAATTCCAGTTGAATACTCTGTAGAGCATTTATTTTTTCTTATTTTTATTTAAAAAAAACAGACATATAAAAACAAACTGATGGGTGTTTTCTAGCATATTATGTTACATGCAGGGGACGTATAATGTACCAAGCGCTGTTTCTTTAAATAACACATGATATCACTGAAGTATGTGGCAAAAAGTAACCCGATGCGACCCACTGCAATGAGATGCAACATCAGACATTTAAAAAAATAGCTTTAATGCTGGCTGCCCATGAAAAATGTAGATAGCAAACGGATGACCTCAGTTGCTGTAACGGCTAAAAACCAACATAAGCAAACTTCTACCTGCTCTGCCCACAAGCTCTGGTTCATCAGCTGTTATCTGAAGTTCCACTGAACCATCTGGCCTCTCTCTAAATATAATTCTTATGTTCCTGTCAAAGGCGTTTGGCAATATACTAAGAAACACACTGGAATGCAAAACTATTCTGGAGTTGCTAAGATCATCCCAACTTACCTACCGCGCTAGTGAGAGTTTTGCCAGGAGGGGATTTCATTTTTTTCTTTCCTCGCCACCAGTGGCACTGTCCTGAATGTGGAAGGGGCAGGTGAAGGTGGCTGGCCAGGACATTAGAGATTGGAGTTGAGCAGAAATGCAGCTTGTACTTGGTTGGAGCTTTGTGACCACAAAAAATGTAAAGTTTACCAGCAGGGGAATAACAAGGGTTTCCTTTTTCTATGGGAATCCCTTTCACAGTCCAATATTAGAGATTAATATATACCAAAGAATAAAAAAATCCAGAGTATGGCTCACAGTCCTTTTGTTACTCTCCTGGTCTTGTCATGCCCGCTTAAGCTCCCAGTGCAAGACTTCAGTCTACGATAACCTCTTGCAAGCTGCTGTAGACAGTAGCCCTGGCCACCCATGCAAGGTGACATGTCGCGCCCCTCTAGGGAGGGCCTGTAAGAAATGGAGGAGTTTTGCTCTATCCACTCACTTTTCAAACCAAACTCATTTGCATGTTTGTGGAAGCAGCCCTAAAATCCTTTCCCGGATGAAGGGTGTTAATAAAAAGTTTGGTTCAAAGTCAGAGAGCCGTGCACAGTAGGCGCTGTTCTTGGTGAGTGCGGTTCTGCCGCACTCCTTGTGATCTGGCACAGAGTGGCAGGTGATGGAGGGGATGGGATTCCCCTGCTTGTGTACACAGGCTTACGCTGGCTCCCGTTGGGCTAACGTGAGTATGAACAGCAGCATGGCCAGGACAGAACAGGGAGCGGCGGTGGGGGTGCGGCTTAGCCATGTGGAGTAGATACCCACCGGTTTTGGGATTGTACATACACGCTGCCAATACCCATGCTAGTGCAGCGACCTTGTTATTTACAGCCAGGCCAGCCCAATGAGATCCAGCCCGAATGTGTGTACACACGCAGGGGAGTCACATCCCTCGCTCGTAGTGTGTATGTAGCCTACGAGAAGTGAAGGCAAAAGTCAGTGGAGGTGCAAATTCCCAGCTGCTATGAAAAACAGGTCTTAGGCGTTTATTTTGATATATGCATACTTAAGGGAGGAGAAGGAAACAATTATACCTACAGAAAGAAACAGACAGAGCTGCAGAACAGCCAGTTAGCAACTACCAAGCCAACTTTCTTTAATTGTATTTAATTACAGCTTGTTATAGTAACATTGAATCAGACCACAGTGACATCAGTGTGAATGTGAGGATCACTGAAGTAGACTTACTGAAATATTTACTCTCATCAACTTTGCAGGTGACCCTGGTCCAAAGCCTTCCCATAGATAACACCGGCTAGGAGCGAGGTGCGGAGCAGGGTTCCCACTAAATTGTCATCATTACTTGTATTGCTGCGGTGCCTGAAGGGCTCCAACCAAGACCAGGGCCTTATTGTGCTAGGCGCTGCATGGTCAGCCCTGGCCCCAATGAGCTCACTGTCTAACCAGATAGAGGGTAGGTGGGGAAACAGAGGCACAGAGACAGGAAGTGACTTTCCCAAAATCAGACACCAAGTCAGTACATAGCCAGAACTAGAACCCAGATCTCTTGACTGCCCTATGCACCAGATCACACCGCCTCTCAGATGTTGCTCTACTGGGATAGCAACTGACCTCCAAAAAGCATGTTAGGTCAGACACAACACATCTAACACATTTGTGCTAAAAGAGAAGGACAATTCGTGTTTCCATTTGATCCAGGCCGCATGTCCTGCTGGTGACAGAAGGGAAGGTAGCACTTGTTAGCAGAGCACTTGCAAACCACGAAATCTATTAGATGTAAGAGCAGATAGAGAAGCCAAGCTCCAGTCACTGAATGTGGACAACTAGTTAAACAACATGTTCACACAGGCAGGAAATCAGTAACTCACTCCGCAATTAAAGAATCACATCTTGGTATTTGTTATCCAGGGGAGAGGAGTAGACTCTTAATATTGTGAAATAATGGGGAAACATCTTATGCTATCAGAAACTATATATCATTATTGGGCAACAAAATTTCTCAGGTACAAAGACCTGCAGGTCTTAACATACCACCTTATCAGCAAACGGTTAGGTACCACTCCTTTACTGGTAGTCTGAGTATTTCAGGCTTTCTGGCATAATTCCATTGTAGAGGTAGACAATCAGCAATTACAGGTTGTCAGCATTTAAAGTAACAGACAACTGCAAAAGTTCAAAGATGAATCAGATAAGCAGATGCCTAATGTTCTCCCATCATCACAAGGATGATGCACAAAAATACATGCATCACTTTAATGTCATGATGTCTGACAGGAACATGCTGTACTGGTCTTGCAAGTGGGACTGGTTACTGGTACCTGTGCTTCCCTGAGTCAGAAGGCCACTTTCTTCCCAGCAGAAAATGAGGGGTTGATTCTGTAGGCCCCTAGGCTGGAACACACTCTCTTCTGATGATCAGAGTAGCACCTATTTCTCTTTTCACCATTGAAAACTGTACTTACTAGAGATGGGCCCAGTCTAGCTGTGGTTCCACGCATCCTGAAAGGTCAGTGTTGTTTGAATTCAGGTGTTCCCCATCATTAATACTGCATGTGTCTAAAACTGTTAGCAGAGATGGCAATTGCTAGAACTCAGGTAAGGAGCTCCACACATAGAGGTCTGTTCCTCACCTTGCATAGAGCAGTACCCCATGAGCACCTTACCACATAGATTTCAAAGGCCAGTTTTTCATTAGCTGTCAACACATCAGCGGAGAGCCATTGAAATCAACACAGTTAGTGCTGATTTACACCAGCTGAAGATCCAGCCTGAGGATTCCAATTCAAATTCTGACCTTGTTATTTCATTGGGGTTGCTAGTGGAATAAGGTCTGACCCAAAATGAGTAAAGGTGGTAAAATCTGGCTCTAAATGATGAAGGAATATATAGAGCTCCAGGGCTAGATTATGGTGCCCTGGCATAGGTGCAAAAGAGACTTGATAGATATGAGAGAGGTCAATACAATTATGACTGGTGTGGAAAAAGTAAATAGGGAAGTGTTATTTACCTAAGTGTTCACATAACACAAGAACCAGGGGTCATCCAACAAAATTAATAGGCACCAGGTTTAAAACAAACAAAAGGAAGTACTTCTTCACACAATGCAGTCAACTTGTGGAACTCATTGCCAGGGGATGTTGTGAAGGCCAAAAGTATAACTGGGTTCAAAAAAGAATTAGATACACTCATGAAGGATAGGTCCACCAATGGCTATTAGCCCAGATGGCTAAGCCTGACTGCAGATGCTGGGACTGGATGACATGGGGTGGAACACTTGATAATTGCCCTGTTTTGTTCATTCCCCATGAAGTACCTGGCATTGACCACTATTGGAAGACAGGATACTGGGCCGGGATGGACCATTGGTCTGACCCAGTATAGCCGTTCTTATGTTTCTTATGACTTGATTCTTCCCACCAGTCTTTGTATCCCTGAACAAAGGCCAGTCACAGTCTCCCTTTTGAGTGGGAACATGCACTCCAGGCACCACCACCAGTGAGTTGCACCACCAGCGGCTTGTTCCTGCAGGCCAAGGGGAGGTCATGGGGACCAGAGCCCCAGGGAAGGTACACCACTTACTCAAGGTGATAGAAAGAACCTGTGTCAGAACCAGAATATGAATGCAGAAGTTCATGGCTCCCAGGTATCCACTCAGACCATGCCTCTCACAATGTACAATGAATAGAGAACTTGAGGTACTGTAAAGTAATATGAGAAGCTAAAGCTTCTGGCATGTTAACTATATAGACAGCTGCAGTGGAGAGACTGCCTTTCTCCCTGCCATCGGGATGCCTGACGGTCCTTTAACAAGGCAGGCATTTTGATGACCATGCCACTACTTTTCATCCATCTGCAAGAATGTGTCTCCAAGCACCAGATCTGAAATGAGTGCTTCCAGGAAGGACACTGTAGCACTGGGACTACTGACTAGCCAACACAATTATGCTGTCATTTCTGGAAGCATTTCCCCCCTTGGGAGACTTTGGGGAATGATATCACATTTGTTCCACTCCTGGGGTGTACCTGTGGTTAATGGAGATTTCATTCCTTAGCCCTCCTCTAGCTCCTGGGAGAGGGATGTTAATTTGAGCCACATGAGATAGGCCTGACATCTTCAGCGAACCATCAGTCATCATGGGATTTGCTTTTGGTGACAGGCGTTTGTTGCACTGCAGAGACATCTCCTTTACCAAGCAGGTTACATGTGGGATTTAGAATCCAAACAAGAGCACAACCTCACATTATGGGTGAGCCCGAGCCCATTACTAGGACTCTCCTCCAGTCAGAATGTGTGAGAAAATGTTCCTGTCACACCAGCCCACATTCCCCTTCTTTCCCTAGGACAAGGTGGATATCCTTCATGTAGCGCTGCTGCGTTCAAAATATGATTGTCAGCCTCTGTAATTTTCCAGTGACAGCTAGAAAAAGAAACAGCTGAGCCACCGGGCACCAACTCCACATGCCATCCATTTCTACTGTCAGTTCCAAAGAGATCTTAATTATAATGGCTTTTGGTGCTCATTCCTTCCTAATGCAGTAACAGGGAGATGACTGCAGCCGTAAATGAGTGATCATTCTATTCCCTGCTGGGTAGTGAAACTGGTTGCCAGGCTGGGGAGGGCAGGCAGGCAAGAAACAGCTCCCAAGTTACAGATCACTATGCACACTCAATTTAAAATTGAATTTCGTTTACTCATAGCCGCAAGTTACAGTGTGTACGTGGTACTTGTGCTAGGAATGGGGAGCGAGAGAATGGCTTAATTGGTTCCACAGTCTTGAAACAGCAGAGGTGAGTTTTGCATTAGCTATAAATACAAATTATGATTCCAAATCAAAGTCTCGGACTTTCCAAGGAGCGGGCCAGTTTCATTGTTTCCTAGTCATTCTTCTTCGCAGCTTGGCTAGCAGCTGCATCAGCTCAGTGACAGCAGATATTTACTGTACCAAAATTAAGACAAATTACTGCCAGGGTCAAATCATTTTTTTCTCTTCTTACAGATCACTAATGTAAGATTCAAAATATTTTCAGCAAAAGCAGCCTTGGCTTCCAGAGTATGTCGTAAACCTACTGTAAAGCAAGAGATGCCTCTGCCAAGCGGTAAGGTGTGAATGCATCAGTGCTCGTGTGTCTGTGTAGAGATGGTAATCTATTCGACTATGACAAAAGGTTCCAGAACTGAAATTTCCAGAAGCAATGTGAACATATTTCTTTACATGAAGTGATGCTTACCATTTTGAAAATACTATGCTAATCTCCCTAAAGGAAGAAACACATACAAACACACTGAAGGAAAATTTAACAGAACTACATAAAATCCCGTTTATCACCATCCAAAATATACCAGCTGATTCTGAGGAAAAAATAATACATTTTTCTTATAATACAAACTATAAAAAGAATCAAGCTATTGATTGGGTCGGACTGGAAGGGCAAGAGTGGAGTTTCCTACCCCACATTACCTACACATGGTTGGAACCTTCAAAGGTGCCTGAGAGTTAAGCACCCAAATCTCATTGAAAATTGGCTTCCTAACTCCCATAGGCTATTTTGGAGTTCCCATTCCATAAGCCCAGGACTAGCTATGCTGTTTCCTCCTTCTGTATTTATCTGTGCTGATTTTTGCAATGCAAGATCTCTACCCAAACCATCCCAGCTTACTAATTACAAACTCAGGACTTAGTAAGTCTTGGTTCACTATTGCGAAGTGTAGATGCATGTAGTTATTAAACTAATGAGAGTTGTTGATAAACTGTATAGTCAATTGCTTGACCGCACTTTGGTTCAACATGAAATATACTCAAGAGACCACATAACCAATGTCAGTCAGGTTTATTGATATGGTACAGGGAAAAGGTTCCACATGATACCAGTCTCCAAGGAGCTGTCCCGGGGAGTAATGTTTCACTCACCTTATGCAGAAGGTGTGCTCCTCAAGTTACACATTTCAGCTGGTATTATTTATATGACTGTTACAACGTATACATTTCTTTACACGTCTCTAAAATCCCATCAGTTTGTCCCAGTTCCCTAACTTGTTGTTCTGTTCCTTCCTTATCTCTGTTTTGGATACTAGCATTCCAGGTACTGGTTCGTGAAGGTACTTCCTTAGCTTCTACTAAGATAGGGAACAAATGTATTTTGATTTTGACAGATTTCTTATCCACTTATGCCAAATGCTTACTTCAGCAAATTCAAGGAGTTCTGAGATACTTAGCACAAGTGAAGAGAGTTATAGGATAGACGAGTTTAGTTTATATCACTGTTACAATATTTGTGTTTAATGTTATTGGTGCTTAATGCATACTAATATATGTACATGGGGCAGATAATACATATTATTAATATGATATATATTCATATGCCAGTCAGTGTATATTAGTCAACCAAGTTCAAACCACCGTCACCCTTGTTTTATTAAATAGGAGGTCACGTCATCATTAATAAGCTCTCATCCCCTCCTGATGTTTTCTATAGTGCCATTTAAAAACAGCTGGCCAGATTCAGAGATGATAAATCATTGTGTAAGTTATACTTAGGTAACTATGTGAAATTTACATGCACATATAGTAGAAGGGTGGGACTGCGGCAGGAAAAACAACCAACAGGAAGGTGTAAAATAAAGCAGGGCTCAGCCATCCTACATTTCCCCTACTCTGTTTCTGCATGGACTCTGATATTTCACTCTTCTAATGCATGCAGTTTTCACTCATGCATATTCAGAGAGCACAATGAGAGAGCGGATATCTACCATACAGATCAGTACAACAGAATAAAACTGTCTGTATAATTATTGGTAGTTTTATTATTATTCAACCAAACTATTTATTTTTATGATGGAAAAGGGTATTTGAATTACAGGAAAGACACGTTAATAACTTTATCAGACAAGATGTAAGGATAAGCCAATAGTTGATAGATTGTTTCCTGTTATGGAGAATATTTTGCATTCCTGGCAAAACATGCATTTGCTTCTCCGCCTGAAGAGAGTTCTGTCTAAACACGCTGCCCACAGATGAATTCTAACATTTTTACAGCCAAGTAGTATTCTATGATCCAGGAGAACATATCCTAATTAAAACCTTTCCTTCATCATAATATATATGCGCGCGCACACACACACAAACATAAATTCAAACACAAGTTCTAGAATTATTTAAAAAATAAAGATGAGAGGCTGGATTGTGCAAAGTGCTGGGTACCCTCCACTTCCACTGAGCCGCTGATACTCAGCATCTTCCAAAAGCCCTCACCTGGTAGCTGACAGGCAAGAAATTGCCGCGGGCTTGCTCTGCTGTGTTCTGTTAAGTTAGGAGAGAGTGTCCCTGTGACACTGCACCTCATAGTCTTCATAGTGATATGATGATGATAAGATTATGACAACCATAACGTATTTTATGCAAGCTAGGTCATGTGAGATGTCTTCGGAAAGGTTATGATTTGCCGAATATGATTATCCTATTTGTATGCCTGTATCATTTTTGCATCTGAAGTTATGAATATTGACTATGTACCTGTATTTCAAATGGCGTTACACCTGGGTAACACCCACTGGACAAGATGCTTTCAGTCTAGATAGTGGGTTGGGAAGGACCTATTGAGGGCAATGGGCCATTAGGAAAAAACAACAGGCCTTAGGAGAAGTTTCTCTCCCACCAGGGGAGCCGTCCTGAGAACGCTACAGACAGCCTCTGAGTAATGGCGGCTGTGACTCTACAATGACATGTGATGAGGCCATGTGTCTCTAGACTCCATTTTGGGATGTCTGTATTTTTCCACAGACCGATCTGGGAACGAAGCTTTGGGAACAAAGGGTTCCTGCCATACGCAAAAGCTATATAAGGCAGGGAGTGACATCATCTGGGGTTCATAGAATCATAGAATATCAGGGTTGGAAGGGACCCCAGAAGGTCATCTAGTCCAACCCCCTGCTCGAAGCAGGACCAATTCCCAGTTAAATCATCCCAGCCAGGGCTTTGTCAAGCCTGACCTTAAAAACCTCTAAGGAAGGAGATTCTACCACCTCCCTAGGTAACGCATTCCAGTGTTTCACCACCCTCTTAGTGAAAAAGTTTTTCCTAATATCCAATCTAAACCTCCCCCACTGCAACTTGAGACCATTACTCCTCGTTCTGTCATCTGCTACCATTGAGAACAGTCTAGAGCCATCCTCTTTGGAACCCCCTTTCAGGTAGTTGAAAGCAGCTATCAAATCCCCCCTCATTCTTCTCTTCTGCAGGCTAAACAATCCCAGCTCCCTCAGCCTCTCCTCATAAGTCATGTGTTCTAGACCCCTAATCATTTTTGTTGCCCTTCGCTGGACTCTCTCCAATTTATCCACATCCTTCTTGTAGTGTGGGGCCCAAAACTGGACACAGTACTCCAGATGAGGCCTCACCAATGTCGAATAGAGGGGAACGATCACGTCCCTCGATCTGCTCGCTATGCCCTTACTTATACATCCCAAAATGCCATTGGCCTTCTTGGCAACAAGGGCACACTGCTGACTCATATCCAGCTTCTCATCCACTGTCACCCCTAGGTCCTTTTCCGCAGAACTGCTGCCTAGCCATTCGGTCCCTAGTCTGTAGCAGTGCATTGGATTCTTCCATCCTAAGTGCAGGACCCTGCACTTATCCTTATTGAACCTCATCAGATTTCTTTTGGCTCAATCCTCCAATTTGTCTAAGTCCTTCTGTATCCTGTCCCTCCCCTCCAGTGTATCTACCACTCCTCCCAGTTTAGTATCATCCACAAATTTGCTGAGAGTGCAATCCACACCATCCTCCAGATCATTTATGAAGATATTGAACAAAACCGGCCCCAGGACCGACCCTTGGGGCACTCCACTTGATACCGGCTGCCCACTAGACATGGAGCCATTGATCACTACCCGTTGAGCCCAACAATCTAGCCAGCTTTCTACCCACCTTATAGTGCATTCATCCAGCCCATACTTCCTTAACTTGCTGACAAGAATACTGTGGGAGACCATGTCAAAAGCTTTGCTAAAGTCAAGAAACAATACATCCACTGCTTTCCCTTCATCCACAGAACCAGTAATCTCATCATAAAAGGCGATTAGATTAGTCAGGCATGACCTTCCCTTGGTGAATCCATGCTGGCTGTTCCTGATCACTTTCCTCTCATGCAAGTGCATCAGGATTGATTTTTTGAGGACCTGCTCCATGATTTTTCCAGGGACTGAGGTGAGGCTGACTGGCCTGTAGTTCCCAGGATCCTCCTTCTTCCCTTTTTTAAAGATTGGCACTACATTAGCCTTTTTCCAGTCATCCGGGACTTCCCCGGTTCGCCACCAGTTTTCAAAGATAATGGCCAATGGCTCTGCAATCACAGCCGCCAATTCCTTCAGCACTCTCGGATGCAACTCGTCCGGCCCCATGGACTTGTGCACGTCCAGCTTTTCTAAATAGTCCCTAACCACCTCTATCTCCACAGAGGGCTGGCCATCTCTTCCCCATTTTGTGATGCCCAGCACAGTTCTTCGCTCCCCACACAAGAAGACTCCTGAAAACACCTGAGGAACAAAGACTAAACTGGGGGAAGTGCTGGACCCAGGCTAAAGGGATTTTTAGCCTGTGAATGAAACATCTGGGGATTCCAAGCTGTAAAGCAAGAGCAGGTTGCCCCTTAGGAATCTGCAGCCTGCTTGTATCATCTCTAAGGGTGAGAATCTGCTATTCATATCCAATCTATTTAGTATATTAAGCTTAGTTTGCATTTTTTGTTTATTTACTAAGGTAATATGCTTTGATTTGTTTGCTAACACTTATAATCACTTAAAATCTATCTTTTGTAGTTAATAAACTTGTTTGTGCTTTATCTGAACCAGTGTGTGTAAATCATAACGCAGGGGCAAAAGGCTGTTGCATATTCCGCTCCACATTGAGGGAGGGGGCGAATTTTATGAGCTTACTCTGTACAGCTCCGTGTGCAGAGCAAGACAGTATAATTTTGGGGGCAGTGGGAGTGTGTGCCTGAGGGGCTGGTCAGACAGCCTGCTTGTAACTGCAGCTGGATGTGTCCCTACCTGTATGTATACTGGAGAGCTTTGTAGCTTGTCACAGCAGTACAGTATGAGTGGGAGCCCAGGCTGGTGGGTCTGGGGGCTCAGTGGTACCCCAGTTCCAGATGGCACCCCAGGAGGAACCCATCACAAACCCATCTCTCTGTTCAAGATCCCATTCATTTCTGATGAGGACACCAGATTGGATTAGTTTGACATTCACCACCTTGAATACTCACACACTCAGCTCTCAGATTCATCACTAAACTCCATCCCTCAAATATTTGAAATAAGAGACGCGAGAAAGGCCAAAGGGAACTCATTACCAAATACAAGCAAATATTGGTGGATTGACTTTTCCATTGACCATCCAGCTCTACCCAGGAGCGGTTCTATCTCTTTAATTGGTAAAGCTCTAGCTATCTGCTTCACCCCTGTAACAGCACATGCAGCCTGACCAACTCTACCAGCAGCGCTGGGGTTCTGCGGTAATTGTGCCTTTATAATGGGCTTTTTAAAGCAATGTAAAAATAATTCAATTAAGTCATCCCTACCATAACTGCACAGCATTTTACAGATTATTTATAAACAGAAGAATTTATGTAGAGCATTGCTTAGGTGAATAGCCAACTGGGTGGTATATTTTTTGTAAGCATACAATGCAGCTCTCCTTACTGGGGCATTTTTCATCAGCTGTTACTACTTTTTGCTGTGTACAGTGCACACCTTGGTAATGAAATTAACTAGTAAGAGCATGAAACCAAGTAAACAGAGTGAAATTCACCACTTCGCAGCAGGTTAATGAAAGGCTTTTGTGCCACTTAAGGCCCACTTCGGTATTGAAAAGAAGGCTTAACTGAGATTCAAATGATGCATGAACTTCTGCCGGGGTGAATATCACCCCAGAATTAGCAGCACATATATACACACAGAGTCGTGTTAAAATACTATTTACTGGTAATGTCCTTTTGCAGATAAACATTAGTCTAAACTGGACACTATATATAAAGGCAGCAAACTTGTTAGCATTTCTTGTTTTTACTTGCTTCACTCTGACCACGAGGTAGAGTGTATGAAATTAGCACTGATGATATTCACCCAGGCTGAATCATCCCAATGTGTGTTGTAGCCGGTTGGGAACGTTTTGCAGCCAATGTCTGGGAACACCATAATCTCCAGTACAAAAGGCATATTTAGCTTAGGGTGACGGGATGTTCCAATAACATCGGGACTGTCCCGATATTTGTCCCTTTGTCCTGCATCCCAACTGATGTACGATCTGGATGCCA
Organism: Lepidochelys kempii; assembly: GCF_965140285.1. Classification (NCBI taxonomy): domain Eukaryota; kingdom Metazoa; phylum Chordata; order Testudines; family Cheloniidae; genus Lepidochelys; species Lepidochelys kempii. Next base: position 82,355,433 of record NC_136389.1, on the reverse strand, counting down.
TTTGTCCTGATAGTCCAGTGAGGAGCGGGTGGAGGGGCAAGGAGGCGAGCAGTGAGGCAAGCAGCAGACGGGTGCAGGGAGGGGGGGTTTGAGGAGGGACGCAGTGGCGTGAGGCTGAGTGGAGGTGAACCTAGGGTGGAGAGGGGGTGGGGCCTGAGGTGGGAATAGAGCAGGGGTGGAGTGGGGGCAGGGCTGATGGCACCCCAATGTGTCCCAATATTTTACTGTTGTGATCTGGTCACCCTAATTTAGTTAAAGAAATCTGAGGTTTAAGCTGATTATCAGTGAATTCATAACCATAAAAGTCACAGGTGCCAGGTTCACTAATGCCTTAGGTTAGACACCAACAGGGCTCTTTTGAAAATTCAAACACATCTCAGATTTGAAGAAGAGAGAAGATATGGGGAAAGAAAGGACCCATAACAGGGTCAGCTCTCTCACGAATAGGGTCTTTGTTGTTCCACAGTGTTCTGAAGATGTAAACACTAGGTATGTGCTAAATGATGGTGTCAACATCATTTATATTGGGAATAATAGAAAAAGTGCTTATGTCCACTACAGGCCAATAGCAGGACAGGTATCAAAATATCCAGCGGGCACACAAGTACCCAGACATCTTGCTGTTTGCAAATACCAACATTTCCAGCTGTGCGCATTTCAGTCCAAATCCAATTTCATACTTCAAACTAATTTGTGGACTTGGACACTGGACAGTTTTTGGATCAGCTTGCAAAGCGATGACCTTAATTTAACTGGGACAATGAAGTTTACCTAAATACCTAATAGTAATAGGAGTGCTCTTTTGAAATGATAAAACTACTATCAAGTAGGTCTTTCAAAGTCACAGAGTTACTGTGTATTTTTATTATGCCTATTTCCTTAGAATGTCCCCACTGCAGTCAAGGTATCCCAGGCACACACTGGGACAGTGCTAATGAAACCTCCTTCTGTTGCCACATGCATTGGGTGTAGTACATCTGCATCCCTCTAAACATCAGTGAGCCATAGATCAAAAGAAAACGCTAACCCACCAATTACCAAGGACTCTGGCTCTTGGGGCTGGCAATACCTCCCACTTTGACAGGCAGGGCAGTTCCTGTCTCTAAGTGGAGCTGAAGCTATAAAGATTTCCTTTCACATTCCAAGCAGCACCGAATTTCCTGTGCACAACAGCTGAACATGATTCTCCCCATTGTAATGCTGGAGGGGACTGTTCCCAAGGCACAATATTACAGTATGTGCATGTTTATTATATTTTATAGATCTATATATTTCTACAAGAGTGAGAGAACCAGGAGAACTACAGGGTCTCTGTATCCAGGAACCTCAAAAAAGTCTACTCCTTATACTTATAGTAACTAATTCCTGTCTCTTCTCTTCCATGGTGGATCTAAAGCCTGCTGATGTGGAGATGCTTCACATATCCCACTGCCAGTTAAAGCACACTGACTGAACCTGAAGTAGGGTTGATTTTCAGTGTGATTAAGGTTTAGGTCACATGTTCTCCCCAGCTGTGTTCTATATTCCTTCCTTCCCTCTCTCTTCAATCCCAGACTTGTTTGTTTTCATCTGCTTGATGCTAACATAAACAGCTACATGGATGATCATTGATTGTATTTAATAATACAGTGTTAATTCTCGATTCACAGTCAAATTGCTACTGACTGATAACAAGGACCTAATAATGTAGTTAGGTTATATGACACTTGTTTCATTAGGATTTTTCAAAGCTGCATATTTAGTCTTCCACCAGAATATACACAAACAAATGGGCCCAATTCTCCTCCTCACTATACTGATTTTATATGTGACTTACTTAGCACCAGAGCATCACACTAGAAGACTGTGGCAGATGCAGAGAGAGAGAGCTAAACCTTCCTGTTCGGTCTTCACCACATGCTCATCCCTGCTCTGCCTGCAGCCCCTGCCTTGTTCTCTACACACCTTCTGATGACGAGTGCAAGGGAAACAGAGATCAAGCAAACAGCTCGCTCATTACGCAAACCTGGCATGGATCCTGTGGAAAGAAAGTAAGGTTTCACAAACCACCTACATTCTGGCATTTCCCAACTGATGAGTGCTTAGCTCCACAACCTAAAAAGAGTGTTCATTTCTCCCCCCCCCCCCCCAATCTCTTCATTTCTGATTCAATGTCAGGAATGTCTCAGGAAGATGTTTCTTTAAGTAATAAAATAATTTGAAATATCTCGAAGGCTTTTAAAAAAATATATGATTGTTGGTCTCATCTTCTGGCCATTTTCTGGTCTCTGAGGGTCTGGCTAATCTTGAGAGCACTTCTAAAAAAAACAAGACACCACTTAATCCTTTCACAGCTGTTTTCATGGTATCTGCAAACTATGAAACTCCTCCTTCAGGATACCAACAAAATCGGATCCCTGGCTTCGGTGGTCCTGCCACCTCTTCCCTGCTTGGAAAGACAGAAGCAATTTAACGGATTAACAAATATGCTACTGCGTCCCCTTCAATGACACTTTCATTACACAGTGGATCCTTTTTCTCTTTTACCCTCTGTCCATCAAGAATATATTGGGAGAGATGTTTATTGTTTGTTGAGACATTCTCAACATTTATTTCTGCTCTTATTCCTGTAACATCCATCTGCTTATTTCACAAAAGCCCCCAGTTCTCTTTATTGGTGATGTTCGTTACAATATTAAAAATGCTCTGCTTATCGCGATCATAATAGTCAGGGATTCCATCACACTTTTCTCACTTAGCCTTAGCAATCATAGCCATCAATTATAGCCTGGCCAGCTCCGTCTTAAATACCTGTGTACTGCATATCCTACATCTTGTTGCAGTAGTTTTCCCATTTATTACAGCACGTAAATCAAAGTACTCGGGGAACTTTGGGGCTATCCTATTTCAGATCTCTTACAACTTATGTTCTATTAAAAACGTACATTGTTGATAGCTGCCTGTAAAGTTCATGGGCTGGATAACCTCCTGTCTTTTCCAAAGACAAAGGCAATCAAATGTTAGGGGATGAGAGCCATGCAAGTGTCTAGATAGACGGGTATGTTCAGATTTATACAAGTCCGAGGCTCACCACTAGCCAAACTCAGCAAAATGCTCCCATCTGTAACAATGGCACAGGCATCAGCAGCCCTGATAATGGGTTTTCGTGACACAGCTGATGGTGAGTAATGTGGAGAAGCATTGGGGTTTTTTTTTATTTTGCCAGAGTTGGTCACAGCTGACTGCAACCGCTTTATAGATGAGAAGAAAGTTTTGAAGACCTCTAGTGGGTCATACCCAGCTTACCGAGTTAGCCACATTATGCCTATTTATGTTTCACGGCTGCCACAGATTTATACCTTTGTCATTACATATTGCTAAAAAAACTTGTCTCCTCTAAGCTATAATATAAAGTCAGAAGAGGGACTTTAAGAGCAGCTACTTGTGCAGATTTAGATTAAATCCTAGCCACCCAACCAAGAATCATAATTATTTCTCTGTTCTGCTGTGCTATTTCAAGCCACTACAGAGTGCAAATATTCCACATTTCATACAAAAGAATTATCTGTATGCGTCAAGCACAGCAATGCAGTAACCACTGAGAATAACAATTATACTGGTGCAGGAATGCACTCCCACTTCCCAAATTGACTTTGTTAGTGTGGGGAACTTTAGCTTGAAACTGTGATGCCTAACTTTTCTATGTACTTCTCTTTTAAAATGCTAGGAACTAGGTATGTCTGCATATGACAGCAGCCATTTTGTTCTCAGAGTTGCTGCAGACTGTTAACAGAGGGGAGATCCAGACTGCGCTCTCTCGTAGAAATGTTACTTCTGTCCCTTCTTGCTGTATTCTCTCCCTCCTGTCCCAAATCCAATGTGTGAGAGTTTGTTTTTTCCAGAGCTGCTAATTTGAACTGACCCAATTATTCAGATTTTAAAACCAGAAGGGACCATTGTGATTATCTGATCTGACTTCCTGAATAACACAGGCTATTGGACTTTCCTGAATTAATTACTACTTCGTGTCAAATTACTGTGATTGAACTCGAGCATATCTGTTAGAAAAACGTCCAATCTTGACTTTAAAAACAACCATTTGATGGAGAATCTACCACAACCCTGGGTAAGTCATTCATTGGTTAATTACCCTTACAGTTAAATAGATTAGTTTTGCAGTGAATTGTGAGGGTGGCTATTTCACTATTGAAGAAGAACAAAGAATTACTTTTACAGCCCATCATCACATGAGCTCCTGTCCTACTCCTATCAGAAACAATTGGAAAAATGCAATACCACACAATCTTACTCCATCGTTTAGCAAGAACAAACGTACACTGTACCAACCCAACATCACACAGGCTCTCCTGCAATCAGGAGGTGAGATTGCAGTTCATGTAGACACACACAAGCTTGCTTTGATCAAGCTAAATCAAAGCTATCTTGAACAACAATAGCAGGGAAGCCAGGCAACAAGGGCAGAGTGTATATACACAAGGGTCCTTAGTGAGATGGGCTACCCCATGCAGCTAGCTAGATTGGGTATGTCGATATGTGCAAGATAATATTTAGTCCTACTTTGAGTGCAAGGGACTGGACTAGAAGACCTCTTCAGGTCCCTTCCAGTCCTACCATTCTATGATTCTATGTGCTGCAATCACACCCCCTGATTGCAGTGTAGACATAAGAATGACCATACCAGGTCAGACCAAAGGTCCATCTAGTCCAGTATCCTGTCTTCCAACCGAGGCGAGTGCCAGGTGCCCCAAAGGGAATGAACAGAGCAGGTAATCATCAAGTGATCCACCCCCTGTCGCTCATTCCCAGCTTCTGGCAAACAGAGGCTAGGGACACCATCCTTGCCCATCCTGGTTAATAGCCATATCCAAAGACTGCTACTTAGTCCACTCCAAAACTCGCTTTGAATGTCCTCCAATCAACATGCTGAGCTGTGTTTCCGCACCGAGGCGGGGCTCATGCTGCCTACCTGAAAAGGGGAGTTTCTCTCCAGACTGATATTTGATTTGCATTTGGTTAAACTCTGCCTTAATGCAGCTGTGTGAATCATGAGGTGCACTGGTACTTGCCAAGGTACCTCAATACAAATACAGATTATCCCCATGGCACGTGGCTACTATTTTTAACACCACGAAGCTCAGCCACTCTATTTTTAAAAAGCCTTTTTGTTCTGGGATGAGGCCAGCTCTTGATGGGATAAACAAGGACACAGGACTGCTGAAAGCAGAAAGTTTGTTAGAGGGCCGCTGTAAATTCCTCACCAGCAGAGCCTCAGAACTGACCTACTGTTCATAGAGGAGGCATGGCCAGTGCAGATGGGGTGCACCCATTAAATACTTCCCCGCTGCTACCTCTGCTGGTAAGCCACATGCAGAGCCCTGGCAGAAATGAACAATGCTTCCTAGGATAGCCCCAGGTGGTGGAAGTGCTGCTCCTCTGGGGGTGAATGCCCTGGAGTATAACAGCACTCCCCTACCCCCATGGGGCACATTCAGTTTGCATCTCTGCACCAGCCAGAGTCAGTCCAGCCCCACTGTCTGTAGAGAGCTGCAATCTGAGCTCCTAAAAGGTCCCCAGAAGATACAAAAACCTTCAGAACAGCTCCTTTTAACCCTCCCCTCCCTCTTGATGCAGTCCCCCTGACACAGTGCGGCTGTCCTTCCATGAAGCACTCCTTCCCTCCCTGCGGGTTGCACATGGCTAGTCCAAGAATGGCTGTGTTTTGAGGTTAGGGATGCAAGCAATGTAATGATTAGATTTTAAATGGCCTTTTACTGTTGAAGGTGACAGAGGGCTCAGAGACAACTTGCAGTGCACTTACCCGTGTGTGTGTGTCTCTCTCTCTCTTTTAGCGAACAGCTTGAAAAAGGCACCAGGACTTGTGAATCAAATCATCATCTTGGAAAGGGCTGTCATACAGGGCGGGGAGATCAGAGAAGAGGGGTACTTTAAACCCATGCCTTTTCTTTGGCTTCAATTGGTGACTCCCATCCCCCTGCCTTGAACAGCTGCAGAAGAGAACCCCCCTAAAAGGCTAGAGTACTAGAAGAGTGAGTGACACCCGAGATGTTCTGTGGGTCTCCTGTTCTGCTCCTGCAACCCTGCTCTGCTTTGTTAACCAATGTAAGCAGTGTCAGGATGAGCTCCACCCTGACATCTGGTGGTGAGGTGTGGCAAGTTGTGGAAAAGACCTTCAGGGGCCGATCTCATTTGCATAGGCACACCCACCCCGCCTAGAATGAGGCCATAGCTGCCCAAATGGTCACTTTGGCTGCTGTGGGATCCCCAGTGTCTCTGTTATTAGGGCAGGAAGAATAGATTGTTATTACGCTGATTATGGGAACTGTGCTTGGAAATGTACTTGGCCTTTTGTTAGGATGGAGGGACTCACCATCAACTAAGTAGCACTCACTAGGCAAGGGTCATGGGTTTTAAAACTCTGTGAATGGAGAGAGGCTGGGGACAAGTATTAATACTTGGTGGCATGGGCCCCTGGGTGAGGGCCTTACGTGCTAATTGCACTTCCTCCTCTCTCCACTGTGAAATATCAAGAGCTAATTTTGATTCCATTAGGAGTCTAGTCACAGGCTGCTGAGCTCAGTTTGGGCTAATGGTGCACCAGCACTGAGGCTCCCCTGCTACAAGCTGAATTCACCAAAGAGCTGAACTGACTAAGAGCTGAAATCACTGAGCGTTGTGTTAAGCAGTGGGGGAGCCTGAAGATCTATTGTGGAGCAGTTTGCGGGACGGCTGGAGTGCCTTGGGGACAGGCTGGTGGAGCAGTGCATAGGGCAGCGGGAGCTGCTGGTGGGACGCAGAGCAGTTTGTGGACCGGCTGGTGGAGCAGTTCGTGGGACAGCGGGAGCTGCTTGTGGGCCACGGAGCGGGGCGGAGCTGAGCGAAGGAGTTCGTGGGGTGGCTGGCAGAGCGGAGTGGAGTGGAGTGGAGGCCTAGGGAGCTGTGGGGCGGTCAGCTTCAGATCATGTAAGGTGCCTCTTACCCCCGTCCCATCTCCACCCAGGTTGGGAGGTAAAGCTCCGCAGATAAACTTTCGAACTCTGGGGCTGCCCTGACCAGGGACAGAGACTTTTGGGTCATTGGACTTTTGGGACTTTGGGTGATTTGGGGTTGCTGGACTCAAGAACCAAAGGGAAAGGGGCATGCCCCAATTTGCTTGGGGTGGGGTTTTTGCTCATGGGTTGTGTTATGAATCCTGTTGGTGGTGTTTCCCCAACATAATGCCACATTGTTTCTCTCTGTTATTAAAAGGCTTTTGCTACACTCAGACTATGTGCTTGCGAGAGGGGAAGTATTGCCTCCTGGAGGCGCCCAGCGGGGGTGGTATATATTTGTCCCAGGTCACTGGGTGGGGGCTCGAGCCGGTTTGCATTGTGTTATTAGAATGGATCCCCTAGATATTGAACCCGGCCCTTGTTGCTGCCAACTCTGACGGGCAGAAGGGTTACACCAATTACTCCTGAGAGTGGGTCTCCAAAGTGGGTAATTATTGCCTACAAATGTTTCGTGCCCCGGCTGCATTATTGCTGTCTGCACACCCTCATTTTCTGTCCATTTCTGGGGACTGGATCTTGCTTTTCATTAAAGCTTCCCCACACTCACACACACTATTCTTCAGCTTCCTCCTCTAAGTAAAGAGCATTTTAAACTGTAGAGCTATTAGCTTCCAGCAAGATACATTGGGAGATTAAATAATGGAAAGAGAGTACCACAAATGGACTGCAATGCTTTTCAAATGTTAACAAAAGGGATACAAAATAGCATGACTCTTCTGTTTGTGCATATATTTGTCTTGGGCTTTAGATGCAGGAACATCATGGAAAATAAAGACAACAACAATTTCCTTTATACCATGGGACTTTTTCTTTTATACTGATCCATTGTAAAATTCTCAAGTTTGCACATGGAAGTGGAATGCAATGTTTCAGGACATTTGGATTCTGTTGCACTATGTTGTACTAATGTACAATGAATACATTAAAATACCCTTTTGTACTATCGTATTTTATGACTCATTGTTGGTGTTCTCATCATCTCATAATTTATAGAAATGGTCTGTTAGCCATACTTGGCTTCACCACAAGCTAGTAAATCGAGGTATTTAATTAAACATAGCAATTTACCAGCTTTGGGCCCAATTCGGAGGAAAATCACACATCATTTAAGCAGGATTGTCATATACTTTACTTGGACAAAGTACAGAGGAGACTTTAACAGAGCAAATGACATTTTTTGGCAACTCATGAAGCTGTTTATCCTCCTCTGCAAGCACATTATTGCCTCTCTGTTAAATTTCCAAAGGCCACACAACACACTTCCCAAAAACTTGTGGGCTCCAGCTCCAAAGAGCAACAAAAGTTGGTCAAAAGACAGGATTCCATAAGTCGAGCTCCACCATGCACGGTCTCAGATATCAATAGACTAATTACGCAGTGAATTGTGAGGGTGGTTCTTCCGCCATTGAAGAACAAAGAATGACTGTAACGCCATATCATCACATGAGCTCCCCTCCTATTCATATCAGAAGTAACTGGAAACATGCAACACGACACAATCTGATTCCATCGTTCAGCAAGAAGAGAAGTAGACAAACCAACCCAACATCACACGGCGCCTTCCGTAGTTGTGGTAAAAGTCACAGGGGAAAAAAACCAATATCACAAAATCTTGTACCGAAACGTGTTTTCCCCACTTATTTTCTTCTAACATCAATGTTATAAGATACAGCCAACAACGTTTGCATCTATACAGTTCAAGCTAAAATAAAAGGAAAACAAATCTCTTACTTACGGGGTCAATCCTGGTTTATACAATACCCTATCCACCATCTGGGACCCTACGCATCAGAAAGCTGAAAGCATGCAGGAAAAAGGGTAAGAGGGACAGCTTGTGGGTGTCACAGTGGTATCCTGTGAATGAACACAGAAAAGATGTTATCATGTCTGGTGAAAGTGTGGGCAGAAAATCAGGTACTGGGGGACATAACATCCCCGCAAGGGACACCATTCCTTTGCCAACAGGACGCTGCTGTTGATCTGGTAGAAGGAGCATTCATATCATTTTTTTCTTCACTTCATTAGGCTTCTGAAAAAAGGCATTCTGTGCTAGTAGGACATGCTGGTTTTAGAGGCTAACAGATCTTGTTGCACCTGTTGCAGGGCTTAATTTGTAATGAAAGAGGTGCCGGGGCTCTAGCAACTTTTTTTTATTTGCATAACTGACGTGGCAAGCCCCGAGATGCCAGGGCTATGAACTGCCAGGCCCAGAGGTGCCAGGGGGCTTTGAACTGCCAAGCCCAGAGTTGCAGGGAGTATGAGCTGTCAAGCCCGGAGGTGCCAAGGATCAGCCCTGGAACAAATTAAGCACTGACCTGTTGAGAGTAATGAGAACACTGGCTGTAGGGAAGGCTGTCATTCTATCCAGGCAATGCTGATTATGCTCGTGAGATCCAGCAAGTGGCGTACTGAGGTTTTGGACAAAATGTGGAGAAGGAAAGACCCTGATTCCAGTGGAAAGTAGAACTGACTTTAGGCACAAAGTTTGGTTTAATCCCAAATATCACTGCATGAATGGTTCCTTGATAACTAGAACACAGAGGCCCTTATCTCACAAGCAGAGGCCAATTTCAATTATCATTACCCATGAGGCTGCTTTTGGGGTGGGGAAAAAACCAAAACAACTCCCTCAGACTCCTCCATGAGTTCAAACAGGAAACAGACCTCGGATTGCCAAGGTGAGAATCCAGCCAGAAGCAGGAGCTCCCATCAAAGGCCTGGATCTTGTGACTGCTCTGGGGAACCTAGAGCTATGAAGGAAATGATCCAAAAACCTATGAATTCAATGGGAGTCTTTTCAAGGAATTCAGTGGACTTCGGAGGAGCCCTGTGGGGGGATGGGAAGTTCAAGGAAGCCTGGGAGCTGGCATTTGAACCCAAATGGAGCTGAAGCATCAGCCTTTGCAGAACCCTCAAAGAAAACCTAGACAATTCATCACTGAGGCCTCCTTCTAGACCGTGGTGCAGGGATGTGCCCTGGTACCCACGCTGCTTCCCTGAAAAAACACAAGCAGCTACACTTCACTAGCCTTTGATTAAGGAAGGGGCCCAGGTTGAGTGTTCCGACATGTTCCCTGGCCTGTTCCAGGTCCTGCTCTCTCTGACTCCTGCGTGTGTGTGCAGTTAGGAGGGAACGACGTGTGGGGGTGGAAAAACAGATCGGCCCCCAAAATATTTCCATTGTGGGGGGAAACGAGCCCCACACCACCACTCCAGTTCTGCCACCCTCTGGAAGTGATGGCTCCTGAGCACATCCACACCCAGCAGCATGCAGGGAGTTTGCCCAAGTGCTGGGGTGTGCGACCCAAGATCTTCCCCAGTGCCTCAAGCCTGGCTGCAGCCACTGTGGGACCAGCCAGCCTGTGCCCTGCCTGGGCAGCCTGGGCCTGAGCTACCTAGCTCCAGGAATCATGGCCCCAGGGACTTCCCCTCCCCTGGGTGAGGCCAACTGGGGGTGAGACCAGCTCCTCCTGCCCATGGCTCTGAGGAGCTCCCAGTGGAGGCAAAGCTACAGAGCTGTTGTTCCTGGAGCTGGGCAACATGGGCCTTGGCTGTCCAGGTGGGTGGGGCTGGGACTAGCAGGTCCTGCAGCAGCTGCAGCCAGGCTTGGGGCCCTGGGGGAGCCAGTCTTGGGGCCCTGGGAGCCCTAGCCCATACCCTGTATGCTGTTGGGCCATGTGCCTGGGGTCACCACTTCCAGCAGCTGCCTCTCTGTCTCTGGCCAAGGAGTGGGGCTGGGCCACCTGACCCCTGCCTCTTTCCCCTCCATTGCACCCTTGTGGACAGGGGCTCAGAAAACCTGGGATCTATTCCTGGCTTTGCCAATGGCCTTCTGTGTGACAGTGGACAAGTCCCTTCACCTCCCTGTGCCTCCCTTTTCCCAGCTGTAAAACAGGGATAATGCTTGCTTCCTTTGAGACGTGCTTTGAAATCGAAGGCGGAAAGGTGCTGCATAAACGCTCAGTATTATTCTGGGTATCTCGCAGCATGTCGCCCAGGCTTGTCAGTTCCTTGAGGCAACGGGCCCATGGACTTCACTAGCCGTGGGAGCACACACCATGTATTGCTGTATGGAGGCGCACCTGTGCACTTAGGAAAATCCTCTACAGAACCAGCTCAGAATGAAATCTTCAACCTCCCAACTCTTTGGTAAGAGAGAGCCAATATTTTTCAAACCAAGTGGAGTGGCACTGGCAGTTGCTCATGGAGGATTAACTCCTGGACAAGTTTCAAGCTCCAGGCATCAGACATCTTGGCTGTAAAGCAGTTTTTAAAAAATGGTTGGATTTTTATTTAATTATTTATTTTAGACTAGGAAAAGTCAATTTTGGTTTGGTTTGTTTCAACTTTCCAGTAACATAAAAGTCACTGTGGGGATTTTACTTAACTTCCCTCCTCCCAAAACTTAAATAAAATTACCTTCGGGGAGAGTCAAATATGCCTATATTAACCCCCAAGTGAAAATTTCAGCGAGTGATGCACATGTGGAGTTATAATGGAAACTATTTTGTCCTCTTCTTGCTACCGAGCACGACTGCTGTCACTATACTTTTTTGTCATACTGGTTATTAACAACATCCAACCCCATACTGGTCACACTGGTGCAGAGACATGCAGGACTATATGCAAATCTGTAGATTATGTTTGATCCTTAGCAATGTAATATACCAGTTCACTGTCAGTTAACAAGTACAAGACTTGTTTTTCAAATAGCTGTAAAGCTCAAACAACAGACCCAAGTAACACATGAAAACAACACATGCAACCACTTAAAGGTCAATTAATATCAGAGAGGAGGTCTTGTGTTGCTGAATTTAGCAGAAAGAATTATGGTTACATTTCCGACACACTGGCTGACGTTTACTATTGGGTGTCATCAGGAAAATCTTAAAGCCGTTTTGATCCAAGTTTCTTTTATCAACTTCTAATGAATTAATAGAGGACAGATTTTCATAATGAGACCCCCCCATGTTTGAAAGACCAGGCTACATTTGTTGACTATACTACCGATATAATTTGGGATGTTTAGAAAAATAACTATGGTGTAAGATTAATGCCTTAAAAAAAGCCGACAGCATTCATTGTGAAATAAAGCTCTTGTCCTTTGTAGCTTGTGAGAGTAAGTTAGGCCCTATAAAAGGGATGGGGCAATTTTAATTAAATCTTGATCATATATGTTGCATCTTGTACTTAGCTAGTAAGCTCTTCGGGGCAGAGACTGGCTTTTTGCTGTGTGTTTGTACAGCACCTAGCACAATTGGTTCTGGTCCACGACTTGGGCTCTTAAGTGCTATGCCGATACAAATAAATAATAACAACAGCAGTGTTCCTCTTCTGATTGCACAGTGTTCCTAGAACTCATTAGCCTGGCTGGAAGCACTTGTCTTTCTGCTGTGTGAGGGGACCATAAAAGCATATTATATTCAACATTAAGTAAACAAACTTTGGAAACTGCCTTTGATTGATTCCATGCCACCATCTGGTTTGAAGGAGGAAAAAACCCTTCTCTGCCCCCCCCACCCCAACCCCATGAAAATATTCGAAGGTTAGGAACTGGCAGTGGCTCAGTATGGTTCAAAACCACCTAGTTTCCTTTGCGGTTAACAACACAGGAAAACGTCTAACTTTCATAGAAATGTTGGAGGCTTATTTGGTTCACCCATCTGGTAGCCAGCCTGTTCGGTGAAAATGAAAGATATACACATGCAAATATTCACAGTCTGCTTCCAAGATCTAAAGAATTTTTATGATGTAACCACAAAAAGCGGTTATTTAATGATGACAATATGCAGCAGAGCAAAGGACTAGAAGGCTGCATATGGTAATGTAACTTATGAAAATGAGGACTCCATGCCCTCCCAGAGCCATGAAAAGCAGGCTTCACCTTGAAGACTTTTTGAGCTGTTTAGCTTGTAATGACTGGGGAAAAAACCCACTAGGGTGATAATACAGTTTGCCACACAGCCATGCCAATCCCAGTTGGTGCGAGTGGCACTGCAGTATCTCACTACACGATTTATTTGTCTTTGTGCGGTCAACTCGAGTCTGTCTACACTGCAGGCATGGGGTGTGAGCAGCCCCACAAGCTAGTTGGGGTACGAGAGTGGTAAAGTAGGATCGAGCCTGGGCTGGCCACCCGAGCAGTTACCCCAAGCCATTCCCCAGGGTTCTGGGTGGGCTTGTAAAGCTCATGCTTGTGTTACCAGTTTCACTGCTCTAGTACGTGAGCTAGCGCGATTAAATGCACGGTGATTGCAGTGTAGACAGACCCTTAGCTAGAATGGGTCAAATTCCACTGCGCCATGTAAATCTGAAGTAATGCCACTAAAGGCAATGGGCCAGATTCATCACTGCCCTAGGCCCCCTTGTGCCAGCGAGCACACCACAAAGTGGCTGTTCTGCAGCCCAAAGTCCCCCCCTAGGGAATAGCTCAGAGCAGGGCCCCGTATGCCAGGCACAGAGCAGTCTCCACGGCAGCCCTGGGTGAAGAGGGCATTCCAGGGGTTTATGGAGAGAGCTGGAAGAGGGAAGGGGCACGCTGAGGACCAGGCGGGGTGTGATCAGAGCAGACCTACACCCTGGCAATTCTGCACCCTGGTGATGGCTCATAAGGGATGCAAATCGAGGGCTGAGGAATGCTCTAGCAGTCCATGCCAGAAGCCAAACTGGCAGCCCCAGCCCATGAATAAGACCAGGAAAAGCCACTCCCACTTTCTCCCGGCACCAGCTCCGGGATAACTTGGCCCCAGTGGCGCTACTGGATCTAGACTATTCTCAGTGGTGGAAGAGGACAGGACAAGGAGTAATGGTCTCAAGTTGCAGTGGGGGAGGTTTAGGTTGGACATTAGGAAAAACTTTTTCACTAGGAGGGTGGTGAAACACTGGAATGCGTTGCCTAGGGAGGTGGTGGAATCTCCTTCCCTAGACGTTTTTAAGGTCAGGCTTGACAAAGCCCTGGCTGGGATGATTTAATTGGGGATGGGTCCTGCTTTTGAGCAGGGGGTTGGACTAGATGACCTCCTGAGGTCCCTTCCAACCCTGATAGTCTATGATTCTATACTGCAGATTTATAGGGGTGTAACTGACATCCAGTGTTGGCCCTGTCTTCCCTTTGAGCTGACCCGACACCTTTGTGTCTCTAACATTGTTTCAACTGGCACATTCTTAGTAGTAACACTTTTATCCGCAGCTCAAGGGGGAAAATCCAACACTGAAAACCTTAATCGTTGGTCGATGTCTGGCATTCAAAGCAAGCACATAAAATCTCAGTTGAATTGTTCTGGGCATCTCGTTCATATGGTCAGCTAAAACAAGACACCGGTTCTCATGGTGGCCAGTACAAATGACATAAAGACACACTCCAGTCAAACTTCTAAGCATGTCAGGTTGACCCCAGCAACAGCCCACAACAGAGCAAGGTGGTGGCCATCTTGTCATGGTGCTGTTAGCCACTTTAAAGCAAGGCGTATTAATGCCTCATGTGAAAAACATGACCAGTGCAAAACAAAGATACAAGAGTCTGCAATGGTCGTGAACAAGCTCGTCTGTCTGACACATAACTGTGTTTGCAGTTCCTGCATTGGTCTCACCTCGCATGTACGTGCTCACCTATAGAGTTTGCCGAGTCCTTATATGTCACCATAGACGTGAGACTTCATCATCCAATGAATAAACCAACCTTGCAAAATTCTAGCTGCCCACTCACGAGCAGAAGAGGGGCTTGTGACCCAAGGACCTCTTGACGCCAAGTGGCAGCAGGCACAGGGGGCATAGAAACAACAGGAATCCCCAGATCTGGTGTTTGCATTCTAGTTCACCAAGGGGCACCATGTAAGATGTCTCCTGAAAGCCTGCGTCACACTGGGCATCATAGTCTTAGTGAACTGTATGTGTGGAGACCAGGGAAGAAGCGATGTCTATTTGTGGGGAATTATGTTCCTGTGGCCTTTTAGTTAACAGCAGGTCACTCAGAGGTAGGTGCCTTGAGACCGACTTCTCTAGACAGGTGGTGGGAGACACCCGCTGACCACTGCGTGTCATGTGTCTTACAACAGAAGTCCTTTAGCATATGGAGTCGAATGCTAAGGAAGAGCTTGTGGGGGACTGTAGAAAGAAAATGAACCAGAAGAGATAAACAGCGGTGGGTGGGGACGGGGACGACAATCATGTTTTCAGGTGAAGATTTGAAAGGTCTGAGCTGATATAGCTGGGGGTGCAGTGAGACGCCCTGGCATCCTATATCTGGGAGGACAAGTTGCCAGTAGGGGTGATCTCATGAAAGAAGGGTCTCAGCCTCCTGGCTGAAAAACATGGTCAGAAGGACTTTGGTTAAGCAGGACCTTACCAGACAAGAGGGCATCTTGCTAATTATGTTCAAGTTCTAGAATTCCTGTTACAATTTCATTTTATAGGTAACCCTTTGTTCCCAACATTTCTGTTCGCTGTCATTTGAATCTCTGTCCTTCATTAGATAAACTTATACTTGCTTTCTCAATATTCAAATCTAAGTGCTGTGCGCTAAGCGGGGCTGCGTTCGGAGGTGTCACTAGTAAGCGGGGCTGGTATTCTGTGAGCGTCGAGTGGACAGGGGGCTGGACACTGCAGGGGGAGGCTCGGAGGGCTCTGGGGCTGCAGTGCACCTATTGCTAACCTGCAGAGGGATAGCAGAACCCACATGGGCTGTAAGGGGGGTGCTTGAGTTACCTGTGGCTGGGAAGGTCAGGAACGGTGATCCCTGGTAGGGACAGATAAGCTCCAGCTCGCTAAGGGCAGGTGGTAGCAAGGTGCCTCACAGCCTGGGTACTCCAGGGAGCATCACGGGGTGCGTAAAGGTTTTTGACAGGTCGGTAAAGTAGATTTGGTGCCTGCGCTGGTAAATTCTGCTGGTGGTTTTGCAAGGCTGGAAAGAGCCTGGGGTGCGTGAGATTGCAGTGAAGCACATTCTGCTGGCCCTGTGCTGGATTGAATTTCACCCACATTTCAAAGGCAGGACCAGGAATTCAAAGGGCATACTTCAGCTACATTCATGCAAAAACGCCTGCCTTACAAGCAGTGACGCAATGCCCGGCAGTGCAAACAGAACATCTTTAAATGCTGCTCACCCCAATACAATGTGATTGCTGAGGCTGAACTTGCGAGCTGCCTGTTCCTGTTTTGCAGCACTGCTGTGGGAGTGTCGTGAGTCACACACACACACACACACACAGAGGAACACCCAAAAACAACACCGCTATTTGCCTGAGACCACAAGCAATCTTGTCACTGGCCGGTTAAGCGGCTGGACACCGTTGTAAATCCAACGTTTATATGGAATCTCACATAAAACGATACTGTTTTCAAGAGCTGTCTGGTGGATGATATAGAAACCTCTCCTAATGAATAGCAGCATGGGCTGACCTTGGGAAGCCATGCCAGCAAGCGTATATCAGTGTTACTTTAAACCCTCTAGTGAGAACGATTTTGATTTGATCTATTTTCAGCTGCTACAATCCTGGTGAGAAGTAGATCTTGCTGCAATTCTGGATCAGCACAAGCACTGTGCTCCTGTGGGGATGGGAGGGGGCACGTGCTTGTCCTTTCCAGAGAAGGGTTTTATTTTCATAGATGGTGCAATCCCCAGGCACAGCACCCAGCTCCCTGGCGTCCCCATGTGTGCAGGTATGCAGAGCAGGGTGGCTAGGGACTGGTCCAGCTACCCTTATCCCTTCTTCCACATCACCACAGAGACCATGGAGCCCACTCCGGTCCATCCACAAGGCTGAGCAGTGGCTGCAGAGAGGCTCTGAACATGCTCCATGGTATGCTTCCTTGCTTTCCAGGAGGGCCCCAGTGCGCAGCCCAATTACTTGGCCTCTGCTGGGTGAAGATCTGGCCCTAGGTTTCTCTGCTACTTAAGCCCACAATAGCTCTGACACCAAGCAGGTACATTTGAACACACTGAATCACTGCAGAGACAAGCCATTCTAGTATCTCTCTGTCACAATGCCTTACCTTGCATGGTTGCAGCCCCGTTTAAAACGTGTCCTTATTTGATTGGTAGGGCCAACCTTGAGCACTCTTGGACACGGGGGGAGGGGGAGGGGGAATTTCAAGTTGAGTTCAGGTTTAGGTATCAAATCTTTGAAAAGCAGGAGGACTTTGTTTCTCAGCAAACTTACTGTTCAGGGCTGACTTTCTCTATTACTGCAGATGATAATGCTTTGTGAGAGTGGGATGAGGTAAGCTGGCAAAGATAATGCTTTCTGAAAGGTCGAGAAATGAGGAGTTTAAACTAGGTCTGCTACAAGACCTGCCCTTGGATTTTCTGAATCAGAAGCTGGTTTGTAGTGGAGCTTTCAACAAAATCTCCATGGAACAAGCACAGTAATTAGATAGGTTTCAGAGTAACAGCCGTGTTAGTCTGTATTCGCAAAAAGAAAAGGAGGACTTGTGGCACCTTAGAGACTAACCAATTTATTTGAGCATGAGCTTTCGTGAGCTACAGCTCACTTCATCGGATGCATAGTAGTTAGATAGGTTTAGCACATAGGGACGGTTTTTGTTGTTATTTTAAGAACATGATGGCTAGAATCTGAGCGATTTATACTTTCCAAGAAATGGCAGTTGTGAACTTCAGCTGCTCATGGAGCATCTTCAGCAGTGAACACCTCAGAAGCTATCCTGGCACCCTTAGCGTTTAGAAATCTCACCCGTGACCTCCAAAACTGAATACCCAATGATTCCTCAAATATGTCAACGAAGTGGCAATCAGAGACACTTAGTCAGGTTCTCTATCTTGATGCGTCTTCAGACACCACATGTACTTTCTGCTACTGCTAAAATTAATTACCTCCCCCTCTATGCCGAGCACCTCAGTAGATTATGCAAGATTTTTGCCTGTCATCAACAGCCTTAGAGAAAGATAAAGATGTTTGAATTAACAAAATATTACTGTGATCTTCTCCCTGACAGCACAGAAGCAATAATATTTAGTGAGTAACTGAGTTCCCTTTAATAATTTAGTAGTCTGTAAAAACCTTGATCATGCAGCTGACTCTGAGAACAAAATATTCAAGCTTTGTGCATCCTAAGCTAAGACAAAAACGTGCACAAACACAATAAAGGAAAATCAGAGGTTTAAAAATATATTTGAAAAGCAAATCAGGAACCCAGCCTGTGTCAGGTAAGAGACGGGCCAAAGAAATTCTTGCAACTGCGGCAAAAAGTTTCACATGGTCTCATCCCTAAGAACAGAAAGGAAAGGTCACAGTAAGCCATCCTACAGCTTGCTAAAAGAGCATGAGGAATATGCAGAGCTGACAGGGGAGAAGTTAATATACAGCACTTGGATAAGAAGATGACAGCATCATAGATATATGGGGTCTGATCCAAAGTCTGCTGAAGTCAATGAGAGCCTTCCCATTGACTTCTTTGGATCAGACCCGTGGATGCCTCTGCCTGCATTTTGTGAGCTGGCTAATGGGTACATCCATGGACAGCAAAGCTCTTGAAGAGCTGACAGCCTCAACGGGTTACCCTGGGAGGCCAGGTGACCAGATAAACAGGGTCCAGGACAGACATCCTGGCCAACCCCCTGGCTAGCCTCAACCCAGCCTGTAGAAGTGCAGCCACAATTTTCCGCATTTACATTTCTGAGTGAGGAAAAACTCAGACTTCAGGCACACAAAAACGGTGTCCTCTGTTACGATCCTAGCAGCTCTGCATCCAAGCAGCCGGAACTGCCTGTCAGTGGTTGGAAATGCCTGAGTGGGCCCTTCCAGCACTTTGTCAGCTGGCATTATTACCAGTGTTGGGTAGCATTAGGAATTTGTACTCTCTCCACGCTAGCGGATGAAGGTCACCAAGAGAAGCGTTTGTTTGTCAAGAAACATTCCATTAAAAAAATGTAGCCAGTTAATAATGCATCAGAGTTACATTATACATTTATATCTCTCTCAGTACTGTACTCTCAGATGATAGCAATCTCTGGGAAGCAGTGTTTTCTAAAGGCTGATGTACACTGTGATGATCAGGTGAGAGAGACAGTACATCATGGTGCAGTATAAAGCCTTTATCAGTGTGCATCTGGGGATTATTTTATGTAACCATACTTACTCAATATAACTCTCTGTCCCCCTCTAGTGGTTGGGCTGCAAAGAGGTTTATTAGTCTGATCCAGCCTTGAGCTGATAGACCTAAGACTTTCAGCCTAGGCTGTAGAGACAGAAATTTAGACCAGAGGTCCCAGGTTTGATCCCCACAGGATGTCACATTACATTTATTAGTAATTATTTCTCTTCTAATAGCACCTAGAAGTTCCAGAGACGACCCGTTCCCCATTGTGCCAGGCATTGTACTGACATGAAGACCCACTCTCTGCCCCAAGGAGCTTACAATCTAAATAGACAAAGGATTTATTACTTCCATTCAGATGGGGAACTGAGGCACAGGGAGATTAAATCACTTGCCTAAGGTCACATAAGGAGTTTGTGGCAGAGTCAGGAACACAGCTCAGGTTTCCTGAGCTCTAGGCCTGTGCTTTTGCCACAAGATAGAATTTCCTTCCTCATTGCATTTGAAAAGTGAAAACCCTGATAGCCAGGTAGGCTGCATGCACACTGTGTAAGAGGTCAGCTTCTGCCCCAAATCGAAAATCCCTCCAGGGAGTGCAAGCTGCACTACACATTAGAACAGTGCAGGGCGGGGATCCTATTCACAGCCCGCCTTGTAGGCTACTGTGGGGCAGGGAAGGAAAAAGGATCCCCTCTGAATTAAGCCACTTGTGGGTAATACACCTATCCCAAACTACTGCTTCTCCATTGTGAGCTCTGGATATGTCACATGTTGGTACTGTTTTTCCCGTTCCTCCATCTGTACCTCCAGTCTGCATTAGCACCATCAATCAAAGACAGGGAAACCGAACCAACCTCACATTGCCTTTCTATGTGTAAACATCACAAACAAAAGACCCGATTTCTTGTAATCTACAAGGAATAGGAGGGGAAAGCCTTATACCATTTGAGGAGTGGAAACTCAGCCACCCAAAGATATAAAGTGTATATTTCTAGCCCTGAGTGATCACATGATATTGGGTTTTAAACCTGTCACTATCCAGAATTCAATATTGCCCCTCTGCACTGCAGGTAGGAGTAATTTTTGCGCATGGGAGGGTAAACAAAGAAATATTTCTCTGGCAAGCTGTTGTAAAATTGTGATCATTTTTAAAGCTGCTCAGTGGTTTGCATTAGTTCCAGCAGTGTGCAGGTGAGGCGGTCAAAGGCGCATGGTAAATGCATATTATTGCATGGTTCTGCATTTTACCACATGATTCTCAGCACCACATATGTGGGATCGATCAGTTTCTGTCCAATAATCGAATATGTCTGATCAATTCACCCTAAAAGCCTTTCTCAGTTAGGAAGGGCAGGGGATGAAGTGAGATCCATCCACCTTCAGTCTCCAATGATAATTGAGTCAGGTGTTAACGTAAGGTCTCACGCTCTGCAACAAACAATGCTGGACACGGACAATCAGTTGTTTTAAGTTAACGTTTTTACGGTCTAAAACTCTGACGGGAATGCTGAGTCATTAAGGGAAGTGATATGTGTCAATGCATTTTAGAGCATCATTGGTATTCCTCAGCCTCTTGCACAGGTTTGGCAAACAACCCAGGCCCAGGAACATACTGTCCAGTGGAAGGAACTCTCAGTAGCTTTCCGGAAGGAAGTTTGAATGAAAAAATGCTCAGTTTCTCTGAAAGGGACAGAACTATTAAAAGAAAACGTAGACCCCCTAAACATCTAGACAACATCAAAGAAGGAAACCAGACGAAAACAGATTCATTTGCCTTGGAGAAATCTAAGCTCTTTGATATGCTGCTTTCTCCGAATGCATGTTCACCATGGATTGAAATGCCTGCAGGCTGGAAAACTGTTTTGTCTAAAATACATATTGGCAGAGGGCATTCTGAAGAGAGGTCTCTCAAGAAAAGGGGAATTGTACAGAGGCTTACAATAGCTGGCTGTCTATCTCATTGTCATGCAGAGCAAAAAACCCAAATCCATGATAATGAAAATGAGATTCTTTTTTAAATAAAGCGACAAACAAAAGTGACATCAATGCTTAGTGTATCAAAGGACTCAAAATCAGAGGTTCTGACAAGCTAACAGAGACGTACACTGCCTGTGATTCCTTTGGGCTTGTCTTCGCTATCGGGAGATTGACACGGCTGCAATCGATGCAGTGGGTGTCCATTTAGCGGGCCTAGTGAAGACCTGCTAAATCGATGGCAGAGCGCTCTCCAGTTGACTCCGGCACTTCAGCTCCCCGAGAAGAGTAAGGGAAGTCGACAGGAGAGCATCTCCCATCAGCACAGTGCAGTGAAGACACCGCGATAAGTCGACCTCAGCTACGTCGACGCCACGTTATTCACGTAGCTGGAGTAGTGTAACTTAGGTCGGCTAATCCTGGTAGCGTAGACAAGGCTGGAAACCAAAATGAGAAATCCACTCCGACATCTTCAGAACTCAATCTCAAGCAAATACCAGGGTGGATGGGATGATGGTCATCAAGAATTCTTCTTGCCATGTTACAGGAGGACAATACCATGACAAGAGCTGTGCTATGCTGATTCCGTGAGTCTTTCAAAGTTTTTATAGATAGTCCCTCCATTCCTGCCAGTAGACTAGATGGCAACCCTAGCAAAGATGCCCGAGAACACAATGCCAGCAAAATGCCCTGGGTTTTATGAAGTAGTGAGACTTCTCATTGCTGTCATGATTCCCACTGCTGTCCATTGGTGTGGAAGGCACTCCAGACCTTGCAGAAGTGACCCCTACGTAAGCTCTCAGATTCAGTAACAGCTGACATTTATTGTGGACGCTCCAGCTTCGAAGAGCGGTTTATCTTGTTAAATGACTTTGAAACAGAGAGACATGTACTATGCTGCATCCCCATCACAGGCCTAAAGAAACTACATGGGATGCCCTCATTTAAAAGGTGCACTTGGGAGGAAAAAAAGTCAGTCATGAGTACTATGCTAATAAGTGGCAAAACAAAGGGCGAGAGGCGCCTTCAAAGCACACTCAGCAAACAAAATTATTTGTTTGTTAGTGGCATGTCTTGAACATGTGTATGTTCCATGCTGGCTGCGAGCAGACTCTGGCAAGCTGTGTCAGGCTTACGCAGCCTTTCATGATTTTTAAATGTCTCCGAGGAACCCATCAGAAATGCGCGCACACACACGCACTCAAGCCCCTACACAATCCTAATCTAAATACTTATTGAAGCCCTCTGATTCTAAAACCCACCTCTATTTACTCCCCTCCATAAAGCATGTGGTTGATGGAACACTGACACACAAACATCTGGGACTCATCTCAGCTCTTTTGTTGATCAGTGAGTCAACAGAAGGTGTGATGAGAGCCAGATGTTAGACTATACCAATACATCGTAAGTGGAGTGGATTACAGTAAGGGGACAAATAAAGAGGAAGGCCTGTGAGACTATGTGGAGACCCTGGAGGCCTTTAAAACTGATTTTAAAAATCCATTTTCCCGGATTCTTAAAGAATTTTATTGAGTAGAGCTAACATAAAGCTGGATGTTTGTTGCTGCAAGTGCAAGCAACATGGAACCAGGACTTCAGGAAGGAATAAAAGCCCTTATTTCCTGAAAGGGGCAATATTTGCCAGTTCCCCAAATCTAGCTGGAACAGGTCGCAATTGCTGTATTTATAGACAGCTATCGAATTCAACAGGAGTGGCTTTCTATCAGTTCCACATGGTGGGAGTATTATAAGCATAAAAAAAGACATACAAGGCGCAAACACTTTGGGGATCAGATGGACGTTAACTTCCAGTCTGGTGGGTTATTTTTAATAAATCATATTCTGGCCCATCAAAATTCCAATAAATCATTTTAGCAAAGCGCTGTTAACCCCAAACGCAGGCAGATTTTGCCTGCCTGACCTAATACACAATTACAAGTTGTGGCCACCTTGTGTATGATCACCCTGCCCCCTTCCCATCCCCTGAAAGGATTGCTGAAGACGCAGGCCCAGTCCTGTGAAGTACAACGCCCGGCCACTGAAGCACTGTGCTCTCTTCACTCACATTGGCTGCCCTGACCACTAGGAGTGCTTGGTGACCTGGGGTGGGGTTTGCCAAAGAACTCAGCACTGGCCTAACTCTGTTGACATTGAAATCACATGGACTGGTGAGAGACAGGAGACTCAGACCCCACTGTATTGGCATGCTAGAGCACAGAGTCTCAGTAACCAGACAAACTCCCAGGGACAGCACAGCTTCTGATCTTCTAGTGTCCCATCGCTGAGCACGCACTCACTCTAACCCAAACATAAGCTGCAACTTACCCCTGCCGGTTGCTCTAGGAGCTGTAAGTCTTCACGTCTCGGGGACAAGGAATTCTTCCCAGAAGACCCATTATAAAAACACCTCAATCAGCAAATGGAGGAACTGGAAACTTGGCTTTTTCCTCTGTGTGTGGCAGTGCTCATCTCTGCCAAAAAGTTAGAATCTGCACAGATGAGAAAGGAGACGCTCCATCAGCTGGTAACAATAGTAGGATCTTATCTTCGATGTGGACCAACCGCTAGAGCGGGACACAACACACACAGCACATAACATATACTCCACAGGCTTGGTTTGATTGGCAGTACACACCAGCAACTTCTACTGAAGCCAACTGTACCCGTTACTATGCTGCAAATGCCAAGTGGAACTGGCTGCCAGAAAAAACCATTAGCTCAGCTTTAATAGAGATGAAAAGGAAAGACAATGGAGTGATTCTACCAGTGTGAAACAGACCACTCGGAACAACCATCTCCACCCCAGGCTGAGACCTGGAGTCAGGAAACCAGCCCTATTCAGGACAGCAATTAAGCATGTGCTTAATTTTAAGCATGTGGACTTCAGTCCTCTTGAAGCGAATGAGACTTAAGTACATACTTAAAATTAAGCACCTTCTCCATTGCTGTACTGAATAGGGACAGACTTACTCACTAAAGTAAAGTTTAAATGATTGCCACAGATTGGAGCTTGAGCCAGGGAACTAGAAAAGACATTCAATGTGTCTGTTACACGGACAGGAAGAAAACTAGATAAGTAAAAATGCCCAACAGGTAGTTTATTGATATGTAAAAGCACCCCAGGCAACATCTGGTGGGAAGATCCAGTAGATAAGGCTCCCTGCATTTCTCAAAGCTTTCATACCTATCATGAAGACAAACAATTTTATAAACTCTTAAAATATACTAACAGTCAGAAAAGTATTGATCTTTAAAGGTCGGTTTCCTGCATTAAGCACGTCCCAGAAACATTGGTATTTTAGCAACTAATTTCACCTTTTTCCCTTTGAGTCATTCTCACACACGCAGGGGACTGGGTGGAGAGGGTTATGACTGGCACTTTAATTTAAGTCTCTCGCAGGCGGGAATTTACAGCTCGAGAGAAACACCTCGCTACCCGCACGGAATTATGACATGCAGGGCCAGGCTGCGCTGCTGTGGTCATGTAAGGCGGGGCCATAGGGGGAACAAGCAAGAATCCTTCCTCCTGTTTGCACAGCTACACAAGGGCCCTTGCTCTGGGAGGAGAAGGGTCTGCTCCCCCTGGAGAGCCAATCTCCAAAAAGAAGGCAGGGTCGCCGCCCTGCTCACCCTCCTCTCCAGCCCATACGGCAGGAGGAACAATCAACGTCATTCTGTGCCACACTGCTCCTTGGCTGGGCACGGTTCCACACTGCAGGACTGTGGTATCAAAGCCAGAGCCTGATCCCTAATATAACGCAGTGACCTTAATGGCCTGGGTGTGGCCTGCCGGCTATTCTGCTGTCGGGGACAAGAGAGCCCAGGGAGTTTGTTCCAGTGGAGAGCACTGGGAATTCTTGTATCCCCCCACTCTCCAACCACCCCTAAGCAGGGATACCCGGGCTTCAGCCCCAGCGCCGCTGGCATTGCGGAGCACCCAGAAAGGCACCGAGCCAGCCACGCAGAGGCCATGTGGCTCTGCACGAGGGCCCAGCTCCCCCGCCTGCCATACATGCAGGGCAAGGACCCCCTGCAGCACAAACAAATTCTTACCAGGTCCTTTAAAATCTTGTGGGGACGGGGAGTTGGGGGGAAACTGCCACCAAGAGCAGCTGTCCAGCCACTTCTCCCCTGGCCTGCCTGCTTCCAGCCCACGTAGCGCGTTCCCAACAGCCCCCACCAAAGGGGCTAGTGCACTGGGAAGGTGAAAGGCAGAGGCTGCAGAGACAGCGCCCCTCCCCATCCTGTGCTCTGCCCACCCACAGCCACCTGGTTCCTGTCTCCTCCAACCCTGGGTGCAGACGGAGCATGAGGGCCCAGGTGTAGGATACTGGTGGGATTCGGGTTACAGCTTGAATCCACTCTTCCCGGTGCCTCCTTAGAGAGCGGATTTCAAACGGAATAGAACATTGCTATGGGATGATGTTTTCCTGTTGCTACATGAATGTTGAGGCTAAATCAAAACATTTATCAGATGTAGATGCTACAGCAAATGCAAGATGCTCTTGTAAAAACAGGAGACATTTGTTCAGTGACAGTCTCCTGTTCTACTCGACCGAGTGATTACAAAAAGAAAAGCAGAGCCATACATTAAAAGTATAGCAGGATGTCCCCCCGGCCCCCTTGTCCTTGCGCTGTATGGTTGCTCAATGCACCGTAATTGAACAATTGCATTCCAATTAGCTTAGGCACTAGAGGATTGATTTGTTCTGTGCTTCCATCAATGAGAAACCAACTTGTTCATAAAAAAAACCTGGCAGCCCATTAAAGTTTACTGCTGGGTACAAAAGGAACTGTGCATTTTCCAAATGAATTAAGAAAAGCAGGGAGCCTTCTTCCTCCTGGGGACTAATATCTTCATTGTTTCCTTATTGTAGGTATTGAGGGCCTGCTCTGACAAGGTACTGGGTACTTCTTGAGAGCAGTTTAGCACCTTCAAGCCCCCCTGAGTTCAACATTGCAGAGAGGTGATCAGTGTAATATCTATGGCCTTGTGGTCAGTACACCGGACTGGCCCTCAGGAGTCTGAGGGTCAATTCCCTGCTCTGGCAAGACTTTCTGTCCGACCTCAGACAAGTCACTTAGTTTCTGTGCCTCAGTTCCCATCTGTAGAAGGGGGAGAACAGTGGGGACCTCATGGGGGCACTGGGAGGATAAATTAATTAACGATTGTCAGGTGCTCAGACACTGCAGGTTGTCCAGGTACCTAGTGCGGATTCCTAATTTAGATTAAATTACTGGATCCTTTACATAGGTGATAATCCCAAATGTTGCATCCCCCATCAGTGGATCCTAGCAATCACCTTAATTAAAGCTCTGCACTGATTTTATCCATCTTCCACCATGTTGTCCACTTGTATGATACATTTAGTCAGGAGCCAGCTTCCCCGCTAAGCAATGCAGTGCGGTGGGTTTTCTCACACAGGCAGAGAAGACAAACTATTCTGAAATGGGTCCTCAGAACAAAAAATTGTAACATGAGACAGGACCTTGCAATCTGAACTAGAGCTCAGGAGTAGGTTAGTAAATTAAATCCAAAATAGCACTCCAGAGGGCATCATAAAATTTTGTTTCATTTCTGCCAGTGCTTACATAGCTCATGTGGGATTTCAACAGGGGATGTCAAACAAGAAAAACAGCATTTCAAACAGTTAGTTTTTTCTCTTTAATAACAAAGTTCATTGGAATTAAATTGTCTGCTACATTTCATACATCTGCGGGTACACCTGATTCACGGCTGTTTTGCAATGGTTTTAGTTTTCCATCTTTAAATGGAATTTGTATCAACGAAAAGTTCCTATGCTGATAAACAATCTGCTACGTTAATTGTACAAAATATACTAGAATCCTGTAGTGATTACTCTTGGGCAAGATGCAATTACTTGTGCCCCGATCCCACAAAAGCACATGCAAAACTTTACACGTGTGTAGTCCCATATACTTCAATGAGATTACTCACAAGGGAACTTTACAAAGGTGCCTTTGCACCATAGGGTCCTATTCACTACCCTGATCACTAAGATCAGTAACTGCAGAGCAATAATCTTCTTCTTTTAAACAGCATGAAACCCAAGCATAGTTAAATTCACGAAAGTCAGTGAAGACTTTCCTACTGTTCACTGTTCTTGAATACAGCCTGATCGAAAATGATTGCTAGGTAATAGCAGACCCTGGGACTATTGCAAACAGGCATGCAAATGGGTGACTGGAAGAAGAAGACGTTAAGAAGAGACTATGAAAGATAGCTGTACGAGATACATTTTATTAGCAGGCTGATTTTCGACTCCATGATACATTCTGCATTTCATAGGCACCACTCTATAAAGCTTTGGTCCCTAACAAATTTTATTATCCACATACGCTTAAAAATAAACGGATTAACCTGCAGCCTTCCCATCATACCCCATGTTCCTGATCCAAACATTTCCATGCCTGTCATGAGCACCACATTTTCGAATCTTCACTCATAAACCTGGCAGTCCAGAAGTACGGCTACCAAGCCAGGTGGCGAAAGAGGGTTTTGATGACTTACAACAAGAACAGGAGGACTTGTGGCACCTTAGACACTAATAAATTTATTTGAGCATAAGCTTTCGTGAGCTACAGCTCACTATGCATCCGATGAAGTGAGCTGTAGCTCACGAAAGCTTATGCTCAAATAAATTGGTTAGTCTCTAAGGTGCCACAAGTCCTCCTTTTCTTTTTGCGAATACAGACTAACACGGCTGTTACTCTGAAACAGTTACAACAGACGCCTAAAATATACACCCTTGATTTCCAATTATTTTTGAAAAAGGTAAAAATTAAAGGGGAAAGGCATAATTAGCTTGGAAAACTCACTGACAAAGTGAAAAGGAGTACTTGTGGCACCTTAGAGATTAACAAATTTATTTGAGCATAAGCTTTCGTGAGCTACAGCTCACTTCATCGGATGCATTCAGTGGAAAACACAGTGGGGAGATTTATATACACAGAGAACATGAAACAATGGGTGTTACCATACACACTTTAACCAGAGTGATCAGGTAAGGTGAGCTATTACCAGCAGGAGAGCGCGGGGGGGAAGAAAACCTTTTGTAGTAATAATCAAGGTGGACCATTTCCAGCAGTTAACAAGAACGTCTGAGGAACAGTGGGGGGGTGGGGGGAAACAAACATGGGGAAATAGTTTTACTTTGTGTAATGACCCATCCACTCCCAGTCTCTATTCAAGCCTAAGTTAATTGTATCCAGTTTGCAAATTAATTCCAATTCAGCAGTCTCTCATTGGAGCCTGTTTTTGAAGTTTTGTTGTTGAAGAATTGCCACTTTTAGGTCTGTAATTGAGTGGCCTGTCTCCCAAGATCTGTGAGAGTGATGGGTCGTCCTTCAGGATAGGTTGTAAATCCTTGAGGATGCGTTGGAGAGGTTTTAGTTGGGGGCTGAAGGTGATGGCTAGTAGCGTTCTGTTATTTTCTTTGTTGGGCCTGTCCTGTAGTAGGTGACTTCTGGGTACTCTTCTGGCTCTGTCAATCTGTTTCTTCACTTCAGCAGGTGGGTATTGTAGTTGTAAAAATGCTTGATAGACAAACACCTACAAGATCTCTCTGTCTGAGGGGTTGGAGCAAATGCAGTTTATCGTAGAACTTGGCTGGAGACAATGGATCGTGTGATGTGGTCTGGATGAAAGCTGGAGGCATGTAGGTAGGAATAGCGGTCAGTAGGTTTCCAGTATAGGGTGGTGTTTATGTGACCATCGCTTATAGCACTGTAGTGTCCAGGAAGTGGATCTCTTGTGTGGACTGGTCCAGGCTGATGTTGATGGTGGGATGGAAATTGTTGAAATCATGGTGGAATTCCTCAAGGGCTTCTTTTCTTTTTGAGAATACAGACTAACACAGCTGCTACTCTGAAACCTGTTACTGACAAAGTATCACTGAGGCCAAGAATTTAGCAAGATTCAGGAAAGGACTGGACCCTTGTATGGATAATCAGAACAGCCAGAGTTATAACAGTAAGAATTTTTAAGGCTATAAACCCTCCTGCTTGAGGAAAGAATCTCTAATTGATGGGGTTAAGCAAGAAACGTTGCCTATGGGAAGTTTATCCCATTGCTGCCTATTACGGGGCTTTTTGCATCTTTCTCTGAAGCAGCTGGTACTGGCCTCTGTTGGCAGACAGGATACTGGAATAGATGGAACACAGGTCTGATTAAATATGGCTATTCACATGTTCCTAAAAGCAGCCTGATCAGAGGTGAAGTAGTCCTGAAAGCTCTTGTAAGCTGTTTCTTTCAAGATGTAGGGTATGCCTCCACTGACGTGTTACCCTGAGCTCTCCAGACTCGAGTGAGAGAAGCTGCACTGTGACAACACTCAAGCTGCTGTGTCCACACTGGGGTGACACTCGTGTGTGTGGCACCAGGGGTGCGGAAACACTTTTTATAGTGGGGGGTGCTGAAAGCCAGCGAACCAAACTGTAAAGCGGTGGTCCCCAAACTTTTTACCTCGGGGAACACAGACGGGGTGGGAGGGCTGAGGCTAGGGCCACAGCTGGGGGCAGGTGCGGGGCTAGCAGCCAGGACCCCTGGCATGGGGCCGTCAGCCGGGACCCTGCGTGCAGGGCCAGGAGCAGAGCCCCAGGTGCGGACCGGGGGTGCTGCAGCACCCCCTCCATCCCTAGTTCTCGTGCCTCTGTGTGGCACTCGGACTTCTGGGGGCTCATCCCCATGATTCTCAAGGCTGCAGTAAGGTGAGCCACTCTGGGAATTCTTTCCTAGTGAATTGTGGGAGAACTTGTCTGTCCTTTCGGGGAGGTGGTTTTCTCGGGTATGAGGCACAGAGGATGCCATTTTGCAGAGTGTGCCACCCTGCCTCTGCCTTCGTTACCACACATGCACCATGCATGCGAGGTCACGGCAGCGGGGGCAGGGACAACCGAGGGGCCGGTCCTGTATTCTGGGGTTGCGTCAGAGGCCACCCTACTAACCAGTGATATTGCTTTGCAATGCATGCACACACTCCGATTTCCCCTACTGCGCCCTGGGCAGATGGGTGGGTTCTGTCTATAGCTGTTGCCAGTCAGAATATGGAAGTGCAAATAGGCTGCTTGCATGTGCACCTGTTTTGGGTTAAATATACCGTAAGGGAGAGCTCTTGAAAGCATCCAGTATTAAAAAGACAAATCCCTGTTCAGTGGTTTTTCCTCTTAAAATATACAGCTACATTGCATGCACTATATTCCCATTCATCTTTTACCTTCTCTAGTGTCAGATATAATCTGATTATATGATACTAAAGGTGCAGGGAATTGCTGGACAGGAAATGGTCAATTAGTTCAATAAACCTGCTGTCCCTTTCAAGTTTCTCAACCTGACTTCTCTGATTTGCCAGTGTTCCTGCATAAAAACGTTTAGCCCTCTCCTAAACTCATTTATACTATTTACCACCACTAGAGATGGGATTCAACAACACGCTACAGTGTAATTAGGCTCAAAAGCATCAACAAGCTACTCCAAGTTTTGCTTTCCTTCTTAATTATTCAGCAGGGCATTACTCTAGTTGTAACCCAATTAATTTGGTTTTCATGACCCATATCAGTTTTACTGAGCAGTATGTATCATTAACACTGTTCTGATCATGTTAGTTATTAAGTAATCCTGCCAAAATGAAAGGGGATACTAGATTATTTCATTTCCATTAGGATGACTTGCTTTTTCCACAGCAGCTAGGCCTGTTTTAGAGTGTAATATAAATTAAATGCAAAATAACCTGTCTTGATGGAACTTTATGGTTGAGATTTTAAATGCAGAGAAGTCAGGAAATATAAATGCATGGCTCCTGCAGCAGCCTCACTTGACCCCTGCACGAGCTAGTAGTTACTTTATTTATGCCTTAACGTATGTGCAATGTGGCACGTTTACAGTTGCCATGGGAACAGTAACTGATTTCCCTGATTTCTTTGCATTTTAAATTCCAACCATACACTGGATGCACTGTTTTTTTTATTTACGCACCAGAAACTGCAGAATGCCTGAGCATCACCTTACCTGGTAGTGAGCAAAATCTGGGCCCTAGATCAGATGTATTGAAGGCGGGGACGAGTCCCTGGAAGCTATGAGCATCCTTGCTAGTTTAAGCCTTCCTTGCTGGATTCAGGCAGGCCTGTGGTATTGGGAACGGTGCCTTTAAGGGCTAAGCATCCCAGACAGAGACTCTGGGCACAGCGCTGTGAAGCTCACTGAACACCAGAAGGTCCAAACACCTCCTAGCTACTCATGGCACGCCCAGCACGGGGGAACCAGATTAACCATACAGAAATGGTGGTGCAAATCCAAAGGTCTCATTCATCACTCATTAATAACAGAACGAAGCTCTCCCTTGGCTGCTTACCTACTGGGATTACAGCAGGCAGGCAATAGCTTCCCATGCACTGTGACAAGAATGGGGGCCAGCAGCAGCAGAAGGGACCCAAGAAGCAGTACGGAGTGTGGAATTGACTGGGGAGCCAGAAGAATTCATGTGTTGATTTGGAGGGTCGTATGGATTGGGTCATTTGTGTTAGTCTAAGAATCAGTTTTCAAATGCCTAGACCCGCAGGAATAATGGGTTCCAATTCAACATGGATGGGTTCATTTGTTCGTCTTTCCAAGGTACATAACTGGAATACTTTGCAACTCAGTTGGTGGGGCTCATAGGGTCTTGAAAAGCAAGGCCCTGTTTGCGAAGGAGAGACATAAAGCAGAGATTTACCCCATGTCCAGTTACATATCTACCTTGGCACATAGCATCGCCTTGACTGTGTATATGAATCAGGTATTTGAAAACCTCTCTGGGTGCCCCCAAGTCCCCAGATTTGCTAGAAGATTGTCCATGACAAAAATTTTTTGATGCACCAGCAGTTAGGTGAAAAGCAGAACCACAACTGCCTTCCAGGTTTCAGAGTAACAGCCGTGTTAGTCTGTATTCACAAAAAGAAAAGGAGTACTTGTGGCACCTTAGAGACTAACCAATTTATTTGAGCATAAGCTTTCGTGAGCTACAGCTCACTTCATCGGATGCATACTGTGGAAAGTATAGAAGATCTTTTTATATACACAAAGCATGAAAAAATACCTCCCCCCACCCCACTCTCCTGCTGGTAATAGCTTATCTAAAGTGATCACTCTCCTTACAATGTGTATGATAATCAAGGTGGGCCATTTCCAGCACAAATCCAGGTTTTCTCACCCCTCCTCCCCCCCACAAACCCACTCTCCTGCTGGTAATAGCTTATCTAAAGTGACCACACTCCTTACAATGTATATGATAATCAAGGTGGGCCATTTCCAGCACAAATCCAGGGTTTAACAAGAACGTCTGGGGGGGGGGGCGGTAGGAAAAAACAAGGGGAAATAGGTTACCTTGCATAATGACTTAGCCACTCCCAGTCTCTATTCAAGCCTAAGTTAATTGTATCAAATTTGCAAATGAATTCCAATTCAGCAGTTTCTCGCTGGAGTCTGGATTTGAAGTTTTTTTGTTGTAATATCGCAACTTTCATGTCTGTAATTGTGCGACCAGAGAGATTGAAGTGTTCTCCGACTGGTTTATGAATGTTATAATTCTTGACGTCTGATTTGTGTCCATTTATTCTTTTACGTAGAGACTGTCCAGTTTGCCAATGTACATGGCAGAGGGGCATTGCTGGCACATGATGGCATATATCACATTGGTGAATGTGCAGGTGAACGAGCCTCTGATAGTGTGGCTGATGTTATTAGGCCCTGTGATGGTGTCCCCTGAATAAATATGTGGGCACAGTTGGCAACGGGCTTTGTTGCAAGGATAGGTTCCTGGGTTAGTGGTTCTGTTGTGTGGTATGTGGTTGCTGGTGAGTATTTGCTTCAGGTTCAACTGCGTTCCAGCTACTCTGCACCCACAGGGCGGGAGGAGGAACCAGACTCAAATCCTACCCCTACATACATTGGATAGTACCTCACTCCCTGCATAGTCCCACTGAAGTCAATAAGGCTGCTTGAGGAATAAGCTGTAACTCAATGTATGTAAGAGCGTCACAAGCCAGCCCTTAATGATTCGAGCTTCTAGCATTAGAGTGGCTGACCCTGCTTTATTTTTAATACTTAATGAGATAAAGGTTAGAACTGCTTTTAAACTCTGAATTGCCTGAGCCTTTTTTATCTTTAAAAAGACAAGAAGTGGCTTGGGGGCTTGGGATTTTTAGCAGGGCTTGTTTATCATAATGATCCCTGGTAGCTATTCTGTTGGAAATATGGCTCGTTCCAAGACTGTTGGAATGCATTCCATGTTTTTCAGTCTCTGTTTCCTTAGTTTTGATCTCCATTCAGATTGATTAAAGACACTGACTGCTCGGTTTTGATTAAATCCTAAATCATACCTTGCTTGCAAAACGACTATGAAAGCTGACATTTATGAAGTTCAGTAAACTACTTGTAAGAACAGGAGTATGAGATGGAAAAAACTAATAAAATCCCTCTCCAAACAAACAGCAGTTGACAGCAAACAGATGGTTAGAGGCTTTTACTTGTAAACTGGAAAAATTAAGATTTGGCAGGTTCCATTAAAAATAGTTTAAAAACATCTTAAAGTTTTCCCTTTCATATACTGGTGTTACTCTGGGCATCATTTCAATATTTTCCTAGGCTACTGCACGGAAAAGGTTCTGAATGTATGAAAGCAGCTGGCATAAAAGAGCTAAGAAATACTAGTTACGATTTATAGGACGCAAGACTTCCAGCATCCCAAAGATGCAATATTTAAAAACTCAGCTTCTCAAGCCACCAATAAATCATTATAACATAGCAGCATAGCTTCAGCTGCATCTCCAAAGGTGTGAGAAAAGTGGGTAAAAAAAAAAAAAAGGTAGATTTTTCCACATTTTCTGACTTATCCAGCGGTAATGTTAAGCTAATATTGTGGCATAAGCAGAACTTATACAAAATTAAAACCTGCTTTAAAACAGGGCTTGCCTTCTACCGACAAGGCAGGGAAATTCAGTCAAGGCTCTGGGACAAATATTCCCTTTTACTGTGAGAGGCAGAAGGGAGAATTGCCACAGAAAACAAGGAATGAAGGCCCCCAAACCCGTGGAACAAGGGGAGCAGCTACCATGCCACCCCTTTTCCCTCCAGCTTCCTCTCTACCATTCAGAAGCCCTTCTGTATGTGCGATGCATGGTGGGATTTTGGAGGTCAGCTAAATGGTGTTACAGCTGAGGATGCTCTCATCCAAACCCATGAAATTCTAGGCAGCAACCCCCTTGTAACTAAGGTGCACCTGAGCAGCATCTATGTTACCAGCCAGAGTGTCTTCTTCATCCCTCTGGGTGGAGAGCATAGTACCTCATTGCAGACCAATACCCAAAGCCAGCAGGGCTCCGCAGTGATGTGTTGCCAGAAGAAAGGGAGCCAGGCAGGGATCAAAGTGAAGAGGCAGCAAAATCCTCCATGCAGATGCTTCAAGATCCATAGACATCCCCGGGACGGGGGGCGGGGGGGAGGGGAGAGTCCCTTCTCTCTCTGCCAGCTCTTGAAATGTGGCCATAAATCCAAAGGAATTATACTTCAGAAACTCCACACAGATGACATTCTTCAAGAAACCTTAACCCTGGGCCAAGCTGCGTCATCTACCAGGAACATCAGGCAAAACACACACCTTCAAGTTTTGCCCGACATACCAAACATGCTTCTTCCAAAATGCCAATCGTCCACCGGAACTCGGGGAGTGCCCGCAAGTTCCACTAGATCACAGCGGATGCAGCTGAAGTTGTCAACACAGAAAAGCCTATAAAAATGCCATGCTGACTGTGTCACTGGGCATACACAGCTGATTTTCCAGGGTTAATAACGGAGCCTTTAAAGAGAGTCAAAGGGGCCTTGTCTACAATCTGAATTACTGGCCTGCAAATAACTACTTAAAAATAAGCATCCAAATGCCGGTTTATTCCCCTGAATCTCTAACGAAAACAGCCACCAAA
Organism: Lepidochelys kempii; assembly: GCF_965140285.1. Classification (NCBI taxonomy): domain Eukaryota; kingdom Metazoa; phylum Chordata; order Testudines; family Cheloniidae; genus Lepidochelys; species Lepidochelys kempii. The sequence goes on along the minus strand of NC_136389.1, from coordinate 82,320,364 downwards.
ACAATTTTCTAAACAGCTTTTGCCCTGCTTCTGGGCAGAGCCGAGAACTCGTACAGCACACTGTGCCGCGCTGCTAATAGTTATGGGAGAACTGTGCAGCAGCTTAAGCCTCTCTAAACAGTTACATTTCCACACTGGGAGAGCAAAGCTACTCTTGCAGCCTAAAGGTATCAAAGAAAACAGTAGGAAGAAAGAACAGAAGCATCCAGAGGAGACCACAGTGTACGCCTCTGCTTGGTAACAGGCTGCAGCATCCCTGAATGCTGAATGGCAACTGAACGCTCCACACAGGGAGAGTGCTTGAAACATAAAGGTGGGTGCACAGAAAACAAAATGTTTCAAGCTACAGTTCAACAACCAAAACAACATCCAGTAGCTCTGAGGGACGCAGTGACAACAGTGTTCTCCTAGAGCATTAAAATATGGTTTTACCTGAACAGGACCTACCTTATAAAAAGGGTAAACAGGATGATCTGGGTAATTATAGGTCTGTCAGCCTGATGTCAATCCTGGGCAAGATAATGGAGCTGCTGACACGGGACTCAATTAATAAAGAAATAAAGGCGAGTAATGTAATTTATGCAAATCAACATGAGTTTAAGGAAAATAGAGCCTGTCAAATTAACTTGATGTCTTGTTTTGATGAGATTACAAGTTTGGTTGACAAAGGTAATAGTGTTGACGTAACATATTTACACTTCTGTAAGGCGTTTGACCTGGTACCGCACAACATTTTGATTAAAAACTATATAGAATTAACATGGCTCACATTAAATGGATTAAAAGCTGGTTAACTAATAGGTCTCAAACTTTAATTGAAAACAAGGAATGGTCATTGAGAGGGTCTGTTTCCAGTGGGGTCCCACAAGGATCAGTTCTAGGTCCTCACTATTTAACATTTTTACCAATGACCAGGAAGAAAACATTAAATCAGCATTGATTAAGTTTGCAGGTGACACAAAAACTGTGGGAGAGGTAAATAATGAAGAGTAGAGGTCACTGATGCAGAGCAATCTGGACACCAGCAAATAATATGGCTAAATGTAAATGTGAACATCTAGGAACAAAGAATGTCAGCCATACTTACAGGATGGGGGACTCTATCCTGGGAAGCAGAGACTCTGAAAAAGATTTGGGGGTCGTGGTGGATAATCAGCTGAGCATGAGCTCCAGTGTGAGTCTGTAGGCAAAGGAGCTAATGTGATTGTGGGGTACATAAACAAGGCTATCTCAAGTAGAAGTAAAGAGGTTATTTTACCTCTATATTTGGAACCAGTGCAATCACTGTTGGAATACTGTGTCCAGTACCCACAGCTCAAGAAGGCTGTTGATAAATAGGAGAGGGTTCAAAGAAGAGCCATGAGAATGATTAAAAGAATAGAAAACATGCCTTATAGTGAGACTCAAAGAGCTCAGTTTATTTAGCTTAACTTAGAGAAGGTTAAGGGATGATTTGATTACAGTCTATAAATATCTACATGAGGAACAAATATTTAATAATGGGCTTTTCAATCTAGCAGAGAAAGGTCTAACATGATCCAATGGCTGGACCGTAACACTAGACAAACTCAGACTGGAAATAAAGTGTAAATTTTAAACATTGACAGTTAATTGAGAGTAATTAACCATTGGAACCTTTGGAACAATGGATCATGGTGGATTCTCCATCATTGAGGAGAATTTTAAAATCAAGATTAAATGTTTTCCTAAAAGCTCTGCTCTAGGAATTACATTGGGGCCATTCTCTGGCCTGTGTTACACAGAAGGTCAGACTAGATGCTCACAGTGGTCCCTTCTGGGATTGGAATCTAAGAATCTGTCACCACATGGTTAAGAACAAGGCTGTAGAACAGGGATTCTCAAACTTCATTGCACGGCGATCCCCTTCTGACAACAAAAATTACTATACGACCCCAAAAGGGGGGACTGAAGCCTGAGCCTGCCTGAGCCCTGCCACCCTGGGCAGGGGGGCCAAAGCTCGAGCCCCACTGCCCCAGGCGGGGGGACCAAAGCCAGAGCCTGAGGGCTTTAGCCCCAGGCAGTGGACCTGTAACTTGAGCCCCATTGTCCTGGGATGAAGTCCTCAGGCTTTGGCTTAGGCCTCAGGCAGTAGGGTTTGGGCTTTGGCCCTGGGCCCCAGCAAGTCTAAGTGAACCCTGGTGACCCCATTAAAACAGGGTCGCAACTCACTTTGGGGTCCTGACCCACAGTTTGAGAACTGCTGCTGTAGAACCATTTAGGACAAGTTTAAAACATGGTTAGGTGCCATCTACACTAGAAGTTTAAAGCATAGTTCAGCCTATCCCAGGGCCATGTAGTAATTAGGTCCACAAGCACAGCTGTTTGAGTTTAGATGGACACTAAATTGTTGGATGTTTAACCAAGTTTCCCTGGGCTGGAAAACTTCCTGAGACAAATTCATAATGGGAATTCCAAGACTTTTTAGCTTCAGCAATAAGGAAATTCCCTGATGAGGCGCTCTCTCATGGTGTTTCCTTATCTCTGTTTCCTTCCAGAGCAAATCATATGATGTAGGGAGAAGCACAAACATTTTAGAAGAAAACAATGTAATTAAATATTTTTGAACCTTAAAAGAAGGGTTTGATCCACATTTGGGCAAGAAGTTATGGGTCAATTCTTCTTTGAGAAAAACCAAGTTCAGCCTTCCTTAATATAAATTCCATGCCAAAATAGTCCATCTCATGAGACATTGAAAATAGATTGGCCAAGGTACTAAAAATAATTTGCTGTAGGGAACAACCCTGTAGTAGCCACAGGGGGAATGGGAAGATGAATTAATAGGTCTTTTCCATCTCTAATTTCTATAGTTCTGCAAAAAACCCAGCCTTATGTTCACTTTCAAACCTAATTTCCCATTAGCTATAATCAGCCAGAGTCCATATCTGCCCCAGCCTTGCAGAATGAAGATAGGACCTGCCTCATTGTGTTGAGGCATCACAAGTGGCCACGGTTTATCTTTTCTTTATCTCCCTCTTTCGCTGCAAGGGTTTTTTCCCCTCTCTCCTCGCTACTTTGAGCGAATGCTCACAGACCAAACATGCACTGGTTCCAGGGGACCGTTTCAAGTTGCCAACTTTTCTCCCCACGAAGAATCCACTCCTCTGTGTGTTGAGCAGAGATAATAAATCAGGTGAGTAGGATGGCTGCCGCAGCTTCGGCCAACCACAGCAAACGATTCCTGATGCCGCCTCAGACCAGAGGGGGAAAGACTGAGAGATTTATTTTGTGGCTGTCTGTTTTGGAGATGTGCTGCACGGCGCACATGGCATTCAAACTGGCAGATGCGAGACCGTTTATTTTTTCTTTTTAAAAAAATAACGTCAAGTGCATTTACAACGTTGTCTCAATCCCCACTGGCTATAAGGTGTCTGACGGTTTGTTCCTTTGAGCCACAGCCATCAATTTCGCAAGGTTTTTCCTACTTGGGAATGCCAGCAACAAACTAAGGCCTTCCCTAAAGTTGGGAATAAGTCAAATTCAGCGGTCATTGTATCTTCCAGAGTGTGGACCTCTGAGGGTACAGCTACACTGCACCTGGAGAGGTGCGACTGCATGTCGACATGCGCAAGCTAGCTTTGATCTCGGTAGTATGAGTTCTAATCAGAAGAGAAGCGGTCACAGCACTGACAGCGTAAGCCCTCCCTGGACCCTGGCTACTTTCTTGGGGGACTGAAGTCCATGTGCTGTCCTGGCTTCGCTGCTAGTGGTCCTTGAGCTAGTGAGATTAAAGCAAGCTTGGGCATGTCTAGACGTGCTACCATCACACCTCTGATTGCAGTGTAGACATCTCCAGCAAACCCTTACAGGGGTAACCCCACAATTAGCTCACTGGATCCAAGCCCTGTCTTGCCCTTGTGTAGCCTTACTGGTCAGCACCAGTGCAGCTCCCCCAGTTGCTAGCTGCACCTACTGAACCAGGGCAATTCATAAGTGTCGACAAGGCCCAAGAAACCTACTGAGACACTACACAGTCAGATAGAATAGTACAAGCTACACCGTAACCTTACTCAGAACCCTTAGCTCAGTTCATTGTTCCCCATCCCGGCCTCTGATACGTTTTCAAAAAAGTAAAACCATTGCGATTTATATAAAACACAAGAGGAAGCCTCATGTGACCCTAAAGGAAATAGGGGATGATGTGTTATAGGGTAGCTGTGATAATACACTCATTACAAACTTGGCACAACCCTCCAAGAACACATCCAATGGACTGAAATAGAACGGCAGATGCTCAGTACCCTAGAGGTAAATAACCTTCCAGTTGACAAGACTGACTGGATACAGCTACCCTGTTGGCCCAACAATTTGAACAACAGACCATGACAATCTGGAATAAAGCTGAACAAAAAGCAGTAATCATAGGAGTCACATTTCCCCCTACATCTGTGGAGCTGTGAGAGCAATAGAGATCAGTGGGTAGCGCAAAAGCCTGGGATTAAGGTTTCGAGGGTTCCATTCCCAGCTCTGCTACTGGCATCACTTAGTGGCCAGCTTCTCCGCCTGCACAACAGAGGCAACACCACTCCATAATCTCACAGGAGAGCACTGTGAGCTCTTCAGAGGAGATCAATTATAATTATTACATACTCTTCAACTTAGAAAGTGTAAGGTAGCCTGCATTGCTGGGATTCATGCTGCACCCCTCTATGGATAAACATGAGACTTCATTCTATCATTATGACACCATGAGCCATCACTAAACTGATTTACAGAAGAGAAAATTGGGGTGTTTTAAGGAAATTCTTTGAGATCTAAAGCAAAGACACAGTCAACACATTCTGCAGCTTTCTAAGGGCATTCAATTCATCACGTCGGAAATTCTCCAGAACTAAAACACAGCACTTTCAGACAGGAATCAGCTATAACCGACATACACAAAAAACCGACTTGTATATGCTAGAAGGGTGACATGCACACAGCCTTGTGAAAAACTGAAGGGCCAAGAAAATGAAATAATATCCTCTACACTGATTTTTACTTTTTGTGGAAAGTAGGAACTTTGATGAAAATACACGTTGGAAACACAGGATCAAACCTAAACTGGAGAAAGTGTCAGCGGCTAGATTACTGAATGTTCTGGCCAGCAGGACTATATCCATTAATTACATAAAATACACTGGAGCACTGTTAGTTAAAAAGATAATCACAGCAGAATGTCCCACCTCATGAAAGGAACCCTCATACAGACCCTTCATTTATTCTGATTTTCTATTGTGACTCGATCATATGTAGATCAAGATTTTCGATACATGGAATAAACACACCATGATATGATCTGACTATCCCACACAAAAACAGAAAAAGCACATATGGTTTTGCAAGGATTTTCTAAAGTAGTGATACTCAAAACATTGCTAACTTGGGAACCATAAAAAATATTCATGGACACTTATAGCTGCAGCATCTGGAAGGAAAGGATAAAAATCTACTTATGCACATTGACAAAATTTTCAAGAATAGAGCGCATTTAAAATTCAGAGCTTAAATAGGAAATGGAGCGAGCAATGCAGTGATGGAAAATACTCACATTCAGTCTGCAAAATTACCTCCAGATGGATTTGAAACTGTCTGGGGGCCCGAAGAAGCCATGTGTGCAGATGCCAGCCCTCTGTGCCACAAGCCAACATGCTACAAAACTTTTTCCCACTGCATCCAAAGACCATGTATCTCTGAGAACCAGTATTATCAATCAGGTCCAGATTTCAAATTCAGGTAATACCAAAAGCCTCTAGAGCCCCGGATAAGAATACTGCATAAATTCAGTCCACAGGGGCATGTGTAGGGGCAATAGTGATCAGATGCTGTTGCATCCTACATTATTTCTATCCCATGCGGGTAGATGCAGCAATTTACCAGAGGGGATGGGATGAGTGAGGAAACAGGGAACAAGAGAGAGTTGATGGTGTGCAGAGATCAAACCTAAAATATAGAAAGAAAGAGCATATTTCTTGTAAGAACTTTCTAACCTCAGATTGCTCTGGCAGATATCATGTAACCTGGACAAGGCTTAAAAGAAACAGTATAAAGGACAAACAAAGGAAAGGCTGAAAAGAAGGAGCTCAGAGCTGTGATACTGACGTGTTTTTAAAGGAAGCATTTGAAAAGAAAGTCGCCTGTATTTCAAAACCTGCCATAGTCTTCCACTTTTCAGACTCTTCAACGCAACTCGGACTGAAGAGGAACAAGGAGAATTTTTAATAAGAAATCAAAAATATGCCCAACGAGGGGCACTCAAGTGGTGCAATGTCTCGCTCAGGAGACCATGTCTCTTGAAACCCTGTGGAGTGATAGTGTCTAATTACAAACTTTCAGTGGCAGAAAGAAGTCTGGTAGAAAACATTAGCATCAAGCTAAGCTGCTGCATTGGCATGTTGCCCATTAGCCAATTTATCTTACATATAAATAGCGTAATTAACCTATGCCGTATACATTGCGTACCAGTAGGATGGCTTTTAGCTGGAAAACAAATCTTTAAAAGTTTAAAACCTATTTACAGAATTGCTGCTTTGTAAATCACTCAGATCACCAAGGCTCCTGTATTAACGCCCTTCTGGCTGCGCTCACGCAGTAAGGGAAAAGCAGAGAGCTGTAAATAGCTGGTATAATAAATATTCCCCAATATGCGGCAACTGTCTTTTCAGCAGGTAATGAAACATCAGACATGTTCCTAATCTAGGACTGAAGGCGATTTCATGCTGGTTTCCTCCCAGTCCGTACTTCCAATGGTTTTCGGTGCTCACGTTGGAAACGAGATTGGGATATCTTCAATGTGCACAGAAGGGGAAAAGTGGGTTTGCTTGATTAGGTGCCAAGACTGATGTCATTTAGTTAAAAAAGCACAGCTCTAAGGCACGCTAAAGAAACGATTCCCTTCACACTCACTCAAACTTCAGAAACGAAGCACTGACAGAAGAGAAGGACCTACTGTAAAAAGGCTCAAGCCCCCTCACCCAGCTCGGTGAAAGACCCCTCGCTATGCTTTATGCTGTGTTTACCAAAGCCAATGGATTTAGAAACACTAGCTAAGTGACTTAGGTACTGGAGAGCACGAACACTAGGGATGGGCCCGAGCTCCTAGGAACTGGATCCGCGTGGTTCTGATTTGGCCTATTAGAGGCAGGAGTCAGTGATGAAGTTCAGATCCAGAATTGGATCCAAACTCCTCCAGTGTTTTGGGGTTTTCAGTGGTGGAGTTTTGCTTCAGGCCCATGTCTAATAAACCCACACTTGTCTAACAGGCAAAGTTACACACAAGCTTTTGTCCTTTGCACTCCCTAGAGAGCTTTCCATCTAGGGGCCTCAACAGCCCTGCACAAACAACAACAAATTTAGCCTCCCTACACATCTATGAGGTAAATCAGGACCCTCTCCCTTTAATGGACAGGGACAGTGGAACACAGGGAGACCACATGACTTGCGCAAGGTCACCCAAGAAGTATGTGGAAGAGCTGGAATTAAAATGGGCACCTCCCTATTCTCAGCCCTGTGCCTTTATCAAAAGTCGATTCCTCATCCCACATTTTTGCAGATGCAGTTAATTGGGTGCTCGAGAATGGATGAGCAAAATCCGAGGACTGAGCTGAGTATTTGGCCTTAAAAATCATTGACCTATGGTGTAATTTCTCCTCTATGCAGAGGGCCTCTGGACTGAGGTTCCTCAATTCCTTCATCCTTGTATTAATATTCTTCCTGCATATATTTGGTTTCACATAGGTGTGCTATGCATCTGTTCAGCTTATTTTCAAATAAATTGCCTATTGGATGGAAGAAGTGGGGTGGCCATGACTATAGAATAGATCAGTGATTCTCAAACTGTGGGTCAGGACCCCAAAGTGGGTTGCGAGCCCATTTTAATGGGGTCGCCAGGGCTGGTGTTAGACTTGATGGAGCTCAGGGTTAAAGTCAAAGTCTGAGCCCCACCACCCAGGACTGAAGCCCTCAAGCTTCGGCACCCCCCAGAGAGGTGGGGCTTTGGCCTTCCTGCCCTGGGTGGTGGGACTCGGGTTTTGGTCCCGCTTCCCGGGGTCGTGTAGTAATTTTTGTTGTCAGAAGGGGTCATGGTGCAATGAAGTCTGAGAACGCCTGGAACAGATGCTGTATTTTATTAAGAGAACACTGAGGCTATGCTGAGCCAGGTCCAGGTAAACACTCCCTACCATTTACTAGTGGATTTCTCAATCCCTAATTGGGAAACCACTACATGCAGCCATAACCTCCTCTTGCCGCTCATGAATTATCAACGATGCCAACACCACACACACGAGCCGACTGATTCTTTAAAGAAAAATTCAGCTCATGTATTCCAGCTGTGGAAAACAACATCCAAATACGTCTTTATGAGCACCATGGTTTGGCTGTGTCCCTCAGACTCCACACACTGCTGCTGTCACACCTACTGCCCCTACAAAAGTTCTCACCCTTTGGTGAAAAGCACATTAGCCTAACAGTAGCCCTTTAATTCACACGAAGTCTCGAACTGTCCTAAACCTGTCTTGGTTGCCCATTTGCTAAGCCATGATCAATCCCTTGTACATACAGAGAGAGAGAGAGACAAACATGAAAATCAGCATTTTTCTTCCTGAGTCAATTTATAATTGTAGCAGAAAACAAAGCCCGGATTCTAGCCAGGAGTTATAACCAAGACACTGCTTTGGAGTCATGTTGGCGAGATCCCTTTCTGAGGCTATTTTCTGCACCATGTGTGATTTTTCAGTATGACAAAGTTGTAGTTTGTAGGTTGTAGTTCTAATGCTTAGATACCCTTTTAACCCCATGCCGGTTTATGTGGGACATAAGTGATCCCTAGGTCTTGTGCTGGCCCATTCTGCATAGTGGCGAATTGCAGCTAGGTTAAAAATTTTAAGGGCAAGTACTCAGTTCCATCTTTTAATTTTGCACAGTCACTTCGGTGCACCCAATTAATTGCATCTGCAAAAGCTGAGCATGCCTCGAATTCACAGGCTCAGATCAGGAAGCTGCGCATTATGCTCCTTGAGCAGCCTTCTATTTATGTATGTATTTATTTTGGCTTGAGCAGAACTGTTGCAGGCCTGTTTCTGTGGGTACAATCAGCTAGCTGCACATACAGCACTGTAGCTGCCCCGCTGCAGCACCTCTGGTGAAGACACTGTGTACTGACAGGAGAGAGCTCTCCCGTCGGCATAATAAAGCCCCACGATCCTCAAGTTTCACCTCACTTAAAATCTACTTGCTTACAAAATCAGACATAATACTAAAGTGTCACAGCTCACTATGACTGAAAAATTGCCGACTTTCTCATTTTTACCACATAATTATATAATAAATCGATTGGAATATAAATACTGTACTTAGATTTCCGCCTATAGTATATAAAGCAGTATAAATAAGTTCTTGTCTGTATGAAATTTTAGTTTGTATTGACTTTGCTTGTGCTTTTTATTTAGCCTGTTGTAAAACTAGGCAAATATCTAGATGATTTGGTTTCCCCTCTGGAAGACATCTGCGTACCCCCAGAAGTATGCACACCCTAGTTGAGAACCACTGGGTTAGAGAGATTTGCTTGGTGGCAAAGGGCAAATTAGAACTCAGAATTCACTGACTCTCAGCTCTGTGCGTCTATCAATTTCCCACACTGCTCTCACAAAAACACTCCTTCAAAGACGTCATGTTGAACAGGGCTTCTTAGAATCATAGAATATCAGGGTTGGAAGGGACCTCAGGAGGTCATCTAGTCCAACCCCCTGCTCAAAAGCAGGACCCATCCCCAATTAAATCATCCCAGCCAGGGCTTTGTCAAGCCTGACCTTAAAAACATCTAAGGAAGGAGATTCCACCACCTCCCTAGGCAACGCATTCCAGTGTTTCACCACCCTCCTAGTGAAAAAGTTTTTCCTAATATCCAACCTAAACCTCCCCCACTGCAACTTGAGACCATTACTCCTTGTCCTGTCATCTGCTACCACTGAGAATAGTCTAGAACCATCCTCTCTGGAACTACCTCTCAGGTAGTTGAAAGCAGCTATCAAATCCCCCCTCATTCTTCTCTTCCGCAGACTAAACAATCCCAGTTCCCTCAGCCTCTCCTCATAAGTCATGTGTTCCAGACCCCTAATCATTTTTGTTGCCCTTCGCTGGACTCTCTCCAATTTATCCACATCCTTCTTGTAGTGTGGGGCCCAAAACTGGACACAGTACTCCAGATGAGGCCTCACCAATGTCGAATAGAGGGGGACGATCACGTCCCTCGATCTGCTCGCTATGCCCCTACTTATACATCCCAAAATGCCATTGGCCTTCTTGGCAACAAGGGCACACTGCTGACTCATATCCAGCTTCTCGTCCACTGTCACCCCTAGGTCCTTTTCCGCAGAACTGCTGCCTAGCCATTCGGTCCCTAGTCTGTAGCTGTGCATTGGGTTCTTCCGTCCTAAGTGCAGGACCCTGCACTTATCCTTATTGAACCTCATCAGATTTCTTTTGGCTCAATCCTCCAATTTGTCTAGGTCCCTCTGTATCCTATCCCTGCCCTCCAGCATATCTACCACTCCTCCCAGTTTAGTATCATCCGCAAATTTGCTGAGAGTGCAATCCACACCATCCTCCAGATCATTTATGAAGATATTGAACAATTTTCTTCTTCAAAAGAAAACTACTGCTGGAGAGGCTTCCCATCAAAGACTACACCGTATGGGTGATTTCCACCTATAGAAATTCACATCTCCTTGGGATTATTTTATTTTAGGATGATCGTGGATTTGAGGGACAGGCTGCTTCCTTCTTGAAAGAGGTTACAAGGCACAGATTGTCATTCCATTTGCTCCATATCACCTCAGAGCTTTCTACCTGCATGACGAAACCTGAACGGAAGACCCTCTTCCCCAGATTTGTGGGTTTTCTTTTGCACTGCACCAGTGCAATGCTGCCTACTTTAAATGATAGTGGTGATACCACCTATACCCACAGATACACAGAATGTGAGGGCATACAGTCAGAACCCAGCAGGAAGGAGGGCCCAGCTTCAGGCCATTTGATTTTAAAATTCATTTGTAGTTTATAAATCTATGCACTTATCCTGCTCTTAAACCGTATATTTACTCAAAAGCAGCATGGGACATTGTATTAGGAAATAGATTCAACATTCAGTAATAATCCAGCCATAAATATCCAAATGCCAAGGAGTCCAAAGACCCCTGGAGGACACTGGGCACCGCAAAGTAGGAGGATAATTAACAGTAGGATCATTATGACCCTCTAGTCTGAGCTCCTAGATAATAGAGGCCAGAGACTTTCACCCAGTAAATGCTACACTGAACCTCCCAGTGCCCCAGCACAGTAGTAAGCAGGCTTTGTAGGGGCTTGATGTGCATCAGCATTGGAAGGAATAGCCAAAGAACAGGACAGAATTGAAGCATTGCCTTAAAAACATTTTCTTGTCCAGCAAGAACCATCAATTTTGGCTAACAGGGACCATCCGAATGAGAGCAAAGAACATTTCATTTGGCAGAGTGTTCCCTCTTGTGAGGCCTCTACTACTTTTAACAGCGGGCTGTAATATACTAATTACAACATATAATGGTTTGCAGTTTGGTTTCCTTTAAAGTACATCAATCAATACGTCACTTGTACTCAAGACCATCAGCCCTGACATTCCCACTCAGACTATCTAGTGTACAGTAAAGCAGGAGGCTGGCAGGAATTTCCTTGGAGAGAAATTCAACCCTCACCAAATAGCTCAGACACCATTTCAACCCCCCTCTGAGGAGCAAAGTTGGATATAAGTGGTGCACAGACCATGAGCTGGCCCTCGGCAAAATTCCACTCTTTGAAGACACAGACTTCCATACAACAGCTTCACTTGGTCTGTCCCCCCAATCTCCCAATCTCTCCTTTTTTCATCTCCTACTAGCTTCCAGGGAAGGTGAGGTTGCTCAGTACTCACCAGATTGGGACCTACGTGAGGTTCACCGTTATTATTAATGCTTCAGGAATTCTAATAAATGTGGCTGCTGATTTCCTCAGAGGTGGGTGAGCATTTATCTGGAAAGGGAATACAAGTTTGCTCCTTTAGAAATGATAGGTTGCCCCAGCCACAGAACCTACTGGAAAGCGGGCACTGCTTCAGAGCTCCCACTATAGCCTCTGCCTTTATTTTTAGTTTATGAGATTTAGCATAAAACAGTGCTGCTGACCCAGCCGTAATTTCAAAAATTTGCAACTGACAGCTAGATCATCGTGTGCCATATTTTTGACTTGCAAATAGCTTCCATGGATAGAAAGGGTATATGTATTAAACACAGTGTTGCATCTTTATTTAGCTCCTTCTGTTACCACACTGTATAATTCATGAAATTGCCTTATAAAGTTAAGGAGGAATTAAAATATTGACCAGCCTGTGAACTGGAGTTGACACTTTAATTATTTTAAAAGGGAAGCTGAGAGAAACTAAAACCTGACAAATAACACAGTGCGATAGGGGAGATCATCAATGGAGCACGCCTCCATTTCAGAAGGCAGGAGACAAATTAAAGTCAACTCAAGAGCGCCATACGCAGAAGAGTGAGACTCCTAAACAGGTCACAGTCCTGATGAGTGATGGGCAACATTTGATATAAATCTCCGTGTCAAATCACAAGATAAGTATCTTGGGCCTTTCCCCTTCACATTCACAAAGAAATGGCTCTTCCCAAAAGGCTTCAGACCAGAGAAATGATCTTAAAGCCCTTGTATGGAATACAACTCCACACCGACCGTCTGACCTGGTGATGCAGCTGTACAGTGTGTGGAGGATGGGGAAAGCCCATGAAGGGGGGTTCCAGACTTTTTTGGAGGTGAAGTGGGGCTGAATGCCATTTGGCACAATCTGCTGCATTCCAAAGATATGATTTCCATTTCCTCTTCCGAAGCAGGGAGAGGGAAGCTGAAAAGTGACAAAGCAAATCATGAGTAAGGAACTTCCCCCATCCCGCCCCTTCAGTTCCCTGACTGACTAACTGCAGAGAAATTAAATCATACGTGTAGCTATTCCGGAGAACGTGGCATGTTGCACCACTACACTTTCTCTGGTAACATTTCTCTTACGTTCATCTGCCCCAAACCAGTTTCTTTACCTGCAACAGATGTTTTGCAGCAAGGTTTAACTCATTAATACCCAATTAACGCTTAGAGACTCTCCAATGGAAGACAACTTGTCAATAGTCACAGAGTGACGCAACATCAGAGGTGGAATTAACATTTAGGAATCCCTGGCTCCCAGGCCCATGGTTAGGCCACTAGACAATACTGCCTCTCACGCCTCAATGAAACAGAGTCATTTAGTTTCAGGCCAAATCAATTCAGCAAACCACGGGCATTTCCTCTCACTATATCATAATGGAGCAGAGCTGGTCACAAAATGGAATTTCCATTTCATAGAGATTTCAAACTTTGTTTTCATTCCAAATAGGACTGAAAAGGCAAAATTGTGAAATTTCCTGTGGAACAAATATTCCCAAAAGTTTAGATTTTGAACCACCAAAACATTTTGTCAAGGTAAAAGTGATTTGTTTCAATAAAGTCAACATTTGATAACATAACATCCTACATACATGTCAGAATTGACGCAGGGCAACATGTGTATTTTGTTGTACCTTTTCAGGGTTTCAAAATTTGTTTTTGCCTCACACTGGAACAAACCAAATTTTTTTGACTGTTTTGCACTGCAGATTTATGTTGAAATGTTTGTGTACAGAACTACAAGGTCAAGTTTTCAATTTGAGTCTCTCTCTGCCTCTCTCTCTCTCTGAGAGACAAGGTGGGTGAGGTAATATCTTTTATTGGACCAACTTCTGTTGGTGAAAGAGACGAGCTTTCAAGGTTATGCAGGGGTCCTCTTCTCTCTCTCTCATCACAAGTGACTAAAGAGCCCTGGACTTTTAGCAATCTTCCCATGGAAAACTTTGTCAGAATCAATGTCTCCACAAAACATTTCAGCTTTGCCCAAACAGCATATTTCAATGAAAATACATTAGTCAAAGATGTTCCAACCAGCTCTATTATATACAATATAAATAATATTAATTTATTATAAAAGTCAAAATAAATTAATCACAATGATGACATCAAAACAAAATGGTTTTACTTTTATCAGAAGGAAACCTAGACATTAATTAAATGAAATGGGAACGTCAGAATGATTCATTAAGATTTTTAACCACTGGGAAATGTTGTCATAAGCAAAACTTTCCTACAAAACGTTCCAGTTTAGAAGAAAATGTATTTTCTGATGCAAAACTATTCCATCAAAATATGTTTCCACCAGCTCTATTCTAGAGATTTGTCCAGAGAGATCATGTAATTTGCCTGTCACAATCTAGCTGTGACCCACGGGGTCTGAGATGTCAAACTCAAGCACTGAAGTGATGGGAAAAAAACACTGCTAGCCGTATAGCTCAGAAAATTGCAGATTCTGGAACCTACAGTGTAATTATAAGCCAGAAAGTTTCCTAGAAAAAATGGCAAATTTGGCTCCATTTCAAGATGTTTTCCTTCTGCCTATCCTGCAACTGCCAGTTCTGCCTCCACAGCCTAGGATTTGAAAAATGTGATTGCTTCCTGTCTGCCTCTTACACCACTGCCACAGAAACAAAGATTCTGTTAGCACCAGAAGTCAACTGAAAATATTGATGACGATGAATGAGGCAGGATAGAACCTACGCCATTGTCCCATTGGACTAGTTCAGACATTCTAATTATAATAATAAAAACAACTAGTACACCAAGCAGATATGATCTGAAGATTACTAGAGGCAGATATGTTAAGCAGAGTTGGGCAAATACTTTACAACAAAAAATTTGGTGAATTTCATTTCATTCTCTTTGAAAATGTTGTGCAAGCAGACGGCAAATGTTTTCTCAAATGTATCAGGTTTTCAACGTTATTCACTACATAACTTTTGTGAATGATTCTTGGTATTTGATTGTTTCTGAGCAGCTCATTGGGAGTATTCATCATAAGAAATTCTAGTTGAAGTTTGCTTAGCTTTGATTGGAGATCTAGGTCACATGGTATGTTACTGTTCCCTGACTGGATGAACACAACTCAGACTCACGCTTTCTGTGCGAATGCTCCAGTGTATTCATTTGTCATATGCTTTCTGCAATTATTCGCTGATATTTGCTTCATTCACTAGAATATTTGTGGAAAACAAATACAAATGGGGTGTAAACACAGCTGAACTTAATTTGTTTCGAAACATGAATGAACGTTTCTGGAAATTTTTCACTGAGCTCTAGCAACGGCAAAGAAGTTCCTACATAGTTTACTAAGTCTATGTTTCTACATAGTAATATTTCTAACCTTGACTGTACTTCAGGTAGCCTGTTGGAAGTCACAGGCATCCTTAGGCAAATGCAGATGGGTCAGGTCCTTCATTTTACCTGTAAATTTTCTTTCATAAAAAGAAACAAGTTTCTGCACGTATCAGAGAATTAAAACCTGCTGACAACTGTTACTGCATTCATACTGGGAGGAAAAATACTACCCCAACACATTCATTTCTTTTTTTCTAATAAGCTTGGTAAATACAATCCAGTCAGCATAATCAGATACAGTAAGTACAGACTCCATCCCATAGGAAACCCAGGTTGCCATAAATAAGCAGTCTCTAAGTGCCCTTGCAAAGGGAAGGGAGCATTGTGGGTGTTAACATCACACTCAGTGTTTACTGCTGCCTAGGTTCGTTTCCTTTTAGCTATTCACGGCACCCCATGCCTGTAATAACCGGTATTTTGACAGCTGCCTCCCTGTAATTGAACCAGGGCTGTCAGGGAAATTTGTAGCTATTTGCTTCGCAGGGTTTCTTCGTTCCACGCTGCAACTGCCAGCCCACACTGCATGGTTATTGATGGTAGGTGCTAATCACATAACAGATTCCCAACATAAATCAGGAGGCAGTCGAAAATAAAGTTGCTTCACGCTGAGGTCATTTTTAACCCCTCCCAAGTGTCCACGAAGGAGAGAACCACAAACTTTTATTCTTGCTATTAATAAACCCCTGAAGGAGGGGGATGGTGTCAGGCGGGGGGGGGGGGTCAAATTTTAAATGGCAGCTTTTGCAACTCCATGTTATAAAATACACAATCTAGTTTAATTGCCACGTGACTTTGGGCGTTTTAGGAGTTGATTTGTGAAGTATCACAGATTTGTGACAGAGAACTTATAATATGCCTAATATATAGCTGAGGTCAAGCAGTGGATCTTGCACATTGTAAGTGACAGTTTAAAGTACCTCCAGGGTGCTAATCCACCATGAAACTTCTTTTCCATCTTATCTTTAGGGAGCTAAAAATGGAATGCACTTCTCTCTTCTCCAGCCTGTCAGTCCTCCTCAGCATAAACAAATTTAGCCCCCGTTCAAGGTCGGATGATACAAATTCAATTGTAAATTTTAGGGTGTTGGTTTTGAGTTTCTGTTTTTGTTGTTTTCAGATGTCAGAGAAGCTGCTTTCAATCTGAACACTGTAACTGCAGCGAAATGCCAGCCTGTTGGCTGTCTTGCGTAGAGGACAGAACACTCACGGTGTAAAACAGAAGAAAATGACAGAGTGCGGGAGGAATCTGTGTCATGAAAAGCGCTGCCCCTTCATTGTCAAAGCATTGCATTTTCCAAGCCGCATAGGCCTAAGCACAGTGTACAGACAGGAATGATACGGGTATGGAGAGATTCCAATCCCAGCAGACCAGGGCGAAAGGCTACTGTGTTCAATATGAGGATCCTTTTTTGTCAGTTATCAGCTGGTTTCCAAACCACCACCGCCACCAGGGCCCTCGTTGGCACTGCAAGCAGAGGCATGCAGGCTGAACTGGATCCCGTCTACACTAGGAGATGGGCGTGCTTTTACTTGTGTTAAAATCCTAGCGGTAGGCAAGGCAGTGGAAATTTTAATACACGTTACCTGTTGAGGTAAACCCTAGCAAGGAGCCTAAGCCAGCTAACTTGTTAAAGCTACAATTTACCTGTGTCTACACTAGGATTTGAACACAAGTTAGTTAATACATGTTAACAACACAGCTGGTTTTCCCGCTGCCGAACAGCTGTAGCGGCTGGCCCTTTGGGCAGGGCTGAGACACGTCAGCCAGAAATAAGCTTATCCTGCTACAATATACCTGGCTTTGTGGACAGAAGATGCCAGTGCTGCCACAGGACTCCTTTCATGAACACTGAATTCTCTTTTAATGCCAGTTACACTTCGCAGTTGACGCATTAGATTTCATGGTTCCCCTTCCTCCACCCGTACACATTCTGCTAGTTGACTCCACAGCGGAGCTCCTCAACTCTTCATCCAGCCTTGAACAGGTGGCATGGCTCGTGATGGCTAAATTACACATCTATGAGCTGCTAAGTCTGCTGCCTGGATTCTGGTACCTAAAATATACTCGCTGGTCACGTTACAGAAGCGGAACATGATGACATGCATAACTGGTACTGAAAAAGAGCCTCTGTGATGAATAATGCTTCTGAACAAAGATTACATCTTTAACACTGGCAAAGACAGCATCAGCATGAGTTATCAGACATGTACGGACAGGTACAGCTGTCTGCTCCTAAGCTATTCATTCAACAATTCTTGTGACTTGCTTATTTCTGCCATAGCCTCAATTTTCCCTTTCCCTCACCCTATCCCCATATTTAAAAATATATATAAAATAAATACTTGACCACATTTCACATTTGCACAAAAAAGTGAGAACCAAAAACACTGACAAATCCAGGACTCATTCATTAGATGAGATTTTGTTCCATCTATTGTACATTCCATGAGATTGCTCATTTGAAGGCCAAAAGTCCTCTCAGAATGGAGATATTAGGGTTATCAGCACAGCATAATCAATTGCAAGGACCTCTTTATATCAGAACAAGAAATTAATGTAAATCACCCTGGTAGCATTCAAAAGGTAAAAGTGAGAGTCAAAACAACTACACTCATAACTAAACCAGCTCTTCTTAAATGTACAGTTACTAAATCACAAGTCTTAAAAGCTTGCTAATTAGCCACCAGATAAGCCACCAGAACCACAAGCCTTCATCCTTGTCAGCCACATCCTCAAGTTACCAAATCCAGCATGCCATCAAGGCCTGCTTTTGCTGGAATAATTTAACTAACAGATCGTGAATGCTGCCGCAGTTCTCACTGGGCAGAGCTGGGTTACTAGAGCCGTGCTAGCAATGCGGTGATGAGGCTCTTGCCATTTCACATTGTTTAGAATCCAAATTTGCATTCACAGCTGTTAGTAGTAGTTTGGCTGGCCATACATTTTTGATGGTGATAGGTCAGGCAGAACTTTGCTACTGATCTTTAGCTTGCAAAGTTGGTGGGAAATCAATAGGTTTAAATAGCAACGAAGAAGAAAACTATAAGATGTATAGTCAAGGCCTGCACCACCCACCACGGCACCTACATGCACCTATTTTAATAGGCAACATGAAACCATCAACAATCTTTGCTCTATCAGAATCGAGTGCAATACCATGTTCTAATTAAATACATATCATTAACCACAAGGTGCTTAAAGTAAAATAAAGAACCTTTCGATCTAATTCCCACTCCAGGATGGAGTGACAGAAGCATGTGCTTTCTTAAACATATATTTACCCTAGAGCTGTGCAAACCCTTCCAATTTCAGTTCATACCAGGTTGGTGAATTTATGTCTTTTGTCCAGACCAGCTCATAGTCCCTGAATTTGGAGATGGATGGGGGTTCCAACAAACCCATTACCTCATTCTCTAGACAAGCTCCGCAGTTTACTGGCATTCACAGTCGTGACAACTGAACTAATGGACTCAGACCTGCTGACAAGACAGAAGCACACACCTGCCTGGTGCACCGTGAGTGTTGGACAGCCACATGCCCTGTGACTCAGGAGTCAGTTTTGCCCTCCAATAATACAGGAAGTGACGAGAATTACAGAACTCAACCCCGCCCATCTGGTCGAAAAGGGGCTCATAATGACCCCCAGCCATGTGTCCAGTCATGGAGACAAACACAAAGCCTTCACTGAAAGAGGTTCATCATCTGCTTAGGTCTGCCGAAGTCACCTGCACTCAATACAGCCGTGCTGTATCATGGCTGCAGGGAAGGCTATGAATGGAGAAAAGCCCTAAAACCCTAAAAGTCAGTCACAGAGCATCTTCCATCCCAGCACCCTCCTGAAAAGCAGATTTCAAAAACAGAGTTACAGGGCTAGACTAGCAGCAGAGGGAGCAAACCACGGAGAGAGAGGAGCAGGGGGTACAGAGAGAGATGGGTTGTCAGCACGGCAGACAGGGTGCACACAAATAACAGCCCAGCGTGTGTGATACAAACATCAAGGGGACAGACATACAAACACTGTGCAGCAAGCACTGAGGCTGTGTCTGAAACACGGAAATCTTTATTAGGGGGCCAAGGAACATAGCAACAACTTGGGGGACCACAGCAACAGAATAGCTATCAGAATAAGGAAAACTCTCCCTCACTGTACCCATCAACTCTGTCCCCCTCCCACCAGCGTGAATGGCCAATGGCCAAGTGTGCAGCGTGGCTGGAGCGATGTTAGTGCCAGGATAGTAGAGAGATGAGGCGGGTGAGCTAATATCTTTTATTGGATCCACTTCTGTTGGTCAGAGACAAGCTTTGAAAGAAAAAGAGCTCTGAGTGGCTCAAAAACTTGTCTTTCTCACCAACGGAAGTGGGTCCAATAAAAGATAGTACCCACTAAGCAAGTGTCCTTTACCCCGGCAACCCTTTCCACTACAGCCCACTCGCAGCTTGGTGTCGGGTGCGGCACAGTCCCAGACCCCTGAGGTACATGGCGGGAGGGCTGTCTTGAGTTCTTTGGGAAGCGCTGCCGGCTCCTGCCTCAAGGTGGCACCACCTGCCCCAGCTACCGGGGTTTCAGCTCTCCGTCGTGGCCAGGTGGCGGGGCCACCCCAGTGTCCACTCAGCTCTGCTGCTGTCGTCCGCGGCTTCAGTGAAGAGCCCTCCCTCTGCGCCGTCTCATCACAGGGTCCCCCACAAAGGCTCGGGCAGCGAAGTCCTTCCGGCCGGATCCTCAAGAGAGGGGAACGGGTAGCGCAAAGGAGCCTTGAGAAGACTTCTTACCACTTGGGGGGCACTTCTTGCCACAGGGCTGGCGTTCTTTCTCCCTTCTCCATTCAGCCCATTCCGAGTTTGCATGCAGTTACGGTGGTTCCCCGAGCTCTCCTGGAGCAACTCTGCGGAGAAGGCTTCTAAAAATGAAGCCCTCTCTGGCCATATTGCCCCCCCCCCCGCTCACCGAGAGAGGGGAAGAGAGAGCTCACCCCCTTCTATAGAGCTCCAGGCCACAGCACCAGCATGTGGAAAGCACTGCAGGGCGGGGGATAGAAGGGAGGGAGCTCAATCCCACAAACAGAAAAGGCTGTTCACTGAAGCAAGCTAGGGTGTTCTAACGCTGCGTTAGCAACGTGCACGACCCATACGAGAGCCCCGGGCAGCCAGCTGCCCAGTGAAATGTCTGAGAAACGAGATGGTGCCGGTTATGTGGCACACTCCTGCTGAGCAAACTCTCTGGGCCAGAGCCTCAACTAGTGTGGGAGCTATGCTGATGTGCCCCAGCAGAGGATCAGGCCCCCGAAGCCAGGGGCAGCGTAGCTTGGATCTGAGTCCCAAAGGAACACCAAGGATTATTTGCCCCTTAGACTCCCCCGTATGGAAAAACTCCCCCCTTGCCAAACTATGCAAATGGCATGCTGCATTGCATCACAGCTCCTGCAGAGAGCACAGGGGGCGGGATTTCCCTTCCATCATCCTCAGAAGAGTGTGCCCATCCCCAAATATTGGAGTCTTTTTATTTTATTTTATTTTGCAGAAATTCTTCACCCCGCCCCCCAGTCCAAATTTTTAACATGCCACCACAGTGAAATTTGGTGGGAGAGAGACATTGCTTTGGGCTTCCCCTTGAAAAAGGGAGGGAGGGGAAGAAAAGGGAAGGGTGACCCAAATTGGAAAAAAAAAAACAATTTTTTGTTGAAAAATACCAAATGTTCAGATTTTTCCACACAACACACTTACCATTTTTTTGAGCATAAGCTTTCGTGAGCTACAGCTCACTTCATCGGATGCATGCTGTAGCTCACGAAAGCTTATGCTCAAATAAATGTGTTTGTCTCTAAGGTGCCACAAGTACTCCTTTTCTTTTTGCGAATACAGACTAACACGGCTGCTACTCTGAAACCTGTCATTTTTTTTGACGAGCTCTATCAATTATCCCTCAAGCTGAACTAACTAGCCCAGGGTTCCCTTCACCAGTAAAGATGATTCAGTCTCTCTCTTTGTTCTTCCCATTACTGAAATGAAAGCTTGGCCTGGGTAAAGATTAATTATTGAATGTCTGGATGCTTTATATTAATATGCTCTCCAAAGCACTGTTCACATCGGAGCATCTGTCATGGCTCTGGCTAGCAGGGAACTGACTCCATTTCACTGTGTGATCCTCCCAGCTGAACAGCCTTAGACATGGCTCTATGGTGCCAACTGGGGTCAGGCTACATGGATGGAGAGATACATCAGTGGGAAAAATCCATATGAGAACTGAAGATGCTTGCTGTTAACAAATACATATGGATCACAGAGAAAGAAAATCTGTTAAAGTAAAATGCAAGGGAGAAAAGTAAGTAGAGATATCCTGAGTAGAGCTAGGTGATCTTGTTCATGCAAATAGGGTTTTGTTGGACAAAAATTTCTAATTTGGGTCAAACCAAACATTTTGTAAATTCAGGTAGATTTCAGCAAGTTGTTTCAGGCAGATTTCAGCAAGTCGTTTCAATCCGCAACAAAAAATGCTGGCAATGTCAAAACAGTTTGTTCTGGAATTTCTGAAACAAAATGTTCTGACTTTCCATTTCAGAACCATGTTTCATTTTGGAATTGTATAAAAAAAAACATTAAAATGGTTTTTAAAAAAACTGAAAACCAAAACATTTGGGAGTTAACAAAACGTTTCATTCCACCCAAAATGCATTTATTGTTTTATTAATTTTTTCACTTTGCTGAGAAATTTGAAACATTTTTGGTTTGGTTTGATCCAAAGCAATTTTTCCCCTCTGATTTTTCAGTTCAGCTACCAAACCGAAAAATCGGTTATTCACCAAGTTCTAATTCCATATTTCCTCGCCATGCATAGAAGTGCTGTCAGACATAGGTGGGGGTGCTTAGCACCTTGCAGGATCAGGTCACAGGTCCTTGAAATCCATGGGAATGGTTCTCTCCTTTGCTACATCCCTTATAAACCACAGAGCCAGTGTATGGGGTCCATAAAAGCCCCATGTGACAAGGGATGGGATGGGGCGTGTTGGAGGTGGGAGAGGAATCACCGTGGCAGACCATAATTTAGAAGGGAAACACAGCACAAAATTCCAGCCCATATGTTTGGGTCCCAAGGAGCAATACATCCCCTATCTGCCCTGGCTGCTTCAGTGCAGGGAATGAATCCATCGGTATACTTCTACCTCTCACTTCAAGTGGATGGATGGACTTCCAAATGTTGAGCCTTGTCTCAGATAAACCCACTTATCTCAATTTTCTGCCCTCTTCACCCTCCCTTTCCTTCATATCACCATCAGCCAGGTTCTTCATCTGCCCAGTCCTCAACCTGGCTGGAAAGTTTTAATTACAAAAATATTTCTGACAAGTAGGGAAAGGGAAGAATGCATTTCATGGTGAACATTTTCACAAGGATTATTCTCCTTTTTTTTCCAACCAGTCCTACCCTGGACACCATCTTTCCCTTCCCCTCAGCTCTCTTGACCCATTACCTAACCTGCTCTTCTCCATGTCCATGCACACCGTGACTCCCATACATCGCTAGGAACTTCCTGTCCTCTAGCTCGTGTCCGGCCTGATCAGAAGGTCCGCCAGCCTCCTTTTTCAAACTGGGCTTGTTTTGTGGCTCCCATGGGTATCTCCAAGTACATTAGAATCATAGAATCATAGAATATCAGGGTTGGAAGGGACCCCAGAAGGTCATCTAGTCCAACCCCCTGCTCGAAGCAGGACCAATTCCCAGTTAAATCATCCCAGCCAGGGCTTTGTCAAGCCTGACCTTAAAAACTTCTAAGGAAGGAGATTCTACCACCTCCCTAGGTAACGCATTCCAGTGCTTCACCACCCTCAGAGTGAAAAAGTTTTTCCTAATATCCAATCTAAACCTCCCCCACTGCAACTTGAGACCATTACTCCTCGTTCTGTCATCTGCTACCATTGAGAACAGTCTAGAGCCATCCTCTTTGGAACCCCCTTTCAGGTAGTTGAAAGCAGCTATCAAATCCCCCCTCAGTCTTCTCTTCTGCAGACTAAACAATCCCAGCTCCCTCAGCCTCTCCTCATAAGTCATGTGTTCTAGACCCCTAATCATTTTTGTTGCCCTTCGCTGGACTCTCTCCAATTTATCCACATCCTTCTTGTAGTGTGGGGCCCAAAACTGGACACAGTACTCCAGATGAGGCCTCACCAATGTCGAATAGAGGGGAACAATCACATCCCTCGATCTGCTCGCTATACCCCTACTTATACATCCCAAAATGCCATTGGCCTTCTTGGCAACAAGGGCACACTGCTGACTCATATCCAGCTTCTCGTCCACTGTCACCCCTAGGTCCTTTTCCGCAGAACTGCTGCCTAGCCATTCGGCCCCTAGTCTGTAGCTGTGCATTGGATTCTTCCGTCCTAAGTGCAGGACCCTGCACTTATCCTTATTGAACCTCATTAAATTTCTTTTGGCCCAATCCTCCAATTTGTCTAGGTCCTTCTGTATCCTATCCCTCCCCTCCAGCGTATCTACCACTCCTCCCAGTTTAGTATCATCCGCAAATTTGCTGAGAGTGCAATCTACACCATCCTCCAGATCATTTATGAAGATATTGAACAAAACTGGCCCCAGGACCGACCCTTGGGGCACTCCACTTGACACCGGCTGCCAACTAGACATGGAGCCATTGATCACTACCCGTTGAGCCCGACAATCTAGCCAGCTTTCTACCCACCTTATAGTGCATTCATCCAGCCCATACTTCCTTAACTTGCTGACAAGTTACATTGGACACCTCAGACACTGCAAAACCCCAGAAGCGACTCCAGCTGGCCGGAATGTACGTGTGTCTGTATGCTTGACAAACCCACAATAAAACAAATACACAGTGAATGTGAGAACAGAACATGGCCATATACACATCAGGCTTAAACACCTCTGAGAAGCAGTGATTAATAGCAACCCATGTAACAAGCACAAGTTCCAAGTGCAAATCTCATGTAATTAATATCAATTACAGCAGTGGCAGAATGTCCTGTGATGACAAAGAGGCCAAGCCAATCAGCACTGAACTCATAGGCAGTAACTAAGGCCTTTGAAAAGGAACATCGGGGCTGGCAAGAGTAAGTGTGTTCATAGATCCGCGCTTGCTATCCCCGCCTGGATTGTGCAAAGGCCCAGAAAATCATACAATCCGACATCCAGGGGGCAGCCTAACATTAGAGCAGTTTGTCTCTATTAATCTAACCCATTAGTGCAACGCTTCCCCAGCAGCCAGTCTCACCATCGGAACTGTGCTAACGACATACGAAGCATTGGGCTCAAGAAAGCAAAAGTGTGTCATTTTAATTATGCCAAAGAGCACGTCTGTCTTTATTACAGTCATGGCCATCCAGCAAGTATTTAAAGAAATTCCCCATTTCCCCCGCTGCCTTTGTCCGCGGCTTGCAGGCACTCTCACAACGCACTCGATGATTCCCCCAAACACCATGATTCATTGAGACCAGCCTGCAGAACTGATCTGGCTTAGCACCTCCTGCCTGTACATCAGGCTAGGATACCCATGGAAACTGGCAAGGGAAGCCTGTTAAAGTTAGTCTCATCGGGGAAGGAGTAATAACGGAACGCTGGACAATGACATGGGACTGAAATGCGAGTTGTCTGCCAGGGGAAGTGCACAATATGTGCTGCGGGTGGTGAAATTGTTACTTAACGGTCTCCCGGAGGTGGAAGTAGGGTTGCCAACTGTCTAACGGCACAAACCCAAATACCATTCCCCCGCCCCTGCCCCGCCCCTTCCCCAAGGCCACGCCCCTGCTCACTCCAGCCCCCCTCCCTCTCTCCATCACTTACTCTCCCCCACCCTCATTCTCTTTCACCAGGCTGGGGCAGGGGGTTGCAGGAGCGGGGGCAGGCTCTGGGCTGGGGCCGAGGGGTTCAGAGTGTGGGAGGGGGCTTTGGGCTGAGCCTGGGGCAGGTGGTTGGGGTGTAGGAGGGGGTGCGGGCTCTGAGAGGGAGTTTGGGTGCAGGAGGGGGATCAGGGCTGGGGCAGGGGGTTGGGGTGCAGGGGGTGGTGTCGGCTCTGGAAGGGAGATTGGGTGCTGGGTGTGGGCTCTGGCCTGGGGCAGGGGTGCAGGAGGGGGACGGCGCTTACCTCAGGCAGCTCCCGAAAGCAACCAGCACATCCCTCTAGCCCAAGGGCTCCTAGGCACGGGGTGTGGGGGTTGGGGTCTCCGCACGCTGCCCCTGCCAGCAGGCTCCACCCCCACAGCTCCCATTGGCAGGAGTTGCCGGGCAATAGGAGCTGCGGAGTCGGTGCTCGAGGCAGGGGCAGCATGCGGAGAGCCCCTCCCCACCAAGGGCCACAGGTATATACCAGCCACTTCCGGGAGTGGTGCGGGGCCAGGGCAGGCAGGGAGCCTGCGTTAGCCCCGCTGCGCCGCCAGATTTTTAGCACCTAAAATCTCCCGGTTTGGCGTCAGTAGCCTCCGGGAGATAGGGCCTGATTCCAGGAGACTCCCGGCGAGACCAGGAGGGTTGGCAACCCTAGGTGGAAGTGACCCATCATGTCACCCCGTCTCATTCCCCCAGTTGCTGCATGATTGTTCCCGACCATTTCTATTCCAGAGGTTTCTGCCAGTCTAGTTTTAAACGTTACCATGTGTTGTGGCTTCTTTCATCTCTTTGGGGAAAGCAATCCAGTGTAGCAGAGTTCACTCTTAGGAAGTTTCTATCCAATACTGAATTCACTGAATTAATCTCACTCGAAGTGAGAGTGGGTCTGTTTCAAACAAATCAGCCATTTGAGCTCTCCTTAGGCACACAAAATTGGTGGAGCCAGCCCTCTCTAGATCTCCTTGTTCTCTCCTGTCATCTCCACCGACTTCTCATTTTGCCTTTTCTCCCATTGCAATGTCACCTCCGTTAAAATGTGCTGACATCAGCCCACCCTCCTTCATATCACAACATCGTCTCCCAAGACTTGTATTGACACAGTGTCCCCTTCATTTGTCTCTGCCCCCTCACCTCCACATCATCCTTTATTGAACGTGCCTTGACAGAGAGAGCATTTCCCAGGCTTCTTTCTGTATGTCGAATAAATGTGCACCCCTGCGAGGCGGGAATGGAGCAGAGCCGGGACAGCATGTCAGTGAGTAAATCACCAAGATCAGTGAAAACCAGGCGGGTATTTCACCTCCAGAGATAGCCTGTCAGCCCTGTCATGCGTTGGGAAGGACTTTTCCAGTGTAACTCTGACCTCACGGGGAGGTCTCGGGAGTGAAATCACGACTGACCGTGAGTCAGGGTAGAGTTGGGCCCTGTATGAAGATGGCGCAAGTGATAATGAGACATGGAGGCGCCGGAGAAATCACAAGGGAGCCCAAGGGCAGAGGGAGATCACCAAATGAGATAGGTTTCTGCGCACACTCCTTGCTCCATACTGTGTGCGAGCAGTATTTTAAAATGCCCTCTCCTCAGTGTATCCAGGACATCTCCCACACAGACCACGAACACTGACAAAGGTTTATAATCATTTTGTGCCTCGCTTCTGGTCCTGAGCCCCATCGGCACCAGCCTTTACCCATAACTATCTTTGGGGATGCAGCAGCAAACCCCACCATCCATCACAGCTTCTCTCACCAGGAATGCCCACGCCTCTCCCCCTTTCTCTCCCTAACCATCAACCCCGGGTCTCTGTTCCTCAGTCTGTCCCCAACAACCCATCATTCCACACATCCCTTAACTAGTTTGTGGCTTCACTCACGTTACAAAGTGCACCTCTGGGAGCCTCAGAAAGCCTTCATGGAAATGTCACCTGCTGCCCTTGCCATAAAGAGAACAAAGGGGGTGGGGGGGAAACAGTGATATTTTACTTGCCCATTAAAAAATGACTTCTCACAGGCCAATGGAAGAGTAGGATTTCCTAATGTTGACCTATGGCCCTATACAAATAATAGGCAAGGAGGAGCAGCAGCAGAAAGGAAAGGCGGGAACTGTCCCACCAGCAGATAGTAAAGCTGATTAAGCAGATTTGGCATTTGAAAGCCATTTGTACAAGCCACACAGATAGGCCCCAATCCTGCAATGGGATCCGCATTGGCTAACCTGTGCAGACTTCCCTGTTGATGTCAATGGGGCTTTGTGTTAGCACAGGGGTCAACTCACACACGTCCAGCTGCAGGATTGAAACCATGACCGGGGGAGCAGGGGAAACACACCGACATCCCTGAGGACTGACCTGCACTCAGCAGGATTAGTTTGCATTTGACTCTTTTCCTTCCCGTGTTGGGAAACTGCTTCCACAAAGCAGTGGTAATCAGAGCTGATAAAAACATCTTTCGTGGAAACGGCACTGTTTTGAGGAATTTCGATGGGAAGGTTTCTGAGGTCCAAGGTGGACTCTCTGCTCAGAGACAGAAACCATCCTAATCAAAAACCAGACTGTTTCAACCCTCAAACCGAGGTATCAGCACAATCCCACTTTACATAAATGCTTAGAAGGTTTGGGGTTTCTTCCCATGTGGAACGAAAACAAATTTCTAAACCTTGAAATGTGTCAAAGCAGAGGAGTTATCCTCCGGCCAGTCCTCGCGGTAACTTTGTCATGTGTTGATACTGCCGTGCCCAGAGCCTAAAACCGATGCTTTACTGGGCGAGTCAGCGCTGCTGCTCGGTGTGCATTTACATCACTCTGACATTTCGTTTCAAAAGGGAATTATTTTACAATGTATTTATTGGGCTAACAAAGGTTCTGTGGCTCGGCAGAGTGTGAATCCCCTGGTCCCTAGAGCCCCCTTTCTGTTCTCTTTGCCCGGGCCTCCAGGCAGGTTTGGCATGACTTCCCACAAGCCTGTGGTGAGCCAATCCCAGCTCTGAGATTGCTTAACTCCGACCACTACCAAATAGGCCATACTACTATGGGCAGAAATCTCCCCCACCCCCTTCTCTGAATTATCTCCCTCCTACCCCCAGCAGAATGATTTGGAAGCAAAATGGCAAGAAAGATTTCCAGTATCTATGAAACTGAAAATATCTTACCAGCTGGCAGGCATGGAGTCTGTTATTTGTGATGTCTAACTTAGTTTTGATGTCCAATTTTGTGCTGTGTGTGTCAACAGGACTGAGTGCTCACAGATAGATTACTTTATTTTTTGCCCTAAATCTATCCTCTGTTCTGATAAAGAGTAAAACTGTCATATCACACACACACACACACACACACACACACACACAAACTCCCCTCCGCCGCCCCCCCCCCACACACACACTCCCCACTAGATGTCAAGCCGGTTAGCTGTGTTAGTAAAATGACTCTATATTATGGGGTTCTAACACCTCTTAGAATGACACCGCATTGTCTTCAGACAACTGCTGTCTAGCCATAAATTATCATACCTACTTCATCCTTTTCATGTATAACCAGTAATTTAGCTTTTGGAATGAAAAAATCTGTGGAGGGGGAAAAAATCATCTTGAGCGAGGAGTAACTAAAAAATGTGCAAAACAGAATGAAAACGACACTTCAGCTTTAACATCACATCATTAGCAAGATATTTTATCATGCAATTCATCTGCCTACCTACCTGCTTCCCAAACCACAATGTTCCCCTCAGAGTTCTGTTCCTCTTTTGCAATGAACCATAAATTACATGCTGACAGCTTTAATTTGTGCAAAGTATGCTTGGTTGCTTCTGGCACAAGCAGCCGGCTGCTATAATAAGGTCAATATATATTCATTGTCGCATTGCTTGATGTGCCAGATAACACAAAAATGCAGAAATGTGGTCGTTTCTTTGGGGCTACAAAGTAGGAATGATAGAAAGCTAAGAATGCTGCATCTCATCAGGGCATCGCAAGCAGTTGGCTCATCATTTATGCATGGCATGAGCAATGTTATGATTTAACTAATCATCATCAGTTATTCATCCCATTGCTGTCAAGGGACCATGCAACACTTTCATTTCTTGCCAGTTCTAGATAATTTATGTCCCCGTATCATTCATGGGTGGGGTGGGGGGGGTTGTGGTTGACCATTAACAGGTAAACGCTAATGTTTCCTTCCAAGCATGACATTTCTGATGTACAACTAACCCTCGAAAGTGGAGCTTGCGGAAGCGAAGGCGATCCTTGCGTACTGAATGAAAGCAAACCAGACACAGGATGGTGTTCTCGTGGAAAACTGCCTCCTCAGTACGCACAAAACCAGTATGAGGAAAAGCTAGGAATTCGGATACACTAAATCTAATGGGCATATACACGAGGGGTGGCCAATTCCAAGAGACGTTCTGAGTGGCTGCAGGTTGTATTCATGCCATATCTTCTTCATATGGCTGATGTGGCCATAGAGAAACAGCTAATTTTGCATTTAGGTGGTCAAGCCAGATAATTGTGTCAGGACTAGTGGCGTGCATGGCTGTGACGCCTCCTTCGTATTTGTGAATCGGGCACTGAGTCGTTCTATGTTCCATGGTGTGTTCTGGGTGACCACAGGCGCACCCTGGAGAGTCTTTAAATTTCCATTTGTGCACCATGTATCCACATCTGCCATGGCTTGGGTGGATGCAGTTTAGGGTTGCCCAGGAGCTTCGCAGGAGATCAAAGCTGGGGATCCGCTACATAAAAATTGCAGACTGGACCAATGCTGTTTGGAAACTTATCCTAGTGTCTAAACCCAGAGCTCCCAGTGAAATGAATGGAGCTGTTGGTGAGAGAGAACATGAAGATCACTTTAAAAAGGCTTCCAGACCACACACAATGTTTAAGTGCAGAGCACTGTTACTCGGAGATGGGCCTAGGCTGCAATGGCAGATCCAGAGCCCCGGAAGGCTGCGGGGAAGATCCAAACTCTACTGTTTGCGCTCTGTTCACCATTTGCCCCATGACGTCCCAGTCGTGACTGTCTCTTCCTCCTCTTTTGTGGGTCTCAAGGGACTCCATGTTACTGCACTTCCCTCCCTAATAGACCCGTCAGAGATATTCCACAACACAGATGTAGAGAAAGAGGAAAGGGTCTTTACTAGCATGTTTTATAGTAAGCTGGCCCCGTACAGGCATCTCCAGTGGCTCGCAGTGCACGGCCTGACCTCCTGAGACACACTCATTGAATTGCTTGAAAATGTTTGGTTACAATATTTCATCATTCCAAATAAACAGAAGAAAATAGACCTGCCCCTCTCCCGAGATCAGAAACACGTGAGTGATTCATAAGTGTTAAGGCCAGGGGGTACTATTGTGACCATCTAATCCAGTCTCCTGCATAGCACAGGCCAGAGAATTTCACCAAGCAATTCCTGCATCATGCCACAACTTTCTAATTAAGTGAGAGCAGATCTTTTAGAAAGACATCCCGTCTTGATTTAAAAATATCCAGTCACTACATCCTTAAGTAGGTTGTGCCAATGGCTAATTATTCTCACTTAGAAATTTGCCCCCTATTTCGAGTCCGAATTTATATAGCTTCAGTTTCCAGCCACAGGATCTTGCTCAGTCTTTGTCTGCTTGACTAAAGAATCCTCTACTATCAGAAATCGTCTCCTCAGGTAGGTGATTATAGATCACGAGAAAGTCACCTCTTAACCTTCTCTCAGATAATCTAAATAGATTGAGCTTCTTTAGTGTCCCATATTAAAGCAGGTAAGTGCATCTTGGGAAGACATCTGGACTCAGAAAACCCCTGCCCTGGCAATTACTTCTGGTTTGCACCAGCAGAACATAGCAAACAAAATGGCTTATTGTCCAAGAGAGCCTGAGATCCAAACCCAAATTGCCAAAAACCAAAATCAATTGCCAAATTGAGCTTTTGCCTTTTTAATTTTTTTTAAGCACAGATTAACGGCAAAGGCAGCAGCTGATGAACGTGGTGCCTAGATAAAGAAACAGAGGCAGTTTAGAAAAACACTAGCAGGTCTGGAGCCAGCCAGAATGACTACATGTTTCCATATTACAACCTGATGTACTAACCCTAGACCACCGCACGACACAGGTGGAAATGTAAGTGAGAGGGCCATTGAACACCAAATTTTCCCAGTGTATCACAATTACAGAAACACCTGTGCTAAACAGCTTTGTGCCAAGCCACTGACAACACGTACCGTGTTCAATAGCCCTCGACGTTCATAATTGCTTACCTGCGAAAATTATAAACAGCGAGGAGGATAGATGGTACAATTTTAAATGGGGGTGAAAGAATGCGGCTTGCCACCAGCTGCTCAGAGCTCAACAGCTGAATGTCTGCTTGAGAAAGAACCCCTTCCTCCCCCCAATCCACAGAGTAGCAAGAACACTGTAGGATGTTATTGGGAAGTAACAGGAACAAGTTTCTGGGTATCATCATTCAGGAAGTGCACACTTTCAGTCACCATGGCTTCCCACAGAGGCTACTGCCCAGGGTGACGGGGCACACACGGTGTGAAAGGACAGGATGGTGGTGTTTCTTTTGGATGTAGCACTCATGCTATGGGAATGGGGCCATACAAACAGATTAGAGCAAGGACACAGGCCCTACTTTCAGCTCACTCCTGCCATTAAAGATCTCATGGCATTCCTTGTAAGAGTCGGAGCATCATCCCAGTGTCTTAGCCAAATTCCAATACGGATAATCGCATTCCATCTACCTCCATTTTCCTCTGTAGCTTCAGTTGCACGTTATTCTTCTTCCAGTGTGCTCTGAGCTTTTAAACAGATGCAGCTCTCCCCCGCAAATGGGGGACATTTCAGTGGCGGAAGAGGTAATCCTTAAAAACATACCCCTTATTTACCTTGTGGGTCAATGCAAGGCTTAATTCACTAACATTTGTGAGGCTCTTTGAAATTCCCCAGAGGACAGGTGTTACAACAGTGCATGGAACTATTCTTATGGTGGTGATACTGCAGAGAATTTGGGTGGATATCATTGTCATAAGGCTGGTACCATTCTGGCAGGAACTGACTCAGTTCTAGCTCATTTAAAATGGGTTTTTAATCTCAGACCCTCAATGTTTCCCTGGCATCAACTGACTAAAACAAACATTTAAAAATAAATCCCACGTTACTATGTTCTTGCTCTTGTGGACATTTTCATAAAATACATATTTAAGAAACAGATTAGATATAGCCACTCTCTGAGATCATAAGTATTTAAAAAGCAATAAGGCTTAATAACCTTCTTTTCTTTGTAAGGTGGTTGGGGATGATAAATGATAGGTAATTTCATGGTCGGAGTTTCAATTTCCGAAAATATGAGCACTATTCCCCGAGCTCCACTTCCAAGACAGATTCTTTTTGGCAGTCTTTCTTGTTGTCTCCTTATTCTCTGATTTTGAATTCACTTTGAGAATCAGGCATACATTTTATAGGCTTGGTATGAGATCTCAAGAAGTCCATTAGCCCTGCAAGTTTATATTCTCCACTCTCAGTTTCACCTTATTTCAGGGAAACGTGATGATTTTTGGTTTTGGTGTTGCTTTGTGTCAGTGTTCAGAGCAACAGCGCCTGTATTCCCCCTGTGTGGTCTAGCAAGGGCACTTAGCCTAGGCTCTAGGGCTCCCCAGCCAATGCCTATCTTCCCACTTCTGACAGGGGTATTTCCAGACTACACAGCTCCCTGCCTATACTGTGACCTCCCCAGCACAGTCAGGCAGCCTAAGAAGAAAAGTAAAGCAGGCGGGCTTAAAGATGGTAAATGGTGTAATTGCCACAGTTAAGTTATCACACAGCTCTTACTAAGCATG
The DNA here is from genome assembly GCF_965140285.1 of Lepidochelys kempii. Classification (NCBI taxonomy): domain Eukaryota; kingdom Metazoa; phylum Chordata; order Testudines; family Cheloniidae; genus Lepidochelys; species Lepidochelys kempii. The sequence goes on along the minus strand of NC_136389.1, from coordinate 82,287,348 downwards.
CACATTTATTCTAAAGGTAAAGCATTACAAAGAAAACACATTACAAACAAGAAAAGAACCTACACACATACTAATCAGCTTACCAGCCATCACTCCTTGACTCCAACAAAGGCTCTAGCCAGTGAACTGTCCTTCAACCCCCATGCAGGGGTTCTCCTGTAGCTACCAATTCTTCACTCCTTTTGCCCAGAACAAGTACAACACTCACCAGTAAGTCAGCTACCCCTTTATACAGTTCGTTTGTGAACTGTCCTCATGTAACAGAGGACCAAAGGAGCCCTCTCAGGTGACACTTCAAAGGCTGAGTCTGTAGGTGAGGGGTTGCAATCCCTTTCTCCCAAGTGCTTCCTAGGAATCCTTTTTCACACATACAGTCCCAAAAGATCATTCATGTCTCCTACATTGTGCAGCATAGTCTTGGGGCTCACAGTACTTCCTAGAGGTTGCATTAATACTATCTTCCTCCTACAGGATTTCCATACAATCCCACAATAACATGGAAACATTTGCATTTTTAATCCAATGAACTCCTAAAACACTTACACTTAATTCAACAGGCTTGTCCAGAATATTGCAGGAAATTACGATACCTGTCACACTGTGAAAGAAGCTCTTCTACCAAAGCACATGGAAATATTGCCACTTCTATGATTATCAAGCTTGGTGATGATCTGAAGAGGCTGTAGAACCTTGACTACATCCATGACCTTTATGGAGCGCAAATGGGTGGTTCATATAGCCTTTGGAGAGAGAGTGGAGAGCCAGCCCTTTGCAAATCGTGCCATGGAAGAGCCAGAATGCCCAGAGGTTCCCACTGTGCCATCACGTTGATTTACAACTTACTATACCTACCCCATCTCCAGTCAGCCTTCAGAAGCAATTCTCGAGCAACTTGTGCCTACAGTTTCTGCCCAAGGTATCTATACCTTAGGTCATCCCAGTCCTACTGAGAAAACGTAACAGGCCTGATAAAAGATCTGCAGATCTTGCTGATGGTGAGGAATGAGAAACGAGCACATGTGCACCATGGTTAAATCACCTGGAAGGGGAAATCCATAACCCACGGCGTGGAATTCTTTCCCCTCTCTAGATCAACTGGGTAGCAGTGATTCAATCTGCTGTTTGTTTAGAAAGCATCAGTGGGGAAAGGAGCTTGTGCACAGGGGAACATCTGCTCCAAGAAGCCACTTGAAACAGTCATGCTACGATGTGGGAGAAACATCTGTGCAGCAAAAGCAGTGAGCTAAGGAAACAGATCCAGGAGGAGGAAATGGAAGTCGGAGCAAAGGCGCAAGGGCAGGAGAAGACCTCTGGTGCTTGACATACTCTCAGCTGGAGCTGGGCAAACGGAAACACCATTCACAACCATGAGTTCTGAATCACATTTTGGTTTTCACTCCTTTCTGTTCACTTTTTCACTTGTGTGTTTTTGTTTGTATGAGGGTTAGAAATTCTCTTCTGCATGCAAATGCCTGTATTCACATGCAAACACACGTATTCACACACAGTTACAGGAGTGCCTGCCCTTCCCCATTTATAAAGCTTCAGTCCTCCAATCAGAGAGCAGAAACACCACCATGTGACTTTACAGACTACTCACACCTCCTCAATAACAAGATGGCAAACAGTCAAAGATGCTGGAGTAAATAGTTTCCAAACAACCACTCAGCTGAAATAGGTTTGCAGAAGTGTCCAAAATAGTACAGAAAGAACAAAGCCTTACCAGCCAGACACAAGAGGAGGTATTCATGTCACTCCCAAGCAAGGAAAGGATGATAAGGAAGAGGAAAATGCAGGAGTCTTCTCTCACTAATAAGAGACACTAACCCTTACATTATCAACGTGCCATGCAAACGTTAACTAATCCTCATGGGACTCCTATGAAGTGACATATTACACCCCATTTACAGGTGGGAAGTTGAGACACAGAGGGTAAGATCACACAGGGAGTCAGCGTCAGGAGCTAAGGCAAGAATTCAAACCTTGGGATCTATTGAATGCCGGTCTGGGGCTCCCCGTGCTAACTCACGTGGCCCATTTGCAGAAGGTCAGTTATCCATTTGGCCCAGGGAAATGCTGGGTTTGCCTGGATGCGCTCACACATTGTGGGCTTAGTAAAAAAAAAAAAAAAAAAGGAGGCCCGTGGAAATTTGGCATCAATTCTTGGAAAGCCGCAAGCTCACGCCCCCGCCCTCCCAGAGCAGTTTTCTGGGACCCCCTCCATCCCTCCAACGGCAAGCCCAATAGAGTCACTCTGTCAACACTAAAAGCCACTTTGCTCAGAACTGACACCACCAGGTCAACACAGACTTAAGCCCTGCAGGTTGCTCAAGCAATATTTCCCCCTCCCGCATGCTTTACTCAGAAAGCTCTGGCTTTCATAAAAAATGATTAAGTGTTTAAAAGACAGAAGATGTTCTGCAGCGTATACAATGGCCCCTGCCAGCTGGCAATACAGTGCCTCATAAGAACCCCAGCGCTCCAATGATGTATTATTGAAATACATTAGAGCGCCGTCATCCTGACAGCATACTAAGGTAGTATGTCAAGGCACCAACACTCTGATGATGTACTTACATAATCTATCAAAGCACCATCATTCTGATTATATTCTAATACAATACATCAAAATGCCATTGTTCTGAAGATGTACTATTATAATACACCAAAGAACCAGAGTCCTGTTGATGTGCTGTTACTGACCATGCGCTCTTGTCAAGATGGTGATGCACTGTCCTGCCAGCACCCACTCTGAAGGCTGTAATAAAATTAAGTTTATTCTTTAAAATTTATGTCTGTGTCCATCTATAAGGATATAAGTATATATCAAATTATTGGAGGGCTGGGAGTGCACGGGGGGGCGGGCGCATGATAAGACTTTATTAGTTTTCAGCCTTTTGAAAACTAGGGAGAGCTTGATTCTACTTTCAGATCTATGGGTCTCCAACACCAACGAGTTTGAAAGACTGTTTATTTTGCAACCATGGGCATTCCTGGGTTTTTCAAGACACACACCACAATATGTACACCTAGGATATAAGCGTGGCCTGATTGTGCTTCTGAGGATACAGACCAGAGAGCTACTTGCCCCCCACTACTTTCAAAATGTACAGTTTCTTGTTGAGGCCTTTTCTGAGACCAGGAGGAGTGCTCTGCTTCTTCGTATTTCCCTAACACATTGGCCCATGGGTGTCCCACAGCCTGCTGGATTCTGTAACCTAAGAGGCAAATAATAATTCTACTACTGAGAAAAATCCAGTCCTTCCAGTGGGAATGGACTATCAGGCATCCTGGACTTCCCCCTTATGTTTCCAGACACGCACAGAGACAAACAAACTTTCCATACAGATTTCATTACAGGTGAAAGACAATCAGGAATTGAAAAAGAACAAAAAGTAAAGTACGCTAGGTTGTAAGTTCTTTGGGGGCAGTGACTGTCTTTTAATAGGGGGTGAACAGTGCCTAGTATAACTGACCCTGCTTTGACCAACAGTGGCAGCTGAACACAGAACTTACAGTGCTGAAAGCTCAAACCCATACTATTAAACGGCCAGCTCTAGTAAGTGGAAGACAGCAGACTCAAATGTCGACAAGCTATTAGAGTGGGACAAACCCACATGTTCCCTTGTGGTGGGTTTCAGCTAGCACAAGGGTGCTCTGATCCCTGAGTGGAGCACCTGGTCACTATCATAATACAAATAAATAGCAAGAAGTGTCTACAAGAGAGCATTGTGTGTAGCTCTCCTCAGGAACAGGCTGCAGTAACTCTTCATCTCAGAATAGCTGATGGCCTCTGTAGATGGCAGAGTTCATTGAGATTTAAAGATGTAGTACTCAAAACAAAGGCATAACAATTCCATGGCCAATTCCCTTTTCCCCTTTCTCCCCCACCCCAAAAACAATGTCCAGAGGGTGCCAAAGAGGGTTTTCCTGGTCAGCACCATCCCAGGGGAGAAGTTCTTCCTGAAGGGTGAACAACTCAGCAATCTTGGTTCCCAGGGGTTTGTGCAAACATTTTTTCCAGTTTCAGTTCATGTGAGTTCACACCCCTTTGGTTTCACCTGGAATTTCTGGTTCAAAGGGACACCAAAAGTCTACATGAAGAGCGCCAAAGCCACAAAGTTCCACCTTCCTTTAACATTAACTGAGGGCTAAACTCCTTGCACTTCTATCTACTACCCAAGATCCATAAACCTGGAAATCCTGGGCGCCCCATCATCTCAGGCATTGGCACCCTGACAGCAGGATTGTCTGGCTATGTAGACTCCCTCCTCAGGCCCTATGCTACCAGCACTCCCAGCTACCTTCGAGACACCACTGACTTGGAAATGGCCCACCTTGATTATCATATACATTGTAAGGAGAGTGGTCACTTTAGATAAGCTATTACCAGCAGGAGAGTGGGTTTGTGTGTGTGGTGTGGGGGGTGGGGGTGAGAAAAGCTGGATTTGTGCTGGAAATGGCCCAACTTGATTATCATACACATTGTAAGGAGAGTGGTCACTTTAGATAAGCTATTACCAGCAGGAGAGTGGGGTGGGAGGAGGTATTTTTTCATGCTTTGTGTGTATATAAAAAGATCTTCTACACTTTCCACAGTATGCATCCGATGAAGTGAGCTGTTGCTCACGAAAGCTTATGCTCAAATAAATTAGTTAGTCTCTAAGGTGCCACAAGTCCTCCTTTTCTTTTTGCTTTTAAAATATCACCCTTAGAGCCCCTCTTTCTCATGCTGTTCCCACTGTTTCCCCCAAAACAGAAAAACTACTACTGGCCAATGGCCACTGTTACAATCAACGAGTTTAGTACATTATCTACCACTAATAATAATAATAATACTTCAGCATTACTAACCCCCCACACTCAAAAACCAGGGAGTCAGCCCCCCCTCCCCCTTGCCAACAATGAAATTGACTTAAAAATAGTAAGAGTTTCAAAAATCACATTTGGGTTTCTTTTTCATTTGCCATCTTGTTCCTGAGCCTTCAGGGTGCACTCAGGTAATATTGACAAGCTTTTCTCTGCCAACATGCAGGCTAGTAAATTTCAGTAAAAAAAAATAAGCTGAGATTCTCATCAGATCTTGGAATTCCAGGAGCTGGGATTTTAAATTAAACACCAAATATTTTGATACTCGCATAAAATTGGGAGAGTTGGCAACACTTGTAGTAACAGAGCATCTTCCACCAAACGATCTCAGAGCTCTTAGAAGAGGGTAAGTATTATCTCACCCTGGTTGAATGATAGGGAAGTTAAGGCATGGAGAGCTGAATGGACTCAGCAAAGGTCACACACCAAGCCAGGGCAGAGTTCAAATTAGAACCCATGTCTCCAGACTTCCAGTCCTATGTCCTGTTTTAGACCATTTACTGAGAACGGATAATTTGTTTGTAGTCCTCCAGGCCCACCGTGGGCAAAGGTGGGAATTTGGCCATTGCTGGCCCTTTCCACCAGGTCATCTGTCCCTTTGAACAGTGAGTTGCTCATAGGGAATAGTTTGTGGCATACACAAACCTGAGTAACAACTATTAAAAGTAAAATTAAGGTGACTAGTCATTAAGGGCCTTCTCTAAACCTGCATCGTCAACACACCTGACTTTGAGAATCTCTCCTGGTACAATGAAGCCAAGTCTATATAATATATTTTCTCCTGCTCCCTCCGGCAAGAGACAAATCAATAAGATTCACTCATGTGCTCCTCAAGCTCGTGTCCATGTAGAATTTCAAACAGGCATAGGCAAGTGCCTAATTTGCTCTCATTCCTTTCTCACGGTGGCTTGTGTGAGTCCTGCCCATGAGTCATGCTGTTCCCCTTGTGCTCCCTGGAGGTGTTCTGTCTCCTCTCATTGACTCTACCAGATGGTTGACTTTGAACCCAGGAGATCATTGTCTCAATAGGCAGTTGCAGGCAAAAGTATGTGTAATCCTGCTTGCTCTCTCTCTCTCCTCTGCAGTTTCAGGTATCTGTGTACAACTTTTATGGTTTCAGAGCTGTGGACATAGATACTAGTGATGGCAGAATGACCTACTGGGCATTGCCCAACCCAATGTAGTCATGTCCTTAAGCATTTTAATTGGCTTTTTTCATTTATATGGTTTTACTCACTCTGTTCTGATAAGAAGCAGATTCTCTATCAGCTCAGCTCCACCCCTGTGTTCTCACGCGCCTACTAATAACGATAAATGGATTTGTTGGTTGGCCTGCTTGTGCAGAGCTCATGAACAGTCATAGCATGCACCATCTCACTGCTCCATGCTCTTCATTTGAGACACGTGATGCAGCGATGAGCAGAGCTGGGCGCACCTCTGCACTTTTGTTCCCTTTAAAAAATAAATAAATAAATAAAACCAGGAGAAAGTCCTGCAACTTCCTCTGCTATTGAGTGACAAAGTGAATATTCACCTGATCTTGTTACATTTGTCATAATTTCAGGGAAGTCCCTGCAGAGTTTGCACTGATGCCTAGAAAAAGGACTTTTTTCAAATGTTGGATAAGGTACAAGCCAGGGAGGAATCTTTCTGCCATGGAAGTGGACAGCCAAACTCCCACTGATTTCAGTGGAGGAGAAGGAGACTCAAGGGACCCAGTATCTGGCTAACTTTGGAGCACTCTTGGGCAGGTAAGAGACATATTCACCCTTTGTCCCACTCACATAGGGCACAGAGATCAGGCAACACCCATTCATGGGAAGGGGAAACTAAATTTAGACCATTTAGCTTCGCAGGACCAACGAATCGGATGTGCATAAGCCCCCCACAATAGTTTTCCAAACTGTCTAAAACGGATAGTAAAAAGGGACTACCAGGAATGTTGTACCCCTTCCACCAACCCCTGTGCACATTTACTAAAGCAAAACATCCAATAAGTGAGTAGCTGACACCTTAGGAGAGGGCCTTTCACTGACCTTTTCGTTTATTTCTTAGTGCTAGCAAACTGCAGTCGCTTTCTTCAGTTATGTTTAGTATTCGCAGTGGGTCAGTCTGGAGAACTAGCTCAACACGACTGCAGATCAATGAGACCAGAACAAAATAATCAGCCACCTCAGCAACCATGACGGGACCCAGTGAGCCTGGGTCATGTGGTACCTTCTGTGGCACTGGACCAGAGGACGACTGCAGATATCTCTGTGATCTTATTATTATTTATATTGCGATCGCACCCAGGGACTCTAAGCAGGGACTGGGCCCCCGCTGTGCTAGGCACGGTATAAACACAGAACAAAAAGACAGTCCCTGCCCAGAGAAACTTACAATCCAAGTTTCCTTTTGTCTATGTGTGTGCAGTCACCTAGACCTTTCTCTGCCTCCCTTGAGCTCTGTTTCTTCAAGGGCATTAGCAAGTCATTTAACAGGCAAAGCTTATCGAAATGTAGAGGTTACAGCAAGAAGTGCTTATTGGCATTAGCAGACTAGAGAAAAACAGAGAATGAGAGAATATGTACACCCTTTAACCTGACTATTGCAATCTGACACTAGCTAGTATCATAAACTTGAGCTGATAAGACTGCAAAGTGAAAGCTGGTCGAATAGTGAGAAGAAAAATAATCACCAGTGATTGATCAGTTGACAGCAAAAACTGGAACAACCTGTTCAGGAATATTACTCCACCAGCTTGCTGTGCCCTTCGGCAGCTGCAGCATGGGGAGGATGGGGTTAGCAATGCAATCTATGGCACTGAGTGATGTGAGGCCAGCAGTGCCCCAGCATGGCCAGGCCTCTGGGGGCACACAGGGCACTCCCTCGGGGGCGATTCCATGTGCCCACCACAGAGAGGAAGACTGAAGAATAGGGGAAGATGCTGTAGAGCCCCCTCCCCCACCCCTCCCCCCGCACGTTGCCCCATCCTAGGATCTTCAGCCTTCACAGAAGCAGCTCCCAGCCAGCTATTCTGACTTGGCTCTGCCACAAGCTGATGGGCACCTGTGTACGTGCTTCAGCTTCTCCTTTGGGCAGTTCCTGATGCAGGCAGGGAACCCTATTGAGGCCAGGAGGGGGCAGCAAGCAGCCAGCGGGCAGTTCTGTCCCAGGAGATGGAAAACAGCACTAAGGGGAGGCGAGGTGTATTTTTAAAATGGGATCAGGGCAGGGGTGGGGAGAGAGAAGAGATCAGATGGGTGGCTGGAGATGGAGGAGGTGAGCAGAGGGGAAATGGAGTCAGCTTCCCAGCAGCCCAGGGAAATGTTACATTCTGGAATGTCCCTGGATTGTATCCTTTAGGAACACTTCCCCATCGGAAGGCGCTTCTGACCATCAAGAAAGGCACCACGTTACCCTAAATCAGGTCTGCCCATTCTCATGAATTCCAAGTGAAACCTCAGGTTCCATATGCATGCACAGCAAAACATGGTGGGTTAGCAACCATCTGTTAGTTATAACCTGCGGTATCTTGCTGAAGGCTCCACATCCAAATTGCTGAAGTCTGAGGATTTATCCAAAGGCTGGGACTTACCAAAATACACAATCTTCAAACTCCCATGAACAGGTAATTTTACCGCAAACACCAATTACTTCTAAGGGATAAGAAATTAGCATATTTTGATTTTGCAGATAAGGGCAAATCCAGGTGCATTAAGTTGGCTGTAGCTTTTAAACCCTTCTTTCTTTGAACTACTGTTAGTAGCAGCAACACCGTCCTTATCCAACTCCAGCCCTTTTCTAGTATAAGAACTGCCATACTGGGTCAGACCAAAGGTCCATCTAGCCCAGTGTCCTGTCTTCCAACAGTGGCCAGTGCCAGGTGCCCCAGAGGAAGTGAACAGAACAGGGAATCATCAAGTGATCCATCCCCTGTCACCCATTCCCAGCTTCCGGCAAACAGAGGCTAGGGACACTATCCCTGCCCATCCTGACTAATAGCCACCGATGGACTTATCCTCCATTAATTTATCTAGTTCTTTTTTGAACCCTGTTATGCAAAAGGATGCTTGGAAAAACTCAGATGTGCCACAGTTCCCACTTAAAACATATATCATCAAACCAAACCTGTATCTTATCATCTGGTGTTGGATAGTCTATAGGACTGCAATTATTGCACTGTAAGAACTTGTCAAATATTGCCCTCTACTGGAAGGAATCAGAACTGCTTAACTGTGTATCATAGGCTCTGTACTAGTACCCCCATGGAGATTTCTCCTTCACCTGCAGTGGGTTTGAATAGTGTAACCCACACTCTACCCCAATCAGTGCCATAAAGTTCTGATTAGTGAATGATGACACTATGAAGCCCTAAATCATCCCAATGGTCCCTTCTGACTTTGTAGTCTATGAATCCATGGATTTGTTACGTTTGCTGGCACTTGAATAGTACCATCCAAGGATCTTACAGTGCTCTGCAAACATCCAGTACCAGCTATGGAGTAAGAAGTTCAGAAAGCATTCCCGCTGACCTTTATGTCACTGTTACACTGATCTGTGCCACAGGGAAAAGACTTCCAGGGAATGATGTATCAGTGTGACAAGGTTACACTGAATCCGCCACAAAGAACACCCACAGACTGTATTTACTAGGATAAACAATAAAAACAGATACCTTTCTGGTGGTGCTGGGGAGGAAGTTGGTGTTGTTTTTCATATAAATGCAAGCATACAAGAGAGACACACACCACTTTCCTTAAACAGCCCCTTGCATTGTTTATTTTAATATATCTTTGGGAAAATGGCATTGGTGAGCAATCATTGATATTTAATCAGTTTCATATTTACTCACAGAGCCATTGTGCAAACAACACGTTATGGGTAAATTAAACAAACACTGGTTATAAAGTCTATACAATCAGCTTAAACTCAAAGGATAATTACAAGAGTCAAAATCTACACTCATCGTAAAGATAGGCAGTCAAGGACTGGCTCCAGCGCATGACAGAAATATAAGTTAACTTTGAAAGATAACCTTGTGAGCTACAATTAAGTCTCAGGCTTTGACAGTTACCAAAAACCCTAAATGAAAATAGCCCGAGGAAAACAAATATAAGGTTTGGCACTCCTGAAGAAATTTAAACCTAAACATACAAATTAAAAGCACCTAGAGAAGCAGGGTGGGATTTTAATAACATAATGTCTTCCATTCACTTGAAAGTAATTGACGCACAATAAAAAACCCCATTCTGCCAGCACAAGCAATGGGAAAATCCTCTGAGTGGCTGTGTAAATCGAACCCTTTCATGTAGGCTGTCTTTTTTTTTTTGCAATGACCTGACAGAAAAAAGCCTGGAGGAAAATGGCTTGTTTCAAGAGATGTTAACAGACAAAAGAGACTGAGCCAACCCAACCCACGCAGAACGCTGAGCGAGGCCAATGCTTATTATAGCAAGAAGCAACTATTCATTACTGTTAACAAATAAAAATAATCATCATAATTAATGTGGAAAATATTATCCTGCTGCTAGCCCCAAGGAAAGCTGGTGTATTAGATGTGCAATTATTGTGGCCTAAAAACAAGGAGCCATGAAAAGTACCAACACACTGGAAGTAGGAGTAAGGGGTACTGCAGAGGGTTCTCCATGACTGTCAAAGTTATTGGAGGTGAAAGAAGTTATTGAGTTATTGGAAAGAACATGCAGGAGCAGAGTAGGCAATGTGGGTAACAGGGCACGACCTACACTCAGAGTTTTTCCTGCCCGCTAGCATGCAGCATCTATCACCAAGACCAGTTTCAATACAGATTGTAAGACCATTTATGAGCCTGCATAACACATGCCAGGAAATTTCACCTAGTGATTTCTCAGTCGAGCCCAGTAACTTCTGAACACCTCTATGGATGGATATCCAATCTTGGTTTAAAGACTCCAAGTGATGAAACAATGTGCATGTCCCATGGCTAATTACCATATCCTGCAAAAGAAGAGTGAATTATGACTATGATGCATTATGAATGGAACCAAACGAAGTCCTCAAACCTATTTAGATATTTCCATGAAGAAGACTTGTTAAGTGTGGTTGGGGTCAGATCAGAGGAGGGTCATGGACCCAACACTAAAGATGCCCCTGGAACGACTAGTTTTTCAGTCTGGGGAGTGATGGCAGGATATTGAAGTATTCCATTTTCACAAGCAGCCCTTTAGGATTTTACCAACCTGTTCAGAGAGGCTAGGTGTCGCTACAGCATCCTTGTGACAACTAGCCACTTTAATCAGAAAACCCAAAACTACACAGGACCAACCATAGAAGCTGTTTTTACAGTGGGCTACTAAAGGGAACTTAGCTTGGGTTCCCGTGCAAGGCTTGTGAACGTGGGCCCTGTTTGGACACAAAGCCAGATGAAACTCACCATTCCACATGGAGAAAACAAATGACACTTGGCCTTTGTTTCTGGGTTCTTGTGAACCAAAAGGCTTAAAGTGAAACTCAAATCCACCTCCCTGCTGTCAACATCTAAACAGATAAAGAACTTGTGAGAATCCTTCTCTCATGAGGCATTGTGAGACAACACAAGCAAGCACCACTCAAGATAGATTATTCAACTGAATCCCTCTCACAGGGACAAACTATGTGACGTGCTTGCTGGGAATTTCATTACTTTTTTCAGCTTCTTCAGACATTTGGAAAATAAGGTAGGAGGATGTGTGGAAAGGCATTTATCAGCCTATTCAAGCTATTCTTGGATGTTAACAGCCTTGCTGCAATGCAGCTTGTCAAAAAACGACACACATCAAGTGATGTAACATATCACAAATGTGAAGAAGCATTCAGCTTTATGGACAAGAGATGCACTATCTGAAATCAGAGAGCTATAAGCATTGCAGAATGCAACTGTTACGGTTCCATTGGTAGTCCCCATTTTAAGTACAATCTCACCCTCCACCCCTCATATTAAATGTCAATTTGCTTCACAGCCACCATTTGTCCTGTCCTGGTCGTGTTAAAATGCGTGGGGAGGCCTGGAGCGGGAGGGCATGAGAAGCAGAGCGGGTTGATTTTTGGGAATTTTCAAAGTTCAAAAACGAAACTGGAAAATTTTCAGCAACAATTGCATGAACGTTCCATTCCTACCCCCTTTGCCTCCAGCCTCCCCCTCCCCGTGCCCGCCTCCCCCATGTTTTCACCAACTCCAGAGCTGGTCACCATTTTTTCAAATTAAAAAACAGGGGAAACTTTTCACATTTTTTACCCAGCTAGCTCTAATTTCACCTCTTTGATGCTGGCTCACAGCCAGTCTAGCTCAGTAATGAAAAAGATCTGTTGCCATCTGCTGCATGCTTGATGGCTTAGGTGAGACAAGCATGGTGGTTCTCAGCCCAATTCCCCCTGGACAGTCTCCTCATCATAAAAACAATGGCAACTGGCACTAATTGGCACGCTGGTTGGCAGTCTCAGCAGAAAGAAAAAGCCCAACATATTACTACTTACCACAAAGCTTCAGGGTGAAGCAGAGTTTCCTGTGAGACGGGAAAACAAATGCCTTTTAAAATAAAAACTGATAAACTGACAAGCTTGTGCCTCTTCTCAGTTATACATCACAACACTGTACTAACTAATGGCTCTGGCAATGGAAGTTCAAAGGAAAGAAGTAACCCAATTATGAAGTTTGTTAGATTTATTGTCAGTTAATAACAGCATTCTCAAAGCTGCTATGAGGAAGATCAATAGGTTTCACAGGCCTGACGTATTTTTTCCACCCAACATTTATTCTAGGCCAAACGTATTGCATTATAGTTCTTTTCCCATCACACAGAGTGAGGACATCTCCAAGTAAAGCTTGCAATGTTGTGATTAGCATAATGAGGGCAGGTGAATATACTGTACTTCCTTTTGGGGCCTTATTGGAGCAGAAAGTGAGAAGGAAAAGGTGTCAAGAGCTGCAGGCAATTTTTGCAAATATTAAGGTAATGAAACAACTAGGAGATGCTGAATTATTAAATGTTCATCTTCTGCATTTCTGATATTTTATTCTTTTTATTTAACGTGTAAGTAAAATATTGAAGGGGTTTTTTTTATCCCGATCAAGGCAATGGTCCAAATTTATCCCTGGTGTAACTGCATTGACAGGGATGAAATTTACCTTGGTGGAGTTAATATGGGCCAGTTTGCCTCTGTTCTCATGATTCCCAGAATGCAAAATTGGACAAGCTTAATGTTCGGACATTAAAGGGCTACATTGTGCATTCCCAACTTGCTCCACGTCCGGGGTGGCATATACCTGCCCTGGGCCGGAGCACCCCAGGGAATGAATCATGCTTCATAAAGGCATAAATCCTTCCTAGCTCCAGGGGATTTAATCTGCTATTGGCCCCTACCAGTATCCAAGGACTACGTCCTTTTCCCTTCCCATTGGTGATGACCAAGGACTGGGGGGGAAAGGGATCAAGGCTCCTCCCACTCCCTTCCTCTCACTTGGAGCAGGAGTAGCAGGTGCAAAGTGCCCACTTAACATGGGTGCGCAAAGCAAAGGTCCATGCAGAGGTATATGGAAGATGCTTACTCCCTTCCACAGGTGCATAGCCCAGGCCATGATCTGGGCCAAAGTGATAGTGGGCACAATCCGGCGAGGTGCTGCATGCCTCCTGCAAGGTGCTGTTGAGCACCCTCAACTCCCAGTATACTCCTCATCTTCTAGAATCAGGCCCATTATCACTTGGGGCCAGATTATCGCCTGGGTTATGCACCTGGGGAAGGGAATAAGAGAGATGCCAGCAATGCCTAGCTTTTATATAGAACTTTATCAGGCGATATCAAAACATTGCACAAGAGGGGCCAGTGTCATTATCCCCATTTCACAGATGGGGAAACTGAAGCACAGAGCAGCAGTAAAGAGTGGCTTTTGCCTGGGGCGTGATTCTGTTGAGGAGATGGTAGGGTTCTATTTGACGTCTGTGTGTGTCTGTGTGTACGTGTGTGTGAGAGAGAGAGCAGCCACTGTTTTCTATTGCATTTTGCACATGCAGAAAAAGCCTCTGCCCATGGGCCCATTTTAAAATCAGAAATAAAATAAACACCAAAGCTGTATGGAGCAAAGGCCTTTGGGAGAAGGTCTTTCCCCACAGATAAGGGGCCTCCTAAAAACCTCCCCAAAGCCTTTCAAGACAGTTTCTAAAAATTAGGAAGGCCAGCCTCAAGCATTTAAAAACCATCAATCAGGCCCCAGATCATGAGGGTCACTTAAATAGCTTTATTTTGAAATATAATATTGGGTGGGTTATATTTGCTTTCTGGCATTTGAGCCTTTAGGGATCATGTCCAAGATTTTCTTTGCAACTATGAGGGTGAGAAACTTACTTTTGTTTTTACATGAAACCTGAGCTTCTCCTGGACTCACATGACTCCAGGAGCAGGGGCTGCAAGAATCATAGAATCATAGAATCATAGAATATCAGGGTTGGAAGGGACCCCAGAAGGTCATCTAGTCCAACCCCCTGCTCAAAGCAGGACCAATTCCCAGTTAAATCATCCCAGCCAGGGCTTTGTCAAGCCTGACCTTAAAAACCTCTAAGGAAGGAGATTCTACCACCTCCCTAGGTAACTCATTCCAGTGTTTCACCACCCTCTTAGTGAAAAAGTTTTTCCTAATATCCAATCTAAACCTCCCCCACTGCAACTTGAGACCATTACTCCTCGTTCTGTCATCTGCTACCATTGAGAACAGCCTAGAGCCATCCTCTTTGGAACCCCCTTTCAGGTAGTTGAAAGCAGATATCAAATCCCCCCTCATTCTTCTCTTCTGCAGGCTAAACAATCCCAGCTCCCTCAGCCTCTCCTCATAAGTCATGTGTTCCAGTCCCCTAATCATTTTCATTGCCCTTCGCTGGACTCTCTCCAATTTATCCACATCCTTCTTGAAGTGTGGGGCCCAAAACTGGACACAGTACTCCAGATGAGGCCTCACCAATGTTGAATAGAGGGGAACGATCACGTCCCTCGATCTGCTCGCTATGCCCCTACTTATACATCCCAAAATGCCATTGGCCTTCTTGGCAACAAGGGCACACTGCTGACTCATATCCAGCTTCTCGTCCACTGTCACCCCTAGGTCCTTTTCCGCAGAACTGCTGCCTAGCCATTCGGTCCCTAGTCTGTAGCTGTGCATTGGGTTCTTCCGTCCTAAGTGCAGGACCCTGCACTTATCCTTATTGAACCTCATCAGATTCCTTTTGGCCCAATCTTCCAATTGGTCTAGGTCCTTCTGTATCCTATCCCTCCCCTCCAGCGTATCTACCACTCCTCCCAGTTTAGTATCATCCGCAAATTTGCTGAGAGTGCAATCCACACCATCCTCCAGATCATTTATGAAGATATTGAATAAAACCGGCCCCAGGACCGACCCTTGGGGCACTCCACTTGATACCGGCTGCCAACTAGACATGGAGCCATTGATCACTACCCGTTGAGCCCGACAATCTAGCCAGCTTTCTACCCACCTTATAGTGCATTCATCCAGCCCATACTTCCTTAACTTGGTGACAAGAATACTATGGGAGACCGTGTCAAAAGCTTTGCTAAAGTCAAGAAACAATACATCCACTGCTTTCCCTTCATCCACAGAACCAGTAATCTCATCATAAAAGGCGATTAGATTAGTCAGGCATGACCTTCCCTTGGTGAATCCATGCTGGCTGTTCCTGATCACTTTCCTCTCATGCAAGTGCTTCAGGATTGATTCTTTGAGGACCTGCTCCATGATTTTTCCAGGGACTGAGGTGAGGCTGACTGGCCTGTAGTTCCCAGGATCTTCCTTCTTCCCTTTTTTAAAGATTGGCACTACATTAGCCTTTTTCCAGTCATCCGGAAAAAGAAACACCAAATATCACAATAAAGTCATGAGAGTTGGCAACGTTGGGAAGGAGGGGTGTTTTTTGAGACTAAAACGTTATTTTTCAGTAGTTCTTTAAGGTTTTGTGGCTTTTCTGTGTTTGTATTTTCCGCCCGACCCTCTGAGCAAGTGACTGCCAGCCTCAGTCAAACACCTGCTGAAATGGCAGCCAAAAGCACCAGTGTTACAGGGTCTGTCTACACTTCCAGCCGGCTCTCTCTAGTCTCATCGAGCGAGCACGCTAAACAGAGCAAGAGCTAGCTGTGCAAGTGGTGGGATGGGGTAGCTGCCCCCATCTCTGACAGGCACCCACTCGGCATGCCTGGCCGCACGGTTTTAGATCCACCGCAGGTACATCTTGTTGAGCTGGGAAACCCCACCCCAGGTCAAAGTGCAGACATACCCACACAGATCACAGGGTAGAAGCAGATACTTCAAAGCCCAGAGAATCCTTTAATTCAGCTTGAGGCCTGCGAAGCCAATTCAGCAGAGAAGCATGAGCTACCAGAGTCCTTGGCCCTTGATGCCCTATTACCTATAGGCAAAGGTGGTATTGATGACATCAAAGACATAGTGGTCAGGAGTGGGGTAACACTGCCAGAGGTTATGCTATGGAAACCTATGTGCAGGGAACTGGGCTGCTCAGAGCTACTCACACTACGAAGGCAAGAAAAAGGATGGTTACTTATTTCACAGTAACTGTGGTTCGTTGAGATGTTTAATCCAGGTGGATCTCGCTGCCCGGCACACATGCGCCCCAGGCGTGGATGCCAAAATGGGGAGCCACATGAACAAACACTCAACAGAGAAACCAATCTTTCATTGACGCTCAGCTGGGATGTAGGAATGTGAGAGGAGTGCCCTGTAATTCTCCCCGGGCACGACTCGCATTGGCAGATGGTTACGTGATAACACTTCGCCTCCACTTTCTCAGACGAAGCGAAATAATTCTGAGATGCTTCTCAATTGGCGGGAGGGTGTCAAGGTTTTTATTTTTGTTTGAAAAGGGAGAGTGTCGGGGTGAGCTTGAACGGCTGCCACTGAGCCTTGGGTTGGCAGCTGTCCTGAAAAGGCTCTCATGAACCAACTTCTTCCAGGCCTGAGGAGGTTACCTGATACTGAGAATCTGAGTCTTCCCAGGGTGACTGGCAAGCCTGGCTAAGCAGCTTAATAATGCTGATTTTCTAGGTGACAAGGCTGGCACAGCAGGAAAACGGGGTATTAAATGAATTCATAAGTGGAAGGGATTTAGCAGGTTACCACATTTACTGTAATGTTTCAGACTGCTTGCGACCACATTTGGTGATCTGCTCTGACCCAGCTGAACGAGTACCTTCCCATGGGACAACAAAGAAGCCCCACTTGTTTGAAATGTACACAGTACAGTATAGAAACATCCTCTGTGCGTTTCATTTCTTGTCACACTGCAGCAAAAGCCATTCCCCATGCTACACGTCCAGACAATTCTTCAGTATTCCCATCCTGATATGGCTGAAATGTGACCAGGTGTTTAACACAAAGAGATCATCTGGATCACAGAGGCTGATGATCTGTTGCTCCTCCAGGTCCTTTATGCTGGTCTGGCCATGTAAAGAGGACAGAAATGGCCCCAAGGGAACACTTCCAGCACAGAGGGTGCTCTGGCTGGCATACAACCGGATCAAGGGCTCTGTGCCAGTCCCCACGGTCCAGCCAAGGGTAGGGAACATGGTGTGAGCTGCACGCAGACAGAGGAAAGGGGCACAGCCAGCGTGCTAAAGCACACCAGCTATTCTCCGCTTTCCACTGCCCATCAGGGACCATGGGAAGAGAAGTACAAGTTACAGCAGCCCTGAGGCAGCTCTGATTTACACTTGGGAACTGGGAAAGCCCCCAGCAGAATACAGAATATAGGATGACCTACCACCACCATTGCTGCCCACCCCTTGCTTTCCTGTGTCAAGTGCAAGAGCAGAGCAACACATCCCAGGTCACCCCATTTCTATGATAAAGAAACTATGACGAACTATAGCTAGAAATATGAAATGTATCTATCCTGTCCTATATTCCACCCAGTGATTCTGGGAGTAAAGTAGCATTTTAGCAATGAGTAGAAGAGGATGGAGCAACTAAGCCCGATGCATTGCCCGTGCAGTCAAGAGTCAGCGTGTTTCTGTTTTCCTGTAGCATTCACAAAAATATTGTGCATTAAGCACTCCAAAATAGGGGTAATATTCTGAGCTTAATTATCATTTAAATATAATAGGAGTCTGATGTTCCCACCAAGTGAACGTGTGCCAATCAGCGAGCCATAAGCACTGCGTTTTCTAAACAAATGGTTATTACCTTTAATACAACACAGACATGTAGCAAGCTGGACCCAATTTTAAGTGAAAATTAATGGCAAATTCTTGTAACCACATTAGGAGCCATCTTCATTCATTTGAAATGAGTTAACATGAAAACAATATGAAAGCCATCTTGTGTGCTTGGAATATAAATATTTGTCTATTTTTTTGCCAGAGCAGCAAGAAAGATTATGAGACTGGCATGTAAGCGTTATATAAACATGCTTGCAAAGGGCTGATGTTTGATGGGTTAAACTTATTTGTCAATTTTTCCATTTCCTTCATCAAAAAGTAATTAAACATTAAGCAGATGTCAGAGTCTAACTGGTTTCAGAGAACGTTTCACCACAGGATTTATGGTGATTATAAACTTTTTATTTACATGTCTGTAAATAACCAACTAAATGCTGGAAAAGACTAGTTGAAGCCTTTATTTCTTTTGATTTTTAAAAATGTCAGAATTAGTGCAAGCCTCTCTTGAAAGCTGGCTGCTTGGCGTGTTATGATTAACGTAGGAAACCTCGATGAATCACAGTGTGAAACTAGTGAAATGGAGTGGAGAATCAGCTGTGCAATCATTGCTCACAGAGATGGTGAGATTATGTAATTCTGCTCGCAGACCAGTGTAAATCAACAGCAACTCCCTGAAGGTAAGGGAGTTACCATTGTACTGAGATCTGAATCATACCAAGCTGGGGAAATCTTTCATTCAATCAGTAAAAATGCTGAATTTGGCACCGGAAATGGCCCACCTGATGATCACTATAGATAAGCTATTACCAGCAGGACAGTGGGGTGGGAGGAGGTATTTTTTCATATTCTCTGTGTATATATAAAGTCTGCTGCAGTTTCCACGGCATGCATCTGATGAAGTGAGCTGTAGCTCACGAAAGCTCATGCTCAAATAAATTGGTTAGCCTCTAAGGTGCCACAAGTACTCCTTTTCTTTTTGCAAAAATTAATAGTTCCTTTATTTCTATCATGGTAGCATCTAGAGGCCCAAACTCAGATCAGATGGCAGGCTCTGTTGTGCTAGGCTCTGTACAAACACATAGTGAGAGACGGTTCCTGCCCTGAGGAGCTCACCATCTAGAGAATCAGAGAATCATAGAATATCAGGGTTGGAAGGGACCTCAGAAGGTCATCTAGTCCAACCCCCTGCTCAAAGCAGGGCCAACCCCAACTAAATCACCCCAGCCAGGGCTTTGTCAAGCCTGACCTTGAAAACTTCTAAGGAAGGAGATTCCACCACCTCCCTAGATAACCCATTCCAGTGTTTCACCACCCTCCTTGTGAAAACTTTTTTCCTGACATCTAACCTAAACCTCCCCCACTGCAACTTGAGACCGTTACTCCTTGTTCTTTCATCTGCCACCACTGAGAAAAGTCTAGATCCATCCTCTTTGGAACCCCCCTTCAGGTAGTTGAAAGCAGCTATCAAATCCCCCCTCATTCTTCTCTTCTGCAGACTAAACAATCCCAGTTCCCTCAGCCTCTCCTCATAAGTCACCCCCAATCATTTTTGTTGCCCTCCGCTGGACGTTTTCCAATTTTTTCACATCCCTCTTGTAGTGTCAGGCCCAAAACTGGACACAGTACTCCAGATGAGGCCTCACCAATGTGGAATAGAGGGGAATGATCACGTCCCTCGATCTGCTGGCAATGCCCCTACTTATACAACCCAAAATGCCGTTAGCCTTCTTGGCAACAAGGGCACACTGTTGACTCATATCCAGCTTCTCGTCCACTGTAACCCTTAGGTCCTTTTCTGCAGAACTGCTGCCTAGCCATCGTGAGAAATCGTGAGAGGGGAAACAGATGCCCAGGGAGGTGAAGCAATTTGCCCAAAGTCACAGAGCAGGTCAGTGATCAAGCCAGGAATAGAACCGAGGTTCTGAGACCCAGGCCTGTACTTTGCCTGCTTGACCACACTTGTCATGTCTCTAAAAATGTTGCATTTTCCCCACATCTATGACATTAAGGGAAATGAGTCTGTTCATATTCAGCATCACTGCTGCTTGACTAAGTGCAAGTGTAACATCTAACGCGTACTTTCTGAGGGGTCTGGTCACTAATATGGCTGGTCAAAAGTATCATTTTAATTTTCACTGAAAATTTCCGAAGAAATGAAAATGCTTGTTTCATTTGAAGTGGTTGGTGTGTGTTTGTTTTTTCACCCTTTATCCCTTTTCATAAATTCATAGATTCCAAAGCCAGAACAGATCACTGTGATCATCCAGTCCAGGGGTTCTCAAACTTCATTGCACCATGACACTCTTCTGACAACAAAAATTACTACATGAGCCCAGGATGGGGGACTGATGCCTGAGCCCACCCGAACCCCGCTGCCCTAGACGCGGGGCTGGGGGAGGGGCAAAGCCCTAGGGCTTCAACTCCAGGCAGGGGGCCTGTAACCTGAGCTGAAGCCCTCGGGCTTCGGCTTTGGCCCTGGGCAGCGGGGCTCAGGCTTCGGCCCCAGGCCCCAGCAAGTCCAACATCAGCCCTGGTGACCCCATTAAAAGGGGTCACGACCCACTTTGGGGTCCTATCCCACAATTTGAGACCTTCTTCAAAACAATTCCTAGAGCAGATCTTTTAGATAACCATCCAATTGTGATTTATAAATAATCAGAGACGGAAAATCCACAACGACCCTTGATAAATTGTTGCAATGGTTAATCCCCCCCAGTGTTAAAAATTTACACCTTATTTTCAGTCTGAGTTTGTCTAGATTCAGTGTCCAGCCATTGGATTGAGTTAGACCTTTCTCTGATAGACTGAAGAGGCCATTATTAAATATTTATTCCCAATATAGGTATTATACACTGTAATAAAGTCATGCCTGCTTCTTCTCTTTGTTAAGCTAAATAGACTGAGCTCTTTCAGGCTATCACTATGAGACATGCTTTCTATTCCTTTAATCATTCTTGTGCCTCTTGTATAAACCCTCTTATCAACACCCTTCTTGAATTGTGGATACCAGACTGGACACAGTATTCCAGCAGTGCCAAATACCGAAGTAAAATATTCTCCCTACTCCAAGTTGAGATGCCTCTGTTTATGCATCCCAGAATCACATTAGCTCTTTTGGCTACAGAATCACACTGTTGATTATCCACCACAACACCCAAATCTTTTTCAGAGTCACTGTAAGCATGGCCGACATTCTTTGTTCCTAGATGTATATGTTTACGTATTAAAACACATATTGTTTGCTTGTGCCCAATTTACCAAGCAATCCAGATTGCTCTGAATCAGCGAATGGGATTTTTTCCTACTTTCTTTCCCTTTTTTCCCCACTGAAAAAGAAGGGGGAAGTAAAAACCAAGTGAGAGAAAGGGGAAAAAAATCAAAATCAAGAGCAATTTGCTAAATGAAAATTTCCCAAAGTTTTGTCAAAAAATTGGGTGTTTTTTTTTTTACCCTAAATGCATATTTTTCCCCATGAAGAATATAGTTTTGATGGGAAAGTCATTTTTCATTGAAAAACCTTTTTATCCAGCTCTACTTGCCAACCTTGCAGGCCAAAGATGAGACAGGGCTGGATGGAGAAGTTTTCTCTGCTGTTGCCCCGGCACTATCAGTTAATACAGGACTTCCGACCTGTCAGCCAGACACTTTTGCAAGTCCTACATTTTACGTGAGAGGGGGGTGTTTTTAAAAATCCCTTCAATTTTTCAGACCATTCACACTGAAGATGTTGCATTTAGAAAACAGGAAGGTGGACTAATTTATGCCATCAGGTGTTTGACCTAGACACATACAATTCCTTCATAGAATCATAGAATCATAGAATATCAGGGTTGGAAGGGACCTCAGGAGGTCATCTAGTCCAACCCCCTGCTCGAAGCAGGACCAATCCCCAATTAAATCATCCCAGCCAGGACTTTGTCAAGCCTGACCTTAAAAACATCTAAGGAAGGAGATTCTACCACCTCCCTAGGTAACGCATTCCAGTGTTTCACCACCCTCCTAGTGAAGAAGTTTTTCCTAATATCCAACCTAAACTTCCCCCACTGCAACTTGAGACCGTTACTCCTTGTTCTGTCCTCTTCTACCACTGAGAATAGTCTAGAACCATCCTCTCTGGAACCACCTCTCAGGTAGTTGAAAGCAGCTATCAAATCCCCTCTCATTCTTCTCTTCTGCAGACTAAACAATCCCAGTTCCCTCAGCCTCTCCTCATAAGTCATGTGTTCCAGATCCCTAATCATTTTTGTTGCCCTTCGCTGGACTCTCTCCAATTTATCCACATCCTTCTTGTAGTGTGGGGCCCAAAACTGGACACAGTACTCCAGATGAGGCCTCACCAATGTCGAATAGAGGGGAACGATCACGTCCCTTGATCTGCTCGCTATGCCCCTACTTATACATCCCAAAATGCCATTGACCTTCTTGGCAACAAGGGCACACTGCTGACTCATATCCAGCTTCTCGTCCACTGTCACCCCTAGGTCCTTTTCCGCAGAACTGCTGCCTAGCCATTCGGTCCCTAGTCTGTAGCTGTGCATTGGGTTCTTCCGTCCTAAGTGCAGGACCCTGCACTTATCCTTATTGAACCTCATCAGATTTCTTTTGGCCCAATCCTCCTCCTTGCATGTTATTTGAGCAGCTGTCATATGGCTCTAACCTCTTCAACCTGCTGCCACTCGCTTTTACCCACCACTGAGAAAGTGCTTCTAAAAAATACACCCCCGAAGTCCAATGTATTGCGTTAATGTTATGTCAGAGTTCCAGTGGGTCACGTTCTGTGACAAAGCCGCAGGAATGTTTTGGGGATGTTTATTGGGGAGACTGTCATCAGCCTGAGGGGAGAGCACAGGAGACATCTGAAAGAAAAAGGTTGGTTTTTATCTTTATCCTAAGAGTGGTAATTGGACTTAGGCATGTAAATCCTTGTGTATCGAGATGTGAATGTGGCCCTTAGAGAAAAGCAAACAGGAGAGATTTACCATATTCTCTGCAGATACAGTGACTTGGGTAATTGACAAACCCCAGTGTCTTCCTGTTGGCCCTCAGGAGCTTAACTCTGGCCTTTGGTTCCCTTTCTAACATCTCCTTTTAAGATTTTTGGCCCCTGATCCAAAGCATGCAGACCTGATTGCGGGGTCAAGGTCAGAGTGTTCCATAAAGATAGCAGGGCGTGCATCACACGCTGCCGTTAACCAGAAAGACAGCACTCGCGGATCTGTAAACACTTTGACTTCAGACCCTTGAGTCTGGAATGAAATACTAGGATAGCCAAAAATAAAAAATACCCATCATTCTCTAATTTTAATGTTGAAGTGGAGGAGACGAGAAAGCTGCGGGTTAGATATCCCCCACCCCACCCCAGGAGTGCAGGATCGAGCCCCTTATCTTTTCAAGAGGCAAAGAACCCTTTCTGGAAGAAGATACCACCATAAATACCTGTGGTATGTGTGTGGTTTATATTCTCTGAGCAATTAAATGATCATCTTGGAGTCTTTCCAGGGGATTTTGTTCCAAGTCACACAGGACGGTCATGGTTAGCTCTGTTTCTTTACCAGTATTGTGACCTGCAGCCCCTTTGGACAGCATGGAGTTCTTGGATTCTTAGAATGATTTTGTTAGACATAACTGGCAAAGTAGTTTGTAGTTGGGATTAGCTATACTGGGGGAAATGCATTCCCATGGGCTATTGGGATGTTAATACATCTGTCTCTGTTGATTATTTTTCTGTTTGTCTTGAGAAAAGCCATGGCGACTTGCTTGTTTTTCTTGGACTGATAAGGGTCTGAAATGTAGGGGGTTTATTTTCCAGAAAATGACAATGGGTTTATGACCAATAAAACATTCTTAGAAGATGTTGAGTCCGAAGTAACCTTGATGTTAGTATCTGAAAGCTAGCAATGACTTCCTGCTTATAAGAGTGCATGTAAAGGATTGCTCCTCGCTGGACTCAAAATCAACAACCTGGATTACAATCATGGCAGCGGCATGACTCAAGCTAGGACCACATCCGTTAGCCAAGAGTATTAACAACATCTATATTCTCTTCTCAGACCTCCACCCATAGACAGGGACTTGTTCCTAGGTGACCTGGGCTGATACTCCGACTGTTAGAGGATGCAGGAATCCAAGCCTGTGCCCAGGAGAAAACCCAAAAGACCTACAAGGAGGCAGAAGAGGAGCAGAACTCCTCTGCCATGGCCGGGGGGAAGTCTGCCGCCAGATCACCACGGCCCCAGGTTAAGTCTTGGTTGCAGGAGAACACCGAGGAAGTGCAGTTACAGGCTGCAGGGCTGCAGCTCCCCCCGGTTCTAGTATCCTGATGCCTCTTTGCAGCTCATTTGCAATGATCCGGTTTACTCTGTTATTGGCTGTGCGGCCCCACAACACAAACGGCGTGGGTGAGCAGGTTTAGCGGGGAAAGTCAGGGATGCCATGAGCCGTCACTCTGGCAAGGCCATAACCGTATGGGGGCCATAGGCACCACGGCTGACACGGCTGGAGTTTCGTCTGCTTACCCAGCAGCCCAGAGCCTCGCTTGCTGCCCATTGTTTAGACAGCAGCTGCGTGTTGCAGGGGACTCGGGCTAGCCTTGTGTTCAGTTCTACCTCCCCCAGCAAGCCCTGGCACTCAGCCCTCTGCTACTTCCACCGCTTCCCTGTCGCCTGTGGGGACCGGACAGCGCCCTGGAGCAGCCCATAGCAGGAGCAGCTGTGGCAGAGGTGCTGTTGTCAAACTCGCAGGGCGCTCCTAGCCGTCAGACCCAGTCACAGCCTGGGTGAAAATGGAGAGGCGACCGGTGCCCACGAAGGGCCTCCTTCACCTAGCACGGCTATGGGCCTGACAAAATGCAACGTGACCTAGTGGATAAAGCACCAGGCTCTGACTCAGGCAATGTAGGTTCTACTGCCAGCTCTGCGGCTGGCTTGCTGGGTGACCCTGGGCAAGTCCCATCTCTCTGCCTCAGTTTCCTCATCTGTAAAATGGAAGTAATGATGCAAGCCTCCTTGTAAAGCACTTTGAGAACCACTGATGAAAAGCACTAGATACTGGGGTCAGTGGTAGTGGCCTCACTTTAACCAAGCACTCCCATCTTGCTAACAGGCAAAACATTACATCTCACAAGGCAAGTGTCATGCAGGCTCCTTTCAGATCACCCTGGTTTGAAGCCTGAGGACTAGCTTTAGGTGATGAGCCTTCCAAGGACCCTGAAAGCTAATGCACATTTCTCAGAATTGCCATAGCAACAGATTGACAGGTCATATCTTCCCAGGAAACACGGCAGAAACTTTTTAAAAGATCCCTTCAAAGAAGAAACAGCAGAAGGACACCAGTGACTAAGCTGGTGCAGAATTCACTCCAACATATTGGCTAATTAAGGATTAATGCAGCATCCTTTCTAGTACCCACAGGGTAGAGGTAAGCTAGAGGAGCAGGGATCCCAATGATTTCCTTATAGAGATGAAAAACAAGCAGCAAAATTATGCAGGAGATGGCACACAGTGGGCCAGTAAACTTTTATCTGAGGTGTTTCTGATTGTGTTATTCATACACTGCCAGACAGCTAAGTAAGAAGCATAAGGTACAGCATGGTATCTCCACAGCCCAGCCAGATATAGGTCAATTGCAGGGTTGTATAACAGAAGCAAAGCAGAAGTAATACTGTTCAGACAATGCTTGTTGAACAAACTTCTCCCCATAGGTCGGCACTGGTCACATGTCACACTGATTATGTTATTTAGCCTATACACAAGAAGACAAGTCAATTCATTTCCATAACTTCTTCAGGAGAACTAAGAGGCTGGTCATGTCCCAACCAGTGAAGGAAGCCAACTACTATGTTCACCTTCCCAGCTTTGCCTCTCTCCTCTCTCAGAGGCTGAACCCGAAAGGCTCTGAGCTTTATCCTCAGTTGGTGTAAATCAGCATAGTTCCATTGATTTCAATGAGGCCAGTTTACAGCAGCTGAGAATCTGTCCCTCTCTGTTCAGAGAGCCTTCCGCTCTGTAGACATAGTTCATGGCATGAGCAACTGGAGGAGAGGGGGAATGTCTTCTGCACAGCTGGTGGCGAGGGGTTTCTAGCCTGCAGAATCCTGCAGGGTAGGAAGGAAAGCTCCATTTAATGCACCGCCCTCTTCAGGACCTACAGAAATGATCTTCACTTTTCATCTCTCTCCACTGAGTACTGTTACTTTCAAAGGGAACAGGACACCAGGTTGTGTCAGGTCCCAAGAGAGCCGCAAAGCCTTGGCTGCCGTTGGAGTTCATTCTCTGAGGAGCAAAGCCATGCTGCTCTTTTCGATCTATAAAAGCTTAATTTTCAGTTGGAAATACACATGTTCAAAGAGGGGTTTTTCAGTCAAAGCGAAGCTTATAAAAGTTGCAGAGCGTCTGTGGTGGCTCTGGGCAGCCATCTTGGATACCGGCAAGCCAGTCCGTGCAGGTGTCTGAAGCAGTGCATTTTGGGCTGGAAATGCTCATGTGAAGCTTTCCTTTAAGCATTTAAAAGGCTCCAGCTCTGCAAAGCATCAAATCCAAAATGGGCACCCGCAGCACCAGCTTTGCCCCTACCCAGAGCAGTGGAACTTGAGTGCTTGGGCAGGCTCTGGCTTCGATCCCCCGTCCTGGGGTCGTAGTAATTTTTGTTGTCAGAAGGGGGTCGTGGCAATGAAGCTTGAGAACCCCTGGACTAGACTTACTGTATCAGTGCATAATAACACAAACACGAAACAACAGCATTTAACCCGAAGGGCCCATCCACGCTGGCCTGAAAATCCAGCTAGTTCCATAGTCTGTATTCAGTCATCAACACGCTCCTGCTTAATTAGAAAGCCTGACACTTGTCACCTAAAATTGAACTCTGAACACAGAGGGAGCAACTGGGATGGCCATCATTTCCAACTGCCATTGTCCTGATTTTCAGATAAAGAACTAGGGGTTTTGCCTCTCAGACATCAATTTCTCCTCTTTAGCGAGGGACTGTTGATCCGTGGGAGAGGCAAATCTCGAAAAGGGCATATGACAGAGGTAGGGCTGCTCTGTAATAATTTATGAACACTCTGTGGCCTGGTTGTTGGGATGTTTACTGTATTTAATATGTTGGTTTAGTTTAATAGCAAGCTACTGGAAAATAACCAGTAAACAAAAAACAATAGCTGGAGATAAGCTTACTCCTGGCAAACATTTCAGGTTGATTAAGAGACAATCATAGAATCGTAAGACTGGAAGGGACCTCAAGAGGCCATCTAGTTCAATCTCCTGCACTCATGACAGGACTACATATTATCTAGACCATCCCTGACAGGTGTTTGTCTAAGCTGCTCTTAAAAATCTCCAACGATGGAGATTCCACAACCTCCCTAGGCCATTTATTCCAGTGCTTAATTGCCCTGACAGGAAGTTTTTCCTAATGTCCAACCTAAATCATCCTTGCTGCAATTTAAGCCCATTGCTTCTTGTCCTATCTTCAGAGATTAACAAGAACAATTTTTCTCCGTCCTCCTTGTAACAATCTTTTACATACTTGAAAACTGCTATAATGTCCCCTGTCAGTCTTCTCTTCTCCAGACTGAACAAACCTAGGTTTTTTAATCTTCACTCATAGGTCATGTTTTCTAGACGTTCAGTCATTTTGGTTGCTCTTCTCTGGACTCTCTCCAATTTGTCCACACCTTTCCTGAAATGTGGTGCCCAGAACTGGACACAATACTCCAGTTGAGGCCTAATCAGCATGGAGTAGAGTGGAAGAATTACTTCTCGTGTCTTGCTTACAACACTCCTGCTAATACATCCCAGAATGATGTTCGCTTTTTTTTTTTTGCAAGTGTTACATGGTTCGCTTATATTTAGCTTGTGATCCACTATGACCCCCAGATCCCTTTCTGCATTACTCCTTCCTAGGCAGTCATTTCCCATTTTGTCTATGTGCAACAGATTGTTCTTTCCTAAGCGGAGTACTTTGCATTTGTCCTTATTGAATTTCATCCTATTTACTTCAGACCATTTCTCCAGTTTGTCCAGATCATTTTGAATTTTAAGCCTGTCCTCCAAAGCACTTGCAACCCCTCCCAGCTTGGTATCATCTGCAGGCTTTATAAGTGTACTCTGTATGCCATTATCTAAATCATTGATGAAGATATTGAACAGAACTGGACCCAGAACTGATCGCTGCAGGACTCCACTCGTTATGCCTTTCCAGGTTGACTCTGAACCACTGATAACTGCTCTCTGGGAACGGTTTTCTAACCAGTTATGCACCCACTTTATAGTAGCTCCATCTAGGTTGTATTTCCCTTGTTTGTTTATGAGACGATCATGCGAGACAGTATCAAAAGCCTTACTAAAGTAAAGGTATATCACATCTACCGCTTCCCCCCATCCACAAGGCTTGTTATCCTGCCAAAGAAAGCTATTAGGTTGGTTTTACATGATTTGTTCTTGACAAATCCATGCTGCTACTTGTCACCTTATTATCTTGTAGGTGTTTGCAAATTGATTGATTAATTATTTGCTCCATTACCTTCCTGGGTAGTGAAGTTAAGCTGGCTGGTCTGTAATTCCCCGGGTTGTCCTTATTCCCCTTTTTGTAGAAGGGCACTATATGCCTGAGCTGTTGACTGTGAAGATCTTATCTCTGGGCTCCAGCCAAGTTACAAAGCTTGTTTTGCCAATGCTGGGT
This sequence comes from Lepidochelys kempii, assembly GCF_965140285.1. Lineage (NCBI taxonomy): Eukaryota > Metazoa > Chordata > Testudines > Cheloniidae > Lepidochelys > Lepidochelys kempii. Next base: position 82,258,629 of record NC_136389.1, on the reverse strand, counting down.
GCCAGCAAACCAAAAGGACAATAAATAAATAGTTTAAAAAAATAGCTGGTCAGACTGACACACACCAATATCCGGGGAGGTGTCTGAAGCAGCTAGGCCAGCCTGGGTCACCATCAGAGGGGGATAGGGCTTTAGGTAAGGTAGATATGGGTATAGATTGCTTGTTGTTTTAAAATATTTCTTGCTTCTCATGTGATGCTTCTATATTCCAACCATTAAAATTAAACAACACTTTGGGTTAAGAAGGGCTTCTGGTCTCTCTGTTCACCACTGGCCACAGATTCCTGAAGGGAAGGACAACAGGTGCTGCACCCAGCCAGGCCTGCTTGGGAAGCGTGGTTGATATACAAGGCACTGCAGCCCAGGGCCTGGTCTGACAGTAGAAGAATTGCATGATTCCATTCCCAGATATGGCTGCCAACTTTCTACTCACACAAAATCAAACATGTTTGCCCCGCCCCTGCTCCGCCCTACCTCTTCAGCCCCACCCGTAACCACCCCCTTCTCCGAGACCCCGCCCCCACTCACTCCATCTCCTCCCCCCCAGTCACTCACTCTCCCCACCCTCACTCATTCGCTCATTTTCACCAGGCTGGCTTGGGGGCTGAGGTGCAAGAGGAGTTGAGGGCTCCGGCTCGGGGTGCAAGCTCTGGGGTTGGGCCAGGGATGAAGAGTTTGGGGTGCAGGAGGGGGCTCTGGGCTGGGGGGTGGAGCCGAGGGTTCAGAATACGGGAGGGGGTTGGTGTGCGAGGGTGTGTGAGGGCTCTGGATGGGAGTGCCGACCCTGGGGTGGGGCTGGGGATGAGGGGCTTGGGGTAGAGGAGGGCGCTCTGGGCTGGGACTGCCCCCAGCTTGGCAGGGGGTTGGGGCGCAGGGGCAGAGTGAGGGCTCTTGGGTGGGGAACCTTTTTTCTGTCATGGGCCATTGACCCACAGAAAAAAATTAACCATGGGCCACTCACTCACCCACTGGCAGGGTGTGAGGGTGCGGAGGCTCAGGGCTTCCCCCGCAGCTGGAGAGCCAGCGCAGCAGCTCCTGCCCCGTGGAGGGGAGGGGGGTGCCGCAGGCCAGATTAAATTAACGATGGGGCTGGATCCAGCCCGCAGGCCCTAGGTTTCCCACCCCTGCCCTATGAGTAGGAGCCGGAGGGAGAGACATGCTGGTTGCTTCCCGGAGCGCAGCACCACCAACTGGACAGTCAACAGCCAACTCAGCAGTGCTGACTGGAGCTGCCAGGATCCCTTTTCCACTGGGTGTTCCGGTCGAAAACCAGACACTTGGTCACCCTATCCCCGGAGAGGTAAAGACAGGAAGCCTGACATCTGCTGGTGGGCACTCAGAGACTAGAGAGGATCGCTAGCCCTAGTGAACAGTCTACATTGAACAGTCTAGTTCACTAGAACTAGTGAACATTTCATGCGATGTTCATTTCTTCCCTTTCCAGTCAAGGAACCATCTTTCACGAAGGAATGGTTCAAACAGACTTGTTGAATACCCAAGAGGGACAGATTATATAATACTGACGAGGGTAAAGTCCTGGAATATAACCTGCTGTGAGAACATTCTGGTGTCAACGACAAGATATGGTCAAAAAGGGATTGCTATAGCCTAAAAAGCCCTTGGACATAGAAGGTTCACGGGTGTTCTGTACTGCAATTAATTGACCAACGATATGGAGCAATTGCATATGGACTAATTAGAAGACCTAAATCTTGCTAGGTTCCAATTGGTTAGAAGTGCCTGGGAAGAGACAAAGATGGTAACTAACTTTATTATAACTAACGTTCTTCATGTCCCCTGTGCCTAATCTGGAGCGAGAACAGTGCAGAAGGGCAATGGGGGACGTGCTAACGAGAAAAGCATGCTGGCTTCTGAGCTGATGAGACTTGTTTTGCTCTGTCAACTGTTCAGTCAGCAAATCTCTGTTCAAACTCCAGCAAAGGCGAGTAAAAAACAAACAGAAAGCAACACACCCCCTATTGTGGTTGAAGGAAAACAATACTTTCCCCAAACATGCGCAGGGTATTAATATCCACAAGGCAATAGTGATATTATACTTTGTAATCTAAGTGCTGAAATAGTTTGTGAAAATTGCAAAGAAGAAGCTTAGCCATGATCAGAAATGCCACCTTTCCTCGATAGTTTGTATTATGCTGCTCATCACCATGGCGTCCAACCACCCCACGTACGCTAACAAATCCTCATAACACCCCTGTGAAGCAGGCATGTGCTGTCCCGTTTACAAATGGGGAACAGAGGCCGTGACAGATTAAGGCTGCGTGCTCAGGGGAGGGGGTGAAACTGGGTGGGGAAGAGGTGGGGCGGGTGTGGGAAGAGGTAGGGTCTTGGGGGAAGGGGTAGAGTAGGGGTGGGGCCTGGGCAGAGCACCCCCCCGGCAGATAGAAACTCAGGGCTTATGTCTCGGACCCCGCACCCCCTCTAGGGACAGCCCTGCGTCTAAGTGCCTTCCTGTATCAGTACCTAAAGTGCCTTACCTAAGGTCTGTGGCAGAGGCAGGATTTGAACCCAAATCTCCTGTGTCCTTGTCTGGCACCCTGACCCCAAGCTCATCCTTCCTGGCCCGTTTATCACTCATATGCTAGTTACACTGGTTCCTTTTTCTAGTCCTAAGAGAGACAAGGTGGGTGAGGTGATGTCTTTTATTGGACCAACTTCTGCTGAGGAGAGAGACAAGCTGCTGAGCTTCACCGAGCTCTTCTTCTGGTCTGGAAAGCTACTGAGCGTGGCACTGCTCCATACAAGGTGGAACAGATAGTTTAGCACAAGTAGTTAACACGTATTTCAAGGAACCGTTCAAGGAGAAGTGGCCAGTTAACCCCTCTCCAGTCATAGGGGGAAAGCAAAGGAGGGAGGTTGGCAGTGGGCCACAGATCGTTGTAATGAGCCATCAAGCCAGTGCCTCTGCTCAGTCCATGAGTTTTAGAGTCTAACAAAGTTATGATTTAAGCTCCGAGGCTCATCTTTTGAAAGAGTTTGTGCAGGTTTCCTTTGCAGATGAGGACTGATGCGTCAGACACAGAGTGACCGCTCTGTGGAAAGTGTTCTGCCCCGGGCAGCTGGGTGCCTTTGTCATTTATTATTTTCCTGCATGAGGGCACTCAAGAGCATAGGGATTGTCCAGTTGCACCCACTTAGCTGCTTTTGGGGCATTTAGTGCAGTGCACGAGGTACAAACCTGGGAGGTCATGGGGCCCGATCCTGCTGCTGTTTAACTCAACAGCCACTGGCTTCAGCGGGAGCAGGCAGGCTCAGCACAGAGCTGTTATTTACCTTGCCGTTCATCTGCCTTATTTAATGAGAGACATTAAACAACAGCTACATGAGCTTTTGATCAAACCAACCCCCACTGAAATCACACAGTGACCTGGCCAATATTTGTGTGTTTGATTGATGCCCTTTTCATGTTAAATACGCTACAGTAAACGTAGCGTCCTTGGCGGAAGCACAACATTGACATAGGTTGTTTGTTCAAGGGGTCCACCTACTGGGTAAACGTCGGTAAGCCAAACAAACCTGTTGATTCTATGCCCACATCAAACAAGCCCCAATACCTGACTCCCCACTGAGGTAGCAGTGCCGGCCAAAGGATCAACTACACTCGTGGGCAGAAGAAATCCATTTTCCCAAGAAAGTTACCAAAAGGAGATGCAAGAAGAAGAAAAAGGCGGTTCTGAAAAGACTTCGGTCTCTCTAGCGCTGGTCGTGACATGCACCACACACTTGGCCCAACTCAGAGCCAAAACTCATTGGACGCAAGAGGTTAAACAGGGAATGACCCTTCCACCACTTCATCCTGGAATGCAGTGCCCAGAGCTCTCCGCTCTCGCTTGGTGTGAGACTGAAAACACCGACAGGAGCCAGACCCAAGGCAAAGGCAACTGTCTGTGTGGCGACTAATTTCGCTCCCAACCAACAGACTGTCTGCGTCCTTTACCAAAGGGCAGATTGTCCTTGGCCCTTATGCGGGAGAGCAGCAGTAGAATCCTGCATGTGCCCCTGGCATGGACCATACCAGGGCCAGGCAGAACTGCGGTACTTTCCTTGGGCAACCCTGCCAAATACACATCGGGAGCATGTGGCTTCAGCATTCTGCTCTGCACTGGCTTCCAGTTGATTTCCAGCAGAAGAGCAGGATGCTCGATTTGACACATGAGGCCCTGCTTGAAGGGGTCCCCCCTTTCGCCAGGAGATGCTGGGATGGGGGCAGACAGCCAAGGCACTCGAGCTCACAGCCACTAGAGTCCCAGCAAAAGACCTTCAGCGTGGGAACTCCATTCCCACCTTGGCCTGCCAGAGCCTGGGCTCTGAGACTGTCAGGACACACTGCACATCACCAGCTTTCTCCAGTCCAGGGCAGACCTTGGGGCTGCGGAGAGATGAGGGAAAGGGTTTTGTGTTGGGGCTGAGGTCTTTGCACCCTCAAAATTCATTTATCCCACGAGGCTTTCTAGCAGCAAGTTATTGGTTTTATCACTTAGGGCGCCCCCATACTTGGCTCGTCACCAAAGAAGGAGAGACTCAGTCCCTGCCCCATTTTATACCCAACAGAACAAGCAAGGTGAGGAACAGCAGCGAGGAGAGGCAACGTGCAGGGGAGGGGCTACAATAATCGAACCCCTTAGGTATTCAGTCCAACTGTGTACACACCTCGGTGGCCCCGATGATTTCTGGGAGGGTAAGGTATAAATTTGAATAGAGTATCCGCTTTTTGGGGTAGGGACACTCTTTTTGTTCTGTGTCTGCACAGCACCTGGCACAATGGGGTCGCAGTAACACAACCAATAAATGATCAGGAAGATTAAAAGAGAGAAGTTAGTGATTGTTGTTGGCTCACTGTGGGCATCACAGACAAGGTGAGTTTTCAGGGGGCAATTAAACGAGGAAGTAGTAGTAAAGGCATGCCAATGGGGCGGGGAGCATAGCACTGGTAGGAAACCCTAACTCTAGTGTGCATGGAAGGGTTAGACCTTTCCAAGGGCGTGCGAAGGAGTCCGCACACTGAAAATGCAAGCGGATGTATATGCACACGCACAGATAGAGACTGGGTGCTGAAACCTTACTCCATGAATTAAGGACAATGTGTTTCCTGCTCTGCTTGGCTGCAAATACTTCTTGTGGTATTTCTGTGCCAGGCTATAATACACACCGGGAAAGAGACACCCAGACCATCCAACAGCTTGTCTCTCTTTCTGCAGGTAGAGCTCACCTGGGTACAGTGTCTCCCCTTTCTTTTCTATCAAGACAGTGTTTTCTAAAAGGCACATTATAATTTACAATAAAGACATTGGAACAGTGACATTTACTGCAGACCTTGTCCTCATTAAAACAGTCTCATTGCCTCATTAATTCCATCTTTCAGAAATTATGTTCATTTTTATGCACTATGTTAGCTCCTCATGCATTTCACATGCTGCTGTTCCACGTTTCAGGAATACGTCTCAGAGAGAGTTCCAGATCAGCAATCCCCGCACCCTAGAAGCAAAATAATTACTTTTGCCATTGCTAGTTCCTGTTAACCCACTCAAGATAAATAAAAGCAATGCACCTACATTTGTCATGTGAACATAATTATCCCAAATGGCATTAGCCGAGGCTGGACTTGTACAGTAAATGTGCTTCATGCTATCAAGACTCACGGAGCGGAATTTAGTAGCAGGCAGTTTTGTATTTTCAAAAGCTCCATAGAAGCACAGTACCTAAATTACACGGCGGGAGAACTACATGTGGCATGGGTGTACCGTTACAGACACCCACCAACCTGTGTGTAACTCTAAAACATCTGCACACAGACCCAGGGAACAACCGTTGTCAGAACAGCGATTTGACAAAACAAACCGATAATGCAACAAGTCAAAGATTCAATGGCTGTGGAAAATTACAACAAACAAAAATTTAACTACATCACAGGATATTAAACTGTAGGGCCAAATTCAACGCATCAGTGCTGGAGAAACCTACTGCACGTTTGCATTTCTGGCTTGCGAGGGAGGAGACAAACTTGAGTCCAGTGATGGTCGAATCTAGGTGGTTTGTGTGCTTACCTAGCCAAGCCTTCTGCAGTCTCCCTTTCCATCCATCATCCCTTTTCCCTACCACTTCTCCTTCCCTGTCTGCCTCTCAGTCCAACCATATCCTATTGCTTGTGCTCCCAAGCCCCCATCCTATCTATCTTAGGGCTTCCTACCTCTGCCCGTCATTATGGTATCTGAGCACCTTACACACGGCTGATTGATGATTAGCAAAAGCGAAGTCCCGGGTGGCCTTCATGGAGAAGTTCTAGCTCTCCTACCTTTTGGGGGTGCATAAACTCTGCTTAGGGTAAGGTTATTTTTGTTGGATTAATTTGTTTGTTATTTTGAGGGTATTGTTTGTTTTTAGGGTTTGTTTGCTTTTTATTGTAAGGTGGAAAAGGTGGGGGTGTTTCTTATGATGGAAAGGCTTTTTCGAAGAGGAAAGTTTTGCAGCATTTCCTAAAGACAGACTCTGCTCTTCTGTGGAAGATTTTTCCACAGCAGATCCCTCGACAGAGAATGCTTTGTCCCCAGCCCTCACACGCTTTGTGATCTGCATTATCCCAGACGGGAGCACAGCTGTCAAGGGGCTTCATAGATCAAAATTCGGTCTGTAACGTAGCTGGGGCTTGATCCATTAATTGCATTGAAGATCTGGAGCAAAGCCTTAAACTGGCCTCAGAAGCTGCGTGGGAGACAACAGAGGAAGATAAGCACATCCCAGGCCAGGGAGGAGGGGGGGCAGACGTATTCTGTATCGGCTGGAGCCTGTGCATTGCCTTCATATTGTAGCTTCAAATACAGAGAACTGCAGTTGTCCAGTGTGGAGGGGACAAATGCAGGGACCTCCAAACATCCAGGACCCCCAAACAAATGCAGGGACCTCCAAACAGCAGCGAGCCCCACAGCAGCATTGCAGCTGCAAGCTTTAAGACAGGACCGTGGTTTCCCAGCCAGTACCTGCAGTGAGGAGACTTGCTCAGCAGCAGCTCCCCAGAGGCACCAGACCCAAAGCAAGCTCAGTGCTTTGGGGATTGCTGGACATGAGTGGTCCCATTCCAGTCCCTGACAAGAGCAACAAGCAGTCCAGCTTTCCAGCCCAGGCCAACTTACCCTGGAGGGCCAAGAGCCGGCCAAGCATGGTCTTCATGCCAAGGGAGTGAAGGAAGGATAGCCTAGTGGGTTGGGCATTAGACTGGGCTGCAGGAACCCTGGGTTCAATTCCTCACTCTACCTAAGACTTCCTGCCTCAGTTCCCCACTTGTAAAGTGGAGATAATAAAATATTTCTCTACCCCAGAGGTCTGGTGTAAGAATAAAAAGACACTACAATGACTGTGTGGGGCAGAGAAGTACCTCGAGGGCAGGACTAGGCCTGGCTCACATTCTGGTACTCTTGTCCATGGCTAGTCATCATTCAGCCCTTTGGGGACCCCCTTGAGCCAAGCCTGCCTGCAGCGTCTCCTACAGCAGCCAGTTTGCTGCATGATTTACACCATTAGCATCTCAGCTTTTGCACCTTTTGTTCTGCCTGCTGTAGGATGAGTGCCCTTGGGGGAGGGCCTTCCTTGGTACTGTCAAAGAAAGGGGTCTCTTCTCCCTCCCAGCCCTGCTTTGCTCATGTCAGAAAACTGCAGCATTCTCCCGTAGCCCCGCTCCTCCAGAGTGGAACACGGCCCGTGGGGGTTCACCGGCCGCACTGAAGTCACCTGGAGCAGCAGAAGCAGGACAGACTGTGCAGAAAGCAGGCTTTGCTGGCACCCCCACTTGGTGTGTTTTGTTTTTCCTGCAGGCAAAAAGTGCCATCCCTCCCTCTCAGCTTCCCGGCTTTCAGAGGGTGGGCAGCTGATTACCTGGGCAACTTAACTCATGGTAAGCAGAAGTCACCCCACAACTTTTTCAGCTGAGCTCCCCACTTGGCTGCACTGATGCACTGCATTTGGCTTTGCAAACTGAAAAGGACCTTCACTGCAAAGTTCCTGGAAACTGCTCCCGCCAAATCAGCTGTGACAAAACCAGCCAAAAGGCAAGGACTGCGCATTCCAGAAAGCTCCCAGCCCTTTCATTTATTTTGCAAGACAGGATGAGCTGGGATACATGTCCTCTCCCCGCATTTAGTCCCCACCAGCTCTTTCCAGATTCCTCAAGCAGCCTGCACGGCAGTGAGAATCCTCGCAGCTAGTGATGGCTGGACACACACCGCTGACTGAGCTTGTCACCTGTCCCTGCTTCCTCAGCCCATCTAGCAATGGCCTCCTCCACACCCTTCCACACAGCCTGGACACTGCCCGGGCAAGAGACTTCTTCTCTGCATCTCCCTCAATCTGGAACAGCCTCCCTGCATTCTCCCCACTACAGTGACTCTCCACCTCACTTCCAAGCTCAGCCCCAAACACTGTATATATTTTCCTCCTCACTTCTCTTGGCCTTTGGAATGAATTATTTAACTCTCTCACTCTATTATTTAGCTCTGTGAAGCATCCTGGGATGACGTTTGCATGAAAGATGCTACACAAACTACCGTCATAACATACTGTACCCTCCAGAGTCCAGCAGTGCCACTTCAGTCATTGGCTGGGAAGGGGGCAGGGGCTGGGGGAAGGCTCTTGAGATGAGAAATGTACTCTCAGCACATTGTCACTGCAAGGCTCCCAACTCAGGGAAGGAGGCCAGGACCAGACGCAGCTAGCCTGGCTTCCCATTTATATTTAACGACATCTCATGTTAAGAAACAAGCCGCAAATCAAGACGGGTGACACCACCGTCACCATCACCACCCTCTTTAACAGGCACCTTGGATGCATACATTGAGATGCACAATGTTAATGAAGGAACAGTTTATAGGGTTTTGTTCCCAGGGCTTCTCCAAGTGGCAGTGGGCCATAGTCAGCTTGTTATAAATAGGCATGTATCATTTAGAAGGTCACGCAATGAACTGTGAAAACTGCCAGAAACTTAACAAGAAACAGTAAAATGCAAATGAAATAAGAACCGAAGATGCACTCACACATGCACGGGCAGCCGCTTTCAGAATTGCAGAGGAGGATCCTTGGGGGCAGAGGAGTGCAGCCTAAAGGAACAATTAAAGCTCTGCAGGGAGACAACAATAAAACACAGAATTGCTCCTCAAAAGGAGTCACTTTTTAATGGGTAACTAAATATGGTTTATCGCTTCAACGCCTGCCAAGGATTCCCACACTCAAAGGTGTATGGTCAGGGTCCCTGGACAGCCCCAGCCGCCAGTGCAGGTACCTCCAGTAGCCATCTCACCCTTCTAGAATCAGCGTTGTTACCCAAGATTAGCTAAACCAAGGGGGAGCCAGTACCTGCCGCGCTGCACTGTTGAGGAAACAAAAGTGAATTTTTAAAAAAAGCCAACTCCTTTATCCCAAACATAAACATTCAGCGCCTGGAAGAAGCCCACTTTTTTTTTCCCTTTCGAAGTGCCCTGTTCAGCAGCAGAGCACACAAATACTCATAGCTACGCAAATAGCAACTCTTTATTTGCTTTGTTTGCTCAGCTAATATTGACTTTCCAGCCTAACACTGGTGCTATTGAGTTTGGCTATTCACAATAATGTTTGACTAGCATTAGAACAGCACAGCGATAACAGCATGCGCAACAGGAAAAGCAATCCATCACCCCTGCGTGGGATAGTGCCATTATGACAGAAAAAACCTGTCTGCTTATTCAGTCAGTACAACTGTTGAATATAATGCTCCCAGTGACACTCCTGGCTAGTTCAAACAATCCAAGGTTATATTGCCATTGTGTATTCATGCAAAGCAAACACTCAGAGACGGAGAAACAAAAAGGTTACATTTCAGCTTGTCATTTCTGGGTGGGGCCTAGAAATTGCTTTGTTTCTGGTAAGAGAATCCAAACTAAACCACATATGCGCCATCTCAGTGCCTCAGCCTGCTTGGAAGGAGAACAGCGTCAGCTCTGTAGAATGGAAACCAAGAGGAGCGGCATTGCACAGGGGCAGTGCACTGGCCCGACGCTATAAGCCAGACCTTTAGAACTGGGATGAAAGAGGTTAGCAATGGCTGAAAGCCTCCTAGGATTTCTTCTCTCAGAGACATGGAAAACGAACAAAGCTATGCCTGGAGGAGAGTCAGTAGTCACAGGGCCATTGGGTCAATGGCAGCAGGCTAAACATGCCCTTTGCACAGCATTAGTGTTCAATATTGGTAAAAATCGTTGCCCTCTGATTTCAATTTATACAGGAATTTTTACAGGGCTTCCTATTAATGAGATACAAACACAAAAGGATCCCAAACTGCAGTTAATTGGATCAGTGTTGCTCTAGCTATAATATCAAGAATCAGGGCTGCCGCCACGTATTTATAAGAAAACATATTAGCTGAAGATTCACTATACAATGTTCTCTCTTCCTGAAGTAACTGTTCTTTATTTAAAAAGAAAAGGAGGACTTGTGGCACCTTAGAGACGAACAAATTTATTTGAGCATAAGCTTTCATGAGCTACAGCTCACTTCATCGGATGCATGCAGTGGAAAATACAGTGGGGAGATTTATATACATAGAGAACATGAAACAATGGGTGTTACCATACACACTGTAACCAGAGTGATCACTTAAGGTGAGCTATTACCAACAGGAGAGCGGGGGTGAAAAAACCTTTTGTAGTGATAATCAAGGTGGGCCATTTCCAGCAGTTGACAAGAACATCTGAGGAACAGTGGGGGGTGGAGGGAGAATAAACAAGGGGAAATAGTTTTACTTTGTGTAATGACACATCCACTCCCAGTCTCTATTCAAGCCTAAGTTAATTGTATCCAGTTTACAAATTAATTCCAATTCAGCAGTCTCTCATTGGAGTCTGTTTTTGAAGGTTTTTTGTCGAAGAATTGCCACTTTTAGGTCTGTAATTGAGTGACCAAAGAGATTGAAGTGTTCTCCGATTGGTTTTTGAATGTTATAATTCTTGACGTCTGATTTGTGTCCATTTATTCTTTTACGTAGAGACTGTCCAGTTTGACCAATGTACATGGCAGAGGGGCATTGCTGGCACATGATGGCGTATATCACATTAGTGGATGTGCAGGTGAACGAGCCTCTGATAGTGTGGCTGATGTTATTAGGCCCTATGATGGTGTCCCCTGAATAGATATGTGGACACAGTAGGCAATGGGCTTTGTTGCAAGGATAGGTTCCTGGGTTAGTGGTTCTGTTGTGTGGTGTGTGGTTACTGGCAAGTATTTGCTTCAGGTTGGGGGGCTGTCTGTAAGCAAGGACTGGCCTGTCTCCCAAGATCTGAGAGAGTGATGGGTCGTCCTTCAGGATAGGTTGTAGATCCTTGAGGATGCGTTGGAGAGGTTTTAGTTGGGGGCTGAAGGTGATGGATAGTGGTGTTCTGTTATTTTCTTTGTTGGGCCTGTCCTGTAGTAGGGGACTTCTGGGTACTCTTCTGGCTCTGTCAATCTGTTTCTTCACTTCAGCAGGTGGATATTGTAGTTGTAAGAATGCTTGATAGAGACCTTGTTGGTGTTTGTCTCTGTCTGAGGGGTTGGAGCAAATGCGGTTGTATCGTAAAGCTTGGCTGTAGACAATGGAACATGTGGTGTGGTCTGGATGAAAGCTGGAGGCATGTAGGTAGGAATAGCAATCAGTTTCCGGTATAGGGTGGTATTTATGTGACCATCGCTTATTAGTACCATAGTGTCCAGGAAGTGGATCTCTTGTGTGGACTGGTCCAGGCTGAGGTTGATGGTGGGATGGAAATTGTTGAAATCATGGTGGAATTCCTCAAGGGCTTCTTTTCCATGGGTCCAGATGATGAAGATGTCATCAGTGTAATGCAAGTAGAGTAGGGGCATTAGGGGGCGGAGAGCTGAGGAAGCGTTGTTCTAAGTCAGCCATAAAAATGTTGGCATACTGTGGAGCCATGCGGGTACCCATAGCAGTGCCGCTGATTTGCAGGTATACATTGTCCCCAAATGTGAAATAGTTATGTGTGAGGACAAAGTTACAAAGTTCAGCCACCAGGTTAGGCGTGACATTATCGGGGATAGTGTTCTTGACGGCTTGTAGTCCATCTTTGTGTGGAATGTTGGTGTAGAGGACTTCTACATCTATAGTGGCCAGGATGGTGTTTTCAGGAAGATCACCGATGGATTGTAGTTTCCTCAGGAAGTCAGTGGTGTCTCGAAGATAGCTGGGAGTGCTGGTAGCATAGGGCCTGAGGAGGGAGTCTACATAGCCAGACAAACCTGCTGTCAGGGTGCCAATGCCAGAGATGATGGGGCATCCAGGATTTCCAGGTTTATGGATCTTGGGTAGCAGACAGAATACCTGAGTTCGGGGTTCCAGGGGTGTGTCTGCGTGGATTTGTTCTTGTGCTTTTTCAGGGAGTTTCTTGAGCAAATGGTGTAGTTTCTTTTGGTAACCCTCAGTGGGATCAGAGGGTAATGGCTTGTAGAAAGTGGTGTTGGAGAGCTGCCGAGCAGCCTCTTGTTCATATTCCGACCTATTCATGATGACAACAGCACCTCCTTTGTCAGTCATAATCAGTTTTTGATTATGATGTCAGAGTTGTTTCTGAGGCTGTGGATGGCATTGTGTTCTGCACGGCTGAGGTTATGGGGCAAGTGATGCGCTTTTCCACAATTTCAGCCCGTGCACGTCGGTGGAAGCACTCTTTGTAGAAGTCCAGTCTGTTGTTTCAACCTTCAGGAGGAGTCCACCCAGAATCCTTCTTTTTGTAGTGTTGGTAGGAAGGTCTCTGTGGGTTAGTATGTTGTTCAGAGGTGTGTTGGAAATATTCCTTGAGTCGGAGACGTCGAAAATAGGATTCTAGGTCACCACAGAACTGTATCATGTTCATGAGGGCGGAGGGGGAGAAAGGACAGATTCTTCTGCTGGGCTAAGAGTATAGTTGGATAGATTAACAATATTGCTGGGTGGGTTAAGGGAACCACTGTTGTGGCCCCTTGTGGCATGTAGTAGTTTAGATACTTTAGTGTCCTTTTTCTTTTGTAGAGAAGCAAAATGTGTGTTGTAAATTACTTGTCTAGTTTTTGTAAAGTCCAGCTACGAGGAAGTTTGTGTGGAAGGTTGTTTTTTTATGAGAGTATCCAGTTTCGAGAGCTCATTCTTAATCTTTCCCTGTTTGCTGTAGAGGATGTTGATCAGGTGGTTCCGCAGTTTCTTTGAGAGCGTGTGGCACAGGCTGTCAGCATAGACAGCCCCCCAACCTGAAGCAAACACTCGTCAGCAACCACACACCACACAACAGAACCACTAACCCAGGAACCTATCCTTGCAACAAAGCCCGTTGCCAACTGTGTCCACATATCTATTCAGGGGACACCATCACAGGGCCTAATAACATCAGCCACGCTATCAGAGGCTCGTTCACCTGCACATCTACCAATGTGATATATGCCATCTTGTGCCAGCAATGCCCCTCTGCCATGTACATTGGTAAACCTGACAGTCTCTACGTAAAAGAATAAATGGACACAAATCAGACATCAAGAATTATAACATTCAAAAAACAGTTGGAGAACACTTCAATCTCTTTGGTCACTCGATGACAGACCTAAAAGTGGCAATTCTTCAACAAAAAACCTTCAAAAACAGACTCCAAGGAGAGACTGCTGAATTGGAATTAATTTGTAAACTGGATACAATTAACTTAGGCTTGAATAGAGACTGGGAGTGGATGGGTCATTACACAAAGTAAAACTATTTCCCCTTGTTTATTTCCCGACCCCCCACCGTTCCTCAGATGTTCTTGTCAACTGCTGGAAATGGCCCACCTTGATTATCATTACAAAAGGCCCCCCCCCCCGCACTCTCCTGCTGGCAATAGCTCACCTTAAGTGATCACTCTGGTTACAGTGTGTATGGTAACACCCATTGTTTCATGTTCTCTATGTATATAAATCTCCCCACTGTATTTTCCACTGCATGCATCCCATGAAGTGAGCTGTAGCTCACGAAAGCTTATGCTCAAATAAATTTGTTTGTCTCTAAGGTGCCACAAGTCCTCCTTTTCTTTTTGCGAATACAGACTAACATGGCTGCTACTCTGAAACCTGTTCTTAATTTAGTCCTCAGTTAAGAACTGACTTTATAGACACATTTTGTTTCACCTCCAGATTGCACAACTGGACTGATTGCTTTGTTTATCTCCAGGGGTGAAAGTAACTTAAAGAACTTACTGGTACTCTGGAGTCCTGAGCATGGGGCGTGGCCTCAACTGGAAGAGACGTGGCCTCAACAGGAAGAGGCGGGACCCAGCCCTTTAAATCAATATTTAAAGGCCCCAGGACTCCGGCTGCAGCTGGGAGCCCCAGGGCCTTTAAATCACCCCCAGAGCTACCAGCTGCAGAGGGGGCTGGGAGCCCCAGGGCTGAGGGGCAATTTAAAGGGCCCTGGGCTCCGGCCACTGCGCGGAGCCCCAGGCCCTTTAAAGCACAAGCCTGGGGAACCCAATCCAGTCCGGCATGGCATACTGGCTCTTGCCGATATGCCGTACCGGACCGGCTTACTTTCACCTCTGTTTACCTCCCACCTGTATCCAGTAACTTACACAATATGTCTATACACAGCAGAGTTCCACAAATGAAAAGAGCAATCATTTCCTATCCTGGATCTGCAATAATCTGCTTTCTTCATGTTAAACAATAAATCAGACACGACAAGCAGAGATACAACTCCTCAAGTTTTTGTTAGTGCTCCCATTCTGTAAGACTGCAAAGCACATTAAGTAGAGCTGAGGAATTTCCATCCCACAAGAAATTCCAACCTTTGTTTTCATCCCAAATCAGGATAAAAAGTTGAAATTTCAAAATTTTTCAGAAATTCCTAGAAATTTAGATTTGGAAATGTGAAAACGTTTCATTTAGACTTTTTCAATCAAAATGAAATATTTCAACATTCCCCAAACTCAGACAAAATTATTCATTTTGGTTTATTGATCTGACCAGAAACTCTTCATTTCCAGATAGTTCAATAATAAATTAAATTGCATTTTCCTCTAGTGGTGCATTGCCCTATGGTATTTGTAGTTCAGGAGTCTGAGGCCCCCATTTTCCCTTATGAACTGGGCTCCCAGATCAGACTACATTTCCCATAATACACCTTGCAGCTTTGTGAGAGGAAATCCACATTGCCATGTGGGATAAGGAGTCATGTGATTAAATGAGAATCTTTGCTTTCATTTTTTAAAAGTAAGTTTCTAGCCCTCATAGTTATGCAGAAAAGCTCAGAAATAAAATAAACCCAACATTTATATTTTTTAAAAATCTCATGATTTTCAAAGCAATCTCACGCTTTTGGGTGGCCTGACTCATGAGTTCTGAGCACATGGGGTTGGCAACACCGCGAGTGACTTGGATTCTCTCTCACGTTACATTCCTCTCTTTACGTCAAGCATCTAAGAGCCTACGTTAAATGGCAACTGGCTTCTCACTCTTCCTTTGGTGTTGCATGTAGTTAAGAGACAGCAAAGACAAATGTCCACATGGCATTTTCAGGATACTGCTGTTACGCTAATTACCTCTCCAATCTTCCAGCAGCAAAATTAAGGGGATATGATCCACGTTTATAAACCTGATCCTTGACTTGGATTTTTAAAGGCATTTACAGACATTAATCAGAGCCTCACACTATGGACAGTAGCTAAGGAGCTGGTATCCTCATTGCTTGCTATTTCTGTAAAAAGCAACTTCCGCACAATCACCCCCTTGTCTTGAGGAATCTAATAATTGGGGCGGGGGAGACAGAGAAACACCAAGGATGAAAGGCCTCTCTCAGTCCCAGCATGCACAGCAGCAGAGAACACAAACACACTTCTGCAGTAAAGCAAGACCCAGAGGAGAGCAAGGGCTGTGATTTACAGAAGCAATTCTTTCCAGCCCGGACAGATGCTCTGTTTCAATGTGAGAGAGAGAGAGAGGGGAGCAGACCAGGTTGGGATGTACCAAATGGTCCCAAAAGCAGCCCACATGCAGAAAGTCCTGGCTTCTTGGAACTTTAGCCACCTCTAGGAGCAACCTAAATACCCTTCTCACCACCTCCCGCCACCAAAGGAGAGCTCTGGATGTGTCATTTGGAGAGGAACAGGCAGGGACTCTTTTGGTGTTGATACCATCGCTCGTTCCAGGTGCTGCTTTCCTACTGCTTCAGAAAGCTCAGAGGTTTGGCAGCTGCCTGCAATGAGTGCAGAAGTGGAGAAGGGTGGGAAAAGAACAACCAGTTTGATGCTCTGCCTGGGGCCAAATAATTTATCTCCTTAATGTGGCTACAAGGGCTGGGAGATGTCCAGGGGAATGAGGGCGCCAACATTTCCTCCAGAGTCTTTGTTGTGTGACGATGTCCCCGAACAGGCCTGGCGAGTAAAGCTGGGTGGGTAATGATGGCTGGGTGGTTAAGACATTGTTTGGGGTTTCAGAAAATTGTGGTTCAATTCCTGGCTCTGTCACTGGCTTCCTGTGAGATCTTGGGGAAATCACTTCATCTCTCTGTGCCGCAATTCTCCATCAACAGAACGGGGGTAATAGCACTTCCTTTCCCCCTCCCTTTGTCTGTCTCTGACCATGCACGTACAGCACCTAGCACATTGGGATCTCACTTTTGGTTGGGGCTCGTGGGCACCTACTGTAATACATAAAAGAACGGAAGAAAAATAGGGAAAGGTTTGGGTCCACTGACTTCTTATGTCCTATGAAATTAGTTTCATGGCCTAGGTCTATAGACTTGTCACCCTGTCTCTTTCCACTCTGCTAGAGACTGATTACATCCCATTCAGACGTCCCACTCTGGGTTAAATATTTCTCATGAACTGATCAAACCCGTTTCGCATTGCCCGCTGTAGCTATGCTGGCCTAAGAGGAGAAAAGTACCTTATCTCCCTTTGTCTGTGCATCTGGACAGAAGGCAAAAAGAGGAAGCACTTGAGAACCAACCGCATGTATAAATATAAAATAGGCAAACAGGTTTTCTATCGTAAATCACTGCAAAATAATGAAACAAAAATTTAACCATCATTAGTCAACGGCTATGTTGGGGAAGGGAAACGAGGCATAAATTATCTGTTTGCTTCGGCTGACTCACCATCACCAGACACACAAACACCTGTGCTCACCACTACTTGCACATGGTGAAATTCATTCCCATGCAGCGGGCCGGCACAAGTACTCAAATTAGAGCTTGAGAGGTGTGCAGACTTTGGTGCGGGGCTTTCCGCACAGGAGTGAATTTCACCCAAAATGCACTGGTGGCCAGCCTCCCACAAAATGTCACTCAGACACACGTGGTGAAACAGTCCAATGGAATAAGAAGGCAGCTCTCGTGTTTGGTTTACTAAGTTATTGTAAAAGAGAAATGAAAGAGTTTCAGCTTGGTCCTCATGAGAGGTGATGTTCCAGAGGGACACTCCTGCCTCCTGGAAAAGATGTGCAAATGGAAACATTTTTGGAGGGCCTTGTGTGTGTACCTCCAGCATGGAAGTCATCTACTGTGCACGCAGCATCTTTTCTCCTGTATATATACACACACACACACAAACATACACACCCACCCATATTAGGGATGAGTGGACTGGGTCAGATCTAAAAGAATCCTCATTTCACTCACACATACACACACTTCACTATACATTGATCCAAGCCTTTTCGAGGCTGGAGAAAGCCTGGCCAGCTTTCACCCTTCCCGCCATTCTTTTTCATTTTTGGACTTCCAGGTTCGTTGTAGGAACACAATTGCCAAAATACCACCAGCACTCCTCCCTTCCCTGCCTCCCCAGGCCTCAGGGCTGGATAAGGCAGAGGCCTGACTGAGGCACATGACCCCTGGTCCCATGACCCTCATTCTCCCACCTCAGAAAACTTCCAGGCCCACTTCTGCAACCACCAAAGATCCAAATAGCTTGGCTAAGCTTTGAATAAGAATTCAAACTATGGGACATTTACCTAAACTGCAACTCTGGTCCGTCAGGTTTGCCACACTAACATTTACTATAGTTTTAAATATACCTTATGTGCCCTATTATTAATTTGTATTGGTTTGTCAAGACTTATGAGACTTGGATAAATGCAGGGGACATGTGAAAATGCAGGGGTATACAAGTTTTATGGCATGAGTTTTGCCTCGCTGCATTATTCAGGAATGATGAAGCCGCTACTAAGTTACCCATGTGATTCCAACAAGTGCCAGTAAGACCTTGATATCGCTTTGCACCATCACGTGTTCTTTGTGTGCCACACCTGTTATGGAGAGTTAAAAAATTATTGGCACCACTGTATCTCCTGCCTGTTAAGACTAGTTTCCATGGTACCATTTGCCTGGTGGTCCCAACCTCAGAAGGATGCCTGATGAAACAGGTACATAAGTACTATTCTACCCTTTTCTTACAAATGGTGAAATTGAGCCACAGAGGCTAAATAACTGGCTCAAGGCAACCGACCAAGACAGTGTCAGATTTTCTGGGTTAGGATATTAGATTAAAATAATATGCAGACCGAAGTACTAGATTTTATTAGTCCTGCCCTGGGTGTGCCAAGCTCTCCAGACGGCTAAATAATAAGTAGCAGCCTATTATTATTTGTGAGGCATGGCTAGAAAGTGTTAAACATCCTGCAAAATAAACAACCCTCAAAAGACATGTGGGGAGATAATGTTTGTGTTTTTGTGTATTTACATATGTATGAGTAGGGTCGGACAATGTAATCAACAATCCCTGTCTATGCTGTATTCTGATAATTCAGAGATCAAACGAACATCCTAGCATTTAAATGAATTGTAAACACGGAATATCTCTGTATTCATCTCCAGGGCCGGCTCTATGTTTTTTTGCCACCCCTAGCCAAAAAAAAAAAGGGTGGCCAGAACGCCCCTGGAATTGTGCGCCCCCCAAGCACATGCTTGATTTGCTGGTTCCTAGAGCTGGTCCTGTTCATCTCTCTTCGAAATGTACAGCAAATAATCTGTGAACAGTGGAGGAACAAGCAAATTGCCTTATGTTAATTCTATAGCTAAGTACTGGGGATGGACTTCCTTCAAAGTCATCCTAATTACCTTTTGTTCCCAGAGGAACTCCCAACTTGTCAAAGAGGACATGAAATTGTATAAAAGATCCTTGGGTCCTGATTCTGTTGTCTCAGATCATCTTAAGCTTCATCGGGGAAGTTTGAGTCACAAGACTGAGGTTCCAGTTATGCTGGTTCGCCCTGAATGTGAGATTTGGGCACTGGACTATGACCTATTAATTGAATTCCAAAGGGACTCTTTGCAACTACAATGCTCACCATCTCTGCTATGAATCTGAACCTCAATGAACTGAACTCATGTCTGTATGTCTATGGATCCTTTAACTATTCTCTCTCTCTCTTGTTTTTTAATAAATTTTAGTTTAGTTAATAAGACTTGGCTGTAGCGTGTGTTTGGGTAAGATCTGGAATATTCAATAACCTGGGAGGTGACGTGTCCGATCCTTTGGGATTGGTAGAACCTTTTCTTTTATATGATGAAATAAGATTTTCAGGAATCTTCATCATTCTTGACTTACGTACCTGGTTGGAGGCCTGAGGCTGGATCACTTTAAGGGAACTGTGTTGTTTGGACTTCTGAGTAACCGGTTAGGTAATAAAGAAGCTGTTTTATGCTGGCTTGGGAAATCTAAGTATTGGAATCCCCACCAGTTTGGGGGGATTGTCTGCCCCATTCTTTGTAGTTCACCCTAATTGAGCGACCACAGATGGCCCCCACTAGGACCCCAGTCACATTAATTATTATTATTATTACCACCACCAATGCATCTCTATAGAATTAATCAGAACAGCTCTCAATTATACTTTGTGCTTACATAGTACCTCTCATCTCAGGATCTCATGCTGCTTTACAAACATTAAACCAATGCTAGAATTTTTGCCAACGGCAGAAAAGAAAAGAAAATCCCCCTGTTGCTGCCTGTAGTCTTTGCGTGTCTCATTCCTGCCACAAAGACAAGTGATTGTGTGCGTGAAAAATACATTAAATATTTCAATTTGGGGGTGTCTCTGGTGTTTTATATACTCTGGGATTACAGAGCTCAGCTAAACACAGCCTCTTGCTGCAAGAACATGACCTCAAGTGTCATGGCTGCCCTTGGTGGTCCTCACAGGTAAGTTCAGCCCATCAGGGCCCCAGAGGATGTGTCATACGACTTATATTGTTTGACCTCTGGCAAAATGTCTGGTAAAGGAAACCACAGAATTGTTCTGGTTCTAAAAATTAGCACCTACCCAGAAACCAGTTTCACTTCTAGCTTAGCCAGGAGTTTGTGGGCTGCCAAATCTCCAACCACTTGGCTGCATTTCCTCAATCAAGCCCACAACACCACAGAGTTTGGAAATGCGGCTCTGGCTGATGTCTGTGTTGACAACCTCAGCAGAGAAGCCACGGATTAGATACAAATGTGATAGAACCTTTTAAACACCAAAACTGATCCATTAGATAGGACAGGGTTGGGAAGGAAAATTCAGCTCCACCCTCAACCACAGAGAAATTATGGAGACAGGTAAGAAAGCTTACCCCGGCACGTACCCATGCTCTGCCTACCTCATGGATAGAGAGAGACTCCTAGTTTGCTAGGCTATCAATCTAGCCCCTATTACAAGCACAACATTCATGAATACAGTTTTTAGTGGTATTAAATATTATTTAGTAGTTTAAAGGAGGAGGAAGGCGTCTCTTCCTGGAATGCTGTGGAGCCTAAAATAGCAAAAGGGGAATGGCCACACCTATAGTTCTGGATTTTAACATTCAGCCCAGTGTGGGCTCGGACGATTCCACCTGCATCTGAAATATGCTTAGGCCAGGAGCGTTTCCCCCAGTGACTTAGCTACAGGTGTTTGGGACAGTCTGGATTCAGAGCTCATCTATAGAGCGGTCGGTAGCACGATGACAGACTGAAGAGCCCTGCTTAGTGCAGCGTGTTGAGGGCCTGAGGTTCTTAAAAATGCATCTGGAAAACTTCCCAGATTACACATCTGCCCATCTAATTTATACCTCAGACGATGAAGAGGAACCGGGATGAAAGGAGGAGGGGATTATAAGGCTATTACATTTTTTCTCTGTGTGTAGCTGTGTGAGAAATATGGGAGCCTGCATCCCACACAACCTTCCCCACTTCGGTAGATCTGGGTCTCTTCTTTTTATGGCCCTACAAGAGGGACTTTCAGTCTCTGCGGTAGGTTCTTAGCCATGCTACAAGATGTAAACACTGAGTCTTCCTGCTGGCTTCTTTGACTCATTCCCATGCCTGTCTTGCTAATAGCATTGCTGGCTACTCCCCTCTTTACTCACTGTTCTCTGCGGCGGCCGTATAATGGAAAAATCTTGCATGTCCTCTGGGATCTCACTCATTTGCTTATTGTAAAGGGCCATTTCCTAAACTTTGGGCTAGCCCAGAAATTTGTGGCTCTCTCTAATCCTGTATCCTGCAGCTTGCTGCATTCATGCTGTAAAAAAAAAGCAAACAAAAAACCCCACATTTCCCAAGAGAAAGAAAAGTGGATGTTTCACCCAAATGTAGTTCTATACCTGGGGGCCGGACCTGGCTAACGGGGTACTTTCTCCATTCCCTAGAACCCTGTGAGCAGCTAAAGTCAAACTCACACCCGTTCCGCAAAGAAGTATCGCAAAGGCCATTTCTCCAAGAGGAATGTGAGTGAAGATTTGACACAGACAGTGCCCAGAGTCAGAGGGGCAATTCCCCTGGTGCAGCTCAACTCATCCGGATGGTGCCTGGACCTACTGCCTGTGGAGAATGGGAAAATGACAGTGAGGGTATATGGAGCTTTCCCCCACCTTGTGCACTGTGGGCAAAGGCCAAGCAGGATAGGTGTCCTTATGCACAGTCCTGAGTGCAGGGAAGCTCAGGGACTGCTCCCCCTTAGCATTCTGGGACTACAAATCACCCCACAAAGACAGGATGAGGAGGGGGAGCCGTGCTCCCCTCCACACATACACACTTTACCCCAGCCCATGGAACAGACTAGCCCACCCAAAGAGATGCTGCACACTCCCCTTGCACACCCAGAGGCTCAATCCCTTCCAGGGTTCCCCTGGGACAGTGCCCCCAACATGGGCTAGTGCCCATACAGCCCCACTGGGGGTGGCCCCAGCCTAACAGAGCAGGAATGGGCTGTGCGAGTCCCTGTCTCAACACAAGGGCCACAAAGGCCTGTCTCCATCCTTGGACAGAGGAGCTCTCATCCCCACACGCTTGAGGGAGGGGGACAGCGATGTCCCCTCTGTTATTATTATTCAGGTCAAACCACCGTGCCATGTTTGAACAATTACGTTATATAATTAGCTGCAATTAGAGAGGAAGGAGCCCGCTGGGGTTTGGAAGCCTCCATGATGGCTTTATCTGAAGCACGACTCCCCCGTGAGAGAGCAGCGCAGCCCTCGCCTCAGGCCACAGCGATTCTTTCCTAGCCGTTTTGGTTTTTGAAGAGGGGGCCCGAGCCGGACCACTGACACGGCTGTTTTCAGTGCCGCAGCACGAGCCCAGGAGCGGGGGTCTGTAGACCCACGCTCTGAGACTCCTGGGGTTTGTTTTTTTTTGCAGTGTAGACATACGCTTCCAGGCCAGCGTTCCCCCGATGCGCTCACCTCATTCTCCAGTTCTCTGGCCTCTCCTGGAGACATCCATTTAACACTCCAAATGAGTGAATGCTAGGTGGGACATGCTCCTTGTTTTTAAGCTCCCATTCAGCTACCCGTGCTTTTCTGCACCTTTAGCGCTTTCATAGCGCACATCCCCACCCCCCATCCCCGTGGGCTAGTGGGGGTCCCCTCTGACCACAAGGCACCCGCTACAGACGGCACTTTCATTTGCTACGGCTCTTGCACTGGCCACTGCAGTCACTGGTCATGTGACCTCCGTTACCCTTCTCCACAGAAAAGCAATCAGCCTACGAAGGTTACCTAATAGGAAGTGTGACCACCATCACGCTGCTTCCCTTTGCTTGCGTGTTGCATGCCTTTCCCCCACCCTTCACCTCTCTTTGTCCTTTTAGAAAGGATGCTGTGAAGGGGAGGGGACACGTATGGAACGCATCTAGGAGATTTTGGGCTCCACTGCAACCTAAATAAACAACACTAATACAAAAAGAACAGGAGGACTTGTGGCACCTTAGAGACTAACAAATTTATTTGAGCATAAGCTTTCGTGAGCTACAGCTCACTTCATCAGATGCATTAAGACTAATAAACTAATACAGATTATCTTGCATGTTTCTTTCAAAGCATTGGACAAGTCAGTTATAGGCCCCTAAGTTTCATGGTTGCTCAAGGAGTCTTGCAACGTAATTACACTGAAACCATTCCAAGTTTATTGGCTTCCTATCTGCATGTGGGTGCCATTCAACATGTTGCTTCAACTCTACGTAAAGTCCCCCATGGTTTGGAGACTGGGCTACCTTAGAGACTGCCTTCTCTCCCCCCTTCACTGCTCCCCAAACATGTCTTACTCTGGTGGCTAACATTATCTGAAGTGCTTTTGGAGACAGTCCCTACAGGTGAATCTCATGGGGACTGAAGACGAGGGGGTTGGTCTGCACATGGAACCTCCTCGCTCTGGAGGTTCACCAGGGAGTGGGGTTTATTGATCCTCCAGACCATGTGGACCAAGTACAAGTATTTGCTTGTGGATATTTTACATACAATGATGGGGATGCAGGCAAGAGGGCTAGCATCAACACTGCCTACTGTGGATAGTCAGAGTCAATGCCTGCTTGCATAAGAACATAGGGGTTGCCAGACTGGACCAGACCCAACTAACCC